>NC_142085.1:25136091-26511925 GCF_054644295.1 Miniopterus natalensis
ATTGTGGTTCAATTTTCCTCAGAGACTACTAGAAGAAATTCAATATGAGAATTAATTTATCTGTAATTTAATGTGAGACATTTAGTTTGGAATATTACATTTTTTAAAAACCAGTATGGTTTATTATTGAAGATAAATCATGACTCAGCAGTTCAAGCATGATAAAAATAAATAAAAATGTTCTGAAGTTTACATCCAATTGTTTCTCCAGAGTAAAATGAATAATTATATTTCATGATATGGTTAATGAACTAGTTTGTTATAATCCAAACAATATAACTGAAATTTCATTGATTTAAAAGTATAATCATTCTTAAATGTTAAAAATGGTCCTAGAAGTCACTGAATAAAACTGTTTATTGTTGTTTTTGGGTTTTCTTATTTTATGTAGATTTATAAAAAGTAACGGCATACAGCTTCAAAATCAAATTTAATTCCTTTTCAAAACACAAATACACTTCTTTCGTGAATGATCAAGATATTCAAACATAATAAAATATCTTATTAGAACAGATTTCTGACTGAGCTATTGTTTCTTAAAGCACCTTACATAACACATTCTTCCGTGACAGATTTGAGGTGATCCGAACTGATTTATTCAGTGATTTGTTTTGTGATTATGTAAATCGTGCTAGAGTGACAATTTTCTATTAAAATATTAACATTAAATTGTTGAAAAAAGCTTTAGAAATTGCTACAGAGTAAAACTATATCATAAGCCTCATCTGCATGCCACTTACAGGAGGAAAAGCAATCAAACTTATTTAGAATTAAGCTATATTTTAATGTCTTGAGAGTTCCAAATGAAACCTGTTAATTATATGTCAGAGAAAAGGTATCCAGGACACCTGATTAGGGGACCCAATGATGACTTAGTAAAACTCAATAATGAGAGCTTTGTCTCTAGTAACATGAAACATATGATTTATGAAGCACCTTATCCTTCATGCTAGGACTGCTGAGAGCAAATGAGCAGAGCACATTAAGCAACATATATAAAAGTATCATGTGTTATTAGGAGTTGCTGCTAGCAGACCTTTCAAAGAATATTTTTGAGATATATGGGGAAGTTTTTAATTAGGTGTATAATCAAATATGTCAATTTTAACTCAAAGCAGATTGCATTTTTAAAACAAAGTTTTAAAAGTTCTTACATTAAAATGCTCTCAATTCTTTCAAGTTGATTAATTTTGTTGATACAATTTCTAGTCTTCAAAAATAAACATATTCTATGTTTTTGTTATTTTGAATGTCTGAAGAATAGTAAATTTTCACCTTCAATATCTATTAAAACATTTAAATAAAACTACAGCACTTGTAAAAATCATTTTAAATTAGGAAACTCTTTAATATTACTGCAAGATAGAGTATAAGGCATTAATTTACTATTTGATATTGCCAATCTTTCAAAACTGCCTTGAGAGTATCAGCACTCAGTAAAACATAATTTTAAAAATTATTCTATAATAATGTTACTAATTAAAGAATTGCAATTAATTTGTATCTCAAATAAAAAGAAATTTTTTATAGGTAATAAAGACCATCATGGCATGATTTACATTTCCCTTGCTTCTGAGAAAAAATCAAATAGGTCTATGATATATTTTAATCATTGCAGTTAGATTGAAACTTGGTTTCTAAAATATTTTCCAGAGAACAGAATCTCTCCCTGAAGCTATTTGATAGTCATCTTTTATAATATTATTTGATCTTAGTTAATTTCATATCAATATTTTTGCAGTAGTTGCCTCCCCTGAATGAGAGCTTTTAGGTAGCATATAAATATATATCTATATGTTTCCTAAATTACTAACTAAAAAATAGTTGAGAATGTCACTTTTATTTTTCTGCCCGTAAATGCTTTTTAAAAATATTTTTATTATTCTTATTTGTTTGCTCATAGCACAGCTATCCTCGTAAATTCTCCTTTTCTTTAGACTACTGCCTGGCTATTCATACATTTATACATGAAGCAAGGTTGATATTTTAACAAGATCTGAAAAGACCCAATCTACCGCAACCATAATTGTTTCATTTTAGCTTTTATGTATTAAAAATAAAAGCTATATACGACTTCGTTGCCTAAGGCAAAAACCTTACACTGCACCAATGAAAGAAAGGAAACAGGAGCTGGAGAGGAGAGTTATAGAAAATGACTTTATATAAACATGACCACCTACCAGGCAGCTACTTTACCATTAGAAAAACTTCCACCCTGTAATAACACAGATTAACAAATAAACGACCAACATACCTAAGTTGACAAAGCTCATGACCATGTCAGCATCATTGAGAAAGTTGGTGTCGTGCAGGCTGGCGAGAGGGGGGCTCTGGGTGGTGAGGGGAGCCGTCCGCGAGAGCTGGATGCGGCGAGGGTACCCATTGGGAGAGGCCGGGTAGCCCTTCCTCGCCGCCCTGGCCTCCCCTGCCAGGGATGCCCTCGCCGAGTACTCCGGCTCCTCGGGGTTGTCTTCACTGGCCATAGCGTTGTACAGGTCGAGCATAAAGAGGGGTGCAGAGGAAGCTTGTTTTCCAGGGGAGAATGGCCTGGGTCTGTGAGGCAGCCCCAAGATAGAGAGGATCTCCCTCTGTATTTCCCGTCTTTCATGGTTCCGTAGTCTTCTATAAATAAAACTGGAGTGAACATGATTGTCTCCCAGACCTCCTTTGGCATAACCCAGTAGAACCCAGCAGCTCCAGAGGAAACCCACAATACCCCTAAATAAAAATACACTCAGATGCATTTTTGTCCAAAAGCAAAGTTGATGTTTTTAGCTCTTCTTGTCCTCT
This sequence comes from Miniopterus natalensis, assembly GCF_054644295.1. Classification (NCBI taxonomy): domain Eukaryota; kingdom Metazoa; phylum Chordata; class Mammalia; order Chiroptera; family Miniopteridae; genus Miniopterus; species Miniopterus natalensis. The sequence continues at coordinate 25,138,882 of NC_142085.1, forward strand.
TAAAAAAAAAAAAAAAAAAAAAATCTAAGTTTCTAGGAGGTACAATTTCCCAGTAGCAGAAAGAACAAATTTACCTATTCTTCATGACAGTGACACTTCTGAACACAACACCCTCACTGATTTTCCTGCCCTATTTTAAATATTTTGGAATATGTCAGGAGTAGTTATTTCTAAGAAAGCTGAAACGCAAATTTCCAATTATCCACAGTTGTTAAGAGTTTTTGCTGCATTGATGTAGCAGGAGACGGCTAATATGATTTGATCAGATGACCTAGGCATTCCTATATGAATTTATGATAATCAGGCCTGTTGGTATCTGAGTGAACGGAAGCTGATCTTCTGATAAGCTGCAGTTCCCAAAGTTATCTTCACTTGCTCTTCAGTTCTTCTCAACCCTGAGGCTCTTTCCAAGGCAGATCCTGATTCCTGAGTCACAGATCTAGGCTGATCTGCACCTTGGTGTTGGAATATATATTTGTCCGGCAGCTTGGTGATAACTTTAACATCTTTTGTGTCGTCTTAGTGTAAAGTACAACTCAAGGTTGTACTGTTCAAGTAAATGTGTGTCCCTGTATTTACTTGAAAACCTTGCTGTAAGTCCATTCAATTGCTTTCTCCTTCTGACTGTTAATTCCACCTCCAGCAGGCACAAATATACCAGCCCTCTTCAAGGGAGATCTAAAGAGTAATGTAAGCACAACCCTGCTGGGAAAGAAGAGGCTTCTCATTGTAATTTGAAACTGGTAAAGCAAAAAGAACTTAACCCTTTGGCTACCAGAAAAGCCTCCATTTTCGCAATTTTATAGCCACGCATCTAACACAGAGCAGTGATGAATGTGGCATATAAATTCTAGGGGGGGAAAGAAGCCAAATTTTCAAGCAGCACGTTGAAAATGTTGCCACCAATTTTATATAGTACTCTTTTAGATCCTTCTTTTAATAGTACGCATTTAATACACTTCTATGTTAAGTCTCAGGTTGTGGCTAAATTAACATGATATGTTTCAGCTCTGTATTTGAGCTTAGTTCTGGCTTTTATAAGTTATTAAAGTTCACTTCTTAGAAAATAAGAGGAGGGGTTGGAAATTGAGGTTAATTTGTTGTTTCTTAATTACAGCCAGATCTTTTTCGAATAAAATACAGTAGAGAATTAATCACAGGCAATTATATTTTAGGTATCAAAGCAGTAGTTATAATAATTCAATAATGGTAATTAAATAGCCCAGCTTTAATGGTCTTTAAATATCAAAATTTAAAGCAGAAAAGTATATTCATATCTCTCTCATTAAGTCAGTACAGCTGAAATACAAAAACCCTAAGATGTAGTGTCATAATTCTTAAGTCCTTTTAGTTGAAATGCAAACAGACTTACAAATCAGGTACTTCCCATTAATTGTGCTCAGGACTTTGATTGGTTTTAACCCATGCAAATAGGACCAAGTGAAATATTCCTCATGACCACGTGCAGATCGAAATTTGCCTTTTTAAAAGTTGATGGGTATAACGGGGAAAGTGCACACCTTTCTAAAATACCATGCTTAATCCGAGGAAATGAGCAAAGTACGTGTTTATCCTTAATGTTTAATGCCTTTAAAATTTGGAAGTCTACAGTGTTTTTGTGCAGCGATAATTTTCCTTACAAGCTCCTACTTAACCTTAGGGCTCACAGTACTTTCATTGTCCGGAATAGTACTCTGATACCAGTGTTGATTTATCAAGCAAATTCTAGAACCATTATGAAATTTTAATGTTTTTCCTTTACTCTGCCTAGAAGCACCCGCTTTCTTGTTTAATGTCTTTTAAAATATTTCCTGTGTGTGTCTAAATCAAAGCCATATTTCTTACAAGTCTTCAGTTTATGGGTAAAGGCAAGGTACTGAAAAGGCTTGCAGGGTCTTATTGTACGTGTCATTTTTTTTCCTTCCACAAACTCACGGCACTAAGATTTGAGGGTGCTGTTTACTATCTGCCTTACTGAAAGCCCTTTGTTAAATCCATGGAGGATGCCACAGTAGCAGAGCCAAACACTGACATACAGGGAACACTTCTACAAAATTGGCATCATGTAAATAGCAGTACATTTTGGAAGTAAGGGGAGAAATACATTTCAATAAGATATGGTTTAAACCACGAAAATTCTTGAAATTGTTTATTTCAGATCCAAACCAAATGAAGTTTTTTGGGCATTGGTGCAAATTCAAATCAAGCAGTTTGAGACAAAAAGCTTCTCCTCGGCATTTATAAAACACATCCCCGATAAAATATATGGTCGTTTTCTTCTCCATGTTAAAATAAGTTATCCAGGTGGTGAATTTGCTTTCTGTCTCTAGAACACAGCATAGAGTGACAAGTAGGAACTGGCCACACTAGAGGAAGGAGCAACTCTTATCATCTTCCACATGTGCTTCTTTTTCCCTTAAGGTACAAGTGAAAAATAAAGTGAGTCTAAGTGTCACGAGTCTCAAAAACTCATTTTCCCAAAGCATGATTCATAATATGAACCATTGTGATTGTAGTTTAATTACTTAATCAGGCACATAGCCTACCTCTATATTGGAAATCAGTTGTTAATAATCTTGGTCAGAATTTTTAGTATCCACCCGCCCCCTACCTTCCCTTCCAACTCAGACTAGATTTGGCAAACATTCATTTTTCAAAAGGATCAACATGTGCAATGAGAGAAAGAAAATAAGGAAGACAAAAACCTGCCAGGAATAAAGAGGAAATGCTAAGCACCAAAGGAAAAGTCAGATTCATTTTTCAATTAAAAATAAATGTATTTTACCACATCATTTGGCTTCCCAGGTAGATTTGTATCTAAGTATAGGAGAGCGGTTTGAAAGATAAAGTATTTTGCAACCGTGTGTTATAAACATTTTAAATTTCAGAGCATGTATTTAAAGGTGTGGAAGTCATTGAACATGCCGAGTAAATATCTGCTGAGGAAGAAGCTGAGAAAGGAGAAGCATCCAGGGCATCGCAAGAATTGTTTCTAAATAGAAGTACATTTCAGTAAGAACTTAATTCACAGAATGTACCGTTTGACTCGGGTCTATACTAAAATAAGTGACCTTTTGGAGAGGAAAAGAACAATTGAATCCAAGTAGAAATATTTCTCCACTGTCATTTTTTCTATTCATTTTTGTCTTTTCCTTCCTAAAATTTGACACACTTAGCCCATGAGTATGTAACCTCGCTATGTCCAATAGACTGACTTCATTTTTTCCTAGCCTTTCAAGGCTGCAAAAGTTTCTTTTAAAACTTGTTCAACAGAAAGTTGCAGCATTTGCAAATCTGTTGTTCTGGGTCTGCCTGTTTCATTTCTAGGGTGTATTTTTTTTCTGTTGTTACATTGGTTTCTTCACAAAACACAATTTCTCATGGAAAGATGTGACGGCAGTGAAAGGCAGATGTCCAACATAAATGGTATCTGCACTCCTAAATCACCTCTCAAGCTTGGAAAACAATCCCAAATCACTTGAATATATGATCGTACCCTTCCTAGGCAAAAGCTATGTGAGATTGTGTTGGAGGGAGTCAGGGAAAAGGGTAGGAAGGGGACCAGTTGGGAAACTGAAGAGGCTGGCGGTAGAGGGAAAAGCGAGGGAAGTCATCTCTGTCTAGAATCTTTTTGGTGAGTACATGCACAAGTGCAGAACAGAGCAGCATCTGTGATATTAAATTGCCTTCAGTTCACTTTTTTTTTTTTTTTTTTTTGAGCCAAAACATAGCATAGAGAATGTGGTGTGCGCAGTAGTGGTCCCAAGCAGAGCAGAGTGGTGCTATAACACCACCATCTGACTTAAATTTGCCTGCCGTAACCTGAAAGGGATTGCAATCATAAGCAGTCTGCATTTTTTGTTTATCTAATTAATACTTGTTAAGGAAAACTAAGAAATGAATAACAAAATACAGTCGCCAGAATTCTTTTGAAATGTTTGGTATTATTTTTAATGAATGATGACATTATTGAATATTTTTAAGGAACAGAGGATTTTTCAATATGTTTTGTATTATTATATGTTCCTAAGATTGTTTCATATTATTTCAAGAGAGTGGGTATTCTAATAGTTACTTAAGGGAGAATAAAGCAACATTTAATCATTAAAAATCAAATTCCGTTAATAAATTACCAGTCTAAGGATTGTATTTGAAAAATAGATTCCAGTTATCTGAACTCAAAACATTTGGTTAGTGAGATTATTAGAGCAGATGCTTTATCATCATCCAAATTGATAGAATATTTTAAATAGGTAGGTTGACCCTTAAGCCATCGTGTCGTTAACCATGAAAGAAATTCTTCATTTGTAGAGCAGCTTATAATTTTAAAAACTCATTCACAACAATTGAGCCCTTAGAAATATTTATTCAATTAACAAATATTTATTGAATACCTGCTACGGAACTACTATGTTTATATGCTTTAGATACAACAAAAAATTCAAATAAGGCTCTTGTCCTTATAGTGTTTATATATATGATTATAAAATTATTTAAACGTGGTTATAATTGAGATAGTTCTACTTTTTTCTTGAGAGATTAGCGAGAATGCAAACAGCATAAAAGTAGAAGGTGAGTTTATTTTGTTCACCAGTGTCAAACAGGTCATATTAGCAGCTCAATTAATATTTGGTGAACAATCGATTTTCTTAACAAAGATGAACAAAACTCCAAAGATTTTTTTTTTTAAGGTCAGTACTCTCTGAATGCATGGCTGTAAAGATTCTTTAGGCACACTAGTTGATGAATTGCTGTATTTCTTATTAGGTTGGCTCACTTTGCCTTCTTTTTACAAGGAAATTTGCCTATTGCATGCCTAATCCCACAGTTACGAACCCAAGCACTAAATTTGGTCATTACTAGATAATTATAATGACCTAGAAGGAAAAGTATCATGTAATGAATCAGATTAGCACTTGCAAAATACGTTAGTCTATCATTATAGGGAAAGCTGATTAGGTGACTGCCTAAAGAATTAAAGTGGTTCTTGACCCAAAAGAGCAACTTCTGTTCTAATTGATTAATACCTCATTTCTTTGAGTTGGATTGGCTTACATGTTTTGTTTTTATGTTTTTGGTGCTGTTTTTATGGCCCATATTACAATGCAAGAAGCCCTGAAAGTGACCACTCTTTGTTTAACAAACAATAGCAATTAACACCATACCTGCTAAGGCTCCTGCAGGTAGACAGTAGTCCCCTGTTCTCTGTGGGGCTTTGTTCCAAGACCCTCAGTGGATGTCTATAGCCACAGACAGTACTGAACCCTATATATACTATATTTTTCCTATGGTAAAGCTTAATTATAAATTAGGCACAGTAAGAGGATAACTAATATTAAAATAGAGCAATCATAAAAATATACCATAATAGAGGTTATATGAATGTGGTCTCTCTCCAAATATCTTGTACTGTACTCAACTTTTCGCTTAAAAGAAGCACTTACAGCTTCTCTTTGGCATGTCTGAATTGCCAGCATCACTACTCGTGTACTTTGGGACCATTACTAAGAAAAATAAGGGTTACTTGAACACAAGCACACAATGATGTCACATCAGTGGACCTGATAATGGAGACAGCTACTAAGTCACTGAGAGGCCGCTAACATATACAGTGTGGACACGCTGGACAAAGGGATGATTCATGTCCCAGGCAGGATGGAAAAGGAAAACATGAGATTTTATCATGCTAATCAGAACGGTGCACAATTTAAAACTCATGATTTGCTTATTTCTGGAATTTTCCATTTTTCAATCGTGGCTGACTGTGTGTAACTGAAAATGTGGAAAGTGAAACCACAGATAAGGGGGACTACTGTATACAGAGTTGAGATACACAGTAAACACAGGGATGAAGTGAGGTCTGAAAATGCCTAAAGTGGGGGGAAAGGTACTAGGTGAGGCAAGTTGGAGAGTCAAAGTAAAAGCCTTTAAACCACACTTTTTATACTTCACACTTTTGCAGATAGAAGACTCTACAAGTTATTTTACCAGCATGTTGACCAATTCAAAAATCTATAGAAATGTTATAATTCAGTGAAAGACAAAAACTGCTAATTTATCCCAAATTCCCATGAACAGCAAGTTAAGTCTCAGTGGAAAATAAAATCTATACACAATACTAATCATGATACGCTCATAATGAGACAATTTGAAAGAAATTTAAAAATTACCTAATGCAAAATTGCCTCAGTAGCAGGCATAGTATTACCTGTAATGCTTTAATTAAATGGCCCTACTTTTCCATAGCACTTTTTTTCCCCTCAGGAAACATTCAATATTTCATAGAATCATCATCAAATGCTTTAGGATAAGTTTAAAGCCTAACAAATTAGCCCCAACTATATCACAAAAATTGTCCATCAGCAACAGAAGAAAAACATGTGTATATGTCACTCAAGACCCACTAATGCCCTGTGACATGACATGGATGATATGAATTCTGTATCCTAATACATAATACCCTGGCCAAATACAACTAACGATGAAGATGACGGACAATAATTATTAATAATATTCTAGCTGTAAGCACATAATATTACACTAACCCAAAGTTTCTCCAATCATGTTGTGCATTATAATCACAAATGGGGAACAGGGAGAACTTTAAAGAAACACAAATGATTGGACCACACCAAAGACCAATTAAATCATAACTCTTTAAGATAATTTTAAAATATGTTTTTATTGAGAGAGGAAGGGAGAGGGAGAGATAGGAACATGGATCAGCTGCCCCCTGCGTGCCTCCTACTGGGGATTGAGCCTGAATCCCGGGCATGTGCCCTGGAATCAGCTTGGTGCCTGGGAGGACACTCAACCAACTGAGCCACACCTCCGGGCTAGATCAGAACTCTTGAGAAGGAGCCCAGACATTAGTATTTTTAAATACTCATTAATAGGTAACCAAAGTTGAGAGCCCTAACAAATATTCTTGACAGTATCTAAACCACTACACACATAATAAGAGTATGTTCCAGTATCAAAATAGAGTTTCCAAATTACAAGACCTTATTTGGTATATAGTATATTGTTGTTTAAACAAGTACACAATGCTTGCATCCAGAAAACCTTTTGTACCCATTTATATACTAAATACAGCTTATTCAACACCTGCTATAGCAATAAATAAAGCAGATAGGCCCAGCTCTTCCCAAATTTAGAGGTCAGTTATTTCTAGAACAATTCTCCAAGGATTTCCTTAGAGATTTGTATTTGAATGCAGAGGTTAAAATGCAGTTTTTAAAATAACCAAAATGCTATTGTATCGCAGAATAATTAAGAATATGTTACTCAAAATGGCATCTGTTTATCACACAGTCTTCTTGACCCTCCTTTGTAGTTCTTTCTTTGATTATAATATAATGTGAATCACAAGGCCTGCTCCGTGACATCACTCTTTAAAATTCAATTAAAAAAATAGTCATTGAAATTCACATAACAGGTTCTCTTTATGCCTACACTAGATGTGTTCAGTTCTGAAATTTTTCTGCCTTCATGGTTTTTAGACGTGTGTGTGTGTGACTGTGTATATGTGTGGGGGTTACACGCACATACATTCCTCAGATGTACACGCGTTTCTGAAGTTCCATCTTCCTTTCCCAGTTACTTTCTATATTTAAAAGCTATTGATTTTCTCTTCTCAAGCCTGGCATTCTCTTGATATCTCCTGTCCCTCCATTTCACAATAAACTCTTTATCTAGCCGTCTCCGTTTTTAAAAGCTTTATCCCTCCTCGTGTTCTTATCTAGAACTCTCTTTCAAGTGTGTAGCTGTTTTCTTTATCTCTCACCTTTCACCACCCCTCTCTTCCTGCAGGGTAATCCTACCCTTCTGCCCCCCTAATCTCTAGTTCTTTCTTCTTCCTTCTAGAAGTGTTGTATTTTCTATAATTGCATGTTCATTAGCAAGGCGGTGATACCATCAACTTGCAGTATAATAATATTTTTCTGATAAATGCATTTTACCCTGAAGCTGCTTCTGTAGAGAGGGATGCAAATTTTGGAGCCTACCAACCGAGCTCCAGGGCAGTGTTTTCAAAGGCAGTTATAAATCCTTTTGAAACACCCACAACTTTTAATAATAACAGCAATAATCACTGCATTTTAATGAGATATACAGACTACAGTTCAAATACAATGAAATAATCTAAATAGCTACTGAAATTAAATCCTGACGACAGTCCACACCTAGCATAATGACTTACTCTCAATATTTTTATATTTTGACATCAGGTATATCCCTTATAAGGAGGTTCTTATCCAATATGCAATATCATTCAACACAGTCTTCTAAAGGGTCCTTTTAGACTTTTCCTAAAAAATTCCCTGGATATAATGCTTATTAATTGTGTGTTATCTTCCAACCATTTTTAAGGAATAAATTAAGCCACAGTGTCTACAGTTTCTAACGTAATCCAGGAATTCCTCATACTGAGGTATCCTACTCACTGACATATATTTTCAGACATGCTTCTTAAATCCATGAGAAAGACTCACTCATTATCATGAGACAAAGACGATTTGCTAATGTCTCTTAGGATGGTTTAAATGCCGACATTCACAACTGGTCAAGCATTCAAGCAACCTCTAGGTGGCAAAAGTTATTTCCATGGAACTCTGGAGCAGTTCGATTTTTCTGAGCTATTTCTGTTCTAAATCTACAGATGCTGATGGGTGCTTGGTTCTACAATTATAAATCCAAAATATTCTGTCATGATACCTCTACCAAACAGAACCACTGAATCATTCATAAACAATGGAATCAGAATTTAGGATAAGATTAATAACTATAAAATTAATAATTATAAAATTAATAACTATAAAATTAATAACTAAAATTAATAACTATAGCTTAAAAGTCATTGCCTTAGCATATGTATTCTATTTTCTTTGTAAGTATCCAAATGATGTTGGATGCTTAAATCTTCTGATAGGTACTCACTACTTCTCATTACTTAACATGTGTTCAAGAACGTCAGCCAGGGAGCTAGATTTATCTTTGCTTTTGCTACTTACTGTCTGAACGACCTTGGAGAAGTCACCGTGGAATCACATAAATAGAGAGTAATAGGAAGGGGTCACCTTAGTTTCTTTATCTGTGAAGTGGAAGGGAAAAAAAACAATACCTCACCATGGGGTTGCTGAACCCATTAAAATGAGAGAGTGTATGAGAAAATGCTTCATAATAGGCAATGCGTTTCATAACTTACTGTCATGGGCACGTGGCCCGGTAGAATTCAGATTATTGTAAGCTTTTCCATCGTTTAATGCACAATGATGACTTGGACTCAATGTTTGTATTCCTATTTAATCACTTGATGGAGAGAAAAAACATTTGAGAATTACTATGAAAAGATCATTCTTCAAAAGAAGGCTGTTATGTCTACAGACGGACAAAGTTAGACAAAGCCAGGGATTGTACGCTGTTATCTTTATGCACAATCTCCTAACATCTTGAAGGACATAAAGCACCTCTCTCCTCGGTGATACCCCTCCCTGTTCTATCGGCCCATCTCAAATCGCTTATTTTTATCCTAGGTTTGAGTAACTGCTTCTCTACCACACCAGGGAGAAAATGTCAAATGCGTATCTAGCCCGAGGGCTTTCCATTAGTGTTAAGGAGACAGTCTGCTTCCGAACCTGGTGAGTGAAGGAGAGGAAGCGATGGTTGCTCAGCTTTGACTCAAGTAAGCAACCTATGACTAAGGGCCGGGAACGAGAATTATCCAAAACATGCCTGCAAAGATGTGGTTTCCCCAAACTGAGACATTTATACTACACAGTTTACAGCGTTGGTTTCGTATTAGAAGAACTGAGTCAAGTAGTGGTTCTGGTACTGACTACTTTATTACACACGAGAAAGGTTACTTAACACCTTTGCCTCAATTTCTTCACCTTAAAAAAATGGGATATTAATAATATTTATTTTAGAGGACCGTTATGATTCTTAAATGACACAATTTGTGAACATTCTTTCCTAAGTGTAAAGCAATCATTACGAGAGCATTTGCCACATTTATTATTCAGCACCCTTTCGTTGAGACGTGTACTGAGTAATTTCCATACCTTTATAGAGAGACTGCCCAAAGCATTTAGGATACTAGTGTACATTTAGAATAAACAAAGATACTTTGATGGTGGTGGTGATGAAGGGCAGTTATAGTACGCCGTATTTTCCAAAAAAAATTTTACCAGAAAGTCATTTATTTAAGAAGCTGATGGCTGTTTTGCACAACACATCCTAGGATTGGTTTTTACCCAGCACATTTTGGGAAAGAATGAATCTGTGTCTTGTTATGATTGAAGCAGCAACATAAAATGGTGATTAAAAGTCTATGTTCATGAACCAGACTGAATTTCAATCCTGGCTCCATTGTTTCACAGCTGTGTAACCCTACTCTGCCTCAGTTTCCTGCTTAGTAAATGGGGGTAATAGCAGTTCCTACCACATAGGGTTTTATGAGGATTAAATGAACTAATAAATGTAAAAAGACTTAGCACAGAGCCTGGCACATAATAATAAATGTCAGGTACTATGAGAGTTCACTACTTGATGACCAATTCCTGGAGGACAGGACCTTCTTACATATCACTAGATCCTCATGCCTAGCAGTGTTTGGCACACAGATGCCCAATGGAATGAATTTGTTTAAAAATATCTACTAAGCATCTACCTGTAGCTAAATAGTAGCAATTATTAAACATACATTAATAAGTATTGACACATCTTAAATTACTAAGATAGCATTCAAGCCTAAAGAAATGGAGGTCATGATTGTGACTGGTCCATATAAACTGCTATCACATTGATAACACAGCTCAACAAAGTGCATCCTGCAATTTAATACGCAGAAAGGTCAAAATGCTTATCTCCTAAAAAGTGTTTTCTTATGTCAATGTGACCTATAACTTAGCCAAGTACACCTGATGAACTATAACAAATAAGAATAAAAGAATATGTGCTTTTGCCCTGGCCGGTGCGGCTCAGTCGGTGGGTGTCATCCCGTGCATGGAAAAGTTGCTGGTTCGATTCCCGGTCAGGGCACATGCCCCAGTTGCAGGCCCACCCCAGGTCTGGGGGTGCAGGAGGCAGCTGATCGATGTTTCTTTCTCACATCAATGTGTCTCTCTCTCTTCCTCTCCCTTCCTCTCTATCTAAAATTAATTTAAAAGTCTTTAAAAAAAAGGGTTTTAACAGTAGCTTTCTTGAGCTGAAATGATACACTGTCACTTTTTCAAATTATATAAATACCTTGAGAAATACTACATAGAAGTGAACATAGTATGAGTCCAAGGTATAAAAATCAGCTCATGATTACTGTTTCACTTCCTCTCACTGACCAAGTATAGACTATTTCACTGTCATTTTCGTTCTTTCAATAGGGTGGCAAGGAAGGAGAAGAAAGATAATATTAAAACTAGTCAAATCTGCTCTGTCCTAGAAATTTTTCTTAGGTTAGGTGGTAAAAAAGTTTTAAAATAATGAGTAAAAGCATTTAAAAGGACTTTGTCACTAACTAACACAGATAACTGAAAATAAATGTTTATTCATTTTGATAAAATCAGTTATAAAACTAATTTTGCTTCACCAAAGGAAAACAACTATCATTCAATAAAGGCTTTCTTTAGAAGTTGTTTAAGAAGGGCTATGAAAGATTCATTAATTTCTATTTGGTATTACTTGCCAAATATTGCCAATTATAACATTTATATATAGTAGATGGACAGAGATAAAATTCCCAAGTCCAAATATGTAACCATAATAAATGGAAGAGTTTACTTTTTCCCACATTTATGAGAATGAAAATGAGTCTTCTGGTGTTCCGACCAAACTCAAAACAAAATTCCTGAACTTCTGTTTTAGAATTTCGATGCCAAGCCTTAGCTAATGAAGTAACAATCTGCAGCACTGTTGCAAAGCTCTAAAAAAAATGGGGTTTTATACAAACACTGACAGGCTCTGACCATCAGTGGCATTAGAAGGCGCCACCATAATTGCAGTCTCCTTAAGACATAACTTATTTCAGGCTAAGTAGGAGAGCCAATATTTTGTATTTTAATTAAGAAACCTGGACTTTGTTTATAATAATTGGCTGTTAGGTCAATTCTTGCCAGGATATACTTGTAAAAAAGAATTTTTGCCTCAAGTGAGCTTTCGTTTAAGATTTTGGAACAGAGTTAGGATTTGGGATGGAATCCTTTTCAATTATTTATTTTTGTTGCTTTCATTATAATGCCAGTAGCTTAACATATTTGCCTATATGTTCAACCTACTCATCAATGGTCATAAATATTTATTATTTGCTTCTTGAAGAAAATTTTTAATCAGACTGATGAAAATATATTGTCTGCTATGAACACAAAAGCCAAACTGTTTTCCTCATTTTACTAGTTAGACCTGAAAATAAATCACTGTTTGCATAGTACTATAAAATGACTCAATCAATATTCAAGACAGAGTAGAACACCAAAGAGATCATCTAATAAAACATAAAACATCTTAGATGTGAAACACCCATATGCTGATCTTGAAAATGTATTTCTTTTGGCTGTTCGGATCAAAGCATTAAAGCTCCTATTGTCAAAAGTTTTTATTTTCAATCCTTATTATCTTTTGGCACATGCGACAATAGTAATATTGCTTAGTATTTGTTTTAAAAGTAAATTAGAGGCAGAATACATCTGAAAATTTTAGCTCTAGAAAATTAGGTTCCAAAGGAAATCCAATGGAACACTGCCACCTTTTGGTTACACAACATGTAAAGTTGCAAAGTGTATGTAGCCTTTTTGAATGAAAATGTGTAGACATACTTTCAGCTTTTAGAAACAGGAATCCTATCTCTGTTGACACGAAAGTACCCATCTTAAGTTTTGTTTCTCAGTTGTAGTCCTTTATTTTTAAGTATTTCAGTTTCCATTTTGCAAGTTTGTCGCCAAACTCTTGAACTTTAGAACCTGGAAATGATTCTTCCTGTTTATTTTGTAAAGAATGGCAAGTAATGACCTAGTAATGAAAAACACAAAGGACTTTTATATCCTGGGCTCTGTTAGGAGCCTTTCTATGACTTCCCTTTATACCAAACCATGCCACTACCCTACAGAACAGTATTTTGCAATGACACACTCAAATTCCCCAAAGTACTAATTGCATTTCTTTCAGCTGGAAGGATTTATGCCTTCTCACTCCTAAGTGTTTTATGTATACAATTTTAAATCATAGGGCAAAAGAAATGACACAGTAGGTGCCTACGTACATACAGAGACTAATTGGAGTGTGAGGAGAAATAATGGGCTAAATATAGACAGAGATTTTATTTAGGACAGAACCTGAAATTATGAGGCTGCCTAAGCATAGGAATAAAACAAAATAAGGCTAAGTAAGAATGGGAGAGTAGATAAGCATTAATAAGTAAGGTAAATAAAGGAACTGGTCGAACAGCAAATTACACTATTTTTTTTTTTCCAGTTCAGTTCCTGCAACCTGGCCGATTATCCTAACAAAGAGCCCCTGTAGCTATAAAAGTAGAGAAACAGTAAATAATATATAATCAAAATGAAATAAGAAAAAATACATAGATGAACTTAAAGAAAAGAGAGAGTAATTCCTAGGTGCTGGCAACCAAGAAGAAATGTAAAAAAACAGAGATTTGTAAAGTGACTCGGTAGATGTTCAGGGGCTTATCAGATTCAGGTAAAGCCCTGTTTCTAGAGGCTGCAGATTAAATGTCCATTTGTCATATGAAGGTGACCTTGGACATATATGAGTTTATATGTAAAACCTGAGGTCCGCATAGAGAACTAGAAGAATGAGAAGTGACCTGAGTGACAGAGGGGATAAAATCACTCTACTTGGGAAAGTCTGGGGGATTAAGAAGGATATTTGATGTGGCCTGAGAATCCAAGTGGAAAACATAAAATTCTTTTTTTTTAATTAAAAGTCTGCATGACACTATACTGTCTTTCAGGATAACAGTAGAATCTCTAAGCCTAGAAATGAAAAACTAATCCTAAACTAATTAAACAAACAACATCACTTCAACAACCTAGGGTCTATCTAGTATTCCAACGGGGGAAAATACAGCAGTAACAAGATATTAATTCTAATTTAGGTTATAAAAAGGCTTCCATCTCAGATGCTTTCTCTTTTTTACTCTTTCTCTCTTTTGTTTTTAATATATCTGTTGATTTCAAAGAGAAGAAGAAAGAGAAATATCAATGATGAGAGAGTCATCATTGATCAGCTGCCTCCTGCACGCCCCCGACTGGGGATCGAGCCCGCAACCCAGGCATTTGCCCTGACCGGGAATCGAATCATGATCCCCAGATCCTAGGTTGACGCTCAATGACTGAGCTATGCTCAGCTTGGCTGGCTCTCTCTTTTGAGTCACCAGCTGTCCTGCTGTGAGGACATTCCAACAGCCTATAGACAGGCCCACAGGTAAGGACCTGAGGCCTACTAGCAACCCCATAAGTGAACTCAGAAGCAGATCTTCTGAGACCTGTTAACAGCCACATAAGTGAACTTGCAAGCAAATCTCTCCCCCCATGCACCCTTATCACACCATCCGATGCTACCACGGCCACAGTGAACAGCTTCACTGTAGTCTCATGGGAGATCTTGAGCCACAGGCATCTATTTATTCTGGGGCCAGGTCCTTGGCCCACAGAAAGCAGGAAATAATAAATGTTTGTTGTTTTAAGCTTCTAAGTTTGGTGGTTACTTGTCATGCAATAATGGAAAGTTTTTTACAAGAGTAAGTTGTCCTTTAATTCAGGATAATTATTGGTTTCAGTATCTCAACATTCATAATGGAATGTTAAAAAATATCACAGGAGTCCTGCCGGTGTGGCTCAGCTGTTGAGCATCTACCTATGATCCAGAAGATCGAGGTTCGATTCCCGGGCAGGGCACGTCGGGCTTGCTGGATGGATCACCAGCAGGGGGCGTGCAGGAGGTAGCCCATCAGTGGCTCTCTCTCATCATTAATGTTTCTCCCTCTCTTTCCCTCTCCCTTCCTCTCTCTCTGAAATCAATAAAAATATATTAAAAAAAGAAGAAAAAAGAATATCACCAGACAGTCCAGTTGCTAAATATGGACCTGCCATCAAGTACATTTACAGATATCAACAGTTTTTACTCATCAGAGTAAATGAATATCAAAATCTGTTTCTGATTTTTAAAAAAACATGGCTGAGAAGCGATGCAGAAAAGATAATGTAATGGACATACCATCCACGCACTGCTTGAAAAACTTGATCTAAGGATGAGAAATGAGCTATATTAGCTTTTCTAAAGTACTGATGTTGAGACTATTATCCATCTCTAAATATATCCCTCTTAAAGCATCACATGAAATTTTTATTTTAAAACTCAGTACCAGGGAAACATGTTTCTTCTGCAATTTCATTCATTCATTCATTCCATAAATATTTATTGGCTTATCATAAATTAGGCATTTAGAATAATATTGGGAATACATTTATTAGGGAAAAAAAGTATCTCTGCTTTCATAGAAGTAACATCTAGGGAAGAAGAAAATATTAAACGACTGATACCAAGTAGGTGAAAGCTTGAACCAATACCCCAAAACGTCAGGTATCAGATGTCAAAGTGAAATGCTAGACAAATATAAAAATTTTCAAAGGGGATTTATAAAAACCAATTAAACAATACATAAGTCCTTTACCTCTTGAGTAGAAAGAGATCGAAAGTAGAGAATACTGCTGATGTGTTGTGAGTCCCTCCTTGTTTTCAGAGGAAAGAGTTTGGGGAGGGTGTCTGCCTCTAACATCAAACTTAATGACAAGGGTTTCAACAAGTCTCTGCAGAGAACCTGACCCATGCACCCTAAAGTTGGGAGCTGCAATGGACAGTGTTTTACTCCCACCTAGAAAATGTTACAGGCATAAAACCTTAGGCTAATCGCTCTGATGGTGGGTCAAGGGAGGTGGCATAGTTGAGACGGGCCTGTCGTTCCAGAATTTAGTAAAGCAAAGGACACCTGAGGACTTTCCAGAGACCAGATTTGGACCACAAATTTAAAAAGTCAGTATGTTGAGTCATGTTAGGGCCTTGCCCACAAAGGCTATCTAAAGAGTGAACTGGCTGCAGTAGAGAGAAGTTAAAAGCACCCTCTGGATTCCTAGAGCCCCCAAATCAATCAACTACAAGGGAATATATTACCTACATCAAGACAATACATGCGAGGTCCTTAATGGTGGAAAGCAGCAGTGGGTCCAAAGAATCCACATAAGTACTTTACGAAAGGGTCAGTGTTGAACATCTATGGGCCAAGAGAATACAAAGCAAGCACATGAAAATGTGCAAATAAGAAACAGTCTGCGCTTTTACCTCCCTGCATTAGTCTCCTAAGGCTGCTGTAACAAATGACCACAACACACAGCACAGTCCTAGGTGCTGGAGATCTGAAATTAAGGTGTCAGCAGGGCCATGCTCTCTCTGAAGGCTCTGGGGGCAGTACCCAAATGCTAGTTATCCATCCGTGGCAAAGCTTTTATGATAAAATAAGCAAAAATAAGTTATAGTAATAATGATACAATAATAAAGATGAACAGATGGATAGATCAATGCATATGCATGTATATATAAATTTAAGCTCAAGCACTAATATAATTGCAGGCTGTGCTTTTTTGGAAAATATTTTTCTTTTTTTTATTCTGAGATTTTGCCTTTCTTGCTCTTTAATATTTAAATGCATTTTATGTTAGCATATTATAGTGATAGCAGACGGCAGTTCTTTCTTTTATTGTTGTTAATTGTCAAAGATAAATAATAAACTATAAAGCTAAAAAAAAATTGAAATTTTATTGGCTTATGAAATCCAGAAGTCTGAGAATCACAGAGAATCTAATGATACAACTTTCATATGGGCCATTAGAGAAACAAAAATGTGGAAAAATACCAGATAATAAAGGTACTCTTTTTTCACTAACTATAATTGCCTTCATTCTATTTTTTACTGTTACCCTCACAGCTACTAAGCTTGTTTTTATTCCTATATTTGCCATTGATCCCTATACCATACTTCTCAATTCATTCACTCACTGATGACTTCCTCATCATAGTCTAAATTATTACTTAATTCAGTGCCTCCCTTCGTCAGGTCTCTGAATTCCACATCTCCTTAGATTTTGAACATTCCCACCTAACCAAGCTGCTTCCCATTGACTATTTTCCGCTGCTGTTCATAGTCACACTGGATCAGCTGGGCCCTCATCACTGCACCACAAGTCATTTATTATTATTACTCCTTTGTTGGCTCTGTATTTAATATCTTTACAGTGGCTCCTCCAACCTAGCCTAGTCATTTCAACCTCCCACTCCAATTCTATACTCACTTTACCCATCTTCAGCTTATTCTAGAATTTATGGGGATCATTTAACAAACTTTAAATTAATTCCCTTTCTACCTAAAAATTATTCGGCATCCTCATTTATTTTTTTTCTCCTCTATGCCATACAAAAAGATGCCTTGAATCTCTCCAATCTCTTACACTTGCAAGGATTTCATACAGCTCCACTTTGCCCAAGATCAGCCTCCAGCACTCTCCTTTTTTAATGTTTCCTACCATGTGTTATTGTCAGTCATCTGAAATAAAGATACATTTTTTTCCAAATACACATTAGTCTGAAAATCACAAACTATCTGGTTTTGCCTGCCATTCTGGCAAATTATTATTACATCTTTCTCCTACTCAAACTTCCATCATTTTATCACTATGCATTTGTCAACTACTAGTATTAAGATTTTGTCTTAACCACTTTAGCTGAAACTGTTCTCTTACATATCAAGTCTGATATCCTAATTATATTATAAAATAAATTATTCCCATTCTTGACTTTTTTATATATTCCAACAGCATTTGACACTGTAGTTCCAATATTTATCAAGGTCAACCCATTATTTCACTATGAAATTTTTCTTCTCCTGAATATATGGCACTGATTCTCCTTCCCTTTGTGTATGCAGAAAACACTTGCTGATCATTAAAACTTGGGAAAATGCCATGGGCTGCTCTTATATGTGCCCTCTTCAAATAAGTCTACCCAGGCCTTCCCCTCAATTCCTGAAACACCACCTATTATGTTTCTCTATCAATGTCCTCTCTTTCAATACACTTATCTCTTCTGCTGAACCTCAAAACATAATGTAATACTTAAAAGTAGGGATTTTTGCTTTTTCATCTATAGGACTTCAGTGCTAGATAATGCTAGGCACAAGGTTAGATATCTTATAAATGATTATGAATTAATTAATAGAAATTAACACAATGAACACTGGCTAAGGAATATTCTAGGAAAATATAAGAGCAAATATATGGTCCTGAAGGTCAGAAAAAGCATGTGTACTTAAGGGTAGGATGAAAGGATGATTGAATATAGGGATAAAGCTGGAGAGGTAAGCACAAAGGGTTTTGGATCTCTTTGGTTCTGAGACATTATTCTAAATGTTAGGAGAAACCTCTGAAAAATGTTTAGAAGTATATTAAGGACCACCTCACACCTGTTAAAATGGCTATGATCAACAAGACAAGTAATAACAGATGATGGAGAGGTTGTGGAGAAAAAGGAACCCTCATTCACTGCTGATGGGAATGTAGACTGGTACAGCCACTGTGGAAAACAGTAGGGAGGTTCCTTAAAAAAATTGAGAATAGAGTTACCATATGACCCAAAAATCCCTCTTCTGGACATCTACCCAAAATTTTAAAAAACACTTATTTGCAAAGATATATGCACCCCTGTGTTCATTGCAGCATTATTCACAATGGCCAAGACATGGAAACAACTGAAGTGTCCTTTGGTAGGTGATTGGATAAAGAAGACGTGGTATGTATACACAATGGACTACTACTCAGTCATAAGAAAGATAAAATACTGCCATTTGTGACAACATGGATGGACCTTAAGAATATAATGCTATGCAAAGTAAGCCAGCCAGAAAAAGTTAAGAACCATACAATTTCAGTTATATGTGGGATATAAAACTGAAAGCAACAAATGAACATACAAGAAAAATAAACAAACAAAAATTCACAGACACAGACTAGTGCTTACCAGAGGGAAGGGAGGTGGGAGGGTAGTAAAGTGTAAAGGGGGCCAAATATATAGTGACAGAAGATTTGACTTTGGGTGGTGGGCACACAATGTAATATACAGATGATGTATCATAGAACTGTACACATGAAACCTATATAATTTTAGTAACGAATGTCATCCCAATAAGCTTAATAAAAAAAGAATTATATTGTAATTCAACAAATTTAAGTCATAAGTTTAATTCAGTTAAGCAAAAATGTAACATTCTTTTTCTGAAATTCACTTCAATATCAATTTTTAATCTCCATTATTATACTTCAGTCAATTCTATAGAAAATGATTCTTCCTAATTTAAATGCTTTCTACTTAAAAATTTCTTTCCTTCCACTCCCCTTTCTCCTCAGGAGTTATTTAACTCCATGCCATGAAAGGAAGGCCTCTGGTCTGTGGCCATTGGTATTAGTTTTTGCTGTCATCTACTTAAATGCAGAGTCAAGCAAGGCTCCTGAGATTCTAATTAGGTCAACTGGGTGGATGATATTACCATTCACTAAAATGAAAGGTAGAAGAATAAGAACAGGGGTCAGAATGGAGATGCTATCTTTGCAGGGCCCGGGAGCCAATCAGGAGATTAACACAAGCAGGCAGATGGGCGTCTGGGATTTGGCGCTCAGAAGAAAGAGCTGAGCTGGAGATGGTGATTTGGGGCATCAACACATTTCTGGCAAAGATGGGTGCTCAATAAATACTTGTCCAAAAGAAAGAAACCATTTTAGAAATGATGGTTGAACCATGGGAATACAGATATAGAATAATGATATATAATGGCTGAAAACAGGTTAGGAAACATGTGTGAAACTAGTTAAGGAAGCGCTGTTCTTGAAAGAGCCAGTGTAGGAAAAAAGAAACAAAGAGAGAAGAGTGCCACAGAAACCAAGATAGGGGACAGTTCCAAAGCGTGAGCTAATTATCATTCTCAAATAGCTCAGTGAGGTCAAGGAAGGTAAGAAACAGGAATTGTCTTCCTTATTAAGCCACAGAGAGATCATCAAAGATCTTTACCTAAAATTTTTGATGGTGTAGCCTTGATGGAAACCATATTTTGAAGCGTATGGAAAGCGAAATAATGGAAATAATAAATGAAGACAACTATTTTACAAAAACTCGGAAAAGGAAGGAGAGAAAGAGAAAGAGGTTTCCCACTAAAGGTAAAATCAGTGTTGAAATATGTTTGGAAACTTGGCCACAGTTAGAATTGAAAAACAATTTTTTCACCGTTTATTAGTATCAGATCTGTGGTTATAATCTTCTCTTCACTCTCTACCTCACCAATATCAAAATCATTTTCTAAATGATGTGGATTCTTTCAGGGTAGTAGTTTTCCTGTTTGTCCCACTTGTTTCTTTCATTCTCCTATGGCCACTCCACTGAAATAAACTTAAACTCCGTAAGTCACCCACCACAATTTTACATTATCTTACCAAAGTGTTGCCTTGATCATGTCACACACCGTCACATTTTTCAGTCCTTCTCTACTGTCTAACAAATAAAGCAAACACTACTTTTATTTACAAAGAGAAAAGTACCTCGAAATTGTTGCTCAGCTCAAATAAACTCCATTTTTCTAAAAGTATACCATTTTTCATGTCCTTGTTTCTGCCGACAGATACCCTCTTCGCTTTCTCCACTTATCCAAATTCCACTTACCATCTCAGACTCAGTTCAGATGTCATCTCAACAATGCTGTTGGCTTTGATCTTAAGTAGAAGAGATCATTACCCTTTCCTGAGCAATCTGACAGTCCATTTTGAAGGCTTCTGTCACACTTTTTACACGCTGTGTGCAAAAGTTGTGTGTTTAACTCTCCTATGAGAAAGCAAACAGCTGGAAGACAGAGAATGTCTAGTGTATCTCAGCCCTCGTGCAGCTTTATATAGTAGATGTCCGATAACACCAGTAAATATGTGAATTCAACAATGTTAGTGCAAAAGAGTCAAGAAAAAGAACCGGTGTAAAAGACTGAGACAAAATGACTTACTGTTCAGTAACTAAGACATTCAAATGCCTCCGTTATTATTATATGCGTCATAATATGTACAAAGCCTTCTTAATTAGGGTTGTGATAAATCGGTTTAAAAATGAATTCAATACACACAAATAATGATGATACTAATAGCATACATTAAACACACCATGGAACTGCACTGTGACAGGATCCTATGCCTCTTGGGAAGTGCTGGGGAGCTAAAGAAAGGGTCCTATGTTTGTTCATTGTCTTGAAAAGTGCAGTAGTGAATCAAGAACACTAAGAATATAGTCCCATGAAACGTTTTGAACTAAGAAATAATTCTAATTTGATTCAGCTAAGATTTGAAGTGTCTTTTATGTACTAAACACTTGGGTTAACATTGTGTGAAGTAGATGATAAGATGCAGGACCTTCTCAAGAATCTTATAGCCCAATGAGAGTGACAGAAAGGTGTTAATAGCAGGAGATTACTGCTCCAGCCTCAAAGGCCCGGCACCAAACATAAGATGTCCACAGCAGTCGCCAGGGATCACAGTCCCCATCTGGCGCCCATCTGAGGCAGCCATGGTGGCAGCACCTCAGCCTCCACACACAAAAACCTGCAATCGCCCATTGGACACCTCCTGTGCCTTCAGCCTCCAGCCCCGGCCTTTCACTCTGTAGAGCTCAGGCATGATAGCTGCAGCCCCTACAAAGGAAGAGCCAGATGGACCCACCCTACCAGCATTTGTGCCGTCTCCACGCCTCCCATTTGGGACTAATACCCTTCAACTTGAATTTAACTTAGACCAGAAGTGTCTAGTATAAATATAATGCAACTCAATAAGCCACATATGAAATATTAAATTTTCTAGTAGCCACAATTTTAAAAGGTAGAATGAAACTAGTAAAATTAACTTTAATAATATACTCATTTAACCCAATATGGTCAACATATTAACATCGCAATGTCATCAAAAATTAAGATATTTTGAATTTTTTTACATTAAATCTTTGAAAAACAGTGTAGTATTTTATGCTTACAGTGCATTTCAATGCAGACTAGCCACATTTCAAGTGCTGAATAGCCACCTGTACATAGTTGCTACCATATTACAAAACACAGTTGTAGACATTTGCTATCCATAGGGAGACTGGGGTAGGAAAAGATTCTCAACACAATGGGGAGATTAACTAATATAATTCGATTTCCATAAATATTATATAGCACCCAAATTTTCTACTTAAAAAATCATAAGAAGAGAGAGACTCAAATAAATGTCATACTGAAGATGCAGATCTAACTGCTATGGGGATATCAAGATCAAGACTGCAGAGGAGAAATGGGAAAGAAGAGGTTGTAGGCCCTGACCTGAAATCTGAAAGATGAGTGGAATGTTCACAGAGGAGAACTGGGGTAGGGTGGGAGAGGGAAAACTCCTGCCAAGTATATCACAAGAACAAAGTTTCAAAAGCATCAATTTGCATAATATATTCACAGAGGAGCAAGTGGTCCAGCCTGGATGTGCTACATGGGAAAATATAGAGAAACAGGCTGGAAATTTGAATTTCAGTGCTTAGGTGTTTCGACCTGACTTTGATAATTATATGTAAGAAGTGAAAAAAAAAAAAAAAATAGAACTGTTTCTTTATCTTTGTCCTTTGACAGATTAGGGATGCCTAATATCATTATGAATCATCTTGTATTGATGTATTGTACTGGTCTTCTATTGTGTTCTAAGAATGTAAATAGCTATATCCCATTCTCAGTGCCTTTGCCTTTTAAATTTTATCTGAGAGGACAGAACCAGGCCCAAGATTAACCACTTATTCCCTAGAAGAAATAATAATTTTATCTGGGAAATAAAATGGTAAAGTGTAAAATTTTAGTTGTTTTAAAATGGATTGAGTATACATTTAAATTATAATTTTTCATTTCATTATAACTTTACATTATTTCTATCCTAGCCAGCTTAATCCTAGAAATTGTTATAAAATATTGTTTTACACAAATAAAGAATGAGATCATGACCAACTTCTGGCCCCAGAAATTCACAAGTTAGCAGCTTAAAAACCACTGGAGTAGGGCAGACAGATACAGTTGATTGACTACTGGAATGCACCAAGCACTAGGCTAAGTTTTTTTGCAAATATGCCTTATTTATTCCTCACAAAACCCTATGAGCTAGATATTTTTTTCATTTTTATTAATGGTGTGGCTTTGGTTATGAAATATATATATTCAACAAATAATTTTGAATTTTAAAATTAATTTAAAAATTTACTTTGGGTGGTGAGCGAATGCAGATGATGTTTTATTGAGTTGTACACTTGAAACCTGTATGACTTTATTAACCAATGTCACCCCAATAAATTCAATAGGAAATTAATTTAAAATAAATGACATATATTTTCAAAAATATTTGTTGGATAAAACAATGTTTAATAACTTATACAAAGTTATACAGGTGCTACTTGGCAGACACAAAATTGAACCCAGATCTCTGATCCAAGGACCATGATCCTAAACATGTTTTATTGACTGTCTGCAGCATGGATCATAAAACACAATATTGACAAAGTGAAGGGGTAATTGTTATTTGATAAATCTAGATTTGTTATATAACTATGTCTATAAATTTCTTAGCTCAATATTAGGCACATGAAAAAACAATCAGTTGATACTGGTCATTATTACTAATATAATTCATATTATTGATTCATAAGATAAGCCTTAGCAAAATATCAAGCAGTAAAATTTCTATTTAAAAAATTGAATTACTGTGTTGGAATTCACCAGATGACTATAAATTCTTCGCTTGACTTTGGAATAAAAGAGCTCTGGGGAGACGAATCTATGTGAAATGGATACAGAGGCTCTGTGTCTGCTGCAGAGACACAGAAAGGGTAAGAGCCAAGGCATTCTGAGGAGGGAAAAGTTAGGAGTATTTGTTTTTCTTTTCCCCAGGCTCAGATTTCCAGAGGCCCCAAACATAAGCAAAAAAAAAGAATTGAAAGGTAAGGTTTAGATAAATGTGACTCATTTTTTCAGAGAAAGAGGTCGAGTTCCAAACAGATAATGGGACAGGAGCACCCTTGAGAAGCGCGCAGTGGAAGGGGGGCCCAGGCTGGGTCAGGCTTTTGAAGAGATATGGAAGCAAGTGTCTATTAGATCAGAAGAGCCAGGTTCGAGATTCTGATGGCAAAGAGAGCTTGAATTATCAACCAAGTAGTAATTCAGAATTGTTACTAATAACTCAGGAAGCCTATAATAGCAGAGAAGGACAGTCTTATTTCCTGACTAGACAGAAACCAAACTTGAGTATTCAACTTTCTGTGAAAAAATATTAAGATTCAAGTTTTAAAAGTACATAAACCAAAATAAACAGTATTTAAGATAAAAATATTTGTGGTCTCTTGAGGTAATTAAAAAAAAAGGAAAGCCACAGGACAAAAGCAAAGCTATATCGCCACGCTACTCTACAGACTGACAACAGCTGTCAGAGGGAAAGGGAAAGGAGGCAGGGGGGAGTGGGACTGGGTGAAAGAAGGTGAAGGGATTAGCCAAAGAACATACATGCATAGCCCATGCACACGGAAAACAGTGTGGTGATGGCCAAGGGGAAGGAAGACAGGGTCTGGGTGGAGGTGGGCAAAGGTGGGAAAACGGGGGCATCTGTAATAGTGTCAACAATAAAAATGAAGTTTTAAAACAAAGTATCTATCTGCAGAAGGGCAAGCAAATGAGAGTCAGAAAATAAGTATAATTAATGAAGGGATGACGCCAACACTTCTGATTTTAGGACACGTTCCTTTAATGTCTAGTTCATAAGGAATTGTGATAAAATTAAAACAGTTTACCCAGCGTTAATTTTTAAAAGCAATTTATTAAAGAACCTAAAGGAGATGATTTCTTATTTAGTTAATCATGTGCCAACCGAAATTGGAAATAGAGTATTTCCCACAGATATAGAAATAATTTATTTACAAAGAAAAATTTAAACATCTTACCAATGCCAAAAACCTATTCTTTTTTTTCTCCCTTAGAAAAATCCCAGTCTGGGGCTCAATTAGTCTCCATGAACTAATGAAGGGCAATGACCTTGGGAGCAACCCAGGTCTATAGGGTCATGGCTAATATGAAAAAGCAGGTACATTTCAACTCTTCTCTAGATTCTCTGTTTTTTTCTGTTCTGTTACCTTTTGTGGGGGGGGGGGGATGAAATTTGGAGAACACTTTCTTTGTGTTGTTTCATTCATGTGTTAAAAAGGAAGCCAATACCACACCAATGATTGTTGGAACTCAAATATATCATTAATAAATTTTCCTAGTATCCGGTTACAAGAAGGGTAAAAAGGGGGAATGACGCTATTTTTGTTTCCTTACTTAAAATCTTTGTCTCTGCCTCCTCCAGGAACTCAAGTTTATATTTTTCTTCATTAACTTCACTTCAAAAATTATTTCCCTCATTTTAATCATCACTAACATGCACAGAAGGAATCCTCACCAGGCCAAAGAGCAGGGATAGAATTTGTAAGCAGTGCAATCAGATAATATAATATTACCTATTCATCATTGGCATTGGCACAAGCGGGAGGAAAATGTATGGTAAGGACAGACTGTGCATGGGACCAAGGGATGGAAGGGTGAACTTGAGACGATTTTGGACATGGTGACATCTGATCTGGATCCTCAAGGATGACCTTATTCTTTATTATGGAATGGTCTTCCTGTAGCTGAAAAGGTCACTCACGTCATCCTTGAGCTTCAGCTACAATTGAAACGGGGAGGATAACCAATAAATCAACTTAACCATTAGATACAGCAGCGATTTTCAACTTTTTTCATCTCATGGCACTCATAAGCTAATTGCTAAAATTCTGCAGCACACCAAAACACACTATATTTTTTGCTGAGTGGACCAAAAAAATAGGTATAATTTTGATTCACTCACACCGGACAGCTACTGTTGTGTGGGCTGTTGTCACTTTTTTATTCGGCAATCTAAGGGAAAAGAGGTCAGCGCCCCTGACTAAATGTCAGGTATTGCATGTTTTGTAAATTCTTGGGGCACATGGGTTGAAAATCACTGAGATAAAGGAATTGCCACAACAGATTCTGCAGACTAGTTTTCCTGTCTATCAAAAATGATCAGTAAGAATTTGAAAAGGTAAAGCAGGTATGGGAAGGAGTTCCCAGCACTTGCACAAAAGTAGAAGACAAGGGAATTCACTTTGTGCCCCTAGAAATGTTGAGCAGCTAAATTGCTGGGCCTGTTCTGAAGAGTAGAGGAAAAGGCAGGCAGGAAAATTGGACAATGCCAAGATGTAGATAATCTTGGGCTCTGTGCAAGAATGTTTAACCTGTCAGGAGTGAAGAGTGAAGGATTTTTTTTAAGAGCAGAGACTTTATGTAATTAACTACTTGTAGTGAACAAAATAATAGAGAAACCCAGAATTAATGCTGGCAACTAGGAGAAATTGCTGTAAATTTGCTGTAGTTATTTTGTCATTACAATCAGAATGTAATAGGGGAAGCTAAAAGTTAGTGTTCAGGGAATCATTTCATTGGATAGTCCTTCAAACAGATTTTCAATGAAACATTTTAAAAGCAGGGAAAAGTAAAATTAATTTTATGGGGATTTCATGTCACTGACAATGGTCTATTTTGCTTATTCTTGTAACACTAGCATCAAAAAAGGACAATGTCACCAAGAATTTGTTATTTTTAGGGGTATCAGTCCTGTCTTGGCTAAGGTTCTCACTTGGGAAACTTGGGAAATCAGCCCATCTAAACAAGCTCCATCTCTCCCATTTGGCGTGATGGTAACAAGAACAAGCCAAGCAAATATGTATTAACATTTGACAGGCAAGTCTCTCTGCTTTCACTGGTGAAAAGGGAAGTAAGGTCCCCAAAGTCACATACAGTCTTTGGCTACAGAACCTTCTCTTGTAGGGCTCACTTTATTTCCTGGTATAAAAATGTGCAGCGCTAAGTCCCTTCTCATAGGGCCTGCTCACCACTGTGTATCCAGCAGGAAGACTGCCTGCACTCCTGTCACTTAGGCTGATCCTACGACTGACATCCAGAATGTTCTCCTTTAGATTTAAAAGTAACCTCAGATCTTTATTGACAAATGAGCCATTTTTCCTTTAATTCAAACATTTCTCATCATAATCCATAAAGGCTGCTCCTATCTGAGGGAAGCTCAATTTTTAGCAGTTGTGTCAGTCACCTTTAGACCCAAAAAGACAAATGTAATCTCCTCAAAATTGTGTAACATTTTCATCTGTGTAGCTGTAGAATCTACTATAATATCAGACTCCTTTTGAGTGCTCAGTAAACATACAGAGCCCACATAATCACAACTACTTCCTGTTGTTAATTTTACATAAGACATAGTTAATTCCATTCTTCTTAAAACTTCTTAAAAGTTATACCTTCTTAGTGTCATTATATGCGGTTTAAGAAGGTAGAATATATTCCCATCCAAGGTCTAACTTTGATTCTATGACAACTAAGAATTTAGATTTTTCTTCTGTTTATACCAGTATGGCACTTAGGAACATTTAGAAATTTAAAAGAAAAACAAAAAGGACTACTCTGGCTTGAATCAAAATGAATGTGATTACTATTATCAAGAAAAAGTCAAGGGTATATTGAAATCTTTTCTTCCAACTTACATACAACTTTTTAAAAAGATTGATATTGATTTTCATTTTGATATAAACTGAAAATATTTATACTGATGCAAATGAACTATCTCAGTTGTTAGTGATATTTTTTATTCCAATTGGACATAATATCTATGATGTTTGGATAGTAGAAAAAAATGAGTCATTATATCATGTGACATCTAAAAGGTATCTTCATATCTAGACAGCTTTGAACTGTAAAATTGGGTCAGGACAGAAACCATAGAATCAATATTTTAATAAATGTGAGTAGGCTAACAGTACCAGCTTTTACTTTACTTCTCTCTAGTTCCTTAATATATGATGTCAGAGTGGTATTATGAGGTCCTGTGCTTTCATTTGTGAGAAACTTTTACCAAAAAAAAATATAAATAAATAACAAAAGAAATGGCTTTATAATTGTCAACATCAAATATTTTATGAAAATTCTAATCTTATTTCACACTTTTATTTATATATTACCTATCTTGATCAAAACACGGAAGAGTCTGTGGATTGAGTCAATGTGCCAGTGATGTGCTAATTAATGTTTAAAAACCAGTTCTGTAGGGGGAGGGGAGGGGAGAGCCCTGTGTGTATTGTTTGCCCAAATTCTATGGTGTAAATTTTTCCATCTTTCAGCTGGAAAAAAAAAAAAAATTTCTCCAATCAGATGCATTTGCATAATACTTAGAATGGGAAAACTGAACCAGAGGCTAATTTTCTCTGCGGGAAAGCAAAGTTGTAAGAAAGTGACATGTCCCTGCGAATCATTTCACTGTTCCCTCTCCAGGTAGCTGGATGCCCAGTGTCTACTGTGGCGGCAGCAGGCACTGCTTTCTAATCCCTGGACAGCAACGCCTCTGGGATGTTCATAAACGTAACAAAACCCATAGCAGCCTCGTGAAGCACGAGGAGATTCTGGTGTCAGTTCTGTGATGCTCTGAGAGATTTTCCTGAAGGACCAACAGTCCTCCGCTCCTTCCATGAATTCATAAGCCCTGATTCCCCTATGTTGAATCCTTTATGCTTAAAAGTTGCCATATAACTGGATTTTTTGTTGTTGTTGTTAGTTCCCATGTACAACTTGAATTTTCTTAACTCTGCATATCGGGCATATCTCCTCAACTGTGCAAATATCGGCTCAAGTGTTAATTTATAAAATCGTCTTAATAAAGGTTTTCTTTTCCTTCTCAGAAGCCCTATAACTCCTTGTTTGCTCATTCTTATGCTACAGGAATCCCAGCTATGCATATAAATTGTGTTCAGCATTTAGACAAGTTTAGGACAGGTGAGGTAGACACAAGTAGTATATTTGCAAATAGACAATAGACTGTGGGGAAAACTTTAAGGGAAACAGGGGTAGGCACACAAGATGGGCCCAATTACAACCTCCTTTTCATTAGAGGATTGTGTGATTTGGGTACGACCTTCCTTCCCTGTCTCTACGAATTTATGTCTGATTCCCATGGAGAGAAGGAGTGACCAGCAAGCAAAAATGAATGATTGCTTCACTAAAATTCTGAATATCGCTGGTGTCCATACCATAAATGGTAAAGAGAAAGAATTTCTCTTATTTTAGTTGTATATCCCAGCTACAGAGCCTGAGGACCGTCAACTCTCCCAGCAGTGGGGGCCTTCCACACAGTTCAGCTTTAGCCATGACATCTCTTTGACACTAAGTTTTCAGTAGGTGGTTAAATAGCAAGTTTGGCAGGCCCAAGAAAAACCCTGTAGAACTGACTCTGGTGCCTTTGAAAATGAAACGAGGCAATAGGGTGCACTCGCACACGTGCACACATACACTCACACACACACACACACAAATAAAGCTTTGGATGGCATGCAGCGGCTCATGTAAGTTGCCTACCAACATTCTGGACCACATATAGCCAAATCTTTTCAGAAGAAAAAGAAAAAATTTAAAAGAAAAAATGGCACGTGGTTACTGTAGCCAAAACACCATACCCTAAACACATATGAGTGCCATCTAAGGAATCCTAAAAATAGCTAGGGAAAATAGTTTAGTGATGGGGAATACAGCCAAAGGAATAAGGTTTGTTATGAAAAATATGATCTACATTTATTTCCAAGCTCATGTGGCCTGGCATTAAGATTGTACGAGTAATGGGTGGCAGGCAGTGATATGAATGCATGTGATTTTCCCCAGCTACCCTAGCCTGTAAACTCCTCAAAGCTGTGATGAATCCCACATAATACCTAATACATAACAGTTAAGCATGGTACATATTAAATAAGTGAATACTTTTTTCTTCTACCCATTTTCTTTTCTACCAAACACTCACACACATGCACAAACCCTGCCAACACCGTACATCACATTAATTCAAATTTTACTCATGTAGAAATTGCAACAATAGGATTTTTAAAAATTTTGTCCTGAAAAAATTCAGAGGACATTTAAATTTATTTTCTTATGTATAATTCACAATACTTTTCTTAGATAGTAAAAGTATACTGATTGTAAATTTTATATTACAAATGAAAATTTGGTATTGGCCATTTTAATTATTTTATTTATTTATATAATAGTTATTTTACTCCTGAAATTGAAGTAGAGAAAAAATTAAATAATTTGACACTGTTTTGTGCTAATTTCTGTAAAGTATGTTATGTTCTTGAATGTCCACATTAATTTGGATTATGCTTCCTTTGAAAAATATGTAGAGGTATTAAATCTATGACTTTAAAAGCTATATGTATACACACAGTGGAAGGTCCTCCTTTCCTTTGATGGAGTGATTAGAGTTCCCTTTTGAAAGATAAAAAAGCAAGTAGGTACACTGGCGAGTCCAATGAGTAGCATTAAATATTAGCTCTGCTGACTTCAAAAGAAACCAATCGATGCCTTATTAAGCCTTTATTCTCTCAAGAGATAGCAATATTGTATGTATAAGACATGTTTACCTTAAAGACCACACCGTGTTCTATAACTACAATTTCTAAAAAAGAAAACCACAAAAAAACCACACACATACAAACATGGCCTAAGGCTGTACCATCACATGAACAAATATCTTCAGCCATAATGCAAATCCTACACTTGACCAAATTTGCATGCTTTGGTATTAGCTAGTAACAGTAGCCATTTACTACTATGGGAAAATGTACACACATATGTACAAACATTGCTCCTTAAAATCGTATCCTACGAAGTTCTTAAAAATAATAGTCTCCAAAGAGGGAATTCTGATGAGCCTTGAGTCAGAGTGACAAAAAAAATCTACTAATCTCCTATCAGGCAGAGTTAAAAAACAGTGTTATTAGAGACTTTGATGATTTTGGAGGCAAATTTAATAATGATATAAATCAAATGTTAGAATAATCCTCTAAGGAAACTTACTTCATTTGGGAGAAAAATAAAGTTTCACCAGTAACCATAGTGAGTTGATATTATTGCAGTTGTTTTTATAAGTTGTTGCTATGACTTTTTTGACTTTTGGGTTAGATTCTACTTCAAATACAACAGATGGCAACGATTACACTTTTGTAACTTTTTTTTCTTGAATAACTAAACAGAGCACAATAAAATAAACAAGCTTATACACTAGAGAGTTTGTCTTGTTTCACATTTTATTAAAACTAAAAGAGAACAAAGTAACTCAAACCAAAAATAAAATGAGACTTCCATGTAGCCCAAACTTTACCCCCCAAATTAAAAATATTAAAATATTCTATTTTTTTTTACTTCCCTCATGGTTTCAAGAGGACTAAAACAAAAGGAAACAAAAAATTGTAAGGCAGAAAGTTTGCAGCACTGACAGCTCAAATCGGAAGCAAATGGGAAAGGCCTGGGAGAAAGGTCCTCTGTATCTGCCTCACTTGCTACAAAATTTGAGGAATTAGATTTAGATGGAATTGAACTTTGAGAAAAAAATCTTATAATGAAAGTTTTATTTCAAACAGTTTTACATTTATTTCTTAGCATTATATGATATCTCTCCATACTCCAAATTTCTCTTATTATGACCCCTCCAAAAAAATATTTGGATAATTTTCAAAATTCAAACTGAAGTGTACATATAAAGCCAAATTACTGTTACTATTCACAGAGCATATTGGTAAATAAGTTGATTCTATAAGGATTATTTACTGAGAATGGCATCACTGATGGGAAATGCTCACTAATAAATAGAGCACTTAATTAGATGTCAGGGAACAAATTTCCATTTGCCGACGTTTAGAATGATGATGTGATCTTTGGGTAAATCATTTAACTTTCTTTATTTTTCTTATTCTAGTAAATGAAGACAATAAATTCTCTGACAAGATAGAGTTTGTAAATCATGCTCAAATGTTGACATATTATAACTAGATAGGGACTTTAATGCATCATAATCATATCAATGTTAAAACTATTAGTCATTGTTATTTCACTGGCATCGATAAGAGTCTTTTTAAAATAGTGTGTGGAATGGTTTCTAAAGCGCCAAATTGCCTTTATTAATGATCTCATCGTGATTTCATTCTTTGGTTAACAGCTTGAGTGTTTGATGGAATAAAGTGTTCTGACTGAGCAATACCCAAAGTATTTGACTGTAAAATTTTTATTTTAAAAACAAATCCTGCAAAAATTCAGCAAGTGACTAGTTAAAGGAGATTAGCGAAACAAATCTTAGTAATGGTTGGTTAAAGCTCTAGTTTTTCTCATAATTATTATTGCTACTACAAAATCAATTAGTTACTAGGTATTGCAGACTAGAGGCCACAGATCCCAGCACAAATAGACTTACTATAAAAATAATACTTGAGGATTATTTATTTTATATTTGGAAAACCAGAAAGAGTAAAAGAAAGAAAAAATAATCATAAGCATTTATAATGCTCAGAAACAAACTATTGCATTTTACTATATATCCCTTCAGGTTTTTTTTGTTTTTGTTTTTCTCTATGCATATCCAGGAAGTCCTCTAAGTGTAATATGTATGTGTCTTGGTGTGCAATTTATTTATTTATCTTTGCATTTCCCTGATGATGAAAGATGTCGAGTATCTTTTCATATGTCTGTGGGTCATTTGTATGTATTCTTTGGAGAAATGTCTATTCGAGTCCTCTGCCCATTTTTTAATTGGATTGTTTGTTTTTTTGCTGTTGAGTTGCTACTTATATATTTTGGATCTAACCCCTTATCAGATAGATTTGCAAATATTTTCTTCCATGTTTGATTTCCTGGAAATGTATTTAAAAGTCAGAGGCAAAATTAATCATATTCCATGTAAACAGATCAGGTTATATTCCCAAAGAATTACTTTCATACATGCATGTGTGCACACCACACACATATTACACAGCCTACTTATTATAGTTCAAATGAACCGAGGCTTATCTGCCTGGCAGACGAGAATCTCCAGGCACACAGAGACCTCCTACAAGAAGGAGGTCCCCTGCTGACCACGTCCCCCTGACTAGAGCAGGCCTCCTCCCTCCCCCCTCGACCCCTTCTGTTTCTAGGGGATAGAAGCAGAAGCCCCTCAGCCCCTCTGGCTTGAACAAGCTGAGTGCTGTGGATGGGAGTGGGGAGAGGGGCTATTCTTCCCCTGCACACTCTTACCGAATCGGTCTGAGTCAGCCCTGCGCACTGTGACCACCAACATGACGGTCTCGGCTTTATTACCTGACACACCATTATCCACCACGCAGGAGCACAACAGAGGCAAAGCTTGAGTCACCTCTTCAGGTTGTTATGGGGCCTAAGGGTCATGGGCCTCATGGAGAACCCTCAGCAAAGCAAGCATGGGCCTCAGAAGGCTGGCAGGCTGGCAGACCAGGTAGGGGGTTTGTCTAAGAGGGATGGCACCAGCAGCACCACAGACCATCTGAAATACACAGTCGGGCTGTGGCCGCCTGCCCTTTCCCATCCCCTGCCGCTGTGGACCTCAAAAACATGCTGCAAAAGACCCACCCATACAAAATATACATGTAAATTAACCATATACATGTGCAAGTTGTAGAAATGCCACATGATAGGTTTATATATTGATATAACTATTTTATACATTCATATCTGTATACATATTTAAATATATGCATGTTTGACTGTAACATTGGGCTACATGACCTTATTTTTAAAAAATACTATTTTCCTATGTTGCACTTTGCAGTTTTAAGTTACTCTTAGTATTTTATTCAAAGTATACATATTTTAATTTTTAAATTTTATCTCTTTTTTAATATAACTATCCATTATCTATTTGCTCATTTGCTCAGTCCCAGAATACATATACAGTGGCATCAGAATTGTTAACCTGTACTTTAATGAGAAACAATTTTTTTTAACTACAGTACAGTGCTTATGTACAGTTCCTTTAGTACTTAGTCTTATAGTCCCTACTCATTTCCTCAGTAGGTAATTTTTTCCCACTTCCTTTGGTGAAGTTATGTTATACATTTGTAGCAGTTAGATTCTTTTTTAAAAATAAATGTATACCACCTTTACCCATTTCTCACCTCACCCCACCCCCCATCTCTGGCCATCACCATTCTGTTCTCTATATCTATGGGTTGTTTGTTTTTAGATTCCACATATAAGAGAGATCATATGGTATTTGTCTTACTCTTACTTAATTCACTTAGCATAATTCCCTTTGAGGTCCATCCACGCTGTTGCAAATGGCAAGGTTTCATTCTTTTTTTGTGGCTGAATAATATATATATATAAATGTGCAAGTTGTAGAAATGCCACAAGTATATATATATACACACAAATATATATATACACACATATATATACACACATATGTATGTGTATATATACATATATATATTAGGTTTTTTCCCACATCTTGGCTATTGTAAATAATGTTGCAATGAACGGGGGGGTAGAGGGGGCAGATATCTTTTCAACTCTTCAGATAAACATCCAAAGTGAAATTGCTGGATCATATGGTAGTTCTATTTTTAATTTTTTGAGGAGCCTCCATACTATTTTCCATAGTGGCTGCAGCAATATACATTCCCACCAATAGCATATAAAGGTTCCCTCTTCTCCACGTCCTCACCAGCACTTGTTACTTCTTGTATTTTTTAGAATAGCCATTCTAACAGTTGTGAATGAGTTTTGATTTGCCTTGTGTGTGTTTTTCTGGTGAGCTATTTATTTATTTTTGCATTTCCCTGATGATGAAAGATGTCAAGCATTTTTTCATGTGTCTATGGGTCATTTGTATATATTCTTTGGAAAAATTCTATTCATGCCCGGCCGGGCGTGGCTCAACAGTTGAGCATCGACCTAGGATCCAGGCGATCAGGGTTCGATTCCCGGTCAGGGCACATGCCCGGGTTGCGGGCTGCAGCTGATCAATGACTCTCTCATCATTGATGTTTCTATCTCTCTCTCTCCCTCTCCCTTCCTCTCTCTGAAATCAATAAAGATATATTTTTTTTTAAAAATGTCTATTCATATCTCTGCCCATTTTTAATTGGATTGTTTGCTTTTTGCTATTGAGTTGTTACTTATATATTTTGGATACTAACCCCTTATCAGATAGATTTGCAAATATTTTCTTCCATTCAGTAAGTTGTCTTTTCATTTTGTTGATGATTTCCTTTTCTTTGCAGAAGTTTTTAGTATGATGTAGTCCTGCTTACCCATTTCAAGTTAATTTTTGTGTATGGTGTAAGATAGTATTTCAGGTTCATTCTTTTGCATGTGGCTGTCCTGTTTTCTCAACATCAATTACTGAAGAGACTGTTGTTTCCCCATTGTGTATTCTTGCCTCCCTTATCATATATTAATTGACCATATAAGCATGGGTTTATTTTGGGGCTCTCTGTCCTGTTCCATTGACCTATGTGTCTCTTTTTATGCCAATATCATGCTGTTTTAATTACTATAGCTTTGTAATATAGTTTGAAATCAAGGATCATGCTTTCAGCTTTGTTCTCCTTTCTTTCTCAAGATTTTTTTGGTTATTTGGGCTTTTATGTGGTTTCATACAAATTTTAGGATTATTAGTTCTATTTCATTGAAAAATGCCATTGGAATTTAGATAAGGATTACATTGAATCTGTAGATTGCTTTGGGTAATATGGACATTTTAACAATATTCTTTTAATCCATGAGCATGGAATATCTTTTCATTTATTTGTGCCTCCAATTTATTTCATTAATGTCTTAGAGTTTTTTTAATATACAGGTTTTTCACCTCCTTAAATTTATTTCCAGGTATTTTATTCTCTTTGATGCGGTTGTAAATGGGATTGTTTTTCCTTTTTTTAAAAAAAAATTTTTTTTTAATCCTCACCTGAGTATATGCTTAGAGAGAAGGGAGAGAGAGAGAAACACTGATGTAAGAGAGAAACATTGATTGGTTGCCTTGTGTACATGCCTTGACCAGGGATGGAACCTGCCACCCAGGTATGCTCCCTGACCAGGAATTGAATGGGCAGTCTTTTGGTGGACAAGAGGATGATCAACCAACTGAGCCACTCCAGCTGGCTGGAATTTTTTTAAAATTTCTCTTTCTGATACTTCATTATTAGTATATAGAAACAACAGATTTTTGTGCATTGATTTTGTATTCTGCAACTTACTGAATTTATTAGTTGTAATGGCTATTTGGTTATCTCTTTAGAGTTTTCTATAAATAACATTATGTCATCTGGAAATAGTGACAGTTTTGCTTTTTCCTTTTCAATTTAGATGCCTTTTATTTCTTTTTCTTGCCTAATTATTGCAATTCTATGTTGAATAGAAATGGTGAGAGTGGGCATCCTTGTCTTATTCCTGACCTTAGATAAAAAGGCTTTCAGTTTTTCACCATTGAGTATGATGGTAGCTGTGTACTTGTCATATACAACCTTTATTATGTTAAGGTATGTTCCCTCTATAGGCACTTCATTGAGAGTTTTTATCATGGAAGGATTTGGGATCTTGTCAAATGCTTTTTCTCCATCTATTGAAATTACCGTATAATTTTATCCTTAATTTTGTTAATGTAGTGTATCACATTGATTTCCAGATGTTGACCATCTTGCATTCCTGGAATGAATCTCACTTGATCATGGTGTATCATCCTTTCAATGTATGGCTGACTTTTGTTGATAATTATTGCATGTATGTCCATCAGAGATATTGGTCCATAATTTTCTTTTCTTGAGGCACCCTTGTCTGGTTTTAGTATCAGAGTAATGTTGGCCTCATAAAGTACGTTTGGAAGAGTTCCTTCTCTTCAATTTTTTGAAGGTTTTGAGAAGGATTATTAATTCTTCTTTGAATTTTTGTAGAATTCACCAATGAATCCATCTAGTCCTGAACTTTTGTTTGTTGGGAGATGTTTGATTATTGATTTATCCTCCTTACTAGTAATTAGTCTGTTCAGATTTTCTATTTCATCATGACTCAGTCTTGGTAGGTTGTACGTTTCCAAGAATTTATCCATTTCTTTTAGGTTGTCCAATTTGTTGGTGCACAATTGTTCATAATAACATGATCCTCTATATTTTTGTGATCAGTTGTAACTATTTTTTTATTTCTGATTTTACTTATTTGAGTCCTCTCTCCTTTTCTTGGTGAGTCTACCTAAAGGCTTATCAATTTTGTTTACCTTTTCAAAGAACCAACTTTCCATTTATTTGGTCTTTACTATTGCCTTTTTGGTCTCTATATCATTTGTTTCTGCTCCAATCTTTATTATTTCCTTCCATCTACTAACTTTGGGCTTTGTTTATTCTTTCTGTAGTTCCCAGAGGTGTAAACTTAGATTATTTGAGACTTTTCTTATTTCTTGAGGTAGGCATTTGCCACTGTGAATTTTTTCTCTTAGAACTGCTTTAGCTACATCTCACAAATTTTGGTATGTTATCTTTCCATTTTTGATTGTCTCAATATACATTTTTATTTCTCTTTTGATTCTTTCTTTGACCCATTGGTTGTTCAATAGCATGTTGTTTAATCAACACATATGTGAATTTTCTAGTTTTCTTCATGTAATTAATTTCTAATTTTATACTGTTGTGGTTGGAAATGATAATTAATATGAGTTCAGTCCTCTTAAATTTATTAAGGCTTGTTTTGCGCTCCAATTCTAACTTGTATTAAGAATTTTATCTTTGAATCATCATAACATCCAGGGAAATTTTATTCCTACAGGTGATTAAAAATAAAAACTAAAACCTCACATTGAAAAAAAGAGAGAGAGCCCTATTGGAGGAGAAGGAAAGTACCAACTTAAATATTCTTGATATGCCAGAACATGGTGGGGAAAATGGTTCCAAAACTATTTTCAGAAGGATTGCACAGGAACACATAGACGGGATTTGGAGTGAGGACACCCAGGTGAGTTCAGGATCATTCTAGCTCTTATGGGGCAAGAGATCTTAGAATGGACACTCAGTTCTTTTTTCCTCTGTTTTCTTAAGATTTATTTGTGGATGAAATCAATCTTAAATCCATTCTTTCTTCAATACTTCTAAAATACATGTGGGAGTAAAAGTTGTGGATGAAGACAAAAGAGGTCAGGGGAATGATGAAGAGAGAACAGAGCAGAGGGTAAACAAAGGGAAAGTAGTTCATAAATGATCTCCGGGGAAAAGTAGCCAGAGTGATGGGGAAGCAACAATGAAGTTTAGGAGGAGGAGGAGGGTTTCAGGAAGGAGAGAGGTGGTCAAGCACCAGACATTTCAGAGAAGTCAAGAAAGAGAAGAATTTGGAAAATTATCTGTTGTCATTTTAGTTCAGTAAGGAGAGTAGAAGCCTGACCACAGTAGATGTGACAACTGTACACTATTATTTTCATAATCTTGACAGTGTAGGAAAGAGGACCGATGGCATCTCCTAGCTAAGGGGCATCTGTAGCTCTCTTCTGAATATTGAAAGAGGGCAAGGGATCTTCACTTATTAGTCATTTCCTCCTTTAGTCCAAAATCCCCCAGCAGCATTCATAGAAGCTGCCCCTACCTGAATGAAGCTCCATTGTAACCAACTGTGTAAATCACACCAAGAGTTCTAACTATAAAAAGCCAATAGTAAGCTCCTCAAAGGCACTTGACCTATTCATCTGTGTAGCAAAGGAGACTATTACAGTGCCAGACTCTTTCTGAGTGTTTGATAAATGTTCAGAGCTCATCGTGATCATAGATCCTTTAGGTCACTGTGCTAAGAAAAGCTCGAGGAAGGATTTGGGCTTTTCTCTGCAGGGGTGGGGGATGTTTGTTTTGTTCTTATTTTAGGCAGATGGAAATTTAACTTGCTTATATACAGAGGAAAATGAAGCAACAAAGAGATACATACAGAAGAAAGTGGGAGATTACTGATGGACTGAAGATTATGACAGAGGATGGGATCCAGGACCCAAGAGGAAGGACAATTCTTACTACTGAAGGGAGGGTTCAGTGGAGATAAGGATATTTGTAGATGCAGATAAATGTCCATGGGGCTGTGAATGGGAAGAGTGGAGGAGTGAAACAGGAAGGAATTTGAAAGAGTTTCCATCTATGAAGTAAGTAGTCAGGTTATCTTCTGAGTATGAGGAGAGGAAATGGTACAGTCTAACTTGAGTAGAGCTGTGATGGTTTAAAGTAGCTGTTGGAGGAAATAGGCTGTTTGAGATAAGTACATGAAAGTAGTTTCTACATCATGAAGACTTCCTCAAACTTAGGGTCTCAATATTATATATGTGGTCATATGATGTAATTTAAATGCAATTATAATGAGAAACCAAGTTTACTATTTTAAATATATGAAGAACTCTAAGTTTTACAAGAAAGGAAACAATTAAAGAATAAATTATAAAACCTGTGAGTGTAAAATTACAAAAGAGAAAAAAAGAAATACTGGAATGAATTATTCAACTGTCAGGAATCAACAAATATGTTAACAATGTGACTATTTCTGCCTTTCAAATGAGCAAGTTGTGTTTTTCTATAAAAATTATCACATTGGTAAAACATGACCCTCTAATAAAAGAAAGATCAAAAATAAAAAAACTCCCCCAAAAGACTAATGTAAAATCACTTGAAATTCAAACATGCAAAGATATTCACTATTTAAAGTTTGATATATCTGTTTTCAGAGTTTTTCTTATGCACATAAATTTGTGCCCACATTTAGAAATTCTTAGATGTATCACATGTATTTTTATAAAACTTGCTTCTTTAATATTTATATACATTTTTTATGTTGATTAAATATCCATACAATTATTTCTAATAGCTATTTACCACCCCAGTGTAATAAAAATTATTTTTTAAAAATTTGTATATTTTAATTGTTTATAATTGCTACAATTTGTTCCTATTACAAAAAAAAAAATCCTTCAAGGAACATTTTTCTACATAACTTCTTGGTGCATCTGTATAATTATTTTCCTAAGGGAAAATATTTTAAGTGGCATTTTTGAGTCAAAGACTTTGCCTGTTAAACCCTTTGAAACAAGTGTCAAGAAAGGTTGTGCCAATTTTTGCTCTTAAGAGCAGTGTGTGTGTAGTTTATTATTTTCCTACACTCATGCCAACGCTTGGCATCACCCTTTAATCCTTGCCAAGCTAATAAACAAAATATGCTGTTATTTAATTTGCATCTCTCTAAATACTAGTGAGATTGAAAGTTTTTAGAAAAGCATTCTTCAATGGTCATGTGTATTTTTTCTTTTCTAAATTGATTAATATTCTTTGTCTACTATAATAAATATTTTTAATAATGATAATATTCAGTGCTAGCACCACCTATTGTTGGTAAAGTTGCAAATTCATTGATTCTTTCCTAACTCTGCTATTTAACCCATTCATTACATTTTCAACTTGAACATTTTATTTTTCATTTCTAGATGTTCTCTCTGATTCTTTTCATTTCTGCTGGTTATTTTATAATCTTTTTTCCCTTCATAATTTTCTGTCTTATTATTTATGTCTGCAAATAATTTAGATATAATTTTAGATTATTTGGATCTTAAGAATCTAAATTTTTGTTTGTTTCATTTTATATTTGGTGACTTTTGAATGTGATCTATTGATTAGAGGGACTACAAAGTCACATCACAAAGAGCTTGGATTCAGGGAGGAGAGAGAGATAATGGCCATTTTTGTAAAATATCATAGGAATAATGTCACTGCTCTTTGTTAAGAATTTTCTTAGGTCTAAGAAACCTATTAGAGAAGATGCTTACTGCCTTACCCGTGTTTCAACTGAAGAATCCTCCTGAGCAGATACTGGTGACGCTGGTACCACAGTCTGTAAATCAGAGGACTAATTAGTTTTAATATTGTTGTCATAGGCTCCTCAAGACACTGCCTTCTTTCCACTTTCAAATTATATAAATTTTTCAGGCATGTTTCCTCAGAGCAAAGGAAATGCCTACGTGTCAACCTACAATGATTTTATTAGTATATTTCTTGAGTCTATAAACAAGTCAGATGAATTCATGGTTCATGCCCCCAGATTTTCTCCCTGACTCTGTATTGGGCCTGTAAGGGCTAGAAAACCATGGGTTTTGAACTTCAAACAGTAAGAGAGAATATTGAAAGAGGCTTTGAGAAATGTCTTAACCAATCAACCTTTAATAAAATCTGTGGCAACAATCATATGAAAAGTCTGACTTCCCCACTCAACTACAACATTTGAGACAATCTCAAGTGAGCACACATTAGGTTGAAAGGTAAAGGAGTAAGGAAGCAAAGAAATAAATCAGCTTGAGAATCATGCACAGAAAAGAATTTTGAACGTGGGATGGGCAAATGAAAATGGCTGGAAGCAGAGTTCAGAAGCCCACTAATTTTTTGAGAAAATGTATTATTTAAAAAACCAAAACCAAGAGTCCTGATGAAAAACAAAAAACATGATTGATTGAGACTTAAAAGTTCCCATGAACCCCTCACCTTTCAAAAGTATGAGGCAGGTTTTAAAGACTACATAGCCACCAACAGCCACTTCAGATATGGCCAAGGAGAATCATAGATAAAGAAAATTCTTTCAGAGGGCAAAGTAAAGAGGCACAAAAAATACCAGATAAGGGATTCTCTCCTACAGAACAGAATTGGAGACCCCCTGAGCACTTTCCCCACCTCCCCAAATATCAGGCCTTTACAGAGCTTGCTGCACAGGATTCAAGCATTGCTAGAGGCCAGCAATATTCAACCATTTTCATCTCATGGCACACATAAACTAACTACTAAAATTCCGTGGCACACCAAAACATATTATATATTTTGCTGAGCTGACCAAAAAAATAGGTATAATTTTGATTCAACCACACTGGACGGCTATTGTTGTGTTGGCTGTTGTCATTTTTTTATTTGACAATCTAAGAGAAAAGAGCTCAGTGCCCCAACTAAATAGTCAGGTATTGCATGTTTTAAACATTCTTGCGGCACACCGGTTAAAAATTGCTGCTATAGACCAATGACTTCTGAGGGTCTTCCTTCCTTTCTTTTTTCCCAGTAAGAGGCTTACTAAGTTTATCTTCCCTGATCACTACTGTATATCAAGAATAGAAGTTGAAGAGAAGGGATGACTTATTATTTGAGTTTATAGATTAAAAGATCAAGAGGCAGCATATTTGGGTTTGATAGAAAGCACTACAGAGCCCTGAGGCCTTAAACTGTGAACTGGACGCAGTGACTGCGTGGACTTCACATCATCTCCCTTGGGAATGGGATTAGTGTGTTCTATGTGCATAGAGGGGAAAGCTACCTGATCTTTGGTGTCCAGAGGGCAGACAATGACAGGCAAGTGCTAATGGATGTATGCTATATATTTCCCAGTCTCTTTTTAGGCATGAACTTTGTTTAAAGTTGTATCACTTCTTAAGAGGAAAGAAAGGTCCATGCACATGTGGATGCAGCTGATGTATGCTGTTTTTAGACCTAACCCCAAGCATGTCTCTTGAACACACTTTACTTTATCTACATAGCTAGGACCAAAGGATTGTGAGATGGTGTAGTCACATTGATGGAAGGAGGTGGAATTTCTGAGTGACTGCTTTTAGGAGTCACTCAACCTGCTTTGTATGG
Source organism: Miniopterus natalensis (assembly GCF_054644295.1). Lineage (NCBI taxonomy): Eukaryota > Metazoa > Chordata > Mammalia > Chiroptera > Miniopteridae > Miniopterus > Miniopterus natalensis. Next base: position 25,181,587 of record NC_142085.1, read on the forward strand.
CAATGAGAAATAAATCACAAATATTTGTTCCAGCAGCTCATGTTATTTACTCTGAAAAATACAAAGCAGATTATATAGCTGCTCCCAAACTAAGCCATACCCTCTAACTGAACCAATGAAGTACAATCTACCATAGACACTAAACTTTCAGAAGAATGTCTGTGGAGGGAAAGGGAGACTGCAACAAAAGCAGTAGTAGACTTAGAACATCCTCCTAGGAATTCAGAGAACTGTTAAGGAAAATGATTTATGAGCCCTTGGAAGCAAGGTGGGGAATGTGGGGGGCAGCCATGTATAACATGAGCGTGGATGTCCCAGACTGACCATATGAGCTCATGTCTTCAGGCATAGACTTTTTTTTTAAAGTTAGGTCATACTTTGAAAGGAAAGGCAGGCCCATGGATGATATATTGATACTGGTTGGGACAGGCTCAAGCTACATAGGGGGCCACCTCAAGATTCAGGACTGGTGAGCTGTGGAAGGCACTCAAGAAGCAAGGCAACCAAGGCAGATGCTGCTACATTTTGGAAACTTAAGGATTTATAAAGATGCATTAGGGCTGCTCCTGGGAGGAATGTGAACCCTAATTTGACCACATGATGGTGGGAGTGGAAATTTTCAGAGACACAAAATTAGAGTTGTGGCAATTTTGTAAGTTTCCTTGCTTGAGGATTGTTTGTGGTTTAAAAGTAACAAATTCATCAGTTTGGGCTCATGGCAGCTTGCATGCCTTACAATAAGTCTTTTACTGTGTCATATGCCAAATATACTACTACAGCAAGAGTTGAAATTTGTACACTATAATTCATATGTACAAAAAATACACTTTAAAAATCCAAACATGATGTCATCTGTCTCAAGTTTCCATTTCTACTCAGTAGATTTAAAAAATCTTTTAAATACTTTCAAGGGAGTTTGATCTTTTAGGGTCAAGAGTCTCTTTGGGATATTAGTAACTCACATTTTTCATTATATAAACTCTGAATTTTTAATTATTCCCTTTCCCATTCTTCCTGCTTTCTTCCCAGGAGAAACTATGGCCTTAGGGGGTTAAGGTATCTTCTCCTACAATCAAGTTTAGCCCAATTAGTCACTGAAAATTATCTGCCCATATCTGGTGAGATGTGCCTAATTAGACCTACCTGGTTCATTTGGTCTCTGGGCTAGTATCAGATGCTCAAGTCCAATGCTTCCCCATAGCACCCAGAAACATTCTCTGCAGCCCCCCATACAACCTGGTTCTTTTAAGCACCTCTTCATCAACCAGCAGGGCACAGGGAACTTCTGGGTTGCCTAAACACCATCCTCAGACTATGGGGATATGAGACTAATGTCTCAATCCCATTTACCTAGACATTATCCTCAATCAATCCTAATTTACTGCCCTGCCTTATCATTCTCAAGCCACACTGGATATAATGCTCAGAATTTCCCAAGGTATATCTAAAGATTAACAGCAAATTTGCTTTTCCAAGATTCTCCTGCACCTGTCTCCACTCTCCAAAGGAGGAACCACGGGCCCTCAATTCTTATACCAGACTCAATCCCTGACTCTTCCTTTCTTTTTCTCCAGCTTCAGCTCCCAACAGGGGAAAGAATTTCCATTTGCCATGCCATTAGGATAAGAATTTCCATGGTGGTATATTCTTAAATGAAAGTGAACCTTAGTCTCAGAATAGCAAATAGTTTGAGGCATAGATCTAATCAAGGCTTACTTTCACTGTAGGGAGTGGCATCTCTATGGATCCACACTAAACTTTAAGAACACTTGTAACATCTTTCCAATGAAAATGAATACCTACTTTTCCACCTCACATATACAGAGTGAACAAATTGAAAAGTAACCATACAGAGATGCTTGTTCTAAGCAAATGCATAAGCAAAGACTTAATAAAAGGGGTCAAAGGCAGTTATCACAGCATTAAGACAAATTAAAGTGGGACAATGGAAGAAGCACCTGACTAAATTGTCATAGAAATTATTTTCTTACATATGATATTTAAGGATAATAAATCCCTTATGAAGATAAAGAACACACTATATACCATTTTATTACTTTGTGTAATTTAATAAAACTTATATAAATATAGGGTATATCTTCAGTCATTTTCAACATATTGAGAAGTCTTTGAAAATCTAAGGTAAAGCTCCCCTTTAGATATTTTTTAAGATAAATACTTGAATCGGGCAGAACTATTTGACAAGTAGAGTTAAGATTCATATGGTAAAGGGGTCAATGAGGAAAAAAAGGAGCATCTATAATATTTTGAACAATAAAAAAAATTTCATATGGTAGCCAAGAGGATTCAAGGAGTTAAAACATGTGAAGCACTTTTCACAGTGCCTAGTTTTGAGTAGTTTTTCAATAGGTGATAATTATAATAAATATTGTCAAAATTATTGTGATTATCCTTACATATAGATAGAGCACCTAGGATAGCTACTAAAAAAATAGGCACCTAAATGTTCAGTAAATTAATGTTTAGATGAAAAGATGGGCTGGTCATAAGCCATTGGGTCTTTATTAATAAAGACAAATCCTGAGAGTATCAGAATGACTCTCAGCTTGGTACAGAATTCTGACCATCTGGAAGTCAAGTTTTAGTAACTCAGTTTCTGGTGCTACACACTTGTGTTCTAAGTTGCTTTGAGTGGTTCTCAAACCATCCAGGAAACTCAGATGACACTTGAATGCTGTTTGCTCACAATGCAATTGAGATTGAATAAGTTTTTGTAAAAGACAAATCCTGCCCTGTCATTCCTGCTCTGTGACCACATAGCCATGTGGCTCTGAGTAAGTCACTTATACTTGATGAATCCATTTCCTTATTTGTGAAATAAAAAGGTAATTGGAGTGATTCAAAGTGCCAGGAATATAGAGGATATTCAAAAATGGTGTTTCCTCTACTGATTCAAAAGAATATAGGGTGGGGCAAAAGTAGGTTTGCAGTTGTGAGAACTTGAAACACAGAGTTTATTCTTGTATTATTATTTTTTAATTATTGCATTTTCCATACAAACAATTGTAAACCTACTTTTGCCCCCACCCTGTATATAAACTCCTATGTTTATTGAAACACTGTTTACAGTAGCCAAGATATGGAAGCAAGCCAAGTGCCTATCAATAGATGAGTGGATAAAAGAGCTGTGGTACATTTACACAATGGAATACTACTTGGCCATAAAAAAGAATGAAATCTTACTTTTTACAACAACATGACAGACCTAGACAGTGTTATGCTAAGTGAAATAAGTTAGTCAGAGAAAGATAAATACCATATGATTTCACTTATATGTGGAATATAAATAACAAACTAAACAAGCAAACAAAATGGAAACAGACTCATAGATATAGAAAACAGACTGACAGTTACTAGAGGGGAGAGAGGAGGGGACTGGGTGAAAAAGGTGAGGGAATTAAGCAGTCCATATTGGTAGTTACAGAATAGTCAGAGAGATGTAGATTATAGCATAGGAAATATAGTCAATAATATCATGATAACTATGTATGGGGCCAAGTGGGTATTTGAAGCATTGGAGAGACCACTCTGTAAAGTACATGATTTTCTAACCACATTGCTATACATCTGAAACTAATACAGGATAATACTGTGTGTAAACTGTAATTGAAAAAAAAATTTTTTTAAGGTGTCTCCTCCTTTTAAGTGTACCTGATCCAAATCATCAGAAAAGATAAAAAACACCATAAATATTCAGGCTATGAACAAAATAATCTGCTAGGATAGCTAAATATAAGTATTTTATTTGGCAAACTATGCTATCACTTTAATCTTGCTCACAATATGGTAAATATTGCTCTAAGTTTCAGCAATTTATCTTAAAAAAGCACTAATCCAAAAAGATATATGCACCCCTATGTTCATTGCAACATTAATTACAATAGCCAAGACATAGAAGCAACCTAGGTGTCAATCAATAGACGGTTGGATAAAGAAAATGTGATATATATATACAATAGAACATTACTCAGCAAAAAAAGAAAAGAATGAAATCTTGCCATTTGTGACCACATGGATGGACCAAGAAGGTATTATGCTAAGTGAAATAAGTCAGACGAGAAAGACCATATGATTTCACTTATACGTGAAATCTAAAACAAACAAACAAACAAAGCCACACAAAAAAACAAACCAACAACAACAAACAAACAAAATAAAACAAAAACAGACTCACAGAGAACTAACTAATGGTTGTCAAACGAGGAAGGATGTGGGATGGGTGAAAAAGGTGAAGGGGAATAAGAAGTACAAATCTGCAGTTAAAAAATAAATAAGCCACAGAGATGTACTATATAACACAGGGAATACAGTCAATAATATTTTAATAACTTTGCACAGCCATAGATGGTTACTAGACTTAGTATGGTGATCACATCATCATAAGGTATATAAATGTTGATCACTATGTTGTAGTCACGAAACTAATATAATATTGTATGCCAACTATATATTAAAAAATGTTCATTACTCCAAGTTTCTTTATTAATCAATTCAATTCTTACAACCATAAAAGGCAGTCATACTATTATTATACTCATTTTTCAGAGGAGAAACCTGAGTTAAGGAGAGAGACGTAACCTCCTCATGATCACACTAGCAGGGCAAGGGTGTGAACCTAGGTAGCCTGACTCTGAAGCCCATACTCCTAACCACTACACAGCACTGCGTAGATGTCTTTCAATTACATTAATTAGTGGAATCACCATTACTGATTTCCACAACTCTTAACGGAAATTGCTTTTATTTCATATCTGTTTTATAAGATGGCCAAACAAATTTAAAAAAAAATCACACACACACACACACTGAGGAAACAGAACTGCAATAGCAGTGAAATCATTTTTCATGCTTAGAGCAGACAGGAGTTAAGTCAGGAGTGATTAAGAAACATGGATGAAGTATTTAGTTGGCAGTTGGGGTTAGGCCTCTTACTTTCCTACCAGGTAATATACAAAGTGTATATGTGTTATTATTTAGAGCTATCCAAGAGTTGTGCTCAAATGAATGCTTATCCCTCACTCCTCCCTGATTATGAGTCAGGGCATAAGACATTATTACTCTTAAAAAGCCAACAAGTGTAGACAGTCCTTCCAAACAACTAGTCCAACTTCTACGATTCCACATTAATTTTTCTTTAGTTCGAGTCTCTTTCTGTGCTGCTACAAATGATTAAGAGGTACTATTTCAAAGAAATGGCAGTTGACCAATTTTTCCCTCTGAATATAAGAAGGTTCACCCAGTTTTCCCCAGACTCACATGTAATGGCTGATTACATGAAAGATGTCCTGTTTTTACAGCACATGTGTAAGATCTGTTTTGCATTAATAAATTGCCTTTAAACTTTGTATAGTTAATGGAAGATACAATATTCCTCAAATGTTTGTTGATGGGCTACAGTTTTGTAGGCAAAAATATTAAAGACTTTGGAGATCATAAACCACTTCTTATAACTTTCCAGGGTCACCTTACACAGCCTGGTAGCTCAACTACTTGACAAACTACTTGACCTATTAACAATTTTAATAGTGATGTACACAGCCTATTGCACAGAATAATTTTTGAGAAAGCACTGAAAAGCTGAAAATAAATATTTTCTAAAAATACTAACATAATAAATATAACATATGCAAGCAGATGAACAACAAAACTGATTTTAACTTTAAAATGTCTATCATATGGGAAGTATTAAATGATTTTATCAGTCTTCCTATCAGAAAATATTTTTCTTTTTTCTAAGTTACTCGTTGGTTTGCCAAAGATTTGGAAGCAACTTAGGTGTCAATCAATAGACAATTGGATAAAGAAAATGTGATATATATATCACATATATATATGTGAGTGCAAGATTTCACTGCACTCACTCTTGTATGGGTTCTGCAGAGACCCATAAAAACATATTTTTGTAACCCAAATGGCCCTCTTCTTTTCTTCTTTTCTTTTTCTCTTTATCGTTTTCTTTTTTAGGCAATACCATTTAACAGCTGGTTAGCAGTTCCTCTACTGAGTGGGCTGCTTTGGTGTTTAACAAAGAATATGATTCTCCAAGGAATCATGCTTAAAGAGAAACACAGTAGTTACCTACATGTATTTTATTAGCAAACTCTCTGTAAGCTAAAGTCTGAAGAGGGCCTATTAATGAACATCCAAGCAATACTCAGTTTAGAAGCGACTCACACACACAACTTCAGACAATGGGAACTAACTGAATAAGAGGAACCACACATGTGAATCCATGGCATTAGTTAGGTTTGTCAATACTGTATAATTTTACATATGGAAGAATTAAGAAATACAGTTTAGTGACTTTCTTTAATCTGTGTCTGAGGGTATGTATTTATTATTATTTTTTTTTTCAGAGAGAGAGGAAAGGTGAGAGAGAGAAACACTGAAGTGAAAGAGAAACATCGATTGGTTGCCTCCCGTGTATGCCATGACCGGGGATTGAACCCAAAACCTTTTGGTGGGACGGTGCTCCAATCAACTGAGCCAGCGTCCAGAGCAAGGAATAAATTTTAAACGTGAGTTAAAACAGGGCCAGATTTTAGAAAAGCCAACATTCTTGAACAGTTTCAAAGCCTGAGGCCAGGCTTGGGTAAGCATAGTTCCAGTTGCCTGATTCTCTTTTTAATATAGCAACAGGACAGGTCTGGTTCACAGGATTCCTAGCCCAGGGCACATTGCATGACCGGTCTCATTAGCCTGTTTTCTTTAATCCCAACTGCTCATCATCTGTAGATGGCAACTTAGTTAAGTGCCTATTATGGACTAAATTGTGTCCCCCCCCCCCCAAAAAAAAATTCATCTGTTGAAGTTCTAACCCCAGTATCTCAGAATGTGACTGGATTTGGAATTAATTAAGATTTTAGAAGTTGTATGACTGGGCCTTAATTCAATATGAGTAGTAACCTTTTAAGAAGAGGATAGCCCGGCCGGGCATGGCTCAGCGGTTGAGCGTCAACCTAGGATCCAGGAGATCAAGGTTCGATTTCCGGTCAGGGCACATGCCTGGGTTGTGGGCTCGATCAATGACTCTCTCATCATTGATGTTTCTGTCTCTCTCTCTCCCTCTCCTTTCCTCTCTCTGAAATCAATAAAGTTATATTTAAAAAATTTTAAAAAAAGAAGAGGATAGTAGGATATAGACATCAGACATGCACAGAGGGAAGACCATGCGAAGACACAGAGAGAAGATGGCAATCTATAAGCCTTGGAGAGAGGCCTCAGAAGAAACCAACCCTGCCAATGCCTTCATCTCAGACTCCTAGACTCAAGGCTGTGAGAAAATAAATTGCTTTTGTGTAAGCCACCCAATCTGTGGCATTTTGTTATGGCAGCCTGAGCAGGCTAATGCAGATATAGGTCTGTTTCACCAGATTCCTCTCCCAGGGCAAATCCCATGACCAGACTCGGTAGCTTATTTTATTTAATCACCTACCCAGCTAATCATCTGTGGAGGGCAACATAGTTAAGATGGCCTTGAACTCACAGCATACATGCAGCTTCAGACAACAGAAACTAATTGAATAAGAGGAATCAGCAAAATATTTTTGGAGATCAAGAGGTAAACTCTCTCTTCAGTGGTTAAGAATTTCACATAGCCCTAGTTAAAATTCACACACACACAAGAGAGAGGAAATTAAAAGGGAAAATTATTCATCCTATTTACAGTGAGAACCTTGTCAACAGAAATTCAGGCAACATTTTCATCTATGGTTTCTATTTCTTACAGATTATTTGTCCTTTAGTCTTGTTAAATAAGTGCCTTGTGTGGGAGAGTCTCTTGTATTACAGTGCCTTCCCCAACCTCGTGAGTATACTACAACCCCATCAGTAACAACTAAGACAAGTATTCTAATGATAATTCTGTATTTGAAATAGAAACTTCAAGTCTTAAATTACTAAGAAAATACTTTCAGAACTTAAAAGGTTTGTAAAAGCTGTTTCAGCACTATAAAGTCAAATCCATCTCATTTACTCATATACAATTGCTTAATATAACCTATTACTAAGGTCATGAAAAGAAAGTGTAATAAAATATGTAGGTCCATAAAAACTTAGTGCTTTGGTAAGTCATTCTGAAAAGTGATTCAGTGAATCATGAGAGACCCCTATTGACCTTTTTGGATATTAGAAGTAATCCATCATTACTTCAGACAATACTTTGTCTACATTCCCCTGTGCTTGTGACCATTTGTGTAAATCAAGTGTGCTTGAGATCTGTGGCCATGTCTTATTTATCTCTGTTTCTCAGTGCCCACTACAGAGCCCAGTAACTATTAGTCTGATAATATCCATTTGTAATATTGAATTATATTGGCTAGAAGTGAACTGTTTACTAGTAAGAGGCTCCCTGACTGAGGCTCGGGAATCTCTCACAGTTTCAAGAACAGGACTAGAGCTGGGTCCGATATAACTGGACCCTAGGACGTGAATGCAGTCAGGGGCTCTCTGCTCATCTTTCTTGGTTCCTTTCCGTTAGTCTCTTTCTTCCCTCTCGGTCCATTTCTCTAGTCCATAAGAAAGAATACAGGAATACCAGCAGAGACAAAAATTTAAATGTTGCAGCTTCTCACTATGTGGAGAAAGCCTGCTTTGGTTGATCCCCAGTCCAGATCCTCCAGTGGAATTTGAGTAGACAAGGCCACAATACAACAATGTCTTAGAAGAAAACATAAGCAGACATTCTCACTGGAGTCTGTTCTGTAAAAGAGTCAATGAGTGAATGAATGAATGAACGAATACATAGTTCTCTGGCACCAGAATATTAAAATAGCCTGAGAATACAAGAGCATATAGAAGGACCAATTTATTATGTTACCATACTGATTCCCTATGTCAGATGGCTGTGAAGGGTTAATATATTTAGTTAATTTGGCAAGTAATATATTATCAATGCAGTGGGAAAGTTGCTAGCAGTGGAAAATGCCAGAAATGTTAAATAAACTAAAATCCCACTCATAAACAACTATATTATGGTGAAACTGAATTTCATAAAAATTTTTAAAATGTGAACATTCTTTTTCTTTCAAAAAAAAACCCGATAGAGATTTATTTAAAATGTGGGCTGGTTAGACTACTATATTGGAATATTAGAGAACAGAGCAAAAGTTCTTTGTTGGACATCTGGTAAGTTTACTTTAGTTTCAGACGCATTGTTACTATTTTTCTTCTTTGCAGAATTAGCCAGATTGGGTATGGATTTAACATTTTTTGCAGAGAATTCCAAGAATTCCTCCCTCTGTCACAAATCTTTGAAGCATGCCTGCTAGAGATTTTCTGAAGATGTAAAACAATATTTCAGCATCATTCTGTAGCTTCTCAGTATAGTAGGTTCTCAGTAAATATTTGTCGAAGACATGAATCTCCTCTGCTTATTTTCCCAGTCCTCTGGGGGCAAACTTAGGGAAGTTTCAACAATTTCCAAAGTACCAAAAAAAAAAAAGAGAGAGAGAGAGAGAGAGAAAAGAGAGAATGGCTAGTGAATTGTAAAGAGTAGAAAATGAGAGAATTTATATGATTTTAGAAGTCAGGGCATTTTATTTTAAAATTCTAAATGGTTTTATGGTAGATATTTGGTCCACACTTTAGATCAAGTTAGGTATTCAGAGAAGCACTGACTTCATAGAATTGAGATCTCTTAGGCTTGAATGATTCTAGGACAAAGGAATGATTCCTTAATGTCCCTGTAAATCACTTAGAACTAGCAAATTATCAAGCAGCAGAACTGGGTTAGCAGACTAAATCATCATAGAAGTTCAGAAAACAGTTCAGTTCTTTAAAATCTCCGGTAACCTGAATATTTCCAAGAACTTCTATGGTCATATACACACACACACACACACACATATATATATATATATAAAACATGTTATATAATATATATATTTTATATAATAATAAAATAACCACTGAAGAATTTCCAAAGGCCAACATGCTCACTCATTCTAATGAAATGTAAGTGAGATGCCTGCGAGGCAGACAGGAAAAGCCCACTGCTCAGTGTTCGTGCAGGTTTTCCTGTTTTCCGAGAGCTGAATGTGATAAGGGGCCGTGAACCTTCGCCCCTCGTCTAGGCTTCTTGCTCAGGACTTCCATTTCTCTTCCTCACCTCCACACAGCGGTCCCTTCAACCAAATCATCTCTCATTTATTCGAGTAAAATCCTGGATTATGATTTGCATTTTCCTTGTTTTTACTGAATAGCAGGACTGAGGGATTCCTACCAATCCTGCTGGCCTGTGCAGTATAACCCAAGCATTATTGATGTGGGGCAGGGTTTCTTTATGCAGAGATAGATTTCACTCCACTTCCCTTCTCTATTTCATCTGGAGAAGTGGGCGTTAAATCACCCTTCTCTGACTAAACCTTACATGGTTCTACCAACATAATTCAAAGCAGGAATTAGGTTTAAAGATCCTATATAATAAATTTTACTTCTCAGTTTCCAAATCCCATGAACCATCCAAATAAACTTGAGATGATTTGTTTAAATGTCCGCTTTCAGAGTATTTATTTAAAACACACAAGAGCTAGCGTGCTACGTTATACTTAATTAATGCCCAACTAAATGGTTTAAATTATAAACCTGGCATATTTATCCAAGAGTTAATTTCCCTTATAAAATGAGGCATTAATTCGACATTTTTCATGGATTTTATGTTTGCATTATATTGTCAAATTACACCGAGAATGCTACTAAGCTGTTAAATGTCCGCTATGAATCAAAGATGAAGCTACGATTAACACTCAGCTTGAACTCTAAGCATGTAACAGACAATACCAATGACCCATTTTTATTTTACATTCTCTCAGTAGGTTGCTAATTCATTCTTCAGGAGGGATTTTAAACCATTTTCATTTCATTCACCATGTCTATTCAGTAGCCACAATATTGTACTAATAATTTAATAGGCCTAGGTCCTGTCTTTCCTGGCTTTGTTCTCTTCTGTAAATATCATAATTCAGTGCATGTTGATCTACTTGAGTTATTTGAATATAAGTACCTTAATAATTTAAGCTCCTGATTTTTCCCTTCATTTAGAACTAAGCTCAAAGTAGACTGACATTCAAACATTTATATTGTATATTAGGGCTCAGGAAAGGTATTATTTAGAGAGACCAGCACTATCTCTTATCATCATAACAAAAGAAAAGGCAGATGATATTCTCAAATGACTTAATTAAACCTTTTAAATTTAGGTTTAATTTAAATTAAATTTACCAGACCCTTAGGTTATCTATTTTTGGTCTTACATTTCATCTAAATATTAATATTAAAGCTATGCTCAACTAGTTTCTAAAGCTCACTAATTTATAAAGTCATATAATTTAATTACTCAGGAAATTTAATGCACACAATTTCATAAAAGTGTTTTCAAAATTCTTACTCTTTTTTTTCCAATTCTTTAGATTCTTTAGCAGTTCATTTCTAAATGCTAAAATAATACTTTTATCATTCAACAAACATGTGTTGTAGAATTGGCCTCTGAGGTAGTTTTTGTCATTGAAATCTAGCCTGTTTCAATTTTCCATCATCAACTTAAGTTTTAAATAAAATAAACAATATTACCATGGGAGACTATGAAAAGGAGGGCATGGGAAAAGACCATTTATTTGGATGTAGTTGAAAATAAAGAAAAAAATGGAATCAGCTATCTCATTCCCTAATATTTACTTCTGGGCACAAGAGAAGAAATTTCTCAAATATTTGTGTTCCTTCTCAGATTGGATGTGGCTGACCTACCTTAGACTAGGACTTTTCTAGGACTTTGAGAATTTGCAGAAATCACAGGAAAATCATTAAACATTTGCTAGGATAAGGGCTGGGGGATTGGGACAATTTTAATTACATTTCCAAGCAGAGGTCTTTTCACACAGAAATTGAACAAAGAAAAAACAACAGCAAGCTTCTATTACAAAAACACTTGGGTGAAAATAATGATGACAATGAAAACACTACAGATCAGAATCCATGGGATATAGTTAAAGCAGATCAGAGACAAACTTATAGCACCAAACCCTTTTACAGTAAAAATAAAATAAATGTATGTCCAATTTTTAAAACTAGAAAAAGAAACAGAACAACAAAGTAAGCCAAAGAAAATACAAAAAGGAAATAAAGAAAAGCATAAAATAACGAGTCAGAGGACAGAAAAACAGTACAACTAATTTGCAAATGAAAATCCTATTTTTTTAAAACAATTAAAAATACAGCTACCACTAGCTGAGTTGATCAACAAAAAAGAAAAATATAAAATTTAAAAAGAAATGTCAACAAAAAAATACACATTCAAACAGAAAAAAAAAAGGTTTTAAATCATTGAAGAATAATTAATAGACATCTGTGCAAATATATTTAAAAATTTAGATAGATAATTTTGTAGAGAAACACAGACTGCTAAATTTGACCCCATTGTTAGAATACTTTAAAAGACCAATCTCCATAAAAGTAATTAAGTGATTAAAGACTTGTATTTGTTTTCTGGGGCTCCTGTAACAAATTACTACAAACTTGGTGGTTTAAAACAAGAGGTACTTATTCTCCCACAGTTCTGAAGGCCAGAAACCTGAAATCAAAATATCAGCAGGACCAAACCCCCTCTAGGGAAGGGTCCTTCCCTGCCTCGCCCAACTTCGATGGCCCCTGTCATTCCCTAGCTTGTGGCAATATAACTCCAACCTCCACCTCTATCCTCACATGGCCTTCTCCGGTGTCTGTGTGTTCTCTCCTTTTCTGTCTCTTGTAGGACACCTGCCATTGGATTAAGACTCTAATCTGATCTAGGATGATCTCATCTCAGAATCCTTACTTTAATTATATCTGCAAAGACCCCAAAATTATTTTTCCAAATAAGGTCACCTACTATCATCTGGGGATTAGAACTTGAACATATCATTTGTGGGCCACTAGTCAACCCACTACAGGAACTACTCCACAAAAATTACCAACTTCAAATGGTTTCAGAGACAAATTCTACCAAAACTTTAAAGACCAAATCAACCCAGTGCTCTATAAATTTTTCCAGAGAAGGGAAAGGAAAATTTAAATTTCCTTTTATGAAACAAATAGTACAGTGATACTCAAGTCTGATAGAAAGTAAAAAGTTAGAAAAGTACAGACCAGTATCTCTCATGTATATGCATGCAAAAGCAGTAAGTAAAATACTAGCAAATAGAATCCAATGTAGATTAAGATAATACACAAAGACTAAGTAGATTTATTCTGAGAATGCAAGGTGGTTTGATATTAGGAGATCCATTAATGTCATACACTACACATTAACAAATCTAAGGGAAAAACCAAATGACTGGTGCTGCAGATGCTGAGAAAGCCTTCGATAGAATTCAAAACCCATTCATGAAATAAGTACTCAAAAATAGGAACTGTGGGATACTCTCTAATACTGTAAAATATTACATCATTGTCTCCTTACCTTAGTGGAGAAACACGGGAAATATTTCCCTAAGATCAGGACTAAGACAAGTATGCTCATTACCTCCACCACTATTCTATATCATACTACAGGCATTGGCTAATACAGTTAGACAAAATAAATTAACTAAAGGCCTAAGAAAAGTAAAATTATCTCTATTTGCAGGTGATATAATAATATGTTTAGAAAAATCTAAGAATCTCTATTTGCAGAAGATATGATGTGATGTTTAGATATATATATGTTTGTTCGCAGAAGATATAAGTATGTTTAGAAAATCTAAGAATCAAACATAAAACTAACTCAAACAAAAATAATTCAGTAAGATAGAAGAATATAAAATTGATATTAATAATTAATGGTCTTCAAATACACAAACACTAACCAAATAGAGATATATGAAAGAGGAATCCTTATGTATAACAACAGAGAAGATTAAATACTTAGGAATTAACTTAGTACTAAAATTCATGTGGAAAACAAACAGAGAAATACTCAGGAAAACATTGAAAAACTGTGAGGTTAGACTATCCAAATCAAATATTAAAATATAATATAGAGTGTCTATAATCACAATAGCTTGGTCCTGGCTTATGAAGATAAATAGCCAGTGAAATGAAGAGAAAACACAGAAATAGACCCAAATATATACATGGAAGTTTACTACATGCTAAAGGTGGTACCTTAAAACATCAGAGAAAAGATGGGTACATTACTACATTATGCTGGGACAACCTGATAGTAGTCTGGGAAAAAAGAAAATTATACCCATATCTTGTATTACACATAAGAATAAACCTGGCTCTGGCCAGGTAACTCTGTTGGTTAGAGTGCAGCCCTAATATGCCAAGGTTGCAGGTTCTATCTCTGGTCAGGGCACGTACAAGAATCAACCAATGAATGCATAAATAAGTGGAACAACAAAACAATGTTTCTCTCACTCTCTCAAAATCCATAAATAAAAATTAAAAAATAAAATAAACGTCAAGTAGATTAGGAATCTAAATGTAAGCCTGTAACCTTACAAGTACTAGAAGAAACTCCTTTTTTTACTACAGAGGAGGGAAAGGTTTTTTGAGGTTGACTACTAACCCAGAAACAATAAAAGAAAAAATTGATAAATTTGACTACTTAAAATTTCTAAAAGAAAAAAGCATCTTTTCATGGTAAAGGACAACATAAAGTCAAAAAGCAACTGAAAAATTGGTAGAAAATATTTCCAACATATATCACAGACAAAGAGCTAAAAAACCCAGTATATAAATAGCTCTTAAAAATTAAAGGACAAAGATTTAAAATATGGTAGAAAAATGAGAACAAGATAGAAATAGACAATTTATAAGAAATATATAAGAATAACCCTCAACATATTAAAAAAAATTTTCAAACAGTCATAATTAGAGAAATGTAAATGTAAATAACACTGAGATACCATTTCAGAATGGGAAAGTTTTGAAAGTAGGAGAATACAGCTTGTTGGCAAGGCTGTGGGATAAACAGGCACACTCATACATTACTGGTAATAATACATCTATGTACTATTTTTGCAAATTTTCTATAAGTCCAAAAATATTTTAAAATGAAAATTGAAAACAAAACATCAACAGCAAAGACTCTAAGAAGTACAGGGTGATCTAAGTTGACATCAGGCAACACGTAAAATTGGCAATGATAAAAGTGTCGGGACGAATCCAGCTTTGGGAAGGGTTTAAAATCTTTACCCCATCACACCTTGGAGCCAGTTATTGTCTTTCAGCAACAATCCCAACCTCTGCAGGCTCCTCTGTGATGTTGGAGCCGAAGCTCTGCAAACTACTTTTCCCAGACCCCTTTGCCAGCTGGCTTCCTGTTTAGATCAGCCAATGAAGGAATACTGCAGTGGGGGAAACTGGAGGAAGATCTGCAGTGGAGCAGAACTGGGGGTGTGAAGAAGAGAAGAAGGGCCGCCTTCCCGTTTCCCAGGTCCTCTCAATATCGCAGCTGCAGCTGCAGACTGTCTCGCCCCCAGCTTCCTTCAGCACTCCTAGCCCCTCAAGGCATCACAGTAGCCAGCAGCATGACCTCGGTAGTGTAAGAACCCGCTACGCCGTGTGCTAAGCAGCTGGGTCACAGTCCAGGACCATCGAAGCACCGACCTGTCACCTCCACCTCACCAGGCTGCGCAGCCTTCAGAGGCCTGACTGACACCCACCAGACCATGCCCCTCTTCAGAACCCCAGTGCAGATTGTACAGAGCTTCCCTCAGAGTTCCAAAGAATCGCACCCCTTGAGCTCTTCCATCAAACTCCTAGGTTCCAAAACCCACCTCTTTCCTGTTGTTGCTCTCGTTTCTTGAAGTTATGAAACTTAGCTACCTCAGTATCCCCTTTCACTCTTTAAGCCTTCCTACACTCATGTGACCAATTTCTAATCCACTCAATTTTAAATACTCACTGAGGATTTTGCTTTCCAGGATCTCAGTATCTGATAGACGGTTTGGGAAGGAATTTCTGGGTTGGGGGAAGCGAATTTTGTTTACAGTTCATTTATTCATTAATTTAATATTTATTAAGCAAATAATTGGTTACTGTGACAAAGAATATACAAAAATGAAAAAGTCATAGTTCCTGCCTTTAAGTGTTCACAATAAATGGGTGAGGCAAATATTGAATCACCAAGTAGATAAGCTCTGTAACAGGACCACTCACAGAGCTGAGGGCAGTGAAGAGGCACGAGGGTGCCGGAGAGGGCGTTCTGGAGGGGTGACAGGAAACCATGGAAGACATGCAGAAGTCTTAAGGAGAGAAGGACACTTGTCAGTGGAAAAAATATCTGAAAGAACGTAATAGATTCGAAGAATGCTGAATAAATTCTGTACCAGACGACAGGAAAGGGACACGACTAAAGTCAAATGGAGACAATAATCATCAAAGGTCTTCAATGGCACAAAGGCCTTCAATGGGACACACTAATTAATTTTAAATTCACCTTAAAGCAATGGAGAACCACTAAAAATTAATTGGAAGATATTTCATTTTTAATAGTACATATGCAGCGTATTAAAAAACAAAGACATCCCCTCAGCTGCTAGAACCACCTTCCAGAAATGTTCCTTAAGCATTATTTCCAGAAAAATTTGACTAATGTATAAATTCATAGTAAACACTCATATAGATTTTATTAAATGCCAGACGCTGTTCAAAGTAAGCTATATTTATTAATCCATTTAATCCTCACAACAGACCTATTAGGTAGTTACTACTATCATTTCCACTTAACAAAGAGAAACTTGAGGTTACAAAAGACTACCAACTTGCCCAGGGTCAAAGAACCAGTAAATGGTGGAGTCAGCCTTTGAATGCAGCAAGTATGGATGGCTCCATGATCTATGCTGTTAACCAATATCCTGTTAACCACTGCAAAACAGGGCCTACCTACTACAGTTACTACAGATGTGTGCAAAAAAACAAGAAATAAATATTCTAACACAAATGGTTCATACTATACACTTTACTCTGCACTTTGTTCATTCAATTAGTGATGTACCTTGAAGATAGGTCCTTATGAACACATCTTGACCCACCTTTATTCTTAAGAACTGCATAGTAATTCATAATGTAAACATTCCAAACTACACTTAAACATTTCTATATTAAGGTTCATTGAAGGTTTGGTTCTTACAAATAATGCTGCAACACAATTCAGAGCAGAGGAATTGTTCAAAGGGAATCTTTTAGTATTACAAATATTACACAATGTCCTGTCATAAATAGAAATGTTCAATAGCCCTACCATCAGTGTAGAACAGTATTGTTACCCCATGTTCCTGACAATGGTGAGTTTTCATCAAATTTTGTTTCAAAATTTTTTTTGCCCATCTGATAAGTAAAAAGTAATCCCTACAATATTTTTAAAATAACCTGATGTGATAAACTGCTGAGGCTGTCCAGAGGTTCGCTTGGTCTCAGCGAGGCCCATGGCTCAAAGGACAGGCAGGAGACAAGTACAACAGACCGTGTAAGAGATGAGGATGGCTCAGTCAGAGCAGGGCCTTGCAGGCATGACGAGGGGTTATTGAGGGGGAGGCAAATCAGAAAGGCCAGCTGTTGAAGTAGATCGACGGACCTTTGTTCGTGATGTTTAATATTGCAGTAAAGGGGGTCGAGGCAGGCAAAGGATTCAAGACTATCTCCTAGGTTTATGAATTAGGAAGCCAGGAAGATTATAATGAAAATAACTGTCCTAGGAAACACAGAAGAAGGTAAAGATTTGGGGACCTGCCAGAGGAAACTGGGCTGATAAAAAAGATCCTTACATATCTAAGATTCTATTACTTATTTATAGAAACTACCTTCTTGTGTGGCAGGGGCTATTTCAGAATATTCATTTATATTTAATGTCACTTAACAATGAATCATTGAATTTGCAGCAATATGAAGGCCCTTAAGTCAGCACGTTTGTGAAACTGGCTGTACTATGCCAGACTATTCTTTTAGTATTCTGCCATCTAGTGCATAACAGTCATGTGTGCAACTTGGCCTATAAATTAGTTCTTCAGAACAAAGGAACCTGAATTTGGTACCTTCTCACCGTGGATCTTTTCAGTTTCCACAACGTAGAAATTTAATCTGAAAACGCCTCGCATTTTTGGCATAATCTAATCTTGTAATTATTAAATTCTTAAACATTGAGGAAAGAATGAAAGCATAGAACCTATCAGCTTAATCCTCAAATTTGACCTTGGGCTGATCTTGAACATTCAGGTCATTAAAGTCATGGGGCAAGTTGTGAGTTTCCTTCCCATTATGCCATCATTAAAAAAAAAACAAACATAAAAACAAAACAAAACCTTTACTCATCAGCAATTTTCTTCTCTGAAATAAAGTATCTTTAAGTAACAATCTTTGTCCATTCAATGGGCTGTACTTAATAACATTATCAAAAATTAATCCTCTGAAAATTATCCTGCATGACACATTAGAGAATGTATTTGAATGTTGAAGTATATTATAAAAAAATTATTTTCTCTTTATTTCTATGAAACCTTCACTAATTTCTCTTGAGTTGATTACTTTTGTGTTGCTAATGCATGGTATTAATTATCATACTTTATACATATACATGTTTTAATTATTTGTTTGCAAGCCTGTCTCCTCAAAGGACTGAAGAGACAATGTAATATTCAGTTTTATATTTTCTATAACTCTTACTTATAGTACCTATTGTTTTTCAGTAACTGTTAATGAACAGTTTAAAATATTTGAATTGAATTAATGGTAAATGTTTGAAGTTTCACTGATTTTTTTACCTTTGTTCATAATTACTTTATTTAGTTGTTAGTTTATATAATTTAATTTTTAATAATGACTGTGTTTAACAGCCAGCTTGAAAATTCTTTTTTTGCACTTGGCTTTGGTGCAAACTACAGAAATAGGGCAAGTGAGGGGAGGGGCGGTTCAGGCCCCTGAGCACAGCATGGTAGCCTGTCCATGCCACGGTGAAGTTTCATTAATTTTAATTAAAATTAACATAAAATTTAAAATAAGCAATCATTGCACTCAGCTTCCTTCATTAAGCCTAGACAAGACGTGACTGAGCATATTGCCCGAATACCCACAGGGCCCTAAAATATAGATGTATGCTCATTAGAATTATTGGAAATAGATAGGCAAAAAATTCTCCTTTGAAATTTGTCCTCATAGGTAATGGCAATATTCCCAGGCTTGTCAACTTCTTTCTCTTGGCAGATCTCCGTGCTCCATCTGTTGAACTTGAAGGCTACAATGCCCTCAGAGTGAGCATGCCTTATGGATGTCTTTATTCTGCATGATTATATGCCAGCAGAATACATAAACCTGAGCTTTTTCAGATTGTCAAATGAAATTGTTCCCATGAGAGTATTTCACTGCCTTACGGATAATGGTTATGGATGAAACCTCAAAACCATGAAATTTGTCCTGAGTTCAAATGATATTAGTTGAATACATTGGTTGCAATGCCTCTTAATCCACCTACATGTCTGACATCTTTGGTTTAACTATATCCAAGCTAACTCTAAAGAATTCAGATAAGGGCCCCATCAACTTCATGGATTTTTAAAAGCACTGTTAACAAATTCTGTTTCTTTGGGCAGCTGTTTTCATTTTTCTTTTAATTTTAGCACCTCTGCTTTTAAAACACAAACCCGAGTATCTTTCCCTGGATCATTAATCATATTTGTGCATTTCACACAGCATTATCCCCATCTTTCTTATGGTATTGAATCTGTGGGAAACTAAAAAACAACATTATTTCTCTTAAGAAACTTCGTCTATATTACCATTTATGTCTGACCTCCATGATATACATTTTCCATAACTACTATGTATGGGACAGCTGTATGTCTCAGAAAATTTAGAGATGATAGAAGTAATCTTCCTGTTCAGATAGAGTCCCCTCAGCTTATCTTGACACGTAAAGTCAGAAAAAGGAGATAAGCACACTCTATTTTCTCTTTCAGGGCCTTTTTCTCTTTCATAAAGGCTTTTTCTCAAGAATCACACATTTTCTACTCCACCAAGCTGCAAGTTTAGAGAGACAAACTCTGTCACTAAAGCTGGGGTAGGTGGCTAATGGAGCTGTAGTCATCCAACTCTGGCTACAGAGAGTAATTTAAATTTAGAACAAAATGTTAGAAAAATCCATTTGGTCTCAGATCCTAGCCAGAATTCCTATTAAACTTTTTTTTTTTTTAAATCCTCACCTGAGGACATACTTATTGATTTTATTTTAATTTTATTTTAAATATGTCTTTTATTGATTTCAGAGAGAGGGAGAGGGAGAGAGAGAGAAACGTCAATGATGAGTCATTGATCGGCTGCCTCCTGCACACCCCCTACTGGGGTGGAGCCCGCAACCCGGGCATGTGCCCTGACTGTTATCTCCCGGATCCTAGGTCGATGCTCAACCACTGAGCCATGCTGGCTGGGCCATGCTTATTGATTTTAGAGAAAGGGGAAGGGTGGGTGAGAGAGAGAGAGAGAGAGAGAGAGAGAGAGAGAGAGAGAGAGAGAGAGAGAGAAATGTCGAGTGGTTGCCTCCAGCACAAGCCC
This sequence comes from Miniopterus natalensis, assembly GCF_054644295.1. Taxonomy (NCBI): domain Eukaryota; kingdom Metazoa; phylum Chordata; class Mammalia; order Chiroptera; family Miniopteridae; genus Miniopterus; species Miniopterus natalensis. The sequence goes on from NC_142085.1 coordinate 25,202,110, forward strand.
CAACCCAGGATCGAACCCCTGGGTATGTGCCCTGACTAGTAATCAAACCCGCAACCTTTCGGTGTATGGGACGACTCTCCAACCAAGTGAGCCACACCAGCCGGGGTTAATGCCTATTAAACTTTATCTTTAGTAAGCTGATATACTGATGGGCATTTGCTGGACACTTATGTCTTAGTTCCTAATTAATTCTGAACTTTGGAGGTAAAGAAAGTAGTGTAATTGACTAGTAGCCCTCTTAGATGCCAACCTATATTGTTAGTGATGCTTTGTTTGTTCAACTTTTCTAATAGCCTGGCTTTTATTTTCATAATTGCCATGAGGTACATGATCTGTAAGATACACGTGTTCTGTGATAATCTTCAATAGAAAAAGCTTGAAAAGTTTCAAACAGAACCAATTAGCATGGAATAGGAAAAGAAGAAGACTCACAGAGGTTTTTTTTAAAAACAACAGAACATTTTAAATAATTATATAAAAATAATTAAAAGTCGTTTTTAAAAAGATTCATACTAATACTTAGGTAAAGAGAGTCATATTAATTTGAGAGTGGACACATTAGAAGGAGCTTTCTCTTTCAGAAAAACCTGTATTAAAAAAAAACTCTTTCAAGAGGACCGTGGATTTAAAGAATCAACATATTCTAAAGACACTAAAGTATACCAGGCAGTTTAGACTCCAGGAGAAATGGAGGAGTTAAGCTGTTGCCTTAAGGCTTCGTGGATGAAAACAAGCTTGTAGAACAATATAAAGAGTACCTCTGATAGCCAGCGTTCTTCAGGGAGGCGAGTCCGCATGCCTCAGAATCCAACTTGGTACTGATCCCGTAGATGAGCCCAGACAGGACCCTTTTCTCTTTCAAGCCACATATTGTGGGTTTCATGGAGAAAATGCTAGATGCCAGAGTTGCTGGGAATCAAACCCTGAGGATTAAGGAGTTCATCTCTAAGTCTGCTAGAGGCCACGTCTTTGGATGTTGTTTAAACCCTGACACATTTTCTCAGGTCCCATCATTCTCATTGGCCACAGCTGAGCCTGTAGCAGAATATTGTGTGAGACCCATTTCAGACTGTAAAACCAACCCGAAGGATGTCAGGAAATCAAACCAGTAGCATAAAATAGTGTGAATAGCTTCCCACTGTGGAATTAAAAGAGTCCAGCAGAGGACAAATACAAAAGCAGGTATTAGAATGAAAATGCCTAGAGGTTAATGACATGTTTGAAGCTGGTCATTTTAACTTGGTGAGATCAGAGACGTTAAGTTTTCTTCCTCCTTAGTAATCTAGGAAGACACCCAGGAACTGAGTACTGAGGAAGGTTTGACCATAGTATACTTGCAAACAAAGCTACTCCTAAAGGCTCAGAGCAGCAGCTACAGAGAAGATCCACCAAGTCTTAGATCCTTCAATAGCGAAGTTCTTTCCGTTGGCTGTCCTGGCTAATCAACATTAGCCCGGCCTGACGTTGGTAATGAGTCCTCAGAACTGAAAATGTTTGCTTCTGGCAAAAGGAATTGGGATAAGTGAGGAAGGCCAGGAACATGTTTTTGTGTATAAGTGTGTTGTAATGAGCTTTTATATATTGCTTTATATATAAAATTTCAGACTTTATAACTTAAGAAATGGAAAAGACTGATAAAAATTTAAAATTAAGTGAAATAAAAATATAATTTTTTTTACAAAATCCTTACATTAGCAGAGATCAGTGTGATTCTTAAGCCCTCAGATTCAGCAACACCTGGGAGTCTGTCAAAATGCAAATTCTCCCGCCTCACCCCAGATTTATTGGATTAGAAATCGGGGGAAGGGGCAGCAGTCTGTGTTAGAGCAAGCCCTGCAGGTGATTCTGATAAACACTGAAGTTTCAGAACCACTGGCACAGAGTATAAAGAAATAACAGATTAACCCCCAAGCTATTTTTTAACAACCTCACTCACACTTTATGTAATAAATAAATGTTGGGAATTTAAAGTTAAAAAAAAAAAAAAATGACCTTAAATGGTCACATGGTAATGCCTAATACATTTCATATAAATTAAAAGTAGGAATTGAAAACTGAATTATTTATGACTTAAATGAGTTTTTTTTAAGCTAGAATATTTTTAAAATCCTTTCAATGTATTCTAACTAGGTAATAATAAAACCAGGGTTATATTGTGTTATATTGTATTATAATATTTATTATTTCTGCTCATCTACTCTTATAACAAAGTTGGTAAATTTTTCAAAGGCAGGAAGTTTCCCTAATGAAGCCAAACTAAATGAAGAGAAAATTGAATACAAGCTCTTACGCTTGAGAAGAAATAGCATAGGAAATGGACAGCTGGACTGAGCACCATACTGAGTTCAGTGAGCAAACCAAATTAAATCAGAAGTTTACAGATATCCAAAATATAGCATACAAAATGAACGAAATTAAAGTCTGAGTAATTGCACTTTACTGATGACAGGACCTGCTTCTGATTCTGAATCTAAAGATGTATCTACAGAGAAAGAAAACTGATGGAGATGAAATAAGCTCAGCCAACTAGCAGACCACTGGTGTGAGAAAATTGAAAATGAAAAGTTCTCACAGGTAAAAACTATAGTAACAAGTTGAAGATAGAGACTGTTGACAACCCAGGATGAATGATGAGCTGTCATCCAGGGCTGTACTGAAAAACAGATGAATAGTTTGGCAAATTACGCTTTTCCCTTGGAGTTGACCAAAGTTTGATAAAAAATAAATGCAAAACCTATCCACAGAAAGTAGAGATCCTTAAAGAAATACATGAACAAGCAGATACAATACTGTGAAATAAAATCAATCGAGAAGATCATAAGCTGGAAGAGGAGGGAGGAAGGCTCTAAGACACAAAGTAGAACAGACTTATAAACTGAGAATTTAAGAAATGGGGGTGGCTGCAGAAGATGGAGAGACCCTACTGAAAACATGCTGCTTGTCCTCTGTAGGCAATCGGTGCCGATGGCTCACTGCTCCCCACAGCTTTTGCTGTGTAGCACAGGGAACCTGGCTGTGTTCCAGCTCATGTAATCGGATTAATTGAAAAATGGTGTAAAACCAAATGACATAAAAATACAGTGCTTTTCAATAAATTTTAAACACAAAGAATTATCCCTCTACATTTTTTGCCTAGATGTTATGTGACTATTATTAAGGACACTGATTTAGAGAGACATCCTGTGGATAAATTTGTATATTCTAAAGTAAATATCTGGGCCTCAAGACAAGAGACATAAATGATTATGATAAAATAAATAAAAATTTGATGATAATGAGAGAAAAGCCCCAAATAGGAAGAAAGGGAGAGATGGAGCAAGGGAAGAATTTAGATTTGGTGAAAGGAAGAAAATATCTATATGAAGGAATGAGAGAAGCCCAGGTAGTCTGTCTTTCTTCTATCACTTAATCTAAAGAGCCTGAACTCCAAGAGGACAACCAGACCTTCCCTTCCCACCAATGGACACAATGCAACACAGACCTCTGCTTGAACAGGATCTTGGAAATTTTCTTACAAATTTTGAGAAAACAAAGGCTAATAAGGTATAATGTGGAAATGTTTAAATCATTCATCTTCCTGTTATGCTAGGTAACCACTTTGCATTTTGGCATCTTTCCGACCAATACCTTTCTAAGCATAACCACACTGGAACCATGCTAGGCTTTCATGTGTGTGGGAGCAGCGACGTATCTTGAAGGTTCCCCTAGATGGTGGTGGTTGCCTCTCCTTGGGTCAGTGTTACTGTCAGCACTTTTTCAGCTGACCTGGAACCAGTTTATTCTTCTGCAATGAGGACAGTAATGTGAGGGTACAATTAGAAGTCTACATCCCTCCCCCGACTTGCTACCACCCTGACCTTGGACTTTCAACCTTCAGAACTGAATCTGAATCTTGAAATTTTGGAGGAGAGCATCTGAGCTTCACAATTCCTACCAGGTCTCTTTACAAGGAAATAGACCAGCAGCTGCAATCAGCTGTCTAGTCCCGTCACACCTTCATGTTGTTTCCCTTGGCTAGAAATATATTAAGTCTCAAGATAAGAAGCATCCAGCAAATTGGGGCAAGGCAGGCTAAAGAAAACACTCCCCCAGGATTTCACGACAAACAGAGTAATGCTGTACTCGCCAGTGGAATCAGTTTCTGTGTTGTTGCATAGATATTTACACCCACCCAGATTAGAATACGGTGGAGCCTGTCCCCTGTTGGCAGAGTCACCCCAAAAGAGAGGGATGGTGAGTCACCATCACAGTTGCTGTAATACAGAATTTTTTCAAAGTCAACTTGTCATTTAAGTACCCCGCTGCTCATTTAAATATAGCATAATTGAAAAATTAAAATACATTTGGAACCTTTAAAAACGACTGTGGTAAGTAGTATAGGGTGAGTGATGGAATCTGTTCTAACCCTTACCATTAAGCCACTCTGATCTGGAAACAAACTTCATGAATATTTCTGAACTCTGTTCATGTCCCTTAATTCATCTGTTTATTCATATTCCACTACAACACAGCTTTAGCTTCTGTTACATTATGAAATATATTAACACCAGGTGGGGGCTAGTGTGCCTTTATTTATCACTTTCTTAGAAATTGCCCTGTGTATTTTTACATGTTAAGCTATTTTCAAATACATTTTAGTATTATTTATAACTAAATAACCCCTTTCATTTTTGTTTGTATTTTATTATGAAGATTTATTAAGAGAGCATAAATTAAGAGTGTGAATAGTTTCATACTACTAAATATTCTTGTCCAGGAACAAGGTAGTATTTCTTTGTCTTGGCTTCCATTTGAGTCTTTTTATCCCCTTTATTGGACTTTTACAGTTATCTTTATATTGGTAATGCACACTGTTAAATTTATTTGTAAGTAAATTATTTTTGTTTTTATATGACAATCTTGTATTGCATTATACTTTTTATCCAGTTATTATTTGTATGAAGGATACTATTATTTTTAATTTGTTTTCTAAATAACTCAATTCTCTTATCATTTTTAATATTTTTTCAGTTCGGAAAGCATGTTCTCATGTTTCCCAGGTATGCAATGATAACATCTACAAAGGCTGAAGATTTGCATTCCCACCATTTATGTTGTGCGCCTGTCTGACTGCACGAGCAAACACTCCTGGAATAGCCCTCACAGTGATGACGCAGCTCTCACACCATCCATTACAACCAAAGGGAATAATCCTGATGTTTCATTGAAACATATGTTTCATTATTCTGTCCAAAGTGACTACTTAGTCCTGTGTTAAAACTGTTGAATTTTATTAAGAATTTCATATGTTTTTTCTCCTTTGTAGTTCTCGATAGTCTTGCCAAAATAAGGTTGCCGTTATGAAGTTATGAACTATTCAATGCCAGATGCAGACAAGTTCACACCTGTTGGCCAATCTCCAGTTCAGAATCTAACCTGCCCTACAGCAACTAACCCTTCTAATTTCTCTAAATTCCACTGTGCCAAGGAAGATTCAGCTCTGCTCCCTTAATAGTACAGAGTGGAACTCAGAAATAGCTGGGCTGTATCATTTCCACAGGTAGGTTGTAAAGGAAACCACAACTTGATCCGTGTCAATGATGGATATATATTTTTTAACAAAATGACTTGATTTATATATTTATTAAATGACTCTCACCAAGCCTATTAATCATACCTGACCTGTACCCAGAAGGAATAGGTCTCAAAGTTTTACCAGTGACAGGGAAACAAAAGCACAACCATCAGAAGCCAAGGATTTGGACAAATCACATTAGTAACTGTCATTAATTTCAGTTTCACAGATTCTTCAATCTGCTTAGATTCAGAAGAGAAAGATGTTTAAGGCAGAAATCTCCCACAAGAGATGACTTAATCATTCCTTTTGCAAATATCACAGAAAAGGGGTAAATATAAGTCTACATCAAGTGCTTTTTACGACACGGCCCTCTGCTCAGTAGGCTTGGCTCTAAGCACACACAAGAATTGTATCTGAGAAGAAATATTCTTAATTCCATACAGTGTTTTTTAATAAGCAGAAGTTAATAGTCCTATTCTGAGGCTGAGCAGTCTCAAATTACGTAAACAGAGAAACCATTTTACTTCAAATCACATTTCATCCAAGGGTTCCCCATGCTAGAAGGGTGTTATCTTTCATTTTAAAAGAAAAAAAGGCCAGTTAACTTTGCTTGCTAACTGTGCAACATAATAACCAACTAGAGGTTGGGTGTCATCAAGTTTTAGATTTAGTGCATTACCATGAGGCTGTATCTGATGGGAAATGAGGAAGAAAACATGAAAAAAAAGTATAAAAATGAAATAATCAATTTTACATGATATAGAAAATATTTTTATCTTCTCTTCTGTAATACATATTTTTACAGGTTTTATAATATAACTTCTTGTAGGCTTCCCAATATCTTTTGTAGAAAGAGCTGAAGAATAAGTTGACATAGTATTATTTTCAACTCTTTATTAAAATTGTGAGATTGATAGAAAATAATAGATGGATTTTTATATTTAGGAGGCTTTACATACTTCAAATGTTGTGGTTTACTTTTGGATATTCTCAAAATTTTATTCTTAAAGATCATGAACCTTAATAATAATCATGAGCAATACAAACAAGTTTAGTAAAATGTGCCAATGGTAAGAAAATTAGTAATTACAAACACGCAGTGATTAGATTAAATTAAATTAAAGTTTCAAGAAAAAAGAAAGTATCACTTTTTTAAGCAAGATGCTAATAAGAATATACATTTTAGATATACTCATCTTTCTAAAGACCTACCCAGAATAATATTACCTAATAATTAATTGCTTGTTTTAACATTTATATCTTCTATTGAAACATCTTACTCAAATTGATACCTTACCCCAACTATAATTAGCACAGTACCTGAGACACAATAGACACTTGATCTATTTTAATTAGATTATAAAACTGTTTTGTTTTTTTTCATAATTACCTTGTTTTGTAATTTTCATAACTATATGGCTCAACAGCAAACATGGTCTTTAATTAGTATTTTAAATGAGTTCACTAGCAACCTGATCATACCTAAGAAATATGATAAAATTTAGATTTTAAGCCACCCAGGCCATGAAATAGATCTTACGGGAATTCATTAATAGACAGCCAGTTCATGAAGTCCAAATAGCATCCTGGACATATCCATTTCTTCACCCAAATTATAAAGTCCTGTACACTTTCATTGGGGGCTTCCCACAGTCTTTGAAGAAGGAACCAGATTGATAGTCACACTGTTTTCTTTGTCAGCCTTTCTTCCTCCCTTCCTTCCTCCCTCCCTTCCTTTTTCTTTCCTCTCTTCATTCACCCCCTCCCTTCTTTCTTTTCTTCCTCTCCCTCTCCTGCCCCCTCCCTCTCTCCCCTTCCCTCTCCAGTCTCTCTCTTCTATTCTCCCTCTCTTCCTTTCTCCCTTCTCTCTGGAAAACACATTAACAAAAGTTGATGATAATGGAGACAATATTTCAGTCCACACTGAAAAATTAGTTGAAAATAGGAAAAACAAATAAAGACAATGGACCATAACCCTCTTCACTGAAACTGGCCAAAATTCCAATGGATTTTCAAGGAAAACCCCTCAGCTCAAAGGAGAGACCTTAAGGAGCTCTCTATCAGTCAGCCTCTAATCCTACAACAGAAGTTTACTCAGGAAAACCATGAGCTGAAGGGAAACAAGCAGAAGTTGACAGATGTGGAAGGAGTGCAGGCTAATCCAACATTCAATAAATGAACTGCAAATGTCAGAATCGAAGGAGACGCTGTAACATACCAAGTTATTATTAATCAGAAAGTCCATGACAACTGGCTCGATATTTCTGCTGAAGAAAGAGCTCTGACATAGAGAATACACAGGCTATCGTCCTGAAACAGAACTCAATACAATGCTCCAGAGATTCACAAAGGTAAAGCTAATTCCAAAAATATCTGGCTCTCAAGTCCCTCCGCAGAAAGATGTCCAAAAGACAGATTGGCTCTGCTGCCCCAAGCTGGTGGACGACATTACCTATGCCTGTCATAATCCAACAACTTTGTCTTCTAAACTTCACCAAAGAGAAATGCCTAAAATAAACTTGTGCCTCTGGATAATCACCCACCTGGATCTAGCACAGCAGCTAAGTTTACTTGAAACATATCTGTCTTTGATCTGAGCTCCAGTGCAAATCACTATTGAGATGTGATCAAGATGACTTTCCCCCCCCCTTTCCCTGTGAGTGGAGAAAGATCTAATTACCTCTTGATCAAAGAGATATGTCAAAAAGCTGTCTGAGGATTTCAGACTCCTTCTGGTACTGAGAATTAAAGAAAAATATCTGTCTCCCATCTGGACACTAGGGCTACCTCATTGATGCACAGTGGCTGAAATGTTTATTTGTCCATCCTGTGTCAATGACAAAATGTCTAATCTACTAAAAATGGAGTAGAAAGACCAACTGCTCTGATTTGCTCCGACTGCCCAGATTTTAGCACTAAAAGTCCCACATCCCGGGAAACTCCAAGACTAAGTATCTGAGACAGATATATCTTCTCTGCATGAAAAAGGCCTGCCCAGGCACCAACGTGAGACTGGGACTGGGATCCCACACAGGTGCGGCGAACACCTGCACGAGTAGGATAAAAGTACACTGTCCTGGGCCCAAATCCAGGGAGGCCCTTGTGATGACTCCCTTCTTCTGAAAACAAAGTTATAAAAATTTGACCCCAAGGTTTAAAAAGTCACGTTAGCAATTCTATTTTTGTCTCTTCTGAATCTAAATGACATGTACCCTAAGATCATTATGAGAATACTCATGATCTAGGTAATCACATTAATTATTTGAATAAATTTTTACATCTTACTTGTGCCCTGACACACCTCCCTGCTGGACCTTTGTAATGAAACTTACTCTGGAGTCAATTTTGCCCTGATTGCTATGCTTTCCCTCTTTAACAGAACTTATTTCCCACTACTTGGGCATTGTACATTCTTGAAGCAAACAATTCAGTGCTGATCATGTGTTTTACTAAATGAAGGCCACCATTTAAATAACTGCCTATGGTACTTGAATTGTGCCACACAAAAAATACGTGTGCTTTATTTCAGTTCATGAAGTTCGGGTAAGTGACAAATTATTTAAGATATCAATAAAACAGCTTTATTTTAAAAATCCATATTATAAAATTAAGCTATTTCCTTCAATTAATTAACTTCTTGAAATCCACTGACTATAGAAAACACTGGGTTAATGTGATCCCTATCTGCCAGATTGGCTATCATCAATAAATCAACAAACAAGTGCTGGCAAGGGCGTGGAGAAAAGGGAACCCTCATGTACTTTTGGTGGGAATGCAGACCGGTGCAGCCACTATGGAAAACAGTATGGAGTTTCCTCAAAAAATTAAAAATTTAACTACCTTTTTACCCAGTAATCCCACTTCTGGAAATATATCCTAAAAATCCAGAAGCACCAATTCAAAAGAGTATATCCACCTCTATGTTCATAGCAGCATTATTTACAAATAGCTAAGGTCTTGAAACAGCCCAAATGCCCATCAGTACATGCGTGGATAAAAAGGTTTGGTATATTTACACAGTGGAATACTATTCAGCAGTAAAAAGGGAAACCTTATCTTTTGTAACAACATGGATGGACATGGAGATTATTATGCCAAGTGAAATAAGCTAGTTGAGAAAGAAAAATACCAGATGATCTCACTTATATGTGGAATCTAATGAACAAAATAAACTGATGAACAGAATAGAAAACAGAGGCATGGATACATGGAACAGACTGCCAGCTGTCAGAGGGGAGAGGAGAGGGGGGACTTGATGAAAGATGGAGGGATTAGCCAAAGACATACATGCATAACCCATAGATACAGACAACAGTGTGGTGATGGGCAGGGGAAAAAGGAGTGGGCCTGAGTGAAGGTGGGCAAGGGGGGGAGGTTGGAAAAGGGGACATCTGGAATAGTGTTAACAGTAAAAATAAAGTAATAAAATAAAATAAAAAAGTAAATGCTAAAAAAAAACAAAAAAACTAGGTTGTAAAAAATTGAGGCAATGCCAATTCTAAAATATTTTTCAATCAACATTACAGACAAAACACAGAAGCAGGTTTGGAAATGTTAGAAAATTTCTCTTCAAAAAACTAAGAATGAAAACCTATTTTAGTTCTTCATATTATCACAAAAACAAGACAGGGTTCAGAAGGTAGCACAAATACCCTGAACTTTCCCTGCCAACAGAAAACATGCAGTTGTATGCTTGAATTTTATTTAATTTCTAATAATACCTCCCCCCCCATTTTAAAGCAATAAATGTTATTTAAAATTTCATTTTAAAAATTTAAAATATTTTTTCCAAAACAAAAGAATTAAAACCACCTACAATTTCTGTTATCATATTTTGTTTCCGTTCAGTATTTTTTGCAACACATTTTATGTAGCATTTGGGAGATGGCACTTAAAAGAACTAGACCCATCCTGCTTCCGATTTTCCGTGGGTGGTGGGGGACTCAAGGAATAGTCACACTAGGTGATACTCCCTCCGGAGCAGATCAGAGTGGACCGCGGCCTGGGACTGAGGACGGCCTCTGTTGCCAGGCTGGCTACATAGCCTTCCCGGCCATCTTTCCCGAAATTCTTCACAAAGCCACTCTGTCCTGAAACCCTCACCAGGGACGGGCGCTCTAGCTTCTGAATAGAGGCCACTCTGGTTTCCAATCTCCACGTTTGGTTAGGTTCCATGGAATTTTTCTTTCCTATCTGGGCTTTCTTTTATTGCCCCAAGTGAATCATTATTTTTCTTAAGAGAGAAAAGGGGTGGAAAGGGAAAGTAAAAAATAAATTGGAAATGATGCAAGTGACAATACATGCTGAGAGAAAAGAGGAAATGTTTGTTTTAAGATATATTCTATAGGGCCTGGCCGGGCGTGGCTCAGTGGTTGAGCGTCGACCTAGGATCCAGGTGGTCAGGGTTCGATTCCCGGTCAGGGCACATGCCTGGGTTGTGGGCTTGATCAATGACTCTCTCATCATTGATGCTTCTCTCTCTCTCCCTCTCCTTTCCTCTCTCTGAAATCAATAAAGATATATTAAAAAAAAAAAAAAAAAGACATATTCTATAGGAAGGAAAAATATTCATATACAATCTAACTGAATCCATTAGAGGCAAAACACCAGATTCCAACAGCTGAACTCATCAGGAAGGCACATTTTATAAAAATACCATCATAGGCATTCACATTCGATTTATCTTTTCTCTCTTTTGGTGGGGATGGTACCATTTATTTATTTATTTGGATCCTAGAAATGAGTATTTAATGACACCTCAAGAGAGGAGCATGAAAAGAGGTCAGCCCCCAATTAGGGGAGTGTACTGATTAAGAAGAAAGTTTGTTTTCACACAGCACCCTCTATAATCAACCTATTTTGCTGTTGCTGGTAAAGCTTATTCTGAAAACTAAAATGTGACTTTCTAATAATGTTTAGGAATTTTTATATATGCAGCAGAACTTCATAAAGCAAAACCTATTATCCATTGCTATTTCCTGAAAATATCATACACCCATTTGTTTCTGGTTGCATTTGTTAGTTTGCTATTAACAAGATGAAAAATTGAGACACACAATTCTGTGTGCCCCACTAATTATGTCAACACAGAGCCTCTTTGTGTGTCCTGCTCTATCTTGTATTAATTTCTATACTCAACAACATAGAGAGTTTATATTTATTAGAATTTTTAATAACTTTTTTCACAGAGAAAAGACCATCAATAAGAGAATGTTCTGTAGAGTGCCTATTCCCTGAATTCTGATTCTCAAGGAAATACCCATTTCCACGAGTGCCTTGCCAGGGCTTTCCCAGTATTCTGCAACCTTTGGACAAAACCATAAACATACCTTATATGCAACAGAAAGAGAGAGGAAACACATTCCAGAAATATAGAGACTACAGTCCTCAATTTCAGTAACTTAATCTAAACTAGAACTGATAGTCCCTCCTTTGTTGCTGGCTTCCTATGTCCCATACCTTCAGCCAGCAGCTTTGCTGGTTGGGTTTTTCTTCTGGCTGGTGATCTAAGCCTGAATTCCTTATTCCTGAGGAAATCAGTGTAGGATGCAATAGTTAGGTCTTAGCTAGTACTATCCAACATATTTGTAGAATAAAGGACCCCTGAGCAACCCCCCCACCCTCTCACCTCCACCCTACACCTATGCCAGGGCTCCCAGCCATTCATTTGGTTGTAACAATCCCAATTCTCCTCAAAAGTCAGGATCAATTAATACACCCAAACCATCCCCCCTTTTTTTGTCTCTTTGCCCTCACGGTGTGCAAAGACCAAATGACTAGGTAGCTGTCTCACACTTAAATTAAGAGTGGAGGGAGAACGTCTCCCCCACTGCTCCCTTCACCTTGGCGGGGAAGAAGCTATTACTGTACATTAAGCACATTCTTTGCTCGCCCTCTAACTCTTCCTTTTGGAATGGGAAATTAGGGGAAGGACATGTATGATCCTTTACTCAACATCTTGGGCTCTCTATTAAAGCAGTATCTCCTCCAGTTACAGGCACCCTCCCCACCCATGGGGGAAAGTACCCTGCCCTGTCACAGGGCAGCATGGTGGTCCATTGGTGCCAGCAGCAGGGTGGGCGAGCCTGTTTAATTCAGGTGTCGGGGTTAGAGAGCCCAGGGTGGCCCCACACCTGCACCGCATCTCTCGTCCCGTGAGTCTCCTCTAAAGCTGGTACTTTAGCCTTCGGCCTCACTCTTGTGCCTGCCTCTCAAATGTTCCAAACCTGGAGCTAAGGATGCGGTCACCCCTTCTGAAACCCACACTACTGGCGAAAAGGATCTGATTCTCCCCAAAGCAGAGATTTTATTTTCCTGACAGCTATTGATCTGGAAACTTTTCTTAACTATTTTTATTTTTAGAGTCTCACGTGCCACACAAAACTAGGGGATCTGGAACAAACTTCATGAAAGAATCTAGAACCCTAGAATTTAAGCCAGGTCTATAAGGAGGTACAACTGCAGCTTTGTTCCATTTAACATGTGCAAGTTTCCAAACCTTTAAGAATACAACATAACATCTGTATTGAACCACAAGCCATTTTTTTCCAAGGTTTTTTGGTTATTATTTGGAAGTGATATAAAGCCTCTTTCCTGGTGGTAATGTTTAATAAAAACAACTAAGCAAAAAAATATTTTTTTATGGAATCAAGAAGATAATTTTAAGCATCAGCCCTAAAGTTTTAGGACACTGGAGGGATTATTTTAAAACTGTTTTCTAAAACTAGTTATGGCGCTGAAGGTGTGAGTGTGTAGAGGTTTATATTGTGTGGGTGAATGAAAAAATAACGAACTATCTTAAATTATAAAAAGCTATGCAATAGTTCCTTTTTTTAGTGTAATGGTATTTTCTAACTTATTTTGCTAAGTAAAAAATTAAGGGAACATATGTTAACAACTGCCTTGAGAAAATGGATACTTATCATACATTCATGTGAAGCCATTCGAGTATTGTTTAAGTAGAAGCCATTATCATGGTTGATTTCTTTTTGTATCTTTAAGTTTTCCTACAAGTGGTATAAGAATGTTGACCCGAAGCAATCCAGGCTGAAAACATGCCACTTTTAATTTAGAAGGAGTTCTCTTAAAATTCGACTAATATTCAAATTGTATAAATTGCTTAACTAGCTGCTACATGCTTTACTATATTGGATGTAGGTTTGTTAAACATTACTTTAAAAATAGAAAGCAATTAGAATGGATAGCCTCCATGAGTGTTTAATCTAAGAGTTTATTTTGAATAAAAATGTATAAATTGTGGATTAGCATGTTATTAATAGCTCCCCAGTCTTAGAAAGATGGTTTTAAATTTATCATTAAGTATATAGGCCTTTATTTTCAGTTTTCTGATGACATTTTTTACTGATTACCTTTCTCCAGATTTTAATCATAATGACATTTGAACCATTTGCTGCCCTAGAAAAAGGAGAAGAAATTCCACTCTGACCAAGTGACGACTAGCTAAATAATAATGAAATGAATACATAAACTACATCAGATGTTCTCTAGCTATGAAACTGAGGGATGCACCAGAGGCCCAGCAGAAGCTCTGTGGTGGAGTGACTAGGGCCAAAGGAGAAACAAAGTAAAGTACTTTTATTCTTCACTTTTATTTTTATTTTTTGCAAAATAGGGTAATGGAAAGGACTAGCATATAAGAAAATATGTTAAAATCAAAATTGTATTCCTTTGGGATTCCCATTTGCTCACACTTATCGATACACTGTTTCTTGGGATTTAACCTTCAAAAAACACTTTAAAAATAGTATGTTATTGTTTCTTATGTTAACCACTTTTTAAATTTTGTCTATTAGTTTTGGATGCTGTTACACTTGATTGCAGTTCTGGGGCAAATAGTAAGAATTATTTTCATATGATCAATGTTGTTTCTAATTTACTGCTGTGATGGAAAATGTTATTTGTAATAGTAATAAAGAGTTACTTTATGTTATTGTGTCCCATAGATACAATTTTCCATAGAACAAACCAAAATCTGAGTTAGAACACATTTTTGTTTCTTTTCTTTTTTTATGGGGCAGAGTGAGAAGTGACTAAAAGAGAAAGAAAGTCAACTTGAAGCTGAGATAGACCTACAATTGCATCCAGGCTGTTTCACATGGTATCCTGGTTTCCACTTGACTTTGGGCAAAATACTACCATCTGTGAGCTTCATACTCCTCACCTCTAAAATGGAAATAATAATACCTATCCAACAGGGTTGTTGTAAAGTCTCAGTACTTAACACATCTGACAAAGGATTTCATAAATTTTAGAATACCCCTCACTTCCTTTTGCGCCAAAATATATATTTTTTTTTACTAATAAGGACATTTTCGGTGAACTACTGATGCCAGCAAAGAAAAAAAGACGTCCACAGGAATGCATGAAGTCTTCCTAGAAGATTTATTTTAAAATAAGAAGCAAATGGATACCATATCCAAACCAAAGTCAGTTCTGCTGAGTTTTTCTCCCATCTGAGAAAACATATCTCATAACACTTTACTTCATTAACCAACTTAAGAGTATAGAGCTTCCCTAATCCTCCTGTGCACTGTGATTATTAAAATTCTTGGCAGCTTGATGTGCTAGAGATGAGAACAGATTAACTCTATTATCCGCAGTGAGGCATGCTTTATTACAGCACTACCTTGCCTCCTATTACGTGGGTTTAGCTTGTCAAAAGTAACAAATGAAAGACTTAAGTTTCCATAACTTTTTCCTCCCACTTCATCTATTATATCTTTCGATATCCTCAAAAGTGCTTTTTATACTCCAAAGAAACCTGGACTTAGATAGTCTTTGAATTTCAATGTCAAAACGGCCATAATATATTAACTTTGCCAGACGAAGTTTGAGCCAAATATTTTTTTGTTAGCTTTCTATCAGAGAGCAAGTTCTGTCCAACACGTTTTAATTTATTTATAGAGACATTCTGTTAGCAACACTTGACTCTTTCCCACCAACTGGGGAGACACAAAGGAAACCTGCGGCAGCTCTAGTGCCTAACCAACTGCCTCAGTTTTTCTTATTTTTAAAATTTCAGATAATAAATGCCTGCTTTGGGTTGGTATTGAGAATGAACTGATCTCCAAGTTTCCTTTTAATTCTCAAATTCTCTATATCTATGAGTAGCTTAAGCACTTACTAGAAATCCTCGTGGATTTGCCCGATTAAGGCACAAAACAAGCACAAAATAAAATCTAATTAAAATCAAGGCGCATAAAGTCCAAGTTTCCCTCTAATCTCAGTCCTTAACTACTAATAAGGACTCTCATTCTCTCAAGACACAAGATAAGTTGATTCTCATTTGCATTTTAATTTAACATAAACACTATGTACTAGGAACGGGGGTTGCAAAGATAAACTGAATAATCATAGTCTCTGTCCTATCAGATCTTAAAGTCTAGGCCAGGTGTCTTAGTCCATTCAAGCTGCTATAACAAAATGATATAGTCTGGATGGTTTATAAACAACAGAAGTGTATTCCTTACAGTTATGGAGCGTAGATGTCCAAGACCAGGATGCCAGCACTGTCAGGTCAGTGAAGGTCCCTCTTCTGGGCTTCAGGTGGGCATTTTCTCATTGTATCCGCACACGGCAGGGGGAAAGAAAGAGCTCTCTGGAGTCTCTTTTATGTTAGCACTTATCCCATTCATGAGGACTCACTCTCAAGACTTAATCTCCTCCCAAAGATCCCACCTTCGAATACCATCACGTTGGGGGTTAGAATTTCAACTTACGAATTCTGAGGAGACATAAATATTCAGTCCATAACAAAGAAAGACAAGCAAATAATTAAAGACAGAATAAGGGCTTTGATGAGGCCAGTCTTTGAATGTTTCTGGTTTTTGGCTCGCACAACTGAATTAATGGTAATTGCTGTCAAATTCTAAGAGCGAGTGCACAGTGCTTCAGGAGACCAGAAGAGAAATCGTCATTTCAGTGTAGGGTATTCAGCTTGGGATATTCAGTTGAATTTTAAATGCCTTTCCCAGAAAGAGCTTTCAACAATATATAACCTTTCTCTAATCTTAATGTTGATGCTAAAACTGGAATCATTTGATCCATGATTAAAGAAAGTGGAATCTCTGATGGGAATTATTTGGAGATTCCAATAAACCTTCAACCAAATGAGAGAGATGGGGAACCATGTTCCCCAGCTGGCCGAGGAAGAAAAGTCCCAGGGGTCAAGTTCATTTTAGAATGCTGCTAAGACATGAAAGGTAACATGTGATTACAACTAGAGGATGATTTGGGGGTTGGGGTACATGTTTTACTCTTTTAAAGAACAAAATTGGAAATTACTTCCTGTGATTGGAAAGGATCTAGCCATAGAACTTCAAAGCTCAGTGTTCTGTGAGCTTGTCTCTTTATCTCGTATATAGTCTCATGAGCTGGAAGAAATATTTAGGGCCAGAGGCTGTATTGTAAATTTTTTTCTAGTTGCTCAGCAGTACTGAGAGAGAAAATTAAACACCTTTTTTCATTAGGTTGGAAATAAGAGATCTCGAAAGGACTGTAAAAATAGACAGTGCTGAGGGAAAAGGAACCCAAAGCTCAGAGAAACGCCTTTGATTATCAACTAAAAGTTCAAATTTAATTAACACAGGCAAAGTTACAGATACTGTTTTTCACTGATCCTAAGTTCAAATTTGCTCACAATAAAGTGGTAAATAATTTCTTTAATGAGCATCAGTCGTCTCAAAGTTGAGGTCATTCTGGTAGCATTCTCAATGTAACTTAAGCTTAAGCATGTACAAACTCAGTAGTAGCTATTTATTTTGTCATAATTTTAATAATTTTGAGGACTTTCAGTACCCATGTTGAATTTAATTGCCACAAAATGCCCTCAAAAATATTGTGTTGATTCAGCATTGAATAAAAAGTTACCATATACCCACAAAAACATGGGAACAAAGCAGTGTAATATATTATAAATATCTGTGTCTAATAATTACAAAAGAACTTTTTCAATAATTATAAATTTTTTAAAAATTGGTGAGAACATTTTCTATACTCAGCAAATTTAATCATATAATACAGTGTTATCAACTATAGTCACTATGTTATACATTAGATACTCAATAAAGAAAAATATGAGAGGTGACAAATGTGATAATTAACTAGATGGGGGGAATCTTAAATGATTTTTAAAAAGCATAATATTACTGCATAATTGGCAATGTCCTTTCCTTAATTATGGTACATAAAACAATGGTGCCAGTTAAAATCAAAGACATCTTAGACCTGATGAAATGTGGAAAGTGAACAAATCCCAAAGTATTCCACTGTCTCTTCAAGTATATTTAATTATGTATCTTTTTAGTGTTACTTATTCTTAGTTGATTATTTTAAGTTGTTTTGAAAACTAGAGTCTGGATCTCAAAAAACACTTCCCCCCACCCCCGGACTTTTTTTTTTTTTTAAGGTACTATAATCGTTGGTGCTACCTGATGGCAGGAAATCCTAATTATTGGGAAAGTATTAAAAGGAAAAACAATTTCTAAAGTGCTGAAACTAAGTTTTAAAGTAATACATTCTGGCAAATGTCCCAGACACTTTTATGGACCCAGAAGAATTGTTGCACTGGACTGTATAAAGGAAGTGACATGGTAGATTTAGATTCTGATTAACTTTTCCCAAGGATTTAAGAGGAACATTCTCTAAATCAATGTTTGTCAGTGGGGGGAATGTAAATTTCAGTAGTTTGTTTCCTGGATTGGTAGCAGATCATTTGTGCATGCCGTAAGTGCTGAGCACCTGTTTGTCTAAGCAGCTACACTGGACTCTGCGGCAGATGCAATTATAAATAGGCAGAGTCCCTGTCATCAACGACTTTATAATCTGGACTCGGAGCTAACATGTGTATGCAAATAACTATAACTCAAAATGATAAAAAGTTTTCAGGGAGACATGAATCAAGGACCCTGCTGGCAAGGTGTTTACATACCTCTCTATTTTGGGTGAAAGCAGAAGGGGGGTGGGACATCAGACAATCAAATACAGGCAGTTGTGTGACACAAGGTGTTTTAATGAACTACCTGTAAAAAATGTGAAGATGGGTCTAATATTCTTCAAAGTCAACTTCAGTGTTCATCCACTTTAAGATGATTGTTTTAAGATCTGGGGGAATAAAAGGGAAAATAGAAAGTATTAACATTGCTTTTCCTTATGAGGCCACAGCATTGGGTTTTTTAAATAGAATTTAAATTTGTGTAATTTTTCAGTGACGTATCTCCTTTTTAAAATGTGTTAGCATTTTAAGATTTAAGTTGAAGTAATTTTCAATTTTATAATTTTTCACCAATGATTTCAAGGTTCTTGCTGCAATAAAGAAATCATTTTTTTATTAATGGGTTAATAAAATGATTTAGTACTTTCTCTTTTTATGTTCCACAGTTGAATACATTTTTGTGTCCACGTGTTTGCTTGTTTTTGTTTGTTATTTCTTTGCCATCACATTTTGTAGGTACTTCTTTATTTCACTTTCTAGAATAATTACTTATTTATAAGATTGTCTTTTTATTTAATCATGAGTATTGAAGGCAGAAACTATATCCTACTCAATTATCCTTCCAAATCACCTAGTAGAGTCCCTGGAACTTAGCAACAACTCAATAAATATACCATGTATAAATGAATGCAAGAAAAATGCCTCTACTAGTGGAAATACATTTTAAAATGTATAAAAAGCACATGAATAATATCTTGGTTTTCATGCATTATATGTCAAATTTCAATTCCAAGACACTATATATTTTTATTTACATCAAAATTTTTAATTTTGTAAAATGCCATTACTTTTCATAGGTAACAAACAGCTATTGTTATATAGAAAACCACTAACGGGGGGGGGGGGGGGGGACGGTATATGTATTATGTGTAATTGTCTGCCTGAAGTGAACACAATTCAAATTATAAACTGTAATTTAATTATTTTCCCAATAAGCTACTGAAAGTTGTGAATAGTGCCTCAATACCCTTCAATGTACTTATCACAAATTTTACTTAAACTTAGTCGGAGAAAGCCCATTCATTTCCATTACTTTGAACTCTTGTTGTAGCTACTGACAACCAACTATTGGTTGCCTATACAGATAAATACCCAGATAAGTAACTATTATACAGAAAGATAACTCTTAAATCAGCCTAAGAATGGTGATGGGGCAGGGGAAAGTGTTAAAGGAATAGGAAACATTTATAATAAAGATGTAAACTTAGTGTGCTGGGGTTTTATTTGATATAATCACCATACATCCAAGAGCCACTATAGTTGCTAATCCATGTAAAAGAGAAAACAGATTTAAGGTTTATTATATTTAATATAATAAAAACAGTTATTTTAAAACAGTGATGTGTAGAAAAGATGGTACTATTTTCCACATGCTTCTAAATAACATAAATAATCATAAATAATGATATTTTAAAGAGAGAAACAGTGGTCAGATCATAAAGATCTCTTTGCTTTTACAATTCTATCAACTAGATGCAGGTCTTTAAAACTGTGGACTATATTACTCATCTCTAGGACCTAGTCTATTTGTCACTTAATTGACAATAAATGAACAGATAATATCACTAATGAGAGCTACAATCAAAATGCATTAGAGTGATTGATTAGATGTTTATTTATAATGGATTTTAAATTTTATTTTATAAAAGCATGAAATCAATTTGCGTGTTAGTCTATTTAAGTGAATCAAAACTGAATAAAGTTCGATTTGAACACTTCTCTGCCAATCTTTCTTCTTTTCTCCCCAGAGGAAACTCATTAACAATGTATTTAATATACGTTGCCCCATTTTTAATGCTTATTTAAATACATATGCATATATTTAACCATAATAGATATGCATATTTTGTTTAACCATTAATCAGTAAACGAATATTTAGGTTGTTTCCACTTTTGGGCTTTTATAAGTAATGTGATTATAAACATTCGTTACAAGTCTTTTGTGGACATATGTTTTCATTTATCTTGAGTAGATCCATAGAAGTAGAAGTTCTGGGTCCTATGGTAACTCTGTATTTTACATTTTGATAAACTGCTTAACTTTTTTCTGAAGTGGCTGCACAGTTTTTACATTCCCACCAGAAATATACCAGGGTTCTGATTTCTCCATATTTTCATCAATACTTGCTACTATCTATCTTTCTTATTATTATTATAGCCATTCCAGTGATCATGAAGTGGTAATTCATGGTGGTTTTGATGTATCTTTCCCTGATGACTAATAATGTTGCGTATCCATTCACATGCAGATTGACAGCTCTTACATCATCTTTGGAGAAATGTCTATTTAAATCCTTTGACAATTTTTAATTGGGTTTATTTTCTTATTTTAAGAATTTCTTCACTTCCAGTCAAGATGGCAGAGTAGATGAATGCTATGCTTGCCTTCCCCCACGACTACATCAAAATTACAATTGAACACAGAACAACCATCATTGAGAACTGCCTAAAGTCTAGCTAAACAGAACTCCTATAACCAAGGATATGAAGAAGCCACAGCTAGACTGGTAGGAGGAGCCGGGACGTGGAATGGGCAGGCCCCACACCCATATGTAGTGGTTAAAAACTGGGAGGGATATCTGGGCTGTAGAGGTCCCCCTGAGGAGCAAAGGGCTCCCAACCCTGCACTAGGCTCCCCAGCCCAGGATTCCAGTGCTGGGAAGAGAAGCCCTCATAACTTCTGTCTGTGAAAACCAGCAGAGATTGTGGCTGAGTGAGATGGAGGGCTGCTGGAGTCCCAGGTGTTCCTCTTAAAGGGCCCACACATGGACTTACTTGTTGAGGGACTCATTCACCCTGAGTTCTAGTACTGGAGCAGCAGCTAGCACCAGGGACATATGGTAAAGAATTGAATTGTCTGGCTTCAGGGCAAGGACTGGATGGGAAGCTCTCTCCCAAACAAAAGTCCTAGAAGAAGCCATTATTTTTTTATAGCCCTCCCCGTGCAGCCACAGGTGGACACCATATCTGAGTCTACATCAACCTGGCTAACACTGTTCCCTCCATCTTAGTGATTCCCTAAAGCCCAACCTGACCCAACTTTGGGAGCCAGCAAAGCCATTTACAGTGGCTCTTCTATACAAATGACTGATCTTGGCTCATGTTGCAGATGTTCCTAAAATCATACAATGGTTCACAAACACCAAACAAGCAGCATCTGCCTCTGGCTAAGTTCCTCGAAGTCTCACACTAGTAGCAGCCAATCTTGATTCACAGTTTAGCCTCTCAAGAGCACCTCTAAGCCCAACGCAAGCAGCAATCATCTTTAGATCACCTTGTAGTTCATACACATGGTCCTGGGCAGAGAAAAGGCAGTGGCTGATTTAAGCCTGCACCAGAGTTCCCCTCAAGAGGCCCCATAACCAACACACCTGATGGCCAGCTTGAGATCACACCAGAGTACCACCTAACTACCTCCACAAACAACACACACCAAAAGGGCAAACTCAGAAGGCACCAGAGCCTCACTAAAGCAAATCCTGCTCCTTGGTATGAGCCCCTGAGCAACAGCTCCTCCTTTTTAGTCATGGCCAGTCCTCGCAGCCAATCAGCCTAAGGGTCAATCCCTCTCATTGACATTGCCAACAGCAATCAAGGCTCAACTACAACAGGTCACAAACAACAAATACAAGGGACACACCTGGAGCACCTGGCTCAGGTAACCAGTAAAACTATATCACTGGGCCCCACAGGACACCTACTACATAAAACCACTCTACCAATACTGGGAGACATAGCAAGTCTACCTAATACAGAGAAACAAACACAGGGAGGCAGCCAAAATGAGAAAACAAAGAGACATGTTGCAAATGAAGGAACAGGCAAAACTTCAGAGAAAGAACTGAACAAAATGGACACAAGCAATCTACCAGATACAGAGTTCAAAACACTAGTTATAAGGGTGTCTAATGAACTCAGTGAGAACTTTAACAAAGAGATAGAAAACATTAAAGAAAGAGATAGAAAACATAAAAGAGAATCAGTCAGAAATGAAGAATACAATAATTGAAATGAAGAATACACTAGAAGGAATCAACAGTAGATCAGACGAAGGAGAAGATCAAATTAGTAATTGTAGAAGACAAGGTAGCAGAACACAGCCAATCAGAAGAGCAGAAAGAATTTTTAAAAATAAGGATAGTTTCAGGAGCCTCTGGGTCAAAATAAAGCAAACCAATATTTGCATCATTGGAGTACCGAGAGGAGAAGAGAGAGAACAAGTAATTGAGAACCTATTTGAAGAAATAATGACAGAAAACTTCCTAAATCTAGTGAAGGAAAATGATTTACAAGTCCAGAAAGCACAGAGAGTCCCAAACAAGATAAATCCAAAGCAGCCCACACCAAGACACATCATAATTAAAATGCCAAAGGTTAAAAACAAAGAGGGAAGCTTAAAAGCAGCAAGAGAAAAGCAATTAGTTATCTACAAGGGAGCACTCATATGACTGTCAGCTGACTTCTTAACAGAAACTTTGTAGGCCAGAAGGAATTGGCAAGAAATATTCAAAGTGATGAAAAGTAAGGACCTACAACCAAGATTACTCTACCCAGCAAGGCTATCATTTAGAATCAAAGGACAGATAAAAAGTTTCCCAGAGAAGAAAAAGCTAAAGGAGTTTGTCATCACCAAACCAACATTACAAGAAATGTTAAGGGGACTTCTTGAAGAAGAAGAAAAATAATAAAAAATATGAATAATAAAATTACAATAACTACATACCTATCAATAATTACTTTAAATATAAATGTATTAAGTGCTTTAATCAAAAGACATAGGAGTTAAATTTTGCATTTGGTGTGATAATAGGGTCCAATTTCATTCTCCTGAATATGGATATATAGTTGCCCCAGCACCACTTGTACAGAAGAGTATTTTCCCCCTTTGCACTGTCTTGGTACCTTGTTGAAAATCAATTGACTTCTAATATAAGGGTTTACTCCTAGGCTGTCAATTAGGTTCTATTACTCTCTATGTCTATCTTTATTCCAGTACCACACTGTCTTGATTACTGCAGCTCAGCAGTAAGTTTTAAGATAAAAAACTGTGCCCGGCCAGGCGTGGCTCAGCGGTTGAGTGTTGACCTGGGATCCAGGCGATCGGGGTTCAATTTCCGGTCAGGGCACATGCCTGGGTTGCAGGCTCGATCAATGACTCTTTCATCATTGATGTTTCTATCTCTCTCTCTCCCTCTCCTTTCCTTTCTCTGAAGTCAATAAAGATATATTTAAAAAAAAAAAAAAAAGATAAAAAACTTTGAGTTCCAAACTTGATTCCCTTTTTAAATATTTTTGGCTTTTCTGGGTTTCTTATATTTCTATATGAATTTTAGCATCAGTTTGCCAATTTCTACCAAAAAAAATGTCAACTGGAGTTTTAATAGGGATTGTATTGAATCTGTAGATTAATCTGAGGAATATTCCTATTTTAACAATATTAAGCCTTCCAATCCATGAACATGGGATGCTTTCCATTTATTTAAATCTTAACATTTTAAGTATATTTTGTGGGTTTTAGTGTACCAGTTTTGAACTTCTTTAGATACATTTGTTCTTAAGTAATTTTATTCTTTTTTATTCTATTGTAATGGAATTATTTTCTTAAATTTATTTTCATATTACTCATTGATACTGTCTAGAAATGCAACTAATTTTTCTACATTAATCTTGTATCCCGCAGTTTTGCTAAACTTGTTCATTAGATTTAGTAATTTTAGTACATAAATATTATTTTTAAAATTCTGTTTTCACTTTACAACATATCAGTATGAATAGCTTTTCAAGTCAGTTCACATATATCTTTTTAATTCCTATTTTAAGATTTATATGGTGTTTCACATTATAACAAAATATATTTATCCAGCCCCCTATTGATAGGCATTAATATTGATTTTTCTCCTTTTTTGCTATCACAAAAATACTCAAATGAAAATTCCTAATCATACCTCTAACTACTCACACATGTTCATAATTTTATAGGTCAGAATCCTAAAAACAGAACTGATTGGTCACAGTATATATATATATATATATATATACCTAAAATGTTTGAAAATATTACAAAAGTCTCCCTCAAAAGGGTCCAATTTTTCTATCATCAGCAAAAAAGATAGATTTATTAAGGTGGAACATCAAGACAACTCAGTTTCTAATAGCGGTCCTTTAATCTGAGTAGAAAGAATTCCTCTCCAATAAAGCAGCAAGACTCCTCCTGTGATAGTCAAATTAACTTAGTGCTAAGTGTAGGTAGATACACAGCAGAACTCCTGGGGAAGGCATCTTCCTTTCCCAGACAATTTTAACCAGAAATAACAGAAAAAAACTAAGAGGATTTACTGTAGTTCAATCAATCAACATACATGCTGTGAAGCTTTCTGACATTTTTACTTACTGATTCCCAGAGGAATATGGCCAGTTCACTAGGTCTCACAATGGGAAGCATATGTTTGAAATGCAGAAACATCTGAAAGCTGGGTATAGCTATGTACTTCTTCAAATAAATGATTACACAAGTTTTCATATACTATGCACTGATTCATAAATATACATATAAATTCAATATCAATTTTGGCATGAAATGGTTAAATAGTAATCCCCTGCCAGAAGGGTATATTATAATCATATTCCACAGGAAGTGTGCCAGTGGTGCCCCCCCCCCCCAGGAGATCCTTGTTAGATTACACTTTAACTGCTAAAAAGAGTTTTAAAGTACTTCTCCATTGCCTTAAAATGCAAGGGCCTGTTTCAGCCTTTGAATGAAACAGGATAAAGACCAGCAGCCAAATGCCAATACCTTGGGACATCATAGCTTTATTCTCTTTAGATTATAAAACTCTCAGCCAACAGTGTGAGGAGAAAATTGAATGAAACCAAAATCTTTAATAGAAATGACTTAACAAAAATTATGCTTTATTAGCAAAGACTAAGGTCTTTCCACCTTACCAATATGTTCTCAGAAGCAAGAATTCGACTGAAAACATGATCCCAGTGCAAGATGACCTATCGAACCTGGAAAATGAATCATGTAGGCCATCTCAGAACACAAATTATAACATTAGCTGCATGATTAAGGGTTATTAATGTTTATGAGAAAGAACTAATTGACAGCGGAATCCAGGGTAAACAATTTCTAGTTGATAGGCATTTGGACCTAAGTTAACACTAGAGTAAAATCCGAATTACTATTTGTAAAGATTCCTTTGTTTTCAACTCAAAACATTTTTTTTCAAGTTTCTATCTCACCCAAGGCATGTATCTACTAAATAATTTCTATATGGAAATTCTGGACAAAATAGTGATAATGGTTAATGCCTTAAATAATTTTATGATTCAGGAGAGAAATAGGCATCATATACATATATAACTATAACACAAGATCCTATAAAAACCTACTGATCATAGTTTGCACAAACTTTCCACGCTTTATAAGTTTAACAGTATTGATATTCTACAAACAACTTAAAGCTGTGATGAATCCTATAAAACGATTTGCCAAAGTAAGTTTAAGTAATTATATTGCTTTATGCTGATATATAAAGTAATAAGAAAAACTCTCCTAAGTCAGGGGCTGAGTCAGTCTTGTTAATTGTATCCTCAGCATTTATCAGCATGCTTAATATTTAGCAGACACTCAATAAATTTTTGTTGACATAATAAAGGAAATTCAGATTAATGCACAAAAACATAAAAAAGAAAATAAAGATAACATACATTTTGACCAGTTTTATAAATTCACTAAAAGTATATATTTTTGTTCAGTTTTGTAGTTTTGAAAATTACTATAATTGAAGTTACTGAGCTTAAAGCATATTTACATTTTACACTGTGATACATAATGACCTAACTACCCTCCAAAAAGTTTATATTGCTTTATGCTTCATCACTAGTACATGAGATTCCTATTACCCAAACATGCCTCGGCACTTGTCAATTTTTCCTTCTTGGTCAATCTGATATGAGACAAATACTCTTGCATTGCTATTTTCACTTTCATTTCTTGATTACACAAATAGAAAAATCATTTTTTTGTTCATTCACCATTAATAGTTCTTTATGAATTGGCTGTTTGCTTCTCTAACTTTTTATGTGTGTAAATTTGTTATATAGCATGTTATATAGTACCTTTTTCTATCACTTAATGTCATTGTTTCTATTTTTGTTTTTTAATGCCATATACTCTGTTGTTTATCACCTATATGTATTATATACCTATGTAGAGTAATCAAACCTATAAACATTTTCTTTTTGATTTCTTTGGTGTCATTTCTTTGTTTATTAACAACCCAAGGTCACATGATTATTTCTCTATATTTTTCATAGTTCCATTTTTTTCATTTAAATTTCAACAAACTAAGAAAGTGTATTAATCTAAGCTGTGAGGTATAAATTTAAATTTCATTTTACAATCAACTAGTTATTCTAATATGATTTGATAGACTAATAGCCTTGAAATGCAACATTATAATACCAAAAAGTTGTTATAATTGTCTCTATTTTTTTAAATTCTGGGTCATTTACCTTTTTGTTTTAGCTGTAGCACCACGTTTTTTAAAATTATGGGTCTTTATAATACCTTTTGTTTTATAAGTTTGTACTCATGTTTTATTGAGAGGGTCTCTATTCTTTTGGTAGAGTATTCCTACTTCTGGACCATTCTTTCATTTTTGCTTTTTCTGATAAGTTAAAAAAAATTTTTTTAATTAGGTTTTTCCCTTCAAATCTCATTGTAATTGATTCTGAGATTCTCAGAATATGGTTAAACTTTCCACAAGATAGTTATTTGTGTGATTTTGACATAACTTCAAACACAGCGGGGCTTTATTCAGGAAAACAATAAATAAAACATTATTAATGAGAAACTTCATCAGCAAAGACCCATGCATCTTTCCTCTCTAGGGAGCCTTGGGATAAGCTAAAAAAAAAGAAAAAAGAAAAAACAACACTGTATTTTTAACCACCAGAGGGCAGTGTACTCTAAATAATGGACATCAGCAATGAAGCCCAGTCTCACTTCTTACATGAAAGATCAAATTTATGTAAGACAGACTATTAGCCACCACTAAAGTGTCCATATTAGTATGTCAGTTGCTGCCTGCACGGCCACATTGCTGAAGACCTACATGAAATGGGAAGATGCTCCTTGAACATGGGAACTGGGTCGTTTCTTCAGTACATGCATGGGATCCAGTTTATGGTAACAACTCAGATACGTGATGAAGAAAAAAAATTAAATAATCTATAGTCTCAGCCCTACTCAAATTCTGAATTATTTCAAATGAAGCCTGGTACTATGTTAGAAACTAGTCCTAATCTTAGGAAAGCAGGGCTCCTGCCCTAGACCCTGATCTTCAGAAGGCCCTATCTTGCCCAGCTCTAGCTACACAACCTCCCCATCAGGCTAGGACTGCCCCCCTCCTTCTCATGGTCAATGCAACACAGCCACCTAAAGCATAGGATCACTCTTTTACACCATGCTCTGGTTATCCCGGACGCAAACTCAGTAGAGTCCATGTTTGGTACTTATGTAGCCTTCTTCTCTGAGCCTACCTTACCCAGAGAAGATCATGCTGTGGGTGTGGAAAGCCCTAGACCCAAAGACTAACTACCTGATTGGAAGCTTTTTGGAATATAGACAGAGTTCCCTTATGGAGGCTGGGTTTTATGGCCAGGGAGACTGAAAAAGAATTGTATACCTTTATTCTGTATATTTCTGGATTGCATAATTTTTAATACTAATTATATATTAATTGTATAATTTTTTAAATACAGAGGTAATTATATAGGAATTAGAATCAATGCAATTTGGTGGCATGTTAGATATAGAAGGCGGAAAGAAAGGGGTAATCTGTCCCTCACCCTCAGGCTTGAAGTACTGATTGAATCACAGAATCATCGAATACAATGAGAAATTTAAGAAGGGGAATGTGTTTGAACACATGGTGTAAGAGTGATAAATTCTATGAAGAACAAATTGTGTTGAGGACCCATGAAATACAGGTATCCCCTGCTTTTTGAAAGTTTGAATTTTGCCAATTGGCTTTTAAGAAAGACCTATGCTAGTACCTGTTTTCACTAATTAAAAGAAATCTGAAGAGGATTTTCACTTTTACACAAAGATGAAAACCAAAAATAGCATTCAGCATTTGTTTTTCAAGGAGCAGACCCATTATAGAGTCAGCATGCACCCCTAAGAGTTAGAGTGGCCCCTCCAAGCTCCTTCCCAGGGAACTACACTCGGCATGTCAGCATGAAGCCACCAGAGCTTTGCACGGTCTTTGAGCACCTGTGTTTTATCTGAATTTATTTTGTGCATTCCTGCTTTTACTATATGTTAGTGTTATTGTAAGCTTTATGTGTCACTTGGTATGACTTGGTAGATTATTTTGGGGGTCTGAAAATGCTCAGAATTTTTCCGTATAAATTAATAGTAACTGCTTCTTTGCTTTACATCATTTTGGCTTACAAAAAGTTGCATAGGATTATGTTGAATGAGAGTGTGGAGAGCGGCCATCCTTGTTTTCTTGTTCCTGATTTTAGAGGAAAGCTTTCAGTTTTTCACCCCTGAGTATGATATTGGCTGAGGGTTTGTCATATGTGGCCTTTATTATGTTGAGGTCCTTTCCTTCTACACACGTTACTGAGTGTTTTAATCATACATGGATATTGTATCTTATCAAACGCTTTTTCTGCATCTATTGATAAGATCATATGGTTTTTATTCATTGTTTTTGTTAATGTGGTGTATTACATTGATTGACTTGTGTATGCTGAACCGTCCTTGTGCCCCTGGAATGAACCCCACTTGATCGCGATGTCCTATTTTTTTAATGTATTGTTGTACTCCATTTGCTAGTATTTTGTTTAGGGTATTTTGCATCTGTATTCATCAGAGATATTGGTCAGTAGTTTCCTTTTCTTGTATTATCCTTGCCAGGTTTTGGCATCAGGGTTATGTTGGCCTCATAAAACGTGCTAGGAAGTATTATCTCTTCTTTAATTTATTGGAAGAATTTGAGAGGAATGGGTATCAAATCTTTGAATGTTTGGTAGAACTCACTAGTGAAGCCATCTGGTCCTGAACTTTTATTTTTGGGAGGTTTGTGTGTTTTTTATTGTTGACACTATTACAGATGTCCCCCATCCCCTGCTCTTTTGCCCACATTCACTCCCCGCTGTTCTCATCTCTCACACCAGCTCCAACCACAAGCCATTCTCACTTGAAAAGTCCATATCCCACCACTCCTATGCACAGCCTCCTGATAGGCACTCTGTCTTCATGTGGGCCCCAGAGGAAACAAGACAGTGAAATAAATGCAGTAAATTCTCACTTAACATTGCTGATACGGTCTTGGAAACAATGTAAAATGAAACTAATTTTATCATAGGCTAATTGATACAAACAACAGTTAAATTTCTATGGCATTTTCTGGTCACAAAGCCCACCAAACTTCTAAGTAAAGATTCAAAACCTTTCTAATTATTAAACATTGAAAAAAATGTGAGCTATAGATACATTTAAGAAAGATTAATAAAGACAAGTAAGATTAACGTCACACAGACAGCAGCCTCCATAGGGAATTGATTTTTTTCCCCTTTCAACATTATGAGAAAACATTAAATAAAACAATGTCATTCAAGGACTTGCTATATACTTTTAGAGTTCAAGGGGAGAGTCCCAAGAAAAACCCTGCCCCTTCTTTGTTTTTTTTGTTGTTTGTTTATTTATTTATTTATTTTGGTTTGATTTTATGTGTGTGTGTGTGTCTGTGCACACTCCAAAATAATGCCTTGTTAACTCCACTGTGAGAATCTCCATTCTATCTTTTTAAACATCTAATTGTCTACTTACAATATCCAACCTTTCTCCATACCCATTTTCATCCTACAAGAAGAGTGGCCTAAATCTAATTCATTCAATCCATGCAATATTTGAAGATGGGGCAGGGGACTTAGGCAATATAAGTGGTGAGAAACATGGCCCTCAGCATCCATTAGGGACAAGGGCCATCTGGTGCTCAAGTCTCACAAAGCCCTTAGGGTTCTTTGTGTGCCACACTGCAGGCTGACCTTTTGAACAAAGGATACACCTCTTCAGGGCAAAGACAAATTGTCAGTTTTGTTTAGATAGTTTTAACCATTAAAGAAGCACAAGATAGTTTCCTAATTTGGGAGGGACCTCTGCCTCCTCGTATAGTGAGTCACATTATTAAATAAAGCAGTAACTATACTTTTCAAGGGTAGATCCCTTAGAAAAGAAGAAGTTGTTTGGAGATCATTGTTCTACGAAGTCCTCAATAAACTACTTTGCCAGACACCCTCCTTCTCAATTTCCATCTGGGGGAGGGGAAGGAGGTGGCTTATTCTCCAGGGAGCTCTGCTTATTTCATTGGGAAAGAAACGACAAAATCGACCATGATCCCAACTCCAAGATAGCATCTGACCTATTTGGTATCTTCACTGAGCCATCTGTTTCTGCTGTATCCAAAATCTTTTCACTGCAGTATCTCATTGTGAACTGGTAATAGGTTATTAGAAGTATTTCTTTCTATTTTTATAGCTCTTGTGACTCAAGGCATTCTAAAGAAATTACCAACACTTGCTGAGTTATGCATCAGCAGAACTATTTCAGAGTGTCTCACGGTAGGTGTCGTCATTGAGATTGACACTGGGAAAAGAGAGAGGAGCGAGATACAGGTTCCTGTCCTTTAGAAGCTCACAGACAGTAAATTGTTAGTCCCATGTGGTGTGATGATTAGTCTCATATACTATGACAGAATGAGGCTCAAGGAGGTAAGTGTGGGAAAGGGAAGCCACTTTAGTCTAAGGAAGTCATGGTGGCTCCTGGAGGAAATATCAGAAAATCTGGGCCTAGAAGGAGGGGTAGAAGTTATTGTGATCCAGAAAAGGCAGAAGTGTGTTCTGGCAGGCAATGAACTGAGGAGACTGAAAGCCTGAGATGAATAGTCGGAGAGCTGCACATGGTCTCCTCTGACTAGAACACATAGCTTAACGTAAGCAATTTTACTGCAATAAACTTGGGATGTAGAGCAGAGATGTTAATTTGTTCAAGGGCAAAAGTGAGTGGTGGAATCTTGAATAGAATTATTGTACCTGGGCTGTTCTCAGAAATTTCATATATAAAATTGGTGGATTTGGGCTGCCAACACTCAGAAACCCTCAAAATATGTTTTCTGAGATCTAAGAATATCAAAATAAACTATTTTAAAATAATTTTATATTTACAGAAAACAATGTAAGATAGTATGGGGAGATCCCTTATATCCCACAGCCAGCTTTCCCTATCTTTAACATGTTCACATCCATATGAGACATTTGTTACCATTATTAAGCTTATATTAAGACATCATGATAAACTAAAGTCCATGCTTTATATTTCCTTAGCTGTTACTTAATGCCCTTTTTTAGTTCCAGGATTCCATCCAACATAACACATTGCATTCATTTGTTTCCCTTAAGCTCTTCTTGGCTCTAACAGTTTCTCAGACTGTCCTTATTTCTGATGACTGTATTTGTCAGTTATTTTGCAGAATGTCACTCAGCTTGGGTTTGTCTGATGTTTTTCTCATGATTAGACTGAGGCTATGTGTTTTAGGAGGATATATCAATTTTTCAGTACAAAATCTCATAGATATAAGGGCAAGGTTGGTCTTAGGCAAAATTGGAAAGTAAGTAGAGTTCCCATGGTCAGCCAGCCCCACTACATCATCCACTACATCCACACACATTCCCAACCCCACTTCCCCAGCACCAACACCCAGTGCTGTCTCTCAACTATTTTCCCATACTTCTTGGGTCCTTCCCCAAAGAGAGATTCCTCTACCTCCCTCTCCTCCTCTCACTACCTGCATCACTGGCTCACTGTAATATCCTAGACCATGCCTCCTTCACTCCCCAGAGATGCTCTCTGCCTGGAAATTTCTACACAACACTCCCCACACTCCTTGATGCCCACCTAACCCCATTCCACATCTCATTTACTTAATACTTCCCATTCATACTTCTGGGCTCCTACAAATGGCAACTTCCTCAGGAAGACCATCTACCACCCCTGGCCACACCCTGCCTCTCAAAGTCAAATCTTAGAGAAGCTTTACTCTTAGAGAAACTTGAACTGCTCCTTCATAGCATTATGATCAGGTTCCCATGTGATTCTGTGATTAATGCCAACTTCCCCCTGTTATCTGTAAGCTGCATGAGGGCAGAAAATATTACTATTTTTTCTCACCTGATATCATCAGTGCCTTGGGCCTGATAGCCAGTGGATGCCCACTTCATATCAGTCAGAGGTCATATCAGTAAGACCATGGCAAACACCATACTGGTCCTTTGATTTAATTAATCTACTTTCTGGGATATTTAAAACTTCAGCAGTATAACTTCAGTTCTCTGTGAATATAGTAAGAAGCATTCAAAGGTAAAGCAGAGAGGGGATGCTTTACTCGAGTCAGATCACCACCCCATGAACCTTAGAGGTGCTGGTACCTGTAGTAATTGGAAAATTTGTCTTGCATCATCACATGCTATCCCACCTTACGAGGCAGAAGAAGTCTTCAGACCAACATCCTCCCAACATCTTAAGCTATCTCAAATACTATTGGTTACCTAACAGGATTCATGGAAACAAAAATATATTAAAGATGCACTATGGAAATAATAATTTCAGTTTATCAGAAACCATTATATACAACTCTCAACTCTTACCTATAACCAATAATTTCCAAACTGACTTTCTACTAGAAATCATAAACTTTCATATATGCACAAATACATGTGTATGTGTGTGTGCACATGCGTGTGGGTAATGGGTAGATTACAGTAGCAGGAACCAACAATAAACCTCTTTTGGAATCATGAAGGATATAAGTAAATAATTAAATAGTGAGGAATTAAATTCAGTTTTACATATTAAAATTTTAAGAGAAAAGATAAACAGCATTATCCAGGAAAGAAATAAATAACATCCAAAATATATTTTAAATTCCATTACGCTGCTACTTAGAATAAATGCAAATGAAAGAACTGCAATATTCTAATTATATTTTTGGAACACTGGACCTAGCTACAGATGCCTGAGCTGACCAAAAACCCACAATGTCAAAAAACATGCAACTTTGCAACTTTTTCCTGACACATTCCCACCTCCCTAACACAGTGATAATTTACAAACAAGGAACAGAAAGACAATGTTTAGGTAACTTACCCAGCATCATACACAGCTGGTGTATGTTCTAGTTTTTTAAATTCAGTCCTTCTCATTCCAAAGTGAATGCAAGTTTAGAGGAGACTTCAGAGATTATCTTATTCATCTTTACCTGCAAATAATATGCCCACCTACTGTGTCAATCTTCTCTGAATCACTGTGGGTACTTGCTGAACAGCATTGCAGACAGCTAAAAAAAATAATAATGTAAGTATTACCATAAGGAGTTCTTTCTCAAATCTTCTTAATGTTAAGAATAAGTTAGCACTTTGTAAGTTATGATTGACTTAGGCAAGTGAAAATGGGTTGCAATAATGTGAATATTTTAGAGAGGAATTCACGAACGACGAAAACTGTTTTAAATATGACTTTGATTGGATCCTGGAACAGAAAAAGCACAATTATGGAAAAACTGTTGAAACCCAAACAGAGCCTATAGTTTAGTTTAATAGTACTGTAGCAATGTTTATTTCTTAGTTCTGACAGAAGCACCATGGTTATGTGGGCTGTTGATGTTGGGGGGAGGAGAGTAAAGAGCATAGAGAAAATCTCTGCAAAGTCTTTGCAATTTTTGTGCAGATCTAAAATTATTCCAAAATAAAGGTTATATAAAAAACAAAAACAAAAGGATACTGATACAGCTCTTGGAATCCAAGTAGTTGAAATGCCCCACAAGGAACTAGAACCATAAAAGGAGAAAAAAAATGTGCAAAGTGTTCAACTTCACTAACAATTGAAGGAACAAAAATGAGATATAATGTACTTACTATGAAATCAGCCAATTTATAATGATAACCAATGTTGAGTAGATTTAGGGAAATGATCTCTTTACAAACAATGAGAGATATTCATTGTATCAGGATATTTATATTACTGCTAATAGAAAAGTTACCTCACACTGGGAAAAGGGGGAATTTTTTTGGCTCCAAAATCTGGAAAGTTCAAAGTTAGGTCAAGCTTCAGTGAGGCCTGGTCCTAGTGTAGAACAAGCCAGGTTCTTTTTGTCTCTCCTCTTTGCTTTCTATGGTGTCCCAGTACCTAAAGTTGACTCCCCATACAGCACAAGCATTCCCACAGCAGTTAGTAGTGTCCCTCCTTTCCATCAAAAAGTAAAGAGAGCTCAGCTGGGCATGGCTCAGCTTTTGAGCATTGACCTAGGATTCAGGAGATCGGAGTTCAATTCCTAGTCAGGGCACATGCCTGGGTTGCGGGCTCGATCAATGACTCCCTCATCATTGATGTTCCTATCTCTATTTCTCCTTCTCCTTTCCTCTCTCTAAAATCAATAAAGATATATTTAAAAAAAAAAAAAAAAAAAGTCAAATCATTTCCCCACTGGTTCCAAATATTTCTCACTGAGTTAAGTCACAGTTCCATTTCTGAGCCTTTCACTCTGTCCTGGGAAATGATTTCATGGATGGCGCCAATCCCAACCACACCATCTGGATGAGAGCATCAGAGAGAAGGTCCATCAAAGAAAGTAGAGAATACTATTTCCAGGAAGGAGTGGTATACATAAATTTAGCTTTTAAAAAAATACATGTTTTTATTGATTTCAGAGAGAAGGAGAGAGAGAGGGAGATAGGAACATCAATGATGAGAGTCATTGATCGGTTGCCTCCTGCACATCTCCTACTGGGGATCAAGCCCGCAACCCTGGCATGTGCCCTGACCGGAAATTGAACCATGACCTCTTGGTTCATGGGTTCACACTCAACCACTGAGCCACACCGGACAGGCCATAAATTTAACTTTTATGGAAGGAAGCCTTCCACAGGGAATTTCAAACAATTTTAGCTTTTTAATTTATTTCAAGTAATCAAAGTTGTACAAAAAAGAAATTGTGCACAAGAGATGATTTGGTAATTTTATGCCCAAAAAAAGGTTGAAATAATCTTAACTCCCAGCAATAGTACATTTGTTACATAGGTTACAGTGTTGTACTGCTCAATGGACTGTCATGCAGTCACTAAATATCATGTTTTCAAAGAAGATCGACTGACATGTGAATAAAAGTCATACTGTACTGGTAAGTTCAACAAATAATTATTGATAGCTTACCATGTGCCAGGCACTAGGATACGTCAGTGAACAAAACAGACCAGGATGCCTGATCTCCTGGAATTAAATAAAAAAAGAATATTTAAAAAAGAATACAAATCAGTGTTTTTACACACCAGCATTCTCAGATGCATGCACACACAAATTTCTGTAAAGAACCAACGTTTTCATATGCCTGCATATACACAAATATCTGCAAGGTTGTATATTCATGTAAAAGCAGTTTTTTCTGACTGATGGTTTAAATGGGATTTTTTTTGTTTCTTCTTTGTCTTTTATTTTCAAAATTACCTACTATAAACGTGTTTCCTTTTAAACCAGAAAATAAGTAACAAATTTGCCTTTAAAAAAAAAAAAAAAAAGGAGTGAATATTGGATTTTGTTGATATCTTGGCATTTGCAGAACAACTTTGAAATGTTTAATTCCTTTCTTTTCACTTTTACAGATTTGGAAATTGGGGAGTAAGAAAAGAAGGGAAAGGAGGATGTTGAATTTATTTTTCTACACCAAGACCTAATTCCATCTAATTTGCTCAAATCAAACACTTCTTGCATCAGATCTCATTTATTTTAGTCATTGTTGATGATGAATTTATATTGCCCAAGATAGAATTGCATTTTTAGATTTATAAAAACTCAAGATTAGATGCAAGGAATGGACATTACCTATTTTTATTATTTAAGATATGATTGCAGAGAGAATTTCTCTTTCACATTTTGGAATTCCCACAGCATGACTTCTGTCATGTGTTAAAAATATCTCCAATACTATCCAAGACATTCTGTATTAACCTTGGTGTGTGAATTCCAAAGCCATTCCCAGAGGAGAGATGTTTTTAAAGCACTTTCCCATGAGAAAACAAAGCATCTGACTTCTGGTGATACAAAAAATAAAATGTCTACTCAAATAGCCAACTTTCTGTTTTAACTAGTCACTATCATGCCAACCATGGCAACAACCTCCTTGGCATGTACGGGTTTAAAGCAAGTATTTTGAGGAGGCTTGCTCAATGAAATTCATTCCTATACACAGTGCACACAATGTGTTAAGCTGAATGTGATCGACTTTGACCTTTTCAGATCAATCAAACAAGTCTATAAAGGTCCTTTGGAATTTGTTGAGTGATGAGTGAATTCAAATTGATTCCCAGGAGAGTCATCATTAAGTTAGTACTTGCTCACATAGTGAACAAAAACCTCTGAAATTGTTTTATAATCAGGGAAATTTGAAATGGTTTCATGCACATGAGGTGCTCTCTAAACATGATGACATCCTAGTTTGAAGGATTAATGACTCCCTCCTAAATCCCAGAAGGTTCTGTTCCAACACTAGCCTATGATTTATCCCAGAAACAAGAACTATTTTCTCACTAGATTTTGACAGTTGTCCTTTCACTATATTTTTAACACCATTTGAGAATCTTGATTTATCAAAATAAGTACTAGGTATGTCAATTATTTTCATGAACAGTACGCCCAATGAAATCATACATGTATCAGATACCTCTCATTTCCAATTGTCTCCTTAGGTCATGGGTAATTACAGATTTCTGCTATGTAATATCTCCATAATCACTTAGTATGGGTGACTGTTCAAAATACATGGACTGACTTATCACTTCCAGAGAGTGAAACATTCATTTTAAAAAATTAAGGCAGCCTTGCTTTTCTATAAGAGATTTAACTTCTTTTGGAGCAAGTGATTATTAAATGACAGAGGCCAATGACAGGACAACATCTGCTCAACATCAAATATTATCCGTAAAAGAAAAACAAGAGAGTAATTAGAAATAATATTAGATATAAACAGGTTAAATTAATTCCTAATATGTTTTTGTAAGTTTTATTATATATTTTATGACTTTCTCAAAGATTTGAAACTTTTAATAAATTCTAATCTCAAGTAAGATTTGGAGAATAAATATGTTATTTTTAAAAGACAAACACTTTCCAAAACCATGATCTATAGCACAGCAGCAGTAAAATAAAAGTCTTAAATATTGTTTCCAAATTCTTCTGCAAAACATCCTCACAATACTGCTCAACTGTTTAATCTGACCATTAAACATAGAAATACACAGCTGATATTCATGGCTCAATATTAAGAAACTGATTCAGCAGAAAATCACAAAAATCTAGTGCTTAATACAAATTTCAGTGCACAAATGGGAATTAAAACTCTAAAAAAATCTACTCTGGCAGTCTGAAATCACAAATCCTCCTTTTACTGCTGTAACAGAATATGCTAATTAATAATAAAATGTACAATTGTTTGGCTTTATTAAAATAAACCCTTTAAGATCAAGAGTAGGATAAACTAAACTAGTAAACAGGTAACTAACTGCTAAGTATCTGCTAGGATTATTATCATTTCTGACACTGTGGAAAGCAAATTAAACTGTCGTGGCCTGGATATGAAGGAAATGCACTCTGGGGCAATTCAAATTAATCTGGATTTTGCACCTGGAATTATCAAATTATGTTATTAAAATATATTCACTCTAGGAGAAACAAGTTGGCAGAGTAGGTAACAGCTGCACCTGTCCCTCCCGCAACTGCATCAAAATTACAACTAAAAGAACCACCATCACTCAGAGCCTCCTGAGATCTGCTGCACAGAAGCCCCACAACCGGGGAGCTGAAGCAGCACCGAGACCGGTAGGAGGGGCGGAGACGCAGGCGGATCGGGGCTGGATCCCGGAGATGCGGCCTCGGGCCCACACCCGGTGCCAGGGGTTAAACCGGGGAGGGAATCTCGGGGTGGAGGTTTCCCGGAGGAGTGAGGGCTCCCAGCCCCATCTCAGGCCCCCAGCCCAGGGCTCCAGGGCCTAGAAGAGACGTCCCCACAACTCCCGGCTGTGAAACCAGCGGGGACTGTCCCTGAGGGTCGCGGAGGCTGCGGGAGCCCCAGCAGCTCCTCCAAAGGGCCCGCGCACGGACTCACCCGGACGCTCCCTCTGAGCCCAGCGCCGGGCAGCAGCCTGAAAGGACCCGCGACACTCGGGGGGAACTAACCTGCCTGAGATCCGGGCGAGAGGCGGAGGGGCGGCTTCCTCCCAGGCAGAAGGGCTGGCGGAGGCCATGGCTCCTTTGGCGAGTCCTCCCCGCACACAGCCGGCAGGCAGGCGCCATGTTTGAATCGCCAGCACCTGACTCACACCGTTGGCCCCGCCCCGTGATTCCCGGAGGCCCCGCCCCTCCCCACCTGCAGCTCATCCAGGCCATTTCCAGGGGCTTTTCTGTGCACGTGGCCTCTCGAGCCTCATGCTCAGGACTTTCCTAAAATCTCTCAAACAAGCAGCAGCGGGCCCCATACAGCTTAATAAGTGGTCCCAGGCCTGGCACTAGCGGCAGCTGCATTGGCTCATAGCTTGGCCTCTCCTGGGCTCCTCCAAGCCCAGCACAAGTAGCAGCCAGCTATGGTTTGCTGTGTAGCTCATGCTGGGTGGCCCTGGGCAAGGCACTGGCACAGGCTGACTTTGCACCTCCCTGGAGGCCCAGAGACAGTGCACCTGGTGGTCAGACTCTACCACGCTGGATCACAACCCTACCACACCCACAAGTGACACTCAAGGGGCGCACTCGGTGAACACCAAAGTTCCACTGAAGCAAATCCTGCTCCATAGGGATGTCTCCAGCACAGCAGCTCTCTGGCTGTAGTTGCAGTTGGTCCTCACAGCTGATTAGCCTGGGGGTCAGTTCCTCCCAGTGACACCAACACCAACCAAGGCTCAACTACAGCAGGACAGTGCACACAGCCCACACAGGGGAGCACCTAGAAGGCCCAGCTCAGGTGACTGGGGAGGCTGAGCCACTGGACCCTACAGGACACCTACTACACAAAGCCACTCTACAAATTCCAGGAGACACAGCAGCTCTACCTAATACACAGACACAAACACCCAAAAGCAGCAAAAATGCAGAGGCAAAGAAACATGTCACAAAGGAAAGAACAGAAGAAATCTCTAGAAGAGGAACTAAATGAAATAGATCCAAGCAAGCTAACAGATACAGAGTTCAGAATTTTGTTTATAAGGATGTTTAAACAGACTATTAGGGAAATAACTGAGAAAATCGATAACATAATAAAGTACCAATTTGAAATGAAGGCTACAAGAACTGAAATGAAGAATAATTTACATGGAATCAACAGTAGGGTAGAGGGCACTGAGAATCAAACCAGCAATTTGGAACATGAGGAAACAAAAAACACCCAACCAGAAGAGCAAAAAGAAAAAAGAATCCAGAAATATGAAAATAGTATAAGGAGCCTCTGGGACAACTTCAAGAGGCCCAACATTCGTATTATTGGGATACCAGAGGGGAAGAAAGAGACCAAGAAATTGAAAACCTATTTGAAAAAATAATTATAGAAAACTTCCCCTACCTGGGGAAGGAAATCGACTTACAAGTCCAGGAAGCACATAGGGTCCCAAACAAGATGAATCCAAGGAGGCCCACAGCAAGACACATCATAATTAAAAGGCCAAACGTTAAAGACAGAGAGAATCTTAAAAGCAGCAAGAGAAAAGCAATTCGTTACCTACAAGGGAGCACCCATACAACTGTCAGCTGATCTCTCAACAGAAACTTTGCAGGCCAGAAGGGAGTGGCAAGAAATATTCAAAGTGATGAAAAACATGGAACTACAACCAAGATGACTCTATCCAGCAAACCTATCATTTAGAATTGAAGGTCAAATAAAGAGCTTCACAGATAAGAAAAGCTAAAGGAGTTCATCACCACCAGACCAGCACTCCAGGAAAAGTTGAAGGGTTTTCTTTAAGAAGAAGCTAATGAACAAAAGAATCTGATGAACTAAATAGATCCAGAGACATTGACACATGCAACAGAGGATCATATTTCAGAGGAAAGTGGGAAGGGGGGTGGAGGGTGGGAAGAGATTAACCAAAGAAGTTGTATGCATATAAGCATACCCCATGGACACAGTTGATAACGGGGTGAATGCCTGGGGAGGGGGTGGGAGTGAAGTGGAGGGGGTCAATTGGGGGGAAAAGATGGGACACCTGTAATACTCTCAACAATAAAGATATACATATATATATATATTCACTCTAATTCTAGCAAAGCTTGAACTTCAGGTTCTTTCATTTGTCAGGGCCTGTTTCTGTTTCAAGGCCCTTAAACAACCCTAGCAATGTTTGACATGGTGACATGTTTCTGATAATTTAACTGTGACCAGTTAAGACCCTTTTCTTTCCGCATGGACCTCTTCTCCATCATACTTCTCCTTACATGAGGTCATGTTGAGGTGGCCATGGACATTTTGGTGATCTGGCTAAGAGATTTGCAGTTAGGGATTCCTCTAGTTTGGCTTGGTGGGATATATCATGAAGTTTACAGTCGCTCTACCTTATGTATAGTTAAATACTTGTTAACTATCTCAGTGTACAAATACAGGTGCCCTCCCCCCAAAAATGTATACACACTTTAACAGCTGATAGCTTAATTTTGAAAATGAAATGTATTTTAATAAGCATTGCCTTTGTAATTATTCAAAGTGTATGTATACATTTTGTGGGAGCACCCTATATATGTATGTGTTCTTAACAAAAAGTAAAATGTTTAAAACTGAATTTATCCTTAACAGCACTTTTACATATTACAATACATAGAATACATAGCTCTGGAAAAATTGATTTATGAGTAATGAAAAGTTTGAATTTAAAGTGAAAACTGCAAACTTCTCATTTGTTTTTCCCACATATCACTGTGACATGGTAATTGTTCGAAAGGTGTGTAACATTTGACATTGTTGATAGTTATATTTTATTTCTTTGCAAAGCTACCTTAGATTATTTCATAACATTAGAGACTTTTCTATTTGGGAAAAATTTCCAAAATCAACATTTAAAAAATGCAGAAACAAAGGCATAACCACATTAATTGCCTTGCTCCAAGCTTTAGAGACAGATGAAGACAAATCTGAAAATAGAATCTACTGCCTTGTTTCCTGTTTCTCTCTTGCTTTGTTAAGATTTCTCTTTTGCATTATATAGGTCTTCTTATTCCAAAATAAAGCTCAAAAAATTCTAAATAATTTTGCATTCTGCTTTTTGAAACTTATAATTTTCATGTTTGAGAGCAACTTTACATGTTCAAAATATATATTTTCTACTTTTGTGATTTTCTAATTAAAAATAGTAACTAATAATTACCCTGAAAAATAAAGCAAGCTACTCCAGAACAAAGAAACTTTTTGCTCATAATTGCATCTCTTGGCCACAAAAAAAGGCAACCTTGGATCTAATCTAGATGCGAAATGGTAACCCTGAGTCAGGACCTTCCTCATAGCTTCAAAACTCCATTACTGCTTCACAGCTGTTAGATCCTGAGCAAGTAAGTGGCTTAACTCCTCTGAGACTTAATTTCCTCATCTCAAAGTGTAGGTGCGGGAACAGAATCAATTCATAGAGTTTTGAAAATAAATAAGGCTCAATGCCGTGAGAGTCAAAGAGGCTCAGTCAATAGCCTACAAGTATACATTTCCCCTAAATGTATACTTATAGAAAACTTTGAGCATTGTTTCCTAATAGAATCCAAGAATTATAAAACCTATAATTTCAATGAAGGAGTTTCCACTATTTTATAGCAAAATTGTCATCATTTAACATTAGGATGAAATGTGAGTTTCCAAATGCAAGGCTCATAGTAACAAGAAACAATCTGGATTTTGCAAGCCAGCTCATGTGGAACTTCTTTCAGATGAGGGAGTTTCAAGTTAGAATCCTTGAAGGTCACTCTCACTCAGAGCTGTTTAACTGTCATCTGACTGTAATTTTTTCTATAGTTCAACTAATTGCAGGTTGTTTGGCTGCAGAAAGATGACTTCAGCTACTTCAGTATTAAATCAACATATATTTATATCACTTTCTAGGTTTGGTTGATGAGGCTAGCCAAGCGATAAAAGTACATTCAATATTAAAGTAAAATATGTTTGAGGGTTTAAACTTACTATTTCATGGTCTAAACTATTTTACAACTTCAAATATTAGTAGTTTAATAAATCAACTGATAGATTTTTATCATATTGAACTCACCTCATCTGTTGTCTCTCAGAGACCGCTGCTTTTTGCTGCCTGATATCCAATATCTTGAAAACATTTTCCTATATTTTTGTCTGTATATTTCTTGTCATTTTCAGCAGGGAGGGCAAATAATTTTCTTGTTACCGCTAGGCTAGAAGTAAAGTGCTTGAACTGATTTGAACAAGGAAGGGTTTATGAAAAATTTTGTAGGTAGGAAATCTTTATGTTGAGGTCATTGTGAATGATGACATACCAGGCACCATGGAATGACATGGAAAGTAGCAAGTAGAAATTTAGCTGATTTACTGTTTAACCAGACACAGGAAATTGATTTAGTCTACTCTAGAAAGAATGTGGACATTGACCATCCTACTTGTCCGTCAGCCTAGGGTAATTTTTGCTGCAAAAGAACAAGAAACCCCTCAAAATTCCACTGACTGCTTTATCAAAGACCCAGACTGATAAGAGCACCCTCCATTCAAGATATATCTAGTCTGATGGCAGAAATAAATGAAAGTGCTG
Source organism: Miniopterus natalensis (assembly GCF_054644295.1). NCBI lineage: Eukaryota > Metazoa > Chordata > Mammalia > Chiroptera > Miniopteridae > Miniopterus > Miniopterus natalensis. The sequence goes on from NC_142085.1 coordinate 25,245,531, forward strand.
AAACTGGAAAATGTTTTATAGCTTCTGCTTGGATATGGCATGCATGCTACTCCCCAAGTTTTATTGATCAAAACACTCACATGCCTCTCCACTGTAAAAGGGGCCTATACATAAAGTTCCTTAAGATTGTCAACATTAGTAAAATCTACCATGCTCAATGAAAATTAAACTAGTGGGGCCTGGCCAGTGTTGCTCAGTGGTTGAGCATCGACCCATGAACCAGGAGGTCATGGTTGGATTCCCGGTCAGGGCACATGCCTGTGTTGTGGGCTCGATCCCAAGTCGGGGGTGTGCAGAAGGCAGCCGATCAATGACTCTCATCATTGATGTTTCTCTCTCTTCCTCTCCCTCTCTCTGAAATCAATAAAATCATATTTAAAAAAATTAAACTCGTGGCTCTTAACCTCCTTGAAATTCTTAGGAAGTTTTCCCAGGAAAATACCAATATGTAACAAAAATGAGTATTTTCCATATTATATCCTAGGGCTTGTTCTATAGCTTTGGGGCCAGGAGAAATCCTACTCATGTTATTGTAAATTTTATAAAATTGAAGGGTTATATTTTGAGAAAACCAGAATGTACTCTAATTCTGTTGACTATAAATTCTAATCAGATTTTTTAAATATTAAAATATTCCACTGAGTAAATATAAATTTATTAAACATTTCTAATACATGAGAATTAAAAAGTCATTTAATCTACTATGACTGATACTTCATTTTTAGAAATATTAGTTGAGAGCCATCTTAACAAAAACGTTCTTCAGACTGAATCAAGTTTGCTAAACTTTATTTGAACTTTTAACTCAGTCATTTCATTGGGCCTGTGAGAGTAACGAAACACCTGGTGGTCAGTGTTACTTCTGTTTCTTTTAAGAAATCTTGCCAGATTTGTCAGACTGAAACGACACATGCTCCATTAAAAGTCAGAGAAGACCATAATAATATTGAAATAAGAAACAAAAGTAATATTGTTTCATTTCTATTTTGAAGGATGGAAAAACAAGTAAATCAAGAAAAAGAAATATCAAAAAAAGGCCAAAGAGTAATTTATTTTTCTTTAGGGCACAATTTTATCCATCTCGTTTTATATGCAACCTCTGCATTTGTTGTTGTTCATGCCAATAATCATTATACAATATATGAAAACAAGTGAGAAAATACTGGTTTAGAAAGGAATATTATTTTCATGTTTATAACATTTAGTTAGATTCAGATAGTTTAAAGATTATAATTTTGTATTTAAACAACATAAAAATATACCATGTAAATTTATGGTGTTTTTAGAAACAAGGCAGGAAGCAGATATAATCCTGACATAATAAGACGACCGAATGAACACTGTAATAATCAGAGTCTCAACATTCAAATTAGAAAACTCTAAGCGCATTTATTCACAAAGGAACGATTTTCAAAATCACAGGCAGAGTGTAGGGGAACCTCGGGAATGCTGTGGCACTCAGAAACAGCAGAGCTTGACTCTGCAGAGTTGAAAAGAGAGCAGTCAATGGAACCCAGAATCAGAGAGTCTTGGAGAGGAATCTTCCCGGAGAAGAGCGATGACTTTTGGTGGGAGGACACCATCATCTCAAGGTGCCACCAAGTGGGGGAGGGATCAATACCCTGACCTTACACTCCTGCCACCTCCTGGCGTGCCAGGGCTTCCCAATGGGAAAATCGAGCCTGGAGAAGCCAGAAATCAAGAAACCATGTGATGCTGGGAGTGGATCTTGAGGGGCAAATGGGAGGGTTCTGACTCAAAACTGGATGATTATAAGAAAATTAAATAGGATCAATAAGTGAATTATACTCCAGATATCTCTTTTACTTCCAAAATAGCATTAAATATTGTTTCATCATTATTTTCCTCAGTTTCTCCCATAGGAAAGGGGAGGGGTAAAGAGTGGGAACCAGCTTTCTCAGAGATTTATCATCTCAATGGTCTTTCAGTTTCTTGCAACAAGATGCCACACTTACAAATTTTCTATCCTAAGCACTTGGCACGTATTTAGCACACAATAATGAATTAATTAATAAAGTGAACAAAACATGTTAAAATGGGAAGAGATGGATGTATATAAATCCCAACAGTAAAAGTGGAAATCAATACAACAGAGATTGTTAATCCTAAATGTAACTCCTCCAGTGGTTTCTCATAAATCTACGTGACAATGAGATGGTTTCATTCTGTAACACCCTGGCCTAGGTTTCAAAATTATTCCCTTAGGTAATCTCATACAGTCCTCTGCATAGCTAAGCATACAATAGGCCCCATGTTTTCAATTTATTTTATGGTAAAATGGTTCTCGAAATCTATCATTACTAATTTGTCCAGTTTTCTTTGGGTGTTAAATTGTAACATATTAATCTCTAAATGAAAACAGGATGATTTGTTGGAATCAACCAGCACTCACTTAGGCCACCCCAGAGAAATAAATCTCTGTACTTTCAGAAGAGCCAGGGGAGCCTTGTTCTTTTGGCCTCAACTCGGCTCACCCAGAGAGGGATCATCTTTAAATAGCAAAAGTAAAAAAATCAAAGTCCCTTAGAGACCTAAAACGTGGTGCTTAATCCATTTCCAAGTCAGTTTTCACTTGACTGAAAACACTGCTCCGTGTGTAATTCACACTCAGAAAGCCTATATCCTCCGGTTAATTATGAAGCCATTCTTCCCTGTCTTTCCCTTTCCCTTCTCTGTTTTCGGCTTCTATGCTAGGCAACATCTATAAAACATTCCCAGGGACAAAAACAATTATATGGGAGAGGAAGACAGGCCATAAGTATATGTATATTTTCTCAGCTTCTTTATAGATTTTCTCATAGAAACAGAGGGCTTTTTTGTTCAAAGTTTATGCATTCCACCTGGAACATGGTTATGACAAAAATACCACAAATATCATGGATGGTGGAAGAAGAAATAGAAGACAAGTTAGGAGGGCAAAGGAAGAGAGAAAGGAAGGGTGGAGAGATGGAGAGAGGGAGAGAACTTCCTTCTGCTTATCCATTCATAATTCCTAAATCAGCCTCTTCACATCAAAGTAACAAAGAAAAAATGAGGAACATGGGTAAGAGACACAGTATGTGTCACGCCAAATCTTCCAGAACCTGAAAGAGATCATGAATGTAGTTTGAGGGACTCTAAACTGGAAAGAGAAAGGAGGTTTTATAATATAGGAATATTTTATGGCCTGGATGAACTTTAGGTAAAGACAGAGGGATTTAGGGGAAAAGATGTAAACTTCGTATGAAAGAAAGACCCTGGACTTTGGGGTGAGAATGTGTAGGTTCGAGCTGTGGCTATGACTCCAAATGTGTCTTTTGACAAAGGAAAGAAAGGGATTCTGATCAGCTACAAAATTAAGTGGCCATAAGATGAGCTAAGAACAACTACTGAAGAGAAGCTTCTCTTAGAACTGGGAGAATTTCTTCTGTGGTTGTTCTGTAAGAAGACATTATATGATGAAGAAAAAAAAATACTAAACGATAAATAAATGAGATTGGTACACAAGGAGCCTTCTAACTCCTCTAGAGTGTTCCAAGGACTCTGAAGTCAAATTCTGTTATTTCTTTAGATCAAAACATTTCATCTTTGCAAGGCTGCTTTCAACAATCAACCAGCATACAGCTAACAGTCCTATAGAGCGACTCAGTGTGGTTCACTATCAAAGGGTACAGTCTGACAACTAGTTTATCTTCGTGGTTACAATATGAAATTATATTGTTTAAAGCTAAACATTCTTTGGATGATTGAGGTTTTAATGGTGGGAACTTGATGACATAATTTTTTAAACTTTTTAAAAATGCTTTCAAACATACACATGCCCTAGGATTTGCCAGATGCTAAGATTGGTAGAGCACAGTGAAAAAGTGGAGAAACAAGGTAAGAATGTCATATTAGAAAAGGAGGCCCTGCTGAGCCATAATAAGGTATTCTGTTTTGGTCTCAGAGCAAGGTGAAACAATTAAAAAGTTGTAAGCAGAGGAATATATGGCCTGAAGTACTATTTCTATATTGTTTCAAAAGTCTGTAGACTACAAATTTTATAAGGGCAACTGCCAGAAACTTGTCTTTCTTTTTTTATTTTCTTATTAATCCCCAACCATCTAACATAGTGCCTTAGGTTATATAGTGCTTACTGAACTAAAATGCCTTTACAGTTTATTCATAGTACTTATGGGGCATGTGATAATAATTTCAGAAAATTTTAGTCCCATAGTCATGGCCCCTTATTTTATATTAAGGACAATAATTTTTTCTTTTTGTCAACAGTTTTGTTTGGTGACAATCAAATTTGGTTATACAGAACATACATACCTAATCCTGGGGCTGTAGTTAAAGAAAGTAATCAGTGATAGGGGTTTAAGCTGGAAGTAGAGATGATTGAAATTACTTAGAATTTTGAGAGAATATATGAAAAAGGCAGAGGTATCTTCTTTTAGAAAATTAAAAATAAAAGGATCACATTTTATTTTTTTAAAAAATCTGTTTCTCTATTTGTAAAATAATTAGATTAAACGGACTGTATTCCTAACCTCCCTTTAAAAAAAAAAGTGAGAAAACCCAGTATCTCTTCCACTGCCACTCCGCTCTCCTCCAGAAGAGGGCAGCACTAAGAAACAGTATGGAAGACACAACTTAGTAGGCCTTTTAAGTTCTTCAACACCGATTACACTGAATATTACAAATAAACAAAAGAAAAAGATGTTTGGATCCAAGAAAAACTCGGACAAAACATTTAGAAATCTATGTCCTGGCATGCTACAAAGGTATAAAGTTGAATTATTAATTATGACATAATTAATTTTGCATCATCTAGCAACACAATTACACACAAAAATCACCAACATAATGAGGGTCTCAGTATCAGTTTTCTTTTGAAAAGCAGCAGTGTTTTTGGTTCACAGTCAGGCATGCAATGATATTCAAAACATCAATGCTAATTCGAGGCACCAGGAGGCGGCTAATTCGAGGCACCACCTCTGCCTGGAGGTGGACTCTGCTTCCATGGCATTCCCGGCTGGTGGTGAGAGCATGGAAATGTGAACAGCCACTTTCCTTGTCTCTAATGGGCATGCATTGTCACAAGAGATGGAGAAACTGACTTGTAAAGCTGAAATAAGTTGCAGGATTGTTTTTCTGTGTGGTCTCTCTTCTTGAATCTAAATCAATTCACAGAGTCTCCCAAAAACATAGCAAAGAACAATGGTGGAACTCTGAATCGTTTCAAGTCCTTCTTTTTTCAGCCCTTAGGCTGTACACAGACATAACCACCAAAATCTAAACTGTGCCTTTTATTGCTGAGAGGATGCCTTTCAGACAGTCTCATGTGTGGATTTATGGTAGAATTTGGCCCAATATCCTGTCTTAGGCGGGTCTCGTTTTGTTTGTCACATTTTTTTGGTTCAATAACCATTACTTTAACTGTCATTTGTTAGTGTGTCTGTTAGCATAAATAACCATTACTTTAACTGTCATTTGTTAGTGTGTCTGTTAGCATATTCTAAAACTATGCAATCATTTTGAAAATAGGAGATATTAAAGATTTATCCAGTTCAGGAACATTTTTCTATAGTGTATAGATGTGCATGTATTTCAGTAATCAATATCTCATGTTTGTGCAGTTTTACTTGTAGGTAAATGTCTTAGGATGTCTAGTTATTTAAGGTATGCATTGTTAAAACAATGCAAGAAGAGCAAAATAATTCAAGTGTAATATAATTCAAGAATAAAAATTGTGCCCGGCTGGCACAAAAAAAAGAATAAAAATTGTGAGGCAGAATTGTGAACTTTATGACAGTTATGAAAAAATTAAATATTTTCTGAATAAATTAATTATGCTTTGGAAAAGTGTGAACAGCTGGTTATAAAGATACAACAAAAGTAGTTTGACTTATTTAAAAATTCAGAGTTTGCACTGAAATAAAATATTTAAATCATTTGTAAAGTAGTGAAAATTACATTGTGGTAAATATAAAGAGACTGGACTAGAGTTCACGACTAGAGTTCAAGAGACAAAGGGTTAGACAAGGACTGGGAAATAGCTTCAATTCAAGTATCAACTCCAAATAACAGGACCTACCTCAAACACTTTGCTGAGAATGAGTTATGAACCATAGTTGGGTTCAACAGGAAAAATACTAATTAACAATTTCTACAATAGATAGGTATAAAAAGAAGTGTGTTTGGGGGTGGAGGGAGGGAGGGGTGGCCATGTGGCATCCCTGTTCTAAGCAATATTGCCTATAGCTAATTAGCTAAGTGATTTCCTCCCAAGGCCTTTTTTTAGCTTTATTATTTGTAAAACAACAGAGTAGGACTATATTACATACAACTATATTAAATCCGTGTATATTATACTCATGCATTTTAGGAATAAACTCTTAAGATTACTGATAACATGAAAACATTGTAGATATATAACTTGATGCTTTTTTGTAGAACAACTGAGGGAAAAAGACATCATCCTGGATTGTCATAAAATCTGATTTGAGAGCCTGTGAGGAGTTGTGCTTACAGGACAACATTACAATTATACCCCACAGATGAAGTTACTAAAACAAAATGTCAAAGTGTTTCAAGAAGTGACTGTTCATCATTTCACACCAGCATCTAGAATAATGCCACAGGAAGTTTCATGACATCAACCACATGAAACACTGGGCACAGTTTAGAGATCTGCCCAAGAAAGTCTACCTGCTCCCTCAACTATTCAGGCTTACATACCACACAGGGAAGGCGCTATTAACAGATGGTTTTTAAAACCAAATCCATCAACATGTTACATACAACCTAAAAAAGGAAAAACAAGACGTTATCAAGATATGAACAAAAAGAAAAGTTGTAGTGATTATGGCAAGACTTCTTAATATGGAGTGTTTTAAATCTAACCTAAATCCTTGATATCTATTGGTCTGTGTTAACCCAAACCTGAAATTATAATTCCAACTTAAGCCCTAACCTATTGAAACCTTACTAGAATTGGGAAGGGGGGGTTGTCTCTATTATTTTGATCTCCTTTTTCCTGGTTCTTTTATAGCTGAAATAGTATGTGGAAACAACATTTTTCTACCTATAAACTGTTTTATTCAAAATTTGTTTTAATATTCAGGGAGAAAGCCCAAAACATCAAAAGAGAAAATCTGTGCTGAAAGCACAAGCTAATTTGTGAAACAGCTGGAACTCTGTCTGCTTCAGCAAACCATTGCTTTTATTCAAGCATGGACTGGAATCAGGGCTAATTAGTTGAAGAAAATAACCGCCACACTGTTGCCAAGTTAACCTTTTCCTAATTTGGGGAAGATCTTCCCTAGTTCTAACACATACAAAGGAAATAGTTTTACCTTCTCTTCATTCTTTGCTATGAGAAGACAATTCGAAGGTGAATTTTAAAACTAAGCCAAACAGAGCAGAGAGAGACTTATGTAGAGACAACTAAGCTTCCTTGTATGAAACATTGCTAAATAACTGCAAGGATTATAAAAGCTCTTAATTACTTTCCTCTTTAGGCTTAAATAAGTTGTTTCTCACATAACATCCTTGAAGCTACTAAAAGCCACAGTTATTCTGACTCTAAAATGCAGAATTTTTACCCTTGAAGTCAGATGAAATGGTAACTAATAACATTTGTAGCTTTGTGAGCAGTGAAAAAAATTGTACATACATATTGATGGCTTATGAAATCATTCTTTGTACCAGTTTTCACAAAGTCCCTTCAGAAAAGACTGATAATTTTTATCAAAATCACAGTGAGCAAGTTGTAGCTGGAAGAACGCTTCCCAGCCACTCCTGCAGCCTGGTCTGCCATCGGACCGGATCTCTCTGCTGCAGGGTGAGCAGCGATGATGTGAGCCACCTGGTCTCGGCCTCGTGTTTTTAAATCATTTTTATTTTCAATTACAGTTGACATGCATTATTATATTAATTTCAGGTGTATACCCCAGTGACCAGACATTACACAATTTAATAAGTGAGCATCCCAATAAATGCCGCCCCCATCCAGCACCATGCCTAGTTATTAGATTATTGACTGCATTCCCTGTGCTGTACTTTACATCCCCAGGACTATCCTACAGCTACCAATTTGTACTTCCTAATCCCTGCACCATCTTCACCCAACCCATCAGCAACCAGCAAAATTTCTCTTTATCAATGAACTCCTTTAGCTTTTTCTTGCCTGGGAAGCTCTATATATGCCCATTGATTCTAAATGAGAGCTTTGCTGCGCAGAGTTATCTCGATTGTAGGTCCCCAGTCTTGTCTTAACCTTGGATGTTTGTGGGTCTTTTCCCACACACCTGGGACCCAGCTTTCACCATGCAGGTGAGGACAATGCCCTTGGGGAAGGTGGAGGAAGAAGGAAGGAAGGGATCTGGGTCCCTAAATGACAGCATGGAGCAGAGAAACCCCAACAACCTGGCTTGTTTCTCTAAGGATGCTTCTGTGAGACACGAATCAATTAATTTTTTTCTTTAAGCCATGTATTTGGGGGAGCTCTTTGTTTAGCAGCTTCAATTTTGCACTAAAATATTTTCCGCGGGTATTTTTACATTTATTGTGCAATATCACACACACGTATATCGCACACGTACATAATAAAACAGCAACTATCCCTGTACCCTTTACTCATAATTTAGAAAACATTACCAATATGGTTATAGTCCTTTTGTACTCTTTACCAGTCAAAATTCCTCCTTTCCCCAACCTCTGAATTAAATATCAGGTAATCTTCAATTTGTTATGTATTATTCCTAGACCTATTTTTATAGTTTTACTAAATGTTTCTTTAAATAACATATACATATATCTTCATTTGCATGCTCTATGATACTATATAAATGGCATCTTTATCAGCTGGGAATCTTAGTCACAAAGGCAAAAGAATCTACTTTGGTTTGTTTAAAATCTACAAGATTCTCAGAGGCAGCATCTGAAACTACACAGTCTGACCACATCACAAATCTTCTTTAATGAAAATACCAACACTTCTAAGCAGTAACTGTGATGCTATGGGATATAGAGAAAATATTTTTGTGTTTCTGCATCATTTGGGCTTCCGGAATAAATTTTGCTGAAAACTTGGCCTCCCGGGATAAGATGGTGAGAGGATTCCAGAGTGATTCACCAAACTCTGAAAGAATGTTTATATTTAAAGAGAAAATGAAGCCCCATGACCTTGGAGACATCTGTAGGTCATAAAAAGCCAGAGAGATCCATGAGGCTGTGGCCCCTGGAGAGATGTATGCTGTTCCAAAACATTAATGAGAATGCAGGACCCTTTCTGTCCCTTCTCCACGGGGCAGAGGTCCTTTTCTCCTTTCTTTCTTCTGTATATAAGGAGAGAATCCAGTTTTCTCTTTTCCTCATCAATGGAGTGTCCAGCTACTTATGTAGGAGATTCTTCCATCTGGCTTTCATCACATCACCTCAGGGGTAAGGACTGAGGTGAGGGGAAATTACACACATATTAATTGTAAGGTAATAAATACAAAATCTGTCTCTGATCCAGAACACCTCATGTACACATTCAGAATAAAACTAATAAAGATGAATATTAAAACCCCAAGTACCTGGGACTAGATGCTAGAAATTCCAACACTGCCTCCTCCAAACACTGTACTAACCAGATGCCTTAGGTCAGGTTATTGGGGAAAGACTCTCTGAGGCAGAGATTTCTGTGCATGATGTTTCTTGGGAAATAGTCTCAGGAACAACACCTAGAGGAGAGTGAAGGAAGTAACATTGGGTAGAAGGAGAAACTGAACTGTAATGAAATTGTAGCAGAAGCCTCAGTCAATCCCTTAGAGAGATCCAGACATTTAGAGTTGTCCCAGATTTAGACCAAAAGGTTGGGCCCTTAGAATTGAGCAGTCATTGGATACAAGCTGCCTCTAAGGAGAAGGTTTCCTTTGACGGCTCTAGAGCTATCAGCACCAATACGAGCAAATTCAAAACGAGTGCCTTAGTCTTGAAGGGGGATCTGGGAAGGGCACCGTGGCACCCACCACCAAATCACTTCCTCCAAATGTAGCCTCCACCTTATATCGCTCACTTCTGAATCCAAGGCCTGCATGGATGGATCTGATGGGAGAACACTTTCAACAGTATGGTGGTCGGGAAAGGTATATCAAAATCCAAGTGTATATCTCCATAAGGACCCACAAAGTGCTTCCCGGTCCACGATAGAAGGCGTCCACTATACTCAACCTGCCATCAGCTGGCTGCCAGCTCTCCACAGTATGCAAGCAACCGCATTTTGGCAGGACAGGGTAGAAGTGGGGGGCAGGGAAGAAGGGGCAGTGATCTCAGGGTTGAGTGCTGCTTGGAAACCTAGACACTTACCAGTGGCAGTAGGTTGGTCAGCTTTTATGAAAGGGTATCCAAGCTGAGATCTAAAACCACCATACCAGCAAATAGTAACAATAGTTATTTCAGACTGATGATAAGAGCAGATATAGTCATGACATAGAAAAATAAAATAACATTTACTTATGTAAGGTTTACCTTATCTCACTATAGGAAGAAGTTGGTGCAGTCAGAATACTGCAGTCAGAATATTGCAGAGCTTAGCAACATTATCCTTTAACAGATTTTGGTATGAGCTTTCAGGGTTCTTCTAAAAACAAGGGAATAATTGCAGGTGAAAAACCCGATTGAAAGCTACGTCAAACTTTCTGGAAGCTCAAGTGCTGCCCTTCTAGCCTAATGTCATATATTTAGACCTAGAAAAGGTTTGTACACAAACTAATCTGGATATGTTCCAGACACGAATTCACGTGAGCCAGGTAGACATCGTCAACCCAGATGCTTTACGATGTAAAACATGATGATGGACTATAGTTCCAGCAGAGGGCTCATTATCAAGAGTTCATGTGTCCCCCTTGGCCTTCCTAGTTTAAGTGTTCTCCTGAAATTCGAGCCAAGGAACTGGATGATAACAACGGTGATGTCTGGAATCACGCCGGCAGGTATATTCTTATTGACCCTGAAGGTGCACTGCTGCTGCCTCTCTGGGAGGAAAGTTCTATTTCGGATCCAGTTATTGACATGGGGGAGAGTGATGTGCTTTCCAGGTCAATAGGTTCATATCAAGTACCAGAGGCTCTGGTAAAAAAAACTACATCTTCAATAGAGTCCCCACTTGAGTAAACTTATATTCATAACCCTCACTCTCCAGGCCCAAGTACTCCAGGTGAGTGAATGAGCCTGCAGTTAGGATAACCACATCCGCATGTTTTGAGGTTTTGATAGTGGACCTAACCTCTATGATTTCCTATGAGTGCAGTATTTCTTCAGTTTGTATTTGGTAGGGAACTAGTTTAGCATGCCGGTATCTACCATTTGACTCTTCCATGACGGTCTTCATGTCATTTTGGAAATTTGATAGTATCTCTAATCCAATAATATACTTAGGAAATAGGATGAATAATAGAAGGCTGTGTTTTCACATCTGATAGGCCCACTGTGACATGGTCTTGAGCCAAAATTCTAATTTATCACTGAACCTCAACTCCCCTTAAGCCCACAATGACCGGTGAACCACAAGATGTTCTGAGTATTGGTACTGGTATAACAAATTACCCTAACACAGTACCCATTTCTCTCACAGTTTATTCAGTTAGAATTCTGATGGATCACACCAGGCCCAAATCAAAATGTTGCTTTGAGGTTCAATCTAGTTGTTGGCAGGATTTCATTCCATATATTTGTTGGATTGAGGTCCCCATTTCCTTGCTGGCTTTCATCCATGGTCATCCTCAGCTTCCTGAGGCCACCTGCATTCTCTGGCTCATGATCAGCTCCTTCTAGTGCTGTGAATCTGATTTCCCCTTCTGATGCATCCCTCTCTGCCTTCCTCTGTGATGGTACTACAGTGTATTTCCTCAAGGATATTTCATCTTTTTTTCATTCAAGAAGTTCCAGGTTTGTGTACTATGGGCTGGGAAATTGGTAAGATGCCAAGCCTATTTTATGTGGTCAAAAAAGGAGTTACACTATTGGAAAGTGGCATAATATAAACTTGGCTCAAACAAATATCTAATTATAATGAATTTTTCGAACATAAATTCCTATAATAAAGTAATACTCAAGTAATGCTTATAATTTGTAATAATTTAAGTTAATTGCACCCTTTATCTTAAATGGAGTTGTATTATATCAAATAGAGAAACAAGACTATATATAGCTATTTTACATTTTGATGGGTATATGTGTAATATTACATGATGTGTGTGTATATGTGTGTGTGTGTGGTTTGATAATATATGAACAAACTTTAGATATGACAGTGGACATAGAAAATGTATTTCGTGTCATATGCAAACTAAATAAAAAGACTTGTATAACAGTACAAACTGTTATTGTACTTCATTTAAAAAAGTAGTATGGTTCACATAAAAGAATTAGTATTATTTGTATATTGATAAACCAAATATTCTGGTAGTTAATTTGATATTTGTTACATAGAATATACATCTGTAGTATGTAATAAATTTCTAAACTAAGCTGGAAATTTATTTCTGTCTTATAACAGTCTGGTCATGAATGATCCAGGGTTAGTACGAAGAATCTGTTTCACCAAGTCATCTTGCTGGTCTAATCATCACTAGCATATTGTGCTTATCTGCATGGTCTAAGAGGACTTGCTGCCATGTCCACATTCCAAGAAGCAAGATAGAGGAAGGAGACAAGAGAGCAAGTTCTCTCCCTTTATGAACATAACTTGTGAATAGCCCACAGCACTTCTGACCACATCCCTTTGGGCAGAACTTAGTCACATGGCCATGGAGAGCTGCAAGAATAGCTTGGAATATAGTCAACACTAAGACTGCATTTACCGAGCAACTACTTAGTTACAGTACTAAGCTCTTGATGTAGAGTTTCGTTTATTTTAATTTAATCTTCACAACTCATTGATTTGTTTATAGTCACAAAATTGGAAAACTAAGACAAGAGCTCAAGTGTCCTGATCCCTTGTTCTTTTCTTTGCATTCTTTCATGCATTAGTGACAGTGTGGTAATTTTTGAGCCTAAGGCAGAAGGAGCATATACATGTAATACAATATAGTCTTAAGTACTAGGAAAGCCAAAACAAAATTATGTCTTTTCCAACAAGTGCTTTGAGCAGAAAACTCTTTTGGATGTCTTTAGACTCTCCCATTGAGAAGAATAATGAAAATGGGAGGCCACTCAATTTATAAATAATGTTAAGCCTGAAGATTTTTGCAACTAAATTTCACACATGAGAATGAGCATCTCTAAATTTCATGACCAGATGTTGCCCTGATGATGCCAACTGCAACTGTGCCTTTTCAGTCTCTGTCTGGGGCTTTTTATCCAGCACAAGTCCCTGGAGCACAGGAGGTACTTTAGCAACTCCCTGCTGAGAACATTGAGCCCAGAGACTTCCCTCCTCAGGGCAAAATAAGCTTCCCCTCTTCTCCCTTAGCACACCCCATGGCAAGGTAAAGTGTTTCCCCAGTCTCTTTCACTTCAAGTAATTGCATTATGTTGGGGTGAGTCAAAGCCTTCATGATTCTTACCTCATGAGATAGTTTCCAGAGACCAAGTTCTGTTGAGTCTTGTCAATGATCTTCACAGCTACCTGTTTCCCAGTCAGTGTTTGCTTGGTGAAGTTACTCTTGGTGGTGTTACTCTTGGCAACATGCTTCAAAAACCAGTAGCAGCCAGGAATTTGGAAAAACAAAAGGAAAACAAACAAACAGTAGCTTTCAATGTGGATGTCCTCCCCAGCGGACATGGTTGCCTGAGAAGCACTGTAGCATGTTGGACTTGGTGCTAGGCTTGGAGTCAAGGAAAGTCTCTGTGGATCTCTGGGGAAAAACATCCTAGGCAGAAGTAGGAGCTAGTTTAGAGCCCTGAGGTGAGACTGAGTCTGTCATATTTAAGGAACATGAAGTCCAATAGCTGGAAAGGAATAAGCAATGGGTAAAACAGTAGTAGGTAGGGTCACAAAGTTAAAAGGGATGGGTGGGGAGAAGAGAGAATGCATGTAGGGCCATATCCAACAAAGAGTTCATAACCAAAAAATATAGAAAATCCCTTCAAGCCAATAAGAAAAAGGTAGGCAACCCAATAGAAAAATGGGCAAAAGACCCAGGAATCCCCAGAGATCCGCATAGCTCTCTCCTTCAAATTTTTACTCTAATCGCACATTTTTAGCGAGGCCTCCCCTAATCTCCTTATTTGGTCTTGGAAAACCTTTTACATCACCTCCATTTAGAGATTTTTTTTAAAAAACAATCTTTGTATTATGGAAATTTTTAAAAACAAAATTAGAAAGAATAGTACAAAGACTTTTCCTCACATATCTATTATTTAACATTAATACTTCATGAATATTGTTGCAATTCTTTTTTATTTTACCCATAAATACTTTGGTCTGCATCTTTTAAAAAGTACATTTTTTTAAATACAGACACCATTCCATCATCAAATCTAATTAACAGTATTTACAGAACTAATTGTGCTGTTCATAATCAGTATTTACATTTCCCAGTTGTATCAAAGATATCTTATTTCAAATGATGTGTTTGTAAAAAGGTCTAAACAAGGTTCAAGAAGTAATAGATAATTACTTTTCTACCTTTTATTCTAGCCTTCAAGCTCTATTCACAGTATTTTTTAATTTTCTTTAAAAACCTTTAGGAATTCCATGCATTTCAGAGGAACTATGAATGCATTTTCTGTAAAAGCAGAAGCCAAAGTAAAATTAGTTCCAAATATAATCTTCTTTCAATATCACAATAATTCAGACTATTCATTGAGATGCAGAGCTACAGATGTGCCAAGGTTCTTATATTTTAAAAATCCAAGAAAAAAATAAATTTGTAATCCCCAGAGTAGAGTTCAAAGTTTATACAAATGGACTACACTGTCAAAAATATGTCAATTAAAAAATAATCAGATTTGTTCTAACCCTTGTATTAAGAATCATATAACAAAATTCACAATTAAGAAACATGATATTTCAAGAAATCAATCTGCAGACCAGTTCATTAAAAGAAATGTATTAAATTCTTATTGCTCAAATCCAGTGTCTACAATATATGCTACAGCTAGCTATTCAAAGGCTATTAAAATGTTTATTGATATTACCTTACACTCCAATGTCCACATAAATTTTAGCAGGATATTTTTAAGGGTATTTTGACATGGGAATAGTGAGGCAGAAGAGTTGAAAAGAAAATATATTCCACTGGGAGTTAAGAGCTAAAATTTCTGACACATTCTCTATTTTTAACTAGATACTTGATATTAGGAAATTCAGCAATTCTTTGCCTCAGCACCCTTCTCTAAAATGAAATTTAAAAAAAACAATACTTGTCCTATTTAGTTCATAGGGTTGTGTTTTCTTCATAAAGTGAGACTTCTCTAAAGATCCTAAGGACATTTTCTTACCAAACAAACTGTCCTTTTGACAGGCTACTGTCAAGAAATGTGTTTTATAACTAACTCCTTTCATTTCCTTTCCAGAAATTATAGTCATACACATTTTATTTTGAATTTAAAATAAAGCAATTGTATTCTAAGGCTCATAAGCCTGAGGTTTCAGCACACAATGAGTTTGGTGGCTATAAACACTGAGGGAGCCGTGGCCTTCCACAACGGACTAAAGTCATTCTTTCCAGTCACAGCCACATCCAAGTGTATTTCACCACTCTCTCCACACACTGATTGAAATACAGTGTTGTGACGCTTACAGCAATTTTAGAGACACCCAAAGTCCTCATTGCAAAGTTCAGCCAACCCCTGTGCCCTTTACAGAAGTCCCAAGTAGGATGGTGCTTCACTTGACTTTTGAAAGTACTTCCATATAAATGCTACTCTCTCCACTTTTTTCATCACAATTAATCTTTTCTCTTCTTTCTCTCCCCTCTATTTTTCTCAAAATAGCTGTAGGAAAACAGCTGGCTGTTCTACAATTCTCTCAGAAGTGGGCCCGAAAGAAGCTGTGGAGGGAGATGACTGCATCTGACCATTCCAGTGTCCCTTTACAATTCAACCTTCTTTTAAAATTTTGTTTTAATTTTGCACCATCAAGTTGGGGAAATAACTTTTGTAGGTTTATAATCTGCTATGTATTTGCTTTCATTCAGCTTGAAACCATCTCTTCTTATACGAGATGAGCTTTGCTGGAAATAGGCACAGAGTGGAATAGAAAATGAAACAAGAAAAAGAAAATTTATGTAACCTATATCTGGTTCTTTGAAACTCTAACAAATAAGCAAAAAAATCTACTTGAACTAATAATAAGTACATTTAGCAAGGTCCCAGAATAAAAAGTCAGCATACAAAAAATAAAAAATTGAAAAAAAATCAACAGTATTTCTATAAACTATATTAGCAAGGAACAAATGAAAATTAAAGTTTAAAACATTCCATTTACAAGAATTATTCAAAAACATTATATAAGAATAAATTTTGCTAAATAGTGTGTATATGACCTGTGAAAACTACAAAACATTTCTGGAAGAAACAAAAGAAATAAATAAAGATATGCCATGCTCAGGGATGAAAGATTAAATATTTTTTAAATGTCAATTTTCCCCAAAGTAGTCAATAAATTCATTACAATCCCAATAAAAATTCAAGCAGGCTTTTTTGTAGAAATTGACAAGTTGTTTCTAAAATTTTATAGGAATGCAAAGGAATGAAAATAGCCAAAACAACTTTGGAAAAGAAAAAGTTGGAAGTCTCACTCTAAAGCTAAAGTAATCAAGGTAGTGTGGTATTGGCATAATAATAAACATATACATTAATGGAACAAAAACTGTACACTTATGATCAATTTTTTTTTTGACAAAAGTGATTCAATGGGGAAATGACAGTTTTTTCAACAGTGTTTTATAGCCCTTTTGAGGAAAAATGTACCTTAATCCTCACTCACATTTTACACAAAACTTAACTCAAAATTGGTCACTGGAAATATTGAGGGAACACTTTGTAAGGTATATGATTGTCTAACCACTATCTGTATACCTAAAACTAATACAAAATATTATTTATTGTAAACTGAAATTGAAAAATAAAATTTAAAAATAATTTGATCACAGACCTGTCTAAACACAAAGGCTAGAATTATAAATACTTCTAGGCCTATGTTATCCAATACAGTCACTACTAGCCACATATGGCTATTTAAATTTGAATTCAAATTAAATTTAAAATTTAGTTCCTCAGCCACACTAGGCACATTTAAAATGCTCAGTAGCCATGTGTAGGTAGTGGCTACAGTGCAGATATAGAAGTTTTTCATCACTGCAGAAATTTTTATTAGACAGTGCTACTCTAGCAGGGAACAAAGGGGAAAAAATCTTCATGATCTCAGGACAAAGATTTCTTAGATGGAACACAAAATATACACACTATAAAAATTGTACTTCATAAAAATTTCAAACTTCACTTTAAAGGACTACAAGAAAATATAAATGCAAGCCACAGACTTGAAGTAATATTTCAATATATAGCAAAGGACTGGTATCTAGAAAATACTGTTGCTTACAAAGTTACGAATAAACTTATAGTACAATCCAGTGAGTCCACTCCTGAAACCCAAGAGAAATGAGAACATCTCCACATGGACTTGTACGTGAGTGTTCACAGAAGTGTTATTCAGAATATTTCCACTCTTGAAACAACCCAACTTTCCTTAAACAGGTAAACGAATAGTCAAGTTGAAAAGTAGTCATACAAAGGTATACTACTCAACAACAAAAAAGTAATAAATCATTGGCAAACACAACATCACGGATGAATATCAAAAGCATTACCCTGAATGAAAGAAGCCAGAAACAAAAGATTACATAAAGTGTGATTCCATTCATTTGGGACTCCAGAAAATTCTAATCTATAGCAACTGAAAGCAGATCAGGGGTTACCTGGAGCTGGAAGGATAAATTATCTGAGGAAAGACACAAGAAAACTTTTGGGAGGTCATGGAAATAGTCTATATCTTAATTGTGGTGGTTGATTCATGGGCGAATATATTTGTCAAAATCCATCGAATTATACACTTAAAAATGAATGCATTTTATTGTATGTAAATTGTGCTTCAGCACAGTTGGGCTTTTTTAAGGTAGCCAATTATATTTATTGAATATATACAGTAAACAAAATCAAGTTTTAGTTTATATTGGAAACAAAAAAAGAAAGGAGGGATAAGAGAAAGCTAGGAGATAGAAAAATATATATAATGCAGACTAATATCAGGTTATTTTTAAATTGTGAAATAAGGAGAGAGCAGAAATAGTTATCTGATTTATTACATTTTTATATTTTCATTTAAAGTATCTTTTATGTAATCAGAAGTACAAAACCATTGCAATTATTTTTGCCCTCAGAATTTTCTTTCCCCTGCGTAATATTATGTACAAATTTCATTTCATAGGCATTTAGACAGATTTTCATGTAAATACATATTTGGGAAAGAATGTTTCCTTGCCAATTTCCAGTGTGGAAATTAGATAATACTAGGCATAAAAAGTCATGTGGTTGAATACTTTTCTTTAATTTCCATGCCAAAAGGACCAGAATCTCTAATATTCAACAAGCTCTTCTAATTTCATCAGCAGTTAGTCTTGTGGAATGCAGAATTTGGCACCAGAAAACCACATTATTCCACTAACAATTAGATAATGTGGTCATGTCTTTAGAAGGCACCAATATTAAATTAGGAGAATATCAGAAAAATAAAATTGTGAATTATGATTTCCCATAGAAACATATATATTTTTTCTATTCCTTGCTCCCCCAATTTTCCCCAAACTGACTAATATTTGATCTAATGCTCAATGTTTTCAAGGCATTAAATTAAATTAGCTTGAATGCTCCGAATTATTCAAAGCCATATTTTCCTATTTAGTATAAAATAATACGTGATTTGAGGATGTTAACAAAGACATCACAGTGCTTTTTGTTTATCACAGATTTTAAAATGGAAAAAAAATGTGTTTGAATACACCATTTGTTATATAGATAGAGGAAGTTTAATTCAAATCATAAAAATCAATTTTGCAAGAATCACAGAAAATACTCTCACTTAACTCCGAGGAGCTTTTTAATAAATATACCCCCAAAAGTACTAAAAATTCACAATAAGTTGCAATCCTCAGCAACAATGAGGCCTGATCCCCCCAAAGTCAAGCGGGCTTATTTATGGCCACAGCACACGCATCAGGGAGCAGAGGCGCCGCCACACTCGCTGCCCGCGGCCCCTCGCCCCTCCGCGCCCCGGCCCGGGCGGCAGGCGGCCTGGCCACCTAGCGCAAGAGGGGGCAGCTCCCCAGCTGGTCTGGGGTGACAGGGATGCTGCCACTGGGATGGTGGCACTCGGGTCGCAAGGGTGAGCACACCAAATCCTGCTTTATTCACCCAGATACGTAATAGTAGGATATTCTGATAGAGGTTTCATTAGAGAAAGAGGCAGACTAGAGAAAGAGTTAGGATCAAAGTCTGAGATGAGATCTGGTCATTGTCTGAGTCAAACTTGTCCCAATACTTTAGTAATTAGGCACGAATGACAAGACAGTGGCTAGACTGAAACCTCCAGCTCCCCTGGTAATCATAACAGCTCACCTCTAAGGGGGGGGGCCTACTATGTGATGGGCACTTGTTAGGTATTTTAAAATTAATTAGCACATTTAAAAACAATCCTCTGAGGTATTATTGCCATTCTCTTTTCAGAGATGAGAACACTGGTGCTTATCATGACCAAGGTCAAGGCCACACAGCTAGGAAATCTTGGCAGTTCTGTCCCAAACCTGTGCTGGTAAAGACCTTGCTGGTTTCCCTCTGTTTTCCTTCTCATCATTGATGAAGTTTCAGAGAAAAGCCAATCGTGAGAAAGTTGTGAAATGATAGCTAACGGTCATTGAGTACTTTCTGTGTTCCAGGTGCTCTAACAATTTTACCCCACTTGCCAAAATCCCAGGCTTATGGGCACCACCATTACCCTCCTTCATTATACTACTAAATACAGTTCAAAAAGAATTTCAAATCAAGGCTTGGCAAGAGCTATACTTGAAAACGTATTTTCAAACTCTGCATGAAGCTTGCCTTCAACAAGCTTAAAACTCATAAGGGAGAGTGATAAAACAACAATTGTAAAACAGGGTTCAAAACAAAAATGTCATCATGGGTGATGTTAGCAGAACACTTAGCAGAGGTCTCAAAATTGACCTGGGATATTCACTTTGAATGAAACCTGCAAATGACATTCCAAAGGACAGAAAAAACATAGCACGACGTCTTCCTACTGAACTAGGTAAATTGTAAGGCAGTGAAAACTTCTGCCTGATGAACACAGACGTAGAAATATTAGATGGCTTCCACTGGCCAATTAAACATTGTTTTGCAACATGAAGAGCACAATTTAGTTTATATTAACACTGAAAACATGAATTTGGAGCCTAGCAGTCTTGGATTCATTACTGTCTAGACATATGAAGTTCAGTGCTTTCATTTATAAAATAAAAATAATATTACTTAGCAGGTCCCTGTTACTTCTCTTTTTGGTTCCTAGGACTCTAAAACCTGACTGGGGCCATTAACATTTCATGGGGACAGATAACAGTATTCATCTTTTATTCTCTGGGTATTATTGGAGACAGTAATCATTTCTTATGTGAGTTAATATCTTTAAAATATTAACTAGCTTGCCTTAAACAAAATCATGGTATAGTGTGGCAAGAAACTAATCAGGGGCAACTTTCTTTGTTCCCCATTTTTCCTACCTGGGTGCCACATACTCCTATGAAGGTTTAAAAAGAACTTTCCCACTTCTGATTTCTTGACAAGCTGAGAAGTGTTTGTTAGTTAAGCGCAAGCCAGAATAACCGCTAACACTTAAATTTATAGAAGCTACTAAAGAAAAGTAAGTTTTCTTAAGTGGACTTAAACACATTATTGTCAAACAGATCCTTGGGCAGGTACGTTAGAAATAAAGAATCTTAGATGTTCTGAAATTTTATCAGAAAAATCTCTACATGGTTCTTAACATTCTTTCCTTTTGTCCTCAGCAAATATCATCTTTAACCACAGACTCTTTTTCTGCATTACTCATTTACATAAACAAAATGCTAATCAGCATTAACATTTTGCATCTAAAAATAGTAAGTTAACTCACAAGATCTGTTATAAAAGCAATTCTCTAACATTACACTCTGCTTTTTTTTAAAGCTAGACCCTTTGTTTCCCTGGACTCATAATTATAGAAGCAAAACATGGGGGAATATTATTTACATTTTGATCTTTTCACTTATGTGGGCATAAGGAGGTTCCCCTTTTGAAACAATGGAGTCCACTCCTAAGATAAAAAATAGATTCCCCATGGAAATGCCACTCCAGCCCCAATCACTACCATTCTGTGTGCTCACTGGTTTCCTTCTGAATATTTGAAGTCTGAGTCACTTCCTACCAAGCAATCTTCTCCCTTTCCCTTTTGCCCCTCAGTTGTAAAGGACCAAACAATCCTTCCCCCCCCCCCAAATACTGAGCAAACCCTCCAAGACTCAGTTTGTCTAATGAATTCTCTCTAATACAAGAGGTTAATAAGTCTTGAGAAAAGGAAATACATTTCTGACAGTATTTCTGAAATTACATTTAACACTTGAGATTTTCTTAGATTCTATCACTTCTTCACTTGTCATTTAGAACTAGTTATTACATATATTCCTTAATGTCTGGATCTGGAAATATTTGTTTATTATAGCACAGAGAAGGAAATTTCGCTAGGAGCCTTGTGGGGTAACCAATGTTAATTTAACAAATTGTTCCATGCGACTGGGGTGGTTTCAATGCTTTAGTAGCCTATATAGGCTAAGTAAACCAAAACCTAAGACTGAAATGCCTCAAAATTAAGAAATAAAAACCTAATGACAAATAGCCAACTAGGCAACTTCTTAAGCTACAGCCAATCAAATATTTCGTTGCTTTGTTTCCATCTCTTCTGTATAAAACTATTTATCCAGCTTCTGCTGGTGAAGCCCTCCTTATCCTTCTGGTTTGGCACTGCAGCATCAGAATCTATTTTTGCTCAACTGAACCCTTTAGATTTTACAAGTACATTCTGTGTGTAACAACCAAGTACAAATTTTGACTCATACTTTATCTCACACTGTCACAGTTAGCCTCACATTCCTGGAGTCACTGAGGATGCCGTGGGCACATCTGGAAATTATCCATGATTTTAGTAGAATAAGTTGATGGTCTTTTTGTCCTGTCCCTTCTGCGATTTATCTTCACCCTCGTCCTCAATGCTACTGCAATGGCATTTAATTAGCTTCTTCACTTCCAGTGGTTGTCCTAATGTCCAAACCTGGAAAGAAGTTTCATTAGAGTTTATTTGAGCCAAATGAACAACATGCTGGGGAGCAAGACCTCAAATGCTCCGGAGAATGACAATTCTGTAGTTTCTCGTACACATTTGGAATTGAGAGGGAAAGTAAGAAACATTACATGAAAGTGGGAGTTAACAAGATGATATGCTCCCTTAAGGGTGAGTATGCCTCTGAGGGGTCTGGACTTCGAGCATTTCAAAGGTATGTTAACCTAGATGTGTAAGAACAATGGACAAAGGTAAGGCAAAGATAAACCTTGTATAGGCCTGGGGTGTGACTCCCACCACGCCATGCCCAGTTAGGAATTTAGGATCAGCTCACCTTGTGAGGTTACCTTGGGTCACTGAGATTGTCAGATTAATTCGAGCCCCTTTTTCATCCACACAGTCATGATTGGTTTCATCTATTCTTACCTCAGCTCTTGGTTCTGCTTCCTCCTTAAAATCCTGCAAGATTCTTTGATATAACTAACCTCCTTCCCTCTCCATCCCTTTTCCTGCTCACAACAGCTCTACCCTTGTCCTCTGCCACCTCTCCTACCTCTACAGCCAGCTTTCTATAAATAAGTATAGAATTACTAAGACCTAAAAATAAATGTAGAATTACTTTCACTTCCATTGATCTGTGTTCTCTTGCTCAAGGCCTTTGTAGATATATTTTCTCTGCCTGAAAGGCAAACCAATTAAGCCAGAACCTCTGGTGGACCTTAAGAAAGGAAAAAATTTTAAAGCTTTTTGGGTAATTCTAATGTACAGCCAGAGTTGAAAACATAGTACCTAAAACTTTGTGTTTTAGAGATTTAAAAGAAAATCCCACAAATTCAAGGAAGTTACCTGATTCATCTAAGGTCACACATGTCACAGTCCTCTCTTTACCTTTTTTTAAATCAAAATTACCTATTTCAAAATTTTACATTGAATTTCACTCTATAAGAGCTATAGACACTTTTTTTTTTTTTTTTTTAATATGCTTTTATTAATTTTACAGAGAGAGAGAAAGGGAGGGAGAAGGAGAGAAACACCAAAGTATCAATTGGTTGCCTCCTTCACACCCCCTACTGGGGGTCAAATCCTCAGCCAAGTCCTGTGCCCTGACCTGGAATTGACCCAATGACCTCTGGGTGCATGGGACAACACTCAACAAACTGAGCCACACTGGTCAGGGCTATAGACACTTTTCAAATGGCATCTGAACTGGACCACAGTGGAAAAACACAGTCAGTATTTCTCAGTTCTCTGTTAATTCAGGATGATACTCCATCAGTTATTTCAAGTTGTCATTTTCTTCTAAGATATCAATATGGAACATTTAAAATCTATCTATTTATTCAAAATTCTTTGGTGAAAACCTACTTTGGGGAAGGCAGAACCCAGGAATAATTTAGTGAGCAAAAACAGTAATAATGTTCCTTATTTCAAATATGTTATTTGGACAAAATGAACTTTTCTATGTAGCTCTTAAGATAAAGTTTTGTTAAAACATTCCAGAGAAATCCTTATAGAAAATTTAACTAAAGTATGGGTTTATTTCTGGCCTTTTCCTTAAAACTACAGGCAGACTTAATTTTAATTTCCCTCTGTGCTCCGCATTATATTCCATAGTTCTCAAAGCTTAGGCTACCAATGCTTTAGCCAAAGAGCTGCTTGTTTCTTGTGTCAACATTTTGTACAATGTACTGTACCAGGATTATAGGACATGCAGATTGACTATTCACTGTAATCTCTAGATAATAAGAACAACTTTCTGTCTTCCCCAAGCATAACACAGCTAAGACACCGCCAATGGACCAGATCTGTAACAGGAATACCAGCAGTGGGCTTCGAACCTCTGCTTTGACAATAAAGCTATCAATCCAAAGAATCAATCAAAGCCCCTCGCCAGAGCACTTTACTTAGGTAAACTGCACCCTATAAAGTTAAAGCAGAAAGTCAAGACTTCAAAATATAAATGGCTTCATCAACTGTGGTTTCAACTTATGAAGACAGTATTTTTTTTCTTCTTTGGAATAATTAAATTTTAAGGCTATAAATCTAAACATACTTAGAATACTGAAAAAATGTTCAGGCTAAATATATATAGTTATAGTTTATATGATAAATATATTAAGATATATATAACAAATATAAAAAATATATATTTATATATTTTGCTGCCCTCTGCTGGGGAATCAAAGAGTAATTTTCAGCTCCATTTCAAGCTTGGCCTTATGTGCTCACATGGCCTATCATGTGTGCAGGCATCTAAAGAGAGAGAGAACATCTTCCTCTTATAAGGTCACCAATCTTATGAGATTAGGACCCTACTCTTATGACCTCATAACCTTAATTACCTCCTAAAAGCCCTATCTCCAAATATGGTTACATCGAGGTTATGGACTCAACATATGAATTTGGAAGAGGTACAATTCAGTCCATAGCATCATGCTATATATTTCTACAGCATTTTCTCCTTTCTTAGAATGAATGTATAGGAATCACCTGTTTCCTTACCTGTGCCTCATTAGACTTGAGTTCCCTCAGGCCAGCCTCTATGTAATATTGCTATTGTATCCCTACCACAGTAACTAGCACTTAATAGTCCTGTGGTCAATGCTGGTTGAATAAATTAAGAAATGATAGGAACTATCTATTCTGCTCTTTACCAGGTCTTAGCATAAAATACCATAATTAGCAGGGGTTTTAGAATGGTTAGGCCTAATCGGATACCTGGGGCTTTGCTGGAGATAGAACAGCAAAGCAAGCCTTATGTCATGGACATCATTTTCCTCCAAGGTCCTCATCAAAGTCGCAGAATGACGTCAATAAAGCTAAACACTGATCAACAGCCATTTCTGGGCCCAGAAGCAAGTGCTGTTCATTGAGGTGAGTAGCACACCAACTGAATTCTAAATTATTTCAGATGAACCAGTTATTTAAGGATAGGGTACATAATTTAATAAAATTATATCCAATGAATAGATAACCAGGTGATATGAATAATACACTCAACAATCAGTTAAAATTATGTATAAAAAAGGACACTAAAACTCCTCAGATCCCTTGCCTCCAGAGAACTTAAGAAACACTATAGACAGAAAAAGGGGGTGTCCCTCCCTCCCTGAGCACAAAATCAGCAGGGTCTGCTAGAAATGGCCCATAGGTCCTAGAGGGATGACAATCAGGCTGTTTATCACTAATGGGACTTGGATTCAAGTCTCATTCCTACTGACTGGTCTCCTGAAACCCTGTGTTCATTTTTCTAGGAAGACCTTAGGAGATTCCAAAGGGGCCCATAACTCAGGAAGGGTTAAGAGTCACTTCCCATAGGGCCAGAGGACCTACGTCTGGGAGCCATACCTGCACCTGGTTGTTGATAGAAACCGGGGTATGGGGGGAGGGAGGGTTGTGTGGGTGTGTAAGTGGTGGGGGTTGAATATATTGAGCAAAAGAGAAAAAAATTCATGGACATGGACAACAGTGTGGTGATTGCTGGAGCAGCGAGGGGGAGGTGAAGGGGGGTACAGGGGGGATAAATGGTGATAGAGGGAGACTTAGAGTTGTAAACACACAATACAGTGTACAGATGATGTACTGTAGAATTATGCACCTGAAACCTGTATAATTGTGTTAACCAGTGTCGCCCCAATAAATTCAACACTTAAAAGGAAAAAAGAAAAATAAGTTATAGTACAGTAAAAAAAAAAAAAAAAAAGACACTGCAATCAGGTATGTAAAAACTTTATTGTACTTTGAATAACAAGCATATAACAAAATTAAGAGCATAATAAAGATAAAGTATCTCAAATTATGTTCCTTACAAAAGCATTAAGTACAGTACCCAAAGACTATTCTTAATATTATAGTCTACTTAAAACATCAAGACATACTAGGAACTGTGGAGTTTCCTTCAACCACAGCATTTATTCCCATTAGCTTTGCTACAATGAAAGTTAACATATATGAACATACACATATAATAAGTGAAATGGAACATGAAGGCATGCAACAAACATTCCAATTACCAAGCAAGTCTGAAGAAGAAAGTCTTTAGTATTTCTAAGCTTCTGTTTGCTTTGAATATATTGACCAGGTACAATGGCACTTTTTAAAAATATTTTTTCCTGTAAGCTGATACTTTCTTAGCTTTGTCATTAATCAAATTTGATAATTTGCAAATGATATAAGAAACACATTAATCTTATTCACATGTAAAATTCAAGACGTTGAGCAACCCGCAGTCCATTGCCCCATCCAGTAAGCACAGACACTGGGGTCAATGCCTGGTGTGGCGATATGGTCTGTCCCAGCTGAATATCAGCCCTGATCTCATTTCCAATGAATGACCAGAAACATGTTCTGTCTAATGAAGAAGCGTGAGTTAGGAAGCATGAAATTCACACGGACATGAAACTGAACTCAAATACTCTGCTGCATGTGAAATAGTTCACAGTGACCGCCATGGACTGGCTAACAGGCAATGGAGGTTTTCATGTTCAGCTTTGATGAAAACAAATGGACTTACAAGAAACCCTTGAGACTTAGTTAATGCTACTAATCTGAAGGCTCCAAATTACGAAGGATCCTGTAAGATCAGTATATGTGACTTTTTCTCTATTTTCCCTTAAGGAAAAATAATAATTAAAAACGCCGAGGTACTTCAGTTCCTTTTCAAGGGATGACTGTTGTTATCTTCCTGAGATTCAAAAGGCCACAGAAGAAAAGCCCCCTGCCTAGGTTGCTGAATGAGGCTTCAGGCACTAATAGTTTGGTCCTTTCCTAAATGGATCTCTCCCGACAATTACACTAAAACACAGCGATGGATCGCAGATGCCTGGGGGGCCTGGCTGCCCTTGGATGCCAGGTTTTCCATGATCTCCATCTTTCCCAGGAAGACCTGGGTCTCCCGGAGGACCTTCTTTGCTTATTCCAGGAGGGCCCTCTGGACCTACGATGGGACATTAGCAGTGTGTGAACAGGGGAGTTTGGTTTTGGATGGTGTTACAGCTGATTCTGTAAGATATTTAAGCTGGAAAAAGAAAATTCTTGAAAATTGTACATATTTGCACTAATGTGAAAAAAAAAGCTATTCTTTTGCTAATTCTACATACCTGCCACTTTGAAAAGGACCATACAAAAGTAATCAGTAATTTTTGTAAAACTAAGCTAAGCTATATTAATATAGCAAGCATGCTACCAATTAAGACATTGAGCTAACATTCTAATATTTCAGTTTGTGGGTTGTCCAAACTTATTTCTTCCTTTCAGCATATTTTCTGCCAGTATTATTATAAATTAGGGGGATATATATATATCCTCCTAATTTAGCATATATATATATATATATATATATATATATATATATGCTAAAACTCTAATGTCACTCTTGTGCCATATTTGCAATAAAAATTACTATTTCCAATATACATATTCTTTTAGTCGGAACATCTAAATATATTGTCATTATCACACATAGTAAAATAGTGATCAATACTCATAAGTGCTATAGTACTAATGTGTGAACCACAGCCCAATTAGTTCAATTAGCACACTCAAAGTAAGAAGAGTTAATTTAGGATACTGACCTTTTAAAGTTGATGCTTCAAAATAACAAAAGCAAAATATTCAGGTTTGGGGATGAAGCAGAGTGGTTGTGGGGCATTTCCTGCCACTACTACTTCCTGCTACTAGGACTACTAATAAACATTGATTTAACACTTAACTACAATTGTAGATATTGCTCTAAGTGTTTTATATAAACAGTATTAAATTATTTGATCCACCCAAAGCCTCATGAGGTAATAATATCATCTAAAATAATAGTAGCACACATTTATTGAAAACATAGCTATGATTGTCATGTACTGTTCTGCAAGCACTACATGCATCAACCCACTTATTCTTTGAATAATGTCATGAGGTAGATGATATGTCATCACCATGTTACAAATGTGGAAACTGAGGCATGGCAAAGTTAAATAACACAGCTAGAAGAGGGTAACTTAAGAGTCTTGGTTTCAAATTATTTGACATAGATTTATGACGCTTTTCTTAAAGCAAAATATGCAGCAACACTGATAAACATACAGCAATTCTTACCTGGTGGACCAGGAGGACCTTGCTCTCCAGGGTACCCAAACCCTTGGCTCCCCTTTGCCCCATTTCTTCCTGGTAGGCCTGTAGTGTTAAAGATGGGAGTAAGCTAATTTTTCCTATAAAATCACAGCCTCCTAGATTGTTTATTTAAAAGCTGTTAATACACACATTGAAAGAAAAATACATCTCTTTAAAATAGCTTGCCACCTATTTATTATTACTAACAGGAAACAAATTTTGAAGCAACAATTTCTAAAAGTATCAGTGGCCAGAAATATTTAGTAGGGATTAAATATTAAGAAAGGAAAATGGTTTGGAATTATTAGCCCTTTCTGTTAATTATCCTTATTCTTTTATTACTTTAATGAAACATCTATACTGTCACAAAATATTAAATTAAAAGAGAAGAATTAGCAAATAACATTTCACATAAACATTCAAAGGCAAAGAGAAGTAAGTTGTGGGTTATTGGAAAGTTTGGCTGCAAAACATAATTTTTCCTGTAATAGAAAAATTAATTGAATAATTTTGGTAACAGAAATTACCAAAGTCAAAAAAAAAGGAAATAGCATCTCTGGTTTTCTATTTAAAGACCTTATTAGACTCAAGTAAAATTTCTAAGTGCACTGTCAACATTTTCTAATTTGTAACTTTACATCTTCATAACTCTGACCTATCTCCCTCTACTTGAAAATGTTGCTTCAAGAAATAGAATAAGTGTTCTTTAATTCAGTTGACAAACTACTTAGAGGCTAAAGGATTTACAAAAAATATTTTGTCATCATGAAAACAACGATGAATTCTTTCCTCCTGAACAAATTTAGGGTGTAGATACAAAAAAAAAAAAAAATACCTTTCTTGTTCATTTGCTTAAGCACACAAATTAAATACCTTTGAATCCTCTGGCACCTGGGCGTCCAGGAGCACCCATTAGTCCAGGAACACCCTCTCTTCCTGGCAAACCAGGAAATCCTCGGGGACCTTCTGGGCCTATAGGACCAGGTGGCCCAGGAACACCAGGGGAACCATGTTGGGACTGGCAACGATCACAAGTTTGAATCCTTCCACTCTGAAGTAAGACTGGTAGCTGGGCTTAAAAACAAAGAACCCCACCTCCTTATGCTTCAGTGTGAGCAGCAATTAACAATATCTCTAATAATTTTTAAAAACTTTACAGCTGTGTATCACTTGGGCAATAATTTCACTTCTAGGAATTTAACTATGTAAATATTCATTGCTCTGTGTAATTTTATTTTATCATTTGCTTAACTTTGGGGAAAAAGTGAAAGTGCCCTGAAGAAAAATTTGATAAATTAAAGGCATTCATATTTATGCATTAAATTATCATAATTATGTCAGAAAATTTATTAATGATGAAAAAATAATAAATTGCTTTATTAAAAATATTACAAAAGGGTACATACAATCTTTCATCTTCATTATAAAAATACTCATCTAGAAAAATACAGACAAAGGTTTATAAATGTTGTTCTTTATTTTCTTCTTTATCTTACTTGTATCTTTTATAATTTCTATTGAAAAATTGGTTTTCTTTTTGTAATTTGAAAAAAGTTATAAAAAATTTTGTTTGATACTTACCTCTTAACACATCAGTGCAAACTTGTCGAATAAACTGTTCTGAAAATTCTCTTCCCTGCATCAAATTATTAGGGGTTATAAGATGTATATACCAAGTAAAAAGCAATGAAAACTATGAGAGAAAGTAGAATACATACAGGCTTCCCATCCAATCCTGGAGGCCCCTGAGGGCCTGTTTCCCCAGGTTGTCCCTGGGGACCCACAGGCCCCATCAGGCCATCCATCCCAGATTCTCCTTTGGGTCCGGTGGCACCTCTGAAACCAGGTTCTCCCTTTTCACCTTTCTAGAAGCAAAAGAAATCCTCAGGCATTCTATTTAAATATTTCAGGAGGTATAATTGCATCTGAAAAATCCTCAAGGATATGGATATAAATATATGTTATACAGAAAACTGCTAGAAAATACTGTTATTGATCAAGAGGGAAATTTTATATCACCTTAACTGATATTTATGCATCCATCCACCCATCCATGCAACCCTACAAATATCCACTATTTCTTCAGTATATTATGTAGGCAATATGTACAGTGGCAGAGAGACAACAATGAACAAGATACAGTCTTGTTTCCAAGGAGTTTAAATTCTAGTTAGACAAATATAAAAACACAATATTACTAATTGAAAAATTGCCCCTAATCTAGAAGAACCACCAATAATACTGTCAAGTACATAACATTTCATACCTACTTGAATGAATCTGTGTATTCTGAAAGTCACTATACAGGAAATACTAAAGAGCATAAAAGGCATTTTCTGTTTGCAATATCAATTGCTAGATTTATATGGTAGTGAGAATTCAAGCAATAAGAACAGAACAGAGGGAGCATAACAGATGAAGAAACATACCTCTCCTCTTGTACCATGATGACCTTGAATTCCCTTTGAAAATAATAATAGGAAAAAAACTATAATAAACGTGCAGGCTACAGTACCAGTAATGTGGCATGCACCATTTACCACACAGCTGATCAACTTTAATTTTTATATTGGAAAATATTGACAAAAATTGGTGACAGAATTACATACATAAGAGATATTTTTTGCCTTTTTGAAGGAGACCAATGACTAGGCAATATATTAACTGGATATATAAAAATGTTAATTTATGTAACTGTTTCATTCTTAGATATGAATATTTTTATATGCTGCAGGCCAAATATGTAGGTTAGAATGAGATTCTATCTGAATTCTATTTAAATTTTTTAAAAATAATAAATTTTATGATGAACTTAACATATATTACTATTTTAATGAAAATTCAAATTCAAATAAGGTAATAGAAGGTATATTTATTCTTTTATTTTGTGATTAAAAGAAGCATTGTCTTTTTCTGCTTATGCTCTTAAAGTTAAATTTAATTGCATACTACTGATAAAAAGATGAGTTAAAGCAAAGATACCAGCAAAAGTGATTAATAGGGAGGAAAATGTCTATTTGTCTTCTGCCTAAACCACTCACTGCTATTGAATTTGGAAATTAGAGAAGCAGTGTGATGTTCAATATGGTATATTTTGTTTCAGTGATAGAAACAATGGGAGCCCAAACATGAAACTCCCTCATTACAATTCCTGGATGCGGATACATGCGTTGGCTGTATTAAATTAGTTTTCACTCATCTTCTTGACATGTTCATTTCAATGACGTGATATAAGAACTTTCGGGAAAGGCATTAAAATTTTCCTATTTTGAAATTCATCATACACGCAGGCTCTAAAACCACACAATATCAGTTCAAAAAAAGGGTATAGTTTTCCTGGACGCAGGTAGGATTTCATTATTTAACTTTAAAATTAAAACTTGGTGTCCTTCAATTCCATATAAAACTTAGTGTGTAACATTCCACAGTATTTGAGTATTTATTTTGATTTATTTCTCAGTTCCTTAAACATGGATATTCAATTTAGACAAAAGGAAAGAAAAATTAGGTAAAATCAGTGTATGGCACAGAGAAAGGTAGACTCTCAAATTAAATGTGAGCATAAAAACACTTCGTTTTCATATAAAAATCTTAGTTAATAAAACTCTCTGTGTAAGGCCATTCTTTAAATATTGAGGATTCTGAAAATATGCAGCAGTATTTCCTACCAGACATCATCCTACGGCTGGAGCCAGTGTAAGAGGAAAGATAAAATAGTAAGTTCTCAGGCCTAGAACTGAATAAGAGCTGAAACTGAAAACAGCTGTCACTGAGAATCCACTAAAATGATTTCATGAGAGAAACATTCTCATGAACTCCATTCACAACAGGAAGGCCAAGAAATTACACATGTGCAGCACTTAGTAGGATGGCAGGTAACTAAGACTTTGTTGACTTAAAGAGTTTGGGTAGAGTGTCCAGCTTCTGAAAAGCAATAAGTGTTCTGGCCCCAGGGTCCTCCACTTCAGCTCAGTTCCTGGTGGTGGGAAATTCAGCTTTCCATAAAGGACAGAAGCTTTCTAGGGAATTCAAATCCTACCTTAGGGAGCAGACTTGCTATTTTCCTTGAGAAGTGAGAAACAAACAAGGGAAACTTGGAGACTGTCATCTGTAAGTCAGTGAGCTAGCTAAGTGTGAGCTCAAATTCCACAGGAAATATCCTTCTTTCCAGAGAGTTATTGTAACAATTTCTGGTGAAAGCCCTGGGTTAGGAAGGTTGAATAGATGAAGGCGTGAAGGTCTTCCTCGGGGAAGAGCTGCTTATAGAGACTGTGTGATTAACTCAGGGAAATTGAGAGGGTTGGTCTGGGTTGCCAGGGAGGCAAACAGGGACAGAGCTGGTGGTGTCATCTCTGGATCTGAGTCAAGTGGAGGGACACTAAAATTAAGAGACATTTTCCATTGACGTAATGGTCTACAGGGAAACCCAATCTATTTCTCCTCTTAGATACCTTGGTGCTTATTGTTAGCTTCAAATTCTCAACTCTTCTAGGTATCCTGCACTCACCTTCCATCCCATATTACAGACAACCTTGGGGCCATTTTAAACACTCTCTCCGTGGACTTTCAGATTTCTCCAAGTGAGGGATACAGAGAGCCCTGTCTTTGGAGACATCACTATACAGTTTTATCCATGTGTCTCTAAAACTAATTACTGAATCTTTCTCCTACCCACATGCAAAAGAGTCCCACCCTGTGGGAGGGCTCATATGTACAGTTTGCTCTTTAGATGCGGACCAAGTTGGAACTGAGCTTAACTGCAAGCTGTGCAGCAGGAAACATGCCTTATAAGCATTAATCACATTTATGTTCTTCTTGGTCCACTTTGGCTCTGACTAACTTTTGTGCCAAATGGCGATCTTGCTGAGACACTAACTAATGAGGAGAGTTTAGTCAGGGGAAAAGCAAAACAATCTTATTATGTATCTGTTTCGTAACACAGACCCTCAAGACAGGATTTTAGTAAGTCTCTGGTGTAGTAATTTATATCTCTGAACAAACTGGAGGAAAACAAGTGCATCCCTCCACCACATATGGACCCCGCTGCTCATAGTGTGAGAAGAAAATCAAGACTAAACAGTGGATATGGAGATACCGTCACTGTATGGCTGACTCTGGCCAATAAATGCTCCTAAAATGGGTGGCATTGTCCACCTTCTGTCACGCACATGGCCAGAAAAAAGCATTGAAAAGCAAGTTTCATAGCCAAAAGAAATGGGATAAGAAAATAAACATAAAACGAACAATTAAAGCAAACATTATACCACCACCTAGCATTTTCAACCTTGTTTGATTAGAACTGTGTATCTTCGTTTCTCCCCTATTTTTATTTGAAAGTAACCCTCACTCAGCATTGTCCAGTTATGTTATTCCCTATTTAATTTTCCATCAAAGAAAAAAAAATACCTGTTGTCCTGGAATCCCCGGTCTTCCATTTTCTCCCTTTTGACCCTTTAAAATTTAACAAAATGTTATTAATTAGTTTGCACACATATGATGCAACCACATATAAACACAAACCATGTACTATCGTATAGTCTAGAAGAAATATCATGAAAGCAGTAATGCAAATATGTAAAGTGATGTTAGATATGGGGTAGCCTGTCAAAGAAAATAAAAGTGAGAGGGAAATCAACCTAATCTTATAGTTAAAATAGAGACAAGAAACAAACTTTGGGAGAACATGTAAATAATTTTAGATAGCTGAGAATGTTCCGCTGAGTCCACATTAACAGTATGAAAGTAATTTAAAAATCCAACGGCTGTGGACATTTTATTAATTTCAATGATGTAATTATATTCAGTGTTGATAATACACATTTGAGGACAAGAAGACCTCTTTAAAGGAATTTTTAAAAATTAAAAATATACCGCAAAAATATGTTGAATGAATATATTTAAATCAGGACAAACAAGAAGAGACAAAAGTTAATAAAGATATAAACAATTTGCCTACTCAACAAATATTGTTGGATATCTACCATATATAAGACATTGTACTAGACCCTGAAGCACTGCTTCATTCCTACCTGGAACAAGAACATGATCAATTTCTAGGAAAACAGATGCCTTGATAATATAATTAGTTAAAGACCTAGTGACTACAATTTTAAATCACTCTTGCATAGTGATTTGTTCATTTTCTTACAAAAATGAATTCTCAATATTTATTGAGAAGCACCTGTTTGCTGGGCCTCAGGGACACTAAAACAAAGATATCATTGTTGCCTTCCAACTGCGTACTGAGTGGGGGGAAAGACAAGCAATTCAATCAAGGTTGAAAAAATTTTAGCCCGGCTGGCGTGGCTCAGCGGTTGAGCGTCGACCTAGGATCCAGGCGATCGGGGTTCGATTCCGGTCAGGGCACATGCCCGGGCTGCGGGCTTGATCAATGACTCTCTCAGCATTGATGTTTCTATCTCTCTCTCTCCCTCTCCTTTCCTCTCTCTGAAATCAATAAAGATATATTTAAAAAAAAAAAAAAAAATTTTAAAGCAGGATACTGAAAATACTGTCTGATAAGTGTACAATGTATAATTAAACATCTGGGCTGGACACCACTGAACCATAGGAAGGGACATCTGCCAGGAGCCTTGAGTGCAGCCTCTGAGATGAGTAAGAGCAGCAACAGGAGGAGGGGGAGATGGCCACCGGGAAGACAAATACAGGACAAGGGCAATAGTTCATCTAAAGCAGCGGGCAAGAGTGGGCAAGAGTGGGCAGAGAGAAGACCGAAGTAGAAGAGACAGTCAAACCAAGAGGGACTGTGGGACAGACTTTATGTTGAACTGTGTGGGGCACCACTGACGGACTCCTAAGCAGACAGGTGATTTCGTGGCTGGATGCTGGTGACAGTGTGGGGTGGGGGGAGGGAGTAGACTGGACTTAAGCAGAGCAGTTAGGAAAATATTACAGCACAGTAATCCAGGGCCACTGGTAAGAAATGATTAGGATAGTGGGGGCAGGGAGAAGAGAAGAGCCAAGAACAAGGGACATTTAGATGTACAACTGCGTGTGGAGAAATCTGAAGATCCTGCCTTTAAGATGACTTTGAAGACGTTTTTCCCTCCGGTGACTGTGTGGTGGTGCCAGTTACTATGGCAAAGAATCTACGGATAGGAGATGGTTTATGGGGAAGGATACCAAGTTCTGATTTGAATATGTTGAGGTGCACATGAGAAATCCAAAAACAATACCAAGAAGGAAATTGGAATATATGTGTCTAGAACTCATAGGCATTTACTTAAAATTTAGCTCACTCCTAATTTTAAAATTAACTTAGAGGAATCATAATAATACTTGAATATGTTCTATAAAAAACAACAGGTTTTGCTATTTTTTTAAAAAAACAATTGTTGGACTGTTACCTTAGCAGATTTTGATTCTATTATTACATCAGTTTGAAATTTCCTTTTATGCATCAAAAATTCTAGAGCTCTCAAAATTCTACCTGTGAAATTTTGCAAAGTAGTTTTCTTTTTACATTAAGCTATGCTCCATAAAACTCAGCCATGGTAATGGAGTTTTATAATCTTAAAAACATTATGAAAGTGCTGTCTGGACATTAAATTTGTAATTCATGGTTGGAAAAGTCTTCCATTTCTGAAACTTAACAGATTGAAAGACCAACAGATATAATTTATTCCAGAGAAGCATACCACTGATTCTGCTAGTGGTGTACTATTCATGGGTCAGTGTTCAGTTAGTGATAAGGCCCTTTGAACATTTACTTGAATGGAGGTGAAACCATCCATAGTAGTCGCATGGTTCTCCTCTTTGCCTTTGTTGCTAAAACACCCAAAACGAAATGTCCTTCTAAATCACCCTAGATTTCCTCAGCCTGATATATAACTTTCTGTTTAATTCTCCTTCTATTTATTAGTTTGAATATCTTTTATATTTGATGTTAATGATTTAGCAAATTTATTTGTGCCATAAGCCCTTTAAAATCTTTGTGAAATATATACACTATAAATATATAAATATATATTAGATATAATAAAATCTTCATATTTATTTTGTTCAATCACTTGGTTTCTAAGTTTTCTACAACAGTGAAGTGGTGAAGAATCTTTTATTTTATTGTTGACACCATTATAGATGTCCCCTGTTTCCTCCCCTTTGCCCCCCTCCACTCAATTTCCCCAAATCCTTTACCTCATTTTTGTCGGTGTCCATGGGCTATGCATACATGTTCTTTGGTTAATTTCTCCCAGTGCCCCCCAGCCCCCTCCTGTCTTGGATCTGTCAGTCTGTTCCATGTATCCATACCTCTGGTCCTATGTTGTTCCTCAGTTTATTTTGTTCATTAGTGAGATCGTGTGATATTTGTCTCTGCCTGGCTTATTTCATTTAGCATCATACTCTCCAGGTGCATCCATGCTGTCCCAAAGGGTAAGACTTCCTTCTTTTTCACACCCAGCTAGTATTCCATGGTGTAAATGTACTCATAGCTTTTTTATCCACCCATTAACTGACGGGCATTTGGGCTGTTTCCGGATGTTGGCTATTATAAATAATGCTGCTATGAACATAGGGGTGGCATATATTCTTTCTGATTGGTGTTTCAGGATCTTAACATTAGAGTTGATGTGGTCTGAAAAGTTTAGTAGCAAAAGGACAAAGCTGGGATTTAACAATTAGATATTGACGGTAAAATATGAAGGAACTGGGAAAGCAATATATGAATTAAAAAGAACAAAGCCCCGATTCTACAGTCAAGCAGGGAAAAAAAAGCCAACAGCATACCTGAATGCCTTTTTCACCTTGATCTCCTTTGTCCCCCTGCAAAAAGGCAGTTTTATATGTATCAGAATGTAATATATTCTGTATTCTTTCAAATATTTTTTTTTTTCAGCAAAGAAAAATACATGATGTCATGCAAATTCCACAAGTGCCTTATATACAGAGCTGACTCCAACACAACATTTGGGAACAAAATAAAACCACATTCTGTCAAAATGATGTTCTGAGTGAACATTTTCTTGTGCTTTTACATTCAAAAGGAAATTCACTGCTATTTCTATTTTACCAGAAGAAGAAAAACGTTTCTATATTGATCATAATCTGAGGTTAATCAAACAAGCAAGAGAGGGTTTATTTTGGCAAATGTTTTAAGAAATCAAACTGAAAACCTTCCATTAAGTTCATAGTAGCCACAATTTTAGAGGAAACAATGAAATAAAACAATGTTGAAATGATGTTTTAGAAAACATAAGCTTCAAAAATGAAGTTTTGGGAGAAAATTATATTCCATAATAATAAGTTTCCTAGAATTTCTCAACTAGAAGAAACATTAGAGACCAACTAGTTCAAGGTCCTTGTTTGTATAGATAATGAACTGCAGACCAGGAAAGGTAAGCATTAGCTCAAAGTTCAACTTGGACACTGTTTCCAAATTCCTTTTTTTACCTCCTATGTTATCTAAACATAGAGAATAGAGTTTTGTGTTTACAGCAAACAAAATACAGATTTTCTTTTATATGACACATTTCTGAACAAGGAAATCCTCTAAATCTAAATATATATTCACAATAGATTTACTTATCACTAAGGGTCTAACACTTGCTGCTATGAAGATCACTCCTGCGTCAGCAAGTCCTGTCTACTGCTCATCAGAACCAAAAGATCAAGGATCAGACTGGACATAATAATTTAGGAGCCAAGTAGACAATACTTGAGGGACAGAAAAATGAAATGGTAGAAAAACTGCAGCAGCAAAGGATATGAAGATGAAGACCTAAGAGTGTGTATCCTTTCCAGAATAGAAGCCGCTATATTTACTTTTAACCTGAAATGTATAGTCCATTTATAGTGGCATGGACTTTTTTGACAAATGGGCACTCAGTTGTTGCTTAAAAGCTTCAAACAAATGATACAGCTCAGGGTTCCTTTAGAGAAAGAGAGAGAGAGGGAGAGAATTTTATATGAGCATATATGACTTTTAAACTCCTTAAATTAATTTTAAAAGATTTCTTTGTAATACAGTTGTTTCATAGATAGGAATTTCATGGTCAAACATCCTGGTGGTAATTTTTAGCCTTTCAGACTTTTGCCCTAGTGTTGGTAAGAGCGATTCATATTTCAGTATAACATTGAATATTTTTCCTTAAAAATTCTTGACTCACCTGAATTGACTGTAAAACAATATAAATTTACAGAATATTACCTAATTGTACATTTATACTTTCTGATCTGCATGCTTCTTCCAAAGTCTTCATCTAGAAGATAATACCCACGTAGGGACGTGAAAGACGCCACAGCTATCAACATGAGGTTAAACACATTATATACATAGTGCACCAAATATATAGGTCAGCTTTGTCATTAAAAGTATAATCAGTTTTACCAGCCTATTTTCACCAAAGGAAAACTTACATGTTATTAGTAGCTGATTAAAAGTGAATTATATCTCCTAAACAACACATACCTTTTTCCCTTGAATTCCAGGTAAACCCAGGTATCCTGGTTCTCCCGGGGGACCCACTGCTCCTTGCTCTCCCTAAGTGACAGAAATTACAGAAAGCTCACAGACCTATGGCTGATGAGAAATACCACTGTTTTTATTTCTACATGCATCTCTAATTTTAAATTGCTGGTTAAAAAAAGGGTTGACATT
This sequence comes from Miniopterus natalensis, assembly GCF_054644295.1. NCBI lineage: Eukaryota > Metazoa > Chordata > Mammalia > Chiroptera > Miniopteridae > Miniopterus > Miniopterus natalensis. The sequence goes on from NC_142085.1 coordinate 25,284,593, forward strand.
TTAGAGTCATTATTACAGGAATAATGAAGAATAAAAAGTTTACTGGAGTCTCAATTAAACCTCTTATATTTTTTCCTATAGTTAAGAAGTTCTGATAGCATACCATATTTTAAAATTTACTTCTATTGCTTTATAACTTTAATAAAGTAAGTAATCGAGTAGTGAAAATGATAAACGCAGGTATCTTTTTTCATATATTACTTTTTCTTCCTCCTTGAAACTGCTTCCCCTCATAATGCTACTTGGAAAAATTTACTTTATTGCTACAAAACTGCTAAGTAAACAGAATAAAAATTATTGAAAAATCTCATCCCCCACTATTTTTATTTTGTTATTTATTTTCTCTCTACCTTTCTGACACATAACTTAGTTACTAATATGTGCTGCATATGCACAATTTTTCTTCTTTTACTTCAACATGTGTTAATATTGTGAAGTTCTTTATATGCCATTAATGTTTTTTAAAACATGATTCTTAATCACAGCATAGTATTCAACTGTATTGATTTACTATATTTTACTGAATAACGTTCCTACAGTACTAAACATTGGTTTTCAAATTTTATTTTTATAAACAATATCAGGGTGAATACCTTTGTTGTGTCCTCATTTATATTTTTTATTTATATATATGCAATATTATTTTCGTAGAAGTCAATTGTTGAGCTGTTTCAGCACAAAGAATATCCTTGAGGTATCTTAACTCACATTGTCGACTCTCCATCATCTCCTAGGGGTTTTCTTTTTCTTTCCGTTTTGTAGTGCTGAGGATCGCCTTATTGCCTGCGTTTGGGGGTTCGGGGTAGCGGGGCTGGGGCTGGGAGAGGAGCCACACAGCAGGCTCCGTCCCGGTGGGAGGCTCATGATGCCCGGGCCCGGGGGAGGCTCGGCTGGTGGCCGCAGCTGCTGCGTCTGCTGCTCCTGCTGGAACCTGGCTCTGCCGGCCTGTCCCAGCACGAGCGTCGCCGGGGCGGCTGGGATGATCGGGCCCTTTTCATCCCCGAGGCCGCGGAGCGCAGGCCCAGGCCCGGGCGCGCAGCACGGCCCGCCGGCAGTACCAGCGCCTGCCGCTGTGTGGCGTTGCCGCCGCCGTGGCTCTGACCCCTGCGGCCTCCCGTTATGAACTGGGCCACGTTTTTAAAATCTTAAATAAGGAGGTCCTCAGAAAGCACATAGCGATGTATCAAGAGCTTTGGGGTAAAAACCGTAAAAGATGGAACACAATCCTGAATGCTTCATGGGTTTTTTTGTTTTGTTTTGTGTTTAACCACAGTCCAAAACTCTATCGCATTAACTGAAGACTATTCTCTTTTGTAGAAACTAAGGGTTGTTCTCTTTGCTCACTGTGCCCACTCCTGAGCTGCTCAATATTACACTTTTAGATTTTTAAAAGCTAAAGAGAATTGGAAACCTCATGAGATAAACATAAACCATTTGTTTTGAAGGAAACTGGTAAAGGCAGCCTGAGTCCCCACTCTGAAAACAAAGTCCCATCCATCAGCAAACAAAGGAACAGCACCACTTATGGGAGCCACACACTCTTGTTCCCAGCCACGTGAGAGTGATATTCTCCAGACCAGAGAGAATGTTCATATTATCACACAACTTTTACCATTTCCAGAAAAATCAAGTCAAAGCATATTTCATGTTTTTATTACCCAAACTATGAGAAAGTATCCAAAAAAATGAAATGAAATTGGCTCATGTTGTTCATCTCTTTTCATTGACCTTAATTTTGAGACAAAGGTAATTCTAATTTCAGATATGTTTCTTAAGGGATATAAATGTTAACTTCATCAAACAAAGAGGGGAACTTATAATTCTTTGAAAATATTTCCAAATGCAACAAATCAGTTACCTTGAGCCCAGAAGCCCCAGGCATCCCTTGAAGTCCAGGTTCACCTTTATTTCCCTGTCAATGCATCAAAACCATTTGAATTTTTTTAAAAAAGAGTCATAATTTATCGGATATAGACACAGAAATATATTTTTAAAAATTTTTACATTTTCACCTTACCAATTGTTTGAAACCTAGACTCTATATTTAAGCCTACTTATAAAGGAAAACTCTTTTATGCAGGGAAGTGAGTCCGCACATTGATAAAGCTCTCTAAAAATATGTGTTAAGTGGTTTTACTGGCTTTTTATACTGGCAGGTCCAAGTATAAGGGGAGGGATTCAAATCTTTAGGGATCAGAGCTAATTAGCTAGGCCTCCACACTGCACAGAATGAAGCCACACATTTTAAGAGAACCCTCTGGGTTGAGAATCTTTACATTTGCCCTGTTCTACTTTCTCACTATGGCTCACCTTCACAATGCACCTGAAGGAAAGAAACTTAGCTTCAAATGTACAGTGGCTTTTTTGAAGAAATATGAAAATGTTTAATTTGTGCTCTTTTCAAGATTCCAGCACAGTCCTAATAAAAACTTGGAGAGCAAGACCGAGTTGACAGCAAAGAATGTAACACAGGACAAGGGGATTGGATATGAAAGAGAGAACATGCCTGCTCCTAATAAGGAGAGATTGTCAGAGGTAGTTCTGGTTTTCAAATATACGTTGATACCTGAAATTACAAACCAGTCAATATCTGTCAAAAGCCCTAATTAAACAGGTCCATGTGACCCCTAGAAGGGGCAGGCAATGATCGGCCAGAGACAAGCTGGGTTCACCCATAAGGGAACCAACTTCATTTTCAGCTTTTGAAAAGTTTTCTAGGCTGCTCATGTTGAGAAACATGTGAACCTAACATATGGATTTAATTGAAGCATTTAGCACATACCAGCATTGTTGAACCATAGAACAATGCCTTAATGTTTCTAATTTTACAAATGATTAAGCTGGAAATCACAGAGGTGAAAAGTCTTGCCAAAAGTTACATAGCTTGATTACATTAATATATCTTAATACCAGTTAAGTAATGTCTTTCAACAGCTACTTTAAAAAGTGGTAGTATAACCTAAATTAGAAGTATTCTAAAGATCTACCACAGAGTTTCATCCCTGCCCTTTTAATACAGCTTTTTGTCCCATTCTTGCACTTCTACCAATGACACTGGAGGCATAGTCCACAAACATATACTTGAAAAATTGGCAGAGATAAGCTAATATAGAGGTCAGTCAACTATGGCCTGCCCGTGGGTTAAACCTAGCCCAAGGTGTGTTTTTGTAAATGAAGTTTTAGGGGAACACAGGCACATCCCACACTGTTTGTATTTGGCCATGGCTGTTTTTGAATTAAAATAGCAGAGTTGAGTAGTTGCAACAGAGACTACATGGCCCTGGAAGACTAAAGTACTATCTTGCCCTTTGCAGAAAAGGGTTCCAAAACTTGAGCTAATTAATACACTGCACGAAAAGTTAAAATGTTTCATTGAAAAGATTACATTAATAGGTATAATTTTAACATCCTGAGTCTATTTTTAACAAAATTATTGCACAAGTACAAGATGAGGGAAATCAGACTTTTATAGGAATTCATGTAAAAATAACAAACTGTGATGTTGGAAGCAGCCACTTGCCTCCCCAGCCAAATCAGCCAAATCTACAAATGCCACAGATACATTGTTCTAAAATATTTTATGAAAAAATCCAGCAGATATAATCAACCTCCAGCTCAGTGTGAGCCAGCAATGTGAAGTGGCCAATTTTAAAAAGCTGACGAATGGGGGACATCTATAATACTGTCAACAATAAAAAATAAAAATAAAAATAAAAAAGCTGATGAAATCTTAGGCTGTACTCTCAAAATTTAGAGCATCCAGAACACCATGGGATTTACTTAAGGGGTTTGCAACTACTCTATATCTTCTTTTTAAAAACAACCTTGAGAAATTATGGAGAACCTCTTCTTGGAAAGACCAGTCACTCAAAAGTTTCACACCAACTGCTGCTAGGACTCACAGAACTCCAAGAATCCACATGGGTCCACCGCTGGTAAAAGGGCATCTACTTTTCCCTAATCACTAGGCTACCTTGACGTTTTATCCTATCTCTTCTTTAATGCTTCAGAAACTGAAAGTAGATTAGGTCATCTACTCATTTAGTTTGCCAGGGCCTATTCTCCTGAAACAATGTCTAGTTAAAGGTCAAATGCCTTCAAAACAGCGATTCTATTACTTCCTTTTGGAAGGTTGTCTTATATTCATTAAATTTTTGAGAACAGTTTCCTGTGTCTAGCCAGAACATACTTAGTTCCATCCTCTAAAAAAAAAATTAACAAAAACAACAAAAATAGTTCTTTTAGCACAGGATTCTATACACCTAGAAAATGGTCATACTATGGTATTGAAAGAATTTCAGTTCTACCATGAGAATCCCTAACCGGACATCCTAAATATATTTGTCAAGCTTGCCTTGCTTTGTTAAATTCTGAGAGTAAAGATAATAAGCTCCCTTTCCCATAGTCCTTAGGGAAGAAATGCCTGATGAAACTCACTACAAGGCATTTCACAAATAAATATTTCATATACATCCTACTAAATAAAAATACCAAAAACAGGCCTGGGAAACTGGTGCAAGCGCTAGTGCTCAGTCATGACCACTAATGCTCTAGGTGAGTGGGTTTGGCACTGAACTTCCTAGAACTCTGCACGTTCCTCAGTGCCCTCGGGGTACCCATCGGGAGGAGGGAGCTGAGGAGTGAGGGGCTCTAGGCCCTTTCCAGTTTAAACCATACCTGCTCTACTTTAGTCTGTCCTATATGCACAGTTCTTGCCTAAGATTTTATTTTAACAAGTAATTGTTCACAGAATTAAAACCACATTAAAAATAAAATCAATATAGTCCAAACACTTCCTGAAGTACATAAATGATCATTTTGCACAAAGTTCTCAAGCTTGTTAATTCCTATATTTACCTTAGATCCTGGAGTTCCAGGCTGACCTGGTGAGCCATCGCTTCCCATCAAACCCTACATTTTAAAGTGGGAATTTAAGAGAAATGTAGAGAAAAACATTTAAAAATACTAAATTCATTTCCAAGTTACACATTCTCATATCAATTGATTCACTAAAATATAATACAATACTTGGGAAATTTCCTCACACACATCTAAATAAAGGGTACAAGGTAAATAAGCAACCGACCGATGCAAGGTAGCATGAAGGCTAGCAGAGCCCTTATAATTTATTTTTTCAAAAAACACACAACAGCACAAATTACAGAAAGGCTAGTAAAAGACAGATGTAAAGGAAAGTTTATTTTATTCTATACTCTTTCTTCCTTTTGTCATGAGGGCTAAGAATTAGGTTTCTTCATAGACGTTACCTTGATCAACATTACTTACAATTTCTATTTTCTTGAACAATATTTTGAAAGAGTTAAAATCTAATAAATTCTTTGACTATAATAACCTCTCTTCAAGTTACAAAATGGCCCTTTTTTTTTACTAATCATATAATTCATAATAAGACAATGATAACTACTCTAGCACAAGGACCTGACTCAGTTCTTGTTTTACTTTAAATGCTCTCATATACATTAAAAACACCTGCTTTCTCTTAAACATGGCAAAGGAAACATGATGTGCAAAATAAAAATTCAATTAATATCATCAGAAAATATAATCACAATATTGCCATATTGAAAATACCATGTCATCACTATGATGCTTTGCTGTCAATTTAGGATGTTATTTCAATTATAAAATGTAAAACATACTAGTTAATAGCATAGTATGTAAAATATTAGAAATTTGTTTTCCGGTTTATCTATAGCAAGGTCTCTGATCTTTATTTGGGTGGTCAACTTTTTGAGAACCTGAAGAAATCTAGGCTCTTCTAGAAAAATGGACATAAACATTATCTTTTTTTATACAAATGGATGGAATTTGTAGACCCCAAATATCTCATTGCTGGATCCCATTCCATTTTGTGAACTCCAGAATAAGAACTCCTGGTACATAGTAACAATATTTCAAACACCTGATAATAATGACATTAACATACAGGTATCCCCGGAGCTCCTTTTTTTCCTAATGGTCCTGGAGGCCCAATTTCTCCCTAAAAATCAAGTACAGATCAAATTTAAAATTGGAAATTATCAATTCATTTCCAGAAATTTCCTACGAAAGCACTATAGAATGAAAATTCAATACCAATCAGCCCGGAGTGTCTGTCTTCCCTTCCTCTACTGTAAGAAAGGAGCGAGTCAAGGCTGAAAACGCAGGAATTGAACACCTTAAAACTTGGGCCTGGGGTTTGTGAAATTACTAAGTCAAACATTTTCATTAGGAAATCAGGTGTGACACTTGCCATTCTTTCAAAGGAAGACCTTGCAATTCACAAATAGTTGGTAAGGTGAGACAATGGGGAGTGGGGGGCGATAGGGAATCAAGAGAAAATTGTTTTATTTATCAGGGTTTAAGAGCTATGATCTTGAAAATAAACTAATAAAAAAAATAGGTACAGAATAGCATTAGATTTCAACTTCTGGGATTGTGGCACACTAGGTGCTCCAAGGGATTCTCTGAATCCAGAACAACAAAAAAAACCAGAAAGAGCATCCTCTGTGAGAGTGTTGGTCTTATAAGAAGTAGAGGAGATCTTCAAAGATCCCTCATTTTAATAAAGAATACTCTGGACTGAGGCTATGATTCTGAGGATTCGGAACTGTCCAGAAACCTTTGCAGAGGCCGAGACGCAGGAGTGAGAGGGTGGAGCTGTCTGGGAGCGTGTGTCAGCTTGGGAAAGGCCTGCTGGCTGGGCCGGGGACAGAGGCCGGGCTTGCACAGGGGGCCGAGATGGTGCCCGTCCGGCCAGCAGGAGGCAGCTCTCCCCCTCCCCTGAGGCTGGCAGGGCTCCCTCGGACTAAGATGATCAATGAGCTCACAATCAACAAGAAAGAGAGGAGGCCGCGAGCCACAGACGGACACTCAGCAGGAATATCAACCAACTGCAGACACTGGAATTGTCAGAAGAATTTAAACTGCATGTGAAATCTTAAATTAAAAAATAAAATCAGAAAGACTATTAGGGCTGAAAACAGAACAAGAAACTATTAAGCATAAAAAGATGTTGTTAAAAATTAGAACTAGAAATAAATCTAAGAGTGTTCAAAAATTTTTTTTAAATCAATTGATGGTTTAAACAGATTAGATACAGGAAAGTAAAAATAAGTGCACTGGAAAATATACCCCCCAAATTTGACCAGAATGTAAGGCAGAATAAAGAATATGAAAATAAAAAGCTATTTAGAGATGAAGGGAACAAAAAAAAAAGGAATAAAATATATCTCACTAGAAGTCCAGAAAGAAGCAAGAGAAAATGAAGTTGTAGTAATGACTGATGTTTTCCAGAGTTAACAGAAATAATTCCACAGAGCCAGGAAGCAAACTGAACACCCACCAGGACAAGTAAAGAGAGATCTACATCTAGAAGCACCACAGTGAGTTTCAAGAACACTGAAATCAAATAGAATACCCTAAAAGGATCCCAAAGAAAGGGCCAGACCACTTACAGAACAATGGCCATGAGAAATCAAAGCAGATTTTTCATAGTTAACAACAGAAGCCAGGAGACCACACAAGAAAGTGCTAAGAGAAAATAATCGTCAATCTTGAGTTGTATGCTCTACAAAATTATGTCTCGAATGCAAAAGTAAAGATATTTGTAATTAAATTAAAAAGTTTACTACCACGATATCTGCATATAAAGGAACTTCTAAAGATATAGTTTAGGAAGTAGTAAAATTACCCCAAAAGAGGTAAGGAGGGTCTTAGAGCACAAGACAGAAAAGTAACCTAGTAAGATAGAAAGCATGTATGTAAATCCAAAATATTATTGTCTGGATAAAACAACAATAAAAACCAATTTGTAAAGTCAAAATAATGCTTCTGATATTATATTATATTTGAACAATTAACTCTTGCCATGAATGTAGTAACAAAGTATTCTGGGTGAAGGCACATCACCACTTTGCCCTTTTAATAAGCAGGTCCAGGCCCAAATCTTTCAACTTTTGTTAATACGCACCTTTTGTCCCATTAATCCTTGGCTTCCAGGAAATCCTGGGATTCCCTAGAAGGAAATAAAGTATATTTTTAATTAAAATATTTGTTGACTGTAACATTAGAGGATAGGTCATAATTGGATTTTTAACTTCTTAAATAATGCAGAATTTCAAATATTATCATTTACGATATAACACTGCCACTTATAATGGTCCAATTTGGAAAGTAGGAAATTTATGAGTCAATATTATATGAACATCTATGGATATTTAAAGTTTTAAATAAAAGCTTTCAAAAAGAGAAGTTATGAGGATGTTAACCTTGGTTCTTCTTTCAGACCAACATAAGTGATAAAATAAGGACATTTCATTGAAATGCACTCCTGTGTTACTGATCAAGAATGCAAATAAAAACTGTCAAATCAGACAGTCCAGATTCAGCACAATACTTCCAAAGTCCCTCACAGTATCATAACTGACTAAAACTGATGAAACTAAATGATTTCCTCCAAACTGAGCCTGGAAACACCCAGGAGCCCAACTCCATGTGTAAAATATGGTAATCTTTCTCCTAATGAGTCCCTTGCTGATAAAATCATAAAGAAGATGCAGACCACAGTTTGTGGACAGACAGAAAAACAGAGAGATTTTCACATGGCTCAACCCAAATGTACAAGCTCTCTAGCAAGATTCAGAGGAAATTAATATTAACTTTATAAATTTGAGAATAACCTCAGTACATTTATTAATGAGAAAGCAATTCTAGTCGGTCATTCAATGCATTTACCAAAATGGTCATTTATCACCCAAACAAACAGTGATGGTGCTAATCATGGTGATCAATTTTCATTTCTTATTTTTTCTTAGCTCCTTTCTTGATGACACTTCAGATGAAATAATTGGTGTGTGTGTGTGTGTGTGTGTGTGTGTGTGTGTGTGTGTGTGTGTGTTTTCACAACCTGGCAGGAAAGGGAATGGGAAAGACAAGGAAATTGGGCCCCATCAGAGTTTCTTTGGAAGCCCTCTGCATCATCGGGGATGTCAAAGAATAAGCAGTGCTCTTGTCAGTAAATCAGTGCAAGTGGTAGAGTAGCCACTATCAGGGAGATCAAACATCTTCGATTGCAGGGAGAGCCTGCCATTATTTTGCCTTTCACATATTGACTTTATTAATACAACACTGCTCAATGTGTTAGCCACAATTATAGTGCAAGACAGGAGGACATAGTTCTGGTTTTAAAATCTACTTGAATCATAAATTACAATTCAATTTTATTCTGTTCGGCTCAATTCAACTTGCCAGGGCTCTATGCCTTTTGCAGACAGCAAAAGATGGATGTAAGCAATGACTGTCAACAGGAGCTTGCAGTCTAGTTGAAAGCACAGCCTTTATAAGCATACTAACTAGATAATAATATAAAACAACATTACATTTTAATGTAATTATAAAACATGAAGGCAGGACAGCTTATAAACACTCTAAAACCTAAAGCAAAAGTGCGTTTTGAGCATAAATAGAATAACACAAACTTTATCTTTATAGACAGAAAATGTATATTCTCAAAGCAATCAAGATGAATATTGTTCAGAATAAAGACCCCATTTCAATAGAAATCTCCTGTCATCAAATCCCACTCAAATACACACACACAAATTAATTATCGGTTTAGATCAAGTTCCGAATTTAAATAAAATCTCCTTATAAAATCTTATCAAGGTGGCCACACACTGTTCTATGCTGATACAGCTGTGTCAATGCAGTGCCCCTTGGCCCCAAGAACCCTCACGGGGTCATGCAATTGCCCTGAGACAGTCAGACCTGAAAAGCTGAAGTTTCTGCTTTACATACTCCTTTATTATTAAGGGTTTCATCACTATTCAAGTCTCTGTGCCCTTCCTAATCTATGATATTAGTAGGAGACAGTTATAGATATCCTGACGATTCCTGTTTCTAAAGCCAATCCTGGAGTCAGCAAGGCTACATTTTCACTCGGGGGGACAAATGGAGTTATGGCCAGGCATCCTTGAGCAACAACCTGGCTTTCGTCTCCCAGAAATCCCTGAGAAACCCCCATTCCCTCCCTGGGTCTGACTTGACACCCTTCTATCTGAGTAATTCTAAGACTGAGCTTGGTCTACATTAGGACATAGCCACAAATCTTATCTTATTTCAATATATCATATATTGATTTTGGGGAGAGGAATTCTAGATTAGGAAAAAAAATGTTCTTTTTCAACTATTGTCTCTCTTCTAAAATTAGCAAACATTAAAATACATTTCATAGATGTGAAAAGAAGTCATATCTTCTATGACCACTTCTACCAAGAATTATTAAACGCATATTTTATAAACAATCAAAAAATAAATAAAACTACATAATATCAAAAACAAAATGTAAAACTAATTTATAAAAGCAATTCTCAGCCAAACTAATATAATACCATGAGTGTGCATGGAATAAAAGACTGTTCAGAGATTGGTTAAACAGAAGAACTGAAATCATTCAGAGCACATTAGTTAAGAAAATTCCCCTAGATAATATTTTCCTGGGCTCCCAATACATTTATTGAAATAGGCTAAACTTGCCAATTTTACATTAGCAGAAATATCATTCAAAACTATTTGAAAGTTACCAGTTTGTTGATCCAAAAGTATTTAGTAACAATTACTTCATAGAGCATATGTTTTTCCAAGCTAACTCTTTTATATTTCACTTTCAGCCTGTGTGGTTTGGGGTTCAGGCAACTGTGAAATGTATAAGTAAAGACAGAAACAAGTCTTTTATTTGATAAGAGTAAAGGGACATATGTCTTGTACTTTTGTGATTTCAGTTTGGGTTTGAGGAAGAGCAGAGAGTCAACTAGAAACTCCTGCATAATGTTGTGGTGAAAAATGTTGGTACAAAAAGAAATGTTCTAGAAGCTTCTCTGTAACTATTAAACCACTGCTGTGTAACAAACAAGTTATTAAAAATAGACATACGGAATTTAGAATAAAGTTTTTGGTCCCTATATCCCAGAGACTACTTTATAATGAAGAAAATGTGTCCATGGTACATTACTTAGAAAAGATGAAATATCACTTTATACTTTCCCACATACAATGAATACATTTGTCTTACCCCTGAAATTAGAACATCTTTAATCAAATCTGTTTTTAAGTAATATAATATTTTCAATGTACTAAAAACAGATCTAACCCATTAATGGTATTTTTAAATCAAAATTTTCCACTTTTCTATGTAGGGATGGAGATACTTAATATTGCATAGCTTTCAAAATATTAGAAGCATATTATGTTTCCTTTCCTTATATAAAGAACTTATTAATTTATTCCCAAAGATTCAATGAAAGGAGAACTCATGTTGAAAGTATCATTCTCGCCCTGGCTGGTGTGGCCCAGTGGTTAGAGCACCGGCCTGCCCACCAAAGGGTCTCGGGTTCAATTCCCATCGAGGGAATGTACCTGGGCTGCAGGTTCTATCCCCGGCCGGCGGGCAGCGTGGGGAAGGCAACGAATCAATGTGTCTCTCACATTGATGTTTCTCTCTCTCTCCCCATCTCTCCCTCCCACTCTCTCTCAAAACAAAATCAATGGAAAAAATATCCTCGGGGAAGGATTAAAAGAGAAAAACAAAGTATTATTCTCATTTGCTATAAAGATTGCAATGATTATTAATAAAGAACATAGAAGTAGTATGAAAAAGTTAAACGTTTAGACCCTGGAGTCAAGCCAGTCCATTCTGAAGGGGCTAATTGGCTCCAGGCAAGTTATTTAAACTGTGTACCACTCAGCACCACTGCTTCAGACGTGGGGAAAATAGCAGAACCTAGTTCATTGAGTTGTTACATTGTATCAATGAACCTCACAAGTGCTGAGCTCAGTGCTGGCACAGCCATTGCATTTTCATGACTGTCTTTCCACAGCTCCTCCCTGACCTTTGAAAGTTACAAAATAAATGAGTCACCTATCTCCAGTATCTCAAAACTTGCCCTTTTTCTCCATTTCGAGGAACTCTGTTCTTGCCTTTCCGCCTGTCCTTTTCCTACACTCATTTCCAAGTGTCCGTGGTTTCCAAGGGGACTCTGACAAGCGAAGGCTCCCCACCAGGGGGCGCCAAGATGCTGGCACTGCCCTCACTCACCACCTCTGCCTTTCATGCTGAGCAGACTGATTATAGAAAGAGACTACCATCACTTCTGCTTTTAAAACATTTTAAATATATTTCATCACTTTTTCCCCCAGAAAAATACAACCAAAAGTTTCAAATATGTTTGCAGGTGGACTCCACATTTTTCAATCCTTTTTTTTTTTTTTTTACTTCCACAGATATATCATTATGATGGAGAAAAGATTACTCTGCAGCAGGGTAACTCTAAAGAGCAGTAAGTCACAGTCATAGCTGCCACACCTTAAAGAAACCAAGATACAAGTACTTGCAATGAGCCCTTAATAAGGAAATTAGTAGTTTTACCATCCTCTTTAATACTTCAATACAGTTTTACTACTCCCTTTCACCTTTAAGGGGAGAAACAGTAATCTAAGTAACATTGGATGGATTCATTCTCCCTAGCGTACAAACCAGGACCCCCATGAGATTGGATCCAAATTACCCAAATAATCTCAATAGGAAATTCTTCGGTAAATATTTTTGGGCTCCTCATACTTGTATACAACAGAAAATGTAACCGATTTGAATACATTTCTCACCCTAGCCTAAAGGCACTTAAACTTATTTTATAAAAAGCCAAGAAGATTGTATTCTACATGATTTGCAAATGGATTATTTTTCTGGACAAGATTTAAAAAGGCAAATATTTGTGAAATTAAAATCACATGCCAGAAAACCCAGAGGAGGTGGAGAGGGACAGAAATAAGAAACCTGGGATAGTCTGCACTGCCACATCATGGGAAGTCATAGAACCACCCTGATCCCCCAAATCCAGAAAAAGAACCTATCCCTGGACATCAGCAAGTGAAATCATGCATGTGAAACACATTAGTGAATTAAAAGGAACATATACACATCTGTAAACCTGAAAACCAATTCAATTTCAAAGAATAGTTCCAAAGTAATACCAGAGTTGTTCTAAAATAATCTCTGAGACTCTGAAACCCTAAAAAGTGCAGATCATACTTTTTGGGGGCACATGGAATGTCACTGTATAACTCAAACCAAATTGTGGTGAATTTCTCAATAAGGAGAAAATTGAACATGGATTTTCCAAAGATCTTAGTAACTGACTCAATTACTGAATAGAAGCTGTATACCATTTTCCAGAGAAATCTGAAAATTATAATAAATTTCAAAAAAACACAAAGAAATATATAAGTCATCAAATAAAAGTATTTAAAGCATCAAATAAAAGGTGAAGGTAATTTGAGGAAGGAAACAAATTAATGAATATTGAACCTAATTAATTCATTTATGTGGTAAAAAGTAAATAACTATTTAAAAATTATATCTATAGCCTTTAGTCTTTATTTATAACCTATTTTTGAAATATTATATAATGTTACACCTAAATTATTGTATTTATTGTGTATCTCTGCCCACTGTGAGTTTTATGTTTGTATGATGTATATCCCCATTTTTTTCTACTGAAAATAATGAGACGATAGACTAATAAGCATTGACTAAAGAAAAAAAACTAATTGTTAGTTTTCTACTGACCTATGACAAATTAACAACACACTTAGTAACTCAGAACAACAGAATTTATTCATTTACAGTCTGCAGGTCAGAAGTTCAGCATGGGTGATACTGGGCTAAAGTCAAGTTGCTGACAAGGCTGTGTCCTTCCTGAAACTTCTAGGGGAGAACCCATTTCCTACTGAGTCGGGTTACTGGGAAAATTGAATTCCTTGCAGTGGTGGGACCAAGGTATCCGTTTCCTTGCTGACTGTAAACTGAGGACCATTCCCAGTTTCTAGATGAAACCACATCCCTTGGCTCATGGACCCCTTCCTTCATCTTCAGTGTCAGCAATGGCCAGTCGGTTCTTCTCCAGTTGAATATTCCGAACCATTCCTCACCCATCTCCTTCCAGGTTTAATTATTTTTTAAGAGATTGGGCCCACCCAGGTAATCCACTGTAATCTCAAGGTCATCACCTCGATCACACCTGTAAAGTCTCTTTCCCATGAAAATGAACCTATTCCCACGTCCTGGAGATTAGGATGTGGATACCTTTCTGGGGGTGGGGGAGTCAATATTTTGTCTACCTCAGAAACAGTATTATTCCAGGACCGGATAGTTTCTATGTTAGTTCAACTTCCCCAGGGCATTAAAAAGATGGAGATGGTCTAAATTAAAATTATGAGGCCATCATAACCCTAATAATAAAACCAGTCAAGAATAATACCTAAAAAAAGAAATCTACAAACTGATCGATATCGTTAGTACAAATGCAAGTGGCTTTATTATTACGTTAGGAAATCAAACAGAACAGTGAGACAGAACAAAAGCTGGGCGTGATGCAGTAGGACTTATTTCAGGATGCAATGAGTGCTCGGCATTAAGAACTATACCCATATAATGTTATGCTCATGTAAGTTACTGTAGTAACAGAGGAGGAACAATACAAAATCATCTCAAAAGGTACTAAAAATTCATTTTGTGAAATGTATCCTGTATTACTTATTACAGACTTTTAACAACCCAGATCAAGAACTTGGTAAAACTGAGTCTAAATCCATCGGAAACCGATGGTTGTTTCATCAGACTTGGTGAAACAATAGACATTTCTAGTCAAAGTTAGGAACAAAGCACAGGTGGCTTTGAAGGAGTAATTTCACGGACAGGACTATGTCCTTTCTGCAAACGGTTTCCTAAGTACGTGGGAATGTAAAAACATCAACAGGAGAGGCTAAATGAAATGCATCCCTGCTGTAAGTAGGTTCTATATTCTCTCTGTAACCTGGTCTGGTAAAGCACCCATAACATTGTAAAGTTAAAGCTTCAACGGACAGCATTCCTTATTGTAAAAATATGTGTATGTGTTGCTTATATATTTGAATATGAAAAGAAAAAGTTTGAAAAGGATCTCACTGAATGAAAAACAGCTGTTATCTCTGGAGATGGCAATAGGATTTGGGTACGACAGACTTTCAAATTTACAACAAAACTTCTATATATTTTGCCTATTTTTTAAAAGTTAAAGGATAAAAATGTGTAATAATTAATGTAAACAATGAATAAATAAATATAATTCAAATGTTCAATAAATTGAAACGTGGCCCCCGCCGACTTTACATTTCAAAAAATTCTCAGAAAAACCATCTAAGATCTTTTTCTTCACGTCTGAGTCATCAAAGAAACTACTGTGAAACGCTGGTCTGCCAAAACACAGAGGTAATGCTCTGAATGGCTGTGGCTCTCATTGGGTCCAAACAAAAGCTAAAACAATGAGAAAGACTCAAAGATCAGTTCTGGAAGAGTCTTAACAGACTCACCACTGTGACTTCAGGCAATAACACACTGGCTCAGTTTTCATGGCTTGGTAGGCTATTCTTGTAGGTAATTTTTTACATGTCGCTCAGGAGAAACTGTTAGACAAAGGCACCAGTCTTTCTTAGGGAGGGACAATGCTGTGTTTAAGAAGCAAGGTCTTTGATAAAAGAGCTAGAAATTTGGCACTGGACAAAATTAGCCTAACCGGTGAGCATTTCCCCACTTACCCACAGGAACAGAAATTAACTTATCTAGAATTAAAAAGTGTTTTATTATTAAATACTATGTAAATTTTTAAATGTCTAGTAAAATTAATCACCTAAAAATTTCATGTAAAATTGAAAGTAGAATAAGTTTAAATGACCGAATTCCTATCTTTGTGAAGATTGACCTGTCTTTCATAAACACGTTTAGTCTAATTCAATTGCATATAGATGGATCTTTGTTCTACAAGATAGATTTGTTTCTGAGGTTGTGTCAAAAAATAAAATAGCCCTGGCCTGGTGGCTCAGTTGGTTAAACGGTGTCCCATGCTCCAAAAGGGCGCTGGTTCAATTCCCGGTCAGGGCACCTGCCTGGGTTGCCAGCTCGATCCGCTGTCCAGGTGCATGCAGGAGGCAGCGGATCTTGTTTCTCTCTCACACAGATATTTCCCCTCTCCCCCCCTCCCTTCTTCTCTCTAAAATAATAATAATAATAAAGTATTTTAAATATAGAAGGGAACTGGATCCATTTGGAAATATAATTTCATATTATCATTCAGGGCAATACTGAAGCTTATTTAGGCAGAGGAAACTATTAAAATGCATACGGCCTAAAAGGATAGGGTCATAATTCCATTTTCTTTTATCAGTGTCATTAAAATTAATTGTTCTCAGCTGGGTACCATCTTTCTACTACTTTCATATTCCTGTTTTGATCAATTTGTTTCATAGCCTCTATATCACTAGTTATCAAACTTTACATCAGACTCACACAAGTACTGATTAAAAATACGGTTTCTCAGGCTTCAGCTCCTGACTCTGATTTATTAGGATGAGGTTGGGCTAGGAAACCTGAATTTTAACTGAAACCCTGAGCAATTCTGATTAAGGTAATCTGTGAATCACAGTTGGAAAAAGTTCTTTATGAAAAAAATAACAAAAACTCTTAAAAATTATCTGTATTTGGGATGTTAAGCTATGAGAGTCATCATGGAGTTTTTAATTTGATTTATGATCTGCCAATTAAATTTTCACACAATCCATTTTATGTCTCTCTGCTTAAAAACTACTATATATAACTTATTTTCTCACCGATCTTTGACCCTGTGATTAAAATTTTTAACATTGTGCCTTTCATGATTAACTTCATTTTTCTTTAATGTCTTTAAAGAGTCGTAACCTGCCTAGCTGGTGTTGCTCAGTGGTTGAGAGTCCATTGATTCCCAGTCAGGGCACATGCCCAAGTTTTGGGCTTAATTCCCCAGTAGGGGGCTTGCAAGAGGCAGCCAATCAATGACTCTCATCACTGATGTTTCTATCTCTCTCTCCCTCTCCCTTCCTCTCTCTGAAATCAATAAAAACATATTTTTTAAAAAGAGTCATAACCTGCCACACAATTTTTATACACACCTTTATAGAGTATGTTTCTTGAATGAATTTTCTATTTCTCTAACCGAAGAGCAAGTGTTCCATCTGAAACCACCTGGTATAATGTACATTCTATGATTGCTCAGCCAATATTAGCACCTACGATGCATCTCAGTAAGTATCTGCAACAATTCTAAGGTTCTCTAGTGGAGGTTTTTCATTTTGTATGACTAATCACTATATTTTAAAATATTTTGTTCTTGCCCGGCCGAGCGTGGCTCAGTGGTTGAGCGTCGACCTAGGATCCAGGTGATAGGGGTTCGATTCCCAGTCAGGGCACATGCCCGGTTGCGGGCTCCATCCCCAGTCAGGAGGCGTGCAGGAGGCAGCCGATCAATGACTCTCTCATCATTGATGTTTCTTTCTCTCTCTCTCCCTCTCCTTTCCTCTCTCTGAAGTTAATAAAAATATTTTTTTTAAATAATAATAAAATAAAAAATTTTGTTCAGAAATTCTTTGTTTTACCAAATCCATCAATTAAGTGCCTTCTCTTTTATGTAGACAGCTGAAGAACATTCTATCACAACAACAAAATTATTCATAGTTTTTAGAACCAATAAATCATCATAGGACTCCTTGGCCCTGGTTGAATTTTAATATTAGTGTATCAAATTACTCTTTGTACTTTATTTGTAAGAAAGAGTTTCACTGAAAACACCCAGTCCCTATGTGTTAATTAAATAAAATTAAAAGAAATCTGTGTTGATATTTTTCATCAGATTAAATTCATTGTGAACTATTAGAGTAGCACATGACTTCTGGAATATATTTATAAATTCTAGTCTTGTGATTAATATAGTCTTTAGCTAACAACACACTTCATTTTTTTATATAACCCCCAAAGCATGTATACACGCCAAAGTATTTCAAAGCCACAATCTTTTAAAGAACCAAAATTAAAACAGAATATAAACAGATAACTAGGACTTAATTAGGCATATCTATTTCAAACAACGGAACACTCCTGCTCATTACAAAAATTATTTCTATAAACCATTTCAGTGCCTAGAACTATTGGCCATCCATTACCTAATTAGGTGCTTACCTCATTACCAAAAATAAAAACAAATATTGATGTAAACAAAATAAATATTTTTGAGTGCTCTTTCTCAGATACTCCCCCTCCATTTTAACATCCTGTACACACATCCAGAACATAAATAATTTTCAGGTGTTAATTCCAAGAGGCATCATACATTTGCCTAGTGTTCCCAGTGGTATCCACACTCAAGCACTTTGAATATATTTATTAAAACATAAAACACAAGAAAGAGATCTTTAGAATGAAATGATCTAGCCACCAAAGTGTGCACTATGGGTCACATAAAAAAATATAGTTGTTTCCACAGTCATTGAAAGTAGAATGAAGGTAAAACATTACCATTTCATCTGCTCAAATAGCAGTTTATATGGTTCATGTAACTAGTATTAAAACAAATATGACTTGTCTTGAGCAACACTGTTTTGTTAATTCTGTATTTTTCATGCTTTGAGAATGGAGAATGTGTTTGAACTCTTTAAGAATATCATAAGAGTACCTCTTAGATATCAAAGGTTTTTAACACAAAAATGCCCCTGGTCCTCATATGACTAAAGAGCATATTTACTCAGAGGATATGTTACCCATTCTGAGACTTGATCACACATAGTTTCTTATGTTCAACTACATTTATTCCTCTTGTCGTTTCAGGGTTCAAAAAGTCTCTTAAATTACAAAGAAATGGACAAAGAAGGGGGACTCAAAGAAGTATATTTTAATACTTATCAACAATCTTACAATAACCATGTTATAAAAGATTTCTTCAAAACACCACCAACAAAAATGATCAATACCATAAGCACAGAGCTTCTAAACTTAAAATCCACTATGTCACTTTATAAAGTTGTCTGATGGTGGTCTGGTTTTACTATGCCAGTGAAGTCATTTATAGCAGGAAAGAATCAAACAGGTCTATGATTATACCTGGTGGGACCTTATTAACTACTGTACTTTATATAGATAGCTGGTCAACATCTGCTTTGTAAGATCAAAGAAAATATATATTTTCACAGCCATTACAATGCCAAATGCCATATTCTGGGAGAGAAAAAGAAATGTACATGTTATTTATAATTTTAGTCACTCCTGTAAATAATCAGACATTTACATTATTTAATTTAAATAAAACATACTTCAAAATTCATTCAAAGAGCTGTTCTCCACCAAGTTTTAAAACCTAACCCTGGAATTAGCAAGGAATTATTATAACAATAATGGTAATTGAATTTCCTAAATTGTTAAATGCTGGTTGCCTTCACCCTAAAAATGCAATGTCAAATTCTTAGCAGACTGAAAGTTAAGGTTGTTCCACTGAACACATACCAAGGATGTGCCACTCCTGGGGCCTGCAAGAGGAGTGGGGGGAAAAGTGTTACAAATCAGCACAAAAGACTTTAAAATCTTGCCATACAATTGCAAATCAAATAAGAACAAGGACAGAACCAGTGGGGTTTTTCCCTCTTACCTTTATTCTCAATCCAAATAAGAAATATAGTCAAGTGGGCAAATAAAGACACCTCCCCTTCGCTAGTATAATAAAGTGGATTATTCCACATGGGAAACCACCATAGCAGTTCAACCTGAACTTTTCCCAGGAATTTCATGCTTGTCTTCTGTGTATATGCCTAAAAATGACATGTCAAGTAATCGCACCACAGAAAAGGTGATTAAACAAAAGACCTACTTGTCTCTTAAGTAAATGATGACTTGGAAGGGCTCAGCAGTTAACATTACACCATGAGACAAGCATAACATGTGGTTTAGCAAGAATTCAAAAGGCATGAGGAAAGGAAACAAAAGCCTCTAGGAGCCAATGTCCTCAAATACAGTCAATGACTCCCATGTCTTTATTCCTGGAAAAATGATAAAGCAAACATTTCCAGAAGGGAAAAAAAAAAAAAAAAGAGTTAAGGCATCCTTAACTAAGAAATACGTGCTCACCTCCATAGATCCAGAAAATGTTGCATCTTTTGACACCCTCCGTGAGCCACGGAGCTCCAGGGATCCTGGCTCAAACAGGAGAACCCTAGTCCTGCCTACACACCTGCACCGCGGGCCACAGGCTCCCTGTGCACCAGCGAGTGGCTCAGGCGGCCTGAGAAAAACGCTACACTAAACGCGAGGTGTCATCAGGACTGCGGGGCGGGACATGAGTCGCTGCGACAAAGAGGCTGTGGAAACACTGCTCCTGCAGGTACCTGGTCGGCAACAGCCGGCCAACAGGAGACTGACCAACATGAGGACCTGGTCGGAACGCTGACTGGAACGAAAATTAGCATTCCCGGTTACCACCTTACAACTTCTGGTAAACGCAGAGGGCTGCTGTACCGCCCTGTGCCCCATCCACGCAAAGGAAGATCAAAGGGATTTTATGAGAAGCTAGAAAGACGTAGGTCCAATGATTGAGGACTCCCTAAAATAGGAATGACTGTTCTCCATCGCCTGGCACAAAAATAAAATGGAACCTGACAAACCAAAATATTTTAATAAGAAAGAAAGGGTGCAAAACACTCAAAACCCAGGCCTTAATTTTTTATAACATATTACAGAAACATGTTCACAGGGGGAAATAAAAGACAGGCAAGCAAAAGTAGAACACAACAAACATCAGAAACCTACCTGGAGGAAAACATAAGCAAAGCCACGTTTACCATGCAGATCCTTTCTTATGCATACAGATTCATACAGTAGTATATTTTTAATCTGTGGTTTATATACATTATACAGTATGTGTCAGACATTCCAATTGTTCCAAATTTGTAATATGATGAATAGTACGGGGAAGGTACATGGGCTCAAAGGTACTAAACAGAATGCAAAAATATAGAAAAATGAGAAAGCGGATAAAAATAAGTTTTTAAAAACACACGAGAGTTTAACAAAATTGATTACACAAAAAATATTGGTGACTGAGGAGCCTTGCTTTTAACCAAATTGTCATTTAAACCTGTTTATCTATTTGCTTTAAGTCCAAATGTTTACAATTAATACATGTGCTACCAAGAGTTTGAGATATGTATCAGTATGTAGTCATATGTAGTCATATGCCTTTATACATAGGTTCAGTACAGAAATAACTGTTAAGGATTAGAGGAGATGAAAAGCCCAGTGTACTGGTTTCCTTTGGCTGCTATAAAAAAAAAAAATTACCACAAACGTATTAGCTTAAAACAACAGAATTTTATTCTCACATAGTTCTTGAGGCCAGAAGTCTAAAGTCAAGGTCCAGTCAGGGTTGCAGTCCCCCAGAGGCTCTAAGGGAAAATCCATCCCTCACCTCTTCCATCTTCTGGTAACTGCCAGCATCCCTTGACTTGTGGCCTCATATCATCCCAATCTCAACCACTATACTATGTTCTCTTTGCCTCCTCTGAGAAACTTCAGTTCTGCTCTTAATGCCTTTCAACTGATTGGATCAGGCCCACCCAGGTAAGCCAGGATCATTTCCCCACCACAAGATCTTTTAGACATATCTGCGAAGACCCTTTATTCTAATAAGACAACAGTTCTAGATTTCAGGCATTATGGTCTGATATCCTTCTGGGGAAGCAAAGCATCCATCATTCAATCAACTACACCTAGTATCCACAGAAATTCTTTTAAAATTTCCTTGAATCTGACCCACCATCTCTTACTAGAATTCAATTAGTCCCCACTTTTACATGTCTATTCTAATTACTCAAAGCTTAGTCCCCCCTACTGAAATGCCCCCAGTGTTATCTAGATATGTTCCATTTAAAACTATATTAGGATCACCACCCTGAGCCAAAATCAATTCTTCTTGCTCTATTCCTAGTTTGTTGCCTGGTCCTCCTGTGCCTCTACCTACGTGATAAGATTTTGAGTCATCCATTCTCATCCTACCCACATGCAATTGATCCTTGAGCTCTACTGGTACCATTTAGTTCACTTTAAATAGTCCAAAACTCTCCACCTCAACTCTGAATGTTCTTGCCTTTACTGGAACTGGAGGTAACAGGGCTCAGCTACCAGGGTCTGTCTTCCATCTCAGCTCACCTTCTATGCATTCATTCTCTACTCTGCTTTCTAAATCTGATCATATTATTCCCCTACCTAAAACCTTTGAAGGGCTCCCACTGCTCTCAGATTTAAGTCCAAATAGCAGAGACATATCAGGCCCTTCTTGATTTGCAGTCTACCTAACCCCTACAACCTCACCTTGCACTGTTATCCCATTCTCTCCATGTATACTTAGTAGCCTAAACTAGTGGCAGTTTTCCTCAGAGTATCATGATTTCTTTTACTTCTATGTTTTGAAACAGGCTACAGACTCCTGCCTTGCAAGCCCAAAGAATCAGCCAACTCCCATTTATATTCGAGAATTTGGCCAAGAGAGCATCCTGCTTAAGAATGCATCCCTATACACTTTAAATAAGTATGGTATGTGAACTCTCTCTCAAAAATGCTGTTTAGAAAAAAATGCACCCCTTTCAGTAGCATCCTCAAATTCATTTAGTGTTCTACACATCTTCTACAAATTTGCAAGACTCCCCTGTTCCCACCTCCATAATATTTATGCTATGTTGTGATCTACTGGCTCATCTGACTGCTTGAAGGCAGGGCCATGACATTAATCTTCACATTCTCATCAACTGGTATGACATCTGGCACAAAGCAGACACTCAGTAAATGCTTACTGGATGAATGACTTAAATGTTATGATCCTTAAACACAGTGAAACATGGTTGAAACCAATTATAATAAATCCAGCAGAAGTTGAGTGGGTATCATTTGCTACTTAGAAAGTAAGTTGCCTTTAGGACTGAATTACTATTAGGATTGACAATACTGGCCTTTCAAATGCAAAGCATAGGCATGTGGATGTAATTGTACTTTAAAGCAGCATAATTATTTTCCAGTAAAATACAGCCTTTGTCCTCAAGTTGAATTCCAGGAGTTAGTTCATATTTACCAATCTGCTTACATGGATGAGTCATCATCCGGCTGCTATAAGCTGTGTTTAATTAGCTTTAAAGCATTTCTTCTAAGAGCTTCTGTCCTTTCAACTTAAGCTCCATTAATTTTCCTGGCTGCCACATTATAGAACAAATAATATAGTGAACATGACCTTTTTAGTGGGGCCAAATCTTTCATTATAGATACTTAAAACCAGCATCCACATGCAACGGAAGAGACTTCATTTCTTGGCATCATCAAGTATATCAACTTATTTTTTTCATGTTTTCAAAGCTTCTCCACAAAGGGTAAGGATCAGTCTCCCTAGGATGACATTTCTAACAACCAAATTTCCATTAATTGTCAAACTAACAGGATAGTTTGTAATGTTAATTGTTCTTAACTGGAAGAGAGTAAAGACCAAGAGAACTGTATCCAGGTAATATGGGTAAATTTTAGAGGCTAATCTATTCATTGTTTTCCTAACAGAGTATGTCGCCTGGCACAGGAAACCTGACTGCCCTCCCCACCATTTAGCAGGAAAGAGAGAGAAGTGAGAGAAAGGGATAAGGGACCCTTTCTTACATTTTCTGATCTGGTGGGAGAGGAACTGAAGAGTCTCACTTGGTAACTCCCTGTTTTCTATCTTGTTGGTTTAGGAGGAGAGATTACATCTAAATAACCTCCACTCTCCCACTGCCATCATTCCCTGCCCCAACTCCTTGCTTCTGATTTTTTTCTTAGAACTTTGTGGCTTAGGTTTCTTTGTGTGGGTTTTTAAAATCCTTTTACTGTCTACCTCCACTATGAGGTTGTAAGCCTCCATGGGGCATTGCAGTGTTTCTCTCCTCACTGAACCCAACGCCTTCCACATTCCACGGATGCACTAAATGTCGGGTTGAAATCTGAAGGGCCACGCTGCCTGGTATAAGAATTTATGCTGGTGCAAAAGCTCCAGACAGGGGTAAGTCTTGAATAAAGTAGGAGCAGGCAGGGCAGGAGAAAACGCAAGTTGGTGTCCTTCCAGCTGACAATAAGGAAGGGCAGCCTTGGGAGAGGAAAACTCCCCTCGGGAGCTCCTAATTTTCTACTCATTTTCATCTCAGTTTGCTTTAATTAACAGGATCACAGTAGTGTTAATTTCAAAATAAATATATGCTGCTCACATGGCATTATGGTTTACAGAGACTTGCTGGTCACTGTTCCTTTGGAAAAATTAGTCACTAATGCTTACAAATAATTGACACAAACATTTAGAACACAATCGACTCAAATGATAATCTGCCTGTGATGTCCATTGTCTCTACTTCCCTCCCCCCTTTCACCTTCTCTCTCACCTCCCTGTCTTCACTCACACAGGCGTGAGTGCACATGTGCACAAACACACACACTTTCTATTTTTCTGAAACCAAAATATAAACATAGTCAGTCTCATATCCAGTTACCTAGTCCTAGAATTATACTTTGATAATAATTATGGGTCAGACATATTGAACTCACACTATCCCTACTGAATTCTCCCCATTCCACTGAAACCCCAGTTGAGACCTTATTTTCAGGGGCCTGGTCTGTCAAAACAGCCAGCTAATCACTGCCCTGATTCCCGTTGCCTCTCCTTTTGTTTGTTCTACATATACCAGTAGCTCATAACCGCCTCTAAAGCACTACTTTTCACATGTTCTTCTTCTGTTCTTGCAAAATTTTCAAGGCAAGTGAATCAAGTTTGCTTCCCAAATTCATATTCCAGGGTCTCCACAGGGTCCTAATCAACCTTCCTAACTTTACTTCCTGCCACCCAACGAGGACCCTTCTTCACACGACCTCATAAGGTCATTTCATTATTTCTTGGGCTCACCCTTAACCAACTTACCTGTGTGTCTTCACTCATACTAGTTCCTCCTTTGGCTTCCTTTCATCCCCAGTCACCCTTTCATGACTAAATCTAGCCCTAAATCCTTGGTAAAAATTTCTCAGTCACCCCATGAATCAAGATTCCCTTTCTAAGCTCCTTCAGCATTTCGAATAACCCCAAGCACTTGTGCAATGTTTTCACAATTTTTTCACATGTCCTTTGTAAGCCTCGCAACAAATCTATGAAGTAGGCACTACAAGTACACTTTTTCAATGAGGAGAAAGGTCTTGCAGGATGTGAAGTGACTTATCCCAGCTCACACAGCTGGAATGTGGCAGAAACTATCTTCAAGCCCTAGGCTTCTCACTCCATGTTAAACCCATATCTGGCATTTACTATAATCTGCCTCAGGTTGGTCTGCACCACTTTTTATCTCCCAAGCTAGATTATAAACTCATGCTATGTAGAGAAACTTGACCCAGTGCACCAAAATACACAATATGAGAATTCAATGAATATCTGATTGAGTGATTCTAAGAGTAGTTCAATTCCTCCACCTCATTTAAGAAGCTTCAGTGATCCCTCTTATGCCCAATATTTAGATTCTGAGCACTCAACTGAACACTGTGATACACTCCAACAGATACTGGCTATTATTTAATTTCTTGACCTAGTTCCCCCCAAAACTAATTGAAAATTCCCTGAAGATAGGCAATTTTGAAAAATAAAACAAAATCTGCTGGTATTTAAATGTTGGCCAAGTTGGCCATGAGTTGTAGGAATAAAAAGTGGAAAAAACTGTATTTCCAAAACTCATCTGAAGTTGAGTCATATGGCACACTTGCTACAAATACATGAATCTAGGATTCAGATTCACTACTTTTACAATCATGTGTTTCTTAACCTTGATTCTTATTGAACATATAATCCCAGCGAGCATACTACAAAGCAATGAGCAAGTGACAAAGTGACATTGACTAAGGTTCATTGAGAGACCATGCTGCTGTGCTACATGCTCGCCTGTGTGGGCAGGACTGCTTGTGATTCATGCTGCACATAAATTTCCTGCTAGCAAAATTCTCCCTAGGTTGTAAAAGCTGATCACATATTTCACTATTTTAAAGCGTTCCACAAAGAGTCCTACAACTTCCGAATCTGGAAGCCACTGAAGAAGAATAGGGCGCCTGGGAGGAGAGTGTAAGTAGTCGAGAGACTTCATGAAAAGAAAAGAACTTCATCCCTTAGAACTGAATTGAGAAGGTACTTACAGGCTCTCCCCGTGATCCATCCTGGCCCGGAGCACCTGGAGGTCCTGCTTCTCCCTTTTAGTGTAAAAAGAAAGAATTCCATTTTTAGACATGTTTATAAAATAATTGTATATATTACATATTAAAGCATATTAGATGCAAACAAGAAAAAAAATTACTCCTAGATTATTGATATTCACTTTTCCTGACATCAAATAACTTATTCTGAAATTCATAAAGTGACTATACAAATAGTAAATCTATATATGACAGCAGGTAGTTAAGTTATAAAATAACTGTGTACTGTGTACTCACGAGAATAGGATACTATTCTTATCTTCACAGTAAATGTGACCAAAGTTTACATCAATCCTTTTAATATTTATTTTTAGTTTTACTTGAATATTGATCATCCTATTGGATCTAGTTTTGCCTCCCAAGACTTGCATTTTAAAACCAAAATAAAGCGCTTTCATTAAGAATATGCATATATGCATAACCCATGGACACAGACAATAGTGGATGAAAGCCTGGGGAGGGGGAGGGAACAGAGAGGGGCTCAATGGGGGGGGGGGGGGGACATCTGTACTACTTTCAACAATAAAGATAAGTTAAAATTTTTTTAAAAACAATGGAGTTATTACAAAATAAAAAATGGAATTATTACTTGAAATTATTTGGTACTTTAGTGTCTACCTATTTAAAATGAACATCAAAAAATGTGTATTTTTAGGTAACTGTCAAAAAAGTATAATAACTTTTAGTTGTATACCTCTACATTTTTATGCTCAAATTATTTAACCATCTTATTTTATATCCACCTTTTAGCATCCTAAAAGTGTTTCCCAAATTTAGGCTTTTTGAAACCTAACAGTCATTAAAAGCCATGATTTTGTCTCTGTTCAGTGAATTGTTACATCATAACAAGTAAACACTTTTTTCATGCCAGGGAGACCATTTCATCCTGCAAGCAAGAGAGAAAGTAAAACAAAAAAAATTTATTTTTATAAATACCTGAAATGCCTGAATTAAAAGAGGTATAAGGATACATATACTGAGCATACGCCAATACTGTTTCCCAGAGTTTCACATTCTAATGAATTTCCCAAAATTATAAGAAATGAACCACAGAGGGAAGAACCTATAAAATTTGGCTAATATAATCAGCACTTAGGAAAACATCCAATCACATCACATTATATAAACACGGATTCCCCCACTTTTATGAAATCTTGCATTTCATTAGCACAATGGAATACCAACTAAAGCCAAATAGTTCATCTGTTCCAATTTTATTTACAAACATTAGCGGACAGTTGAGAACAGAGGGAGCAAAAGTATGTTTTCCTGTAAATTAATCAAATTGGGGGAAGGAAGTCCTGCTGACCTAATTCTTCAGAAAAGCTTATAAAAATTTTCAGAAAAACAAAGATGCATGTTAGATCCACTTAGTTTTAAAGGTATGGCTTAAAAATTAGAGAAAAGGGATATGTGAGATTCTAAATTATCAGAAAAATAATACAATAGCTTTACGTACACTCAACACTCATCTCAATAGTCAGGAGAATTCATCCAAGTGAGTGGTTCTCAAGCATGGCCCCCGCCCCAGCCAGATCAGCTCCACTTCATGTGTGAACTTCTTCAAGGTGCAAAACTTCAGGCCCTACAGCAGACCTACTGAACCAGCGGCTCCGGATGGTGGAGCCCAAAAATCTGTTTTAACAGATCTCCCGCTGGTTCGGATTTCGGCACCATGGCACTACTGTTATCAGGCCACCTAACCTCCCCGACCTCCAGGTACTGTCACAGGTGACTTGTTAAGCAAATCTGGAATTTATTTTTCCTTTTTATTGAATTTATTGGGTGACACTAGTTATCAAAATTATATAGGTTTCAGGTGCACAACTTCACGAGGCATCATCTGTACACTGTACTGTGTGCTCACCACCACAAGTCAAGCCTCCATCCATCACCATTTATCCCCTTATACCCTCCACCTTCCCCCACTCTCCTCTCCCCGGCCCCCCACCCCGCCCCCCACAATTACCACACTGTTGTCTGTGTTCATGAGTTTTTTCTCTTTTTTTTTTCTTTTTTACTCAACCCCTCCACAGCCCTGTCCCCCATCCAACAGGTTTCAGACTTCTCTCCACCTATGAGTCTGTCTCTAATTTGCTTGTTAGTTCATTTTGTTCATTAGATTCCACACATGTGTAGTTTAGATATTTTGTATATACAATAAAGAGGGGAGGACAGTTGTCATTTAGTAGAAAAAAGCTAATTTGGGATTACATGACAATTTTGGTTAGTAAAATCTCCCCTTTTACATCTCTGACTGTTGACCAAATGTTATTATTTTATCCTAATTAGCAGGTTGTCTTTTAAAAAAAAAAAAAGTAACCATCAGCAAGGTTCAATAATGAAATTCCTCAATTATGTGAGAATTTCATTTATCTTTAGTCTTCCTACTTCTTGTTGGGATAGATAATCAGAATGATATATAATCTATCCTTTATAATCTACAGCAGCGATTCGTAGACTTTAGCTCTGTCAGAGCCACCTGGAGGGTTTGTTAGTCTGCAGATCCCAGAGTTCCTGATTTATAGGTCGGCAGTAAATCCCAATAATCTGCATTTCTAACAGGTTTCCAGGACGTGTCATCACTGCTGGTCTTGGACCACACTTTGAGAACCACTGCTCTAGCCCAGATCTCAAGAAAGAGACTTTCTGCTCTTACCAGTCCCTCTATCTGTGAACTACAATGGCATTGTATACTTCTATACTTGGCACTAAATTTTACCACGGCCAGGCTGTTCAGCAGGGGTCTCGTTTATGTGGGTGCTGTTTTCCTGACTTGCATATTCTTTAAAAGCAGGAAACATGAGGTTTTTTAAATCACCTACAATATTTAGAACAGTGCTGAAACGGAATGTAAGACTATATACAAGGTGATACGTCTCCTTCTTTTCAAACATTGAAGCATCTCAAGGAAGAGGGAATGGACTATTTAGTCTTTTTTTTATTAAATTTATTGGGGTGACAATGGTCAATATGAACATGTAGGATTCAAGTGGGGGTATCTATGTTACAAGACCTGTATATTGCTCTGTGTGCCCACTACCCAAAGTCATATCTTCTCCCGTCACCATATATTAAGACCCCCGGGACTATTTATTCTCAAATGCTTAATTTCAAACAGATAAATGAAATGGAGAAAACATCTGTGGATAGGGCTACAGCATTTGTTGTTGGAAGATTATGCAGGCTAGTTATCGTGAGAGTCAATAACCTTCACCTAGGAGTGTTCTGTTCATTCTTTTAATGATGTTTCACTGAGAGATGAAAGGATGATTTCTGCTTGGCCATTTCCCATAACATAATCAAACGCAGTACACAACTAACCTGTGAAATTCAGTATCAACCAGAACTTAACCTGATCACCCGACTGTTTTCATGACCCCGAGAATGGGACACACACACCCCCATTTGTTTGGCTGGTGGAAAATGGCATATAGCATGCCTCTACCTCTAACTTATTAGTTTGCTATTGCATTAGCTTCTTTCTCAATTAAAAAAATAATTGAGAAAATGTCATGCTAAACATTAGTACTCAAACCCAATTTCTACAGCTAATGTCAAAGATGATTTATTCTGCAACAAACCAGTTATTTTTAAGAAGGACATTTAACCAAAAACAGACATATGAAACATGCATTGCATGTGTATCTCCTTTCATGCTGTGTCTTTAATCCTGACCCACAAGAAAATAAAAGGATGGAGAGTAATTTCCTTGTGACCACAGCAACCCTCAAAATCAGGTGGGAGATGTGAGACCATTACAACATACTTTAATTTTGAGGAAGATCTTTACTTTGTTAGTAAACACTTTATTTTGACTTTGATCTTACTGCACAGTTGATTTTTCATATGTAAAAAAGCCTCTAGCATTCTGGAGGTTATACTGAAGCTATAAGGCTGGGAAGCATCCCTGGCTGACCAAATACACAGACATGGAGCTCGGAAGGCATCATGCAGTGACAGGGTCACATAAAGGCGGCCTGGAATTCTCACTCTGCCAAGTAACTGACTGCACTTTCGAGTAAACTTTTTAAGCTCTCTTAATCTGATCTTAATGTCTAAATGACATCAATACTCCCAATTTTAGGTCTTCTTCTTTAAAAAAAAAAAAAAAAAAGCCTTTGTGAAAGTGTCTTGCATAGCTCTCAGCATAGAACGGTAGATCCATAACAGTTAGCTACTCCACTGCCACCAAAAAAGTTGGGGTTTTAACAGTCCTTTACTTTTATGATTCATTTTAGCATTCAAATGTTTTTATATTTGGCAATATAATTTAGGCAAATTAGTATTTTAAAAAATAAAGTCAATATTTTAAAATGCATAAAAACAGTAAAGTCAATAGTTTTATCATCATTTCCTATGTTTGGAAAAGATTATTTGGGTACAATGGTTTTTCAGCAATTTGGTAAAAGAAATTTTCATTGGTTATTAAATTATGGCTAATCTTGGACAAATTATCTTGTATCTCCATACCTTATTTTCCTCAACTGTAAAAGCACAAATTTTTTTCTCTTTCATAATGATTTATTATATTAATGAGAAAATGTGTATAAAGTGCTGGGGAAAGAGCCAGGCATGTAGTAAGTATCCAATAAATTATGTCCTTTATTATAATCTGTCCTCTCCTATGTTCATGTCTTTTCATATCCAGTTTAAATACCATGTTTCGGTATTTCAGTTGCTCTCTGACTAAATTCTTACCCCTTTAGTTCACTGTTCATCTGCTTCTGCTTCGCTTGGCTATGCAAACCCCAATACTGAGTAAACCAAACTGAAAGCCCCTTCAGATCCACGACTGGGCTTCTAAGTGTAGACACGGGAGGGAAAAACAGTACAATAGTCACAGAGATCATAACCGCCAGCTTCGACTGGACCTCAATAAAACTGTTATATTTACTTGGCCTCCTCTCTACCATATTTTCACACAGATACGTAAAAAGTTATCCACTCAACAAATTTTGCCTTTTTGTCCCTTCTCACAAAAGGTGACAATTCCCACTTCTTTTGAGAAAACAAGTCAAACATTCTGCCACCAAACCAATACACTTGCCTGCATTTGTTTTTTGGTTTTTTTTACAGTGTAACAGATGTCCCGCATACAACCTAAGAAACCCTTCCAGCTCTGTTCAGTGGCCCTTGCATTCCCCATTCCGAATGAGATGGAGCCATTATCTAGATCTAACTACTTGCCGCCCATCTACTCTTGGATGTGCCACAAGAATCTTAAATGAACACATTATGCTTCTCACTTCTCACCCCCTCAACAGAAGATACAGTAAACCCTTCCCAGTAATTCATTCCATTGTTTAAAGAAACTTCTAACTTCACTCTACATTAAAAAAGAGACACTCTAAGAAGCCTAGTAAGCCACTTAAACTTTTACACCCTACCTACTATTGCAAGTCTAAATATATATGACATTTCAAACTATAAAGGAATTGGCAGACAATACCCAAACAAAACTACTAAAAGAAAAAATAGAAAATGTGAATCAAAACATTTCAGTAAATTTCCCTCACACAAAAATAAACAAGGAGCAGAAGAAAATTGTAAAAAAGTGCTGTAACCTAGATTAACATTATACAAGCATTTTCAGATGTAAAAAAAAGGAATATACAAAATAAGAATTAAATTAACTCAGGAAATAAATGGAAAAGGCAAAATCATCTTGGATATTATAACTAAATTACTAGAGACCAAAGGGAAATAGATTTCATTTTAAATTTAAAAAGGCATTGAGGAGAGCCTTGGCCAGGTGGCTGGGTTAGATGCAGCATCGTCCCATACACCCAAAAAAGGTTGTGGGTTTGATTCCTGGTCAGGGCACATACCTAGGTTGTGAGCTCCATCCCCAGTTGGGGCACATACAGGAGGCAATGGATCAATGTTTCTCTCTTTCTTTTTCTCTCTTCTCCTTCCTCTCTCTCTAAAATCAATAAAATCATATCCTTGGGTGAGGATTTAAAAAAAGAAAAAAAAGGCATTGAGGAGGAAACTAAACATAGCCCATAAAAATAAAATTTTTAAAAAGATAAAAAGGCTCAGAAAGTAACAGAGATAGAAGACTCAACATATCAAAGAAGTCTCAACATATCTGTAAACCAAAAAATGTAAAAAATAGTTCTATTTAAAACTAAAATGCAAGAGAAAATTCCAGAATTAAAAGAAGCACTGAATCTACTTATTGAAAGGATTTGAGGATAATTGAAATTTTTTTCTTTTCTTTTCTTAATATATCTGTATTGATTTCACAGAGAGGAAGGGAGAGAGAGAGATAGAAACATTAATGATGAGAGAGTCATAGGTTGATGCTCAACTGCTGACCCACGCCAGGCCAGGCAAAATTTTTAATTCTGATTTATAAATTATGCTATTAGGCTTATAAACATAAAGGTGTTTTTTGTTTTTTTAAAAAAACACCTCTGGGTTTCTATACAAAATGACAAAGCCACTTACAAAGGAAAGATAATTTGGTTGACATCAGTAACATATATGACAGTAGTGAAGCAACATTTCAAAGAAATTCAAGGGAAAACACTGAGGTGATAAGGGTTTTATAATAGTTAGACAAGTTATCATTCAAGTAACAAGAATATAGAAGAATATGTTGCAATATAAGAATTCAAAGAATCCTGTATACACAAGCCTAGCTTCCTAAGGAATATAGTGCTAGAGGAGAATTATCATCAAACTCTAATTTTGACTATGGGGCTGGTGATGAATGCTAAATATATTTAATTGTGGATCTGAAAGAAAGGTGAGGAAAGGGTGGAAAAATAGTTTATAAATATTACATGATCTGAAAAAGTGGAAGTTATATGTTCAAACAAATACAGCGAATGGAAAGGGGAAATAGAGTCAGTTCATCAATTGCAACAGAGATAACAGGGTATTATTTAAAGTTAACAAAGCAAAGATTAGATGTCTAAGTAAGGTAAAGGGCTACTAAGGGAATTCTGAAGTGCTTTTATAGACTTTATACAGAAGGACAGAAAGAGGGCAAGAATGTACACTCTCACCACTTCTGTTCAATATTGCATTGCAGGGCCTTGTCTGTGCAATAAAACTATTAAAATAAATTAGTATGAAAGAAGAAAAGTGTCTTTATTTGCAGAGAATATTATCATCTATGCAGGTAATCCTAAAAAATTTATAAAGAAAGTTGCAGGAACCAATAAATGAGGCCAGCAGTATTGTAGGGTATATGATGTATGATTTATATACCAAAACTAATTGTGTATTTTCAAATACTAGTAAAAATCAAACAAAAAATAAATTTAAAAAAATCTATCCAGAAGAATATGAAAAAATAAAATAAAGTACTTGGCATACGAATTTAACAAAAGACATACAAGACCTGTACACTGCAAACTACAAAACGTTGCTAAGATAAATTAAAGAAAACCTATGTAAGTGGAACAATATACCATGTTTTAAGATTGGAAGACAATATCATTATCACCACAACTTCCCCCAAATAAATGTAAAGATATGTAGATATCCTCCTCTCTAAGAATTGATTCCAAAGAGAATGTGGAAAGAAAAAAGCAGTAACTTTATAGTGAAGAAACCTGACACATATCACCATAACCAAGTGATCAAAGTTAATAGAACCAATGATTACGCATGCGGATAGCATGTACTGTGATATGCTGAGAGGGGCAATTCACCTTTGTGTCATCTTTCCCTGCAAAAGGCTATAATCTCTGTCTAATCATGAGGAAAACATCAGACAAACCCAAATTGAATGAGTCTACCTGACCAATGCTCTTCAAACTATCAAAGTCATGAAAAATAAGAAAAGAATGATAAATTATCACAGATCAAAGGAGACTAAGGAGATATGATAAATAAATGCAATGTGGAGTATCCTGAATTGGATCCTAGAACAGACAAAAGACAGAAGTAAAAAAACTAATGAAATCCAAATAAAGCATTGAGTTCAACAGCAATTTGCCAATATTGATTTTCTCAGTTTTTATAAATGTACCATAGTAACATCAGATGTTAACATAAGGAGACAATGGGTAAAGCATATAAG
Organism: Miniopterus natalensis; assembly: GCF_054644295.1. Lineage (NCBI taxonomy): Eukaryota > Metazoa > Chordata > Mammalia > Chiroptera > Miniopteridae > Miniopterus > Miniopterus natalensis. The sequence continues at coordinate 25,318,801 of NC_142085.1, forward strand.
GAAATTCTCTATACTGTATCTGCAACTTTTCTGTAAATCTAAAATTATTCCAAACTAAAAAGTTTAATTAAGAAACAACAGTAAGCCTTTTTGTAAAAATTTCAAGCTGATACTAAAGCTTATATAGGATTTATGTGAATCTAGAATATCCAGTACAATTTAAAATCACAGAAACAAGTTTAGAGTACTTACACTACTTGATCTCAACTTATTTTAAAGCTATGATAAGAAAGACAGTGTGCTGTTGAGGAAGAATAGAAGTATAGATTATTAAAACAGAAAGAGAAGTCCAAAAATAGTTCCATACAGATATTTGTCAACTGATATTTGGCAAAAATGGTCATATAATTCAATGGGAAATGATCACTTTTTTTCAATTACTGATGCTAGAATAACTGGATCTCCATATTAAAAACAAACAAAAACTAACCTTGACTTTTGCCTCACACCAAACATAGAAATTAATTCAAAATGGATCATAGATTTAAATTTGTAGCCTAAGATGATATTAATTTAGAAAATATTCAGAAAATATATGTTGTAAATATGTGTCTAGGAAAATAATATTTATTTATTTTTTTTTTTTGTAGAGGAAAAGATAAGAGAAAATCTTGTGACCTTAAGTTAGGTAAAGATTCTTAATACCACACAAAAAGCATAAATGATTAAAAAATAAAAAAATAAAAAAATAAGGAATTGGACTTCATCCCAGTTAAAAACATTTTCTCACCAAAAGACACCATTAAGAAAATAAAAAGGCAATCCAAAGTTGGGAGAAAATATTTGAAAATATATATCTGATAAAAGACTTATATCCAAATACATGAAGAACTCTTACAACTAATTAGTATGAAGACAAACAACCCCTCAAAATTTTAAATAGCTAAATGCTTGAATAGGCAGTTCACAAAAGAAGATATACTAATGGCCAACAAGGCCATAAAAAGATGTCAACACCATCAGTCATCAGGAAAATGCAAACTAAAACTAAAATGAGATACCATTACCTACACACTAAAATGGCTATAATATAAAAAAGGTGATAATACTAAGTGTTGGCAGGATTTGGTAAAATAGGAACTCCTATGCACTGCTGATGGAAACAGCAAAATATGCAACCACTTGGAAAATAGGTAGTTTTTTTAAGAATTTAAATATATACTCATCATACAACCTAGCATTCTAGGTATCAACTCAAGAAAAATTAAAACATATCCAAGTCAGGTGTCTATAAGAATATTCATATCAACATTATTCATAACTGTCAAGTATAAGAAATAAAGTGTTCATCAACTGATGAATGAAAGTAATAACTGTCATATATTCATATGGCTAAATATTGCATAATTATATTTAATTGAAATTATAAGAGTGGTATAAATAGTGACAGAAAGCAGAGCAGTAGTTGCCAAGTGCCAGGATTAGTAATTAACTGCCAGGAGAATAAGAGAGCTCTTTGGGGTTACAAAAGTTCTAAACCTTGAATTTGGTGGTAGTTGCACAAAATGAGTGAATTTTATTTATATATAAATTGTACTTCAATAAAGCTATAAAAATGATACTACTTATAATAACATCAACAATATTATATACTTGGGGAAAACTAACAAAGTATGTGCTACACCTTTATAAAGAAATTAAAAATTTTTAGAGACATTTAAATAGGGCTTTGATAAATTAGAGCTATACCATGAAAACAATAAATACAAACACATACATATGCCTACATACACAGCTATTCCCACTTTCTTAACCACATGATCAAACTTAGTATTACCAATAATAGGACAGTTATTATGTGCCTCCTAATGAAATGTAATAGAAAGCATAAAACATCTCCTATTATTGTATTTCTGCCAAAAGCATAAAACATCTCCTATATTGTATTCCTGCCAAAACATCTCCTATATTGTTTATCCTGAATGCAATCATAAAGAAACAATCAGAAAATTTCCTTAATATTGATACAATAATAAAAAAAAAGGCTAACCTTTAGATTAAAAGAGTAAAGAGTTATGCAATCTGTGATCATTGTATGTGTCAACAAAATAAGGTTATATGTTAATTTTATGTGACTAGGCCACAGTGCCCAGATATTTGGTCAAATACCAGTCTAGACAGTGCTCTGAGGGAGTTTTAAAAGATATAATTAATGTTTAAATCAGTAAACTTTGAATAAAACAGATTAACCTCCATAAGGTGAGTGGGACTTATCCAATGGGTTAAAGGACTTAAGAAAAATTGATGGGGAAAAAAAAGAAAGAAAAAATGACTGCGATGTCTTTGAGGAAGAAAGAATTTTGCCTTCAGATTGCCTTTGGACTGGATCTATAACATCAATTCTTCTCTGGGTATTCTGCCTGCCTGCCTGCCTGCCCTGCATATTTTGGACTTATCAGCTTCTACAAGGGTGTGAGAAAATTACTTAAAATGAAACAATCAATCTCAATGTCTCTGTCTCTCTCTCTATCTTTGATCTATATCTATCTATTATCTATCTACCTATATGTATATACACACACACATAAATATATACATACACACACAACCTATATTGGCTTGTTTCTCTGGAAAATCCTGACTAATAGATACTAAATAAAATATACAAATCTGGATTGTATCCAAGTAAAAAAAAAGTAACTATTTAGGACATTTTGGGGAAAACAGACAAAATTTGAATATGGGCTCAATATTAAAAAATATTATTGTATTGATACTAAGTATTTTGGTGTCATAAAGGAATTTAAAGAATTCTGAGAAGATACAGGGTTAAGTATTTAGGACAGAAATGCAGAGTGTCTATAATTTACTTCTCAGTGGTTAAAAATGTGTTATAAAAAGAAATAGTCATTTATTTATGTAATTCAACGACCTGTAGAAAAATTTTCAAAACAAAAATTGGAGGGTGGAGATAATGGATTTTTAAAAGGTCAGAGAAAAATTAGGTATGATTCAATATTCAAAGATTCCTCAAAAGAAATATAATCTAAAATATTCAGGGAATATTACTCAGTGCTAAAAAGAAATGAGATATCAAGCCATGAAAAGACACGGAGGACAATTAAATGCATACTGCTAAGTAAAAGAAGCCAATCTAAAATGTTCACATACTGTATGATTCCAACTATGTGCCATTCTGGAAAAGGCACAACTACAGAGACAGAAAAAAGATCAATGGTTGCCAGGAGTTGAAGAGAGGGAGGGATAAATAGGCAGAGCACAGAGGATTTTTATGGCAGTGAAACTATTATGCATAATACTATAGAATATCAAAAGTGAACCCTAATGTAAACTATGGACTTTGATTGATAGTTATGTGTCAGAGTAGGTTCATCAATTGTACCAAATGTACCACTCTGGTGTGAGAAGTTCATAGTGGGGGAAGGGAAGAAGTATATTGGGAACTGCTCTACAAAATGTGTGTGTGTTTTTAAGTAAACAGGCTTTTCAAAAATCACAAATTATTCCAGTAAGTAATTACAAACAAATAGAAAGAAAACTCAATTATTTTTAGGAGATCCATACTAGTTAGAAAATGGGAGACATAACCAAGGTCAAATATGAAAGGTGGCAAGAACCTATCAGGTAAGCAAATAGCAAGAGTAAATTCACCTCAAAATGTTAAACATAGTTATATGTTCCAGCAACTCCACTACCAGGAATAGACCCAATGAAGTGAAAATATACATCCTCACAAGAACTTGTACACAAATATTCATAACAGCACTATATATGATAGCCAAATAATATAAACAGCCCAAACGTCCATCAACTGATGAATAAAATGTGACATATTCATACAATGAAATATTATCAACAATAAAAAGGAATAAAGTATTGATATGGGCCAAGACATAGATGAACCTGGAAAACATTATGGTAAGTGAAAGAGATTAGGCATGAAAGACTACATATTGTATGATTCCTTATACATAAAATGTTCATATAGGCAAATCCAGATAGGCAGAAAGTAGATTAGAGGTTGCATAGGGCTGGAAATGGAGGAATAATGGCTTGGGTGGAAATAGGGAGTGACAGCCCTGGGTGGTTTTGCTCAGTGGTTAGAGAGTCAGCCCATGAACTGAAGGGTCCTGTGTTCGATTCCAACCAACGGCATATACCTACGTTGCAGGCTCACTCTGGCTGGGGAATGTGCGGGAGGCAACCAATTGATACATCTCTCTGTCTCTCTCTCTTTCTCTCCCTTCCATTCTCTTTGAAAGGCAATGGAAATATATATATATATCCTCGAGTGGGAATTAAAATAAAAAAATTTTTAAAAAGTAATAGGAAGTGACTGCTAATGGGTATAGGGTTTCTTTTTGAGGCGATGAAAATGTATTAAAATTAGATTCTAGCAATGATTGCATAACTCTGTAAATATACTAAAAACCATTCAATTGTACTGAAACCTTAAACCATTAGAAAACAGCGTTAAGAACTTATGCCTCTAACCAACCAAACAAATCCATCTGAATGTCTTTTTAAAGACATCAATCTTTTAATATCCTGAAACTTTATTTCTAATACATAAGATTTCACAATAGACTCAAAAGAAATGTAGTATCATTTTTAAATTACAGTAAAACAGCTTTTAGCTCATCAACTTTACACCAATGTCACATGTAAAGAAGTCTAATACTGGTACATTTTTTTAATGTTCATTCATAAATTACAGAAATCTCTTTTGTTTTTTGTGTAAATACCTTGTAACCAGGACTACCCATTAATCCATCCTTTCCATGTCGTCCTGGTTCTCCCTGAAAATAAATACATATATTTTAATTTGATTTTGCAACAATTTTTAAAAGAAATATGCTATAATTTTTATTCAAAGCAAAATACACAAGAACTTTTTCTATTACACTCACAGCACGTCCAGGGAGGCCAGGAAAACCAGCATTCCCCTTTTCACCTTTTGCACCCTGTATTATAAAAAAACACTTAAAAAACTATCCTTGCAATAAGCTTTTAAACTTCCAACTCAAACTTAAATAGAAAAGTAAGTTAACCTCATTATGTGGTGACAGAATTTGTGGAACTACAGCTTGTGTTAGCTTTGCAATTTATTGGCAGAGTATTTCTTTACCAGGTCAGTGAACAAAACATAAGACATTGAAAATATTGATGGATGCAGAATTATTACAAGCACCTAAACACAGAAACCACATTTTGAAAAACTTAAAAAGGCAATGAGTATTTTATATATGCAGAGAATATAATCTTTCTTCAGTGTGAAGAAATAAGAAGGCCCTAAATCAATTGTCAGTGGTCATGCTGTTAAGCAGCTACCACTCCCAAGGAATCTCTCCCTGTAATTACTTTAATAGTTCAAAATGATCAGTAAGACAACGTATTCTTCTAGAATACCAACATAACAATCACCAGTTATTTTTTCACTTTCTCATTGTTTTTAATAAATCCCCTGAGAACTGTGAATAAAACTAATTGCTATAGTGGCAGGCAGAGACTAAATTCAAGTTTTTTACTTCCATTACATTGAAAGTTCAATATGGGAACTCTGTTTTGTGATCCATACTTCCCTTTTTGCCATAAAATCCGGGTGATCCTTTATCACCTTGGGGGCCCATTTCACCCTAGAAAACAAAATACAAATACTGAATTTTAGAGATATCTGAATATTTTCCTCAGAGATGAAAAAAAACTACAAACAAAAGAGTTTAATATGCTAACATCAAAATAAAATAGAAATAAAATATTTTAAACTTTTTACAAAAGTGGTATGCTCCACACTTAATAATGAAAAACAAAGAAGAATAAGGACAGTTGGTACTAAAACAGGGCCTAGAGTATAGACTTAGAGTTAAGAGAATTTCTATATAGTAAAACTTACTCATCAATTTTTAAATACTTCAATATTTATGACTGGAAATTTTAAAGAAATTTGGAAAAGCTTTATGTGACCTATAATATTAATCTTAACTGAATCATTTACTTTAACATGCTTTAATTTTTATGAGCTTTTATTTATAACAGATTTGCAATATGAAGTTTGAAATTTGAAATAATATATGGCACTGCTGAATTTTAAAAGACCAGATTTCTTCAACCTTTGATCCTGGCATCCCATGGAGCCCAGGAAAACCAGGAAGTCCACGGTCACCCTGCAAATAAAACTGAAATTAATTAAAGAAAACACATTTCAGCCTAAAATGTATCACCGCATATTTGTCAACCTTACCCTTTTCAAAATCCATTAAAAATAAACCTGCGGCCCAGCCAGCATTGCTCAGCTGTTGAGAATTGACCTATGTTCCAGGAGTTGGAGGTTCGATTCCCAGTCAGGGCACACGCCCAGGTTTCGGGCTCGATCCCCAGTCGGGGGCATGCAGGAGGCAGCCGATCAATGACTCTCATCACTGATGGTTCTGTTTCTCTCTCTCCCTCTCCCTTCCTCTCTCTGAAATCAATAAAGATATATACTTAAAAATAATAAAAAATAAAAAATAAATCTGCGAATGGTTAAATGCATATCTACATTAAAACGCTATCTCTATGAAAGATTACTGTTCATTTATCAGGGTTTCATTTATGTTCAGAGAAGAAAAGCATTTGGGAGCTTAGGGGAATCTCATCAGCAGTCCTAACCACTCACTCAAGCTCTATCCACACTTCACATATACAACCTTTCCTCAGCTACCTCTACTATATGGGTAGACACAACTGGGTTAGAAGGCCCTCAGTAGGACAGAGACAGGAAGAAGCCTGCAGGCCCTGGGAATGGGATCGGAGTGGTTTGTGCAGGAATTGCCAACACCAAGGACCTAGAATGTGGTCTGCAAGGGGATCGTGAGCTACAGGTGTGCCCCTAGGTTGCCCTGATGCCCCATCACTCAACACCGAGGAACACAGCTGAAGCAGAGTCTATCAGGGCACTAATGACAGAGCTTTTACAAGTTCTTCTCTTCATATCTTATGTCAGTTTCTTCTAAGATTTTTTTGTTAATCTTTAGCTTTCTTAAGATATTTGGTGGTTCCTGGTTGTCAGCTCATATGGAAGCTGACGGTAGGCTCTCAGTGGGTACTGTTCATTGACTGAGCTGCACTACAGTATAATCCGGTTGGGTCATTTCACTGCATAGCACTGGAGGTCAATGGATTCTTTATAGAAGGATCTTCTATGCCTTTGGCATACAGGACTGGCTGACAGCATTCTGGAAAAGAGCAGGTGTCAGCATGGGTAAATGTTCTCTAAATCCCATTGTTTTAGTACAACTCCACCTTTTCTTCCCAGTCAAGAGGTCCTTGGTTTTATCGTCTCTAGGTGTTATAAATTTTATGTTTCTGCCAGGGATTCACTTGGCTATAGAGTTGAGGAAAAGAGAGAGGGATTTCATTGTTCTTAAAGGCACATTCAACCATGCTCCCACTTTTAGTTCTACATTCAATTTACCATCAATAAAGTACTTGATATTATCATTTCCTGAGCCTTTGGGGTGCCGGTGTGCATATGTGTGCATGTGTGCTTGTATGTATAAAGGGGGTCTCTTTTCTCTTTCATATAAGTCATATGACTTCTAATTTTAGGATTCAGCTTCTTTGGATCCTTTCAGTTTCTAAAATGTGCAGCTATAATTTCCACTTTCATTCTCTGTCATGTTAGGTTTTATTATTATGTAATTGTTTTTCTTTCCTTGACTGTTGCTTTAATGAGAGTTTAAGGTAGAGAAAAAAGTTAATGTGTGTGTTCAACCCTTCATCATCAAGAAGCCCTAGTCACTTATTTTTGCTTCAACATCCAGGGTGTCTTGTCCACTAGAGAGGAGGGTTTGCAACAGTTCACTGTTACAGAAAACAGCTGGACAGAAACAAGAGAAAAGATACAAACTGAAAAAATACACACATGGTGTGTAATCTCCAACTGTCCTTGTGGATACTTTCCAGTGGGACACTGAACCCTTAGACAGGGTTACTGTGACCTCTCATGTAGGTGCCCTAATACTGATGACCTGCTCTGTATTATGCTGAACCAATTTTATTCCTGATCCACTCTGGTTGATTGCAGGAAAATCTGGGAATGTACTTACCTGACTAGACAAACTACTGGCCTTCTCAGTTTAAAAAAAACTTTAATTTTAAGACTGATCTATTTCATACATAGAACTACTCCTTGATTTTTTTCATTAGTAAAAGAATCACAGCATTAAAAGACAAATTTTCACAGGCAGGGAATCAAAGCCCAAAGTCCAGGAATTCCCCCGATCTTCTCCCATAACAACTGATGGAAAATAAGAAACAAAAATTACCATATTTTAGATATATCTGTATTATGTTTGGGTCCTTTAAGCTATAAATCTGTCTGGTATGAAAAGGTATGCTCAACTGATGATTATATCCAAAAATCTGTGGGTGAAAAAAAGTGGTTCTTTGGAAAGTAACTTCACAGGGTGATCAGATCTTAAATTTCTAACTGGGCTGGTCATGGTGAGTAATCATGCCTCAGGCATACAACATATTTGCTAAAAGGCTTACCTTTGCCTTAAACTGTCCTGTCCATTGTTTCTAGTTAAGTAGTTTTGAAATAAATTGTAACCACTCTCAAGAGAGCACATAATCTTAACTATCCTGTAATCCAGTCCCCCCCTTGCTTTATCCCACCTCGAAGGAGTAATCTTCCTTCCCTTCCCTTCTTAATTTCAAATGCACAGAAGCAGCTGCAAAACCATTACAGGAGGGAGTGTACTTGTTCTTGGCATATGTGGTTTGGCTCAAACAAATTGTTATAAAATTTTCCTACAGGTTTGGATGTTTCTTAGATGACAAATGTATTCACCGTTTACCACCACCAAATAGATTTTTATCTGGGCACATAGCTGCCCAACTAAAGACTGTATTTCCCAGGCTCCTTTGCAGTTAGTCATGGCCATGTGATTGAATTCTTGCTACCAGACTGTGTATAGCACTATGCTATGCAACTTCCAAATCACTGATGAAAAGGAAAGCAATTGCTATGACTTCTCTTTCATTCTTCCCATCGGATTAGAATGCAGAGGTGATAGTTCCCAGTGAAACAGCCTTGACTATGTAGAAAAAAAAACATTCTAAGGGGGATTAGAGCAAGTAGAGGGAAAAATGTGAGTCCCTGAAGGAATTCTCAGACAATAAATTACATGAAAAGAAAAACTAAACAAAAAATCCTTCTCATTTATGCCACTGTATTTTTCTGGGCTCAATTTGTTTTAAGTATAAACAGGAATAGTACTTTTATAGCTTGTAACAAATGTCCTTCTGAAGACTAATAGCTTACCCTTGATTACCTTAATTTTCCATCAAAGATTAAAAACAATTTGGGGTGTGTGTGTGTGTGTGTGTGTGCGAGAGAGAGAGAGAGAGAGAGAGAGAGAGAGAGAGAGATCCACTAAAAGCCCACACATTCCAGAGTTTTCAACGTAAGAAATATTTTTATGAGTTTATTTGAGCCAAACTGACAACACACCAGGAAGCAAAATCTCAAATGTTCCAGAAAATGACAGTTTTGCAGTTTCTTTTGTATATCTGGAATTAAGTGGGGGAATGTAAGGCAGATTGCATGAAGGTGGGAGAAAGCAAGGTACAGGATAGTTAACAAAATTATGTGCTCCCTTGAAGGTGGTTATGACTCCCAGGGGTCTAAAAAAGAGGGTTACTCTGGCATTTCAAAGGTGGGATAACCAGATGCACAAGAACGATGGGCAGGGCTTGCTTATGGCAAAGATAAACCTTTTTTATAGTCTTGGGTTTGACTCCTACCACGACCTACCCAGTTAAGAATTTGATCACCCTGGAAGTTATTCTGTTCAGATTTATTACAGATTCCCTTTTTCATCCACAAGCTTAAACCCCCCAAATTCAACAATTTAGTCAAGCAGAGGATAAAAGAAAAATTAAAAAAGGATTTAAGAAGCCACCAAGAAACACAAGAAAACTGAATGATTTTCTTTCCCCTATCATGTAGATTCCTAATATAAGAACCAAAACTACCTGTTGAATATATTTTTTCATTTTGCTCAAAGCAGGAGGGAGTGGGTAAAAGCTGCTAGAGAGAGAAAAGAGACTGAAGTTAAAGAACAACTGAAGCTAACTCTTTGGAAGACTGAAATGAGATAACAAATTCAAGGCCAGGCTAGATTAAGATACGCTCTTGATAAAATGGAATTTAGCTGGGCATTGAATACTTGATAGAACTACAGAAGAAAGGGGCAAACCAGGATTTCCTATTAAAATTAAACTAAGTCCCAGCTAAAACTTCCATTCTCTGGCTAAGAGTTATGGAAGACATAACTTGCAAACTTTAACTTACTGGAGATTACAAACAAAGCTCAGATCAAATGAGAAGACCAGGAGCACATTCACCAACATTGGGACAAAAAGTATCTATCTATCTATCTATCTATCTATCTATCTATCTATCTATCTATCTATCTATCTATCTATCTGTCTGTCTGTCTGTCTGTCTGTCTGTCTGTCTGTCTGTCTATCTATCTATCTATCTATACATATATAGATATAGATGATACAGATGATAGATATAGATAATATATAGATAGATATAGATATAGATGATATATAGATATAGATATAGATGATATATAGATATAGATATAGATGATATATAGATATAGATATAGATGATATAGATATAGTTGATATAGATTAGATAGATATAGATATAGATATAGATGATATAGATATAGATGATATAGATATAGATGATATAGATATAGATATAGATATATAGATAGATATAGATAGATAGATGATATAGATATAGATGATAGATAGATATAGATATAGATATAGATATAGATATAGATATAGATATAGATATAGATATAGATATAGATATAGATATAGATATAGATATAGATATAGATATAGATATAGATATAGATATAGATAGATATAGATAGATATAGATAGATATAGATAGATATAGATATATGGACAAAGCTACCCTTGTGCAAGATTTTTAAGAAAAATAAAAAGGCATGGCATCCACATTAGTATCCATCAGTTAAGGGGGCTGGGGAGAGAAGCAGGAGCAGAGAAACTTAACGAACACAATGGCTGGGGAACACTGAGACAGTATCTACCAAATATAGAACACAAGAAAGTGTGACCCAAACACATTATATTCAGCCAAGTTCTGGTCACGGTTTAAAGGTAACTAGCAGCAAACATGGTAAAGTTAAGCCAAAGTTGATCCACAGTGGGCATGTAATGTGAAAGACAAATAAATGTTCTTGCGCTGGCCCCTGAGCCGCTGGGCCATCTGTTACTGCGGTACAGCTTAACCTAAATTAATTAATACAGAGATTGGTAGAGCAGACAAGAGAGGCCACCAAAACAATGGTATTAAAATATATATGGCACTGTTTATGGGGTTAGGTAGTGAGCAGTGAAAAACAGTTATTGCAGGTTGGAAAGATGTTTATTCATGTAACGCAGTGGTGAATATTTCATTGAATTTTTCCCTGCAATAACTTGCAAAGGCAAACAATGCATCAAATGAACTTGTAGCTAGAGGTAAGGAATTGAGAAAACAAAATGTTGGTATCATGAATTGATTGGTATTGGCTGTCTTTGACAAGGTACTATATATATCAAAGAGATGAGCTCAGAAAAGAATTAGCCAGTTTGCAAGTAATTAAAAGAAATAGACCACATCCAAAAAGATTAGGATTAGAAGATGGAGCTTTTTCCTCACCTCTAACAGATAAATAACGAAAATGCCAAGGCCTTTTAAAAAGTTCAATTAAAACTTAGCCTCTGGGAAGGACCAAATCAAGGGTATGATTATAAACAACCTTCTTACATCCTCTAAGGTGGATCCAATCAAACCATTCAAGGTGGACATAAGGACTCGAAAGAAAAGAAAAAAGGGGAGGGGAAGGGAAGGGAGGGGAGGGGAGGGGGAAGAGGAGAGAAACGGGAAGGGGAAGGGGAAGGGGAGGGGAGAGAGGGGAGAGGGGAGAGGAGAGGGGAGAGGGGAGGGGAAGGGGGAGAGGAGGGGTGGGGAGGGGGGAGTGGAAGAGGGAGAAAGGGGGGATGGGAGAGAGGGAATGTCTGATAAATTTGTCACTTATTAGTAATTATTAACAATTAGTTAATGTAGAGAGAACTTTGACTAAAACAGGATTGTAGATGCTGGTACTGGCTAGAATCAAAAGTCAAAGGTACAAAATTGCAAATATATATTTGCCGTTGAGAGAGTTATACTACCTAAAACCTGGACCAAGAGAGATGGTGACCATCTGAAACTTAAAAAGTAAACCAAGTTGCATAGTCTCACCACTATTTTTAATGGTTTTATTGCCAATTTTTATTAGCCCATGAATTTAGACAAAATAGAGAAAGAAGAGAGGTAAAAACTAGAGGAAAAACCAAATTATTGATAATTATACATTTATTATGCCTAATGCCCCCAAAATTAATAAAAAAATTAGTTAATTATTTTAAAATTAATAAATAAAAATAGTATTTTATATATAAACAATAATGAACATGAAAATATATTTAGTAAAAGTCCCATTTATAGTAGGAACAAAAGTGATAAAATTTCTAAGATAGAAACTTAGGTAATGTTGAGGATGAATACAAAAAAAAACTTTAAAGTTGTTCCATTGAGATTCAAGATTAAATAAAAAGGAAGATAAATCATAATTTCAAGTAGGAAAATTCAGTATCAAAATTATATCAATGCTTATAAAGTTTATTCATAACATCAAAGGAATCCTAATTAAATTATGAATAGGAATCTCTAAAAATTTGAAAGAAAAGATACTAAGCTTTATCTGGAAAAATAGGCCTGCAAAAATAGCCAGGAAAATTTTAATTATATGAGGAAAGACTAGCCCTGCCAATATTAAATCACATTATGATGTGACAATAATTAAAAACAACTTGGCATAGAGAAGATGTAGACAGATGAGTGGAACACAACGGAAGGCCCGAAACACCAGAGCCCAATTAAAATGGAAATTTTGTGATAATGGCTTTTCAAATAAATGGAGTTTAAAAATTATATTCCATACATATTGTTGAGGCAGCTGGCTACCCATTTAGGAAAAGAGAGGGGAAAATATGAATGCTCATTAACTTTGCTCCAAATATCAAAAGTTTTAAGGTTAAAATATAAAATAACAAGATTCTAAAATAAAATCATGAGTAACTATGTTTAAAATGTTAGAATGTAAAACTTTCCTATACAGACACAAACAAGAGAAATAAAGAAAAATATATATATATACATAAAATTTTAAATTTTCTCTTGGGCTAGAATTTAAAAAATAAAACAAGTCAAAACACATAATATAAATCAGGAAAATATTTTCACACAACTTATGAAATACACATAAAAATAATTTTTAAAAAAGATAAACAGCTCAGTGGGGGGGGAACAATATGAATAAAAAGTAAATTACAGAGAAATAACAAAATGTTCAAAGATCAAATGACAAGGTATTTTACTCACTAATAAATGGAAATCAAACCAATACCATTTTTGGCTTATAGTGGTGAAATTAGAAACTTTAAGAAAACTCAGTGCTGATAGCAGTATGAGAAAAGATATTTTTGCATACTTATTAGGGGAGTACAAACTTTCTGGATAGTAAATAGGCAACTGTGGTGAAGTTTAATTATGAATTTAACCTTTTGACCTATAATCAATTCAAGTCTGAGACATTTTCCTATGAATATAGTCAGAAAAACTTACTGAGAAATACATACAAAAGATGTTCATTACTTTCTTGATAACACAACATACACACACACACGCACACACACACACACACACACACACCACAGGATAATAAAGGTCCACAACATCCCTAAGTTAGAGATTTCTTAAATTGGATAAGAACAGCCACTATAGTGTGTATTTGTGATTAATTTTTTGTACACAGTGTCTTTCATGAAGTCTTTCCAAATTTTCAACTTTCCTCTAAACTACTGGAAATTTTTATTCATCTCCCTTCTTTGGCACTTAACATGGACTATCTTAAAATATAGTTACTTTATATGTGTTATGTGCTTTATGATCCCAATCTCGTTAAGGAAAAAGAAAAATCCATTCTTGATTCACTCCTATTGTAAATATGACAACTATTTATCAATATCCAGATTCTCTCTACCTCCAAGTACATAAAGGAATCACTCTTTCTTGACTCTTGGAATTAGTGTGGTTTACAAGCTTTGCTCTGGCTAATCAAAGATGAATGGAAGTGGTTTAAGAACCACTATTTGATTCTCCATGTACCTGCTACCACACTTAGTTATAATCTAGATGGTGAAACTTCTATTACCCTAAGCCTCCATGTGAGGGCAATGGGGGACCCCTCACTGCAACTAATAAATGTGTGATTTGATTATCAGCAAACCTTTTTTTTTTTTTCAAGCCATAGGCATTTGGGGTTTGTTTGTTATTGCAGCATAACTTACTCTATCCTAGCTGATGCCTTGCTTATGATTAATGGTAATTTGATGAATATACAATATATTTTCATTTTCTAAAATATGATAAACACTCTTGAGTCCTCCAAGAAAACTTCAATAAAACAAGTATTCTGAGGAGTCACAATCTTGGTTCCATCCAAGTTTACAAGAGATTAGAATAAAAGAGAATCTAAGATTTACAGTAAGATGGTTCCATTTTCCATAGGTGGCCCTCAAAGCTTTCATGACTGATGCATATGCCTTTGAAGAGGCTGTCCATCTCATAAGTTGACCTAGAGTCATAGTTTCTTAAGTCAGGTCCAGATTACTTATTTCAGTAGTAAGAGACTATGAAAACTAATATTTAAAAAATCACATTCTTTTAAAGTTTCTCAGTGTGTGTATTTGTTTTTAAAGGATATAATGCTTTGTACAGTAGCATAGGTATATAATTCATACATACATATGGGATTACATGCCCAAAACTCTTTTACTGCCAAGATTTTGCAATTTAAAGTTTGATGATCTATGATCTAGAGCGAACTATCCAACTATATCCCGCTAAGAGAGATATAGGCCATGAATCCTAAACTCACTCATCTAGCCCCCTCCTCCTCCTCCTATCTACTTGGCTACTGACAGGCATTCAGGGATTCTTATCACAGTGCACGCAACAGCATGAAAGTAGAACACATCACCCTGCTACAAACTACTGTGGCCAAAGCTGAAAAATATGGTGAAAAGAAAGCCACACTGAGATCAAAACATTTTATCTCAACTCCCTGATCCTGGAGTAACTTCAGACAAATGACTTAAGTAACTTCAGGCAAATGATTTAAGTTTTTCACCTCTTAGTTTTCCAAACTGTAAAATAGGGATGGTTTACTTACAATTAATGTAAAAATAGGCATAGCATGACTTATTCTACTAACTGCATATGACTTTTTGTGAAAATTCCATATGATAATAATTTGAATAATACTGATGCAAAATACGTCTAAAAATAAAACCAAAAAAATGTACACACAGCAGTAAAAGCCTTCAAGCAGCCAACATCAAAAGCCTTACACAATTTGGTTCTTTTTTCTCCTCTCAGTTAAAAACAAACGCTAAGTCTTACTCAGGATCAGCAATAATGAGCTATTGGGAACTATTCAAATCTAATAAAACATTTCCTCTCTCTAACACAGGATGGGCATTTCTCCTGGGGTTAGGGGATCATCCCTGCACCACTCAGGCCCAGAACAAAAAAGCAGATTCCTGAGCTCCTACTACAGGGTCACTGCCATAGCTTATCAATGACTATAGAACAGAGCACACCCAACGTGAATTTGAGAAATCAAGTTTAGAACCAAAAAAATATGAAGCACTCTGTAAAAATTCAGTAAAAGTTGTAAGTTTCCCAATGATGTCAGTAGAGAAAATGAAAACAGGACATAAAAAGGCATAGCAGCCAATAAATGAGACAGGAAATGGAATTACTGGTTCTTTATAATAAACTAAGATGCTGAATCTACTCTAGAGCCTTAAAATCGAAGGGGTTGAAAGATCAGGAAACAATAAAGACTTTGCAAAAGTATCCAGGGAAGTACTGAAAACCTGAGCATACACGGGTCAACACCATATATGTAGGAGGGACCTCACCCCTGACTTCAGAGAATATTTAGAGAGGGCACAGCTAGTGCTGCTTTGGAAGAAAAGTCTCTGAGGAAAGAGGAAAATGTGGTACCACCCCTTCCATAAAGAGTAGAAAAAGCTTTCCAGAAAATCCCTGGTTGTAACAACAATCCCATGGATTCTCCAGAGTCAGATAAAGCAAAATATTTTATTAGAAAAAATGTATATGTGTGTGTATATGTACTCATTTAATATTTTATTACTTATATTAAGTATAGCATTACTTACATCAACATATTAAGCATTACTATACTAGACTTATCCTCGATACGTATATTTATATATTTTCTACATAAATTTATATTTTTATAAGTTTATATTTAGTAATATTACAATAATAGACTACTAAGGAAGGAGAGGAAGGGCACCGGGATGAACATCCCAAAATTTAGACAATGTAAATAGGAGGTAATAACTAAACTATGAAAAAGTAACCAATGAAGGCAAGAGGAAATATAGGAACATAATATCCCAGAAATCAAGAGAAATCACTCCAAAAAGAAAGCAGTCAATTCATTCCAAGAAGGAAATATTCAATAGCTTGTTGTATGTCTCAAATGCTGCTGAGACATACAAGATAAGCAGAGATTATTGGAAAACAATGACTACTGGATTTTAAAGATGGTAGGCATTAGTGACCTAAATATGCAGCAGAACGTTAGGACAGAAATCCTACTGTCATGGGTTAAAGAGAGAAAGGGAAGTGAGAAAGTGCACAGTGAATAAAAGCAACCTTTTACTGTGATGGGAAAGAGAAATAGGGTAGTAACTAAAGGAGGCTACGTGGTTGGTTTCAGATGGGTCATCTTTTGGGTTATTGGGATAATTTAAGTCGAAAAGAAAATCCTAATGACACAGATGAGACGGGCTAGTTAACACAAAGTAATGAAGAAGGACGGGATCCTGAGCACAAGAGGAAGGTTGGGTATTATATATGGACGGTTCATTCATATTAACAAGAGAGAAGGCAGAATATAGGTGCATATACAGGTAAGAGGACAGACGCAGATGGAAGAAGTTTGGGAAATTCCTTATCTGCTTCAGATGGGGCACGTCAACATTTAGATAAACAATAAAAAATAAAGATATTTCCAAAACATTTACCTTATGTAATCAGCAGGATAGTGGTTCCAATAAGCAAATTGTCATCATTATCATCATCACAAATGTATAGTGCTTAATTTTGGCCAACCACATGCAGGACCTCATTTAGTCTTCCAAACAAGGCTGTAAAATAATTCCACACAGTCCCCCACCCCCTCCATTTCCTAGATTTTGAAAACCAGGCTTAAAGAGATTAAGAAGTATGACTGGCCCGGCCGGGCGTGGCTCAGCGGTTGAGCGTTGACCTGGGATCCAGGCTTCAGGGTTCAATTCCCAGTCAGGGCACATACCCGGTTGTGGGCTTGATCAATGACTCTCTCATCATTGATGTTTCTGTCTCTCTCTCTCCCTCTCCTTTCCTCTCTCTGAAATCAATAAAGATATATTAAAAAAGAGAAAGAAAAGAAAGAAAGAAAGAAAGAAAGAAAGAAAGAAAGAAAGAAAGAAAGAAAGAAAGAAAGAAAGAAAGAAAGAAAGAAAGAAAGAAAGAAAGAAAGAAAAAGAAAAAGTATGACTGGGTGGTTAAGTAACCTGAATTCAGAGCTCAGCCTGTAATCTGTAACTACTTTAAGCCCTCTCCCCTTTCTCCGCAACACACACAGCCTTCTGTTTGCTCTGTGGTGCTTTCAGAAAGCTACATGGGTAGATCACTCTTTTTGAGAAAGCAAAATAAAAAGTGGCAACTTTGCTAAGCCAGTTCTATTTCTCCCCCCATGTCACTAATAGCTTTGCTTCAATATTTTTAAACTTTTTTTTGGCTTCAGGAACACTGCCAGAAGTAAAACCACTAACATACCAAGCTTAATATATCATTCCTTAACATCCTGTTTATCTTGATCCTTTGTTGCTGTTCTCTCAACATATATATTGGAGTTCTTTGATCATGACTGACTTTACAATAGAAATCACGATAGCACACTTAATCTTTTGACTTTGGAAGCCCAGATAATGAACATAAGGGACTTAAGTAGGGAAGTTTACTCATCACAAGGTTCTCTGGTATTGATGCCAAGAACAATGGGAAAATGAGGTCTTGAAGGAACCATTTAAATGTTAAATGTTCTAACAAAGAAATTAAACAAAATGTATAATTTGTTCCATAATGACATCTTAGATATAATTAGTATATTTTATTTCCTAAACCTAGAAAAATCAAGTGATGATTTTGTACAGTCTGGGTAGGTTAAAAAAATAAATTATTAATACTTCCTGTGTCTCCAGAATTGAATTTGCCATAAAAATTTTCATACACTATTCAAAAACCCATAAATAGCAGTTCACCAACACAACCCAATATAAGTTTTAACAAAATATATTTCTCCACACAATTTAAATATATTAGGTTTCCTTAAGGTTAAGGAAGTATTTTGAGGTACTAAAGCATTTCTTAGATTCCAAAGAATAGCTTTAAAGCATGTTATAAAATGAGTTACCAATTGAAGATCATTTGGTAGATAAGTGTTCCTTTTGATCTGTAAATTTAGAGGGGGGGGGACCCTGCAAGATCTATATACATTCAATTTGTCTGATATGTGAGGAACTGGTTAAAGTAAGCAACAAAGTGCATCTAATTTTAATTACCATAAGTGAAAATTCCTGCTATGGGAGTTTTCAGAGGAAATTCACCAAATGGAAACTGTTCTGGGATATTTCCCAATGAAGGACAGCATTGCATGGAGCAATATCCCCAAAGGTGCTGTGTGATGCCTGGAATGAATGCCCTGCCCTGCCACAAGTCAAAGCCATCTCAGGGGTATGGCTTTTAACATTCCCATTTCTGAAAGTCAAGGAACTGCATCACAGAGAAAGAACCAAGGAAAAGTCTTTAAGCAACTTACTAAAGCATTTTAACTCTAGATAAAGAACTCCGAAGCCATGGGGAATGTGAGACAGAATTTAGATGATGGCACACGGTGATTCTAGGCCCAGGATGACTGTGTCGAATCGGATTTATGCCCAAACAATGAATTTCTGAAAACAATCATTTTTGAATGAAATCATTACTGGATTGAAAACATACATAAACATACATCTTATTTATCTAATTCAATAAAAAGTATGGTTTTGTAAAATTCACACACATCTATTTTAAAGACAGCACAATAACCCAAAACAATAGAGCAGTTAAGTTTGAGATGTGGCTAATAAAATTATCCTTTTTTTTTTTTTTTAAAGGCACATCTATTCCCAAGAAAATTCACTCCAATTCTTTTAAGATGACTACAAAACCTCCTTTTCATATTTGGTCTCTAAAACCCAGGTAAAGGCAAGAAGAAATAAATTTATTCACTCATCCATTCACAGATGCATTCACGCATACACACATACTTTTATGCACCCCCCTCATCACCAAATCAGGCTATTTGTGAGAATGTCGGAGAAACAGCAGTGACGCTGTACACTACAATGTAGGTCTCCTCACCTTCCCAGAACCCCCCATTCACCTGGAGAACAGCTGTCTCAGAATATTTCAGGAGCTTGGCCTGCTCCCCATAATCTCTTAAGGTGCACCTCCACCATTTAAAATAGGCAGAGATTGCTAAGTGGCTAAGAAGATTCACAGAGGCCCAGGGCCCACTCAGTAGACAAGAGGAGTTTATGCTTCTCAGGAATTATACTGGTTACTGCTCCTGTTCTACCTTCTCTAACTCTCCCCATATTATAGCTGCCCTGATCTATTCCATCTTCTCTGTTTTTCTTCTAGTCACTAGCCCTCCTGTTTGCCCTGGTGACCACTCTTACTCATGTCTTGCCCATGCCACATGCCAGCCCACCCTGTTCTACACCTCAACTGCAACCAAGCTGCTTGATGAACAAAGTACTTAAGAAGAGCCCTGTACCAGGAACCAGACTAAATATTCTTTATACATTATCTCTTTTAGTCCTCACAAAAGCTCCTAAGGAAGTCCCCATTGTGTCAATGAAGAAAATCAGCATCAAAGACATTATTAAGTAACATGCCCAAGGTCAAATAGCTTGAAAGCGGCAGATCCATCATGAGATCTGCCAGAGATCCATCCAATAAGAGTAACTATAAAAACATAAGATGGATATAGTCTACACCAGTGTTTCTCACATGTGGAGGTTGTACACATTATTTTAAAAGATAATCATTTTGCAAGGATTACAGTTAGAAAATTAGTGCAGGTTTTTACCAGGAGCAAACAAAGAACTGAGAAATAAGAGTGTGCTTTAGGAATTAAGCTAACAAATCAACATGGGGACCTGAGCAAATACAAATGGGCATCTTGGATGTGGACCAGCTACCAGGGCCAGTAGGCCTTGACTGGACACGTGGGGAGGTTCAATTACTGAATGCATTTAAAGAACGTACTTCAGTAGAAAGATTGGCAAATGTCAAAGCTTTAAGAAAAGGAAAGACAGCAGTTCAAATGTCGTCTGTACCCACTGAAGCTCTGGGGAGAAGTTCAGTAAAGCTAAGCCAATAGGCCACCTGCCAAAGAGGTAACTATTATGGAGACGGACATGTGGATATCGGGCTTTCTATGGCTCACAGGAGACACAGCCCATCCACGTAATTCTCTCTCTCCTAAGAGGGCAGCTCCCCACCACCAACCCCCAAAGCTTAACCACAGGAGAGAACATGGCACCAGGATAATACCAGGATAATGACAGTGGCCATCAAGTAATAACCACTTTCATCTAGTAATGAAAGTTTTATTAGCCAATGGCCACTGAGAAATTCCTGAGCCCACAAATCTTGGAATTCACCAAGGTGAACGCTACTGAACAGGCGTCATCATAGATAACACCCTTGTCTTCTTCGAGTGACTAAAATAACTGGACACGTGTGTGTTTACCTTTTCGCCATCTCTCCCTGGTTCTCCTTTGTAACCTGGCAGTCCTCGTGCTCCCTAAATTAACCACAAAATAAAATTCTGTTATGGTTTTTTGGTTCACTAGAAATGATATTTCTAAAATGTGCATGAACAGATCACATACTTGTATTCCTGGGGATCCTGGAACACCTGGGGATCCTGAGACTCCCTGATATCCCTAAAGAAAAGTAAATGAGAAATAATTAATGTTTCATCACATTCACAAAGAACAGTCCCCCATTGCAGGATTCACTCCTGTCTAGAGTTTCTCACACCTAAGACTTGACTTAGTTTAAGAAACCAAAGTGTCAAATGCTTACTAAGGAATTCATATCTTTCAGCCTTTAGGAAAAAAGATCTTAAATATCTCTAGATTAATGAAAATATCTAGAAATGCTTCACTTAAAAGGAAAGCTTTGTTATCAACATATAAAAGCCTATGTTCACAGCTCGTAAAGAAATGTACTGAATGTTAGAAACATATTCAACATATTCAGGAGAAAAACACCTAAAACTAGAGGATTAAACCAATGTAATACATTTAACTCCTGGAATAATGACCACTCAGTTAATCCCTAGAATAAATTAAACCTTGATGAATGTTGTCTTTCAGAGTAAGTCTATAACAGCCTTTGGGTTGCCCACTTTAGAAAGCTGCTGCTATTACACCCAAGAACATGGCTGTGACATGTCCCCTGGACCTCCCAAGGCTGAGCTGTCAGCTGAGGCATGGTCAACTTTCATCTCCACTGCTTCTTACACATCCCTCCAGAAACTGGACACTTGGTAAAATAGTACATCATTTTCAGACGGGGGAAACTATTCATTCTTCACTCAGCACGTGGCAATTAAACTCCAAAGCAAACTTGCAGGCCCTGAACACTTCTCTAGATTTCTCAGGGTCAGCGTCAGGTTGACTTGGACGACCTGGCACCTGCAAACATATTTACCTCTCTTATTCAGATTCCATGTTTCTCCCATGCTCTATCCATTTTCCATCTTTCTCACATCTTACTGTTTAGGGACAGCTTTCTTTCGTCAGTAGTATTAACACAGATCTCATTAATGTTTCAGTTATACTTTTATTCTTAAATCCAAAAGCTTCATTTCCATGTGGCTACTCATAGATATCTGCTCTGGTCTTTGTAGTCACCCAATCACTTGTCAGTACATGTTTAGCTGCAATTTTAGAGGCATCATAATTCCCTGCTTTTCCAGTCCCATTTTCAAATATTTCTTATACTATTCTTTGCTAGCTCTAACAAAAACAACAATAGCGGTTGTCTCTAAAAAATCAGTCATAGATTATAATTTTTCTCCTTTTACATGCACTTGCATTTCTTATTTTGTAAAATGCTCTCAGTTACTCCCAGAACAATGATGACTATATAATTCTTATCGCCAATAATCATCCTTTCCTTCATTCCCCATTCTGGTTTCATGGAGTGTGTCATGATGCATTATTCAGGATTTCTCAAACTAAATTTTTCTCTCAAGTCCCTTTGGCGATTCTTAAACATTTTACTTCACCAGTGAATGAATTTCATAACCAACCTTCTGATACTCCATAAAAAACCACCAGCAATTTTCAAGCCCACTATATGCTCCCCAGGCTGGCACTGTCTCTGTGTCACTGAATTAAGTGTCCCCTTAAGACAAGGAACCAGGTCTAATTCATTTCCATATTTCCAGCATTGGACAGAGCGTTTGGCACATTTTCTGTTCCTCAAACACTGGAAGAAGTTACCTTCAAGTCATTCACACGGCACATAAGAGTGAAATATCTCTTTCCCCAAGGAACCATGTTATGTTTGTGCTCTTTCCAATAGCAAATTGAAGCTTTTAGTAATACCATGTGGTTCATGTTCTCAAGGACAGTCAGAAGAAAGAAGAAAGTCAATCTGCTACGCAGAGTTTGTTCAGCTTTACATCTGTACCACTCTGGTTATCACTGAATCTCCTTCCCTCACCACTTTGGAATCAGAGAGGCCCGAAATTGAATTTCAATTCTATCACATGCCTAAACAGAGCTAGGTTCCTCATAAACGCCACCACCTGGGATTCCTTCAGAACCTTGCATGCACTCTCTGGATAGTGTGACATGAGTTGCAATAGGCTGTTGTAATTGGGAGAAATAATAATAGCAATGATTTATGTACTACTTATCATGTTTCAGCCTAATTAATTCACTTAATCTTCACACCACCCTTTAATGTAGGTTCTACCTTATCCCCATTTTAAAACAAGACACCAAAGCACAGAAGGTTAAGTAACTTGCCCAGAGTTTCACAGATAGGAAGTTGACAGAGCCAGTGGAACCATCCTCTATCAAAAATGATTCATGGTAGATCAGATCTTATGATTCTAGAATGATTAACCAAGTCAAAGAAATCCATTTAACCAGACTACTTTTACATTGGTTAGGCTTCTGAGTGCCCAGAGGAAAGACCTGTTTGTAAAATTCCCCAAAAGAAAGTTACTATGGAGTTTAGCTATTTATAAAAATGATTGGTCATCTGCAAAGTTCACATTAAATGAATTATTTTTCTTTCACATTTTTTCAAAGGTGAAACCAAATGGCATATCTGCTTCATTATTTTTTTCAAAAAGTTAATCTTCTGTAAAGATCAAAAACTGCCACACTGTCCTCTCTGAAGAATTGAATGCAATGCATTTGTTAGAGAAAACACATCACCCTTCGGTGGGTTAAAGTGAGGTGAAGGTGACCCAGAACGTGTTCCCAGCTCACCTCTGACTCACAGTGTGACTTCAGGCAGAGAAAACAAACCCCAGAATCCTGGGGCAACACAAGTGAAGTCGAAAGACAATGAATTTTGAAACTGGAAAAGACCTTGCGCTGAATTTTTGCTCCTCCCTTTCTATGGGATTTTCACTAAGTCACTTTGCCTAGCTAAGCCTCAGTTTTTTACCATAAAGCGAGATAATAATACCTACTTTACTTCAGAAAAGAAACAACGTATCATAGGCGAAAATGTCTGGCACATATTAGGATCTCAACAAATGTAAGTTTCTTTTCTTCAGTCTCAATACCTATTATACGAAACTATGAGAACACTTGTACAGAATGTTACTCTGGAGCCTTTTAAAATATATATATATATATATATATATATATATATATATCTTTATTGATTTCAGAGAGAGGAAGGGAGAGGGAGAGATAGGAACATCAGTAATGATAGTCACTGATCGGCTGCCTCCTGCACGCACCCTACTGAGCATCAAGCCTGCAACCCGGGCATGGGCCCTGACCGGGCATCAAACACCCATCTCCTGTATCATGGGTGATGCTCAACCACTAAACCACACTGGCCAGGCTATTCTGGAGCCTTAACAGCCACCATTAATGCATGAGGAATGGCAGGTCCAGTCATCATCACCATGATTTAAGCATTTTTCAACATTCATACATATCTAACCCTGAACATGTGAACAAGACCTCAGTGTATTTTAAAATCGCTCTATTGGTTTTGACTTTGGAAGGACTGATATACAGGAATAGTAACTGCTTCCCACAATACAAGAACCAAGCTACTGTTGTTCTTTTTTTCTTAACTTACGAGACGTGGTCTTGAAAACTTAGCTGTATAAAGAAATTCAAAGATTATTTTAAAAACTGGAGTAAGCATGATTTGTAATTAAAAAACAAAACCACATCCAAGGTGGGGGAATCCCAGGGCAAATCACCAGAAGAAATTAGATGAAATTCAGAAAGAAAGAAAAATTTTGGACTGAAAATCAGGAAAATAAATGTTAACAGGGAGGAATATTACAACAGAGAACAATTTCCAAGATGAGCAAGAAATAAAACATTGGCTGACTCATAGTAGGGCACACGAAAACAAGAAAAATGTCCTGAAACAGGAAAAGTGATGTTTCCATATAGTTTTCTGAATATGCAAGTTCCTGTGTTTTCCTGTACACTGTAACCTTCACACAGTCTTTGACTGCTTAGTATTTATTGACATTAATTTTATCATTTTGCAACTATTAGCAGGTCCAAATATCCACACTACCCCCATCTGCAAGGTTTCTGACAGTATTTAAGTTTTTCCCATGTTCAGAAAAGTTTCTTTGTAAATGAGTCATTTTATAGGAAAAAAATATTCTCACTGCCAAATTGTAGGGTTGAAGTATACAGAGTCAATTTACTTTTCTTCCATGATTCATAGTTGCCATGCTCCAGGAAAGATATATAGTTTTGAAATGGAAATTGGTAATAAAAATCATCAAATGTGCTAGGGTCACAATGTCTTCTGAGCCCAATTTTAATCATACTATAAAATATTCTGCCAATATAAGTATATAGATTTTTTTTTTTAAAGTAGTAAGAAGGTTTCCTTTAAATACTCTAAACTTAAAAATGAGAATAAAATCCAAAGATATTATTTGGGATGTCACTCTTATTTTTAAAATGTATGAATGTGATTTAAAGTTTATTATATTACATAATTTTCTTCAAAGTTTTCAAAAATTCCACCACATACTCTTAGGTACATAGCCAGGGTAACTAGGTAACCAAAATCAAGTGTCTACTTTTAATGTCCACTGGGGATTCTTCTAGTCACTGGCAGACTTTATAGCTCTATACAACTAAATCCAAGAATATATATGAATCTCTGTCTTTCCATGTATATGAGTAATAAAGAAACTAGTTTGCCATCTAACCCAGCTATTCAAGTAGTTTAAGTATTTAACTCAAATTATGTACTTTACTAACAGATCGAATTAATGTATATAAAATTACACCTCAGCTAACTTCTAAGAAAGAACTGTGATGCAATGGGAGGTGAAGAGTAGACAGTCAAGGGAAGCTTTCTGAAGACAAAAGCTCAAAGAAACACTAAAGGAGTCACAGCGCATGAGGCAGCCCTTCAGTGTGTCATCCAGCATGATAGGACGAGCCATAGCCCTGGAGATGAAAGGAGAGATGTTTGTATGCATGCTGCACACGAGACTGGAATGACAGGCTGGAGGTGACCTGCACAGCTTGTAGGTCTTATGAAGGACTCTGATCTTTATCCAACCCACTAAATCAGGGGGTCACACAATCAGACATGAGCTTTAAAGAGCCCACTTGCTATGCTCTGGAGGGCAGATTAAAGGGGGCAAGAAAAGGCAGGAAGACCATATGGGAGGTTCCAGCCAGGAAGAGAGAAGGGTAGGAAGAACCTGAGTCCACTCAAGGTGAATTTAGTCTAACCTGATGATGCCTTACAGGAGGTGAGGAATTTGGAGTTGTGGAATGATGCCCAGGATTCTGGCTTGTGCAGCAGATGTCTGATTAATATCACTGACTGAGGGAGGGCCTCTGGAGGAAAATATAGTTTAATTGATTGCAAATAGAAAGTAGTGCACAATTTTAAAGAGTATTTTTATGGACTGAGATAAACGATTTATACTGGACAATGAGAAGGTGTATGCTTCTCTTGAGGGAAAAACAGAATTTTTACTTCAAATGAAAGCAAACTGCATTTGCTATAAATGAAATTTAATCTAAATCTAATTCTGTCTCCCTTAGAAAAGGTGGATGGGTGATAAATACAAAGAAATATCAGCCACTTTTCACTAATAATTAGCCTCGAGCTAAGCACATGAAAGAACATCACCTACCTTTGGCAAATAATCTCTGCAGATATAATTTGGTTCTTAGGTTCACATAATTTAATTAAAGTTAAGTAAATTACCTCATTCCCCAAGTAAGCTTACACTTAAAGTTATATCAATCTTATTGCTAAAGAGAATGCACAACTTTTTAAGGTAACTGATACCATTTTTAATAATTACTTCCCAATCTAAATCTCTAGTAATTATGCTTTATATTCAAAGGAAGGTGACCACTAGCTAACCCTATTTCCTCTCTTGCTGTTCTGTAATATTTCTTCCATAGTGCTTACCATCATCTGATATTATTTACTTATTTTTATTTTTATTTATTTTATTATTATTATTTTTAATCCTCACCTGAGGATATTTTTTCCACTGCTTTTCAGAGAGAATGGATGGGAGAAAGAGAGAGAAATAGAGAAACACCGATGTGAGAGACACATCAATTGGTTGCCTCCCGCACGTGCCCCGACCAGGGCCTGGGATCGAGCCTGCAACTGAGGTGCGGGCCCTTGGTCATACTCCAACTGGGACCCTTCAGTCCGCGGGCCGATGCTCTAACCACTGAGCAAAACTGGTCAGGGCTTATTTACTTATTTTTAAATTATTACTGTGAATTATCTGTCTCTCCCTGGTGGAATGTGAGCTTCAATAAAGCAGGTGTTTTTGTCTAGTTTGCTCACTGCTTTACTTCCTTAGCAAAGAAGAGTGCCAGGAACAGAGTAAATACCCAATGAATATTGTGTATGTGACTGGATGAACGAACGGATAAATAAGCAAATAAACAGAAACATGGGCGGGCAAGTGTAGGTTTACAGTCATAATACAAATAAATAATACAATAATTAATAATAATGCAAGAATAAACTTTCATGTATGCACAACTGTAAGCCAACTTTTGCCCATTCCTGTATTTATTGAGTCCAACTGTTCACTAATACTGAGAGCTCTAGAAATAATCATAGAAACAGCCCTGCATTCAGAGGTCACAATCAAAAGAAGACACAACATAAGCATAAACTTCTCTTTAATTTAATTAAATACACAAATAACATTAGTATATATGATGTCTATGTATACATTGTTGTATATATTATCTACAACATAAAATATGTAAGAAATCTACGAAGAGACACATGAGATAAATATGGAAAGATCCATATATGAGATTTATATAAGGTAGTGTTGGAGAAAATCATTTAGCTAGTCAACTAAGCACTGTCTCGGAAAGCTTTATGGGAGAGATAAATAATATTTATTACAGAAAAGGAAAATAAACTGCCCAATTTAAAATAGTTCATTTGAGGTCCATATTTTAGTTTATCAGTGAGACTCATGAGGGTGTGTGTGTGTATTTTATAGGAGTGGGAGACAGTGAGACAATAAACCCTTTTGCTAGGGAACTCAAATTGAGGTGAAGTGAGAGTTCAGGTAGAAATTGCTCTCTTTAGAGGAATGTTTTTTATACACTTCATAATTAAGCTTCCTCTTATAATTCTCTTTTCCAAGCCAAATGATAGCCATTTGTTTGGCGTTCATCCTAATGTATTCCATCTTTCGGGTCTGTAATCTTCATGGCTCTCAGCCCTAACCCTCCCATAGCTCTTAAATGGTGAAGTCCACGACTGGCACACAGTCAGTTAAGGGTCTGGAAAGGGAAGCATAAAAAGCTTGTCCCATGGGTCCTGCTGTCCTACTGATCATTCGCCTCCTGTCGAGTGTGCTCTGCGAGGCTGCGCTGGCCCCCGCCCCGTCCTCGTGTTCTCTGCCGTCACTCTTGAGTATTTTAAAACAGAATCTCTGGTTTGGGCTACACCTGAAGTTCAGTAAATTCTCCCTCACGGCTGCCTTCTGAGTTCTGCTGCTCCCCAGTTACTCTCTTCCGAATGAAATCCAGATCCTCCACATCCCTGAAGTGTAGCACCCTAAGCCAAATCCAAAAGCAGGACTGTCATCCTTCTTAATATAGACATTATATGTGTACTAATGATGCCAAAAATTGCATCACCCTCTGAGGCATCTCCATCGCATGTGCTGATGCCGTTTCACCAGGGTTAAATTTGAATCTCCCAGCCAAGGAAGAGCCATGTGTTTACTCCAGTTGAACTTCACTATACTAAAATAGTCATTCTCCATTCTCTAAGTTCGCCAGCATTTTTTTTTTTGGATCTTCATGTCACCCCAAACACCAAAATAAATTCTGAAACTAAAATCAAGAATGTAAAGTTCTTAAAAAACATAAAAAAAGAAAATAAATATTGAGTATCTCATGCTAATAATGAACAAGCAAACAAACAAAAAACCCGCTGAAAGAAACTACAAGATAAAACACTGAATTGTGGGAAAATTTTACATTTCTAAAAACTAAATTAAAAAACAAATAAATAGAAGAAATGTTTACAACAGATAGATAGAAGCATGAATTCTCTTCATGTATAAGAAGCTCTTATTAGTTGATATGTAAATACTATCACCCCTCTAGAAAATGGGTAAAAGACAAGAAAAACACATCACAAAAAGGGAACTCACCTTGTATGTCAGACTTCTATGTTCAACTATCCACTGAAAATTTATACTTGAACGTCTAACATAAAGTTAATATATCCAAAACCAAACTCCTGATTTCTCTTGGCCAATTTTCTCTATTCCATCCTTCCACATCTCATTGGAGTCTCCTTTGACTTCTCTCTTAAATTTACAACCAATACATCAGCAAATCCTGTCATCTCTAACTTCAAAATATCCCCAGAATGTAAGGAGTAGTTCTCTTCACCTCACTGCTACCACCTGGACCCCATCATCTCGCCTCTGGGTTATTTCAGGAGCCTCCTGACTGATCTCACTGCTTTTGCCCTCATCGCCCTAAAATTTATTCTCAACTCAAAAGCCAGAGTAATTTATTATAAAAAATAAGTTATATCTCATCAATCCTTTACTCAAGACCCTACAATGGCTCATAAGTTCACTCCAACTGAAAGCCAAAGTCATCACAATGGCCTAAAGAACTCACCTCCATCTCCTCTCCCCTCTCCCTTCTACTAATATAACTTCCATCTCCTACTAGCTCTCATCTCCTCTTTCTCTTTTTATTCATGTTTTGATAAGGTCATGTAACTCTGAAATTCCCCATCTGTGCTGACTACCACTTCTGTAAGGCTTAAACCTTCGTAGTTATCTGTAGACCACTCAGGGGCACACTGAGGGGGGCAGGAACCAGGCGGGGAGCACTGCATCACCCAGTGTGACCCACTCTGAAGTCCACTGGTAGCGGCATGCAGTCAGTCTTCCTGAATCACTTCTTAAGGCCACTGATATGAAAAATCATCTCCAGAATTCTGTAGCTTTGTCTAGCTCACCTTTCTTAGTAAATATGGTGGCCTTCATGGAATCTTAGAAAATCAGTATTGAAGAGAACCTGGGCCTCATCTGGTGTCATGTTCTCATTTTCCAGATTAAGAGGGGCCCTCAGTAGCAAAGCAACTTTTAAAAGCAAAGCAGAGGGCAAAACAGCCGTAGATCTCTCTGCCATCCAGCTAAGTCTTTGGTTTCAGTAAAGTACTTTACTTCATGAAGAGTAATTAATAATGACAGAAAACAGACAGAAACGAGCACTGTAAAAATATAAACTTCTACAAAATCATAAAATAGTACTATAATATGTTTCCACATATGGCTTTCTTTTAAAAAATCAATGTCGTATCAGAACAATGTCTTGAATAGTTGTACTGCTCTGATTACCTAGCAGGACATATAAATATTTCCCTGCCTCTCTTTTTATAATGATAAAAGAGTAAAATAGTAATATGTTCAGATGCTGTGCTGATAGAAGTTATCTAACTGATAGAGAAATGAGAAAGGAGTGGAAGGATTTGAAAATAGCTCTTTAATTTTTGTTGAAGACATTTTCCTTATGAAAATTAGTATTTCTCCAGAGTGGAATAATTTACTATTTAAAGCTTCAGTTGACTTGGCCTGGTTATAATGAGAAAGAGACTCAAATTGCTTATTGAAGGGGGTTGCACAGAACTAAATCCAAACAAAGCAGAATTCCCTTCGAATTGTTCCATCCAAGTTTCCTTGGTCCAGATGGCTTCAATTGCCAGCCAGAGGCTCCACCCACACCTTCCCACTCCCGCTGTGTGCTGGCCCTGAACACACACTAATGACCCTCAGCTGTTTTCAGCTGTTTTGGCTCCTAAGCTCACTTTCTCTTCCTGCTTGGCCACCCAATCTCATATCTCCTGCAGAGAGAAAGAAATGGGGGACGGGGGGTAATTAAGAAAAAAGTCATACCTCTGGGCAAACAGAATTTGGGTTAGTGTATTAGTTTTCTATTGCTGCTGTACCAAATTACCCCAAACATAGTGGCTTAACGCAATACAAACTTATAGTTCTACAGATCAGAAGTCCAAAAATGGTTCTTAGGGAACCATTAAACTTAGTGTCAGGGGGCTGCATTCCTTCTAGAGGCTCTAGGAGAAAATCTGTTCCTTCCCTTTCCCAGCTTCCAGAGGCTGTCTCACTGTGATCTCTGCTTCCATCAGCACTTTTCCTTCCCTGACTCTGATACTTATAAGGACCCTTGGGATTACACTGGGCCACTCTGTAAACCATGATAATCCCTGCATCTCAAGACCGTTAATTGAATCATACTGCAAAGTCCATTTTGCCATGTAAGGTAACATATTCTCAGGTCTTTAAGGTCAGGATGTTAACATTATTCTGTCTACCACAGTTGGTTTGTTCTTTCTCTAACATTAGATATCATCTAATACTATCTAACATCTAATATTTTCTAATATCCAATATCAAATACTACATAGTTATATCTGTATCTATACATAAAATTATACACACATACATGAAAACATGTACATGTACTGAATGAAATGAGACAGTAAGTCTATTATAGCTTAAATGAGAATCAGAGTAAAAGCCACAATTATTGTATCAGGCTAATTGCAATAAATTTCCAGTACTTTCATTCATGGCAAGCTATTGAGAAAGAAAGAAAAAATGAAATGAAGCAAACTAGAGTTGAAAAAGCCTGTGCAAGGTCTGCTCGACATTCACCTTCAAATATTGCCCAGGACTTTTCACCACTGAAGAAAACAGAAGCCTAAATAATTTAGCAGCATTGTCCAAGGAGCTCTGTGTCGCTGTGAGGTGCCAGCAGATGACACCTTGGCATGTTAAGTGTATCTGCTTTGGAGTTGGGACAGCACGCAGCTGCCAGGAACAGAGAGAGTGCTCGCAGGGAAGGAGTCTCCAGGTAAAGGAGGGCTCATATTCATAAGACTCATCTCACCCAGTGTGGTTGGGTCAGAACCCACACAGGACCTCAGGCGGTATCTTTGGTGGGTGAGGAGTTGCAGTGAGGGAATGCAACCAATTCACATGACCCTTCAAGTTAAAGTGAGAAAACGATGGATTATAAGAGGAACTACAAGGCTAATGCAGGCAGATAACAGGATAAAGGTAAAAGGGAGACGTTAGGTTTGGAATCTACTCATTTCATTCCATTCAAAATAGAAGCAGTTGATGATACATTTCTCCCCCCATTTCCTGAACTACACCCCCTAGTTATTTCTGTGCTTATTTGCTTTGCCCTCTAGCCCATATGAAGGTTTAACTACCCATATTCTTATCCAGGATAAACTGCTCTTACAACTGGAAACAATGCTTTCCCACCTACCAAATGATTTTCTTTCTAAAAATATCTCAGATATCCCAAATCATTGATTTTTTCCCCCTTATGCTTCATTTTCTTCATCATAGAAAATGCTATAACATCTCCCATCTTTTTAAAAAACCCTTTTATCCCATGTCCTTCCCATGCTGTTACTCTATTTCTCTGCTCCTCCTTATAACCATCAGAAGAAGCATCTATAGTCACGATCACCGTTTTATCTCCTACTCTCTCTTGCACCATTTCAATCCAGCTATTTTTTGGTACTACCCCTCCCTGAATTCCATGTACCAAGGTCCTCAATTACCCCCATACAGCAAATCCCTTGGTCTAGACACAAATCTCATTTTTATCAATCTCTTAACAACAATGACACAACTGGTCACCCCCTTCTTGAAGCGGTTTCTTCACTTGGCTTCTGGGATGCCACACTCTCCTGGTATTCCTCCTACTTCACTGACCATTCTTTCCCAATTTTCCATTATATCCTTTCTTTTTTCTCTGTAAGAGAGCCCTAAACTCAGTCCATTGTCATCTTCTCTTATCCAGTTATTTGTACTTATTCCCTAAATAATCTCATTCACTATGATGGCTTTAGATATATCCACATGCTAAAGAGTGCCAACTGTGTATTTTCATTCTTAAACATATCCCTGAACTCAAGATTCCTATCTTTGATATTCTAGGAGACACCTTCAGCATGTCCAAAAATGCAGTCTCAATTTCCTCCCCAAAACTTACATCTCCCCCAGCGTTGCCCAGTTCAGTAAATGGCACCACAATTCACCCGGTTGCTCAAGCTCAGATCCTCTAAGTCTTCCTGACTCTTTTCTGCATTCTTCACCTCTCCTTCAACAGAAATGCTAACCAGATTTACATTAAAAAATAATCCAGTCTGACTATGACTCTTCACCATCACCATATCACTCTAGTCCAGGCTACTCCTGCTTCTCAGAATACTGAAATAACCTCCTATCTGGTCTCCTGCTTCCACTCCTGACTCATATATACCTTCACATAATATTTACAGCATTGGGCAAAAGTAGGCTTACAGCTGTTCCTATGGAAAATAATACAGGAATTAATAATAATACAAGAATAAACTGTTTCTCCTACTCACAACTATAAACCTCCTTTTGCCCCACCCTGTATATTCCTCTTTCTAAAAAATAAGGCAGATCAAGTCACTTTCCTTCTCAGAATCCCCAAAGAGATTGCCATCACAATTAGAATGAACCCCCTGGGTCAGCTGAGCCTCACTGTCCCAATCAGTCACCTAGCTCCTCAGCCCCAATCACCCAGCCCCTCTGCTCTCTGCAGCCCCAGTTGGCCACCCTCCTTGACAATCTCTCTCTAGAGAGACTCATTTGTATAATCGACCCCTTAACCATGCAACACTGGTGTAAAAAACCTCAGAACATCACTACTCTTCAAAATTTGGCTGTATTTTTTTGTATTAAATTTGTCAACATCTCTCTCAAGGACATGACAAGCCCCTCTTCTATCCTAAGAGGACGCTGATGGTTTAACATTAAGCCTGTAGTGCTCTAACTGCTCCAACATTATTGACTCACAATATAAACCTTCCCATCCTTCATGGCAACAGTTAATGTCTCATCATAAAGAAAATCTCCTAGGAGATACTTTTTTGGTGGCAATTATTTAACATCCAAAAGCTAATTCCTAATGTTTATTTACTGTTATAAACATTCTGATAGTAACTTACCTGTAAATATTTGTTGAAAATGCTTTAAAGTGGATCTGCTTTATGTTTCTTTAATTCATAAACGTCCCTTAAGTTCTCTTGAAACTTAGAGGATATTATTTTTTGACAAATTATAAGTGCATAGATTCTTAGGAAAATGATATAGCCTTTAAAAAGTTTTAGTTTGTGTGAGAGAATTTCAATATAAAATGGAACTGGAGGGTATAAAATGGAAAATCTTATGCATGTGCTCTCGGAAAAATAAAACTTAAAGGACAGATAAACTGATTTCCCATAAATGCCTGATTTACAGAAAACTGAGAATGTTAGAACTTTTTTAAATGATTAAATAAAATTGGTCGGGGGTTGTCTCATATCAACCTTGGGAATTTTGTTTATGGTTCCCAGAGGCATGAACAGAAATTGGCTGGATTGAGCTTTGCTTATATGACTGGACTGGTTTTGTCTGCCTGGGGAATTTTCAAAGCTGGTCTTCATTTGTTCATGATTTTAACTGAACTCTCCCCTCTTTACATTCCCTCTCCACAAATACAGCCTACACCAAACCCTCAGTGGACTCACCTGTAGCTTGGTACAGTTTGTGTGCCCTGAATTGCAATTCCCCTGCTATTCCCAAATAAACAAATCTTTTTGACTGTTTTGAGCTTGCCTCAATTTCTTTATGTAGGTTAACTCTTAAAAATTTCCATAGACATGAAAGGACAATATAAAAGGATTTCTGAAAATAACTATTCACTGATACTAGGAATTCACTGAACAATTTTTTAAATGTAGCAAAGATGTATGCAATTTTGAAGTAAAATACCTAAAAAGTGACTAGAATGTTAATTCTATTGATCAAACCAGTCTGAATGTTCCCCTCAGCTTGACTAAAGTTTAGACAGGCTTCTTCTTGACTCTAGGCCCTGAACCTCTCTTTTCTGAGAACATTTACTTTAGAAAATTTGTAACTATAAATTCTTTCTCTGCCCCTTTGAGTTGTAAAGCTTTTTAAAAACCTTCTTACTAGCTTTACAACTAGCAAGGACCTGGGAACCATCTTTCTCAAAGACCTGAGAACCATCCCTGTGAAACATAGTCTTAAAAAATGATGTGCCCAGATCTCCCAGTCTCTGTGGGTGTCACATAGCAAATACAGATGGCTTACTCACATTTGCCAAGCTCCATCCCATTGATCAACCTCCCCCCTAAAGTCCTCCAGTACTTTCCTACTAGCTCACCCCAGCAATCAAGAATCCACCCTTGCCCCAGCCAGGTGTGGCTCAGCGGCTGAGCATCGACCTAGGACCCAGAAGATTGTGTTTCAATTCCCGGTCAGGGCACATGCCTGGGTTGCGGGCTCCATCCCCAGTCAAGGGTGTGCAGGAGGCAGCCGATCAGTGATGACTCTCTCATCATGGATGTTTCCTCTCTCTCTCTCTTCCTCTCTCTGAAATCAATAAAGATTTTTTTTTAATTATAAAATATAGAGTTTTCCTTGACCAACTTTGCCCAGTGAAATTTTAACTTTGACACTATAATCCCAACACTGGAGATGACTAAGCTTTCAGTACTCACAGGCTTACCATCTTGACCAGGCTGTCCAGGGTAGCCAGGGTTCCCAGGCTGTCCAGGGTCACCCTAGAGAAGAAGAAAACTTCTCAATACAAACCAACCAACCATATTGTCACAGTCAGAGTCCATCAAAGTTCAAAGCCAATTCCATTATTTGCAGCTTTTTGTATGTTAAAAACAAACAGAAGTCCTAAAATAGGGTGTACAAAAATGATGCCATATTTAACAGCCTATCTTAACAAATAAATGCTTTTTAGTATGTAAAACTTATAATGATTTATTTGTGTGAGTACACGAGGTATAACAGGTAAAGTACATTTCACCGATGCAAATTGTTAATATTTATAGCAGGATACATTTTTAGAATTCTAAAAAAACTATGAAGTGTCCTAGCAAATAGTTTCAATGATAGTAATATTTTATTCATAAGCCTACAAACTTAATTCTACTCTAAATGTTATACTACAGGTATCAATGACCTATGATATGATAATTCAATTCATAATTATTTATTTAAAAAAAGAGTCCACAAGCCATGCGATTGCATACGTGGTGGGACTCAAGTTTAAAGCTGCACAACAGTCATTTCTTTCCATCCAATTAGTGTGTCTGCCTATATTTACGGTATCATCTGAACATGCTAACATCCTAAAACTTGAATATTTTTATGAGAGGGAGGCCCAACCCAAACAACCCTGCCTAACCCACATAGTCCTTCAGCACATGTAATGCCTAAGGAACAGAGAAATGACCTTTGCCCTCACAGCACGGCCGTGGGCCCGGGCACATTCTATGGAACTCTGGCTGCTGCCCATGGCCGCTCTGCCCACTCAGACGGTCACCACCCTCAAAAAAATAACAACGAAAGCAACATTTTTTGTGAGGTGTTTTATTATTTAATTCTAAGAAATACTTCAAAAATAATACCATAATCATCTACTGCTGAGTCCATGAGGTCCACACAGGACATCTTGCCAAAAAACACGAAGTCTCAGCCATCGGTACCAATAAATTCCCGCATAGAGGCAACTGATTTTCAACTCAATAATTCTTTACTGCTTTTATCAAGAAATCATTCACACAGAACCCCAAGGATTATGTATTAACTAAGGGGACTTGCACAGAGCCAACTCTGCTGGTCTGAAAGACTACTTCAGGCTACTGGCGAGGGAGATTTGTTCCTGAAACTGAACAGGAAAAATGGAAAGAACTATGTGAACTCTATGAAGGAGCCAATGCAGAAGAGATGGCCTTTTCACTCAGGAGCTGCCCAAGAGGCTTAGTTAGCATAAGGAAAGGCTGAGAAGAGGGAAAATGCCATTTTTAAAAGAGGCAGAGAAAGAACGGTTGTAAATCCAGGGAGGAAAATAATGCTGAAACATTTAATGTTTTGTTAAAAAGGTGTAATTTGTAAACCTAATCCAAGGACTCCAGTGTTAGCTGGGCATCAAGGAGCAACGTCGTGGCTCTCTAGAGTGTTAGAATTTTTCTCTCCTTATTTTCAGAGGATTCGCATTCATCTCTAGCCTCCCTGCCACCTTTCTCTATCCATGTTCCGAGTGGGACTCATTGCCTTTCAACAAATTCCATCATTCTGTTCTCCTGGGAAAAAGATATTCTTCCTTTTCCATGTAAAAGTCAACAGGACAAAATTTTCTATCACTGCACCTTCCTCGTTACTCCACTTTCTCCTGATGTCTTTTTCCACTGCAATGTTATAGCAGCTCCTAGGTCACTGATCACTTATTCACGAGAGTTTTCTCAAAGGTTTTCCTTGATTAGTCTTATCATTTGGATTTAGACTCCTTGAAAAGTGGTCCATATTTTCTTCCCTTTTTCTTTCATTTTTTACAATGCTGTGTATCAAGTAGAGATTCAATAACTATTGGCTGATTGACTTATTTCAAATCAAATCAAATTTCCTGTTACTGACCCCTTTACTTGCAGAATACTAATTATCAGCAAAATCTAGGACATGAAAAGTATCTGAGAGGGCTTGACTTCTACTATGATGAGGCTGAAATAAAACTTCGGCACAAGAAGAAACAGAGTTTATGTTTATGCTGCATAAAAGTACAAAACACACTTAACAATAACATTTTAAATGATTCAAAACCAAGTTTCCAAGGGGAAAAAAATCACCCACAAGATAAATCCAATATGACTTCATAAGGACCATAATACTGGTCAATAGCCCTAGCAGGGAAAAGTAATCTCTTTTGCAGGTTTTATTATTGATGGTAGATTTTACTAGTTATTTTGAATATTGCCCTACTGATTTATTTGCAAAAACTCAGGTAGGTTTGGTGTTGTTTCCATAAAATTGGAAGAATAAAGGAAAACCCTAATTTTGGAGAGAAGGCCAGTTAGAATAAAAATTCCATTGTATTACTATAATAAAAGTTGACACCCAATCTTTATTGTTTATTGTATGCTAGGAACTGCTTTAAAAGATTTACATACATTAAATTACTTACTCATAATAATCCCACAAAGCAAATAATTTTATTATTCCCATTTTATATGTAGGAAAACTGAGGCCAGAGAAGGTTAGGTAACTTGCTCAAGGTTCACAGAACAGTAGTGAAGATGGAATTTGAAATCAGCCAATTCAGCTCTACAGTCCATGTTTCTAAACACTACTATCCCTGCCCACATTAAAATGCATACGCTGATCAGAACCAGACCTGGGGACTGCTAGCAAATTGAACAGCGAAAAAATTTTCCAAATACATTAGTCATAGAGCTATGATTGTATAATTGTGACTTGATTCCCAATCACTTTCTTCTAATTTAGTTGAAACATTTGCACATTTTGAATTTTTAAAAATATGCATTCAGCTGAAAAGCAATACTTACTTACATTGAATTGAACCTGTGCCATGGGATTTTGAGTTGCTGACAGGAGTGGAAATGTCATGGACTAAGCTAAAACATCTCTGAGTATTGCCTCTCAAGCAGTGTAATTATGAATAATTAAAATAAAAAATAGCTGAGCTTGCAAAAGCAAGCTAATGTTGTAAGTTAGTCATCTAAAACAAATGCCTTTGGAAGTCTTCTTATAGGACCGAATCCCATGTTATCAAGCCCTTTTCTCAAAATCTTTGTACCTTTGTTCTACCCTAGGTCTCCTTAGGAATATCTGACCTAAGACCTAGTCCATTCTCCAAAACCAACCTCTTCCCTCCCTCAAAACTCAAACATCCACTCTCTTAGGTGAGAAAGGATCTACTTAGTCTAGGATAATTAACATAAAAATGTAAATGCCCCATGGCCCCTGAAACTTTCCAAAGGCTTTTTGTATTTTAGACAAGAGGATCCTTTGATAGTCCAAATGAATCTCTACGTGGTAGAATTATTAGGGTGAAACAAAGGGCATCAGCAGGGATATAGTTGGAGAGAGGGTGGTATTTCTGAGCAAAGAACTTATTATTGTTCCTTCCAAAAAAAAAAAATTAAAAAAAAAATACTTTCTTTTCACTTCTGAATTAATAGATCCAACAATTAAGGTCAGATGAAATGGAAAGTTTTTCCCCACAAATGTTCCTATGGCTACTGAAGTGGTGAGAAAAGCTGCCATGTGCATGTAAAGGTCTTTTAAAAGGAAGTTGTTTGTAAACTGGAGATTGCTTGGACCTTTCAGGTAGAACAAAGGTATTCCATACAGATTAACAAGGAGGAAGGGCAAGTCTTATTTTCAATGATTCCATAATTCATTAAATTAAAAAAATATTACTATTAAACACTGGGCTAGATACTAGAATTTCAAAAGGGACTTTAGTTTGTACTTGCCTTCATTGTGAAGTACTTGTATAGAAAAATTATTCCAGTAGATGCATTCATTAATTTAATCACTTCCTATGTTTGACATTATAGATTCAAAATGGACAAGCTATGCTTCAAGGCACTCACAGTCCAGTGACAGGTATTTTTCTTTGCTTATTGAAGGGTTATAGTGCCATGATAAGTCTAAGTGTGTGGTATCACAGTTCACTTGACCTGGTTTTTTAATAGGATTGTCATATTTTTGGAAATTTAGAAAACTTTTAGCAGATGACTGTATCTTAGAAGAATCACTTACTCACCTAGTCATACAAGAATTTCTCTTCTGTTTTAGTCTCATGACTCAACTCTCACCTCCTAGAATGCTGTTTCTGGCTAATAAAAATACTAGATCTATTTTTCACAGGTAACTGCTTGATGGACCTCTGAAAAACTTCCAGAGAGCATTGAACAAAAACAGCCAAGAAGTTGTTGGATCTATAGTAAAATTGTTTCATCTCCTTTAGTTCCAGTGGTTCTATGGCTCTAAATAAAATCCTATCCATTTTCCAAGACAGAAATAATTCTCTACAGGAAGTGCATGAAACTCAAAGTGTTGCTAGGGATTCTGTTTTTCACATACAGGTCCCTGATGTGGGTAAGGAACCACTTCCAGGGGAAAGAGCCTTAAAAGGACGGAGGAGTGTGTGTGTGTTCCTCTCCTCCTGCCAGATTTTCTGAAGAAAATGGAAAGCAGATCGAGAAGGCAAGCCAACTTGAAGATTGGTGGAAAACTGCAATTTCACTTAAAGTAGTAGGTGGCAATGGGTTACATTATGACTAAGAGAATGGAAATGAGGAACACATGAAACTTGGAAATGCTGGAAATCAGATAAGACAAAGGGAGTGCTGAAAATTTACTGCAGAAACACATGTGAATAATAATTGGTGTCACTACAAGACCCCTAATGAACCACTAAGGAAGAATCAGAAAACATCAAAAGCATCGGATGGCTCCTCAAAGTCAACAGCCCATTAGAGACCCTGGGGGTGACCAGAGCTCATTGAGAGTCAGGAAAGCACTCTGGGTTTGAGAGGTTAGGCAACATAACATGGGACTCTGATTTCCATACTGTATCTCTTGCAGATCAAATAAATTTTATGTATAATATTCCAGTATTTTAAACTATATAAATATGTTTTAAAAGAAATCTGCAGGTAGGTCACACCAAGCTGTCTTAGAAGTATAGTCTCCTTGGAACATCTTATAGGTATTTCTCATTTATATCAGGCATTCTAAATAACATGCAGTTAGTTTAACTAAAGAACTCTTGGATTAACTTCCGTAAATGCAATCTAAAAATAGCTTTCAATAGTAAGTTAATTATAATGTACTGAAATCAAATTCCAAGCCAAAAAGATTTACTTTGAATGAAACATTGAATGTAGACTTTTATTTCTTAAATTTCTTTCTTGATTTTAATGGCTAGGCATGAAGTATGTCATGAACTATCATATGAAAATGGATGGAAGAAATCTGCACAAAAGATAGGAAGGATTAAATTATCTTAGACCAGCAGTCCAGAAGCTAAAATTTTTCAGTCACAGTGATTGAAACACTATGAAAATTCCATCTAAGTAGAAATTATAATTTATATTTAGGAAAAATGTTTATGGTCACCTCAAATAATAGATAATCAATACATAGAACAATCCTTTTGGCTAGGGAGTTATGCTTGCTTTCAAGTTAGACAGCATTTTTATTAGGATTTTTAAAAAAAATATTAAATGAACAAGATTTATCTATAGCAAACAGATCACTCAACCTCTCGGTATCTTAGACTGTGTATCAACTTACTTAAAAACTTATTCATATTTAATAACATAGGAACATATTCAAAGGATTTTGTTATGTAAAAAATAGCTGGTTATAAAATAGTATGTACATCATGGCTCCAGTCATATTTCCCCAAAGTAATTATTACGTGATTAACTGACATAAATATATATGCCTCTATTTTTAGAACGAGACATCCAACACAACATTAAAATCAATTTTAAATTTTTTACTCCATTTTTCTATCTGAAAATCATTTTGATAAATTAAGAATTTAGACATTTAAAAATTTAGAACATAACAAGTGCCCTTTCTTCATTTTCTTACTAAGTTGTAAGGGTCATTCTGGGATCTGGGCAGCAGTGTTGGAGGGTATTAGTGGAGGGGAAACAAACAGATAAACAAGCAAACTTAACTAATAATGCCCCGTCACTCTACTGTGGGCTAGGCAAATACAGGTTAGAATACACTTTTTAAAATATCACTCAGGTTTTAAACTGTTCTAAAGCATTATTAGGTGGAAATTTCAGAACAGGGTGAATGGTGATTTGGAATTTTGCGCGTTTACTCAGCTCTTGTTCACGTGTTATAGCAAAGAATAGCACGCCAGGTATTACTCACTTTGGGGCCTTGGAGTCCTGGCTTTCCTGGAGGACACATACAGGGAGCTGGAGTTGAACCTACATCACTGGGACCATTGAGGCACTACGAGGACAAAAATTAAAATAATCAAATATGGAAAGATGCATATATATGTATATGTACCGATGGGGGTGTATATATGTATGTCTGTGTGAAAGGATAAAGGTAACTTACATTTACTTTCCAATTTTATTTTGCCTAATCTAACAAGAAATTTCTAATCACAAAAAGCTATGAATACTAAACATACTCAAACTACATTAAAAAATGGGTATAATTTGCCTGGCTGGGCATGGCTCAGTGGCTGAGCATAGCCCTAGGATCCAGGAGATCGCGGTTGGATTCTTGGTCAGGGCACAGGCCTGGGTTGCGGGATCGATCCTCAGGAGGGAGCCATACAGGAGGCAGCCGATCAATGAGTCTCTCATCATAGATGTTTCTCTCTCTCTCTCTCTCCCTCTCCCTTCCTCTCTCTGAAATCAATAGATTTTTTTTTTAATTTTTTTTAAAAAGGGTATAATTTGTCTAAAATACTTACAGTTGATGGAAGGAAGCTAACCAGTCCCCCAATGCAAATATTACCTTAAGGAAAACAATAGTATCCAGGCCTACCTCACCGTTCTGAAAGAAAAACAATAACAAATGTGTTTGAAAATATGTTTTTAATTAAATCTCTAAATTATCTTCCTAATTTTCAAATATTTCATGGTCCAGATAACTATCCTAAGAAATTACTTATTTATACATGTTATTACTACATTTGTAGTAGAAGAAAGAAAATTAACAATAATGAAGAGTAAAAGAAAATTAAAATGCCAAAGCTGCTTAATATAATGGCCATGCAGAAACAAAAACACCTCAAGGAGGAATTTATATGTGTTCTTAAACTTATTGGAAATCCTTTAAGAATCAGAGAGAAGAGCCAAAACATATCTAACCAACTCAGAAACTGCACGAATTGAATTTTATGCACTCTAGGAGAGCTTCTCCCTAAACAGCCTATTTCTTACTGAATAACACACAATTGAGGTAGGTTAATATCTTTCCAAACACTAATAAGTTATATCAGAAAATGAGAAGGTGGGAATGAAAGTACAAAAGGCAAACAGGCTACACGAAGTCACAGCTGAGAGTAAGAATGAAGACATGAAAACACAAAAAAATGTATGTGAGAATTCAAAATCCACCATGTAATGCTACGCCTTTATTATGTGGAAGGGAAATGGTAATGTTTATTACATCAATGCAGAGATATCAATAAATAAAGTATGT
Source organism: Miniopterus natalensis (assembly GCF_054644295.1). Classification (NCBI taxonomy): domain Eukaryota; kingdom Metazoa; phylum Chordata; class Mammalia; order Chiroptera; family Miniopteridae; genus Miniopterus; species Miniopterus natalensis. The sequence continues at coordinate 25,361,967 of NC_142085.1, forward strand.
ACAAGGGACTCTCAAATGCAATAACTTATTAATACTTTTAGTAAAGATTTATATTCCAGTTATAAATTTATATCTAAAAATTATATGCTTAAGCAATTCTATCTAGAATATCCATAATGAATGATTTCTAAAAGGTTCCATCTTTGAGTTATATAGAGATCCATTAATGATGTTGCTCTATGTCCTCAAGTTTTCAGAACATGTGGATTCATAAGCTGTTCAGTTTAATAGGGGAAAAAAGGAGAGTAGGACAGCACAACCATGCAAACTAAAACACGAGGTAGGGCTCAAGTATCACTGGGATTCCACCTTGTCAGAAAGTTTTACAACATTGTAACTTATTTGCATTAGCAGCAATACTGCATGCCCTTTATTGCCTAGAAGAAAAGGGACTGATTATATACACTCATGTATATAAGCATACTTTATAACATCTTAGCCTATAATTATTTCTGTCTTAACACATTAATGAAAATAGCTAAATAAATAAAAACGTTGCTTATATCCTACGAATATAAGAAAATCTTACTTAGGTAATAACAACAAAAGGAAAACTATATGTTCACTATAGTTGAGAAAATGTGCTGGTGAACAGGAAAATGAATCATTTCCTGATCCAGAATTGTGCTGCGTAATATACTAATTATACATTTAATTAAGAACAGAAATGTATTTTACACACTAGATAGTCAGACAAAATATCCTATGTTTTTCTAAAGCAAGTCCAGTCCTGTGCTTCACGTGAATACTGGAACAGTCACAACCAGATGATGTGGGAAAAACTGTTTCTTGTCATCTTTCATTCATACTTTCACAGTGAAACATTAAAATTTTATTTCAACTATGAGCTTCAAAATGCTTCAATCAATGTCACTTTATTTCCTTTGACAGTTGAAAAAATTAACTCTATATATTAAATTAAGGTTCACATGGTATCTGCTTTTTATTTATTGCTTTGAACGTACTGAAGCAACACTGGGGGAAAAACAATCTATTCTACTTACAAATCCGGGAATCTCACACGCTGTCTCCCGGTTGTTCTGTTCTGGGTCACAGTAGATTCGCAACTTCTGGACATCAAACTAGGAACATAAACCCAATCAAATTAAAGTCGAGAAACAAGCTAATTGTTTTATAAGAGCAACACAGATACACAGAAACAGCCACTAGAGTTAGCAATCATGGAAAGTTTAAATCACATCGTTTATCTAAAACAATGAAAATATAAAGCTTAAATACTACTACTTTTAATATAATATTAAAGATGTGATGAGACATAATTCCTAAGAAACACTTCTCTAGCACCAGAAACAAATCTCTACTTTCCTTCAGGAACTCAGTGGAGCTTTTCAGTATCCCCATATGAAAAGCTAGTCTAGAGAGAATTTCCTAGGACACTCAAAAAGGGTGGCTCAAGAACCATCCCTAGTTTCAGAGATTTAGTTGCTGGCATGAAATGTTGTGCAATGAGTAGGCCCAGCACCTGTTACTATTTAAATATTTTCTGTAATGTGACATGTGACATTAATATATAAAGACCATGTGTGTAACCACACATTTAAATGTGACAGAGTCCTCCCTTAATAAAAACAGTGAAACATACATTTCAAATAAAGGATTTTACAAGAAATTACTTTTACATACATAATTCTCAACCTACATGTAGATACTCCACTTTAAATAGATATTGAAAAGTTAGTTTCGTTCATAAAAAACCCTAACATGCATTAATCTAATTTTATCTTCACAGCTGCAAATAAATGTTTATAATGCCATTTATAGCTCTAATCACATTCCCTTTTCCAAATTCATTATTTTATCTATGCCTCTCCTTGGAAATAATGAGATTAGTGTTTCAGAAGAACATAGAATTCTGCCTGGAACCCAGGGGGACGTTTTTCTAAGGATTCTTCTAAAACTGATTAAGTCTAACTTTACATTTTCATACTTACACACAAACACACAATTTCACTAATGAACTGACCACATTTTGATTAAGTATCTTAAAGGAATTCACAATTAAGTAAAATACAGTTCCACGTGATAACATATCAGAAAGCACAGCAAAAGCTCTGTTTTGTATCGTGCAAAAGGCAAACTATTATTTATCCACCTGAACAGTTTCTTCTTTCCCAGAGTATTTTCCAATTTGGGTTTGGCCACTGATGAAAATCCCTAAAACTGGATGTAAGGGTTTGTTTTCAATTTGTTGATCATCAATATACAGAGTTACATCTTGTTCTGTTACTAAGAGACGAATTTGATGCCAGCCTTCATCAAATAATATCTATAGGAAGAAAGTACAGAAGATTCATAAATAAAATTCCTAACAACCTTTTATTTTTTCATTCCTTTTCCTCTGCTGACAACCATAAATCCACCCCGCATAAATTAGCTATATTATATACAAATTCTCCCTGACCCAAGCTGGGCCTCAAATGCCACCCACCAATTCTTTCCTTAATCCCTAAAGCTTCTATTACATATTTCGAAAGAGCTGTGCCGAACTCCCTCAAGGTCACAAAAAAGTTCCTAATCTCCCAGTCCAAATGCTTCCTCTCAGTCCTAATTCTTTTTACTTCATTGCAACTTTGGACTCCATAACTAGTCCCTCCTCTTTGATATTCTCATTCAACTTCCATGATTCAAGCCATCTTGGCTGTCCTCATTTCTTCTCCAATTGCTCCTGCTCTTTCCTTGTGAGGACCCCTTTTGCTCAGCCTGTCCTCTGGGGCGGCACTCCCCACGGGCCTGTCCTTGACATCTTGCATTCTCCTCTTTGACTAACTCATTCATTCCCACAGGTCAATTATTACTTCTATGGAATAACTCCCATATTTACATCAACATATGATAGCTATACTTCTAATACTGGCTGGACTAAACTTGCCAGGATGTCCACAATCAGCCTGACAGAGTATGTTACAAAACAAACTTGAACTATCTCCCAAAGTTTCTTCATATCCCTACTTCCCTTGGATCGTAGTATCTTCCGTTTCTAAACCAAAGCAAGGTTCTTTACCTCCTTCCTTTCCCTCAGAGGCAACTTTAAACAGATGCAAAGTTCTACAAAATATGTCTCCTAAACATGATTGAAATTCACTTCTTCATGTCCGTTCTCACTGCCATAAGTTAGGCTCATGAGTATCTTGCTTTATTTGAATAATGTTCAGACCTATCTTTGTCTCTAATCCTTCCTTCTTCATGCGGTCCTTCATACCGCCACTAATCTCTCGCATTAGAGTTTTGTCAGAGAACAAGCCCCATCTTAACTTCCATATTCCCAGGACCTAACATAATTCCAAAATAGAGTTGAAAGTAATGCTTATGAAAGAAAAAAGAAAAATAGAGGAGAGAGTTGCTTTGGCCATGACACACCTACGTAGGGTCAAGATCTTTTAATAGAATCCTGTCATCCACCAAATAAAATCCAAACCCCTTTGTGTGGCTTTCCAGGTCCCCACAATTTGAGTTCATACCTTGATAGCCTCTTTCATTCATCTTATACTCCAAACACAAGGAATACAAATATCCATTCTCTAAATAAAATTCCTGAATTGTACTACACATGACTACTCAATACTGAACCACTGACTTAATGTGCCCTTATCTCTCTCCATCAAAACCCTTTACATGCTTCAAAGTCAGTCCAAAAACCATCTCATTTATGAAGATTTTCTCATATTTTGTATTAGAATCCACTTTTCCCTCCACACTCTGCTAACATGCTATACTTCTATTAGGTATCAGAAGCCTTGAATTTCTCATTATAAATAAGCTCCTTGATGATAAGAAACATGTCTTATTCATTTGTCCTTTCTTACAGACCTAGCACATTGCCTTCAGTGAAAATGGCAGACAACACATTTTTAAAAATTTAATCTATTTACCAAATGAAGAAATTGTATAAATGCATAATCTCATATATAACCTTGTACATTTTCTAAATTATATACTACATTAGACTTTCATAATTATAGTAATGATCAAAACTTAATTGCTTTTATCATCCCATCTGCATTCTGAACACATGACTTAGAAAGTACACTTTTATTTTTAGCTTATTGATTTTATAAGATATATCCCTTTATGGGAAATAAAATGTCCTTATAATTAATGTAAATTCTGCATCCATTTTCTGCCTGTATTTAATGTTCTAACAAATGTCTTCATTTAAATATCCTGTGGGACATGGCAATGTGAAACAGACCAACATGGACTTTGAAAATGACCAGACCTAAATTCAATTTCTATTGTCACCACTTAACTAGCCCTGTTACTTTGAGTAGGAACTTAATAGCTCTGAACTTTGGTTTCTTTGTAAAATGGGAATAATAGGTTCTTCCATGGGTAGTTATTATAATTCAATGTGCCTGGTACTTAGTAGTAGACATTCAAAAAAATATTAGTTCCCCCACCCCTAAATTCCACATGGATTAAGAAAGAATTTTCCTTCCTTTCTTGCTTTTTTCAGTAAAGCAGCATTAATATATGAAGTCAATATATTTCCAGTCATGTTAAAATTATAGCTCTCTTCCCCCAATACACATAAACCCAACAGTGTTTCCTCATAAATATCATAATGATATCCGTGCATCTTTACCTTAACTTGAGGGTGAGCAAAAGTGACCACTTGTGAGCCATTAATAATGCTGGTTGTTGTAAATAGTAATGTTTTATCCACAGCATTTAAGGTAACTGCTATCTGTGGCCTTCCATCAATGGTTAAAATTCTCCATAAATCCCACATCTTCTTGACCTTAAATCTCTGAGTGGAGACAAATACATATGATGGAGGAAGACCTTCTGGGAAAACATTGCTAGAAAAAGAAGAACATGAATAAGCTTAAAGAATTTTCAACACACCTGTAGACATATTTAAAAAATTGTATCTACACATAACATTTACCTTGTGGATTCTGATAAATCAACTTTTGATGTTACTTCGTATCCTTTAATCTTTGACGGTGAAAGCTGGATTCTTTTCTTAACCTTTTTCTTTACACCCAAGCCTAAAAGAATGTCAAACCCCTTCTCATCTCGAGCTGCCACTGGAATTCGTGTTGGACAGACAGATTCTATAAATCAAAAGCAAAAGCAACAACAACAAAAAAGCAAAAGCAGTAAAAGTTGATTAATTGTGGACAACTTTAACAAGAAAATGATATTAAGGGGGAGATATTAGAAAACATAATCATAAAATTTATATATACATGCAAATATATATATATAAATATATGTACATGTATTTTCTGAGAAAACATGGGGGAATTTTTTTGGCATTTGAGAGTGAAGTCTCAATTGTCTTTTCTCCCCTTAAAAGGGGAGAAACATAAAACAGAAATGCAAGAGGACAGAAATCCATTTGTTAAAACAGAAATCCAATTGTTAGTAGACTGTTTTAAACACTATGCTGAAGTGTATAAGTTACTATGTATATTGAATGCAAAGCAACCCAATACCATAGAAGGGTAGGACGACACCGGAACAAGATTCATGATTCTCATCCAGGGCTTGCTATTAATTAGTCACATGACCTTGGATAACTCTTAAATTTCTTGGATCTAGATGAACCCTAAGATTCCTTTCTTGCATTCCCAGAATTTGAGGGGTTAAAAAATGTGTTGTTCTCAATATTCTTTCCAGTTCTAGAAGCTTATAATTCTACAGTTTAAATATCATTGATTCTGCCACTCTGGAAAAAACTTAATTCTGGGTCTTTTCTATTCACAGAAGTTCTAAAAATGGGCTATCACCTCATCTGTCATTAATTATATTATGTATTATAAGAACCATTTATACATAAGTAAAAACTATTTCGTTAAGAAGAAGAATTATGGTTTGCATTATGCAGTCATCCATGTAAATTTAAAATATGACACGCCTTTCACTTCTCTGGAAAACTAGTGTCTCAAATTATGTGGAAATTTTTATATGGCTGAAATGACATTAAGCTTTAATACCGTAGAAGTGCTGCAATGTTTTCAGATTTTTCCAAGGCCCCCATATAACGTACACACTGAGCATGACTGCTTATATTTTATAGAGCAGCTAACAAGAGAAAACAAGAACTCCACTAAATATACCTTAAGATAATCACTCTCTTACATGACATTAAGGAAAGGGGAGGGTATCATACTTATAATACAATAAAGAGTAATGAGATGAATTTTATTAAACCAACATGACAGTCATAACTTGTGCCATAGGATATTGGAAATAAAGTAAAGGTTTGATAGAAATAAAATCAGATGCATCCCTGGGAAGGGAGAGGTATTTTACTCTTCAGGCCTTAAGATGTTGAGTTTTGAAAGGACCCAGTTAATCACATCCTTCTTGCCCTGGTAAGCTTGCAGCTAACTGAGGAGACAGGGAAATCAGGCAAACAGAAAGTGTTGGTTAGAGGTGTGATCCAGCGAGTGTCATGAGGTACACGCTAGTTACCCACAGCCTCCCAGCAATGCAGGGCGGATTTACTCCCACTCACCTCAGGGGCACACCCTGCCCACTAAGATCACACCTGCTCCACCAGCTACTTTTATCAAACTCACTAATCCAAAAATGTTTTTCTCTTTCGGGGGTAAGGAGAGAGAGAGAGAGAGCAAAAGAGTTAGTCTAGCTAATCCCTCCATATGAAAACATGAAAAGTAGGAAATAATTGCCCCCACTAATACACTATTACACAGTTTAAATCATAAATCAATGAATAAAATTAAATCTTCCCTGCCATAGGAGGCAGTATTGGGGGGGTATACAGAACAATCTATGAAGCCTCACTTCAAATGCATTTGATTTAAAACTGCAAAACAAAGAAGTTCAGCTGAAAAGAAAATGTGTTCAACATGACATCATAAGAATATTCAGATTTCAACTGCTCCTTTGATTTGCTTTACAAAAGAGAAGTTCTAAGAGCTCAGACTTAAGACAAGAACTTTAGGTTTAGATCTAAGCCTCTCTCTTAACCTTTCATGAAACTTTGGATTCTCATCTGTGAAGTGAGAATCATCATCTTCGTGGGGTTTGCCTGAGGATCAAATGTGATGATGTACGGAAAGTGCTTTGTAACTCCAAAATCGCATGCATGTACAGGGGATACAGCACGCATTGTTTTCTATAATAAAATCCTTTACACATACAGCATTCTAATTCCCAAAACTTTATAGAAAGCGATGTGACAGTCTGGGAAGTCAGGAATGTAAATAGCCACAATATAGCCATGTGTCCATGTTCACTTAGGCACATCTCTTTAGGGAAAATGTATTTAAATAATTATATTTTCTTGGAGGAATAACCTTCTGCCCAATTTGGTCATCTACAAGAAGAACAATAGCATTACACATGGAAATTGAAAAGAAAAATGTAGTTAAAATGCTCAAATATAGTTTGTATGTTTGCATATATCCAGAGATAAGATATAGGTTTAAAAAAAAAAAGTTTACATATATAAAAGCCTATTTTGATTACCAACCCAAAGCTTTTTCACAAATTTCAGGGGAAAGAAAACAGGTAAATAATTAACATCCCCATTGTGTAGAAAAAAATAAATATATGTATAAGTATACAACCATATCCAGAGAGGGGAATGGAAACTAAAAATAAAAATTGGAACTTAAAAGTTATAATTTTAAGTACCAGGAAAATCAAATACTAAGAGAGACTCACTTGGAAACTTGCTCAACACCTACAACAGATAGATAGAATAATTTAGGTAAGTAAAGTTAGTTTTAAATAGTGAATTCAGGAGCAGGGCAAAAAGGACACACAGGAGACCAAAGTTCACAAATGGTTTCCTACACCGACTACACGGATATGATGTCAGTTTACTCCAATATGTCCAGAGAACATTTGTAATAGAAATTTTTTCTGAGATAAGCACAGATTACTCCATTTATTTTAAACCCTGGGGTCCAGTAATATTTGCTTTTCTGTTAAACCTCAGGGTTTAGGATTATAAGTAATTTAGTCTTATCAAGATCATTGAAAATGTGTTTTAGTTAAAATCCTGTCATGAACAGGAACACAAAAACTGTATATATCTTGATTCTAATCAAGGCAATCAAATGCATCTAGATACTTCTTTCTCGTTATAAGTTAATATCACAGGGCCACTGATAAACACATTATTCCAGAATATATCTAGCCTAGTTCATAAGTGACTAACAATCCATTCCACATTGCCAGACTGTATGTCACTCCACTCCGAAAGTCACATATTCTATTGAGAACTGGGAATTCTATCAAGGAGATCTGTGGTCAGAGACCAAAAGTAATTTTACTGATATTCAATAAAGCAGAGTCATCTATGGTGCCTATGGTACAACTCAGATCTATACACATTAATTTCTTCAAAGTTTCCTAGGATGAACTGGTTTTAATGGTAAGGCAAACGTGAGTGTATGTGCCACTGATACACACCCCTCAACAGTGATCAGTGGCAATTTAATACATTTACCTTCCTAAGGTCCATTATTTCATCATGTGTTTTCCTATCATGCACAAGTTCATCACAGTCACCATTGTTTCAGTTTAGCACTAAGATTCTGATAACTTAAACTCATATCATATTAGAGAGTAACAATAGCAAAACCAAAATATATAATCCAAGTAGAGATCCTCTTACCAAAGATTAGGTAAATAAACAAGAAGGCAGCCCCAACTTTACACAATTTATTTTCTCCTTACAGACTGAATAATCTCACCATCCTTTACCAGCAAGCATTCCCATTGCCTTGAAATCTAGGTTAATTTAGAGTGAAGAGTCCTTTACCTGAGGAGGAAGTCCGCCAGATGCATGGCTGATTCATATGGGACATAAGAAGCATAGATTTTTAAAGCATTCCTTTCAGTGATAAGTCAGTGGAAACAGTAGACTCCAACTACTTGTGTGCAAACTAGAAAAGTCCAAATCTTTTGCACAAGTAGCCTCACTGATCATAGAATATGTTATTATTTGACAATAAGAAAAAATATTTAAAAATGGAAATCCATATTTGGCTTAGAAAATAGTTAAGGAGAATATAGTTTTAAAAGCTTACAAAATTATAAAAATAATTCATCTGATTTTGCCATTTTTCATTTTAAAAGCATTGATTGTGCGATAAAATTTTAAGTTATTCTTTCCTCTGTTTGAATACTATGGATGGAGAAATGGTAATATGTTTGCCTTTACATATATCCAGACAGTCATATGCATCCAGTCCTTTACCTTATTCTTTATTCCTTTTTTTTCATTTTTAATTTGAATAGACTGAGCTTTTGTCAGATGTTAGTTATATATCATTTTAACATATACACTCTATTTTTTTTAACTAGACATGCATTTTAACTAGACATTGCAGAAGAAGAAAGGAAATGCACATCCAGAGACAAAGAGAGAATTTTGAAAGCATCCAGGCATTTTTACATGTTCCAGTGCTTCTCTAGAACACTGATATTAAGCATTCATAGAATGTGGTCTATATCATCACCAAGGTTGGAGTCAGTCACTTAGCCCAAGATCGCATTTCACGAAAGAGAAGTTGAAAAAGTCAGGGATCACCCCAGATCTGGACCTGACTCCCAGAGATTGGGCTGGACAACCATATAATCATATGACCTCGGGTTTGCAAATAAAACCATTAGGAGATAGTGCTTTACTTTAACAGACGTTGTGCTTACTGAATTTTTAATTTTTCTTTATTAAGGTACAACCTACATTCAGTAAAATACCCTAATCTCAAGTATAGAACTCAACTGGCACATATGTATACACTCAGATAACTTGCACCAGACAAAATAAAAAATGTCTAACACCTTAGAAAGCTACCTCATATTCCTTTACTGGCAATAACCACCACCATCAGAGACCACTGTTTGATTTCTATAACCAGATTAATTAGTTTTGTCTGTCCTCATAGTTAAATATCTAGGAGTTGACTTGCTGTTTCATAGGGTAGGTGTATGCTTTGCCCTAGTAGATAATGCCAAAAATTTTTCCAAATTAGTTGTATCTAACTAGTAATTGGTTATCCAACTGTTAATATGCCTGCCTTTACATAGATCCAGACAATTGTATGTGTACAGTCCTTTACTTAGTCTTTATTCCTTTACTTTTTCATTTTTAATTTGAATAGACTGAGCTTTTGTCAGATATTAGTTACTCCAACTAGCATGGCTATTGCCACTTATAAAGCATAGAGGGGTTATGAGAATCAAATATGTAATTAGGTGGTAATTATGCATAATATTTTAGAGAAAAAGGAGAGAATAGGCTATTCATACAAACCTTAAATATTCCTAATAAAAATTATTCTGAATGTTTTCTTGTTTGTTTCTGTCCTAGCATTAACTTATACAGCTGCACCAAAATCCAATCATAAACACTGACAATTTATTTTGTATATTTTCTGAATCATGCCACAGTAATCCCACTGTTTCCAATGAATACACAAACACTGCTTTTCACATAAAATATAAACATATCATGTTTCTTTTCTTGAAACATAGCTCTAGCCTCTCTAATTAAATGAATGGAAAATTCATGGTTTTGGATATACCACAAGCCCTGATAGTGTAAGTTGCCTTCAAAACAGATTAGATTCAAATTGTCTTAATCTACAGAGATAATACAAAGTGATTCCCCTAAATATTTGATGATGTTTTATAAAACATTATACACAATCCTATTCTATCTGCCAAGCTTCATTCCACCTTTGTCCTCTCATTTCTCCCTGCCTCACCTCAGTGTTTGAAAATTCATGCATATCAATAGTGGGGAGGAATAATAGAAGGAATCAATTTCATGCGAGAGCATAGAAATTAATCACATTTGTTACGAAATCATGGAAGCTAAAATACTTGCCCCCTCCAAAGACATCTTGGTAGCCTTGCCATGGCTCCTGATATGTGTATCCTTACCTGTTGTGACTTCCATTAAAATGCAAGGGAAGGCTATTGTATAGGCCATTTTTACAAAGCACTTTATGGGACATCATCAGCTAGACCAATATACACAGTGTGGGAGTTGCAGAAAAAGAAAGGAAATGGACATCCAGAGACAAAGAGAGAATTTTGAAAGCATCAAGAGAAAGCAACCCCTTATGACAAGAGTACCCCATAAGACTATCGGTGGATTTCTCAGTAGGAACCTTGCAGGCCACAAGGGAATGGGATGATAAATTAAAAGTGCTGAACTGAAAAAAACTACCAACCAAAAATACTACATCTGGCAAAAGTGTTTCAAATATGAATAAGAAATAAACATTTTCTCAGATTTAAAAAAGTTAACAGTTCATCACCACTAGACCTGCCTTACAAGAAATACTGAGAAAGTCCTCCAGGTGAATTGAAAGAACATTAAATAGCAATACAAAAGCATGGAAAGTATAAAACTTGTTGACAAAAGTAAACATATATTTAGAACACTAAAATACTATATAATGGTGATGTGTGAATAACTTTTAATTTTGATACAAAAGTTAAAAGATAAAAGTATAAACTATATAGTTTTTACTTTTACAGTAATAACTATATCTAAAAATATGTTAATAGATACACAATATAAGATGATGTAATCTGTGACATCAATAACAAAGTGTGAGGGGGCAGGGTGATATAAAATTGTAGAGTATTTGTATGTGATTGAAGTTAAGATATTATCAGTTTAAAATAGATTTTTATAACAATTTAATGTTTAATGTAACCCCCATGGTAACCACACAAAAAATACCTATAGAACATACACAAATGAAAGTGAGAAACAAATCAAAGCATATCGCTACAAAATCAATGAAACACAAAGGAAGACCACAAGAGAAAAAAGAACAAAAAGGCTATAAGACAGAAAACAATGAACAAAATACCAATATGAAATCCTTCCCTATCAGTAATTAGTTCAGATATAAATGAATTAAACTCCCTAATAAAAAGACACAAAGTAGCTAAATAGATTTTTAAAAATTCAATTATATCCTGTCTATTAGACATGTACTTTAAAATTAATGGCTCACACAGGTTAAAAGTAAAGGGATGGAAAAAGATACTCCATGCAAATAGTAACCAAAAGAGAGCAAAAGTGGTGATACTTATATCCAATGAAATGGGCTTTAAGTCAAAAACTGTCAAGGGAGACAAAGAAGGACATTATGTAATGATAAAAGGTCAACTCACCAGCAAGACATAAAGGACATAACTCTAACTATACATATAAATACATATATTCACCTGACATCACAGCACCCAAATATGAAGCAAACACTGACAGAACTGAAGGGAGAAATATAGAGTATCACAACAATAGTAAAAGATTTCAATACTTCACTTTCAATATAAGATAGAACATCCGGACAGAAGATCAAAAAGGATATGAACAACACTATAGATCAAGTGAAACTAACAGACATACGCAGAACATTCCACCACACAGTAGCAAATACCCATTCTGAAGCACAAGGAAAACATTCCCCAGGAAAAAATATGTTAGGCCAAAAAACAAGTTTCAACATATTTAAGAAGACTGAAATTATACCATGTATATTTTCCAACCACAGTAGAACGAACTAGAAATTAATGGTAGGAGGAAAACTGGAAAATTCAAAAATATGTGGAAACTAAATAACACTTTCTTGAATAACCACTGAATCAAAAAAATACATCAAAAGAGAAATTAGAAAGTATCAAGCAAAACTAAAACACAATGTTCTAAAACTTATGGGATGCAGCAAAAGCAGTATTAGAAGGAAATTTATAGCAATAAAAATCTGCATTAAAAAATAAAGATCTCAAATAAACTACCTAACATTTCACATCAAGGAGCTAGAAAAAGAACAAAGCCCAACATTAGCAGAAGGAAGAAAATAATTATGATTAGACTGGAAATAAATATAATAGAGAATAGTAAAGCAATAGAAAACCTCAACAAAATTAAGAGTTTTTTTTAAAAGATTGACAGAACTGATAAAACTTTAACTAGATTAACTGAAAAGAAGAGAGAAGATTCCAATAAAAAACAATAGAAATGAAAGAAGAGAATTACAACTGATACCACAGAAAAACAAAGGATCCTAAGGAACTGTAAAACTTATACACCAACAAATTTGATAACCCAAAAGAAATGTATAAATTCTTAAAATACACAACATGCCAAGACTGAACCATGAAAAAATAGAAAATCTGAACAGATTGATAACTAGTAAGGAGACTGAATCAGTATTCAAACAACCTCCCAACAAAGAAAAACCCAGGACCAGATGTCTTCACTGGTGAATTCCACTAAACATTGAAAGAAGAACTGTGCCAATCCTTCTCAAACTCTTCCAAAAAACTGAAGAGGAGGGAATATATCCAAACTCTTTTTATGAGGCCAGAGTCACCCGGATACCAAAGCCAAAAAAAGACAGTACAAGAAAGGAAAACTACAGGCCAATATTCCTGATGAATATAGATACAAAAATCCTCCACAAAATACTAGCAAATTGAATTCAACAGCATATCAAAAGAATCACAAAGTATCTTCCACCATGACCAAGTGGAATTTATCCTTGGGATGCAGAGATGATTCAACCTATGAAATCAATTAATATGACATACCACATTCACAGGATAAAGCATAAAAGTCACATAATTGTCTCAATAGATGCAGAAAATACATTTGTCAACATCCTTTCATGAGAAAAACACTCATCAAAATAAATAAATAATTTACCTCAACATAATAAAGGCCCTATACTAAGCCACAGCGAAAAAACACATCCAACAGTGAGAAACTGAAAGCTCTTCCTCTGCAATCAGGAGCAAGATAAGAATGCCCACTGTTGCCATCTATTCAACACACTATCGGAAATACTAGCCAGAGCATCAAATATAATAATATACTGAGAGATAAACTTAACCAAGGAGGCAAAAGACTTAAGTGTTGAAAACGACAAAACATTACTGAATGAAATTAAAAACAAATGGGAAGATATATATGCTCATGGATTGGAAAATTTAATATTTAAAAAATGTCCAGATCACACAAAGGGATCTACAGATTCAATGCAGTTCCTATCAAAATCCCAATGGCTAGTCACAGAAGGACAAATAGTGCATAATTCCACCTTTATGAACTATGTAAACTAGTCAAACTCATAGAAACGGAAAGTAGAGTGGTGGTTGTCGGTTGTGGAGAGAATGAAATAGGGGACTTGCTGTTCAATGGGCAAAGAGTTTCAGTCATGCAGCGTGAAAAAGTTCTAGCTATCTGCATCTGCAGGGCAACACTGTGCATATAGTTAGCAGTACTGTCCTGTGTACTTTAAGAGGGCACATCTCACATTGTGTTTTTACCAAAATAAAAAATAGAAAGCAAGATGCTCAACATCACTAATCATCAGAGAAATGCAAATGAAAACCACAATGAGATATCACCTCACTTCTGTCAGAATGGCTGCCATCAACAGATCAACAAACAACAAGTGGTGGCGAGGATGTGAACAGGAGGCAACCCTCGTGCACTGCTGGCGGGAAGGCAGACTGGCGCAGCCGCTGTGGAAAACAGCACGGAGTTTCCTCAAAAATATTAAGGACAGAACTGCCTCACGCCCCAGCTATTCCACTTCTGGCTATATATTCAAAGAAACCCATATATCGAAAGAATATATGGACTCCTGTGTTGATTGTAGCATTATTTACAATAGCCAAGATATGGAAGCAGCCCAAGTGCCCATCAATAGATGAGTGAGTAAAGTTTTGATTCAAATACAGGATGAAATATTACTCAGCCATAAACATGAATGAAATTTTATCATTTGCAAAGCATGGATGGACCTAGAGGGTATTATGCTCAGTGAAATAAGTCAGACAGAGAAAGATAAATACCATGTGATTTCACTTACATGTGGAATCTAAAGAACAAAATAAATGAACAACAAAACTGAAACAGACCTATACAGAGAACAGACTGATGGCTGACAGATAGGAGGGGGAAGGAGGGTTGGGTGAAAAAGGTGAAGGGATTAAGAACTATAAGTTGGTAGTTACAGAATAATCACAGGGTTGTAAACAACAGCATAGGGAATATCAGGAGGAATCACTTTGTAAAGTATATGATTGTCTAACCACTACACTGTACACCTGAAACTAATACAAAATAATACTGAATGTAAACTGTAACTTAGAATTAAAAAATTAAGGAAATACAATAGAAAACAAAAGAAGAAAATTAGACTCTGAGACAGATGAAGAAAACACTGCTCACCAACAAAAAGTAGACCTGAAATAAGGAATGTAGTGTAGAAAACACCTCCAGGGAAATAATAAATCAGTGAAGGTGCAATAATCCATGTGGGAATAAAAATATAAATAATATTTTGTTCACTATGGGTCAACCACAACATAGCATAAAAGTAAACAGTGTTAGGAAATGGTAATTCTATATGCTGAGAACCTCACAGTGGAAGTTAACGATTTGTCAAAAAATGAAACTGTCAAATGATTCAAATGCACATTACATGATTTGAGGCTGCTGCAATACAGCAATGCATTAGTTTTGTCAATTAATCATAATCTAATAGAGTATAAAAAGTCAAGTACAAAAAGTCCATATATTCCATAACTATGATTTCAAAAATTACACTTTAAAAGATAGCTATTGTACAGCATATATGCGAACTGAATAGACACGGATATTATTTACGTTCTTTTCAAAGTGTAGATGAAAAATATTTGGCAAGATTTCAAATTTGATATTTTTTTATAGATTGTACATTTTAACTGAAAAAAATTATACCCCTTTTAAGTACAGCTACTCTTTCATGTGTAATAGAATTTTTTTAATAGAATGCATTTGCCAAAATACATATCTATAAAAAAATCTATGAAGCATACACTGAGCAGACATATTTAATCAAATTTATATTTTAGGATAAAAATGAACAGTAAGTAAAATCTCAACATGAAAAGTCTATTTTAATAATGAAATATATCTACCTTCAAAACCAAAGATTATACTTTGACAACATCTTAAAAATCTATATCCTTCAGGCCTGTTCAAGATGAACAAAAGTCAATACAGTCTTATTGTTAGAGGTTCATAAAAAGAATAACTGTGATGACTATTTATACTTGTTATGGCACCTTTTAAAAGTTTGGTTAAAGAAAATGCTTAATTTCTTAATAATCTAAAAAACTTTTGAAATGTTATTTACCATATCCCCCAAACAAATATTTTTAAAAATAGAGAAATTAATTTTTCTAAGCCACAATCATTTAGAAATTTTTCTATCAAATGTGAACCAATCAATTTTTAAGTTTTTGATGGTAAACAGGAAAAAAAAACCTTTCCATTTTACAGTAATATTATTTTTCCAGCTATATAATATATTAAATGTCCATTTGACCCAGTTATCTCACTTCTAGGAATATATCCTAAGAAACTCAAAACATCAATCAGGTAAAATGTATGCATCCCTATGTTCATAGCAGTGCAATTTACAATAGCTAAGGTCTTCAAACAGCCCAAGTGCCCATCAGTAGATGAGTGGATAAAAAAGCTGTGGGACAGTTATACCAGGAAATACTATGCAGCTGTAAAAAAAAAAAAAAAAAAATATCTTACCCTTTGAGACAGCATGGAAGGAACTGGAGAGTATTATGCTAAGTGAAATACACCAGGCAGAGAAAGACAAGTATCACATGATCTCACTCATATGTGGAATATAACAAACAAAATAAACTGATGAACAAAATAGATCCAGAGACATAGAAGCATGGACCAGACTGATGAATCTCAAAGGGAAGGGCGGGGGGGGATTAATCAAAGAACTTATATCCATTATGCATAACCCATGAACACAGAACCATGAACGCAGGGTGGAGGGGATCAGTGGGGGGGAGGAGGGGGGACAACTGTAATAATTTAAACAATAAAGATACATTTTTAAAAATTAAAAATTTTTTAAAAATTTTAAAATATCTCAGTCCAAAAAAGGAGGGTAGGACAGAAGGGGAGAGAAGAAACAGAGAAATGTGGAATAAGAGGAAATAAATAAACCTAAATGTATGAGAAATCACAGGAAGAGTTAATGGATTAAAAAATAAAAAGATTTGAACAAATTACACTCCCCCAAATAATCTGAACATAAGCATGTCTATACCCTAACAGGATTAATGCTTACCAGAAATTGGGATTTCCCCATACCATGAAGTTATCATGAAGTTAGATTTTATGGAATGGCATAAACATAATAAATAGACAGGTTAACACTATATTTCCAATGTTTTCTCACTGCTCATGGAAGTTCCAGTTCTCTCAAGTGCAATTTTTAACATTTTTTCAGAGTTTTAAAAATGTTAGTAATTTTATCTTTCTTTGAAGAAATGAGAGTTTCTCATTCAGAACTATGTTCAAGAATATCCCATTTTTGTGCTAGAAAAACTTAGAAATGAACTAAACATACAAAAATAAAGAAATTATTAAATAAATAATCTTAGGAGAGTGTCTGCTATCATGCTAATAGTTTACAAATTATACATGCAACAATAAAGTATATAATAATAGAAAAATTGAGTATTAAATTATATGTACAATATTATCCTTACTTAGGCACATGAATAAACTCTCAGACACACTGAACTAAAACAGAAAAAGGCTGAAATAAAAAAGATGAAAAGACTCATTAACAGCAGTGATATGGTCATATGTAATTTACATATATTTTTATTCTTTATATATCTTTATTTCCTGCCATCTCCACAATAGACATGTTGTAATTAAAAGATAAAACAACAAATATAACAAAATACTGTATTATCCAACTGGAGATATTATAAGTAATTGTTTCTAAAAACAAACTTATCTAGAATAAATATAACACAAAAAATTGTGTTCACCTCGATTCTAACATGTTATTTGATGTTAAAAATAACTATCTATACCAGTGTAAATGAACAGTTTATGCCAAAATGTAAGAAAGTGCAATTATTCATTGTTTCCAAATTATAGTAAGGCTTACCTTCACAAAGCTTCTGCTTCATCACCTCCCTTATTTTGGATATCGCAATATAGTCCTCGACATAAAACACGTACGTAGAGGAAGGCTTGTTAGCAATAGCTCTAAGTTCTGCATCTTCTGTTTCTGAGCCAACCCCAATGGCAAATAATGTTATTTTATTGTCTCTTGCTGCTTCTGCCGCATCTTTGACTTCATCTTGGGATTTACCATCCGTAAGTACCACTGCGATCTTAGTCAGAAAGCGGGAGGACTTGGCAAAGAGGTAATCAAGTGCAAACTGGATGGCCCTGCCAGTCCTTGTGTTCCCTCCTAAGTAGTGTATGGATTCCATCGCTGCCATCAAATTCTCTCCCGAAATGTGGCTTCCAAGAGGAATCTCCAGGACAGGGTAGTCACTGTACTGGACCACTCCAACCTGAATAAACTTTGGTCCTATGTCAAAGTTTTTTGTGATATTGACAAGCCACCTTTTGACTATTTCAAAGTTTTCTGGGCCAACGCTGTAAGAACCATCTAAGATGAAAACTAAATCTGTCGGAGCAGTACGACAACCTAAGTGGGGGGGAAACAAAAGCATCAGCTCACATTTGTTATATAAAAAGCAAAAAGTGGAAAGTTTTACATGCATGATGTTTTAATTAACCAGATGGACTGAATTCTTTCACAGTGTATATGTATATCAAGTCACCATGATGAATGCTTTAAACATCTTACAAGTTACAAGTCAATTGTACCCCAGAAATTTTTTTTAAAGATCACAGTAATTATTTATAGGAGCTTTGTGAAGATTAAAATACCCTGCTTAGCTCATGAAAATTCTTTGTAAATGAGGGCTATTATTTTTGCCGATATTTTTAATTATCTTATTTTTAAAATTAACGATTCAGCTTTAAATAGGGAATAAAATATGCATGCTGTACATGAACATGATATCTAGATATTTCTTTGTAGGTATGAATATTACCTATCATAAAGCAGCATTTTATTCTACTTCCCCACTGAATAAATGAAAATAAATAAATAACCGCATGATTTTCAGCTATACACAAACATTATTGTTTTAAATTATCAATGAAATATGTTTTATTTAATACTGCCTGAATTATTTACAAATATATAAAAAACAATTAAAAGAGGGAAATAAAAACAAACTTTCTGCCAACTCCAGGACTCAAGCAGCCAATAAAGATCCATATTCTTCATTTAAAAGTTCATAAAAGTTAAATGAGCCAAAATCAGCAAAGTCATCAGTCTTGCACTACATGCAAAGTGAGTTTTTAAAGGTCTGATCTCTCATCATCAGTGACTAACGTAGCCAAAACATTAGCTTGTGCGAAGTGAATCTATATTCAAAGGTATAAAGCTATTTCTTTTTCCATAAAGATTCTTGTTTCAAGATACCAGGAAACAGTGTGATCAGCACATCTTATAGTTCTACTGGGAAAAAAGACTAACTCTGGTGCAAGTTACACCTAGACAAGTTCTGAGCACTTGTAGAGAGAAAAACTTCACTCTGTTTCCCACAGCACACAGCATGCCTCCAACTCTATCTCGTTATTTTAGTGTGTATAATTGAATACCTACTCCGTGTCTGATATCATGCTAGGTACTGGCTCCAAAGATACATATGATATCTCAAAAAGCTCACAGTCTAGTAAGACAGATAACTGGCTGGGTAGGGAGAGTACAAAGTATTATGAAAACATTCACAGCCCATCTGATGAGGATCACATGCCCCTGGATTTGATGAATTGGAAGAAAATGAGCTGAGCCAAGGTACTACGACAGCAAATGTTAAATCTTATGTTTTTACTCATATTAATGGTCTCCTTTAAGTTGTGATCAGATGCCCAGGATGATTTATTTTCTGTATATATTTCAAATAAGATATCATAATTGCAAAGAATGGTATTGGAAAGAATGGTTTAGTGAGAATTAGTATTCGTATTTTTGTATCTCCTTAGGAGTAAGTTATCAGTCAATCTCCCTCTCTCCCTGTCTTCCACTTCCTCGCTCCCTCCTTTCCTCTCCTTTCCTCTCCTTCCTTTTCCTGATGTTTGCCTTCTTACATATCTGGGATGATGATGACAAGGTTCACATAAAGAGTCCTCAATTTTACAGTTTCCCATCACAGTAACCAGCTAAATAAACACTGTTGTCAGGTGAACACGTATGAGTCAAGATGTTACTTAAAAAACAAAATGAAAAACCTGCCAAAACACGGATTTGTCTCAAAAATGCAAGTGTGATCATGACGCTACTCCTAAGGTGCTAACGGCAGGTGGTCGTGCAGTGCAGAAGGGAGCAAGGGACACTCTTCCAACCACCTCTGCCATGGTGGCCACTGCCAGGGTTCAGGGCAGGGACAGCAGAATGGAATTCCGCCCACTGGCAACTTTTCTAACCCAAGGGAATGCAATTTTTCTGTTATTTTTGAACCCTGGTCTGGGGTTATGCTCTTATTGAGGTTTCTGAAAGGCTAGGGAAGTTGTGTTTGCAGAGCTCTTCGAAGTTGCCCTTTCTAAATACTGTGAGATTCATTACTGTCTGGACCTGCGAGTGTTTTTGTGCCACTTGAATCTGTAGTTATAAATGCTTACAGGGTTATTCTTGGCAATTCTACCCCTTTCCAGAGCCATAGAGTATATATTTCATACCTGCACGGTTAGCCAAGACCATGGGTACAAAAAGCAAATATTGCCATTTATAAACACCAGACAAAATAGTACTCCAAGAGACCTTCTCCTTGGGGAGATGAATCACCGATGTCATAGAAAAGAAACGGACTGAAGATAAAAGCATAGTGGAAAGACTAGTTACAGCTCTAACGAGCTGTATGAAACTAGGTAACCCCCTGAAATTTTGTGAATCTCTTTTCCCGCTCAAAACAGAGAAAAAAGTATCCACCTTGTTGGGTACTTGGGTGTATTAAACTATGAAAGTGTTAGGCAAACATTGTTTTAATAAATTTTAAGCCAAGTAAAATGAAGCTGTCAAACCACCTGATTTAACTGTATAGAAACCATAATTAACTTAAAGTAGGGCCTTTATAAGTTTTAAAATATGAAAATAAGCCAATTCTTAAAAAGAAGTATGATATCTGCTGTAGAGGCCTGGGTAGCAGAACCACATTAATATAGCTCTTCTCTAGAAATGGTTCCTACAGGCAACTACAGTAACAGTGGCTGTCTACATGCATTATCTCGCTTACACGAATTATCTCACTGTCTCTGTGAGATAACCTCAGAGGATGGTGCTGATAACCATCCTAGGAGGTAG
Source organism: Miniopterus natalensis (assembly GCF_054644295.1). NCBI lineage: Eukaryota > Metazoa > Chordata > Mammalia > Chiroptera > Miniopteridae > Miniopterus > Miniopterus natalensis. The sequence goes on from NC_142085.1 coordinate 25,383,215, forward strand.
GTATTTTTTTATCTCTGTATCATAAGTGGCTGAACTCAACACGAAGGTTTATTCCAAAGCCTGATGGGTTAACAGAATAAACAATTACCGAAGAGTTCTCTCCAAATGACCTCTGTTAGAAGCTTTTCCTCTCGACTAATGTGTAACATGGCAATTCATTCCTGTTAGAAAATTACAACATCAAAGACCCTAAGAAGGAGATCCCTGAAACCACTGCGGGAGCGCCTCTTGCTGGATTCCTACAGCCTGCTGGTAACAGAAAGGGGCGGCGCGGGGGGCGGGTGCTCTTACTCGATCGTATTTCATCTTCAGCGGATAGGGAATCCTGGAGAAGCAGGGCCACAACTGCCCACAGGAGCTTGAGATGGAGAGCCATGTTTCCGTTTCCGTTCCAAGTATTTTGGTTTTAGGATTCCTAAAAAGAAAAAGAAAAAAGGGAAGTTAAATATATTTTAAAAATAACACAACAACCTAGCCACTGTAAGTTTAATTTTAAAACTGCAATACCCAGTTGTAGTACAGTTGATGTTTACTATCCTTAAAATTAATTTGTGTGTTTAAAATAGCCACACAAGGAGTAGGACCTGAGGAAGACCTTGATAAGTCTTTTAATTCATAATTATCTTGAAAAATTATAAACTTTTCTAAAACTTTGGGCTTTGCCCAAAATATTTTCCAGAATTCCTTTTAGCATATTCTGTAAAGCCTTATCACATTCTTTGTATTATCTTGATGGTACCAACAGTCTTCTTTAAATATGTATTTGCATTTAAAAAACATGCGAATGGTATCTGGTAAAATATTTATATGATAAAACTGAGTGATAAAGTTTAACTTTTAAAAGTGGGGTGTAATTATAAACATTAGATATAATTGATTTATAAACAGTTATATGACATTAATGTATCTTTTAAGTGAGTCCACGGGCTTTACTTCTAGTTAGAATGTGGAAAGTTGCAAGACTTTCACTCCCATCAATGAGAACATGCCAGATAAATTATAAAACTGTAGTATTTTTAAACCTAGAAGAAAAGACTCGATTTAAAGAAACCTAAATAAACCAAATTCCAAAAGTTAGTAGTCCTTCATAAGGAAGAAGAGATTCGGGGCTGCTTTTGTGCCTAGCCGAAAGGGACTCCCCTGGAGAAGAGGAATTTGCCACAGCGTGGGAGAAGCCAGCCAAAGGGGGTGAGACAGGTTGGCACCCTGAGGGGCCCAGCCACAGACCAAGGGTGCCCCACCCAGCAGTTCTTCCCCAAGAGCTTTCACTGAGCGCATGGAGCAGACAAGTAATACAAAGAAAGACGAGAGCAGTTGAAAGAGCATAGAGAGAGCCTCCCCCGGTTCCGATACCCAGGACAGAGCTCAGATACAAACCCGTGGCTTGCGAGGGCTAGAAGGGAAGCAACAGCACCGGAGTCCCTCCAGACCCTGCAGGCCTTTACTACATGGAGAGAGGTTCCTCGGAAGGCAGAAAGCCGAAGGCCAAGAGAATAGACTCGGAAATACAAAAAGCTGTAACCCTACTGAAAAGCTGAAAGAAACCTCCCAGAATAGGAGAAGGGAGAACATTTTATTTCTGCCCTGGCCGGTTTGCTCAGTGGTTAGAGCACTGGCCTGTGCACCAAAGTGTCGCAGGTTTGCTTCCCGGACAAGGGGAACGTAGCTGGGGTGCAGGTTCAATCCCCGGGCACAGTAGGGGCACCTATGGGAGGCAACCAATCCATGTGTCTTTCACATCAATGTTTCTCTCTCTCTCCCCCTCTCTCTCCCTCCCCTACTACTCTCTCTAAAAATCAATGGAGCCCGGCCGGCGTCGTGGCTCAGCAGCTGAGCATCAACCTCAGATCCAGGAGATCCCGGGTCGATTCCCGGGCAGGGCACGTGCCCAGGTTGCGGGCTCCATCTCCAGTGGGGGGCGTGCAGGAGGCAGCCGATCAATGACAACTCTCTCTTCGCTGGTATTTCTATCTTTCTCTCTCCCTCTCCCTTTCTCTCTCTGGAATCAATGAAGATATATTTTTAAAAAAATAAACAAAAATAAATAAAACAATGGAAAATATATACCCTGGGTGAGAATTAATAGCAACAAAAAGGAAATTTGATTTTTGATCAGGAGAAAAACACTCAAGCAGATTCAGAGATGATCTACATATCAGATATATCAAACAGGATTTATGAAACAGCTGTAATAAATTTGTTAAAACATCTAATAAATAAGATGGACAACAATGTGCAAAAATATGAAAAGACTTAGAAGAGACCTGGAGACTATAAAAAAGATACAAACTGAAATGCTTGCAATAAATATGTGTGTGTATGTATATATATATACGTATATATACAAACACACACACACACACACACACACACACACACATAGACTGAAAAAGAATTCATGCAAATGGCCTTAACTGTATACATATAAGGAAAAGGTCAGTAAACTGAAAGATAAGTGAATAATTGAAATTATCCCAAATGAAACCCAAAAATGGGTGGGGAGACAGTGATAAAAGGAACAGAGCATCTGAAATTTATGGGAAACTATCGAATAATCCAGGTTTAGCATACAAGTAATTAGTTTTTGAGATGGAAAAGAGAAAGTGAATATAGAGATATCTGAAAATACAATGGCCAAGAATTTTCCAAATTGATAAACATTGCAAACAATCAGATCAAAAAAGTTCAACAAACCCCAACAATATATAAAGTCAGTCACATTTAGGTGCATCATAATCAGTTGAAAATAAGAATAAAAGAGAAAATTCCTAAAACTAGCCAGAGAAAAAAGACATGTTACATACAGAGGAACAATAATAAGAATTTTAGATAGAAATTTCACAGTAATAAATTTGGCAACAGATCAGAAAGATAGAAAAATCTTAAATGTGTAAACATCTAATAATAAAGCTTCAGAATACACAAAGCAAAATAATTTTTTCAAGCTAAAAAAGAAAAAGACAAATTCAAGTCACAATGTGAAATTTCAACATCAGTTTTCAGTAATTACTGAATTAGACAAAAAGTTAGCAATAATACAAAAGATCTGAAAAAGAGCTACTTTTCATGGAGTGGACATATAAAGAACACTCCACCTAACAACAGCAGAATATCCATTCTTTTGTAATGCATATAAAATAGTCAACAAAATAGATCATATGCTGGAGAAAAAGCAAGTCTTAAATTCCAAAGGATTCAGATTACACAGCTTATGTTCTTTGACCTAAATGATATTAATTTAGAAAAGGAAGAATATCCCAAAACACTTGAAAATTTAGCAATACACTTCTAAATAATTCATGAATTAAAAGGAGATAAAGAGATTACTAAAGCTTTGTCATAGAATTTGAAAGCAGGGAGCATATACCTCCAGCTTTGTTTCTTCTTTGGCTATCTGGGATCTTTTGTGGTGCAATATCAAGTTCAGGATTATTTGTTCTGGTTTTGTGAAAAATGCCATTGGTATTTTTATAGGATTGCACTGAATATGTACATGGCTTTGGGTAGTATGGCTGTTTTAATCCTTCCAAATTTTGAGAACAGTATATCCTTCCATTTATTTGGGTCTTCTTCAATTTCTTTTATCAATGTCTTACAGTTTTCAGAGGGCAGTTCTTTCACATCCTGGGTTAAATTTATTCCTAGGTATTTTATTCTTTTTGATGCAATTATAAATGGAATTTTCTTAATTTCTCTTTCTGATAGTTTAATAGTGTATGGAAATGCAACAGATTTCTGTGTATTAATTTTGTATTCTGCAGCTTTACTGAATTCATTTATTAGTTCTAATAGTTTTTTGGTGGAGTCTTTAGTAATGAAAACAGTATGGTAATGGCACAAAAACAGACACGGAACAAAATAGAGAGCCCAAAAATAAACTCACACATATGGTCAATTAATCTATGATAATGGAGGCGAGAGTATACAATTGTAAAAATGACAGGCTCTTCAACAAATGGTGTTGGGAAAACTGGACAGATACATGCAAAAAACTTAATCTGGATGACATGTTTATGCCATATACAAAAATACACTCAAAATGGATTAAAGATTAAATATAAGACCTAAAATCATGAAACTCCTAGAAAAAAAACATAGGCAATAAACACTTTGACATTGGTCTTAGGAGATTTTTCTGGATATGCCTCTCCAGGCAATGGCAAAGAAAGCAAAAATAAACAAATGGTATTATATCAAACTAAAATGTTTTTGTACAGTGAAAGAAACCATCAATAAAACAATGAACAAACTACTGAATGGGAGAAGATATTTGCAAATGATATATCCAATAAGGGGTTAATATTCAAAATATATAAAGAACTCATTCAGCTCAACATCAAAAAACCAAACACTCCAATTAAAAAAACGGGCAGAGGACTTCAATAGGCATTTCTCCAAAGAAGACATACAGATGGCCAACAGACATACGGAAAGATGCTCAGCACCACTAGTCACCAGGGAAATGCAAATCACAACCACAATGAGATATCACCTCACACCCGTCAGAATGGCTATTATTAACAAATGACAAGTATTGGCATGGATGTGCAAAAGGGGAACCCTTGTGCACTGTTGTTGAGATTGAAAATCAATGCAGCCAGTATGGAAAATAGTATGGAGGTCCCTCAAAAGAAAAAAATTGAACTACCATACAGTCTAGCAATTCCACTTTTGGGTATATATTCCAGAAAAGCTGAAAACACTAATTCAAAAAGATCTATGTACCCCTATATGTTCATTGCAGCACTATTTACAAAAGCTAAGATATAGAAGCAACCTAAGTATTCATCAATAGATGAATGGATAAAGAAGATCTGGTATATATGTCCAATAGAATACTACTCAGCAATAAAAAAAGAATAAAATCTTACCATTTGTGATCTGGATAGACCTAGAGGGTATTATGCTAAGTGAATAAGTCAAACAGAGAAAGGTAAATATCATATGTTTTCACATATATGTGGAATATAAACATGAAGGAGAATAAGAGGTGCAAACTTCCAGTTACATGGGGATGTAATGTACAGGGAATATAGTCAATAATATTGTAATAACTTTGTAGGGTGGCAGACAGTTACTAAACTTATCATGGTGATCACATTATAAGGTATATGAATGTTGAATCACTAATATTATACACTGAAACTAATATAATATTATATGTCAGCTATACTTTAATAAAACAATCAGAGGGGATATTAAAAAATATTTCAAACTGACCAATAATTATTTTTAAAAATAAAATTTTATGATGAAGCTAAAGTACTGCTTAGAGAAGGGTTTAGCTTAAAAACATTTATTAGAAAAAAAAATTAAAAATCAGTATCAAAGCTTCCACATTAAGAAGCTAGGGAAAGAACAACGAATTAAACACAAAAAGTAAAATAAAATTATCAGTGAAACAGGAAATTAAAAAATAACGTTAATTCTTTAAACAAATGAATATACTTCAAAATCCTTGCAAAAATAATTAACAAATAAGACATAAAACATGTTACCTAAGTCAATATTGAAACAGGGGACTGCCACTACAGATCCTATAGACACTGAAAGAATAATAAGTTGACAGATAAAGTGGACAAACTCTTAGAATATGGTACTTATTAAATCAGGTCTAAATTGAAATTATTTATTAAATAAATTGAATTTTTAACCAAAAATTTTCTCACAAAGAAACTCCAGGTCCAGATTGTCTCACCAGTAATTTCTAGTAAACATTTAAGGGGGGGGGGGGGGGGACGACACTAAAAAAAACTCTATCATGAAAAGAACTATATAAAAATAGAGGAGGAATGAACTTTCCCCAACTTTTAGTATGAGGCCAACATAACCCTAATAGAACACTAGAAAAAAGTATTACAAGATAAATCTATAGTTGATTAGCCTTCATGATCAAGGATGTAAACATCTATAATAAAATATTAGCAAATCAAATCTAGAAATACATAAAAAGTGACGTTTACCCCAGAAATACAAGGTTGCTTTAACATTCAAAACTCAATTGATATAACTTACTATACAAAGAGACTTTAAAAAAACTTCAATGAACATCTCAATTTATACAGCAAATAACAAAGTTTAATACCCATTCATGATAAAACTCTCAGCAAACTAAGCAGAAGAGAACCTCTTCAACCTAATGAACGCCATCTATGAAAAATCCACAGATAACACATTAAATGATGAAAGACTAAATGCTTTCCCTCGAAAATCAGTAAGAAGTTAAGGATATACTCTCACATCACTTCTATTCAAAATGAACAGGGAGTCCTGGCCAGTGCCATATATGAAATGAAAAATAAAAAATATAAAGAAAAAAAGCATGACTGTCTATCTACATAAAAAACTTTTGGAAATCTATTAAAACACTAGTAGAACTAATGAGTGAATTTAGCAAGGTCACAATACAGAAAGTTAATAGGTTGGGGTTTTTTTGTTGTTTTTTAAGTGAATCTATATACTAGCAACAACATTGGAAGGAAATATAATACCATATTCAATAGTATCAAAAGCATCATAAACCTAGTTATAACACTAATGAAAAATATGAAGGACCTCTATATTAAAACATATAATACATTGTTGAGGTTAATTAAAGAAAGCAAAAAAAATGAGAGACCTACATTCATGGATAAAAAGACTCAGTATTGGTTATAGTCATCCCCTTCTAACTGGCCTATGGATTCAACTCAATCCCAAAAAATCCCAGCAGATTTTTTTTTAAAGAAATTAACAAACTTATTCTAAAATTTATATAGAATGCAAATAATTTGGAGTTAAAAAATAATTTTAAATGAAGAAAAGTAATTTTGAATAAAGAACAATCTTGACTAAGAAAAACTATATTGTACAATTTACACTACATGATTTTTACTTACAATAAATCTACAATAATCAAGAAAGTGTGCCACTGGTATAAGGATAAGCATATAGAATAGAATACTATAGAGTTCAGAAACAGACCCACATTTACATGGTTAATTGATTTTCAATTAAAGTGTCAGGATAATTGAATAAGAAAGTCTTCAATAAATGGTGCTGGATCAGCTGGACAAACAGAATAAAATGACCATCGATCCCATCTCATTCCATGTACAAAAATTAGATGAAGCACAGATTTAAAGGTAAAAGCTAAAACTATAAAACTTCTAGAAGAACACAAAAGAGAATTTCTTCACAACCTTGGAATTAAGCAAATTTTCTTAGCACTCAAAAACCACTAGCAATTTTAAATATGGAAACAGAGATTTCAGCATTCCTGTTCCTCAAAAGACACCATTAAGTGCACAAGCCAATATTCAGAATAAAATACTTATGAAAAAATGACTCGTATCCAGAATATATATATATATATATTTTTTAAACTCCTACAAATCAACAAAAAGGAAAACCATCAATTTTTTCAAATAGGTAGAAATCTTGAACAGACACATTACATAAGATACAAAAATGGCCAATAAACAAATTAAAAGGTGCTCATCATTAGTAATCAGATAAATGTATTTTAAAGCCACAATACGATATCATTTCACACTCATTAAAATTGCTAAAATTAAAAGACTGTATCAAATGTTTAAGAGGCTATGTGAAGAAACTGGAACACACACATGTTCAGGAGAGTGACAAAACTATGCAACCATTTAGAGAGCTGTTAGTTCAGTTTCTTATAAACTATGACTAGTAATTCTTCTGCTATGTATGTATACAACCTAGAGAAATGAAAACATGTTCCCACAAAAAAGACTTTAATGATATTTATAGCAGTTTTGTTCATAATATTCCCAAACTAAAAATAACTCAAAAGCTATCAATAGGAGAATAATAGATAAACAAGGTATGTGGTGTAGTCACATAATGGAATAACATAGAGTAACAAAAAGTAATGAACTACTGTTATATGCAAAATGAGTGCATTTTCAATATGTTCTAGTTAATGAAAGAAACTAAACACAAAAGAATAGATAGAGCATGATTCCAGTTGTATGAAGATCCAAAACACAAAACTAACCTACGGTGTTAGAAATCAGGAAAAATTTGCTTTTAAAAGTCAACTGGAAAGTGGCACCAGTTAACTTGCTGGGTGACAGAAACAGCCTACGTTTGCAGTGGTGATATTCAGGTATATGAATTTGTCTAAGGCCATTAAAATGAAAGCTTGGCAGTTGCATAATTCGTTGTATACAAATCATACCTTAATGCAAAACAATCAGTCCAATAGCATCAGTGTCATTTTTCAAATGAGGCTGGCTGGCCCCTCTGGACAAAGAGTTATAAAGGTCAGGAAATGTCAGTGAGGGGCATTTTTGGTGAGTCATCACTAGGATGTGCTGTTTTATGGCAACAATGTGTACTAATAAATATTGACTAACTTCCTCCCCAAAGGTTTCAAAATTAAGTTATTCTGCTCTTCCACTGAGAACATACTCATTATTAATAATTCCTTCAGAATTCTTGGGCGAAACTTAACTGTCTAATTTTATTATATTCCAGATGGACAATCTTTAAAGTAATGATATGAAAAGGGCATTAAACACGTTTCTGCCACACTGAGACATAACTGATATGTTTCATAAATATGTTTCATAGCTATGTATAAATGTTTTGCATGCTTATGTATAATGCATATAAACTGAGGCATATCAAGTTTTTCTTTTTGTTTTTTAATTTATCTTTATTGTTGAAAGTGTTACAAATATTCCTTTTTTCCCCTCCTTGATCCCCTCCACCCCACATCCACCCCACTCCCACCCCCAAGACTTCATCACACTATTGTCTGTGTCCATGGGTAATGCATATAAGCATATAAATTCTTTGATTAATCTCTCCCCACCCACTGCCCCACCCCCACCTTCCCACTGAGATTCATGAGTCTGTTCCATGCTTCTATGTCTGTGGATCTGTTTTGTTCCTCAGTCTATTTTGTTTATTAGATTCCATATATGAGTGAGACCATGTAAAACTGAATCAGGAAGAATCAGAAAACCTGAATAGGCTAATAACTGATGAAATTGAAGTAGCAATAAAAAAAACTTCCAGCAAACAAAAGCCCTTGTCCGGAAGGCTTCACAGGGGAGCTTTCTAATTCTTTAAGTTGTAGGGTTAGTTTACTAAAAAATTTTCTTGCTTTTTGAGGTAGGCCTGTAGTGCTATGCACTTCCCTTTAGGACTGCTTTTGCTGTGTCCCATAGATTTTGGGTTGTTGTATGTTTGTTTTCATTTGTTTCCAGGAAGTTTTTTATTTCTTTCTTGACCTTAATGATAACCCATTCATTGTTTAATAACATGCTATTTTGCCTCCATGTGTTTGAATGTTTTTGAGTGTTTTACTGTAGTTGATTTCTGATTTCATGCCCTTGTGATCTGAGATGCTTGATATGATTTCAATCCTCTTGAACTTGTAGAGACTTGTTTTGTGTCCTAACATGTGGTCTATCTTTGAGAATGGCCCACGTCAAGTTTTAACATTTACTTCTATCATCCGGGGAGCTTTGTGAACATATGAATGTCCTAGCCCTACCTAATAGCTTCAGATTATAGAGTAAGGGACCAAACCTTAAATTTAAAAAAGCTTCCCATATGCTAATGAACACCAAAGTTCTAGAAATTCTGATATGAGGCCATACAAAACTGATTAATAAGAAAAAAAAATGCCTTTGGTTCCTATGGTCTCTATTCCCCTGGTAGAGAAATAAGTTAGCAACGCCAAATAGAAACGCATAACTCAAGAGAATCTTTACAAGCAAAAAATTTCCAAAGATTTGCTACTCAAAGAGTGGTCAGGGACCTTGAGCATACCCATTTCTCAAAGGTTAACATGCACATAAATCATTTTGAGATCTTGTTAAAATGCAGATTCTGATTCAGGAGGTGTTTTTACAGCCTAAGATTTTTTATTTCTAACAAGCTCCCAGGTGGCATTGATGTGGCATAAGGTCCATAACCACTAGCCTCACTGCTAGTGAAAGGGCAGCTAAGGAATGTAGGAATACATGCTCCTTTTAAACATGAAAAATGATGTTTGGGGAAAATGTAACTTTTAATGCTATAAAATAGTTCTTAATGGACAATGGGAAAGGAGGAAATTATGTATAACAGAATGTAGGTACGCAGAATTTTAACTGAACTCACCTGTTAACATGGAATATACACTATGCTAAATATACAACAGGCAATCCAGGCTCTAGATATAACACTTCAACTATAACTTAATATCTTTTTATAGGGTCTAATGTTCAAAATGGAAAAGGAGATGAAACTGGTGATCTATAATCTTCCCTTCAACAGAGAAATAATGATCCATATTCTCTATCTCACAGGATTACTGTGATAAGGAAAACTATAGTTTACGATGCTTGAGACAACACTCTTTCTTTTAATCTTGGGAAGTGTTGAGACAAATAAGGCAAATAGGTAATACGGTCTGCCGGGCACATGTCCTCTACTGAGCAACAGACCTAAAACAAACTCGGGTTCTCTCCCACCAGAACTCTCTCCACTATATTCATTCAACAAATATTTACCGAGTGCCTATTATGTGCCAGATACTCTTTTTAGGTGCTGGGAATTCAGAAGTGAACAAACCAGATAAGGAATCTGCTTTCATGTACCTTATGTTCCAGAGACTAAATAAATAATAGAGTGAGATATTTTCAGGCAGTGGTAAGCGATATGAAGAAATGAACACAGTAATGCACCACATCAGGCCAGGACGAGAGGAAGGGCTCTCTTCTTTAGATTTGGAGGTCAGAGAAGGCCTCTGAAAAGGTGCCATTTGAGCTGACACTTGAGTAACATGAAAAAGCCATCTTGGCCAGGAACTGAAGACAAACTTTCCCTTCTGGGAATGAATTAAGTTTGACTTGTTCTAGGAAAAGAAGGAAGGTCAGGGAAGAATGCATGTGGGAGAGAGATAAAGAATGGTAGGAGCTAGCCTGGCTGGCACAGCTCAGCGGTTGAGCATCAACCTAGGATCCAGGAGATCGAGGTTCGATTCCAAGTCAGGGCACATGCCTGGGTTGCAGGCTCTCTCTCTCTCTGAAATCAATAAAGACATATTTAAAAAAATAATAAAAATAATGGTAGGATCTAAAGTATAGCAAGGACCACATGTAGCATGTTAAATTTAGAATTGTTTGCCCCATAAGTACAAATTAAATCCAATGGAGGGTTTTAAGCATGGGTGAAGCATGGCAAGGTTTTCACATTAAGGGAGTCTTCCTACTTTCAAAATCAAAGTTCTGAAAATTTAAGAATTTGATTCTCAGGGAAAGCAGAAGAGAGATAAATGCACCAACTGTTTTCCTTTTCTTTTCATATCTCTTCTATTTCCTTACCATATGTGTTTGTCATACCCCACTGTCATTGTCTCTGACACTTTATTAAAATCAAAATAAGTACTTGTGAGTAAATTTCTGAGAAGAGTGGATACAAATGAAAGCAAATTCCTTATCTCCTTGAAATGAATGTATCTCCTCCCTGTGGGTCCACGAGAAAGGCATGGGAATTCCATGAGGAGCCACCAGGAAAGTAACAAACGTTTTCAAAACGAGAGACTGTGAGGAAAAATGCCTACGAACATTTAGTTGTTTGTTTGGCAGTAAAACCTTCAAATATAATTGAAGACTAAAAATAGTCCCCTCATGAGACACTAACTAACACTTATGCTTATTTATAGCCTGTGTCTTTGAACTAAATTGTAAAACAGGAAAAGACAGGAAAACTGAGATCCTAGCCATCCCGCTTTTATGCACAGCACGCACGCACACACACACACACATCTATTGTGTTCTATATTTCTGACATTAAGGTAGTAGCACTAGTAGAAGGAAGCATCAACTGGCAGAAACAGAAATGAGAAGGGCAAAATTCTGACAAACTAGCAAAAGAATTAAGAATTAAGCCTGGCCAGGTGCGGCTCAGCGGTTGAGCGTCGACCTAGGATCCAGGCGATCGGGGTTTGACTCCCGGTCAGGGCACATGCCCGGATTGCGGGCTGCAGCCGATCAGTGACTCTCTCATCACTGATGTTTCTATCTCTCTCTCTCCCTCTGCTTTCCTCTCTCTGAAATCAATAAAGATATATTTTTTTAAAATAATAATAATAATAATTACAATGGGTAAAATCATCTGATCATTACAAATAATAACTACACCGGATTAAAATATAGCAATTTATTAACTCTATAAGTTCATAATTTGATAAATGTATTTTTTAAACACTATGGAGGTTGCTAGAGTACAAAAAATGAGAATCAAGCATTTATCCTACTTACTACATATGGATGATATTTCAGGATAATAAAACAGTTAATAAATGCCAAGAGACTAATAGAATTAGAAAATCACATTTTTCAACCCCTAAAGAAATAATGGATCTAGGCAAGGATCCCCAGTACTGCTAGTATTATTAGGTGAAAGGTTAGATAGAAATTAGGACAGGTACATTAGGCTTGACTACACTTGAACCTACTCACCTACCATTAAAGTAGAGTAAGTCATTCCTCCTCACACGACATAGTAGAAGGGGCACATTTCCAGCTGCAAATTATTTGGGCCAATAAAAAGTAAAACCAGAATCTATTCAAGTCTCTATATCCACTCAACTATAAGAAATTTTGAAATTTATTAAATGACACCAAGAGAATAAAATTAGCAAAAATAAAAAATGAAAACTTGTACAATTAATAATTAAATAACATGAAAACAAAAGTAAGGGACCTTAAGTGACACATCCATTAAATATAATTGTGAACTTTGTTGAGAACCTGATTTAAACAACCACCTGTACATATGTATTATTGAGACAATTGGAGAAAACTGGTCATGGACTAGACGTTAAATGTTATTCACCATTTAGCATGGTGATTGTGTTTGCTTTAGCTTCTTAAGTATTCAAAGAAAAAGACGTATAAAATAATAAAAGTACAAGTCACACAGTGGTAAAAAATATTTGTAAAACATATAATCAGCCCGGCCGGGCGTGGCTCAGCAGTTGAGCATCGACCTGGGATCCAGGCGATCGGGGTTCGATTTCTGGTCAGGGCACATGCCCGGGTTGCGGGCTCGATCAATGACTCTCTCATCATTGATGTTTCTATCTCTCTCACCCTCTCCCTTCCTCTATCTGGAATCAATAAAAATGTATTTTTAAAAAACATATAATCAACAAAAAATTTGTATCCAAAACAAAACTTTTTTATTCTAAATTTTTTTCTAAGATGAATCGTAAACCCAGTTTGTTTTGCCTGTGCTTTTCTTACTTTAAACCTTTTTAATGGCCAGAATTTACTAAAAGTTATGTCACACAAAAAATTCTTCGGTATGGCTAATAGCATCAGTACACTCAAAGAGCACGCATGGCAGTGAAATAAACACTCAGCCATTTCAGGGAAGAAAGCACTATATTAAGTTATTTACCTCCACTAAAAAAAAGTCATCTGGTTTGTAATGTTTCTCTTCTAGACTAATTAACCAAATGTAGCTTAAATGTATGTGTGACATATATAATAATTAGTAAAATTCCCCCCAACCTTTTTTTAACGGTTATTTTACTGGGACATTCTCTAAAAACTACTTATTTTCTTCATTAAATAGCTTCCCTCCCGCAGTTTCTAGTTTCAACTTAAACTAATTTAAAGCTGCCTAATTAATAAAATACCTCAATCTGTACCCCTTTGATCAAAACTCAATGAACGGTTATGCCAATAAAAGCAATTCTAAGCATTGCATTGTATGAGTAGTTACTTTTCTGATTTTTTTTCTAACCAAGTTTGATGAGTTTCAAAGATTGTGAAATTATCAAGTGGACACTGGAGAAACAGATGGCACCAATTCAAATATCCATGGATGGTTTAAGAGACTTAGTCTAACCTGAATAATTTACTCCTAAATCATTCTTAATTCTAAGAGGGCCAATAAAATTAGTGCTAAGCATTTCATTAACATTTCTTATATTCAAACTGTAGCTATGATATACACTAGAGGGTTTCCTGGAAATGCTTTATGGTACCTTAGGGCCTTGTATTATTGATATGTACTGTGTACTTAGGTTCATTTTTAAAGGTTTGGATCATTATTTTTCTATTTTGAATTATCATGGGTCTATAATTGCTGTTGAGAGATAGCCAGTAATATATTATTTAATGTTAAATTAATTGTGAGTCAGGAACAAAGCCCTTCCCAAAATAATATTCCTATAGTGAATATAAACCACTTAGTAAGTCATGATTTCATAGCATAATTTTGTTACAAATACAATAACTATTCCTACTCTCAGGTACTCTAGGTTTACAGGAGAAATTCTCGATTTGTTAAAAGTAATGACACGTTGATAAAGACAGCATTTAAGTAGAACAATGATTATAATTATCTTACTGAAATTTTAACTTTTCCCTCTCAAGGAAAACAATCAATCACGGAAAATAAAAATGCATGGCATTTACATGGAACCCAAGAGAAGACCTAGGGAAAAACTAAAATTTGGAGTCATTGTCAAAGAGACAAAGTATCACCAAGGAAAAGGCATTAAAAAATAAGCAAGGGACAGACACAAAGCATTATTATCACCTAATTTAATAATGTACTTAAAATTTTCAATAATCTCTAAGGCTATTTTGTACAAGGATGTGAAATGCATGGTTTCCACAGTAAACATTTCTATAATAGCTTATTGAGACATGAGAAAATAAATGACATATACTCAAATTATTAGAAATACTTTTATCCATTAATGATGTGTACCTATCTGCCACAAATCAATGAGTGAAAATATTATGTGGCTTAAAGAACATTAAACTGGGTGTTATAAAACTATCTTTAGCCTGACTCTGCTATTATATGAATTTAAGCCAGAGAGAAAGAACAGCTGGGACTGCTGAGACTTGGATTTCTATTCTACAAAAAGAGAAGGGTTGACCAGTATGACATTCTGTGAACCTATGATAATCAGCAAAATCAATTTACATGTATTCTGTGTGTTTTAACCCAAAAGTATAACTACGCCATTGTGTAGCCTGCTTTTCTAAAAGACAAATCATAGACATTTAAGAAATTAGCCTAAAAGCAAAGATACTTCATTCCAGTGGATAAAATGCAAATATGCAGTACTGATTAGATATACTGCACACAGAGTTCATCACTTAGTAAACAGCACTTGGCACTTTTATTTACATTATTCATGATTTCTTCCACCCACATAACCTTTCCTTTTCTGAATGCCTCACAACCTAGAACACTTACTATTTCGCCAACTGTTTTCTGTACAGAAGAATTGTCTCCCATAGTTAGTGTACTTGCCAAAGCAGACCTGGGGTTCAAACCCTTGTCCACCAATCACCTGGGCAAGTTCTTAAACCTTGCTTAGACAGCTTCTTCATCTGAAAAATCAGTGTAATCCCACAGCCCTTCCAGGACTGTTCTAAAGATTAAGTGAGATAGTAAAGCTCTGCCTTATGTGAGGTAAAATAGCAAGCACTTACATTTCATTCTTTACCCTCCTCAAACCCCTCATTACAAATAAGTATATTATATGTCTTTTGCATTCCACAGAGTCCTTAACGAGGCTAAGCCCACAGAAGGCACAAAATATTTGTTGCATCGTTAACTCAATAAACACTTACTAAGAACCAACCTGTGTTAGGCTTTGGGGTAGGCATGGGGACAAAATTAAAATGAAGAACATTAAACTCTTCCACTGAAGATTTCTAAATCAGCTAGACACCACGTGATAAGAATATTAGAAGTATGAAGTAATTTTAACATAACTTGGAATAATTGCAACTGGAGGTTGGCCAAAGTATTTAAAAAATACAAAGTAAAAATAACAAAAATGCATAGTTGTACCTAAATAGGAAAGGTTTTAGAATATGGCCATTGTTTATCTTCCTCAATGAAAATGTCCCATGGAGTTAAATTTCAGTGAGCAAAATGTGAATATTTTTCTAATTGGAAACCTGTTTTCTTTTTCTTGGAGCAAGAATCACAGGAAAAACATTGCAGAGATTCAAGTTCCACGATAAAGGAGAAAAAAACAAAATGGGTTTTCATAGATGGGATGAAATCATGTTTCCATGGAAACCCTGAACTGGTTTGTTGCAGCCCAACTTAAGTTGGCAATTTTGGCTAATTTCAACTATAAAAATAAATTTGGCAACTCAAAAAATTTGCCCATTTTATCACAAATGTAATTTTCAAATGATAGATACATGGAAAGCATCTTACTGGATTAAAAACATATTTTTAAATTTTATAATCATTACCAACTTCACCTGGCAAAGATATCATTTAAATTGGAAACAAATCCAATGAACAAAGATGTGCCAGAATAAATAGAATCTAGAATATGGTTGTCCTCTGATTCTAATGTTGGAGCAAGAACAGGGACAAGGACTTCCTCTGTTACAGACCAACAGAGCCTGTGGGTTTAATAGCTTTTACTGAATCATGATAACCAAAATAGATTCAACATCTTATCCCAAACAGGCAAGGCTACTTTTTTTAATTTAGATTTTTTTTTTCTTCATATTAGAGACCCATTTGATCTTTGGCATATGGTTGTTAGGCCACAAATAAGACAAAAATGTTTATGTTTTATATTAATGACTTAAAAATATTTTAGTCCCATGTTTTACATTTATTAAAGGTTTTGCCCTTATTTAAGGACCTCATTGTTATACGGGGATTGGCAGTAGCCTTTGAGTTTGCTCTGTATGAAATTCTTTTGCGTGACCCTGTGCCTTTAGACACAAGTAACGAGAGTCTAAGGGCAGGCAAATATGCACCTGAACAATCAACTCTGAATTACAACTGGCCATTCAGACATCCTTGATCAGCTTTTCACCACATCCAGCAATGATCTTACAATCACATTTAATCCAAGTTTGGCCTCCTATGTTTTGCTAATATGACAATTCCAAAAGTGGAAAACTTACAATTAATTCTTAAAGAATCATTGTTCCCCTGACTCTTACTAGCATGTTCCTTTCTCTCCTTCTCTCCATGGCCAAGCTCCACGAGAGAAGCCTTCATTTGTTCTCCTCTATCTCCTCACTTCCTGCCAAAGTTTCATCTCACTGAAATCCAGTGTCTGCTTTTAGCACTCAGCTGAAACGGCTCCTGTGAAAGGTACCATGGATTTCCCAACTGTCAAATTAAGTCAACTCTCTCTGGTCATCTTTCCTAACTTTCCTGCATTTGGCTTATATAGATGGCTTTTTTGAAAATTAAAATGTTTCCCATAAGGCTTCCTTGACACCACTCTTCCTGGGAGTATCTTATTTTCAGACTTCTCTGAGAGTCCTTCCTACTGTCCTTCATGTGTATGGGTTCCTGGTATTTAGCCAGAGGCTCTACTTTTCTTATTCTGCAAACCCTCATTGCTCTACATCCACTTTGGTATAACCAAATCATAAATTTTTACCTCTATAAGATTGAGAAAGGAATACAATTATCAATTATTGGGGACATTACCTAAATTTAAAAATTTACATAAAAATAAAATAACATATTTCAGCAGAGTATCTGCATACAAAACTAAGCTTACTAAACTCTGTCATTCAAGAGTCCATTTCTAAATAATTATATCCAAAAGTCTGAACATCAATATTTAAACAACCAACACACACCTCAATTTCAACAAATCTTCAAGTGAGCTTAGAGTCTACTCCTAAAAAATTGCTAACCTCTTTCTTTTTTTTGTTAATCCTCACTTGAGGATATTTTTTTCATTAATTTTTTAGAGAGAGTAGGAGGGAGGAGGAGTGACAAAGAGAAACATCTATGTGAGAGAGAGACTTTGATCCTGCAACTGAGATACTTGCCCTTGACTGGGAATCGAACCCAAGACCCCTTCGGTCTGAGAGCCAATTCTCTAACCACTGAGCCAAACCAACTAGGGCTACAATTCTCTTTCTATTCCCAGTCAAGGAATGACTCTACCATTTACGCAGCTATCTTAAATCAGAACCGTGTCTTCTGAAAGCTATTTTCTGTCTATTCTCTCTCTCAACTAATAGCAAAATCCTCAGGATTCTACGTGCCATATATCCACTGCCACTGTCATACCCACCCTCACGACTGATACAGATGCAGAGGGAATGTTTGATAATTTAAACATTCATTATTTTGAAATATGCAATACCCATTCATGATTTCAAAATAAAAAGGCAAGTTTTTTTAAAATAATAAAACCAAAATTAGAAAAAATAATAATTACTGATGAGATGTTAGAAGAACTCTGAATAAAGCCAGGATGATACAACAATGCCTGCAATCACCACTCCTATTTAGCACTGTAATAGACACTCTAAGAAAATAAGACAAATAAGGTATAAGATTGAGAAAGGAATAGAATTATCAATTATTGGGGACATTATCTAAATTTAAAAATTTACATAAAAATAAAATAACATATTTCAGCAAAGTATCTGCATACAAAACTAAGCTTTTAAAAATCAAATAGCATTCCCTTATCCAGAAGCAAGAATTTTTTTAATGTCTTTTTGAAGATAATATTCATGATGGCAATGAAAACAATGGCATATCTAGGGTGATAATTGAAGTATAAAAAAGTTATAAATATATGAAAAAATAAATGTGCTTATCTGGCAAGCCTTAATATCATAAAGGCAAAAGATTTTCCCTCAAATAATCTATACGTTCAATGCAATTCTCATAAAAACCCAGGTGTTTTATGTTTTAGTGTAGGTGTAGAACTTGACAAGCTGATAAAAAAATTCAAATGGAAGAAAAAGAGGCCAAAATTAGCCAGGACAATTTTGAGGAAGAAAAATTAGGAGGAACAGATTTATACTATCAAATGTAAAATTTTATTTTAAAACGTTAGTAATTATAAAGATTTAGTATTGACAGAAGTTTAGACTAGAACAGTGAGTGTGAAAAAAAATCCTAAAAACAATCCCACCTATATATGGGAACAGGTTGTGAGAGAGAAGTGGCATTATAAGTGCATGGCAGAGACGGACTGTTGAAGGCACGTGCTGTGATGATTGCTCATCATATGAGGAAGGGGAGACATAGATAAAGTAATACCCTTATTTACACCATATGCTAAAGATGAATTAGAGTCCTAAATGTGTAAAGCAAAACATTAAAACTCTTAGAAAATATGTACAAAAGAAAGGTATTTTTACCACTGGGAAAGAAAGGTATTTATAGTTTTCTAATAAAAGACATCAGAAAGTTAAAAGAGAAACCTAACCTGGAATAAAATATTTGCCATGTACATTTATAACCAAAGATTGATGCTGTGGATAGATGAAGAAACCTGATCTATGCTCAATAAGAAAAATATAATTCTAGCCTGGCCGGGCATGGCTCAGCGGTTGAGCGTCGACCTAGGATCCAGGTGACTGGGGTTCGATTCCCCGTCAGGGCACATGCCCAGTTGTGGGCTTGATCAATGACTCTCTCATCATTGATGTTTCTGTCTCTCTCTCTTCTTCACCTTTCCTCTCTCTGAAATCAATAAAGATATATTTTTTAAAAAAAGAAAAAGAAAAATGTGATTATATAGGACGATGGGTAAAGATTATGAACAAGATACTTGAATAGGAGGAATCCCACATGTCCAGTATGAATAGAAGAGCAATCTTGACAATAGGAAAATGCAAACTAAAGCAAAACACTATTCATGCCCACAAAAATATGTTAGCAGCAAAAGTTAAAGAGGATAGACAGAAGAAACTAGGGATCCATACTCCTAAAGAGAGTACACTGGCATAGCCACTTTGAGGAGCAATTTACAATGCTTAGTATGGTTGAAAAAGCATATGCTACAATCTCATGAGTCTTTTTCAAGGAGTACATGCTGAAAAATATACCTCTGTACATGGCAGGCATCAAGGACACATATATATCACTGCAGCAGTATGTGTAACCAGAAAACGAGGAAAACAGCCTAAATGTCCAGCAAAAATATAAATCCTAGCTATTTCAAAACAGTAAAAATGAATATTCTGGAGCTGTGTGTACCCATATAGCGTTAAGTGAAACCAGTAAGTTCCAGGAAGAAATGAACAGTATGATGCCATCTATATAAATTTTAACATTGGAATAATATATAGCAACCTTCAGAGAGTGATTACTTCTGGATTTGAACAGATGAAGAAAGGCATGGGGTGGGTAGATCTTTAGCTGTTGATCTGAAATTATATTACTTTTAAAAAGACAGAACTATCTGAAGCAAATAAATGAGTGATGGGTTCACTGGCGTTTTGTATTGTTTTTCTATGAGTTTAAAATATTCTCTAATAATATTTTTTAATTTAAATTGTTTAAAAACTTCCTATTGCCTTCAGGACACAGCTCCAGCTCCTTCTCAAACAAGCCCTTCTATGATGTAGTCCCCACATATCATTCAAGAACCATCGCTGTCCACTCCTGCTAAACACCATGATCCTTGTGGTACTTTCCATGGTGATAGCTTTCCCAGTTAGAGAGAATTAGGATTCTGTCTCATATCAGAGGATCTCTGATATAAGAAGTGTTTGTATATATGTCCATCCTTTCCCACCAAAATCTGAGTTTCTTGAGGACAGTGATATGACCTGAATTTTCTCTCCCTCCCAGTGTGCTTCAGTCTGGATGGATATATAGACATCCATTGCTGAATGTCAGCCTTGTTTCCTGCCAGTTTTTGGTTCTCTAAAAGAGGTTCTTTACCAGTAAAGTGTTGGGCATAAACACTCATCCAGCCCTGGGGTGCTCTGACAGCTTGGGTGGCCTCTATACCGCCTCCTTCATGCTGACTCATTAGTTCTCAATTTCTAGTTTTCAAATACTGGCCCTACCATTGACTCTGTACCTGTGCTCTTTGCCCTCCCTCTCCAATCCTGACCCTTACCCTCTATCTGCAGAAGTGTCCACCATCCTCACTTAGGAGTACAATTACCTACAGATCAAAATGGTAACTTTAGAGACTTGCCCAAATCTGGGCTCTTCTGTATTTTCCTGCACATAAATCTAAAAACCATGGCATGGTTGAAAGACTATAAGCTTTCAATTAAAACAGATTTAAGTTCTTATCTACCACTGTGTGACTTAAAACAAGTTTTTTAATCTCTTTGAACCTTACATTCCTAGGCTCTACAATCAGAAATAAATCTACCCTATCTACTTTGAAGGCTGCCGTGAATGCTAAATGGAATGACATAAGAGCACCTTTAAAAAGTCTCTCACCCATCGTAAGAACTCAAAAAATACTATTTTTTTTCTTCCCTTTTCCTTAAAGTTTTTAACACAAGGATGTTCAAAAGTATTAGTAGAAAAACAACTGATTGCTATAGTTGAAAAGATCACCTTTTCCTGAACATTCATATTACAACATCTGCAAATTTTAAGCAGGTGTCTATCACTTTCCTGTAAGTTAATATACATTCATGGGTGTGTATCTCCTAGTTGCCTGACTAGCTGTGAGTTCCTAGAGGGCAGGATTTAAAACCACTAATTGTCTGAGCCACACTGTGCTTTACATGTTATAGGCAATCAGTGAAATATTTTGATGGCTCACCCACCACTGGTAAGATATTTCATTTTATGTTTTCACAGCGGTGATAGATTTATGCTAATCCAGCTGCATTTTCTGAGCAAACTTCTTTTGGAGTCACACATCAGTGGAATGATCGGCTAGGACAAAGTGTACAGAGCGTGGTTGTAAAGTCAGCTGGCACATGCAACCCATTGCCGCACTAGTGGCCATGTTCCAACCAAGCCAGCAAGCCAGCTCAGATACCATCCAACTCCACAGAAGACCAATATTATTCTTTTTGGAGAAGAGCTTATTTTTAGAAGTATCATATTTTAGCTTTGAAATTTTGACCCAAGTAGAACCAAAAGGTGGCACAACAAATATGAAAACAGCAAAAAGGTATCCATCCCCTGCTCACACACATGAATTTCCTTCTGGGCAAAAGATATCTTTTAAAGCTCAGTCTACACTAGGATGACTCAAAGAGATGAGAAGCCCATTCTCTCTCCTTCTATTCCATTCTCTGTTATACAAATAATTCCCATCGGAGTCATCAACGGAGCCTCTTGATTAAGGTCAACCTCACCCAGACTTGAGGCTTGATAGTTGCATGGAGCCAACACTAAGTCAGCATTATTCACTACAAGATGATTCCAGTTCAATTCCCATCCCTAACCACCTGCAGAGAGCTATATTTTCTTGACATGTGTCTTATTACTCAGGCCAAAACTTTTTAACACATGAAGGCTAAGCTGGATTTTTCCACACCTGTTTCCATTTTTAAACAATAAAAAATTTTAAGAGATCCTTTGCCTGAACATCTTTCATAGTTTAAAAATAGGATAATTACAGTTATTTCTTTCTGAAAATTAAGTACATAAGAAAATAAATTTGCATATTTACAAAGTGAGTCCTACTTATATATTCCAAAGCAGCTTATAAGTATTTCCTATATTAAGCAAACATATCATATACAGCAGTATACATATTCTTTAATTGTGTGAGTTCTTATAAAAATGTGGCCAGTACATTTTTTTTTAATATTTTTTATTGAGACTTAGTTAAAAATGAAGGATAAAATACCCAGTTTGGGGCTGGGGAGTGATATGAATAAGTTTATTTTCATGGCCCTTGACTGCTCAGCTGTGGAGCCGGGCTCCTCAGGTAGGGCTGTGTGGTGCCTTGTATCTGTCCACCTCCTGAAGTTCCACTTACTGTCTCCAGATAGAAGGCTCAGCTTCTGGAGAAGCTGAAGGTGGGATTAGAAGGGCATGTTCCTAGGGAGAGTGAGAGAGCTTCGAGCCCAGGCCAATGACATCAAACACACTGATTTGTCTCTTGGTCCACCCTGTTCTGGCTTCAGAGAAAGAAGACAGTTGCTAAGGAGGTTGGTGCCACTGTGTGTAGCTTTTTGTAATACCTTGAACTCCCTCGTGTCAGAGGTCTTGTTCCTGGTCTTGTTCCTGTTCTGATGGTTCATCAGCTTCTTTTTTCCTCTGGCTATAGAATTTAGATCTTCAATTATAAAACCAAATTTGGACTCTTGACACTGGAACCTCCACTTTCTTAGCAAGTTGCTCTCTGATATCAATCCCAGGATATAGGTTGTGTTTGTTTGTTTGTTTGTTTGTGAAACCAAACTCCAAACTATATTCTGCTAGTCAGTTTTTTTAATCAAAAATTTCAAAATAGAGAAAACCACAAAGTACAAAAGCTTTTCTGATGTTTTTCATTATCACAGAACACTCCACCTGTAATGTGTGCAGAGAAAATGAGGGCGGAGGGAGAGGAAGCCAAACTGGGAAAGGCTAGGTGGCCATTTCACTTCTTCTCTTTCTTCCTGTCCTTCTCGTTCATAGCCAGGGTCAACATGAGTTTCCTGGAGAGAGTAACGAAGTCTAAGAAGAGGTCAATGCAGTGCCAGATATAATCCTTATCTCCATTTCCAGCCTTTTCGATAATGAGCTGAGTATCAAAAACGACAAAGCCACACATGACCATCAGCCGCAAATACAGGCTTGCCTGGAAAAGCCAAATGGATCCAAAGATTCTCCAGGGAAGGCAAGACCATCAAGCTCAAGGCTGACATCAAGATACCTCCCAAAAAGA
Organism: Miniopterus natalensis; assembly: GCF_054644295.1. Lineage (NCBI taxonomy): Eukaryota > Metazoa > Chordata > Mammalia > Chiroptera > Miniopteridae > Miniopterus > Miniopterus natalensis. Next base: position 25,406,808 of record NC_142085.1, read on the forward strand.
GGTACCTACGGCGCCCGGCATAGAGTGCACTCGGGGTGAAGCAGGTGGGGATCATTGCTGTGCCCATGAAGGCAGTGGGAAGGAGGCTGGAATTGATGGCAATGAAAAACTCCAGAGCAGCGCCTGGGCCAACCCCTGTAAGGAAAGCAAATCCAGCAAGAAGTCCCAGTCATTTTTGCTCAGTGTCATGGCTATGAGGTATTGTCATCAGCCAAATCATCAACCCCAGGGAGCCCGGAGCAGAGAGCAGGCCAGCCTGAATGAAATGAGTGACCACGTGTACACAGGCCCCGCAGCCGCCACAAACATACAGAGGGTGAAACTGGCACAGACCTTCTACAGGTGCTGCTGTGCTGAAGGAGTTATATGGGAAAATTTTAAGAGCTCATCAAAGTTGATCTTCCGATCAAATATATTCATGATGTCAGAGTCTGCGGGACACAGCCTCCGCTCTTCTTACCCGCCTTTCTGGAGCCCACAAAGCTCTCTTAACACTGGATACGCTTCTCCAGGTTGTTCTTAAATGCCTCAGTGAGGGTGTGTAATTAGGAGGAAGTGTAGCTGATACAACGCTATTTGGAGTCTTCACAGGCTGACCTTGGTCATGACCTTGGTCTTGACTTGCTTCTAAGTCCTCAGGCCCTGATCTCAGAACTCCATGCCTAGTTCTTCAATTCTGAAACCAAGTCTGGATTCTGGACTCTTCAATGCCCATTCCCAAGGCAAGCTTTTGCCTGGTATTGTAACCTGGGTAAGGTTCTTGGTTGAAGGCTTTGATGAGTATTTTCAGTTAACCTTTTGTGAATTTGGTGCAGTGTGGCTTCCCCTATGATTGATTGTGTTGGGAGAGCTGTCTTGAGCCATGTTGGAAGAGATTAGTCTTAGTCTTCAACTAGGAGTGCCGGTCCATATATTTTTTAAAATGTTTTAGATGAGGAGTTTGAGTGCTGATTATAAAATATACTATGTTTCAAAATAAGAAGAAATAGTGTTAGAGAGTAATACTTTCAAATGTGATGGAAGTATAATGTTAACTTTAATTAAAATAAGATTTCTATGATGGAACACTATATGAGTTTCACTGAATGGTGTTCTCTTTCTAGACAGTTGGTCTAGTCAATGAAGAGGACTCCATTTGGTGGGGGTCCCACTACTGGGTCATTTGAAGCCAAACATCTTTATCTCAGTTAACTCAACACCAGGTTAGAACAGAAATCCAGCTCAACTGTGAGGTCCAAAATAAATTTACAAAAATTTAGTTAGCAAAAACTGCAATAAAACACCTTTTGCTTTAATGAGGCATATCTATCCTTTGTGATATCATCCGAAAACTTCCATTTCATTACACAGTTAAGATACCACTTTTTCAAACAGCTAACTTTTGTTGCAATAAAATTTTGCTCATCTATCCACGGAATGGCACTTTGTTCAATTTTTAGGGGGGCAAACATTTATTGCATGTCTGATTTACTGAATACCTGATATTTATTTAATGCCTGATAAGCACTGATGTATAATCCATTTTACTTAAAGCACTGTTTAGAGGAAGTTTATTATAAATATATCCTGTTTCTCCAACAAAACTAAAAGCTTTTACAGAACTGGATAAAGATGTGTTTTATACATTTTTTTATTTTTAATAACAGTACTACCACATAATACATAGTAGTTCAATTAATGTTGCTTTTACTGTTAACATATTTGTTCACTTATTCATTCAATAAGCACTTATTGCCTGCCTGACAATACATGTACAGCACATTGCACGGTGCCTGGCATACAGGGCTGTTCAATAAGTGTCACGTTAGATGGAATGATAGCTAGCCAGCCATGACCTATATTAGGCAATGGGTGCACAATGGATGTGCTGGATAGGACAAGGGTCTCAAGATCTGGGTGATTTTTACTAAATGCTATTCTTGCTAAATGTTATAATGGAGCACAGTATTTTGCTGATGCAGCTGTAAGCAGATAAACTTGACCAGAACCCAACTGGATATGTTTAGCCAACTGCAAAGAAGAAATCAACATGTAATTAACCAAATGGTGTGTATAAGCAATGGCTAAACCTCCCTTCAGGGACACAGAGCTTTCTAGTGAATGACCCATCTTTAGTTGTTGCAAGTAAGTAAAACTACCGAACGGCAACCACTTCTCTTCTTAAATAGAACACCCCTTGATTTTGGCAACAGATGTACAAAGAAACACAGAAAACAGCCTGGGGGGGGGGGGGTCCAAGAAAATAACTAACACTGCTTAGCAGAGGGAAAAAGTTAATATCGATGTCTTAATATTACTAAATGTATCATAGCTATCTATGCCCTCTTGATGTCAACCTCACCTAAAATTTTGTACTTACTGAAAACTCAAGGAAAGCCATCAGCCATTTTATGCTTTATTTAGGAATGGTTTTATATAACTAAGAAAAATGGAATGCCATATAAACAATTATAGAGTCAAAAGGAACACATGTTGTCCATACTCTACTTCAACTTATCTAAGAACAGGAAATTTAACTACCTCCTAAACAAACCATCAATCTTTAGATGGTTCTAACTGCTTTACGGTTTTTCCTGATAGCACCCTGAATAAGAGCTAACTTTTACTGAGATCTTATATGAACCAGGCAATGGATTAAGCAATTACATACATTATTTAACTTAGTCCTACAATCCCTTGAAGTAGCAACTGTACCACTAGTCCTATTTGACAATGGCACAGTGAGGCTCTGAAAGATTTACAGGAAGGTAGTCAGAAAAGCAGAGCCAGAAATTTTAGTAAGGTCCCTCTGAGGCCAATATAAGCCTTGCTTTCTACTGCCCAATTTGGTGCTGCTCTTGAAGCAAAAACCTACCTCTTGTTAATTGATATTCTATAGTTCTTTAGTAATAAGTGCACTACCATGTATTTACTTCAAGTTTTCTCAATTATTGACATTTGGGGTCAGATAAGTATTTATCATGGGGTCTGTCCTGTGAATTTTAGAGTGTTTGTGGCAGCCCTGGCCTCTATCCACTAGATTCCAATAGTGAAAACAAAAAATATCCCTAGACCCAGCCAGGGACCAAATCAACCGATTGAATCACTAGAGGTTGCCTCAAGGGTTGTCAATCAGAATGACTTAATGAATGAAACTGCATTTTAACTTTGCCTTAGATTTCATAGTAGGAACCAACTACCATGTTCATAGTCCTTTGCCCAAAAAATAAGCCAATAAGGTAAAAAAGTATTAGTTTGTTTAAAATATTAAGGAGGCTTAAACTTGTTGGTTAGCCTTTCTGTTTCAGACTTTCAATAAACTCTACTTTTTCACTATCAGTATTTCTAGGATTTTGCTTCTATTTCATAATAAAATGTTCTTGAAAAGGATCAAGTTATTAAAAAAATAATCTAAAAGCAAATAAAAAAACCTACCACACTCAATTTCATGGCTTGCATTTGCTTTTAATTCTTTGGCCATGAACAACAGAGTCCCTTTAAAATTGAAAGTGTTTTCTCAATAAAGATATATTTTAAAAAATTGAAAGCGTTTTCCTTCTATTTTATTCTGGTTTCACAGATAATTAATTGCAAAACATTATAATAATGTTGCCTATGAGGATTTTTATTATACTTCACTCCCTCACATAATGATGGTTATATTGTCATGCTTCTCAATCCATATATCTGCAAAGCTCTCAGGTCTCATGCATATAATGAAACTGTTATATAGTCTGAGTCTTAATACTTTGAAAGAATATAATGCAAAAGAGGTACTGCTTCTCTAGGGAGTAAAATTTAGGGCATGTAATCCATCTGTGTGACAAAATGCAGGTTTCCCATTGGAAGGCAAATCATTCATTTAATTCACTTGAGTAGGATAGTACTAAAAGAAAATTCATCTGGTTACATTTAAGGCTCCAAAAAAAACCATGTACAAAAAGACTCTTTGGCTTTCAGCCTAGAGGATTTTCATGTGATTGTCAATCGGATATAGTTTCACTCAGTTTAAGCACATATTCTTCTAAAAGAGGGACTCCCAGGGAGGTGCTGGGAGAATTTCAAAGTGGCTCACACAGATCAGAACTCCCAGATTCCAAAAAACTAAGACTAAATACATGATTTTGACAATGGTAAGTGAATGGACTAATTTTATGTCTCTTACTTTTCCCATTCTTCACATCTTTGCTCTCATACCAAAGAGACAAGAGCTCTCATGTAAATGGTTCATATACTTATTTTTTATTAAATGCTTCTGAGAAGGTACATAGTGAGGCTTGAAGAGATATTCTTGGGGTCAGTTCAGAATCAAAAAAATTTTGCAATCCCTGGTTAAGCTATGATTGGCCCAGTCTCTTCTAGGATAAACAGTAATCCTACCAATATTACTTTCCATGAAAATCAGTCTATGTATCAGTCGTGTTTATTTGAAGAAAGGCTGTTAGTGACTGGCAGAAATATCGGTAGAAGGGAGGACAGTGCTGTGGCTTTTTAGGGAACCTAAATCCTTTGCTTATTTACTTATTGCCTTTTTTAAAAAGATTTTTTACTGAGTTTTAGAGAGAGAGAAAGGGAGAGGGAAACGGAGAGAGAGAGAGACACTGATACCTCTATGGGCTGCCTCCTGCAGGCCCTCACCAGCGATGGAGCCCACAACCCAGGCATGTGCCCTGACCGGGAATGAAACAGGCAACCCTTTGTGCACGGGACGATGCCCAGCCACCTGAGCCACCCTGGCCAGGGTGACTTACCTATTGTCTGGATTTTATCTTTCCATTCCCACTGAAGGGTAAAAACATCCCCCATGAGGGCAATATAAAGAAAAAGGCCGGTACTTTCTCTTTTCATAGTTTTATTCATGCTCTATGTGGGTGCCATCAGTAGTATTCTTTATTCCATAACATGCTTCGCAGAAATACCAATTTATTTGCTTTCCCAAATACCTACATCATTAAATTTTTTAAAATAAAAATATATGAAATTCTTCTAAGAATTTAGATACCAGGTTTCTATCGTTCACTATATATGTTGGCAAACAAAGAGCATTAAAATTTTCTGGAGGCCACCAGTAAATGGTTTCTGATGATAAATACAGTTATTACATTGGTTCTTCACAGGTGAAGGAATAATCCTAATATCTAAAACTATATAAAAACTTTAATCAGTGAAAAACTATATTTGCATAATGCAGTTGAGGTAAAGCTACCTTTAAATCGAAGATGCTCAGGAACGTGATATCATTAACTGCTGCCAGAGTAACAAAATGCACATGGTTCCTCTTAACAATCACCAAAAATGTTTCCACTTCCTAAGAACTAAATTAATTAATACGCTATATATAATAAACATTTTTCATTTTAATTGATTTTTCAACTGTAAAGTGTTGGAATACAACTTCATACTGTGTTTCTGTGCCTCTTGAATCGGCCATTGTTCCAGACTATTCCCAAGGATGCTGGAAACTATCCCAGACAGCCTGGGGAGATAGTGTCTCCTTCTTGAGATGGTGGCAGATTTGTCTCTTGACTAGTATAATGAAGATGAGTTCTTCCTCCAGTACAAATGTTGGACATGTTTGCTAGCACCCTCCACATCACCCTCATGGGTCTTGTAGGGTAAGAGGAACCAATGCAGATATGAAGCTGATGCTGTCTGCAGGGCTGTGACTAATAACGTTCTTTGTCTGACCCAAGATTCTCCTGTCTGCTCGCCTAACACTGTGCCCGACGAACTGGTTAGACTACAAGCAGGGTAAAATCTGAGACCCTTGGCAGTACTTGACACAAACAAAGCAGATACACAGCAACTGCAGATGTTAAATGAAGAGGCCAAGTCACTGTGTATAACTAAAGTCCATTATTTACTATGTAGATTTACAATCTTCTTTAGCAAAAGTATGTATTACAGTCTATACTTTGCATTAGACGTAATTAAAACAAACCAAAAAAAAGACCTGATTATTTTACATGCCTTATTTCAATAAGTGATTGCCACTTAACAAGTCTGAATCTCTTTGGTACATTGTAGACATAAACAAAAATCATATTTAACACCCCCACTCCCCAAGAACCCCAGGATTGTGTCTCTTAGAATCAGCAGATATGACTGAATCAAAACATAAAAATAGTGACATATAGGGTGTTGTTTTCCTGACATTGCTCTATTTTACCAAGTCCCCTCCTGAGGAAAAATACATCGATATGAACAATTTGATGAAAATAATGACTCATCAGATTTCATCTGGATAACCATGCTGAAATATTGGATGGTATCTCATTCTATGTAACTATTATTTAAATGTATTTAATGAAAAGTACTGCTTTAACTATCACAACTAGTGAATCAAATCACACCAACCATTTTTCCTAACTTTCTCAAAACTGACAATGGAGAATAGCAAGACTCTTGAGTAAGATACCATGTAATATAAATTTTAACACGAAACAAATACTTATGTTAATAAATAGGAGAGAATAGACAAAGTCCTAACCCTCCAGGGGAAAAAAATCAGAAAGAAATTTCCCTTTTCTTAAAATTCTAAAAGTGATCACTCTAACCACTAACTTAGTTTAAACACCACTGACTCTCTCAAAGCCACAATTTAAACTCCCTCCCAACAAAACCCTTAAAAGATTCCATTTTCCTTTCATATCATGCAAATTACAATTAGACTTCCTTTAAAGCAAACATCTTTCTCTGTACTAAATAGCCATTTCATTCAATCATTTTGAGACCCTGAGCTACTAAGAAACTATCTAACCACTAGATAAGCAATTTTCAACCAGTGTGCCATGAGGATTTTTAAAACATAAATACCTGTTTAGTCAGGGGCACTGACCTCTTTACCTTTAAATTGTCAAATAAAAAATTCCAACAGCCAATAAAACAATAGCCATCTGGTGTGAATGAATCAAAATTATACCTATTTTTTGTCAGATCAGCAAAAATATGGATTTTGGTGTGCTGCAGAATTTCAGTAATCAGTTTATATGTGCCATGAGATGCAAAAGGTTGAAAATTGCTGCTCTGGATCAACTGATCATCAATTCCGAACACCTAAAGCTGAGAGAGGCAACGACTCAAAATTTCTGAAACACTTTACAGAATTTCACTTTTAGTGTTTGCTGCTGGTTCATCAGTAAAGAAACTTAGAAGCTTTAAGTAGCTCAGTTCTCTGCTCAAATACACAGGGAACCTCAGGTACTTGCTAGAATGACAGCAACCAAAACCTACCCTGACAGCAAAGACCCAGCATGTGGCTGCTAGTTTGCCACCGGATGAGTAATTTGGCTTGTTCCAGGCCAACGGAGGTGCTGTTCTCAGGAACTCAGTGAAAACAAAACAATCTACATCACAAAAAATATCTGATGAGAACTTCAGCACAGAAAAAGATCATTTTAAAGAAAAAGATGTCAAATCACAAGGACATGTCACTAATATGAACCACAGGCAAAATTTTGAATTTTTTTAATATATTCATGACCTTTAATTTTAAACTATATTCATTACTTAACAGAGCATCTTATCTTTTTAAGGTGTATATATTTATAGTAGTTACAATCAGTATTATGCCTGTATCTCTGTTGTGATCTCTGTTTTTCAACTTATTTCAAATACTCTTCCTAAGAATCAACAATACTAAACAAAACTGTTTGAAGAATTCATATGCATCAAATTTTACTTTTTAAACCCAACATCAGAAATATTACTAATGGTTAATTCATTCACTAAGAGGAAAATACCGAAACTATCAGGCATAGCTGAATCCCCAATCTGGGAGCTTTTACAGTCAATTTTATACCAAGATAAGTCGCTTTGATTTCCTCACCTACAATGATAGAAATGTCATATTATTCCTTTCTAGAAACTAGAGAAAGGTAACTTTTTACCAAATGTCCCTCCATCATTTAATTCACATGGATCCATTTTCTAAATGATTCTACTTTTCAGGAGATAAGTATCTGTCCCTCTCCTTCACAATCCTCAAAGAAAATAACTACCATGAAATGTTTTAACTGCTTTCTGAATTAAAATAATACAAAATAAACCAATTCTTCAATTATATTAATGTTACAAGACTTTTCAGGACAAAATTCATCGGAAATGTTGATAATACAAGCAACATACCAACGTGTCAGCCTTCTAGTCTAACCAGCAGGTCTGCTTTGAGTCACGTTGTATTTAGAAAATCCCATTTTCCTAACTCAATTAAACTTCGGTTGTATTTGTGATGTGCACTTCAGTTTGTTTCACTTTTATGGGACAATTTACTGCTTGGTCTCTTTAGTATTGCAGTTTTATATGAAAATCAGATGTTGCTCCCTTCTATGAAGAGCAGAATTGTGTGACAAAACTAAATTAGGAAGGATTTAAGTTAGTATGAGAATGAAACTTTTGATGAGACCATCAAACATAAAAAGAGGTCATTGAGAAAAATTGGGAAACACTGTGTGTGGAGATTTTCTTTTATTGAATGACAAGATTCTCATGCCGGTGGAACAACTTTCATAGAAGGAGCCCATAAACAGCTGAATGGACTTTGACTCACTCAGTTGCTTTCCCAAGGCTATGATGGTGACATAGAGGGTCTTCAAAGGAACTGAGAGAGCAACTTTCTCAGCAACTAAAAGCAGAATGCAGTTCCAGATGACCAAAACTCTGCAATGCTGGCTTTGTGACCTTGACTCAGCGTCACTGGGATGTACCAGGAAACCACAATTTCTGGCAGCTGCACATTTTATGTGCAAACGTTTACCAGATGTGAAGTTCATATGATCTATGGTGTGCAATAGAAACAAAAATGAATTTGCCGTGTAACTTGACATACCAATCCATTCTGTGAGCTAGCAGGTATGGCACTGCTCTCATGTTTAGGCAGAGCCTATGGGCTATGAATTTCGAATAACGAAAAGTTCCTAAGCCCTATCCCTACCTTCACTTAAAACCAATCCCATATGCTTGTTAAGCCTGAAATTCCACCAAGAGAGCTTTCTTTCTTTAGATTAAGAAATCTATCCCTATTAAAATCAAAATGCCCTTAGGAGACATAAAGTTATTGGTTATTTATACTTCAGAGTAAATAAATTTCAAATCCTGTCTTCACAGCTGGTTTTGATAAGAATACATGAAGCTTGGTTGTTTGGATTGTAAAAGAGTAGAACAGATCTTCCAGAGACAAAAGTGAATACATGAATAACTACTTTACTACTATTATTGTCTATTCATTCACTAACATTTATGACCACCTACTATTGTTCAGTCAATGTGCTAAGCACTGGGGATACAAGATGAAAAAGCTAGTTAATGGCCTTAAGAAATGCAGGGTTTGGTGGGAAACTGTCAAATCCGGTTACCACAGAAGAGTAGAGATGTTAATGGAGGTGTGAGTGAGGCGCAAGTGGAGCTCAGAGAAATGAAAACCTAAAATCCCCTGGCAGAGAGGAGAGGGGAACGTTTTCCAAGAGGAGGTAAAGTCTGACCTGTGACTGGAAGGAAAACCAGGCATTTGTAGGTAATCTGAGGATAGGAGGATAGTACCTGATTTTGCCTGGTAACACTAAAGAGTAAGATGTTCTCAGTGAAACAGCATTTCTGAAGCAAAGATTTCTGGAGTGAAGTATCTGGGGGAATGGGAGGCGGTGTCTTAGCTGGGGCTGCCATAACAAAATACCATAGACTGGGGGCCTCAAACAACAGACATTTATTTTCTCACAGTTTTGGAGGCCAGACGTCCAAGATTAGGGGGGCAGCATGGTACATTTCTGGTGAGACCTCTCTGTAAGCAGGCCACCACCTTGCTGGCTGTGTGTGTGTGTGTGTGTGTGTGTGTGTGTGTGTGTGTGTTGGGGTGAGGGGGAGAGTTCCCTGGTATCTCTTCTTATAAGAACTGCTAATCTTATCATCCAATGGTATCAGAGCCCCACCCTCCTCATGATCTCATTTAATTTTAATTATCTCCTTATAAGGCTCTAACACAATTCAGTCCGCAGCTGGCAGTCAGGAAAAAAAATGACAGGGAGGGTACTCAGGAAACAAATCATGAAGGGCCTTCTAAATCAAGTGCAAAGCAATGGTTTTCATCTTTAAAGCTCATTCTAGAACTCCACAGAGGGATTTTAAGCAGGGAATGGCATTCTGATTCATGGTTTAGAAAGCTCAGGATGGCAGCGAAAGGGAGAATTATGCACAGGGAAACAGCAAAGACACTGGGAGGCAGTGAGGGCCTGAGATAGGACTGGGCAGTGGGAATAGAGCTGAGAGAGGTTCAGGAGTACAAACAAGCCAAGTTTGATTAATTATGTTTGTGTGGAGGAGAGATATGAGAATGACCCCAGGCCTTTGGCTTTTGCATCTAGTAGATGGCAAAGACCTTTCCTGAAACAAAGAACTCCGAAGGAAATTCAAATTTGTTTGCTGGGGGATGGAGGAGGGGAAATAAAAAGCTTCTTAGTTTTTAGAAAGTTGAGTATAAACTTTACATATGGTATATGTACATATGGAATTATTTACTTGTCCCACTCTGCCAGGAAAGGGCCAATGGGGAGATGCAGCTGATGCTAAGCAGAGTCAGTGGATGTGGGTCCTCTGGTTTTTTATTTGCTTTTGAGTGCCAAGGGCTGTGATTTTAGACCATAAAAACCCTTTGTATTGAACCAAACAAACATCTAAGGTTACAAGAATAGCTAAATAAATACTGGTTCATCTATAGGATGAAGCACTAGAGAGGCATGAAGTCCATGTGTTCCAAGGGTATTTAATAACATTAAAAAACAGTAAGAGATATAGCAAAACACAAACCTATAAAGTAATTGAGTAAAAATATTCTTTTCATAGAAATGTCAAAAATTACCTCCAAATAGTAGTGTTACAAATATTTAATTCTTTTCATTATGCTTTCCATATTTTCCATATTTTTCTATAAAGAATACATCTTGTTTTATAATCAGAAATAATAAGCTTATTTTTAAGCTTATATATATTTTTAGACAGAGTCAATTCCAAAAGAAAGCTTTCTCTCCCACCACCAGCAGAACACATAACTGAACTATCCTCTACCAATCAGGAGAAATTGGAGTATGCCGAGTAGCAAATTTAAGAATTATAGTGCCTTATAAGAACAAAGTTTTATTTTTTATTCATGCTATATGTCCACTATGGGCTGGCTAAGGGCTCTGCTCCACATTCCTCTATTTGGGACCCATTCTGAGGAGCATGCCACTCGCTTGGCAGAAGTAAAGAGCCCTGAAAGGTCTCAAACAGAAACATGTGTGTGTCAATTTCCACTGAACTTATTGGCCAGGACTACCATGGGATCAGGAGATATAAACTCATCACATACCTGAAATATATTTGGCAAATAGAGCTAACAATGATCACACATAACTACAAATTCATCAACCCCCCCCCAAAAAAAATTGGAGGGAATTTTATGGCAGTGTTGTTCAAACCACAAACCATGACCCATCAGTAGATTGTAAAATCAATTTAGTGGGTTGTGACCAGTGTTTTTCAGTAGAATGGAATGGAATTGAAGGAGAAAAATCAGAACATGATGCACAAAACGTAGATATTGATCATGAAACAATATTTGATATACATCTATCAAATAAATACAGATGTGTCATAATGTGAACTATCTTCCTGTGGGTTCTGTAAAAACTTCTGAAAGCCATTGTTCTATGAGAGCCCCAACTAAGCCACATATATAGAAACATAATTTTCATACAGGCTCCTGTGATCAAATGTCCTATGACTACCATAAAAGTTTGGTACCTCTGTGGTATCTTAAAGAACTGAGTCCAATTTTTACTCTTTATTTAATAAAATATTCTCTTAATAATAAATCATTTAAGAAATATTATGAAGTGACTCGTATTTTTAGCACCTAGTGAGTTGCAAGTAGTGAGTTCACTTTTTATTTCTCCTAAAATACAAAAATTTAAGCTTCAAAAGCTTTTCCTCAATTCCACAGAGCCTCATTTTATTGGTTAGGAATATATGCAGTTCTTATATTAACTTAAATGGCACCCTTGACCAAGATGAATGGTACTAATTCTTTTTTTACTCTATATTTCTGTTAACATATAATGTTGTCATGGATGATTTTTATCTTGAATACTTAATGCTTTGATGTTTAGGGGAAGAACACATATTTCAAACTGCAAAATACCTACTGTGTCTAACTCCCTGACAAAGACTTAATATTCCCAATTTCCTCCTTTTTCTCATCAACTAAGAAAATACCAACTTGAAATGTGCACAGTCTATAGGCCTGTTTATGGGAAAGGTGAAATATTCATCAATTTCATTTCAATTTTTTTAATGAATTCATCTTAACTCTTACTATCATCTATGTGAAATGTTTATGTGCTTATTTAAATGTGAGGATTTCAACCAATTTCAATGCTTTCTACCCTTCCCCCAAATACACTGCCATGGTTTTCCCTGTGCGCCCTTCAGAGCACTACCAGTTCAAAAGCCAACCTTTTGTTCTTCCCAGAAGAATGCTAGCTAAACGTCCAAGAAAAACAAAATGCCTCACGTGGCACAATCTTCTTTCGCCTCCCAGATGGCTCCACTGCCACACACTAGGAATGCCAGAGGTTTCCTGAGGAAAAAAGGAACTGATACAGCCTACCATCCTGACAGTCAAGGCAACCAAATGAACCATGACTAACTGTTGAAAAGAATGGGAAATGAAAAGACCATCCTCAAAAACAAACTAGTGTGCAGATTTTTACCATCTAAAAGGAAGCTCTGGTATGGAAAAATGAACATCCTGCATTTGTTAATTAAGGAAGCATTATATTCAGTTCAGTCACAGTAACTTGTTTAAAAGTGATGAGTCACAATACTCAGTTCCTTCCTGGCCTTATTCAGTGAGGTGTACCTGCAGCTGGACCATCTCTGTCCCAGACCCAACAATGTCACTAGGACACTGTAGGAATCTGGGCGAGAAAACAAGCCTGGCTGCACTTCAGTATCTCCTCCATAAAACCAGGGGTGAGGAGATGAGTTAGAGGACCCCTTCCATTTCAAATTGGCTACAGTTCTAGTCTTGTAAATAACATACCTACTTATTTCACTAAATACAAGTTAATAATTAGCCTCTTAAAACAAACCAAAAAAACCAAAAAGGTCATTTCTTTCCATTATTCCATCCTGGATCTACTAGATCTTACACATTATGAATTTTCTATAAATTACCATTGTGTAAGCAAAATTACCACACCATTAACATTTCTCTTACATTCAAAGAGCTCCAAAGACATGCACAATACTACTCTGAACATTCTCTTTTCATGAGAGACTTTTTTTTATCAGACAAAAAATAATGACTTGAAAAGGCTCCTCCTTTTATTTATTTATTTTTGGTTAATCCCCACCCGAGGATATTTTTTCCACTGATTTTCTTTTTTAGAGAGAGTATAAGGGAGGAAGGAGGAGAGAGAGAAACATCGATTGGTTGCCTCTCACACATACCCTGCGACCGGGGCTCAGAATCAAACCTACAATCCAGGTACATGCCCTTGACTAGGAATCGAACCCGTGACTCTTCAGTGTGCGGCTGATGCTCTAACCACTGAGCAACACCAGCCAGGGCAAAAATGCTCCTCCTTTTAAACAAATGACAAGCAGTACACAGATTCAACTACATGCTTGAAGTGTGGTTTTGAATTCTAAAATGGGGGCTTTCTTAAACTATTTACATTTCTCCCCAGAACACACACCAAAAGTTAGCAAGTAAATATCACAGTAAAGTTTCGATTACCTGTCAGTTGGAATGGCGGGAGAAAACTTGTACAGATATTCGTAAATGGTGGAGGGGGGGGGGCATACAAGTGGGCATTGGAATGTGTTTAATTCTTATATTTGAATAAAACTATGCCTGGCATTCTGAAAACTGACAACACTGTACTTCAAGCTGAGTAAATAATGAAACTTTCTGAGGAAAATCCAACCCAAGAGAACTAGAAAGCATTTTGTATATTTTGGTTCACACCTTGGCAAATAAGAATAGTGTGTGATGTTTAAAAAGATATCTTTAAATCTCTGCTCTGTGAGGCTAGTGTGATAAAAAGAATAAATTATAGGAGGTGACATTGTTATTAAATATTTACAAAAATTCTTGCAGAAAGAGCCCTAAAAGGGATCATGATACACAAACTTAAGATAGTGTTGTTATTATCATCAAATACATCTACAATGTAAAAAACTCATGAGGTGGGAAACTCTCATGCCTCACTTCTCATTCCAAAGTTTCTTGGTTACATTCTCTTAAACAGATGTTCAAATTCAATGGTCTAAAACAGCAACATCTGTACCAGATGGATTTCATTCATGATGGAAAACTGACATTTCTCTAGGCAGTGCCAAGTGTATCTCAGAATTACAATATGTCAGAGTTTAATCCAAAAGAAGATCCTCTTATTGTTCTACATCATCCATTTGTGTTCAGAAGAACTTGTAAACAAGGACCCTAAAGTCACAGTACCCAACAGCCCAAAGGAGCAACTATGACTGTCTATATATTGCTTGGTCCAAAATGTTCACTTCACAGTGAAAATGGACATAATGGGTCCAGGCTGCCTGTTACTACTTCAGTCAATTAAGCAGAGACAAGTTTCAATCATATTTGAGCATTTATTCCATTATTGCTGGCAAAATGGGAGAGCAGTGGGATTTGTCCACATAAAATCTGTTCTGCCCTTCCCTTATTACCTGGCTGGTTATATAGGGTTGCATGCAAGGGGGTAAGCAGGGGGAGGATGGCTGCAGGGTCTGTGGTCCATGTGTCTCCTTCCAGGATCTTGAAGTCCGGAAACAAGGTAGTTAATTTTCCATGGTGTTAAAACCCAGTTCCACTAGTTCCTAGGACCTGAGAGTGGTCAGCATTTCTGAGGCAAACTCCCGGAGAGGGGTCAGGCCCCAGGCACAGCAACCAAATCAAAGTGCGTCCTGTCCTTTGTCTGTTCTGGAAATGCATTTTCTTTTCTGAGCAATGGACCCACAGGGCCCCAAGCTGTCTCATCTTTTTACAGCTCTATTTTTCTTCTTGCAGCACATCCTCCAGTTTCCCAAGATCTGCAGGAAAACTTCTTATCTATAGTGAGTGAGTTGAATAATCATTAAACAACGATGGTCCTATTCCTCTTAGGTGCCTTCCTGGCTTTCACAATCACAGTTAACAGAGTGTGATCAACATCTCTTCCCCCAACAATAGCAGAAGTACTAAAACAGGCACCAAAATGCCTGTTCCTTTCTACAATTACAGGTGCTTTAGAAAACTGTCAGATCAACAGTGAACATGTGATTCCTTCCCAACTCCATGGCCTACATTGCTGAGAAGGCCAGGGGAACAACATTACTCAGAGATGAGAGAAAAGGGATTCTCAGAATAAGAGAAGGAAAAGTATCCTGACAGAGGTAGATGTCTCTCAGGCTGAGCAGGAAGCAGTTTGTGTGAATGAGAAAGAACTGTGGCCTCTTGGACAGTATGCAACTCTTTTCCATTTGTATCCACAGGAAGCCGTAAGTATGGGCTCTTAGACTTGTTTGGCAAAGCAGGTCTCAGGTAGGTTCCCCACCAGCAAAACCCAAGAGAAACAGGAAGCAGCCATATCCAGAAGACAAGACACAAACCAGTACATTGTCCAACTCCACAATCATTAGGAGCAAGCTGTGGTAAACAGGAAAGAAAATCCATATAGTAGTAAACATGAAATGGCAAACACAAATATTCAATGAAAACAAGCATCATGGAGGAAGGCCACAGACTCAACAAATATAGTAAGGAGCACCCATAGAGTTAGTAACAGTAAAAGTAACAGTAAAAAGACAACTAACTTAAATGTAATTAAAATATTCAGAGATATATGTGAGGATAGTTGAAGAGAAAAGTAGCTAGATGGAAAAACCAATTTGAAGAATTATACCAGATTACAATGGAAAAAGACACAGATTTTCCAAAATATTAAAAAAAGAATTTTTAGGAGGAAAAAAAAGAGTCATGAAGAAATAATTAAAAGCTTTCTGAGCTAAGTAAAGATTTGAACCTTCAGATTGAAAGGGTTTTGTAAGTGCCAAATTGACTGCATGTTGGGGGAGAAAGACCTCCTTTATGCAAATATTAGTGAAAAAAATCACAATTCAAAGGATGAAGCAAAAAATCCTGAGTTTCTGTGGGAGGTGGGGAAAATTCCTAAAAAGAAATAAATTCAGATCATCTAGAGATTACCAAAGAAGTGAGCCCAAAATGCAATGGATCAAAAGTTTCAAAGTTCTGTAGGAAAATATGGACCTAACCAAAGAAATATTCATTCATAAACATTTTGATCACTTGAACATTAAAGAACTGAAATGTTTACTATCTATTCACTCTCTCCAAATAATTATCAGAAGATCAACAAAACTAAGCTAATTGTGGGTTACAAAATTGTTTTTAAATTAACAAAATTTGCCACCCTCCCTAACCTTTTCTCCAAAATAAACTTCTGTCTAAAACTGTTACTTTAAAAAGCTAATCAAATTCTAGAAATAAAATACAAGTTCTCAAACTAGGAGCTAGGTGAGGAGTGGGAGATGGTGGGCAGTGAAGGTGATCTGACTCATGTAAATAAAGTAGGTAAATTATCTCAGAGGTGGGTGGATAGATTCCAACTAGCTACTAGAAAAAATTAAGTTGTAATTGATATATAGAAATATAATGGTAACCATTATTATGTAAATAGGAACATAATTTCCAGAGATAACTGGTAGAAGAAGAAAATGAAGCAAACTTAATTCCAAACAAAGACAGAAAAACTAATAGCAATAATTATAAGGCACAAGAAAGCATTGTAAAAATAGAAACCCAAGTAACATGCAGAGAAAAAGTCCAAATATATTAGCAATTATAATAAAGTTTAATGGGTTAAATTTGCTATTTGAATTCAGAAATTTCAGATTTGTGTGTGGTTTTTAAGTCCACCTATATACTGCTTAAAACAAGAAACCTACCTAAAACACTAGTCAAGTGTCAAGAACAAATCATATGAAACTGACCTGTATTTCTTTGATGGGAGTACTAGGCTGATATTAGATTACCATGCTCACGATATTTCAAAAATGAAAACAGATAAATGCAAGCTTAATATAAAACTAATTAAATGGCTCCCCAAAGGAGAATAATACCATATGCCATCCTGGTAGGAAGTTTCTAGTCTTCCAGGACATTTGCCCTGTTCATTTAATTAGTTGTTTGTAATTTGGAGAGGGCAATGAGGAGCTGCAAATCAATTTCCAGACAAAGCTATGCTAAAAAAGGTTTCTAACTAAATGAAAGACTTTGGATGTAAAAGATCTCACCTGGATAAATAATGGGCCAACTGCAAGAAGACAAAATTCAAAAGAAACACAGGAAAATCCCAGGAGCCAAAATCTGGATTGTAGAATGCTCAATAGGATTCAGTTGGCTTAATAGCAGGAGGTCTGAGTAGACTGTAAGGTCTTAGCTAATGGTAAACTGAAGTCATTAGTGTGAACTGGCTGCCAACAATTTGTTTGGCCTTGGGCTACAAGTGAGAAAAAAGAACAGGGCTGCACCCTTTCCATTCAGCAACCAGTGGTCAGAGAGAATCAAAGTCAATGTGGCCAGAGAAAGCTGATAAGATTGGAGATGTAACTCCAGACCATTACAAAGGAGAAACGGTCTTAGAAGATAATGTTTCACTTGTCTTCGAATACTCGCAAGACTGCCATGTGGAAAAGAAATTTACTTTTCCCTGTCACTCCCAGAGTACAGAATTAGGATCAATGCCTGGAAATTCCAGGGAGGAAGTTTTCAGTTTAATTCGAGGAAAATGTTTTAAATAAATGGGGATGTCCCTGAAACTGAAAGTGACCCATCACTGGATGTGCCAGGCATTGGCTAATTTGCTCATTAAGTATGCTAGAGAGAGAGATGTTAACCCATCAAGTATTGCTGGTATAAACAATACTTGTATTGCAAACAACAGTTATTTGTAGGATAACTTCCAGTCCTATGATTATGTTGACTGGAGTGTGTATCTAAACTGAATCATTTGTTCAAATTGACCGATGCTTCAAGAAGTAGGTTCAAGCCCCACCTCCTCTAGGAAGCGAATCATGACAGAAACAGACCATATCTTCCACAGGCTCTACCTCCAGTATTAGACCATTTGAAGATCAATTACAGTCTTATTTTGCTTCTTATAAATTAGATTTGAAATGGTCCATCTCCCAACTGTATCACAAGCAACCTGGAGTCATGGAACATCAATCTACCCTGGTAGCCAATGAAATTACATATGCTGGCTTATCACTTCTCTTGCTTTTTACATATAGCATATATTCAATATTTTCACAATTACCGATATATCCTTGCTGTGAAAGTGATGACATACAAATTACTAACTTCCTTGGGACTTCCTGTGTCCCCCATGCCCCTCTGATATATCAAAATCCCTGTATTTTTCTACTTAAAACTTCCAAACTCCCTAATGAGAATAATGGTTGCAGAAACTGGAACCCATTATTGCCACTTTTGTAGATATAAAATATGCCTTCTCCCTTTCCCTTTTTACCTTAGAACATACCAATAGCTGGCCCTAATAAAAGGTAAATGCCAGGAGAAGAAAGATTGTGAAGAAATAAAAGTCAAAATTTGCAGTTCTCTAGAGCAGAGTAATAGCAAAGCCTTGCACTCTAAAGAAGCCAGGCTGCATCTCCTCCTCTTCAATGCAGTTTGGAAAGAGTGCAATTCTGTGTAAGTGGGTTCCTTGAAAACACAGCTTTGGATAAAATAGATTGGCCTTGTCTAAGGACCGGAAATACTAAAACAATAAAAGAGAGGAAAAGAAAAAACTTTCTTCTGCTAACTTTATAATAAATGCTCATTCTTTGGAGAGAAACAGGAAGAGGGGATAAACATACACACATTAACTTTAAACTTGCCATTAGTATTCAAATCAAGTTTGAAAATGGGAAACTATAATTGCTTTTCTAGACCTATGTAGGCTGCTTCAGGCCCAAAGCTCAAAAACATGGCAAGTTACTAGAAGAGAAATTTGGAATTCAACTTGACAGCCATATGCAAGATGATGCAGAAACACTTAAAATGCACAAACTTCTTGCATTACTCAGGCTTAGCACTTAATAACGGAATAGGTCTGGCCAAAAATGACCAATCTGAAGTTACACTATCCACCTAAGTATTAAAAATATTTAGAGCCACAGTTATGAAAGCGCAGATGCACAAATGACTCTAAGTGTCCTACATCGGTAACTGTCCAGACATTCATTTAATTAACTTATTAGAAGGACTGAGAGATAAAAAATATTCACACTTATTTCCATAGAAGGACTGAGAGATAAAAAATATTCACACTTATTTCCAGGGTTGACATCTGTAGTCTAAAAATAATTGATTTTGATTTTTTCCAAAGCCTCCATAACTTCCTTCTGTTAAGACTCAGCCATTTCAACTCATTTCATCATGGCTTTTTGTTGTTTCATTTCTGGCTTAATAGAAGATATGCTTAGTCTGAATACTTTGTAGAAGCTTCCTGATGTGCATTATATACATTGAACTTATTAAAGTTCGGATGAGAACATAGATCTAACCACAATCTCTAATTATAAACCTTTGTACTAGTGGGGGTGAGACAATTAACATACAAACAACCACAACAGCATCCTCAAGGCCTTCTACCCTAAGCAGCGATGGAACAGAGTTGGAGCTTTGTGGTTTGACAACCAACCCTGACATCCAAAGCATCCACGGGGAAAAGTGCTAAGAGATTGTTAGTCCTTGAAGACAGGGTTGTGTCTTATTTATTACTGTATCCCTAGGATCTAGTTTAACCATAGAAAGGGCTGAAAATATTTGCTGAATGGATGAGTTAATGCATATCCCACGTAGATGAGGCAAAGGGATACTGAAACCCAGGGCTACATCTGCCCCAAGAAAAAGCTATCTTCTGATTTTCACAAACTGTCGATATTAGCTATCTATGGCCCTCACCAAAAAGATCTCTACAATTGCTAAACCTAGGAGCTTGTGACAAGCCACCTGCAGCTGTAAGCAAGAATTGAGGATACCTTTAATCCCACCCAACAACCACAGTGACTTCCTGGGACTGAGACAAGTGGCAAAGGATGACAGCATCTCGGACTCCAGAATCAACACTGACAGTTACAAGGAGTTGCTCTCAAAGCCTCTGTTGTGGCTGTTATGCTTTGCCAGCTTCGGGAGGTCCCTCCCCTGCACTGGCCATTCCCTCTCCCCTAGCACAACATGGGTAATGACAAAAACCTGAATTTGCCTCTCTTCCATGACTCAGGTTTTATGGAAGATGTTCTCATCTAAAGAAGTAACAAGCTTTTCAAAAGATAGATATTCAAATCACAAATGTGTAAAAGCTTAGAAATAGGGAGAATGTTGTATTTATGATAACAAATTTTAAGCTAATTTGAGTACTTGTCATCGGCCAGGCTCTGTACTCAGGTATTTGCATTATCACATTTAACTTTCCTAAACACACTATGAAATAGGTCCTAAGATCCTCAACAAATGGATGGGCACATTGAGCTTTGAAAGGTGAAATGCCATACACAAGGTCACACAGGTGCTAAGTGTCAGGGCCACAACTGCACAACACCCATGATTTCAGCTATTACTCATGTGGTCTTGATGTAGTAGAGTACATAATATTCTTTTTGCATTCACAAGGAGTAATAAACTGATTTTTCTGCCTTTAAGAAAAATTTCTTGTGTCATTTTAGCCAGATTTTACTATCTGTATTTAGTGTGTCTGATATGTAAAAAGTACATCTGGCGTAACATGTACTTTATGAATTACAGGAGCATAAATTAATCACACTATAACATCATTATCTCTCATTTGTATGGAAATTCAAAATTATAACCCTCAAATGTTTCTCTCTACAAACCATGTAGTTATGCATTCGTTCAGTATTATAAAAGTAATACGTGTATATTAAAAAATAAACAACAGCAGGAAAGAAAATATTTATCATTCTGCCACTTAAACACAACCATTAACATTTTGAGAAACATGTAATTTAGAGCTCAAATATATAATTTGATTACTCATCTAAACATGATTTCCCTCACAAAAGCCATAATTCAGAATCAGGGGAAAAAATTTTTTTTCAAGTGTTGAAATTTTTTTCAAGTGCTGAACATTATTTATATAATTCCCACATGGAGGCAAAAGAAAAATTTGTTTAGCCATCATGAAAATGTTCTGGAAATAAAAAGACCTGGTATTTCATTACTCTTCATTCACAGTAACATCCATCTTCAGTGCACATTCAAGAAGCATGCTGATAGGAATTTTAGGAATGCATTCTCCATTTCTCAGTAGACTGACTTCCCAAAGAATACTACTCCACAGTGACTTCAACTCCATACACAGACGCTCTAAGCTGCGATTATTTACATGTGCCATGATGACCGCAAAGGGTGCTTTTAACCAAGAAAAAGAAAATTATGCAAAGGGCAAAATGAGAAAACTTTACAGTCACACCTGCGCAGCTCTCCGACTGTAGACTTTCCTAAGCTACCAACTTTCAGTAAGTTGGTGGCAGACTAGGATGAGAAACCAGATTTCCCATTTCTTGGTCTAGAGCCTTCTTGGAAATAATGAGAGCATCTATTTATGTATTACTTGACATATAAATATTATTGCTATTATTTAAATGGTAGCATAGAAAGGCCACGTAACGTGGACTGTAGGTACCTACCTGCTCACACTATACACTCCCATATTTGCTTTCACTAAATATACAGGAATTCGCGTTAGGCTCCATGTGCCTCCACTTGCCATCTAGAGCTCTTTCACCCCTGCCCCCTCCTCACCAAAGGGACCCCAGTAGGGATTCTGTCTGTACCATTCTAGTTAAGACAGCTACCATGTCATGCCTGCTCCTCACAGATTTTATTTCACTCTCATTTCAACCCTTAATCCAGAGGTGCTGGATGATTTGATGAGAGTGAGAAGAGTAAAGGCCCTGTAAAGTGATGCCCAGGCAGGCCGCCAAAGGGGAAGGGTAGCTTCTACAGGGCAGGGGTGGAGCTGCCTACATTCTCAGGACCTGGGATGTTTGCCTTCTCCACGGTGCCCCTCTCTGGGAGAACCTCTCCTCTCCTTGCCAAGACACACCATCAAACCACATTCAGCACTTTCTACAGGCTGGCACATGGCATTATGTCAAATGAGAATACAAAAATGGTTTGAGAAGAAACCAAGTGACACATCATGCTATGCTTGTAGATTTTTCTAAATTTAAATGAAAACTTTTTTTTTAAATCCTCACCTGAAGATAATTTTTTCCACTGCTTTTCAAAGAGAGTAGGAGAGGGAGAGAGAGAGAGGAACATCTACGTGAGAGAGACAGATCAACTGGTTGCCTCCTGCACGCTCCCCAACAGGACCAGGAATGGAGCCTGCAACCGAGGTACATGCCCTTCACCAGAATCGAACCCGGGACCTTTCCGTCTGAGGGCGGACACGCTAACCTGTAAGCCAAATCAGCCAGGGCAAAATGAAAACTATTTCTGCCTCATACATTTTTCATTTAAAGATATTTATAAAATGTTATTTTTATTCAATAAACTGAAGGGCATTTTCCCTTTAAAATAAATTTCCAATTGGCTTTTAATTGACTGACTAAACTGCACTTAGCAACTTCTCTGAATCCTCTGAAGACAGCCAGGTGTTTGATAGGCACTAAATCACTATCTGATGAATGGCTGAGCCCTTACAAAAAATGTTCCTCCCTGTCTTATCTTTAATACTCTATCTATTCAACGTACTAGTGGAAAACACGGACCTACACAAACCCCATCAGGTGGAATCAAACTCGCTCTTCCCAATAAAGTAGCAAAATTCATGTATGAAAGTTTTAGAGAATTTTTTAAAGTGTGTATTTCAATAAGTTGTTTCAATCATTGAGTCACTTATGGATTTGAAAGTTTACCATAAAAATGTAATACATATTTTCTGAGTGTTTGTTGTTATTTATCCCTGTTACACAATAAACATTTTTAAAGCAATTTCCAAAGAATATTTACAGCAGAACAAACTTTCTATAAAGTTCAAACTTCACTACAATGACTTTTTACTTTAAATTTTAGAAAAGAAATTCTCTTGGTTCTTAATCTTTTCTTCTTAACACCAGTCACTGTAAAAACAAATAGTTAAGGGGTAACATAACACTGTAATCATGGCTAAATTGACCTAGATCAAAACAAGACAAGTCAAAACAAAAACTAAACAGTGACTCTAACACAAGCCACTGGCAGGATTCCCAGAAGGTCACCAAACTTGGACTTGAGAAAACTGTCAAAGTTTCCTGAAATTTTCAAAGGTATCTTCTGAGTTTTTCATTAGTGAAAACCAAAATGTCAAAGAAACAACAAAAAGGGAAAAAAACTAAATTAAATCCTTAGAAAAGACAAACCTAGTGGAAAAGGTTATCCTTTTCACAACAAATACCTACAGATTAATTTTCTTGTCACTGTGGACATATTGTTTTCAGTGGTTTTTCATTTAGGAAATCTTTTTAATAAATAACCCTGAAATCAAACTGGGTTAAATGGGACAAGATGACCTATAATTTTCCAAAAAGACACTCTCTCTTGGATTATGCGCCTTGTGTTACATTATCTGATTTTTCAGAAGGCAAGGTAGTAGAAGACAGGAAACCTGAGCTGCTGTCCAGGGCCACCACTAGCTATTCAGGCATGAGCCCTTAGCCAAGAAGGATGTCTCCAAGTCTGTTTCCCCATTTATACCAGAAAACGTCTAATTGCCCTTACTGTTCTAACAAGTCTATGAGCACATGGGAATCCCATGAACGTAGTTAATAGGTCTCCTTATAAAGGACATAATTACATTATCCCTTTTCACAATAAATTAACCAAAGGGATTAATTTTTTAACCAGCTTGAGCATCAGCATTCTAAAAAACTGTTCTCAAGTGATTCCAAAGTGCAGTCAAGTTTGGGGACCAGTGACTTAAAGCAGTGATTCCTAACGTGTGGTCTCTGGCCAGCAGCAGCAGTATCTGGGAATTTTTATAAATGTTCAAAATGTTGTATCATTTTCTGAAAAACTTGACGTAATTCATGTATTCAGAAAACAAATTCTCCCCCTTGCTGAAACATAAAAAATATCAAATGAACATAATATAAATGGCTACTTCTTTTTTAGGATCCAGTTTTCAGAGGTGAAGAAAGAAAAGAGAGCTTCAGCTTAAACCAATCATTAATGTCCACGGTAAAAGAACAGCAAATTGTTATTAAACATTTACTATGAGCCAGGCACTGTTAAAAAAAATAAACAAAAAAACTTCCTATTTGTCAACTCACTCCTTACAACAATCCTGCTGAGGTAGGTACTATGACCCCATTTTTACTAATCAGAAAACAGAAGCAAAAGGAAAAGGTTATGTAACTTGTCCAAGTTCAAACAACTAGTAAGACCCAGAGTCAGGGTCAAGGCTAGGCAGTCGGGCTGAAGAGTGGATGTCTTTAATTATGAGGTGGAGAAAGTGGAGGAACTCGGCCTCCATGGCTAATTCTTTGAGTGAGATTAAACCACCTACCAGAAATAAACATTTCAACTTTGTTTTCACAAGAATGATTATGAATCAAGCTAAAGAATTACTATTGCACGCTGAACAGTGTAATCTAAAGATAATAAATAACAAAATAAAAACGTATCCATTTTCTGTGATGTGTTTACTCACAAGACTTTGGAGATTGGGTTTAAGAGTAAAACAATCCACTTTAAAACAAATAGGCCCTCAAAATGAACCCAAATGAATGCCAGGTAACTCTTATCAAAACCTTTCTAAGTGAGCCAGGTGATGTAAATCAAGTGCAATTACACAAACTTGTTTATGATCATCTCTGCTCCAGGCCTTATGCCTGTAAATGGAGAATTGTAAAATTACTGTAGGGCATTGCAATATTGATAGTTCCTAATTGGCCACATCCTGTCACTGAATTGCAACATCACAGACTCTCTTAGCTCTTCAGTTAAATTATCCAGAACACTAATTTGAGAACTGAGAGTTTGAATTTGCTTCCACAGGCCTTCATTTCTCCCATCAAGAGATGGGCCTCTGATCTTTCCTTCTCACCCCCACAGACAATCATATCATATACAGTGAGCCAAACAAAAAAGCCCTACTTACATTAAATTGTAATTACATTTAATTCAATAACATTAAATTCAAATTCTATTCAATTTAATAACATTAAATTGTAATTTCAAAAGAATCCTAATAAAGACCTGATTTCCTGAATGGAGTCAGTAAGATGTTTATATGCCAGAACTTGGATTATGTTTAGTCTTCTAGAAGTCATGCAAGTTTGGTAATAGGCAGGGTATAACTACTTGCATTTGAAATGCGAATCAAAACTACAATGAGATACCACCTGCTAGAACGGCTATTCTCAACAACACAAGTAATAACAAGTGTTGGAGGGGTTGTGGAGAAAGAAGAACCCTCATTCACTGCTGGTGGAAATGTAGACTGGTGTAACCATTACAGAAAACATATGGAGGTTCCTCGAAAAATTAAGAAGAGAGCTACCATATGACCCAGCAACCCTTCTTCTACGTGTCTACCTGAAAAATTTTAAAACATTTATTGGCAAAGATTTATGTACCCCTCTGTTCATTGCAGCATTATTCATGGTGGCCAAGACATGGAAACAACCAACGGGTCCTCTGGTAGATGACTGGATAAAGATGTGGTACATACATACGGTGGAATACTACTCAGCCATAAGAAAAGATGAAATACTGCCATTTGGGACAACGTGGTTGGACCTTGAGAATATCGTGCTAAGTGAAATAAGTCAGACAGGGAGAAAAAGGCAAGGACCATAGGATTTCACTCATAAGTGGGATGTAAAACTGAAACCAGCAAATGAACCAACAAGACAAACGAGAACTCACAGGCACAAACAAGAGCAGGGTGGTCCCCCCTGGAAAGGGGGGCTTGGGGAGAAATACAGGGCAAAGGGGGCCAAATAGATGGTGAAAGGAGGAGATTTGACTTTGGGTGGTAAACACACAATGCGATATACAGATGATATATTATACAATTTTATACTTGAAACCTAAGTAATTTTATTAACCAGTGTCACTCCAATAAATTTAATTTTAAAAAGATACAAGATGAGTCATTAAAAGGTACTCAACTTAGAAATCTACTATTCAGTTTATCACTGAAATTAAAGGAGAATCAATACGACTTTCAAAGCACAGAATCAATTGGCATCCTTTTTGGAATTCATAGTATAAATTTTTTTTCCCAGTAGAACCATTTGGTCCTAAGAGGATCATCCAGATCAGTTCCAACCAACGTGAAAGAAATTGCTTTCTGTATATGTGGTTTGAAGCATTTCGAAATTACTGCATATGACCCTTAAAGGACCTCAATTGCCCTTTTTGCCAATTTAGGCCTGTCCCTGCTGTGTGTCCTCATTTTGCTTTGTCTTATATTGTCTTGAACAAACCTTGATGTAACTGGTTAAGGTTTCATTTTATTCTCTCTTTCAAGAACCTAAGAAACACCAGACAGTACTCCCCAACTGGTTCTCCTGGAGGCCACACGTGCCACTTTAGGTACTCTCTTACCATATGAATTTTCTTTTATACGGAATGATATCCTGGAGAGCTAGAGTTTAAGACTACTTAAATGTGAATGTTAATAGATTATAAACTCCACCACATGATGAAATCCTTCACCACAGACAGTGAGTAGACAAAAACAAAGCGGTTCATTTGCAGCTAAGCTCCTTCAAATTTTTTTCTAGAAAGTTCTATATAAAACATGCAAAAAAATCCTGAAGACCAACAGAGGATATCCATATGTTCACACTCAGGTAAAAAGCAAAAACTTTAAATTCGAAGGGTGAGTTTGGCATGTAAATAAACACGAAATCTGACCATGTTACCAATATACTGTATTTTTTCATTTCAAGTGTTTGGGAATTAGGTTCTTGTGGGGGTTTTTTCAGTTTGTGTGTGGTATGTGCGTATTTTAAGCTAACACATGTTTAATTTACTACACCAGACACTATAGAAGTATTATTTCATTTAACTCAGGCAATACTGTGAGAATTATGAAGTACGCTTTATACTACTACAGTCCCCATTTTACAGATGAGGAAACTGAGACTTGGAGAATTTATGCCACCACCCAAGAGCATAGAGAAGCAGAAGAGCAGGTGTTGAACCTGCAGGAACAGCAGCTTGGGAAGTAAACATTCTCTGCATGGAAAGCCTTGGTACAGTCAGCACTGTGTTCACCACAGCACACGTGCTGGGACTGGAGCCATGCCTTTTTTTTTTTTAATCCCATGTTAGATTTTCTAGTCCACTTAAGCTTATTTGCAAAGTCCTTTTATTTCTGTACTAATGATTTAAGAAGAGCTGGAATTTTTTTAGCCAAAATTTTGAAATCTCGGGTCTCTCTAAAAGGGGAAAAGAAAGTGCCACTTCAGACATTCCAAGACCTGGAATGCTGAATTCCCTCTCGCTCTGGAGAATTGGCACGGATCCCTGGAACCCCCAATGGCTTTTTAAAACAAGACTGCATATGAGTCCTGTCATGTGCACCGGTGACAGGAATAACCTGGGATCCTGTCATCAGGGGCCCGAGGCAAGACTCGCAGATACTTTCCTCTCTGGCTTCATTTCAACTCTGAAAAAAATGAAATTCTTCATCTCTCCTAAAGCAAAAACGCTAATTCAGGTATGTAAAAATTGCTCAAGATGACGGCTAAGCCTCTGCCCTTTACGGGGGTTCTCCACAGTTCACAGTATACCTTGTATTTTTCCCAAAATGGCCTGTTTCGCCCTCCTCCGCCGAGGGGCATTTCCAGCTGTGCGCGCTCACCTGGCCCACGTCCCGAGCGGTGCGCGCTCGCCGCCCCTGGAGGCCCCGCTCCCAGGGGCCCCGCCCCCCCCCCGCCCCGCCCCAGGGTTTGCATTTCTCAGGGTTCCCAGGTGAGGCCGGCGCTGCGGGCCCGGCGGGGCGTGAGAGCCGAGGCTCTGCCCACTCCCGCGCTCCCACCCTGCTCCACCGAGAATCACCTGGGAGCGGCGTTTTAAATTGGATGCCCAAAGTCCCACTCCCAGAGAGGCTCACCTCATTGGGCTGGGGGTGCTGCTCACGCCCCGAATTTTATTAAACCTCCCGCGGGAGCCTCGTGTGCAGCCAGCGAGAGGAGCCTCTGGCCCACCCCGCACAGCCCCGCGCCCCGCGCGCCCCGCGCCCTGCTCCCGCGCGCACCACGTGTGGACGCCGCGGCCCCTTCCGAGCAGACAGAGGCCAGGGAAGTAAATGCCCGCACGTTACACGTTCTCAGAGGCCAAACGCTCCGAGGCAGAACTCCGCGCCCCGCGAACCTCTAGATTCATTAACACCCAAGGAACTTCGCAGGACAAACCTGCCGTCCCACCGTCCCCGCGGGGCGCGGAGTCCGCCTCCGGGTTCACCGCGCATTGCAGCGCGGGCAGGAACCTGCACCCTCAGGGCACCCCAAATGCCCGCCTGCAGCCCCGGAGGGCCCGCCCTGAAGCCCCCTAGCTGTCACTCGGGCCAGGAGACGGGAGAAAGCGGTGCCACCTTACCTGGCGCGGCGTCCAGGGTCCGGGTCGCGGTCGCAGCCAACTGCGTTCTCCGCCAGGGGTACGGGGTGTCCCGGGCGGTGACCAGCGGCACCCCGGAGAGAAGCTGGGCCGCGGCGGGTCTGCTGCGCTCCGCCCGGAGCCCGCGTCCCGGCAGCGGCCCTGCAGAGCGCGGCGGCTCCCGAGCGCGCTCTCGGCCCCCTGGAGGCGGAGCCCGGGAGATAAGGTTCGCGCTCCCCACCCGCCCCCTTTCCGGGGCGAAGGCCAGAGGGTGGGTTTTGGATCTGGCTCTCGAAGCGCCAACTGCTAGGGGAACCCTGATGGACACATGCTCACTTCCAGTGCCGCTGGGACCAGAAAATACAGCCCTGAGAGCGGGCAGAATGCGGCGGGAAAGGTGCAGGCGACGCGGAGGCGGAAAGGACTGGCGCGCATCCGGGCGGGGGCCTGGGCGCATCAGCGCGCTCGTCCCGGGAGGCCTTCCTCCCTCCTTCCTCCCCGGGCGGGTGAGAAGGGCCCTGGGGCGCCAGGGGCGGGCACCCTAGTCTGCCCCACAGCAAACTCGCTGACGTCCCGCCTGGAACCTGCGGCCGTCGCTGCCCGAAAGCCCGAGAGGCGCTCACTTTCACACAGGTGCGCAGTTACCTTTGAGGAGTTAGGAGGCGCAGGGAAGTCCTGGAAAAAAGGTGACTGGCTTAATAAAGGGGTGCTCTGTGCTCTGCCCCTTTTAGTCCATCTTTCAGAGTAGCCAGAAAGCTCTTTAACGTTCCTGTTCTTAGGGCTCCATTGTCCTCTGGCCCCCAGCTGGCTCCCTCCCCCCTTCTCACTCTGCTCCCCCGGGGCGGCCTGTGGGCCTCCCTTATCCGCACCCGCGTGCGCTCTCACTGCGCTTCCTTCTGCCTCCAAAGCTCGGCTCCTCTTCATTCAAGTCTCAGCGTCACTCCCAGAGTCCTCCCTGCACAACCCAGCCAGGTGGAAACCCCACAACCATGCCATCCCCTAGCCCCACTTTTTTGGGGGAGGGGGTAATTTTATTACTTGTTTGTTGCGCTTTTGTTTTGCTCCCATCTCAAGGTGAGCTCTGTGAGGACAGAGGATGGGTCTTCTACTCAGCTTTACCCTTTGTCTCTAAGGCAATACCTGGAACATAGTAGGTGTCTAATAAATAGTGGCTGAGTGAACGCGTGAATCAGTATCTCCCCAACGGAGAATCTTGACAAAGGAATGCCTTCCCTCTATCTCAGTCCTTCCGAGCTCAAGGTCAGATGCAAACACACAGGAGCGATGATCATTTCCTACATCTCCATGCATTGTACATACATTCATGTTATACACAGCCCATTGTCATGTAAATATGCTTCTTCGTGGATATTTTCGTATCAATGGCAATGTAAAAATAATTTTTCAGTATGAAGACATGGATAACAATTTCCAGACACTACTTTTATTAATGAAGAGAATACAGTCCAAATTCTCAGCAAATGGCCTCTTCTACTTTGCAGAGGAAACTGAAGCCTGTCAAAACCAAACCCGCACCCAATTGCTTCTGCTTTGCATCTATTAAAATAGAAAAGGGGGTCCCCCCACCTTTACTCTGTGTCCCATCCCTTTCTGTCTCCTCAGAAACCACCCTATTTGTGGCTCCAATTCTCTCTTGTATCTTTAAACTCATCCTCTTCAAAAGCTTATTTAAACTTCCTCCAGGCTCTCCTACCCCAATCCATTACGTACTGCTCCTCTCACCGCTCCCTAACACTGCTCCAGCCCCGTTTGCTAGCAACCTCCACTATTCCACGGACCAGCCCTACTTTATCAGATACTCATTCAGAAGCGTGGTGATGGGGCCTAAGGATCTGCAGGTGGCAGAAGCTCCCCCTCGGTCATTATAGTACACAGTTTTTGTTGAGGCTGTTGCAAAGGCCACCTGTCAGTTCTTTCCTCTCTAAATCTCTCAGTAGTTTTCGACCTAGTTCGTCCCTACTCTACCCATCTTGAAATATTTTCTTCCCCTGTCCTTACTAACGTTTCACCAACCTACCTGTCTCTGCTACAGGCCCTTCTTCTGTCTCTAGGTGCTCAGCCCCAAGCCTTCTTTCCTCCCAGTGAGCTCTCCTTCAGCCAGGTTATCCATTTCCATAGCTTCATGGATAGTTGGGGTTCTTAATTTTCATCCAGTATTCTGTACACATATATATATTAATTTTTCTGGGGAGAGGAATTTTAGATTCTTTTAGATTATCAAAGCATAGCCCTCTGACCATTATTCCACCCACAGAAAGGTTAAGAGCCCTTCATCTACTCGCATGCCCACATCTCAACCCAGATCCCTTTCCCCAAATTTCAGCCAGTATCCCAACTGTTCACCGGACATCTTCATTTGTATGAATGACAGACACTTCAAATAAAATACGGTCAAACCTGAGCTTATTACCTTTCTGTCCCCCTCAAGAAGAAACCTGCTCCTGCTCTCGACATTCCCTATCTTTCCCAAGGGCCCACTATTCGTCCAATTGATCAAGACAGGACTTTCCATAGTCTCCACTCTAAAGTACATCTGAGCCTGTCCTGATTCAAACACCAAGATGATTTTCTAATACTGTTAAGATAAGCTCTGAGCTCTTCAGCCTCTCTCCACTACTGTTACCTTGCTTACCTCGCAGGACTTCCCACTTCCTCCCACCTCCTTACCCCCCTATCCTCTAAACACTCTCCACACTGAACTTCTGCTGCTGCAGACCCTCCTTGCCCAGATGTCCTTTCTATAGAAACTGTGATAGGGTCCATTTATGTTGTTTTAAACTGCAAAGTTTGTGGTAATTTGTTACACAACATTGAAAAATTAACACAGTGAACTGAAGTCCAACTCTTCTAGCAAGGTATAAATTTCCTGAGCTACTCATTTTAATAAATATAATATATTTTTGATATACAATTAATATTTATTATATCCCTCAATAACTATTTTATTTATTATTTAATTTTATTTGATTATTAATTGTTTAGTTACTGATTTGGCAAATTTAAGATATATATTAAATATTTTAATTATTTAAGTAAGACTTGCATGTAAACACTTAAATTTTAAAATTAGATGAAATATATGCTTGGCAAGTAAAATTTCTCAGTTTTTGTTTTAGGACATAATTGTGCCCAAATCTACAATATTGCCTCTTTCTCATCAACAACAAAGATCTAAGTCATAGATTCCAAAATTAGGGCAAAAGAGACCAAAAGAATCCTCATTTCCTTTGCAACCCTCTTTGTCTTCTCTCAGCACCATCCATGCCTCTTACCCCACGGATATAGAAGGAACTGTTTCAGTAGGATTGCCTATGACTGACACAGTGCTCCACTAGAATCGCCTTCTGGCCCAGCCCACGTGGCTCAGCGGTTGAGCGTCGACCTAGGATCCAGGAGATCGGGGTTCGATTCCCAGTCAGGGCACATGCCCGGGTTGCAGGGTGAGCAGGATGCAGCCGATCAATGATCCTCTCTCATCATTGATGTTTCTGTCTCTCTCTCTTCCTCTCTCTAAGATCAATAAAGACATTTTTAAAAAGAAAAAAAAAAGAAATGCCTTGTCCTCTGTCTTTTCAAAGTTCACTTCTGCTCACGGTAACAATTTTTTCTCTTCTCCAGAAGAATAAGCCTATATTATTGCTATACTATCACATTTTAAGTATCAAATTCTCAACAAAAAAGGCATATTTAATCAAGCTACTACACGGAGTTGAACACACACAACCAGAAGTCAGCACCCATGAGAGCAAGTGCCATACTTATATTGATCACCATTACATTTATCAAGTGAATGAATGAACTAATGTGACAAGACAAAGGGAGGTTAACATCACTGTGTACACACTGAACCCACTGATACACTCTAGGCACCGCACTAGACTTTTGGGACATATATGTGAACAAAACAAGCCCCAGCCCTCCCTCATAAATAGCTAACAGCACCCTAAAATAACGTGCCATTCACAAAGGCAGGCAGTTCTCAAATGCTCTCTCTAAGATTGCAGAGAGGTTCACCCCAAGAAAATGTTATGTTCTCACCCTTTCCTCCAGTAATATTATGTAACTAAAATATAACTAAAACTCAAATCAAGGGCATGTGTGAAGGGTATAAGAAGTTCCCTGCACAGGGAAAGGGCAAATTACCTGGTGGTCTTGGAGGTACAAACCACAGAAGCCAACTCTGGATTAGTTCAGCAGCAAAGGAATGTATTGGAGTGATAGTGGCCACAGAATTGATAGGAAGGCTGGAGAACCAGGTTTGGACAAAGACAGACGGTCAGGGCAGAGTCTGTGCAGCAGATACAGCTCCACAGTTTGGTAAAAGCACCACAGCTTGAGAGAATGGACCACAACTGTTTTTTCTGCCTTTGCAGGGTTCCACCTAAGAATAAAAGTCCAGGGAGAGAATCCAGTTAGCCAGGCTTCGGTTAGATGCCCACTGCCCTAGCTAGGGGAGGGTAGGTCGGCAGTTCCAAAGCTGGTGGCCAGAAAATGTCTGACCACAGGACACCAGGTGACAATCAGGAACTGGGTATTATCTGATCAACCTGAAAATGAAGTCAGCCCTGCCCAATAGAACTCCTTCAAATACAGAGTAGACTTAAGTAGTTCCCAGAGTCATGAGGAAGTTGCTTGACCAGGGGGCCAACCTTGAAGCAGTTCCCATGGGAGGAATGTCCAGGGTGCTGACCGAAGAGGCTGGGGTCACATGCTCCATCCTTACGGCCAGGAGCAGAGCCTCATCCGGAGCCCACAGACTAGAAGAGGGAGATGGTGGTTCTTCAAATAGAACCAGGGCTCCGTTAATTGAAAAAGAAGAAACAGACCTGAGAGATGAGATACCGAAAAGCTACAAATATCCTCCAAAGTCTACACCTTTGCTGTCCAGCTTCCAAATGCATTCTTTTCCCAAGTAAAGACAGCCCCAAACCTCATCAGAGTACCATATTCAGCTCCAAATCCAAGGTGTGCATTTTTCTTGGTCACGTTTAGATGGTCCAACAACCCGTAGCTAAATGATCAAATTAACGAATGTCAATGTTGGAGAGAGAACTACAGTAAAGGCCTCCCACTTGGAAAAGGGTAGAAAAAAGTGCACTTATCATCCCACCACCCCTGTCCATAATATATCCTGCTGAAAAGAAATAGCCAAGACGGTCCCCTGAAAGAGAAGTGAGCATCCTGATCGGCCCTCCAGGAGGATATCTCTTGACCATTGATTAGAGGACATTTTTGCCAAGGTTGAGGTCTATCTGAGAAGATCTTTCATCTCCGGGAGGCTTCTGGTCAGTTCCAGAATCTAGACATCTATTTGAGGATTCTGGTTTCCTGGCAGCAATGTCAGGCTTCTGCCCATCTCCCTAGCCTCCTTGTAGAGCAATTATAAACAGGAACGTGGGGTGGAGAGTCTTGCCCCATCTGACCTTTGTCTTCAAACTACGGCCCAACTGCATCTTTGAAGTGAATGACATTCTCTCTCTTGACAATCAGATGCTGCATGATAAGAGCTCCAGGCAAGGGTGCTTAGGGATTCATCTTCACCCAAAGGCAATCTTATTTCCTTCCGTGGTTCCCACCTTCCTACTTTTCATCACACTCACTTTATCACTAAGCAGAAAAGTCAGCTTTTCCAATTATCCAAGGCTCCAGAGCACCAGGCTTTAAGCCATCCCATTTTGTAGGTTCCAATCAGTGTCTTTAGAAAAGCTTTTTTTTTTCTTCCAACTTTCCCTGTTTTCAAAATGGGCTTCAGCTTACTTGTATCAGTTCCTTCTTGGGTCTTACCAAAGATTGCAAGATGTAGGCAAAAATGTTACTATCTTCACTTTTGTTTTCTGTGTCTCTGAAAGACTCAGGTGGTCTGAGTCCCAGAGTCACTACAGGCTGGAGCTTAACAAGCTTTCCCCCTATTGAATCATAACCATGGCAGCTTCTTCAGCCCTGGACAGGTGCATCTTTTCTGTCTTCCATCTTCCCTCGCATAGAATTTTGCACATTAGGCTCTGTGACTTGGAACATCCTACTTCTGGCCTTCATTTCTGTATCAGTTAGGGCCCCTTGGCTGCAAGCACAAAAACTGTTTCTAATTTACACAGAAAATGAATACTCTGGAAATACACGAGTAGCTCACAGAAGGACTGAAAAGCCACATTTAGAAAAGCCACATTTACCTGAGGAACCAGGTAAAGCTACAGAGGTAGCAGGAATTACTTAGCATTCTTGAAAGGATACCACCAGCGGTAGAAATGAGCTATTCTCCCCCATTCATATATTGTATTAATTTATTCAACGTATAAGGATAGTGAACTTCATTGGCCTAGCTTGGGTCACCTGCAAACCCCTTCAGCTAGGAGAGAGGTATCTAATTGTACTCGCCTGCTAAAATTACCACAGTGGGGAAGAAGAAATCCTCAAAGGAAAACAGGGTGCTGGTACCATTAAAAGGAGAAATGAGTGCTAAGTGGGTAAAACAAAACAGCCACCTCAGAGAGAAAAACTACGCCATTTCCTTAGGACATTTTCAGAACCAACTATAGGAGCCACCCCCTGCTGCTTCCAACGCTTGTATTGTACACACACCTCCAGTGACAGATAAATCCAAAGGGCCTGAAGTACAATAATTGTATCCTATGCAAGAAGATACGACTTCTAAGAGCTGTACCTTAAAAATAATTGGAAAACACCTCAGGTTATCACTTCTGAGCTACAGACCTTGAGCTAGTGTTTCTAGAAGTGTCACAGCCCAGAGGCCCATGATTTTTCAGGAGTGATTCTAATAATCCTTGGTTTGGGCTCCCACACCATTACTGGACCACTCAACCACAGAGGACATCGTCCACATGGACTGGCCTAGGGATGACATATGTCCCAAATTGGGCTAGCATTTCTCTAGGACTTTGGAAGGGAGGGAAAGAGGAGTTTTGCTGGTTTGGGTGTTTTTTCCTTTGATTTTTGAACAGCAAGGACCATGTAAGCCTAGATCTTTCAGAGACCCTGGCTGAGAATGAAGCCAATACGGACAGAAGCAGAACTACAGAAAGAGAAAACAATCTACTGATACCTTTTGAGTATCTGCAGGGTGTCAGGGGGAAAATGTATACACACTTTGAATAATTATGAAGGCAGTGTTTATTAAAATGCATTTCACTTTCAAAATTTAATAGAATCTACAGACATGGCGTGTATACATTTTTTGGAACACCCCATATATATCCAGCCATTACTGAAACTTAGCCTATTTCTAGATTTTTCCCTTATGTGAGCCAATAAATCCTGTTTTTGTTTCAGCTAATTTGAATTGTGTTTCTGTTGCTCTCAATGAGAAGAGCTCTAACTTAAACACCCAAAAGCAATTCCAAAACTGAAAGACTTAAGAAAAATGTCAACATAAAGTCCTTTGGTGTCTTAAATTCTTAAATGTATAGCTTTAAATGCTAAATATCAATACTTAATATCAGGGTGTGGCATCAATAATGGGTATTTTTATAAGTCCCCTTTAGAGTCTAAAAATTCAATACAATTTAACTCATATACTAATATGGTTGGGTGATCTTCAGGTATTATTTCTTAGGGAATGTTCTTAGACCCAAATATGTGACACCTCAATTGGCAGGCATGTGTGTGTGTGTGTGTGTGTATATATATATATATATAATATATATGTAGTCAGAGAGAGTTTGACAATACTTCTTCCATTTCATAGCTTCTTTCTTTCTCAATTTCAGAATACCAAGTTCTGGCCAAAACACTAAATTAATTCATATTCCCCAGGCTTTAGGTCACATTTCTTATATCTTTATCTAAGGGCTGCATGGAAAATTCAACATCGCTCATAGTTAAACCATAGCATAAAAATGAGAAACTGCACTCTTTCTAACTAGTTGCAGTGATGATTTCTTGTTAGTGCTCTCCCTACAGAAACTCTTCGAAGGTGTCTCATGTGGTTAGCCCAGTGCAGAGGGAAGACACCAGATGGCTGCCCTCAGTGTTGAGGTCATTTATGTCCAGGCATCTTCAAAAGTAGAAGGAAGATACATTCTTTGTTGGTGAATTCATTTATGATTGAAATGGTTCATCTGAAGTGAAACTACATATCCAGTACTGGCTTTCCTTTGAGTTACAGTTAAAAATTGGAAATAGCATCCTATCAACAAGGACTCTACAAGTCCCTGAATGCTTTATAGAAATGGTTAGTAGCAGGCTGGGGTGGATATTTTTTATCTATTTTTTTAATTTATTTTTTATTATTTAAATATATCTTTATTGATTTCAGAGAGAGGAAAGAAGAGAGATAGAAACATCAATGATGAGAGAGTCATTGGTCAAGCCCGCAACCTGGGCATGTGCCCTGATTGGGAATCGAACCCCAATCACCCTGATCCTAGGTCGATGCTCAACCTCTGAGCCACGCCCGGCCGGGCTGGGGAGGATACTTTTTAAAGAGTATTCCATTAACTTTGAAGTTAAAATGTCAATATATAACAAAATAATTGTTTTAAGGTCCAATAGGGGTGTGTGTGTGTATACAAATGAGAAATACTTGAAGGCATTAAAGTTACTTAACATATTTTTCTAAAAATTATAACAACAAAATTCTTTGAACTTGCCTTAAAAGTCATCTTTTCCTTCCTTCAATCAATTTCTTAGTGCTCTTCTGAGATGTCTTCAAGTTCTGCATACGTCCCTGAACTATAATTCATGCAGGAAAGTATCAGTGATGACCTCTTGGAGAAGACATTCCACAGTATGCTGCTTACTTAAAAAAAAAACCAAAAAACCCTGCCCTAGCTGGTTCGCTCAGTGGTTAGAGCGCCAGCCCACTGACTGAAGAGTCCCAGGTTCAATTCCGGCCAAGGGCACATACCTTGGTCCCGATCCCGGGGAGTGCGGGAGGCAAACGAGCAGTGTGTCTCTCACATCGATGTTTCTCCCTCTCTCCACCCTGCCCCCTCTTCCACTCTCTCTGAAAAGCAACGGAACAATATCCTTGGGTGAAGGTTAAAAAAAAATTATTTTTAAATCCTGTGCTGTTTGGCTTCACAATTCATGTTAACAACCATCAGATTTTTTTCTGCCATAATAAGTCATTTATTATCCAACCTACGTTTTCCCCCCAGGTAAATGACTCAGCTTTCATTTTCTTAAATTTTAATTCAATTTAATTCCAAATATATTTTTATAAAGGTCACTTTGACCAGATTTAAGAGATATTTCATCATGCGTCACACGAAAAATCAGGATGACAGATGAAATAATGTCTATGGTCCCTTTCCAGCTCTGACGCGCTTGGACTTCTATGGGGACAGTCAAGTCCTAGTTACAATCATACATTACAACTTGCCTTTTTACCCCAGTTCCCATGTTCTATAAATCATAGTTAATTGAACAAGCTGTATTCTGGGTATAAAACCTTTCTTTCCTAACCCTCTAAATCGATCATTATTCTTGCAAGTGAGGGTGTATGTATGCTTAGTGTTTTCTCTGCAGTCTAGCTGCACAGACCCCTGTGAAGCTAATCTTTTCTTAATAGACATACTTTTTTTTTTATCAGCTGCTATCTCCAGAACTTGCCTTCATAAATTATGCCACCTGCCTGCATGACCTCCTGTTGTAAGAAACAAGGAAATAATCTCTCCCTCCCACTGTGCCAAGGTTGTTCCCTGGCTGAAAGCATACTTGGGAAGCCTCCTGGAGCAGCAGTGGGCCAGAATGAACTCCTTGGCTGGCTGCATGCAGACTTTCAAAGGTGCCAAGTTATTCAAACAGAGCAGTCCCTCTGCTGTGCCAGAGTCGTCTGCTAGGACCTTGTGTACAAGAGAGATGTGGCTCCCCCTCAGCCCCTTTATGAGTTTGAGTTTGATAACACCTTCGAACATGAACTAGAGAAAATCGCAATGTACCTGATAAAAGCAAGGTTTAAATGGGGTCACAGCCTCACCTCTTACCCCAGCTGGTCTCTGAGAGTAGTGGACTGCGCAGGAGAACCTCCCCAGGTTTCTTCCAAATGTGAACTGAGACAAGTCTAGGAGGTCTGCTTGGCTCAGCTGAAAGAAAGAGCCTCACCAAAGGTTCTCATCTCGTGATTAATGGAACCTATGTGAGGATGGATGTAAGAGAATACTTCTAGAGGCTCTCTTGGAATATTTCTGATTTTTTCCCCTGCAGAAAAGTTAAGGAGCATCAGAGCATTTTTAGCAGAAACTTCAACCCTTAAATAAAGGAATAAAGGAATGAGGTTCTCTAAGTGACAACTAGCCTAAGGCCAGGCTAAAATGAAAGGCGATTTAAAGGTCTTATAACACTTTTCGGCCCATTACTCTCATCCTGCTCTGTTTTAGGAGTTCAGAAAATTTAATCTGAGGATGACCTTATAAGAGCTTCAGGTCCAGTCTCCTGATTTCTGGTGCATATAAGGATGGGACAGAGATGGGAAATACTCATCTCATAAACAACATTATATTTTCCTTTCAAATCCTAATAAAATGTATTTCTGCACTTTCATTCTAGGTGAAAATCTGTTTTATGTCAAAAAAAAAAAAATCTTACTTATAAAATATTTTCCCTATGAATAGAAAAAAATTGAAAAGTTTTAAATTAGTGTCAAATTACAAGTAATAACAAGTGTTAGAGACAGTGTAGAGGAAAAGGAACCCTCATTCATTGCTGGTGGGAATGTAGACTGATACAGCCACTATGGAAGACAGTAGGGAGGTTCCTCAAAAAATTAAAACTACAGTTACCATATGACCCAGCAACCCCTCTTCTGGGTGTCTACCCTCCAAATTTGAAAACATTGATTCACAAAGATATATGCAGCCCTATTTTCACTGCAGCACTATTCACAGTGGTGAAGGCATGGAAACAACCTAAGTGTCCTTTGCTAGATGACTGGATAAAGAAGTTGTGGGACATGTACACAGTGGAATACTACTCAGCCGTAAGAAAGAACGAAATGCTGCCGTTTGTGACTACATGGGTGGACCTTGAGAATGTTGTGCTAAGTGAAGTAAGTCAGACAGAAAAAATCAAGAACTATATGATTTCACTCATTGTGGGATATAAAACTGAAAGCAACAAATGAACAAAAAAAAAATACAAACAAAAACTCATAGACACAGATAACAGCATGATGGTAACCAGAGGAAAGGGGGGGTGAGGTGGGTGGCAAACAGTAAAGGGGGTGATGGAAGATTATTTGATTTGGGTGGTGGGCACACAACGCAATATACAGGTGATGTATCATGGAATTGTACACTTGAAACCTATATAATTTTATTAACCAATATCACCCCAATAAATTCAACTTAAAAGTTAAATAAATAAATAAAATTAGTGTCAAATTACAGTTTTGAAAATCTGGCCCAAAAATATTCAGAATCAGGACCCAATATAACTTTTGCGCAGTGCCAAAGTAAAGCTTCAAACAGAAAGAGATTGCAACTGTGCCCTCTATAATGTAAATTAGTTTTCTGTTAAGGAGAGGTAAAATCTAGATTTAAGATTTTGAAACCTATCTTTTCTTCCACTCATCCAACGAAATAACATTAACACGAGAGTTACTCAGCCCTTTTCACGGGCACAGCTATGTCCCATTCAGCTCCACTTGGGAGTGAAGCTAACAACGCTTCCCTGTTCAGGAGGCAAACACATTCATCCACTGGAGGAGAAATGCGTGTGGGCAGGTTCAGTTAGAAGTTGTAATATTGACTCTAACATTCAAAATGCAAGTAAATTTGTGTAGACAGGCCAAGGAGCCGTACTCTCAGCATTACACAGAATCAGGTGCAGGCTCTGATGAATCTTATATCCCCATAATACAGGGAGACAGACATTTCTTCATTAAACACTCCTATTTGTAATGACTGAGGAGTCAGCAAGTCTATGAGGTCTCACAACAGGGTGTGTCGAGAGCAGACGCTGCACAGATTCAGGGCTGTATTGAAAAGAAAAAGTATAAAGCAGGTGACACTCCATCAGCAAACGCTCATTACTGGCAAGGTTGGACTTAATTAACACTGTTTTATTATTAAATTAAAATAGTTTAAGGCAGGATAGTATAGAGATTATATTGCCAAAAAGAAAATCTTTGTAGCTCCCATATGCTTTTGGTGGGAGTTGAATTTAGTTTGAACTTTCTGGAAAGAAATCTGACATTATGCATCAGGAGCCTTAAAATATCCATACCCTTTGACATGGAAATACTATTTTTAGGAAACTACTCATATAGAATAATCAGAAAAGTAGGCAAAGATTTATGTGCAAGGATAACAATGAAACATCATTTATATAATGGGCAAAAGAATAAAAACCAAAGGAGCCCCCAAATCATAGACTCGTTAACTCGCAGGTCAGCACACATTTTCTGTAAAGGCTCGAAGAGTAAATATTTTAGGCTGTGCAGACCAGGCCGTCAGAACCGCTACTCCCCCGCTGTGGTGTGAAAGCAGCTGAGACAATAGTGAGTAAGTGAACATGGCTGGGCTCCAATAAAATTTGATTAAGGGACTGAAATTTGAATGCGTATAATTTTCAAATTTTGTGAAATGTTCTTGTGATTCTTTTCA
Organism: Miniopterus natalensis; assembly: GCF_054644295.1. Taxonomy (NCBI): domain Eukaryota; kingdom Metazoa; phylum Chordata; class Mammalia; order Chiroptera; family Miniopteridae; genus Miniopterus; species Miniopterus natalensis. Next base: position 25,448,049 of record NC_142085.1, read on the forward strand.
ACCATTTAAAAATGTAAAAACCATTCTTAGGTCATGAGTTTTACAAAAACAGGTGGTAGACCAGAGTTAACAACCCCTGGATTAAATTCAAGTATCACTATTCAAATTTTATGTTCAATATTTAATGTGAGTCAAAATTTTACAAATTGAGGGAGTGGGAGGAGAGGGGGAGGAGGGAAGACTGGGATCTAATAAGCCAAAAGATTTATAGTGGCTATTTCTAGGTTGGGAGATTATGGATGATACAGATTTTTTATTATTTATTTTTTATATTTTTGGATTTTTCAACAGTAAGTATATATTATTTTATGATTCAAAATGACACTTTAAGGAGAACTTTTTTGGCTAAAAAGATTCACTTGTTTCTCATTCTTTAGACATTACTCAAACTTTGGCCTTTCTGAACTTCTGGACGAAGCTCACACTTTTCTAGCAATAACTTCCAAACACCACCATTTTATTAAACATGAGATAACAATTCACTTACTTTTAGGGGCATATTATTTTTAAACTTAATCGTTAAATCTTAGCCCCAAAGTCAGAGCCTGTCCCAGTGCTTTTTCATTTCCCTCTGAGCCACTCCCTGGCTGCTCTGCAGGTTCATGCCACCCCCCCCCCACGCTGGCATGAGAACCCCCCCCCCCCCGCCTCTCCCACCCCACCCGCGCCCAGCGGGGCTCTCGGGGGCACCCATCTAACCCCAGGCGCACCCCCTGCCTCGTCTCTGCCGGCTGCTGGCTCCGGGTCAGCAAGCAGCCTGTAAGCCCCTGCGTCGGCCCTGTGGTTATGCACCGGACGGCGGGCTGACTCTGTAAGACTCCAGAAACTTCCTTATATTTATCTTAACAAGAGGCTTGGAATCTGAATATCTCAACGCAGTTGAAAAATTAGCTGATGGGTAAATTTCAGGCATCCAGGCCAGCGTTTCCCAAGCATATTTCACAAACACTTGGCCTATGACATGTTGCATGGGGAAAGAAAAAAACAAGATCTGTGCTCATATCATTGTGAGAGGTGCAGCATATAATATTTGTACGCAACACTACGTACATTTTTGAGACTCAAAATTCATATTAGCACATGAAAGGCTTTGCAAAGTCTAAAAGTAAGGAAAGCCATTTAACTTTGTTACATTCATTGTATTCTAAACTTACTGTGGTCTCCCAGCTCTTCCCTCCCGCATTTGTTTTAACAGGAACACTTAAACATCCAGCCCACACTGTTTCCAAGGAACACTCTAGGGAATATCTCGACCTGGCCAATAAAACAGCCAATTTGGAAAGGGGTGGGTGGAATAACAGGCGCTAGCCCTCCTCAGGTCATTTTGCCTGGGACTGGGATGGTCTCAGACTCTGAATCACACCCACCCTGGAGGGGGTGCATTGTATTCCGGGGCTTCATGGCTGCTCTATTTGCATTTCTACTTAGACAACTGTGTTCTTTCAACCCCCTTCCTCTCCACCTGCTGCTTTTCCTTCTATCAATCTCGCTGACTCCATGCCACAGGTGCTATCGCTCTAGCACATTCCCATCATTGCTGAATGCTCACTCAGCAACTGTGCATTTAAATTGACATTAAAAGCACCATAGCTTCCCTTGGCTGCTGCCAAAAATTAGCATATGTTTTCAGTATTTATGACACACACACAGCTGACATTTTTAAAAAATAACATTGTATCTATAAAAACATATGTATCCAACTGTGGTGAGATTAGATGATCCTGCATTTGTTTTTCTAAGAATTGAGCACATCCAATACATACTCTTCTCTGAATGCATCTCATTGTTTCTATTTTGGCAATATTTTTCAGATATCCAAACAATAGGGAGAGTTATGCATTAACCTTTAATTCAATGAATAGCTTCTTAGAAAAACGTACTTCTCCCAAAAGCTAATTTCTATAGCCAGGCTGCTAAGTGCACAGGTTAGAATATTGGTGCTGCTTAGGATAGCCGTCTCAAAACCAATTATTCCAGTTTGCAAGTATGTGCCCCTTATAGCGAAAGCTTAAAGAAACGCATGGCCAGTTCAGCATTTGTCGGTTTCCAAGCCACAATATGATATCCTGGATTTGTTCTGGTCATTTTCATAAGTCTCTTTACCAAGGAGCAAAAGCATACTTTCTCATATTAACATTTGGATTCTAACCCACTACCATCTCACCATACACACACAGCAGGTTTCAAATTCAACAATACAGTGAAGAAGAGGGGGAGTCAGAACCAAATAATGAGTCTGGTTTAACAGGAGAATATCATTCATGAATCCAGGCTTAAGATGAATTATTTTTTAATCCACTTCAAGGAATGACCCTAAACCTGATAGAGAAGATCTTCTGTAACCACAAACTTGACTCACAAGGACGCCTCAACAAAAGTTGCAAGGTAGCGTCATATTATTATAGACAATGTGGAAACTCCAGGGAGGGTTTTTGAGAAAGTGGAAGTGGAAGACAATTTTCCTCTCGAAGAACCTTTTGGGAGCACAATTTTGCTTTAAATAGTAAAAGCAAGTTTTCCGTGTCTAAATGAATTCCTCTGGCTTTTGGTTTCCTTGAAATTTCCTTGACTTCGCTTTTTATAGAAAATAGGAGTTAACTATAATTCCATTACAAATCCAAAGATCAGTGATGGTCTTTGAAGCCTCAACCTCTCAGATCTCACCTCCCAACACTCTTCCACCCATTCACTCCGCTTTGGTCGTAATATCACCCACTGGCCTAAGAGTGAGCGCCTCCTTCAATCCTGCACCCTAGCTCCCACATGCTTGCGTCACCTTAGACGTGACCCTGATCCAGAAGCTAATGCTGTAGTCATGAAGATTAATCACTGTATTAGTAAGGATGAGCTAGCTTAAGCTGTAATAACAAAGCAATCCCATAATCCTGCTGGGCTTAACTCAATTTAAGGAATTGGGTTATGGAAGCTTTACCATGTTGTATCCCATCCATCTGAAACATGTGGTCTCTGATCACTGGAGTGATCAGAAAAAGAATATAGACTTTACAGTGCCTTGGCCCAGCAGTGACATGTCACTTGCTTTATTTCAACACTCAGAACTGCAAGAGGACTAGGAGGCAGAGGAAAGAAAGTGGAATATTTGATAAACTTATTGTCTCTGCTAAGTGTATATATACAAGTAACTATAGCTGAATATAACAGATAATTTTTAATTATTAATGCATCCAATTCCTCAAATCTATGCTCTTTCTTTTCCCCAGGCTTTCAAACATAACTCTCCTTCTGTTTGGCTCCTTCTGTTTTGTATACTCACAAATGTGCTCCACCATCAAACCCTACACTATGCTGCTCAACCTTCGGGTCTTGGCTTAGACAGCATTTCTTCTGAGAATCTTTAAAATAATTCTCCTTAGTTCACCTACAAAAAAAAGAGTCCTTCTCCGGGCTCTTATATACTTTCCCCACAATAATAACCAGCATTTATTATCTACTCTACGCCAGGTGCTCTTCTGAGGCCTTTCCATTTAATTCCCACAATAAGCCAATGAAGTGGTGTCTTGGCCCAAGTTCCCCAGAAAACAGAGCATATGTGCTAGCCCTGTGTTAGGTGGGAAATCAAAAGAAACAGGAGGGTAAGAAGAGGAAAATGAGGCAGGGAAAAGGGGGAACATATATCAGGGACTGGGATACAGACCTGGCCACAGCTTTGTGACAAGCTAGACGCTCAAAGGAAATGAAGAGGGATTTAGAGAGGCAAAAAAGGCACTAACTACTATGTCTCTGAGAAGTCCATCCCATCTCCAACTAGATCAGGAGCAGCCACTCTGCGGGCTCCAGGTCTGTAGTAGTGTCAGCAGCCTGGGTCCATGCCCAGGGGGAGAGGACAAGCTGCTACAAGGATGGCTCCTGCTAGAAAGCAAGGTGAGGACATGGATCTGGGGTGGCACACGAACTGAAACCAAACATTTCTTTTGGATAGTTGTGATTTATTTCCAGCTTTCAGATGGTGACACTAATGCACAGAAATATAAAAATTTCAACAAGATGACACAGCTAGAAAGTAACATAGCCAGGATGCAAACCAAGGGAAATTGGCCCCCAAATATGTGGCCTCAGCCCCTACACTGCCATGGAAATGCAAACGCCATAAAGTCAAGGACTACTTTGTTCCAAGTTCCTATCACCAATATAAAATCTGAATTAGTAGATGCTCAATAAATATTTATTGAATGGATGAATAAGTTTTAAATAAGTGGTGTTTCAAGAAAGGCTAAAGAAATCAGGAAAGAGAGATTACATTTTATTGGGGTGCTCTGGAAGGTTCCACTGCAGAAATGACATATGAGCCAGATCTTCCAAAGAAAAGTCTGACCCAGGGACACAAGGGCTATATTTGGAGGTTGCATTTTTACCCAAAATAGAGGATTGAAATAGGGGAGTGGTGGGAGGTAAGGCTTAAAAAGTACATTGGCATCAAATTATAGAAGCTTTGCCATCTTCCAGAGGAAGATGATGCTTAAGTCGGAGAGAAGTTAAGAACTGTGTGCACTCCAAAGGCAAGCCTCACTTATAACAATGTCCACAGCCAGGGACACCAAGAGTATGCACCAGACTATCCCCAAATCATGGTTCACTTAAGCCATGTTTCATTCTAGACCGCAGGAACCCACCACTGTTCATTCTGTTCTAGAAAACAATTCTATTTTGTTGTTACCCAAGTCTTTATGGCTTAAGAGGAAGCTGTGTTCTTGTTTTTATCAGGAGAAATAGAAAACAGCTGCTGAACATTCTCTTTCTAATAAGCTTCATACAATTCAGGCAGTTATTTAAATATTTCCCTGATATTTGACCATTAACCCAGCACATAGCATAAACAATATCATAAGAAATCTAGAAGAAAGAACAAATGATAACTTTGGGCTTTAGAAAAAGAATTACTCACACACACACACACACACACATACACACACAGATATATTTAAAAATCTATAAAGAATGAAATTATATTCCTTTATGGGATGACTCCTTGTTTATAATGTTTTCCTTGTGATACATAGAGCATTGTCTTTATGATAAATGAAGCCTCTCTGGAACTGATTATAACACACATGGGAAACAAATTGCTGAAATAAAAGTTTATTTAACAGCATGAGCATTTCCCCACAGGAGTTTCAGAATGCTTCCATTTGCATTTGCATTTCCATTTAGTTAAGCCCTCGTGCATGGATAGGAGCACTATAAAGAGAGTCCCCCTTCTGCCACATACCCCGTATCCCACCACTGCTGCCTTAAGCGTCTTGTCCACCCTGGAAACCACCTCCTGGTTTCCCTTACGCCTCTGTGGCTGCTTCTCCTCAGTCTCCTTCGCAATGCGTATTCCTATCCACCCAACCATTAAATGTTAGAATTCCTCAAAGATCAATCCGAGACGCCCTCGTCTTTCCATCCCAAACTGTCTCCCTAGATGATTTGATTCACATGACTCACAAACCTGTGTGTGCTTCAAGACCTGGCTTCTGAAGTACACGTAACTAACAGCCGATGTGACATTTCCATCTGAACGTCTGCACCATCGTCTCGAACTCAACATATCAAAGCCTGAATCTGTGATACATGAACCCCAACCTGATCCTACTCTGGTGTTCTCTCTCACCCAGTCCCCTTTACCCCCTACACTGAATCTAATGTAATAATCTACTCACCACATCCTATAAATATTATCTCCTAAATATTTCTAATCTATCCACTTCTATGCTTTAACACCACCATTAGCCGAGCCCAAGATACTGAAGCAGGATGCTGAGCGGGACTTCTTTGTTGCCCAGGGGTCATCAGTAGTTCTTAGCGAAGTCCTTCCCCTTCTCTACCCACAGGGAAGGGATGACACCTCTCAGAGCAACTATGAAAGAATCACTCCGAGAACTGGAGATGCCTATATGAAGGGAGGTTGGTGTCTCATTCCATAGTGGATGCCTGCCTCACACAAAAGTCTTGTGGATTTGCCCTCTGTGCTTAGCCGAACAAGAGGAGAAGACGGCTGGAGTGAGACAGCTGGGCTAAGACTGGCTTGGCAGTGAGATCGTCTACAAGCTACTTGGGAAAATCAAGAATGTGTGAGATTGCCATGGGTCAAGTGGGTCCCTTGATGGGGACCCCGGGCACAAGACACTCTAGAGGGCACCGCCCAGGGCGGAGACTAAGCAGGGAGCTGGGAGAGACAATAGAATACGTGCAAGTTCTTCACAGGGAAATAGAACTTGGATGCTTTTCACACATAAGTCACCACAGGTTAGTCGGTGTTAGTCCAAATAAAAAGCAGGAACCAGCAGCTCAAGGACCACAAAAGAGCCAACCAAGGAAGGGACACTGTCCATTCCCTTCCTTCCTCCTACCCCACCTACCAGAAGGGCCTGATTCGAGGACAGACCGTGATACTCCCCACCCCCCTGCAAGATGGGTCTAAAGCCTAGTTCAAAAACAATTGTTACATAAACAAATGCTGCAGATGCCATAATTCCTTTCCTTAGAGAAGGCTACACCCCCCGGTTCACATGTGTCAGTCGGCAGGCCTGCTTCTACCTATATCACTTAATTAGGTCTCTTTATGGGCTTCTGCCAGGTGCACAGGGTTGTGTCTAATTTTTCACTCTAGTTGCTGATGACATTTTAGAAAACAATCCCCTCCTACATAGTTTGAAAACATTAAATAAAATGATTGATGCTACCCGGAGTCTTGCAGAGCAAATCTTTTGAAGTAAGAAAATTAAATTCCATCTACGTATTAGAAGAAAAAATAAGCAAATACATGCAACTGAAGTTTCATTAAAGGCTGAATTTAGTCAGAAAGGCTTACAACCCCTCTTTAGCAGTCACTGCAGCTTTTCTCCCAGTGCTTTTAATGAGGCAGCTTTACTCTGGGTAACCAATGGCATTTACAGGCCTGTAGCCTAACTAAATGTGCCAACATAACTAAGATTTATAGCTTCATTAGTGCAGATGACAGGAGACATAGTCCATGTTATACGAGGCCATGGTCATTGTTCCCACAAAAAGTCAAGGAGAAAGCAAAACTCTAAATGCTGTAGAAAGAAACCAGCTTCATAAATGTCATAAATAGCTAATATCCAATTAGAAAATGAAACCTTTTTAGAGAGGACAGAACATTCTAGACCAGGAGTCAGTAAACTACAGTCCATGGATCAAATCTGGGCTGCTACCTGTGTTTGTAAATAAAGCTTTATTCAACATGGCCCCAGTAATTTGTTTACATGTTGTCTACAGGTGCTTTCATACTAAAACAGCACAAGTGAGTAGCTGTGACAGAGACTCTATGGCTTGCGAAGCCTAAAATATTTACTACCTGGCTTTTCACAGGAAGTGTTTGCTAACTGCTGCCCTGGCCGCAAAGCTATCTCTCTAGGTAGGCCAGAATGACTGCTCTCCTTTGAAAGAAAAGTACCTGAGTACCTTACCTTTTACAGTACAATTTATTTAGATAGATAATAGGTAGGTTAGATGATAGATGATGGATGGATGGATAGATAGATGATAGATAGATAGATGATGATAGATGATAGATAGATGATGATAGATAGATAGATAGATAGATAGGTAGATAGATAGATAGATGATAGATAGATAATAGATAGATGATAGATAGATGATAGATAGGTAGATGATGATAGATAGATAGATAGATAGATAGATAGATAGATAGATAGATAATAGATAGATGATAGATAGATGATAGATAGGTAGATGATGATGATAGATAGATAGATAGATAGATAGATAGATAGATAGATAGATAGATAATAGATAGATGATAGATAGATGATAGATAGGTAGATGATGATAGATAGATAGATAGATAGATAGATAGATAGATAGATAGATAGGTAGATAGATGATAGACAGATGATAGATGATGATAGATAGATGATAGATAGATAGATAGATAGATAGATAGATAGATAGATAGATAGATGATAGACAGATGATAGATGATGATAGATAGATGATAGATAGATAGATAGATAGATAGATAGATAGATAGATAGATAGATAGATGATAGATGGATAGATAGATGATAGATAGATAGATAGATAGATAGATAGATAGATAGATAGATAGATGATAGATGGATAGATAGATGATAGATAGATAGATAGATAGATAGATAGATAGATAGATAGATAGATAGATAGATAGATGATAGATGATAGAAAGATAGATGATAGATAGATAGATAGATAGATAGATAGATAGATAGATAGATAGATAGATAGATAGACAGATGATAGACAGATGATAGATGATAGATAGATAGATAGATAGATAGATAGATAGATAGATAGATAGATGGATAGATAGATGGATAGATAGATGATAGATAGATAGATAGATAGATAGATAGATAGATAGATAGATGATGATAGATGATAGATAGATAGATAGATAGATAGATAGATAGATAGATAGATAGATAGATAGATAGATGATAGATAGATGATAGATAGATAGATAGATAGATAGATAGATAGATAGATAGATAGATAGATAGATGATAGATAGGTAATAGATAGATGATAGATAGATGATAGATAGGTAGATGATATTCCACCTACTAGATAGATAATAGATAGATGATAGATAAGTAGATGATATTCCACCTACCTGTACAATTTCATTCATATCATCTAAAGGAAGTGAAAAAAGGACATCAGAAGTGCTTTACTAACCTCATTTTAAGAATTATTTTTATTCTTTAAAGAATGTACTTGATGAAGATTATCTACCTCAAACTATGTTCAGGAAAAAGAAATAATTTCACCATTCTTTTCCCATGTACAGTTAACTATTAATAGCTCATATTGACTTAGTCATATCTGCATATTTTCCGTGGCTCATAGCTCAGGCCTGAATGTAAATGGTTACTTTAAAAATCCAGTTACTTCACGCTTGACTTTAGTCTAAGATACAGCCTAGGAGTACCCTCTTTAACAGCTCTTCCAAATAGGGGTCTAGATTACTAATCTTGGTTCTCAGTGTGGCACACATTCACAAAAAAATGTTTTATCCTGCACATTATCTAAAATATAAAGGTGTATATTAACATTAAATATAATAATAATAGTAACAACAACAGCAATGATCATTGCCAACACTCATTGAGTGCTAACAGGGTGCTAGAGTGGCAGACCACCTAGCTCTTCCCCAGCCTGCTTCCTCTTCTTCCTAGGACACAGCCAGTGAATTGTTCCTGGTCCATCAAAACCTCTTGTGCATGATCTTCCATGTCTTTTTCTTTTCACCGATTTGATGGAGATGAGCCCAGCAACCTTGGAAACTCCTGGTGAAGAGAGGAGAACCCCCAAATGGAAGATACCTGGGTCACCAATAACCATTTGGAGGAGAGCTCCCTGTCAATTAAAGTTCCCTGGTTTGGACTTTATGTGAGCGAGAAATTGACTTCTATAATATTTACCCATTATAAATTTGTAGACTCGTTACCACAGCATAACTCTAACAGGTATTGTAATTTAATCAAGAGATATATTTATTATGGCTACTACACATGTATAATATCTACCCATATACTAGTCATTTCTATTAAGATTAGCACAGTAATTTATAAAAATATGTCAACCCATATAGATATTTTGAATAAACAGACTACAAGTGCTGGCGAGGGTGTGGGAAAAGGGCCCCCTAGTGCACTGCTGGTGGGAACGCAGACTGGTGCAGCCACTATGGAAAACAGTATGGAGTTTCCTCAAAAGATTAAAAATTGACCTGTTATTTGACCCAGTGATCCCACTTCAAGGAATATATCCTGGGGAACCCCAAACACCAATCACAAAGAACTTATGCACCCCTATGTTTGTAGCAGTGCAATTCACAATAGCTAAGATCTGGAAACAGCCCAAGTGCCCATCAGTAGATGAGTGGATAAAAAAGCTGTGGCACATTTACACCATGGAGTACTACGCAGCTGTAAAGAAGGAGGATCTTTTATTCTTTGGCACAGCATGGAAGGAACTAGAGAGTATTATGCTAAGTGAAATAAGCCAGTGAGAGAAAGACAAGTACCACATGACCTCACTTATATGTGGAATATAATAAACAAAATAAATTGATGAACAAAGCGGATCCAGAGACATAGAAGCATGGAACAGACTGAGGGATCTCAGAGGGAAGGTGGGGAGGGGGGAGGGGGTGGGGAGAGATTAATCAGGGAACTTACATGTTTATAAGCATAACCCATGGACACAGGCATTGGTATGGGGAGAGCCTGGGGGTGGGATGGATACGGGGTGGGGTGGAGGGAATCAATGGGGATAAAAAGGGGACATCTATAATATTTTCAACAATAAAGATAAAGAAACTTAAAAAAAAAAAAAGATAAGCCTACTCAAGCTCTGAACGTCACTTCTAGCCCTAAAATAAAGTTAAACAACTGAAAGAAAAAAAATGTCAACTCGTATGGATATTTTGCAACTGTGCAGAAGATTTTTTAAATGTCCTGAAACTCCTTGATCTTAGAAATCTACATTCTATTTTTTATCACCTTTTGGGTAAGCCATTTCACATATTAAACATCCTTGTTAAAACAATCAAAAAAGGTTCACATAAGAAAGTGAACTATAACAACGCCAATAATGGCTTGTGATTTCAGATGAGACATGCCGGGGGTTAATAAGACGCAGACTAAGTTATCTCCTAACAAGGAAATGATGATATTTCCACTAATTATACAAAGGCAACTAATTATGCAAAAGATCCCACTTAAGTTATTATTTGTTAACTCTCATAAGTTTTTATATAATTCTCATCAAAATTAAAGACCTTGGGAGCACCTTTTTATCTGTTGGAGCCTGAAATAATAACGTTGTTCACAGTGGCAAAGTATGTCCTTCGAACCTGGGCTTTATTTCAAATGCTCTTGGACGGCGGCCGCGCTCACCTGCCCTGTGGCCTGGACCCTCGCAGCGCTCTCCTGGCCCGCGCTGGGCCCTGTGGCCTGGACCCTCGCAGCGCTCTCCTGGCCCGCGCTGGGCCCTGTCTCCTGGACCCTCGCAGCGCTCTCCTGCCCTGAGCGCTGGGCCCTGTCGCCTGGACCCTCGCAGCGCTCTCCTGGCCACGCTGGGCCCTGTCTCCTGGACCCTCGCAGCGCTCTCCTGGCCACGCTGGGCCCTGTCTCCTGGACCCTCGCAGCGCTCTCCTGGCCCGGGCTGGGCCCTGTCGCCTGGACCCTCGCAGCGCTCTCCTGCCCTGAGCGCTGGGCCCTGTCGCCTGGACGCTCGCAGCGCTCTCCTGCCCTGAGCGCTGGGCCCTGTGGCCTGGACCCTCGCAGCACTCGCCTGCCCTGAGCGCTGGGCCCTGTCGCCTGGACCCTCGCAGCGCTCTCCTGCCCTGAGCGCTGGGCCTGCCTTACTATGTCTAGGTGGCGGGGCTACCCTAAGTGGAGCAGCGCTTAAAACACTGTGCAACTGCCTGGGGCCACACCTCACGATCTCAGGAAGCACCCCAGCTGACACAGCCCTGCGCCGAAGCCGAAGGGGGGCAGGGGGTTTGACAGTGGGGGGCTGGAGAGGGAGAGGAAAAGCAGCTCATTTCCCTAAGTCATTCTGTGCCCTCCTGCTCTCATTTGTGTTGCCTGTTGAGGAGCCCATAAACACGGCGCCCCCACCGCTCCCCACAATCAGCCAAACTCCTCCTAACGCCCGGAGGGGCTTCCCTCTCCCCCTTCCCTTTCCCCGCTCTCTGCACATATGCACAATACAAAATACGCACATTTGTGCGGCCCGCAGCCCACTCCCCTCCGCTCCCAGTGATGCTCAGAGCAGCCCCGTGGCTGAGTAGGAGCGTGGTCACCGTCCAAATGAAGGACTGGGCTCAGGAGGGGCGGTGACCCCCACATCGCTCCAACGCCTGGTGAATGGCGGAACCTGCAACCCGCGAGAGCCTCCACAGACCTCCCTGACCACCTAAATACCGCCACCTCCCTGAACACATTTGCTCTTGAAATAGCAATAAAATATTCTAATCTCTAGTCCTTTGATAAATAGGCCCGTGCATGAGAAGAAAGCCGTTTAGCACTGAGCTAGGAGCCGGTGGCGGAGAATGAGGCTGAAGGGGTTTCAGTGGTTGTTTGTAGCCGGGCTGGAGGCTGGCAGCTGTGCCTGGGCCCCGGCAGCTCCTAGGACCCTGAGAGCAACAGCAGGGGGCAGGGGGGCCTTTCTCTTGGAAAGGAAGCGGCGGCCACTCCTTTGAGATACAGTCCTCCTGGGAACCGTTCAAGTCCCATCGCCAGATTCGATAACTCCAGCCTGGGGCAGGAAAAATGCTGCAAGTGCCTAAGGGTGACTCACAAACCTCAGGTGCAAAATAAAAGCCATGTTCATTTAACTGCTTAAAATACCAAAGGAAGTTTCTTTTATGAGTCTTGGTTCATGCTGGAGAACAATTTGGTCTGTGAGCAGGTGAACTAGCAAGAGGTCGTAGCCAGGGTGAGGTGCCGTCCCTTCCTCTGTTCGCCAGGATCCGACAGCTCTGTATCTCAGCTACAGGAGTCAGATGAGTTTTCCCTTTGTCTCTAAGGTCACCAGCCTCCCTCAGTATCGAAATTAATGTTTGATAGCAATGACAGGACACTAGCCTCATAAATCACTCAGTTCCTCAGTGGTTCCCTCCCCTCCCCCCCTACACACACATCCACACACACATACTGTGTAGGTGACATACAAACGGTTACCACCTTCCATCACATACATCACCTTACAAATACTCTGTTTTACTTAACTACCATCTGTGACTCAGCTGTGTCTTCTATTTATTTAACCATGTTTTCATTGATTCAATGAATATTTATTTGGTGTCCATTACCTGCCAAGCACGCAGCTAGGTCACCTAATCCCAATTCCACATACCTTTCCTGTGCAGCTCATTCACATATGCTCTTAGTGCCCGGCCAGGCGTGGCTCAGCTGTTGAACATCAACCTAGGATCCAGGAGATCGAGGTTCGATGCCCGGTCAGGGCACATGCCCGGGCTGCGGACTCGATCCCCAGTCAGGGGCGTGCAGGAGCCAGCCGATCAATGATGCTCTCTCATCACTGATGTTTGTATCTCTCTCTCTCCCTCTCCCTCTCCCTTCCTCTCTCTGAAATCAATAAAGATATATTTAAAAACCAAAAACAAATGTTCTTATTAATATCATTCATTCAACAGGTATTGACCAAGCCCTGAACTATCGAGAGATAAGTGACTAGGTGGCACAGGACCAGGCTTTTCTTGGTCTATTCTGCTGCTTTCCGAGTTTCTCAACTCTTCTCCAAATTCCTATTATTGTGGCTTCTTCTGCACATTGAATACAGCTCAGTGTAACCACCACTCACAGACACTCTGCCATGAACTGAACTGGTCACCAGAGATGAAAAGTGAGGAAGAGACGATCCCTGCCCTTGAAGGACACAGGAGTCCTGGAGGTCAGGATACTGGGCTGAGTGAAGTTGGCTCCTAAGGCAGGTGGATGGAGGTGCCGGTGGCTTCCTAGGCTCTGTGACCAGCTCAGGAACTTAACAGGCATTGTCTTGCATATGAAAGAGATTTTATCATCACCATTCTATCGGTGAGAAACTGAGGCTCAGGAAGGTGAAATAACTTACCAGAGTTTGTCTGACTACAAGGGGAGTGTCCTTTCCACTGCACCCCGCTTTCTCTCCTACGACCTTAAGGTCTCTGCCCTCCACACTTCCTGCACGATTCATATCCAGGAGTTCCAAGGTGGGAGGCTTCCAAACAGGGCCACAGCCTGGTGTGCTGGGCCTCACGAAAAGAAAGAAAATGGGAGATTTTATGTCATGGAAGATGATTAGGTTTTCGTGAACAATAACAATCTCAAATAACAGTTAGTTACAGTTTATAAAGAAGTTTCACATTAATGCACACATTATAAAAACTATGCACGGATACTAAGAAAGATTTTATGTTTTTGTAAATAATGTGGTAATGAAGAAAAGCAAGGAAGGAACTTCTCTCCTAGCCACCACCAATGACATCATCATCAACCCAAGCAAGCATTCATGGTATGTGAGATCTAGGCATCAAGAATACTTCCAGGATTTCATAAAAATAAAATCTCCAGTTCTGATGTTCTTCCTCATCGTGAACTGAGTGAATGTTTTAATCGTTCCATTTCTTTCTTTTTGCCAATTAACTTCATCTGCTAATCTAGAGCGGCCCCTCCAGGGCCTATGAGTTGAGTGGTTGCCTCCAGACCTCAAACTGAAAATTTAAGAAATAATGTAAGTACCCAATTCTTGTATTAATTGAGCTCATACTATGTGGGAGGCTGGGTACAGGTAAGAATCAGGTGATAAATCCTACATTGATAAATCCAACACCCAGAAAAGGTTAAGTGCCATCAGAAAGATATGGTAAAAAAATTTCTGAGAGTTGAAAAAGGAGAAATATCGAATTCTAGAAACTCTTAGAAAATATCTTGAATACTGAATAACTTTGCTGTTGCTTTGGGAGATGACGTGTCGGGCGTGGGTTTTTAGGATTGCTGTTTTCAAAGTGGTAAGTTTCCATTGTACATATTTTGGGAGGATTCCTAAAAGCCCTGGTGCCTTCAAATTACAGTCCTAGGCATGCCAAATAAGCAACTGTTGATTGGGGTCACACACAAAAAGTCTGTGTTCCCAGATTAAAGAAGCACCTCAGAAAACCTTTGTATTGGTTACCATCAAAATTTTAGAGGTATCAATGACAATTTTGATGGAACCCTAAAGAAAAAAAACTAGAAATTTTTAAGCCAGAAAGGGTAAACAAGATGCTTGTTTCTGTTGGGGATGGCGGTAAATTTTGTTTAAAAATAAGATTTCATCTTCTTTTACATGCATGGTTTTTCCATAATAAGAGAAAATAATTTTGGAGCAGATATTCCCAGGGGGAAAAAGAAAATTACAAACAAAGGTACAAAGACTGATGCCATATTTCTATTGTTCTATTACTATAAAACATGTGTAGAGAAAAGAGCCCTGGATGCCAGATCCATGAATAAAGGGCTCGAAGTCTGTCGAGCATGAGCTTATGATGGGAAAGCGCCTCTGTGGTCAGACCTGCGTGCAGAACATGGCACAGCATGAAGACTTCTTCCAGATGCATTGCTGTGTGTCGGATTCGATAAACAAGATCCAGACCCTTGTTAGCCTCGCTCAATTTTCAATACAGAAAGGCTTCCCAAGAAATGTATAGGTTGATTTTAATTACCTGATTATTCTTCACTCAGTAAGATTCCTTGCCACCCAAAACCACATTGCAAACCTATCATAGGACCACTGAGCTAATGAACTCTGGCTCTTAAAAATCATTTGTATCAGTAATCCCCTTCATGGCTATAAAAAATATAAGAATATGCTGTATCCATTTACCAGCCTACGTAGTAGCCTATTCGTGTTAACCTTGTTCCCCATGGCTCTCACAGCATGGATATACTTTTTTGGATTAACCCTTCTCATTAAAAAAAATGTTCAGTATAGGTCAGAAGAAACTCTTATTACAATTAAGGAACATCGAGAGCATCACAATACATTCTAACATTCTGTAAATATGCTCAAAAATTTGAAAAGTAATTTAACAACCTATATACATGATCTCCAAAGACAAATGTACTTTAACCCCAGTAAATCGTTTTTTAAGAATCTATCCCAGCCCTGGTCAGCCTTGCTCAGTGGTTAGGGCGTCGGCCCAAGTACTGAAGGGTCAAGGGTTCGACTGTCAGTCAAGGGCATGTACCTGGGTTGCGGGTTCCATCCCCAGCCCTGGGCCGGTCTTGTGCAGGAAGCAACCGACCGATGTGCCTCTTTCACATCGATGTTTCTCTCTCTCTCTCCTCCCATCATCCCTTCTACTCTCTCTAAAAGTCAATGGGAAAAATTTCCTCAGGTGAAGATTAACAAAAGCAAGCAAACAACAACAACAAAAATCTATCCCTGGGACATCAGATCTTGCACAAAGATTTATGTGCAAGGTTCTCAGTGTAGCATCATTTATGAAAGAAACAAAAATAAAATTCAACAAAGGGGCATAGCAAAAAAAATTATTGTGAATCCATTTAGTTGAATAATATACAGTCATTAAAGTTAATTTTTAACAAATATTTAATCATGTGGAGAAATTCTCATAATCCAAGAATAAGTGAAAAAAAAATAAAGAAAATAATAATTTATTGGGAAGCCATCTCCTACCTTTACAAATAAGTGTAGGCATACTTGAAATATACCAAGGTGCTAACAGTATGAGAGGGCTCTATTGTGAGTAAATCTTTTCTTCGTCAACTTTCCTACATGTTGTATTTATAATGAACATGTACTATTTTTTTAAATTGTTTCTGTCATTGATACCCAGTGATAAATTTTATTTTATTTTTTTGAAAGTATGATGATTGGTGATAGGACAACACATAATGAAACAATGTTGCAAAAAAGAAAAATCAGTAAAAGTTAAAAAAATCATACACAAATCTGAGTAGCTATCTGTGGGAAGAATTAATATTTTAAATAAACCTCGCTGAACAGTGTACCATAACTCAAAAATTCCAATAAAAAAAAGAGAGAGATCCAATCTCAGGAAGGCAGGGCAGGGCCACACACACACACACACGCACACACGCACACACATGCACACACACGCATGCACGCACACACACACGCACACACGCACACACGCACACACGCACACCCCTCCCCAGCTGAGACAGAGATAAATCAAACAGTAACCAGAAGAAAAGCGGCCTACCTGGAGCAAGCTTGCCAATCATTTTGATTTTTTTCAATCGACAAACATTAAAACTGTAATTACCAGGATACAGATGAATGTATGTAGTTTTTTAGTTGATGTTAAAAGTGATCTTTATACCTGAAAGCATAATCTGGAAAACAGCATTCTCTTGGACTCTCTTTTTTTCTCATCAGCCTCAGCCCACTGGTCAGCCAGACTGAGTCTACCCCAGAAATGTCTGTAGAGTATGGCTTTTCCTCTCCAGCCCAGTGCCTTTAGCCGCCTGGACTAGTGCAGTAGCCTCCTTGGCAATGGTGTCTTATTCTCTCCAGTCATGAGCCCCAGTCATCCCAGAATTGTCGTTCCAAAGTACAGATCTTATTGTGTCCCTTCCTTACAGTTCTTCCTTAGCTCTCAAAAGAATACAGAATAAAACCCATCTCGTTACTACGGCAATCCCGGCCTTTCAGGGGCTCACCTCCACCAACCCGTCCACCTTCTGTCCAGAAGTTCCCTCATCCGGCTAAGATCAGTTCACCTAACACTGAACCTACTCCAGACCACTTACCTTCTCCAAGTATGCCTTGCTTTTCCAAGTTCTTTGGCCTCTGGGCGTGATTTTTCCTCTCCCCCTTTTCTTTGCCTTCAAACCAACTAAGTTGCGCTCACTTAGGGTGGCATCTGGTCATTAGTATTTATTTTAGTTCCTAAGTGATTCCAATGGGCAGCCAAATGTTGATCATCACTTCTCTAGCTATCTGCTACTAATACCGTGGTCCGTGGACCAGCAGCTGGCATCACTACCTTGAAGCTTGTCAGAAACGCCGACTCTGGTCCCATCCCAGACCTACTGCATGAGTCCAGGCAGGAGACAAAAACCATAAGTGAGAATTCAAAAGTGAGAATTTCATATAAAGAATTGTTAACTAGGTATAAAGTCATTACCTAGGTAATTAAAAGAGTAAAAATAAACTCTAATACCATTAGAGAGATAGCCACTGTGGACAATAGCTACCACTTGTAGAGCTAGGCAAATACAGGAAGGAGGTGGGAATCCCTGACGGGAGTTCTTGGGCCAGTGCTGGAGGGCTGGGGCCTCCTAAGGGTACAATGAAGCTCATCCTAAAAGTGTTACAGCTACAAACTGGAAAGTGTTGCAGCAGAAAGGAACCGCTGCTGCAGGGTTGAAGCGGCATTGCCTGGGCGATGCCCACAGGAGCAACGCGTGGCCTGCGGCCTCCTCTGCCTCTGGCTTTGCGGCCTCCCTGTAGCACCCCCTGCTGGTAAAGCCTAGTACAGAGCCAGCTGGCAAAGCACAAAGGCGGCTGGCAGAGTCCAGCCTCGGCAACACAAGGCTTGGAAGGGCAGGTTTGGAGTCGAGCGACAACAGCTTAATGTCGGGCATACCTACTGATTCAGAATCTGCATTTCAGCAAGATCCCCAGGGGATTCCCACGCAGGACAGAGTGTGAGAAGTCCTGCTTCGGAGGCTGTCCCTTCTTTAATCTACCCTGACCTATAAACAAGTTACCGCAAGTTAGTCAGTAGCTTGGCAGCAACCCCTATTTCAAAATAATCACACATCGTTCCCTGATGCCAAGGATACAAACCATGACTTTATTGTGGTTTATCATCTTACCTATAAAGAGTATTTTCAATGAGAGAAAGAAATGAATTCAGTCTCTGTGTTCTCATAAAAGCTAAATATTTCCTTGTCTCTTTTCCCCTTTTATTTTAAAGTATTACAAACAAAAGCAAATCGGCATCCTTTTGTTCCATAGTCCTTCCTTAAGCGACTGAGTAAAATTTAAAAAGCTCGATCGTGCAGTTAATACCAACAAAACAGGGACCCCCTCAAGGTGACTCGGTCTTTTAACTCAGCAGGAGGCTAGTAAGCCTGAGGACTCAGCATTTCTTTCCCACCCAGGCGCCTGGGCGCTGAGAGAAGCCGTTAGCCAGCCAGGAGTGGTCCACTCTGCCAGGCATCTGGTAAATGTGACCTGTTGGCCACAAGGGACACCGGGTGGGGAGCATGGCAGCTCAGCGCCTCCATATAGGCCCAGCTGAGGGAAATAACTGGCCAGCAAATGCCCTTGATGGCACTGCCTTGGCATAACCAGCACATTCCCAGGGCAGGGGCCTACTTGGGAACATTTCTGATACGCTTCTGCCACCTGGTGGGCATTCCTGACGCTTACGCTTAAACTTGAGTCATAAAGTCTAAGCATTTTGAACTTATTCAAAGCTTAAGGATAATTGTTCCTGACAACTGCCGATCCTTTTAATAACTGTATTAAAACTCACTTAAGATGGGATATGTTTATACATGGGGTTAGTATAAACAACATATGCATACATATTCAATAAGAATGGAAATTTATAGTATGCTTTTATCATGAGGGCACAACTCATATGAAAGTGTGAATTTAAAAAGTGACTTTTTTGCAAATGTGGGAGATTCTTTATAATTTAAAGATACACTAAGAGGATCACAATTCCATCCATATGTACGTGTTCAGTTTTTAGTTCCAGACATCATAAATTCTCTTTCAACTTTTGCATGAGATAAGAAAATTAAGTAACATAAAAAGTGTCAATGATTTCAAATCAAAGGTTCACATCTGTGTAACTGGTTTGCCAAAACAAGTTGATTTTATAAGATTGTTTTGCTTGTGAATAGGGTGGTTTTCCTCACAAGTTTCATCCGCCATGGAGTCTGAGATTTTCAATTCTTTAAAACTCTCTATGACATATGACATCTAGGGATTCTTTTATCTGAGTGTGAGTAAGCTGATAAGTAAATATGCTGAAAAAAATATTATCTGACATTCTTCCAGGAAAAAAAAAAGTATAACTTCCAACAATCATACATTTACTATACAGAGATTAGAAGACCAGGTGTCCTATATTAAAAGGGGAAAAAATCTCAGTGTTTAACCATGTCATAAACTTATTATTAATTTTTGAATATTAATGAAAAAAATAAGATTTAGATAAAAACTCTTCTGAAATTCTCTGACTCAATTGCTAACAAACATATTACAGAAATGTTGCCCTTTTGTGTGTATGTATTTTCTTAAGTCTTTTTTAAAATTTAGTTCATTGTTGAGAGTATTACAGATGTCCCTCTTGTTCCCCCCATTGTCCCCCTCTGCCCAGATCCCCCACACCCCAGGCCTTCACCTGTCTATTACCTGTATCCATGGGCTATGCATATATGCGTATAAATTCTTAGATTAATCTCTTCCCAACCTCCTTCCCACCTTCCTTCTGAGATCTGTCCATCTGTGCCATGCTTCCATGTCTATGTTCATCAGTTTCTTTTACAAACCTATCATAGAAATGCTGCTCTTGATTTAAAAAAGAAAATTGCCAGAGAAATCTAAGATGGAGAAGAAACATGAAAACTGATTATTTGGATTTTTAAACTTCATCAAAATAAAGAAAAAGTTACATGACAATTTCAAAACAGTTGGCTAATTATACAAAACCCATTCAGGAATGAGAAACTTTTATGAAAGGGGGAAAGTTTCTATTGTGTTACGTTTCAACTGAACTTGAACTGTGACAACTGAGATGCGTTGGCTCCTTTTGGAATTTATCCCGGTTCATTGCGAAGCACATATGGTGAAAACTGCATGTGGTGAGTCAAACTCAATTAAAATAAAACCAGAAAATTGATTTGAAATGGCAATTTACATGAACCAGAACTGTTGTATTACTCTACCAATCATAACCATTTCAAACACCTATCTTCACCTTGCTAAACTAAATACTCAGGCTATCATTACTATTATATTTTGATATTAAATTATACAGAAAGACAAGATTGAATTAAGTAACACGTCCCTGCCACCTTTGTGAGTTTACTGCGATTCGTGATGACATAACTTTTTTGCCTTTTCAGTCAAAACTAAAAATAAATAATAAATTCCACAGAACAAGGACATTTAAAGATTCCAGAAACAATGTGTATCAGATATATGATTTGCCAATATTTTCTGCCACTCCATAAGTTGCCTTTTAAGGTTATTGGGTTTTTTGTAATGGAGTTGTAGAAATTTTTTTTTTCTTTTTTGGGGATATTAAATAGGGAGTCGTTCAATGGGTATAAAGTTTCATTTATGCTCTATGAACAAGTTCTAGAAATATGCTGTACAACACAGTGTTTATAATAGTTAACAATACAATATGTGCCCTCCAAAATTTGTTAAATTTTCTTGCCACAAAAAGGTGGGGGTAGACACAAGGAAACTCCGGGAGGCGTTGGACAGGTCAGTTACCTTGACTGTGGTGATCATATCATGGTGTTTGCACATGTCTAAACTCATCAAATCCTACACATTAAATATGTGCAGTCCTCTGTATATCAATTATACATTAATAATATATAATATTCATAAATTATGTAGTGCACCTTCAAAAGGAAAGCAATTTCACACTCTTGCTTTTTAGGTTTACAGAAAACTGAGCAGAAAGTACAGAGATTCCATCCACCGCCCACCCCCTCCACACGTGTACACAGTTTCCTCTATTCCTAACATTTGGCATTAATGCCTTGGTACTGTATGCAAAAAGCCATTGCCAAAGTCACAGCTGCCTAAATGTTCTGCTATGTTACCTTCTGGGATTTTTATAGTTTGCATTTTCTATTTACATCTATGATCCATTTTGAATTAATTTTGTGAAAGTCTATATCTAGAATCTTTTTTTTTTTTTTTTTTTCTTGGATGCAGATGTCCAGTTGTTCCAGCACCACTTGTTGAAAAGACTAGCCTTTCTTCATTGAATTGCTCTTTGCCCCTTCATCAAGATCAGTTGACTATATTAGTGTGGGCCAACTTCTGGGCCTCCTATTACCTATTTGTCTATTCTTTCACCAATGCCCCCCGTCTGGATTACTGTAGCTTTAAGTCAGTCCTCTGACTTTGTTTTTCTCCTTCAATATTTTATTGGCTGTTCTTGGCCTTTGATCTTTTCATATAAATATTTAGATCAATTTGTCAATATCCACAAAACAACGTGGTGAAATTTTTGTTGGGGTTGTTTGAATCCATAGATCCACTTGGGAAGAACAAACATCTTAACAACATTGAGTCTTCCTACCTATGTATGTGGATTATCTCCCCATTTATTCAAATCTTTGATTTTGTTCATCACATTTTTGTTATTTCCTCACACAGATCTTAGGCATGTTATGCTAGATTTATACCTAGTTATCTTTTCTTTTCTGGTCCTCATATAAATGGCATTCTGTTTTTAATTTCAAATTCCAAATATTCATGCTGGTACATAAGGAAGCAATTGGTTTTTCTATATTGACCTTGCATCCTGCAGCCTTGCTGTAATACCTTATTAGTTCCAGAATTTTTTTCTCTTGATTTTCTATATAGACAGTCATGTCATCTATGAACAAAGACAGTTTTATTTCTTCCTTCTTAGTTGGCATACCTTTGATGTTCTTGTCTTCTCTTATTGCTTTAGCTAGGACTTACAGTACGATGTTGAATAGTAGTGAGAGACACATCCTTACCTTGTTCCTGATCATAGTGGGAAAACATCTAATTTCTCACTACTAAGTATGTTAGCGATAGATTTTTTTGTAGGTGTCCTTTATCAGGTTGAGGAAGTTCCCTTCCCTTCCTACTTTGCTGGGATCTTATTTTATTTTAATGTAAGTATTAGTATGTTTCAGCATTAAAATAAAATCTGTCTTAAAACATTGTGGGTAATATGTCATCTTTTTTTGTCTAACCTAAAACTTTTAAAGTAACAGTATATCCAATATACATCATTTTTTGAAAGGAAGATAATCCATCCAAATAATTTCAAATGGGTGTAGTTAAGTAGCAATAGCATTTTTCAGTCTTCAATGAAAAGCATGTTTAAGCAAAATTACCCTGCAATTCTCCTGGTCAAAATCACTTCTTTAAACTATTATGCATACTAATTATTTTAAATTTTTGTCCATGACACTTAGCTAGTTCTCCAATTACCTCAACACATCTGATATTTAAAAACTATTATTACGTTTCCTCTAATTTTCTCTTGAAACACACATAGGTGCCATGTGTAATAAACACCCAAAGGCAATTTGTAATTTGTTTCATTGGCTCTAAATTGTTGACAGACATACTGTATGTTATGCTAAGTTGTGACTTGAGATAATACTTAGACTATGTCTCCATTATGGTAAACTACCATTTGGGAAGAAATATGCCAACACATGGACAGCCAGATTGGAAAACTTCATGCAAAATTCCCACATTGCTAACCACCAAGAAGAGTTTCTCAGGAACAAAATACTTATACATTTCTTTTCATTTTTTGTAAATCCTCACCCGAAGACATGCTGAGAGAGAGAAACATTGATATGAGAAAAAAACATCAATCGGTTGCCCTCCATACACGCCCCACCAGGGATCAAACCCACAGCCTGGGCATGTGCCCTGGCCGGGAACCGAATTGGCAACCTTTTTGTGCACAGGACAGTGCTCAACCAACTGAGCCACTCTGACCAAGCGTACATTTCACCTTCAAAAAAGTATTCGTAACTGTCCACAGAATACTTGAAAAATGCTTTACCTCAGCACTAAATATATGAAACATCACAGGAGTGAAAATATGGCACATTTTATCAAAGTGAGGATGGGTTTCCAAAAGTATTTACTGTCCATAGGCTCTTGGTCATCGGCATGTCTAACAACCTGTGGAAGGCTCAACTCATGAGACATCTGAAGCCCCTCTGACTATGTACCCACTTTTTAAATTTTTAGTCTTCAGAACTCTTTTTTTGTTTGTTTATTTTTGTTTAAAATATTACAGATGTCCCTTTTTCTCCCCAATGACCCATTCCATCCCCTACGCAACCCCTCACCACACCATTGCCCGTGTCCTTGGGTTGTGCATATGTGCATATAAATTCTTTGGTTACTCTCTCCCCCTCCCCCCACCCGCCCCCCTCCATCCCTCTGACATTCATCAGTCTCATCTATGCTTCCATGTCATTGAATCTATTCTGTTCATCAGTTTATTAAGTTCTTTAGATTCCACATATAAGTGATATCAGTCTTCAGAACTCTTGCTGTAGCTTGAGAATATAGTCCACTGCCCTATTAAATTGTTAATCTCCCATAAAGACCCAATATGGGCCTCACGTATTTCCTAATTTTTAAAGGGAAGGGAGCATTCAAAACAGACTATAGTGACAGCATACTTTGATAGAACAATGACTGAATACAGATCATGCTACAATGAACTAGAGTTATGAAAAACAAGTAAAACCTTGGACAAGTAAAAACTAGTTTCTGTTATTCTCTGCCCTTCAAAGGAGTCTCAGTAAAGCCTTCCCCAAACCTGCACATCTCAGAATTTCCTTCTCATTTCATTGTTCTATTTATTCTCTTCAGCTTAAATCAAGTGAAACCTGGGATTACTTTTCACTGACCTTAAAATTTGATCAGTAGCCAACATATATATTTTTATTTTGCTTAATGTTTTGTTGTATTGTGAAATAGGTCCAAGTTGGGAAAAAAGTAGTCAAGAATAGTTAAGATATTTACTGTGCTCTTTCATGGATTGTAATTTTTTTTATTTGGCTTCATGGGCAACTGATTATTACAACTCTGCCCAAAGAATATAGTTTAGTTTTTCATCTATGGCAATCTGAAAATTAAAGTCCTTTAAAAACAAGCATGATTTATCATGATAATAAAATGAGATACTGGAAAGTAGAAACAAGTTATACACAATGAAGTTATAGTTCTCAAAAGGTCACAGCGCTGTGGGCTGATGGCATCTAAATGCCATTATTATGACTCAGAACGTACCCTTCAAACAGCTGAACACTGTTACAGTTAGGGCTTAAGAGCTGAGGGCCTCCTATAATTTTACCCTGTGGTTGGCCCTTAATTCTGTCCTATTTATTTTTCAAGGGTACACGTATCTTTAGACCTGCAGAAGAGGCATCTGGAAGTGAACGGAGCCCTTGTAAGGGGTCAGAATATCTGGCTCTGACATGCAAAAGTTGTGTTAATGTGAGAAGATTGTTTGGTTTTCCTGAGGTTCGGTTTCTGTTTTGAAAGCAACACGGATGCTACAAGAAAAAAACACTTTGCACATGGTTGTCACCATGTAGAAAAATAAACTGGGAGGCACCAAGTCTAATTAACGGTGAGGGAGTCTGTGGTCATAGTTTATGAAAAAGATGATGATGACGGGAACTGACGTTATGTCAACAGGCTTGGAGAGCAGCAAACAGATCGGAGGTGTATTGATGGTAGAATCAACAGAATTGGACTTGACTGAAGGGGCCAAGCCTCGTTCCCAGGTTTCTGTGTTGAGCAACTGCAAATTCAGGCTGTCTTTCTGTGAGACAGTGAGCACAGGACGTGGAGAAGATTCGACAGGGGGATGGTGGGCGAGGGGAGTTAGGAGCAACTGAGTTTGCTGGGCCTGTACAAAACTTCCAATGTCACCCCAATAAGTTCAAATAAAAAAAACTAATTGGAGGGGGGTGAGATGGGGTGGAATGGGTCACTGGGGAGAAAAAGGGACATCTGTAATATTTTAAACAAAAATAAATAAATATGTGCTTTCAAAGTACTGTTTATAATAGTAAAAAACAAAAACAAAACTAATTAATTACAAAAATACTGCACGTGCACTTGGAAGCTGGATGTGTGGTCTGAGGATGGAGGAGAAATGACTAGAAAATAGTAATGGGGAGCGAGAAGGGTAGCACCCCGCTCTCAGCCCGGAGGCCAGGGGACTGGGCAGTGGGTGGTATGTTCAAGGAAGAACAAAGCTTCAGTGGAAGCAAGGAAGCGAAGGGAGGCCTCGGAGGAAAGGCTGGGGGTGGCGTGTTGCTGTTGCTAGAACTGCGCTGGGCACAGCCGTAAACCTACCGTCACCTCCACTAATATCAACCATGGAGAAACCAGAAGCCGACGGCTAACCCTCCCGTCTTCCCTCTATTTATATTGGATCTTTTGGTATTATTTGGCATAGTTTTATGACATTAGTGTGCAAAAACTTAGTATTCAGGTTTTTAAAATTCAAACCAGGATCTTATTCTCACCTTATAAATTCATCACCTGAAAGCTTGAAAGGACCGTAAAAGTCATATAAAAATACCCCCTGGCTTCCTGAAAGTTCACGTCACCACTTCACATTTATGAAAGGCCTACGTTAGTACCTATTTTTACCAACAGAAAGAAATTCTAAGAGGAGGTTTTCGCTTTTACGAAAACAGGCAAAATGAGAAAATAGCACCAGGCTGGTTTAGCAGGGAGCCGTCGGGGGGGGGGGGGGGGGGGGCAGCTCCTTCCCGGGAACCACCCTCAGCGTCTCCGCATGGAGCCCCCAGAGGTTTCCACTGTGCTTTATCCTGATTTGTTTTGTGCAGCCGTTAGCAAAATGTGTCCTAAGGTATCAGAAAAGCCTAAGAGAGCTCATAAGGGTATTACACTTAGCACAACACTGGATGTAAGTAAGCCATTTTTATCGTGGAAAATGAAATAAAGACAGTTTGTGTGCCTTGAACTGGCCTGCAACCACCATCCACATGCAGAGAGAAAGAATCTTGAAAATGGCCCAAGTTACTATTGGTTCTGCTGGTAGCAAACTGCTCTCTTTCAGTTGGCGTTTACTAACGAATAAAATGGAAAGTCTATTGCCTGAGTGGGCTGACGAGTGTGCAAAGTGCGGTGTTCTGTGAAGTAATGCTATACTTAAGGAGAACTCAATCTTTTTAATAAATGGAAATAGAAAGTACTGACGATAGTTGGTGAAAGTTTTGCAAACATGGAATTTATAGGTGGTCATGGGTGGTTTGATTTGTTATGGAGGCGAGGGCAGTCCATGGCTGAAAGGTTGCCGGAGAGAGTGCTGCAGCTGGTGCCGAAGCTGCTGAGAAATTCCCAGAAGAACCGAAGAAAGTAATCATAGAAGGTAGTTATTCGTTGAAGGAGGTGACTGTCGCGAAGGAGGCTGGGTTTGTGGAAACCAATGAAGATGACGTCGGGGAGGTTTTGACAACCCATGATCAAGACCTGACTGATGAAGAGCTGATGCCATTGCAAGAGCAAAAGATACAAATGGAAACCAAACACCACACCAAACAGCACAAAAATGAATTCATCTAGGAACTGAATGGGAAGCGCCTGCACAAGGTTTTCGCTACGACTGACAGCGCCACAGTGATTGCAGAAAAAGAATGGCTTTTCTTTTTTTTTTTAAAAAAAAAAAATTTCTTTCAGTTTTGAGAGAGCATATATATGTCAGGCAGTTTTGCAGGATGTTTTGAGTGCCTGTAAAACAAAACAACAAAAAATTGCATAGTACAAAAATGTGTGAGGCTTAAGAAGTCAAGCATATTGTCTTCTTTCAAGACTTCCACATCAGCCGCACCAGCCACAGCAGATGACAAACCTTGACCTTCAACATCAAGGCAGGCAGACACATAAGAAGGTGGATTCACATGATGGGTTCCAATGGTGACATGTCGATAGACAACCCTCCGCCCCAGTCTCCTGTACCTCCCACCACTCAGTCCAACGCACCAGCATCAGTACTTCTCAGCCCTCCGCTGGGCTCACTGTCTTCCCGTGTCAGGTAAGTGAAACTACACTGTACACTCATTATTTCTACTTTATACAGGCTGTGTGTGTAGTAAATCATTCCTGCTTTTACTATATATTATGTTATTTTAGGTTTTATGTGTTATTTGGTATCATTTGGTAAGTTATTTGGAGGGTTTGGGAATACTCAAATTTTTTTCATATAAATGACAGTAATTGCTTCGTCGCTTTATGCCATTTTAGTTTACAAAAGGTTTCATAGGAACGCTTTACTTTTGGAGAGTGGGGGAACCCTGTAACTCCTTGAAACAAGGCCTATTCAAAGTCATATCACTTAAGTATTGATTTCTATATTATCACACAATGATGATTGTTAACACAATCAAATAATTCTGTTTATGTGTCACTTGAGATAAGAACCTTATCTTTTGCCCAGCTGGTGTGTCTCAGCAGTTGAGCACTGACCTATGATCCGGGAGATCGCGGTCCCATTCCAAGTCAGGCAAAGGCCCGGGTTGTGGGCTCGATCCCCAGTGAAGAGCATGCAGGAGGCAGCTGATCAATGACTCCTATCATTGATGTTTCTATCTCTCTTTCCCTCCCCCTTCCTCTCTGAAATCAATAAGGACATAAATAAAACAAAACAAAACAAAAACAAATAAACAAACAAAAAGCCTCTCATCTTTTGTAGCATTTGGAATGGGGGCCCCAACCTGGGAGGCAAGAAAGTCAGTTTCTTGTCTCTGAACTGGCACTATTTATCTGTGTGACCTTCAGCAATTCACTTAATCCAGAGACATCAGAGCCCACATATGAAGCTGAATTAGATAATTTTATATATTATATTCAGCCAGAATTATTTATGAGTCTATGAATAAAACAGATACTCAAAACTTTCTGCTTTCAAGCAGTGGTATAACAGGGAATTTCAGCTTGATGAATTTTAGAATGCCAAATTTGGAAATGAAAAATTAGAAATTGACTTTACTTGTTTCTCCAAATATTTAATTTGTATTTTTTTAATAAAGTGCTGTGACTGAGGTCCATTTAATGGAAAAATTAGCTCTGGTTCTTGGTAATTTAAGACAACAAGACAGAAATAAATGGCAGAAAGACAGAAACAACTGTAAATGATATATGATTTTAAAATAATAAAATCATCAACTCCTTCAGCCCAGCCAACCCTGAAAATAGCCATTTTGTTAATATATTTAATATATTGAGGGAGGTCATTTAAAGAAAAAGAAACCATATAGAGATGTTATGAAAAGATAGTATTTTAGTGCCCAAAAGAAACATTTCATATTTTCATATTTTATAAAACTGTATTTTGTATGGGTTCATATTTTATGATCAGACTTTTATTTTATCTATATTTTCTTTCTCAGTTCCAGTTTTGACTTCACCTATTTCTATAAAAAAAAATTTTCCTTCAGAATATTCCCAATCCTGAAAGTCCTCTATGTTCCTTCTTAAACTGTATTATATATGTTTTACCTTAAGACTATTTAATTTGGCCCTGGCCGGTGTGCTAAGTGGTTAGATCGTCAACCTGTACCAGAGGGTCTTGTGCTGGATATCCAGCCAAGAGCACGTCCCTGGGTTGCAGGTTCGATCCCTGGCCCTGTTCCAGGCCACTGTGGGAGGCAACCAATCCATCTCTCTCTCTCTCTCTCCTTCTCTCCCCGTCGTTCCCATTTCTTCCACTCTCTCTAAGTACCCATGGAAAAAATATCCTCGGGTGAGGTTTAACAAACAAACAAAAAAGATTATTTAATATGTTCCTAAAATAAGAAGAAACAGAGCTTGGATTTTTCACTCATATTTCTCCTGCGGTTAAGAGCCCCTCTTTCCCCCACTAAGTAAAAATGCAAATATTGTTTTAACTCTACTTGTAATCTCATATATTTCCACTTTGTAAGCTACTTTCTAAAATACGAATTGAAGCAATGGGAAAATTATACAAGGCTGGCCAGCTTAGCACTTTCTATATTTGGTTATGTTTGTCCTCTAGTACAAATTCCACCGAAGGCAAAGGAAAGACAGGAAATGTCAGGAAGATTATGAAGCCGGCAAAACGTGCAGGAAACCCACATGAATATAAGGAAACTCATTAGCGAATCTGCCCGAATGTGTTTATAAATGATTAAATTTATACATAAAATGAAATGATTCTGGGATTTGGTTGAAAATAATCCGAGTGGAGGTGGAGGTGGGGACAGACAGTGGGAAGTGAAGTATAGATTAAAACAAGACGGGCCTTAGGATGACAGTTGTTTAATCTGGGTCATGAGTCCATAGGGCCTGTTATTTGATCCTTTCTACTTCTGAATAAGTTTAAATTTTGTAGGATAAGTTGTTATTAAATTCTTAATTTATAAATAAACTGGACATCCTGGAATATCTTTTTAAAAAAAACAAGAGTAAATTGTTTACTCATTAGACATATATGCTTAATAAAAGTAATCATAGAGATTTTCAGACACTAACTTCCTTCGTCAAATAGTATGTAAATTCTTGACTTAATTCCTACAGAATCATGTTTCCATGACTTGCATTAATCCAAGGTACATATTTTGCTAAAATAAACAGATCAGGGCCCAATTATTCAAAACATATTTGATTGGTGATTGATAAATATTGCTCCAAAATCTGTTTAATGCGTTGACTGTTCAATTGATTACTGAATATTTTCAATCCATGAACATGCTCAAAATTAATTTACTGCATCAGGATCCACCTTGATGCTTCATTCACTCAGCATCTATCAAATACTCTCTCTTCTTTTATTTACTTTAATCAACTCATTCCAACAAATATATTTTGAGTACCTATGGTGTGAAAGCCACAGCTTTATCCTAGGGACTAAAATCAGTAATGCCCACTTGCTCTCAAGGAGTTAGAAAAGCACATGAGAAACTAGAAGGTAAGGCACAATCACTACAATTGTGGGATAGGCTGAATAATGGCTCCCCAAAGGTGCCCACATCCTAATCCCGAAACCTCTGAATAGCTTATCTTACATGGCAAAAGGAACTTTGAAGGTATCATTAAAATAAGGAATTTGAGATGAAGAGATTATCTGGATTATTCAGGTGGGCCCTATGTAGTCTAAAGGGTCACAATAAGTGAAGAGGGAGGCAGGAAGAGATGTGAAGGTGCTACGCTACTGGCTTTGAAAACGGAGGGAGAAGCCACAAGCCAAGGAATGCAGGAAAAAGCAAAGGAACAGATTCGCTCCTAAAGCCTCTGGAGAGAAACAAAGCCCTGCCAACACCTTAGTTTTAGCCTAGTAAGACCCATTTTGGACTTTTGACCTCCAGAAACTCCAGACCTCCAGAACTTAAGCTAATAAATGTGTGTTCTTTCAAGCCACGAAGTTTGGGGTAAACTGTTACAGCAGCAATAGGAGACACAGATAGGAACAACATTGCTTCCGACTAGAAACAGTTTTCCGGAGGAGATTAAAAGGAACTATGAGGTCACCATTTCTGCACTCTTTAGATCTGTGATGTCTAATACAATAGCCACTAACCACGTGTGGCTATTTAAATTATATTTAAATATATATATATTTTTAAAATATACCTTTATTGACTTCAGAGAGAGAGATAGAAACATCAATGATAAGAGAGTCATTGATCGACTGCCCCCTGCACGCCCCCTACTGGGGATCGAGCCCGCAACCTGGGCACGTGCCCCGACCAGGAATCGAACCCCGATCTCCTGGATTCCAGGTCAATGCTCAAATGCTGAGCCACGCCCAGCTGGGCTATAGCTTAAATTTTAGTTCCTCAGTAGCACTAACCATATGTCAAGTGCTCAGTGGCCACGTATGGCTACTGTATTCTCTCTTGGACAGGGTAGACATAGACCATTTCCATCATTGCAGAAAATTTGGGGGGCAGCCTGGCTTTAGACCCTTAAGAGTGGCACTAATTTCTGTTATTCTCTGGGATGTAATATGCTTTTGATTAACTGTCTTGGCCAGAGTGGAGGGCAGTGGGATGGGGCAAATGGAGAGGCTTCCATTTAACCTCCAATTGCTTGTTAATCATGCTCAGCCGTTTGTTGTCAGTGCTGGCTGCACACTAGAATGCACTGGGGAGTTTTGAAAAATACTAATACCCAAGTCCTCATCCAAATAAAATGCATCAGAATCTCTAGGAGAAGAGTCTGTATCAGAATTTTTAACACTCCCCAGATGAGGCTAATATCCATCCAACACTGGGAACCACTGTCTTAGAAGCACAGTAATGCCTGACAAGTAGGGAGGCCTGCAGACTATAAGTAA
This sequence comes from Miniopterus natalensis, assembly GCF_054644295.1. NCBI lineage: Eukaryota > Metazoa > Chordata > Mammalia > Chiroptera > Miniopteridae > Miniopterus > Miniopterus natalensis. The sequence continues at coordinate 25,479,673 of NC_142085.1, forward strand.
ATTCCCCACTGCTGAAACTGTGCCCCATAATTACTACTGACCAAAAATTTTATTTAAATGTACATGTTCTAGTATTGCAATCATTTTTCTTTTTATGCTTATAAAAGTTACTTGGAAGCCATTTTCAAATACATAATTACAGCCAGAATAACTTATATGGCTAATTAAGTCAGCATTATGGCAAAAACCTTACTGTCCAATGCCAAGGGGTATGTCCAGAACAAATGAATAAATATGGATTCATTTATATATTAATGTGTTTACTATTTAAATATTGTCATAGAATATTTTAAATATACTATATAAACATATTAATATTGGTATATACATTAATATATTTTTCCTTTTACCAGAAATCTGACTGTTTGGATGGCCCATAAGCACATTTGAGGAGTAGACATTTAAAATATTAAAACATTTAATCTCTCGCACAGATGTAGCAAATTAACAGAAACTTCACTCACAAAAGCCAGGACTAATAAAAGCTTCAGTTTTAAAAAGATATGACATGGATTTAGCAATGAAATGCCAATGTGTTTTAAAGGCACCTTTCTATAAGGAGAAAACTTCCAAAACTCCTAATGGTAGCCCATCAAACACCAGTTCTACAGAATACAATGACTTTTTCTGGCCAAGATGAACACAGAAAGATTCTGAGTAAAAAGAATAAACCAGAGAATACAAGTCTTGGATTAGTGACTAGAAACTTGTTCCAGGACATGAATTGTTACATTAGAACATTTGTTTGAAAACATGTGTTGCAGATACAATGATGGGAGCCGTCCAGGTCAGAGCCCCTTGGCAGGGAGTAACTTGGGCCCCTGCACTGCCACCCTACTTATTTTAATGCCTTTTCTTATTTCTGATCAGATAAACAATGGGAAGGAGAGGGAACGTTGAAAGTGCTGCTGCTGGAACTGTTTACAATGGGAGGTAAATAAAAATTACAATCCATATATTCATGAGAGTGTTGAACCTTGATAAAGCAATTTTCCTTCCAATGATCTGCAATATAGCTCTAGATATTTATAACAGAGTTTTTCTGTACTTTTGAAGACAGCAGTTACTTAATGTGCTTATAGCTATGTAAATATATATACATATATGCCTACATATTACATGACTATATATACATATATTAATATAACTAATGACATAATGCAATTAATGAAGTATAATTAATATAATATACATCTAAAAATTAATAGTGGCCCACAAGGTATTGAAATGAGAGGCTCTGACATAAATCTACCCTTAAATAACCTCAGTCTAACAAACACTTGTTAGGACCTATTAAGCATTGGGCTGAACCCACTGCCTTTGAGGAGCAAAGGAAGACAGACATTAACTACAAAATGGTAGGTCCAGTGGCCGAGGAAGGTGCAGGATTCTATATTAGCAGGAAGAGAGGACACCTAGCCTAGTGCAACATCAGGAAGGCTTCTTGGAGGGGAAGACACCTCAACTGTGTCTTGAAAAACTGAGAAGTTATAGACATTATTCTGAGGTTTGGAGCAGCAGTGACTAATGGACAGAGGAAAGAGCACAGTGAACTGACAACAGAATTATGTGAACAGGGAACTATAAAAATTAGCAAAGCTGGAATATGATGTATGCTATACAGGTGACTAGAGACGAGGCTGGAAGGAAAGGCAGCGACTGAATTATAAGGACTATATGCACCTTGTTTTAGAGACTGAACTTCCTCCTTTGAAATGAATTACATTTGTATTTTAGATTATTTAGTCTAGCTGCAGTATGAAAGATTTAAGTGGATCAATAATGGAAGCAGGGAGACGAGTTAGACGGGCAATGCATGCAAGCAATGAAGAGATTATGAAACAGAGTAACGGCAATAGGGAAGGAGAGAAAGAATAAAGTCTGTGATTGTTTAGGTTATAAAATAGATAGGAATTGATGATTGACTGGTTAGGGAGAAGAAGAAGAAGGAAACAGAGACTGACTCCAAGCTCTCTTGCTTGGGTGACTGGGAAGCTGTTGATATTGCTGGGTCTGGGAATGACGAATTTATGTAAAAACATTCAATGAATGAAAACTTCTAAGTTCTGATGTATAATTTGTTTGAAATATCTGTCAGAGATTCAAAGAGAAATATCCAACAGATACTTGATACAGGGATCCAAAGCTCAGGAGAGACTTAAGGACAGAAAGGAAAGAAAGAGAAAGCTACTTGGAAGGCCTAAGAATATGGGTAGTAGTAAAATAATAATATATAATACTGATAATGATAAAGTATTATCATTAATAATAATACACTTGGACATTAGATTGACCAAAGAAAGAAACATTTAGAGTCACAACAATGGACAGACACCATTTGGAAAACATCAACGGCACTACAGTGTTTATGGAGGAAAGAGTGTTCTTAAGAGACAAGGGAGGAAGGGTTATATAGGAAGAAAGAGAGCCGGTAGGAATTGGTACCATGGAAACTAAGGGAAGAGAGCTTTACAAGGAGAGGATGGTCCACAGTGGCAAACCCATCAGAGAAGTCAGTAAGAAGGCAGAATCCATGGACTCGTTCTAGGAAGACTGGCGTCGCGGCACATGTATTTTATTGTTGTGACTACTAAACCATGCTTGATAAATCTCCATGGATTTCTTAGGATCATTCCAGGTGGCATGGGGCAGGCGGTGGCAGCTTACAGGCCACTAGTAAAGGTATTTACATGGCCAAAGCACAGTGCCATGGAATGAATGATCTAGAGTTTCGGAACCATGCCAACTTTGGTTTGACATGTTGTTCCACCACTTACAAGGGTGGAAAGTTATCCTCTGAGCCTTAGTTTCCAAAATTTGCAAAGTTAAAATTTAACGATAGCAAGTGTATGGCACAGTGACTAGCATAAAGTAGGAACTTTACCTGGTAAAGGGCCAGGCACAGAATACCTGGTAAAGGTGGGATTGAAGAATCTGTGTCTTCTGATCCCTCTCTACAGCTTCCAGAATGGGAGAAATAGAAGGAAAGACAAAAGCAACCACTTACGTGGAGACAGCAGTAGGGATGCTCAGTTTCTCATACTCGGTTCAATCCTCCCTTATTTCTGGGAGTGACATCCTGAAAAGGATAAGAATGGAGCCTATCTTAGTCAGCTTGAGCTGCCATAACCAAATACCACAGACTGGGTGGCTTAAAGAACAGAAATTTATGTTCTCTCAGTTCTAGAAGTCCAGTATCAGGATGCTAGTATTGTTGGGTTCTGGTGAAAATTCTTCTGGGATGGCACCTTCTCTCTGTGTCCTAACATGGTGGAGAGATGGAGATTTCTCTCTCTTCCTCTTATTATAAGGTGACAGTTCTATTAGGGCTCCACCCTTATTTTATGACCTCACTAAATCTTAATTACCTCCTTATATGCTCTATCTCCAAATACAGTCACATTGGGGGTTAGGGCTTCAACATATGAATGGGGGGGGGGGGGTGTTACACAATTTGATCCATAACATTGCCATTTGTATCCCTGATAGAAAAAGTACAGATGCCCCAGTCAAATCACCCTCCTCCAACATAACCTATTCTTTGATTAAGAAAGAAGAGCAGCTGAGGTCAGAAAATGGATAGACATCCCTGACTTGCTTCTGCTTTACTCAGCCTATTTTCTCCACTCTTCTGCTTTGCCCAGAAATAATGCTCTAGAATCAATAAAGAAGATAATATTTTTTTTTATTTTCATAAAAATGTATTTTATTTAAAACAAGTCTATAAAAGTAGAAATCACATACAAAAATACAGATTACTCTGACATGTTAGCAAAATAGCTTTTGGCTGCACTTTGGAAGGACTACGTGTTTGAGGGCATCTGGAAGTCAGAGTTCAACTGAATCCTATCCCTAGCCCTTGCCACTAATCTGTAAACTATAATCTCAAGTAGTATTTAGCACTTTTGAACTACCACAAAATTGAAACATAGTCATTTCCGGTATAACCACTTAAAATGCTCTTTCTTAGGTCTAGGCAGATAAAGCTACTTCATAATATTGTTTCCAATATTTGAAAAATCTGATTTAAAAAAACCCATCTTAATAGAAATGATGGGTTTTAGCTTTTCTGTTCCATTTTGAACATATGGGGAAGTTATCAATTTAACTAAGAAATTCGTGTTTGGTGGGTTTGTTTTTTGTAAGTAGAATTTAACCACTTTCTTCTATATGTTATTTTTTTTTAAATCACTGACAGTATCAAAAGTTTCAACACTTGAGTCTTAACTTTTCTTCAGGCACAAGTTGTGCTTTCTGAATATTTTTAAATTGTATATTTTTCCTGAAAGAAAGCATATATCCTCCTGTTCCTTCAGACAACTGATGGATTAATTTCCTTTTTAAGATATCACATCATTTTTTTTATATCAGCCTGGACCTTGAGCACTCTCCCCATTGAATAAGTGTAATTATAATATGTAGTTGTTTGGAAGAAAGATTCCTTGCCTAGGAGACAGGGAACTTGGCTTCTAGGCTCAGTGCTCCTGGGAATTATCTGCAGCACCTTAGCCAAGCTATTTAAGTCTTGGAGCTTGCTTTCTCAACTGTAAAATGACTGGGTTGGACTCAATAGTCTCAAACTTCACTCCATTCCTAATGTTATATGTAATTCTAACAATGTTGAAAAGCTTCTAAGGTTCAAAATGCTCAGATTCCATAGTCTCCAACTCAGGCTCTTTTGTTAGACAGGCCTGATTTGTGATTTTCCCATGGTAAGAAATAGACAGATATTGTGATATTACTCACTGCATTTTCTAAATGAAACAGACGCAGAGTTTCCCTTGGATCTTTGAATTAGTGCAAAAGGTGGCTTTCTACATATGGCAGTAGAATAGCTATAAACCCAAGAGGAAACCACAAGAGGGCAGTACAGTAACACAGATTCTTTGGTACCTTCCTATTTCATCCTACGGTGGGTCAGCTATAGACATGATGTAATTGCTGGAATCTCTCAGCACTGGCAGTATTATGGGGTGTCACAGCAAACACAGACCAAATAACTTTAAAAAATGAAACTGAGATTTAATGCCAGCATTAATGTAAACATTTTGAGTGCCTATAAATGAGGGAAATGCATGAATGTCAACTCAAATAACCGACTTTCTTTTAATGCAGATGTCTAGTTACACAACACAGGACAGCTACATTCTGTCCTTTTTGAAGGGACAGTGCCTCATGAAGGGGCTTGGAGCAGGGTGCCTATGTCTTCCACCTGTGATGGCCCCCCCTCTCCTCAGGCCCACCCTCCTGCTTCTTGATTGGGTCCCGCAGGAGAGAGAACCCAGAGACTGGCCAACCAGCCATTGGGTAACTTGATACTAAAGCTCTACACAAACGACTGGCTGCACCAATAAGAGTTTCATTCTGAAATTTAAGTTTACGGCTATGGAGAGAATCAGTCAGGTGACTACAAAAGTATATGTGAGAAGAAAATAAAGAGCAATGATCTCGGATTCCTTCCCCTGAGGGGCCATTAGAAAGGTCTATCTTTAGATCCGGGTTGAACCTTGAATCTTTTCCGTTTCCAAACTACTGTACAGTCCCCATTCTCTAGAGGCTGTGTCTAGTTTCCTTTGAGATTTCTCTCTTCTTCCCTTTCTTCCTTCCTCTCTCCCTCCTCCTCTCCCTCTCCCCCATCCCAACTCTGTTCTTCCACATGGATCTTCACCTGAGTTAGTCTCACTGAGACCTTTTCCCATCCTTCGGAAAAAAAAAACAGCTTAAAAGCACAACCGTGGTAATCGTGATGTCACTGCAAACCAATTTCCTTTTCGCACGTGGTACTCAGTGTGTTTCTACATTGCAACTGCATGAGCATATCCTTGAACTGCGATGGAGCCAAATTATAAATTACAAATTTATATAAATTATAAAACTATAATTAAAAATCCATTTTCTAGCAGATTATTCTTATTTTTTTAAAAAACATAATTATAGTTTTATTAAAAATATCTCGTCAGAGATTTGACAAGAAAAATTTCTGGGCAGCAGACTGGGTTAGAGGGTGTCCAATTTCAAGCCCAGACTAAAGACACAGCACTTCTCCAGAAGTGTGATTTAGGACTGAAGACTGCAGCCTCCAGGAGTTCCTCATTTTCATGCTAGTCTACACTTAACCTCCCAGCAAGTCATCGCAATGATCACTTAAGTGTTTCTACCAGTCATGGCTCTAGCGGCTTCTGCTCCAGTTACGCAGGTCTCTGAGTTCACCTATGAGAGTCTGAACTCAGCCCTCTCTAGATCTGAGTGGCAGGCTGCCCCACAACCTCAGCTCTCTGAGGATCAAGGAGGGCCGCTGATTTTCAGTTTGTTCAGCTTTTTCTTGGAAGAACAGGAGTGATGATCTCAAAGCTCTTTACAGGTCAGAACTAAATAACTTCAAAAATGATTTTCTGAACTTTTCTGTGTGCCTGGAACCACACAGAAGCTTCCACGTCTCTAATTCTCCCCATCACACGATGCTCTCTGCTGCAGCCCCGCAGCACCACAACGCCTCCTTTGCTGCAATCAGCTACTAACCTCTATGGATTCCTCCTCATTGTGTGAAGTCAGTTCCTTATACACTAGTTACTCCTGTCACAACTTCTAGGAATTTCAAAATCCATATAAATGACTCTTCCAATATTCCGAGAGAGGGAGGTCTTGTTTCTTTGACCTCCCTCTCGCCTCAGATGACCATGTCCTTCATCCTATCTCAGTTTCTACTCCCATAGTCAGGCATATTTGCCATTAAAAATATGAGTCTCTCCATAATCTCTATTTCAAACATTGCATTTTCTGACCATACATCCTATCTCTGGAGCTCAATCCCTCTACTTCTTCTGCCCCCAAAATATTTCAATGACAATAGACGTACAATCCATTCATTCTACTTTTCACTGTCCCTCGTCACCTTCCTGGCGGACCTTGTCCATATCCATGGTCCATCATTATAATTCTGCCCTCAAATCTCTGTCCTCTTCATTTTACTCTCTTAGTAGGACTCATACTCTGGTTGAATCCAACTCTGCCTATTTCTGACCTGTACCTGAGAAGCTAAACATGACTAAAGAAAAATAGTCAACCATGCTGATTGGTCTTAAGTTAAACACGTGCTCACTAACCCTTAGTGCTACCTGGAAATCCAACTATACCTTCCATTCCCCTAAATTCTCCCTCATAAATTTTCTGTCTTCAAACCTTCAACACCTTTGCCTCACTCCTTAGCTTCAGCTGATGACCATGCTTCCAATTTCCATTTCAGGGGGAAAAAATAAACCATTGTTATAGGATAGTAAGAAGCTAGAAAAATTTCAGGGCAGGAGGAATGGGGAAACCAAGACAGGCAAGTTAAAGCCAAAAAGCATTGCAGGCCGATTGTAGCAGGACCTTATCTTGAGAACAAAGGGTTAAACTCTTCTGCTCACAAAAGAATGCAGGAGAGGAGGTATCGGACTACTTAGGGCAAATCATCCCAAAAGCTGTTAAAACAGCAGGGAGGAGGGGAAAGACGGGAGCAGTCTATCTCGTCCCACTGTTTAAACAGTGAAGGCTGCAGTCTTGGGTTTGTCAAGATAAAGTTGCCAGGTGCTTCTCATAAATTGTGGAAAAGCCATGACAAAGAAAAGGGGGGACCTTGAGAGTTAACCTGTACCAGGATCTCTAGCAGAGGAATTTTTTAAAAACGTGTAGACAGAAGGGTATATAAGGCAGAGACCCCCCAACACCACTGGCTCTTCAGATTAGCTGAGAGCCTGTCTGCGCTATGTAAGCCAGATGTGTAGATTTGCTTGCCTTGCTTCTTTCTTTCTTTATTTTTTTAATCTTCACCAGAGGATATTTTTTCCATTGCTTTTCAGAGAGAGCAGGAGAGAGAGAGAGAGAGAAAGAAAGAAACACCAATGTGAGAGAGACACATCAATTGGTTGCCTCCCGCACGCACCCTGACCAGGATGAGCCTGCAACCAAGGTACATCCCCTTGGCTGAAATTAAACCTGGGGCCCTTCAGTCCACAGGTTGAGGCTCTAACCACTGAGCAAAACCAGATAGGGCCTGCCTTGCTTCTTTAATAAATGTGCATGCTTTAATTTTTTGGTAACTTCACTTTATTTTTTAATAAATTCACTTTAAATAAATTCACAACCCAAATATTATCTGAAGTCTCTCATTTAAATTCATTTATATGAGAAGACAAGAATCGAGGCTGGGGACGGCCCTCTCCCACTGACTCAGGGGGCTGTGTGGTAATACTGATGACACCTCTCTGGCGTCTGAGAGGTGCCTGTCACGCTATCAGGAGAAAGCTGCCATGGCCTCTCACAACCACCTCTACCCACTTGTCCTACCCGTGTGCCCATACGCCCTGCTATTGTTCCTGTTAACAATCAATCTTGTATCTAACCAAGGGCAACCTTCCCACGTGTGCACGGGATCTTTCTCCCTTACCTTCTCAACCATACCTCTTCTGACATCGGTTTTGCCTTCCCTAATGGATTATTCTCTCTCTCTCTCTCTTAAATATCGTTACTGATTTCAGAGAGAGGAAGGGAGAGGGAGAGAGAGATAGAAACATCAATGATGAGTCATTGATCAGCTGCCTCCTGCACGCTCCCTGCTGGGGATCGAGCCCGAAACCCGGGCATGTGCCCTGACCAGGAATCAAACCGTGATCGCCTGGATCCTAGGTCAAGGCCCAACCCCTGAGCCACGCCCGCCCGGGCTGGATTATTCTCATCAGCATACAAATATGCTGTAAATTTTCCCATCCTAGAAAACATATATCTAGTATTGGCCCCACTAGCGACTATCCCATTTCTTGAGTCTATTTTTCAATAAAACTTGAAATTGTCTGTACCTGTTATCTGAAACTCCTCCGAAACGCTCTCTCTCTCCCTCTCTCTCTCTCTCTCTCTCAAACCCACTTCACTGAGCCTTTGCTTCTTCTCCAAAGCTATTCCCATCGCGGTCACCAACTACAAAGTTGTTTAAACAGTCAGCCCTCAGTCATCATCTCCCTGGACTTCTCAGCAGTACTTCACCTGGAAAGCAGTACCACCCTCCTTCTCAAAACTCCTTCTTTCCTTGGTTTGTAGGGACACCACCGTCCCCATTTTGGGTGGCTCTTACCTCTACAGTCAAGGAATAACTCAGACACATTTGGATAGTTACTTGGCACTCTAGTTATTTTGCATGCAGGAGTTTTCACACAAGTTTGGTAGGCAGTGTCAAGAGAGGAGGGAGACAGCTGGTAAAACCCACAGGCAGCCTGGAAGAGTGGATCTTTTCATGCAGTTTTGGGTAAACTGATTAGTTGGAAGACAACAAAGAGGTTGGCCTTATTTGTGGATTCTCCATTGCACACTGCGGCTTTCACCACGCAGCACACCCGACAAGCTGTCTCACATGATATCTGTCAGGATCCTGAGCAACTCCTCCTGAGTTAGACCAGGTCTATACTATTTCTCTCATTTGAATTTGCCCTTACCCCCAACCTTTGGAGTATCTCAGGGATCAATCATTAGACCTCTTCCTCTCTTTTTTATCTAGTTACTAGTGGTTTCCTCACAGCTTTAAATACCAACCAGATATTTACAACTCCATGTTCCTGTGTCTGACTTGACACATCCACTTGAACATTGAATAAGCCTCACAAAATAAGAGATATCCAAAATTGATATCTTACCCTCTCCCTAAAGTTGTTTCTCCCATAGCCTTCCCATAGCCATTGCAATAAATGGCATCATTCCAAGGGCACGATCCAATATCCTACAATCATCCCTGATTCTTTTCTTATTCTCCATATCTAATTCCCCAGCAAATCATGTTCATTTTACTTTCAAAATATATCTAAAATGTAATTACTTCTCTTCACGTTGTTCCAAGTCATCATCCACTCTCTCCTAGATTAGTGCAGCGGCCTCCTAGATGGTCTCCCTGCTTCTTTTGCACTTCACCAGGGTATTTTCAACCTATGATCTTATTTTATTTTTAAAAATGTATCTATATAGTTGAAGTTATTACAGATACCCCCTTTTCCCCCCATTGATCCCCTCCACCCTGATTCCACTCCCCCAGGCCTTCACCACACTATTGTCTGTGTCCATGGGCTTTTGATTAATCTCTCCCATCTTATTTTAAAACAAGACCTTGGCACTTCTTAGCTCAAAGCGCTTCAATGACTTCATATCTCATCCAGAGTAAACACCAAAGTTCCTAGAGTAATCTCCAACATCTGACATAACACACACACACACACCTTTCTCACATTATTTTATACGTCTCTCCCTCTCACTCCCTCTACACCAGCCATATGACTTCCTTGCTATTTCTCAAACTCCAACTCACCAATTAGGACCTATCTCAGGGTTTTACATTTTTTGTTTTGTTTACCTAAATATCTCTTTCCTTTAACATCTGCATAGCTTATACCTTCATCTCTTTCAGACTTCTGTTCAATTGTCACCTTATTTTAAAAGCCTAACAAACTTTTTCTAGAAATGCATTTTCCCCCAACTTTCCACCCAGGACTCTTTCTCCTTCTCAGTCTTATTTTTTCCAGATTATTAACACCTCTGACTCACTATAAACTTTTGAATTTTTTAAATTATCAATATACACCCAGTGAGATGTAAACTCTGTAAGAGCAGGGACTTTTGTTGCTTTATTTACTACTTTATTCAAAGTGCCTAGAACAGTGCCTGAACACCAGGAGCATTCAGTTATATTAGTTGAAAGAATACTAAATTGTACAGAGGAGGACACCAAATTTTACAGGATCATCCACTAGGAATAGAGAACTGATAGAAATTGCAAAGCTTGTAGTTAAACACAGACCTTCATCACAACACAGTTAGGAATCAATTCTCCATGGGTCTCTCACGTTTCTGCACATCTGATGAGCAGGGGCACTAAATGCTTTTTCTTCCAGACTATATTTTCAAGGATATTTGTCTTTTGATCAGTCCTAGAAATTAAAGATGTTATCTCCTTTCATATCAAAGGGAAGGTATGTTTACCACCCATTATAAAAATTGGCATTCCTGGAGTTCAGGCTCTCTCTCCTGTAATGAAAACTACCACATATATAGGTACCAACCTGGACTCAACACATGGTCCCCAAGGACAAGGGGAAATAACACAAAAATGCTATTTGCTGTGCCGTAAGTAATAAAGTCCTTTGCCTCTCCATTCACTGTCCCTGATCATAAGATGGAGGAGTGTCCTAGACACCAGGACAGGAAGATGTCATTAGCATGGAAGAAAGACCCACCCCCACACCTAATCAGGGGAAAACAAGATAGAAACAGATGTCCCACCACATCTGGAAACCCATGGAACTGTACCCCACCCACTTCTTTCACATTAATATAATAATGTGAACACTCTATATGACTGTGCCATTCTTTCAATAGTCATTTAATTAGTACTGGGGAAAGACACAGGTTCTATTTTTTTAAATTTGATTAGATATGTTGTCTTTTATTATCAAACTTCTTGACACATTTTTAAATAAGTACATATATACAAAATAAAAAGATAATTAAATTTTGAAACTTTTAATCTTTCTGAAAGTAATCAATGGCAGTAATTTTAAATAATTGGATTCTTTAGTTAGCTTAAATTTATTATATTAAAATGTAATTTTAATTCATATATATTAATTCAAACAACCTGGGAAATTACAAAGATATATTGAGTCACAAGCAATAGGATAATCACATTTTCTCATTTCAGAAAGTGGCTGCAACCTGGCCCTAGCTTACCCATTGTTCGTTCCTCCCTTATGTAAAACTCTCTTCTTCCTAATTTCATTAGGCACTCAAATCTTGCCAGAGGAAAGATTCTGAAAGCTAATATAATCATAATTTAGTGATATTGCATTGAAATAATGTAATATAGCATCACAAATCTAAATGTCAGCCCTGTTTTTCTCTCTGGTTGGCAATATAACATGGTAATCAGTTGGCACAATTCTTAGAATTTTAAAATTTTTTTATTGCTAGCAAAGTAACTATTTTGATTAAGTTATAGAGGAAATTCTGAAAACCCCTTTGTAAAATAACTATTAACTCAATTCATCTTTTCAACTGAAAACATATTTAATTCTATCTTGACTGGACCAAGAACAATGGTATGCAACACAGGAATGGCTTGGTTTTAATTGAGACCAGACACACACACCTACATCTATCCCCCAAAGTTATTTCCACTGGACTCCAGACTCCATAAGAGGAAAATCTTAACAGAGAAGATAAAGTCCTTTCTTTTCAATTACATATTTAGGAAATGGTTTGTGGAGATACATGCACCTTCAGAATGGATTATTTTTCCTTTTTATAGAAACCAGTATATCAAATTAACATTCTAATTTGCAATAGATGACATAAAACTTTGATTTAATCATTTTGGTGAACCTCTCTTAATATTATGTATTGTCTTCAAACTCCCTAAAACTCTGTAAACATTTTTTAAATGCAACAACTTGGTTTTAGATAAGTTCTAGATTTCAGAAATCTGGGCTTCCGTGTGAGCAGAAATAAACAATTATTATCTCATTACATTCTTTAAAAGTAAATTAAAATGTGAGCTTTATGCCACATGGTCTATAGTAAATTTGGACAATAAAATAATACCGTTCAGCCTAAGAATGGAAGAGACTAAAGTGATGGATACAGAAACAAGAAAATGGGTATTTTTCCAGAAGCCCACATGTGGTGAAGGCAAAGAGGAAGCATAAGAAAAAATATCAGGTAACAGATCAGCAGCTAGAAGTCCCCAGGTAGAGGAGTCCAAGGCAGAAAAGGGGTGGTCTGAAGTCAATGAGGCACATAGAAAACTTCGGAGAATTATACCCACTTTGGAATAATGGTTGAGATTGTGAAATCAACAGATCAAACAGGCCTGATATCAAGCCCTGGCTCTACAGTTAGTAACTAGCTACTCTTAAGGGCAAGTTAACTGTCCTAAAGAGCTTCAGTTTCTTCAAAATGTAAGTAGAGATCATCACAGTGTATGTGCCCAAGGATGGTGGTGAGAAACACTGAGACAATCACCCACATAAGGCACTGAGCACGAGGCCTGCCTTTGCGACCATCACAGACTGGGACTAACCCAGCGCCTGCAGCTGAGAAGATGCAGGCTGAGAAGTTCGATGGTAACGAGGAACCAACGTGCTATCTTATGGAACATAAGTGAGGCAGGGGACAGTGTTGCTATCTTATGGAATATAAACAAGACAGAGTACAAACCCATAAATCTGGGGTCAGGCTGCCCATTGTGCAACTGGGAGTTGGGTAATTTGCTACCTACGTAAAAAAAAAATTTAAAAATCATATATTCCAAAGAGGCAAGAGACAGTAAAAGTGACTTAAAACTCAGCCCAGAGGTTGGTAGCAGTATTGAAATGTATCCAACCCATTTTCTAATAATACTTCCATCATTACTCCAATAATTCATGTTCTATGACTGATAATCACATGGTTTCTAGAAAGTGGCTGACGAATTAGGATGAGTCATCTTTTCCATCTTTTCTAACAGCCCTTATTTTATGTTATGTCTTTAAATCTTGCTTTGTCTAAATTAAGCAGACTCATTGCTTTCCTAATCTCACAACTCCTTCCTCCACCAAAGGTCTCAACATTTTCTCATTAGATCCTTAATTCTCTGCAAACTGCCCAGCCTGAGCCATGAAGTTTAGTAACTTCTCATCTAGAAAGGTAGTCACAGACGCAACTGCAAAGAAGAAGGATTTCGTACCCTCTTGGACAGTATGGATGGACCTGGAGAATATTACACTAAGTGAAATAAGCCAGGCAGAGAAAGACAAACATCACATGATCTCGCTTATACGTGGAATCTAAAGAGCTTAATAAACTGATGAACAGAATAGATTCAATGACATGGAAGCATAGATGAGACTGAGGAATGTCAGAGGGATGGAGGAGGGCGGGTGGGTGGAGGGGGAGAGAGTAACCAAAGAATTTATATGCACATATGCACAACCCAAGGACACGGGCAATGGTGGGGAAAGGGACTGGAGAGGGGGATGGGACGGGGTGGAATGGGTCATTGGGGAGAAAAAGGGACATCTGTAATATTTTAAACAAAAATAAAATTTAAAAAAAAAGGTAGTCACAGGCCTTTCTCAACATAAAGATTAAGCTCAGCTCGATATCAAACTGCAAAATATTCCTCTTTATCTACTACATGTGAAAACTCTCCTTTTCTTTCTTACCCCCCAACTTTCAACATCAACTATGGAAATGAGTAATTGTATAGCTGCAGACACTTGGCATCCTGCTTAAAGTGCAGTCATGTTTTGCCTTTTGGAACAAACATCTTAAGTGTTTGCATTCTAAGGAGCTCATGATTTACTCCCCAGAATTCTTGAATTATTTCTCAAATCTTTCATTTCATGAATCAAAATAAATGGAAAGTTATATAAGCCAACAATATAAGCGTGTCTTCACAGTGGCAGCTGCAAATACTTTTAAGATCAAAGTTTTAAAAATAGGGCTTCTTTTCAATTAATAACTCTTAACTATTTTCAATTCTATTCCAATTCAAATTTGATATGACAGTGTGCATAGTGACCTCTGGGTAAGACGAGAATAGATTTTGTACTGCCAAAGTCGGTACACAATCGTCTCTTCATCTGTCATTAGTTATAAGACATATTCCCAATCACAGATGATGCAACATAATATATTAATTATTTCACCTGTACCAAGCAACTGAAAGGGGTTACAATTCATCAGCTATTTGCTGATTATTTATCTGTCTTTTGCACTGGAAAAAAATCTAGTAGAGACTCTGCTTGTCATGTTTTCCACAAACCCCACAAAGCCCAGGAAATGCTGCTGAATGAGTGATAAGTCATATTGAAGCATTAATGAATCACAGAATGACAAGTCATACTGAAGCATTAACCAGTCTTTCAATTGGTGAAAGCTATGTTTGCAAATGCATCAAAGGCAGAAACACTTGATATTCTACCTAACAAAATCATCTTGCCAAATTAATGACAAAAAATTACCTCACTAAAAAATATTTTCAAATTCTTGAGAGAAAGGTGTTACTCTGTAAATATTGATCTTTGTTATTACAGTATGTTTTTTCACCTACTGTTTTAAAATACAAAACTGAAGAGCATACTATCAAATGGTTGGTAGGGAGAAAACACTAACCAGCAAACTAAGCTCACTGCCCGTGTGGGTCGGTCCAGCTGCGATACCATGATCCCTTGGCCAGCTGAAGGCAAATCCTGCAGCAGGAGCAAGGCTCCTGCTTCATGGAGACAGTTCCAAAAAGGAAGGGCCATATAATTCAGAGCTGAGGTTGGGGGCCAGCACACACCTAGGTTCCGATCCCAGCTTGGCTACCTACTAGCTGTGGGACCTAGAATGAGTGATATAACCTCTCTAACTTCATCCTTCTTATCTTTAAAATAAGAAAAGCAGTATCTATTTACAGATTATAATACCATGAGGCACATAGTACAGGCTCAAAAATGATAGCTATCGTTACTACCATTATTACATGGCATGCATCTACCGACGTTTCAAGATTAAACGTTCTTTAAGGACTACCTTATTAAATGTGCTATGTATGCATGTAATCGTTCTCTCTCTCTCTGGCACACACACACACACACACACACACACACTGGGTGATTCTGAGCACCACCCTCACCGGTTCCCTGGCTCAGGGGGAGGGAGGAAGCCAGAGGTGGAGGAAGTCAGAAGTCAGGAAATGTAGTTCACATTAGTAACTGGTCAAAAGCCAAATCTGTAAAACCACATTGGATCATTTCCTACCTTGATTTTTATATTACTGCCTGAATAATATAGGGCAGCTGAATTCTTTTTCTTTCTTTACAAAAGTTTAGTTCAGAGGTGAGAGGAAATGAAAAGAGTTGTTTGTCAGGAAGTAAGTTATCTTTGTTCAGCTGAGAACATGCAGCCGGTGACAGCCGCTTATGTAGCAATGTGCCCATCTAGCTTCACGCTCGAGTCACAGCGTTAGGTCACGGTGTCCCAAACTCAGAACGCACAAAACTCTCGGGGGAGGCTCAGGTGGTCTCCTTCTGTCTCATCATGGGTGTGGCATGTAGCCCCAGGTTTTTAAACTAAGTTTAATAAACTTTCACATGTTGGCCTGTGATTCTTATCACGGTCTAGACCACTGTAATTTCAGCATGGAGAAGATATGGCACAGAAACATAAAGAATGCAGTCCTAACCACAAATTTAATGTTCTCCAAGGATAGAATCTTTTCAGAATCTTACTAATGAAGCTTCTCTGTAGATTGTTTAACTATCAAACACCACAGACCAAAATAATTTCATAAAAATCACTACCTGTCTTTTTAAAAGTTTTCTATTCAATATAACTTTCTATTATATCTTAAAATCATAGAAAGTCTAGAAGGATATTTGATTTGCTGTATTGTAAAGATGTCAATTCTCCTTATTCTTGAATATATGCATATGTTGATCTCAAAATATACCATTCATGCTTAAAAATATGTAATTTATTAATTTAAATTTTTAATACTTAAACTTTGAGTATTAAATTTTTAAATTATTTGGAAATAATTTGGAATTATTAAAAACTACTCTAAATAAATTTGGAAGTTATTAAACTGGATTTTTAATATAAACCAAATTAACTGTTACATCCCTTTAACTTATTACAGTGTACATTCAAATGATATTATACCACTTATATCATGGAAGAACCTTAAAATAGTATACTTCCACTTCAATTTAACCTTGTGTTATTATTAACATATATTTTACTTTCACATATAAGTCTCATCATCCACTACTTTATTGTTATTTAACTACTCAATTATCTCTTAAAGATATTTCATAAATAAGAAAAATATAAGAGCTGGATGAGTTCAAATCCACTTAGATATTCCACAGGCATTTAAAAACAAATAATGGTTTTCCATAAAATCCTGTTTCTTCTCCTTGGTGTTTCTATTTCGGTAAATGATGTCATAATCAGCTAGTTTCTTAAGTTAGAACTAATATAATTAGCATGAGACACTCCACCTTACGCTACTTTCGTATCCCCCCACCACCCCTGCCATATGGAATTGAACAAAGCTTTGCTCATTTATTTACGAATAATCTACAGCTGCCTGACACCACAACCACAGAGCCGAGCAGCTGCAGCAGGGATACACGGCCTGCAAAGCTTAAAACATTTACTACCTGGCCCTTTCCAGAATTAGTTTGCCAACTCCTCACCTAAGCTATTGCAATGGCCACTCACCTTCCAGGCTTTCAGGCTCTTTCATTCTAAATCACCCTGGACATTTCTGCCAGACTTATCCAGCCTAGACTCCATGCACCCTCCTCCTGAAAATGTTTATGTGGTTTCTTTTCCTACAGGGTCCTCTTCTCTCCCCAGCCCAGTATCTAGTTGATTCTCTCCTGCTTCCCTCCCTGTACTGTCCGTATCCCCACTGTGCTTTCCACACAGCTGATGTTTTCATGCCCTGGACCTTTGTACAACATACCTTTCCTCAACAGCCCTCCCCACACCACCCTTCTCTCTGCTAGGAAAGGCCCTCTCATCCTTCAAGGCACAGATGAAATCTCATTCTCTCACCTACTGCGCTTTGCTGTACTTACTGCCGTATGCTATTTATTTCCATCTCCCCAAAATGTGAATCCCATGGGGACAGAAATCATCTATTATTCATATTTCTAGCCTGCCCACCTGTCAAATGTTTAGCATATAGCAAGTACTAAATTGACATTTTTTAAATGAGTAAAATTTGTATAAATAAATTAACTCATGAATTAATGAATTACGTATGGGGAAATGATGTAAATAAACTGTGCAGACAGAAAGGCGGTTGGGAGAAAAAATTGTAGGCCAGTTATTAAAGAAAAGACTCACACTGAGTGGTTAAGAATAATGTTAGAGAGATAACCTTAAAGAGTATCCTGCAATAAAAAAGGAAATTTTTAAAAAAAAATTACTGACATTAAATCAAATGTTATTCCTCACCTAGGTAAAAAAGTTGAACTCCCTCCAGTCAAATGATAATCTCTTCACTATGTTTTAAATCCCAGCTCATCTCACTTCTTCAGAGGTCTTCCTCTAACCAGCCATACATTTGGCCTCCTGGATCTTTAAACCCCTTCCCCTTTCCTGGATTCCACCTAATAAGTATAAAGTGGTGAGAGACACCCTGTGGGACAGATGGGATGTAAAATGTAGATTTGGAAATGGACATTTGAAAGACTTCATTTAAAATCATGCATATGGAAAAGGAGTTTAGTTAATGTGACATGGAACCAAGAACTTAGAGCAGATCCTAGTAGATACTCACTATTAGAGAATAGGGCATAAATAAGACAGGAAAAATAAAAGAAGTCAAGGACAGCCAGTTAAACGCAGCATCATGGAATCTGAGGACAGAGAGAGCTTCAAGAAGCTGGTTGGTCAAGTTATAGAGAGATTTAAAAGGATGGATGTAAAGGCAACACTTGGGCCTCTGGGTCCTGAAAGCATTCAAATGTAGAATCCAGTTCTAAATACCCCAGTGTTATGATTCCCATGTTAGTTAGTCTTTCATAAATGTTTTTGAAAGTGTCAGGGAATTATCTCTATATTTTAAGAGCCCAATTTCAGTAGAGTCATAAGATCTCAAAGGGCTACAGAAGGAGGGAGTAGATAGAAAGTCCCTTATTGGAGAGGCCTTTCTCTGACTGCCCAATCACATTAGGATCCTGTGTGTCGACTGCAGAATTTATCACAGTTTCTAATTATATACAAACTTGTCCATTTGCTCTCCTAGAACACTGGTTTCAAAGTGGGCCCCTCCAGACCAGCATCACCTGTGAACTTAGAAACCCAAGTTCTCAGACTGCCCTGTGCCAACAGCCTCTAAGCAAGGCATGCCGGAGGCCTTTCTGTTTTTCCACCATAATCCTTTCCTACTCTCTGCCTTTGATTCTTTGCCAAAATGCAAGTGACGGCATCTGACTCTCTTGCCATTTGAAGGTCAGAACAAATAGCCTTTGCTTTTCTCATTTGGTTGGTCTTGGTTTATTCCACAGTGTGTGGTAAACCAGGCTGGGCTGCCCACAAGGAGACCACCATGGATACCCAGTTTACTTTGTCACATAGTAATTGCTCAGGAATGCTGAAAAATGCCTCCATCTTGTGTTAATTTTATTATTTTAGCTGTGAGAGTTTGGGGACTGCTTTTCTATTGATTCCTTTCATTATTATCTACTTGATGGCAGTAATGATGACAACGGTGAGGAGAAAGACAGCAGGAATAAAAACAGCTAACAGTTATTGAAAACCTGCAGTGTGCCCAGTCCTCTGATAGCACTTTAGTTACATAATTAATTCACTGAACACCCTGAGTTCCCAAAGTGCATTGGCCTCACCTGAGGACTTGTTAGAAATGCAAATTCTCTGTCCCTTCCCCACCTATTAGCAACCTCCAAGTGATTCTGAGGCAGTTAAAAGGTTGGGAACCTCTTTCCTCCCCAGGAATTCACTTTAATCCATATCATTGAAAGATGAGAAAACTGAGGCACAGGTCAGCTAAGTAACTTGCCCAAATTCACACACCTAGAAAGAGAGGAAAGCTGATTTCAAACCTGGGACGTCTGATTCTCTATACAGCCTAGCTGGTCATGACGAAAGATATGAAAAGTTTCCAGTTTTCTTTACCTAATTAGTCCATGTGAATACTATTCACCTTGTGAGATTTTAAGTAATTAAATTTCAGAAAAGTAAGTGAGAAGAAAATATTCTGGTATTAAAGATTTCCCCCCAAAGCCCTAAAGAAGGACCAGCCATAGGGACTGTATAAATTTCCAACATCAACAATTTTCCCCAGTAACCATGTTTCCCTCAAGGCTGTGTAACAGTGAATTACTGAAGAACACAAAGTGAGGTCGGTCTCAACCAAATGAGATCACTTATATGAAAAAACTTCGTAAGGAATTACACAAATTCAAGTTACTGCCATTATTGTTAGTTAAGAACCAATTAAAGAATCTGTAAAGTGATCCTCCTTGGTACCTCTCCCTGCCCTGTGATTTAGGTTGTATCTACTCAATGCCAAAATTTTGGTCAATGCAGTGGGAGAAAGAAATCAGTCAAACCAGTTATTTGGTCCTGTCTAGTCCAAAACAATGGGTGGATCATTTTTCATCTAGTTATTTTGACCAAACCAGTATGGCCCTAGTTGCTTTGGTTTCACTAATACTTTGTATGCCTTTCTCCACATTCAAAACTCCATGAATCTTTTTCCCTTCAGTGTTTCATGGAACTGTCCTTAGCTGAGACCTTAGCTTACTCTTTCAAGAGATTTGTCTCATCTCTTTTTCTCTTTCAAAAATGTTCTACAAATTCACTTTTCTTGGATGCTTTTCTTGGTCTACCAATATAACAACCATTGTGTGGACATGACAATATTGGACATCCCCAGTTTTTAAAACGCCCTGAGCAGTGAACCTCTCTGTTATTTAAAATGGGTTTCTCAAGAGCTCCAGTACATAACAAAAATAACAGTAGCAATAACAACTACTACCATGTACTGAAAGCCTGAGATGTTCCAAGACCATCCAGCCTGCATCTCTACCCTGCAAGGCTTCTAGATGAAAGGATATATTCCTTAGAAAATAAACAATTTCTTCAAGCCCTTCACTTTATGTGAAAATGCTACACCACACTAAGAATTATGACTATCAAAATGTTTTCTTTACCTTTGCGAATTTTTTTTTTTACCGTTTTGATTCTTAATTCTTGTCAACGCCCAACCTGAGTTTCTGGTTAGGACCTCAGCTCTGGAGTCACATGTCACACTCCCTGCCATATAATCATTGGTCTTTCCTGGTGCTTCAGGGTGATGAGACCAGTGGAACCTCCACCTGAATCTCCTTTCTTCCTCATGCATTCTTTTGCCAACAAACCACAGTGAAAGGTCCGTGCTGGTGACGTTCTCTGTTCTCAGTTCTCAGCACTTGTGGGGCAGGAATCCTGCAGGACACTTCCAGTTAGAGCACCCTGGGAGCCGCAGTCAGTTCCTCAGCAGGAAGAGAGTTTTGAAGCTCAGGACTGTGGGACACGCTGCTGACAACTCAGAGCTACCAATTCAAATTGGAAATTGCTAATGGAGGGAGGACTCCCCTGCCTGCGTAGGGACAGGACCTGGGCTTGTTTCTCAAGACAGCTCCAGGAAAATTATGTTTGTATTCCTGTGGACCCACCTGTGAAACATCCCCAAGGTTGAAAGGAAGGATTTTCTTTAATAGTAGTAGCCATGGCTCCACACAGAGAAACAAGGCTAACCTTTTATAAAGCAACTCAGTGTCCGTATTTGGTCTTTTAAAAGGTCCACAGTTCTGTGAATTATATTCTTTCTGCCCTAAAGAGCAGCAGTTCACCAGTGCAAGTGAAGACTTGCCACTCTAGTCCCACTGCCTGGGCAGGTGTCCCCCGACCTCCCTAGTCTGCCATTGTAGTAGCCTCCAGCACTCCCAATAATTAATGCCAACCTTAATAAAAATTGCATTTTTCTTACATATGGAAGCAATAACTGTCAACTTCCATCCCAATTTAAATGCTGAAACAACTCTATTTTGACCACATGTTCTTTCCTGTTGGGAGAGCCTTGTTTATCTGATTTTGTTCCCTGCTCTTGACACATCTGCTGGGATGGAGGTAGAGGCTACTTGGGCCTGTCTCAGATGCCTCCCTCGGCTTTAGAAGCAAAGTCACCTTAACAATAATAGCTGACTGTAGACCAGTGGGAGGTTGAGAGAGTGGTGGACAATGTCATTTGACTGTTGATTTCAGTCAGCTTTCATTGTGGAGAGCAACTCCAATTTCAGAGTTCATATTTGCCTTCAAATTTTCCCTGAATTTTATTTCTGTGGCTAAAGTTATTCAAATAAAATACATTATTCAGTATCATAAAGATCAAAGAAAAAAATTCTTTTCCCTATAGTCGTTGACACGGAGTAACAGAATTTTTTATCCTTCTTGTGTATTTCACCAAGGACATTTTTCCACATTGTGCCTGCCATCATTTAATAGAGATAATCTCTTAAAACGTATACTATTATAGGGTAGGGAGAGGTAGAAGGAGGTAAAGGGGGGATAAATGGTGATGGAAGGAGATGACTTAGGGTGGTGAACGCATAATATAATATACAGATGATGTAGTATAGAATATTATACCTGAAACCTGTATAATTTCATTAATCAATGTCACCCCAATAAATTCAATTAAAAATGTACTATTATAATGAAAATACTAAAAAACCCTATTTCCAGAATTAATGTTTCCAATAGAATTACAATTTTCCTACTTCCTTTCATGACTATGATATACAAGCAAGAAAAAGATGTTTCACATAAGAATAAGCCACGTGCATTTTTGTTGCTATTAATCCTCACCAGAAGATATTTTTTCCATTGATTTTTTAAAAAATATGTCTTTATTGATTTCAGAGAGAGGAAAGGAGAGGGGGAGAGAGAGAGATAGAAACATCAATGATGAGAGTCATTGATCGAGCCCACACCTGGGCATGTGCCCTGACCGGGAATCGAACCCATGACCCTGTGGTGCAAGGACTGATGCTCTACCACTGAGCCACACAGGCCAGGGTTAAAATTTTTTTTATAAAACTAAGTTCTTCAGATATTTAAGTAAAAATTTAAGTAACACTTACCTAATTATAAAACAACCTTTTCTGAACTTCATTGATAAACAATGTGTTATCATATGTATATTTACATAATAGACTTGTTTATAATAAGTTGTACTAGAGATCAATTATTAAGCAGATTCCAAACCCATTCGTTCACTTATCCCTCATATATTGTCTAAACATGTGTCATGCCAGGAACTATTCTGACTCTGGAGATAGAGCTGTGAACAAATAGAAGATCCTCCCTCAGGGTGCTTACTCCATAGGAGAGTATTTTCTAATGCTGTGCTTTGCTTTTGTAATTTCCAGCCCCTTTATTTCAGTCCAGAAGCCCTCTAAAGAGGATCTTCCAAGGACCTCCCAGTGGGTTACTTCGCTGCACAACTCAAGAGGGTGCCATACTCAGATGCCAACGAAGCCTCTGTAGCCGTGCAGCCCAGCGGCCCTGCAAGCGGACTCAGATGGAGTGCTCCCCGCCCCCTGCGGGAAGCATAGGGAACAGGTTCTTCCTCTTCTCCAGTGCCAGAATAGGCCCCACCTCCAAAGCGGCTGCAGTGACCCTTGCCTCAGGCTATTCATGCCCTTGAGTCATTTGCAGTCGCAGAAGTGATGGTGGGTGACTTCCAAGGCTATGTCACAAAAGCATTGCAGCTTCTGCCCGGTTTCTCGGATTGCTCACCCTGGGAAGCGAGTCATCATGCTCTGAGGACCCCCAAGCGGCCCCGTGGAAAGGCCGACATGAAAAGAAACTGAGGTCTCCCACCAACAGCGCTGACTAACTTGACAGCCATGAGCACCTCGGAAGTGGAATCTCCAGCTTTCAAATCACTTCAGCCCCATCTGACACCTAACTAATGTAATGAGAAACCCCAAGTCAGAGCCATACAGCCAAGCCGATCCTCAATTTTTTACTCTCATTGTCTGTGAGAGATAATAAATGATTTATTGTTGTATTAATCCACTGCATTTTAGGGAGATTTTTACACAGCAATAGATGACTAATACAGAGGGTTAGTATCAGCCAAAATCTTGCCAGTCCTTAAGCACTACCATGTTGTCCCATAAACCTCAGGAAATGTTCCCTGGTAGTTAATAAGCAGTTGGTATGAGAAACTAATAGTGGTTACTATATAAAACATTGCAAATATATTAATAGTATATATTTTCCCTGCTAAAACATCTGCATTTTAAAGAACCCTCCAAGTTAACAAGCATTAGGTATTTACCTACATAAATCACTGGGCTGGGCCCTCCGCGGATACACAGGTGAACAGAAAAGGGGCTCTTCCTTTAAACACCTTATAAAGCAACAAGGAAGACAGAAGGCAAAATATAATTTGAAGCAGATAGCATTTGAGCTGGGAGGAAGAAAAGAAAGAGGGTTCCAAAAGAACAGCACTGTGTACACCAAGGTCCCTGACTGATGGTGACATGCGGGTAGTAGCTGTTTGCAGTCCTATAGTACCAAAAATAATAAGTACTCATTTGTTGAGAGTCTGTGCTATGCCAAGTTCCTATATATGATCGAATTTAATCCCTATAGCACAATCTAAAGGAATTATCTCCTTTCTACAGATGAAGGAACAAAGGCTCTGAGAGACCAAGTGGCCTCCCCGATATCACCCAGGTAGGAAGTGGTGAAGTCGAGCGCTCAACTCACGTCTTTTTGATGTCGAAACAAATATTTTTCCTACTTCACCACAATGAAAAGAAGCAACTTTCCCAAGGTCTCAGAACATACAGACGCATGATCCCCGGTCTTCTAGGGCCACCTGTGTCTCCAATCTTTCCTCCAAAAAATACCATTAGGATGTGTTGACAGCTTAGTTTTTATTTTAAAGGAGCTAGTGTGCCTTTAGACAAATCAATTCCAGGAGGAGAGTTTTGGAAAAATGCTGTGGTAACATAACGGCATCTAAAAATTTCTGAGAGAGACAGAAGTTGTCAGAGGAGGCCCAGGGGCTTTTGGTGAAAACACATTTTCCCCATAGCTCATGTCTAAATCTTCTGTCTTCTCCCTCCACTATTCCAGGGGGTTGGCTGAATCAACCGCTGGTACATTTAAGCACCACATATATTTTTATCTGGCATCATTCGGTTTTCAAAACTTGGCTTTATATTCCGACAATTTAGCCCAAATCTTTGGGTAAAAAAATGAATGGACTCTTTTCTTCTTTTACCCCCTACATTTTTACCCCCTACATTTTAAAATTATAATTTATATAAAATAAAATACAAAACTCTGAAGTGGACAACTCAATGGCATTTTACATATGTAAACAGCCATATGTTGCCACTCAAACCAAAACATAGGACATAGCATCACCCAGAAAGTTCCCTCTTGCCCTTCCAGTTAATAAGACCACCCTCATCCCAGAGATTACCACTATCCTGACTTCTATCGCCATAGATTGTTTTTATTTCTTAAATTCATATTAATGGATTGATAAAGCATGTACTCTTCTGAGTCTGGTTTCTTTTAATCATTGTTTTTTCATTTCATTCATGTTGCTCCGTGTATCTGTGGTTTCTTTTTATTACTGAGTGTTCTTCCACTGCACTAAAAGCTACTTTATATGAAATATTACTGAGAAATCATTTAGACTACTTGGTCAATATCTGAGTTCATCCTTTACATTACTTTGGTATGTGTCCATCTCAAAAATTTACATACCAAAACCCAGCCTTATAAGAAACAAAACGTTATTATCTACAACTGTTCTCATCTTGCCCTCTTGTCCTTACCTTTATTGGTAATAGATACGACAATTAAAAAATAACAATATATTCTGGCTTAGACCCATGTATATTGGTCTAAATTGATTTGGAGTGAATATTAATCCAACTCCAGTTTCAACCCCAGTGAGGGCTGGATGGAGGGGAAGGTGCTCCCGCCCTCAGGGTAGCAGGAGGTAGAATTTCTGACAATTACCCTCCAGGGTTTTGCGGGTCTGTTGCCCACTGAGAAAGTCTGGTCCCTCCTGGTCTCTTGGGTATTATGATGCCACTCACTGAAGCGCTCCCCGCCAGAGCCCCTGGCAGGAGGTTCCTGCATTCAGCGATCTCCCACCTCAACCTCGGGCCTGTCCAGTCAACCGACTCTGTGGCCACTTCCTCATCTCCACTGAGCCCCAGGAACTCTCAGCAGCCTTGGCTGAGCCAAACTGAAGTGCGATGGGCTCTGTGGGTTTCCTCCCTGCCCGCCCACTTAGTCACATTCCTCAGATGTTCCTAAAATATCACCTGGGCAGCCCCATTCCCAGCACCATGCTGAACGCAGGACCTGCCTATGTGGCTTGGGATTGTCCTTTGAAACATCTGAGAAACCATGACTCCCCAGGCATCCCCCAACTTTTCTGGGTATTTCTACTGCCCCTTGCCCAACCCCGTGCCAGGGTTCAGCCCTCGGGGGAAAGGCACATTATTCCTGTCTGACCTCTTTGTTCTGTGCGAGGGAGTGTTGCCATAAGTCATATTGTGCAGCCTTGAAACACTACAGAGGTGTTTACAAAAGTGTTCTCAACTTGGGCTACACATTAGAATAACATGGATAACATTTAAAAAACAAAACACCACAATAGTACCTGAACTTTATTTTCACCTTAGAACAAATAATTGAATCAAAGTCCCTCGAAATGGGACCTGGGCATTAATATTTTTTTAAGGCTCCCCACATGATTATGATATGTAAACAGGGTCAGAAACCACTGGTTACAATAAAACTCTTGGCTTTGAGTCACCCAGGCTTAACTCGATGAGTAAAAGGAAACTTTGGGGATGACACTACATTGCTAAAGACTCAAGAATGTCAGCTCTGAGAACTGAAACCAAAAAATAATTTTTCGGCTCTAGACTAGGAGTATCTATTATTTCATTGAAATAACAAAACCCATTGATTCCATGCATGGGGAGCTGAAAGGTGTCATAGGTTTAGGGAATTTACAAAATTAACATTTTCAAAATCTCACCCCCATATGCCATTCATTTTTCAAAAAAATTTATTCATTTATAAATTCACTATGGCCCACACCATTCCATAAAGGAATGGCTGGGAACCACACTAAATAGAGGAGGGAGAAACAGTCACTTGCATGTTATAACTGGAGCAACAGGAGGGCCTCTCCATTTATTCATTTACTCATTTATTGGACAAACATTTGCTAAGTGCTTACTTGGGGTCCTGAGCTTTGGCACACAGGAAGGGCAGAGTGGAGAAACCTGCTCTTTTTCATTAAGAAGCTTAGAGTCCAGAGTGAAAGGCCTTCGCATTGAACTAGGCACCAAAGGACATACCTGTGGACTTAACAGTTGAGGAAGGGTCTTGAGAGTTCAAAGATGAGATGTGAGACCAGCTCGGGGCCCACCCCACATTTCACTTCCACATCTCCCCACATCTCCCTCCTTTCCATTTCACTTCCTCCAACTGCCCCTCCTGCATTTTCCACATAACTATTGTGTGGGAGCCCCTGCTTCAGTCACCTGAAATTTTTCCAGCCATCGTAAGATTTCTGGTAGAATGAGAAGGGATGGCAAGCTGGGTGGACCTCCAGGTGGTAACAGGCCAGAGGGAGGCCAGAAAGAGACGATCAGTGAAGACAGCCGAGAGCGGCGATCACGAAGGCGAGGGAAAACAAAGGAAACAAACGTGGCCTCCTTTCCACAGCCCCTCTGGACACTGTGGGATTCAGTAACAGGGAAATTTCCCCCCCTTGGGAAGACACGGGGAAGGTCTTCTACAAGCCCATAATTTCTCATTTGAAACAGAATCTACCATAAGAATTGTCCTATCATCTGTCTACGAACTTCAGAAAGGCAAAAGGGATCCATGTTTTTATTTAATTTGAAGAAGATGGAGAAAGGTAAGGGTTAAAAATTCAATCAGGAAAGTTTAACCCGATTAAGTCAAAACACGAAGATGCTGTGTGTGTCGCTATCACTAAGAGAGGAAGGGGAAATAGACTTTTCCTTTACAAAATGTTCCTTTGCGGGGGGAAAAGTGTCCCTAAAGCAGAGAAAATAACAGAATAGATCCTGAGGCAGAGGACTTAGGATGGATTTCTAAGCCTTGGGTAAGGCACCAAGAAAATGAGTCTTGAAAATGATTCACTACATGATAATTATCAGTTTAGTGAGAAGGCACTTTCTTGTTGGGCACCTTGATACTAAACACCCAAGAAAGTAAAATGAATTGAGGTAAGAAACGGAACTACAGTTCCTTAAATTTCATGTTTCTTAAAGACAGAGTTTGGTAATCCATGAAGACCACACCCCCCACAAAGAAAAACCAAAATTAACCACATAGACTGAGGAGTTGAGTCATCATAAATCAAAATAACCTTTAGAAAACAAACTCAGCATGAAAAACCATAATGATCTCAAGTTGCAGTCTTGCCAAAAAAGTGGTTTTTGACCAAAGAAATTGGAGACGTTAAGGGCTATCACCAAAGTGGTGATGGATATCCCTACATGATTAAATGTTTAAAAATCATCAATCAGAAATAAAATAATTTAAGATTTCAAAGCACAGAATTTTAACTTTTACTCTTAGAAATGTGGGGAGGGGAAGCATCATGATAATTAAAGTCAGAATTATTTGCTGTCTTCTTTTATGTTACTGCTGATATTTTTTTTATGTAGCTTGTCGTTCATTTTGTTTTGTCATTTTAAACAAGACACATTCTGTTGTTAAAAGAAAACAGAGAACCCAGAAATCCACTGAAGTTGGCACTAAAAGGAGTTTTTCCCTAAGGAACTGGGGCATCTTCTGGAATCAAAGGCAGAACTAGAGGCACCTAACGGGAGCCTGGTACACAGTCGGACTCAGACAGGATTCTCTCTCCATCTCTCGGGGGCTGACATGGACTCTGCTCAGAGCCTCTCCACCCTCCCTTCCCCCTTTCTTTCTTCAGTGTAGATCAATACACTTTTTTTACTAATTAGCCACCGGCCTCAAAGAGGCTCACGGTGGCAGCTTTCCATCTGAGTCCGCATCGGCAGGTAGGCCTCGCCAACTCAGAACTTGGTCTCAGTTTAACATCGTCAGAAGGAAGCTAACGGCCAGCTAGGTCAGGGGTACAGTTCCAGTCCACTGCAGATCGGGGGGACACCTTGGGGGCAGCGCCGAGGGTCACATGGCCTGTCACCAGCTTAGCAGGGATCAGGCTGCCTGAGACGGCAGCTCGGGCAGCTGGAAAGGACACCATGAAGGGCGGGCAAAGCTGATGGAGGAGGGGCCGGCAACTCCCAGAGCACCTGTAGCATAATCGGGACTTGGGTGTCCCCACCTCCAGGCGAATGCTAGCGGTGGGGAGAGGAGAGAGCTGGGTAGTGACCATCGCTGTTTAAATTAGTATTTCCTCTTCTCCCTCAAAGGGTGTTGCACGTCGCCTCTCACAAAATAAGCATTAGGCAATGTGTACTGAAAGATGAAGCAAAAGACAAGCGAAAATACATTTCGGGGAAATAGGACCCAACATGAACATAAGTGATTTTTCAGTTTAGTTTTGTTTCCTGGATCTGAGTCAAAGGTGTTACGTTCTGACAGCTCGCCTCCAGATGACTTGATTAGGAATCTAGAAGAAGATATGACATTGCTGGCCATGCGCCAGGCTTGTATTTCAGGGTCTCCATCAGTTGGGTCTGCTTTCTACAAGTTAGTTACCTGGGCTTTGGACTAAAGCAGGACAGCGCAGAGCCAGGTTTCAGGGTTACTGCTGAATCCTCTCACCCAAGGACACCCCGCCTCCCACTCAGCCCACTCCTGCACAGCCCAGCCGCCAGAGGCCCCGGTTTCTGTCCTGACCGTCAGAGTCACTTCCCTAATGCAACATTAGCTCATTTTTTAAAAAATATATCTTTATTGATTTCAGAGAGAGGAAGGGAGAGGGAGAGAGAGAGAGAAACATCAGTGATGAGAGTCATTGATCGGATGCCTCCTACACGCCCCCGACTGGGGATGGAGCTCGAAACCCAGGCACGTGCCCCAACCAGGAATCGAACCCCGATCTCTTGGATCCTAGTTCGGTGCTCAACCACTAAGCCATGCCTGGCCAGGCAGAAATATAATTTTCTATAGTCAAACTTTAAATAGTTATGGTGTTGAAGTCCATCACTGGAACATTTAACAAATATTAATTTATACCCACCCTGTGCCCAGCCCTGTGCCATGTAGAGACACAGCCCTGACACCACAGGCGTGGAGCCGACAACCTGGCAGGGACCAGAGGTTCTACACAGACAATCAGCTGTCCAATTTGATGTAAAGAGGCTGTTCTATATGATGTCGGCAGCTCGGCTAAATTCTCTTTCTGTTCTTTATTGTATTCCTTCTATTGTATTGTATTCAGGTCTTTATTGTATTGAAGACCACACTGAGACAGCGAGCCTCCTGAGGAGCCCCAGGAGCTCCAGACTCCAGCCATTTGTGTCTTCCTAGCCCAGGAGCCAGACGTGGGAGTGCCAAAGCTTCCAGATGACCCTGAAACTTCCAGATGCCCCCAACCCACACACCCTGACAGCAACTGCGTGAGAGACTCTGAATGAGAACCACCTATTTGAGTCCATTCAGTCTCAGAATTATGAGAGACAATAATAAATGTGTTGCTGTTTTATGCATTAAGTTTGGAGTGATTTATTATAAAGCATCAGGTAATCAGAATCCTGACATTTCGAGGTCTCCCAAATAAAAAGGTATATTTTCACCGGTTTATCCAACAGTTGCTTCTAAAGGGCTATGTAGTTCTTACTTTTGAATATGAACAACCAGAGTCACAAATCTCCTCAGGGAAGTTAGTAAATAAAAGGCAAAGACTAAAATAATCAGAAAAAAAGTGACTTGGAGCAAACACAGGCAATGCAGCAAACAGAAGAAAAGTTGAACATAAAGTTGAGAAAATCTACCACAAAGTAGAACCAAAACATTGAAACATGCCCTGGCCAGTAGTTAGAGCATCGACCTGCACCCCAAAGGGTCGTGGGTTCAATTTCCAGTCAAGGGCACATACCTGGGTTGCAGGTTCAATCCCTACCCCAGCTGGGGCGCCTGTGGGAGGCAGCCAATCCATGCGTCTCTCCCACATCAGTGTTTCTCCCTCCCTCTCTCTCCCTCCCCCTCCTTTTCTCTCTTTCTGAAAAAATCAATGGAAAAAATATCCTCGGGTGAAGATTAACAAAACAAAACAAAACAAAACAAAAATTAAACATGCAAGAGAACTGAGAAGGTTGAGAATTCATCCAAGAGGCCTCACATCTGATGATAGAGAATAAACTATTGTTACACATAACATGGTTGCATTTTACAAACAAACGCTTTAATAAAACAAACCAGATGTAAAAGACACTGTATGATTTCATCTATGTAAAGTCAAAGCCAGGCAAAATGAACCTCTGGGGCTAGGAGTCAGGTAGCGGTTATCTTTGAAAGGGTAATGACTGGGAAGGCCCAAGGTATGCTGGTAGTTTTCTGTTTCTTGATATGGGTGCTAGGCACACAGTATGTTCACGTCATGAAAATTTGAGCTATACTTGCATGAATTTTGCATTTCTCTCTATATATTTTTCTCTATATATGTTCAATAACAAGAGTGTTTTCAAAAAAATTTAATTAAGGGAGAAAAATCAATCCATGCATTTATATTGCATGGTGGTGCTAATAATAATAGCATCCATTTTAGAAATGAAAGAGCTGTGTCTTTTTTTTTTTAAGAAAAGACTTGGAAGCTCATTTGACTAGATTCCCACTGGACACAGATGGGACAGCTTAACTTGAGCATTAAGAGTAATTAGAATAAGAATAAATACAATAGAATAAAATATATCCAACACGTTTAAGTCCTTGATAATAAAAAGCAGTTTTCATTTGTCACTAGGACAATGATGGGAAAACCAACTCATTATTTAAAAAAAGGAAATAATCAGGCCTTTATTCTGCCTTTCCTGCACAAAGCAAACCTTAGAGGGACTTCAGAGCTGATGAGGAGATCCCTTTCTGTACATCACTTCAGCGAATCAATTAAGAAGATACAATAAAATTAGAATATCATCGTTTTGCAATCCCTAAAAAATTATTGGATCAATGGTCACTAGGATCACAAAAACAGAGACAAGTAATCATTCCATGCCCACGTCAGAGGCACTCACCACCACCTACGAAACAGTCTGACCAAACCCCTAAATGTAACTGCCAATTTCCAGAAGCATAACAGACAGAGAAGCTCATTAGACACCACCACGGGGAAGCCATCAGCAAAACCCACTGTGGGAAACTCTAAAGGACAAACCACTGGTTTTTTCAATTAAAAAAACTGCAAGGTATACGAAGGAGAGAAAGATGAAGGAGGAGCCTATAGATTGACATAGCCTTCGGAGACACACCAACCAATTATAGTACATGGACCTTATCTGAATCCTAACTCCAAAAAAAATTATAAAAGACAAATAAATAAATAATACAAATGAATGAGGTAATCAGAGAGATGTAAACCCTGTCTGGCTATTTGATGTTATGAAGGAATTATTGCTCACTTTTTAGGCATGATAATGGCATCGTGATTTTTTTTCCCCAAAGTATCTTTATCTTTCAGAGATATACACAAAGTTCAGATGAAACAGGCTCCGAGGTGACTGGTAAATATGGACAAGAGTGTGGTGGTAGGAGCTGTGCAGTGTGTATGAATAGTTCATGTTGCTGAGCAGGGCGATAGGTCCAAGGGGTCCTTACGCTACTCCCTCTATTCTTATTTGTAATTTCCTGTTATAATGTAAAGGCCTTTTCTCATCTCATGTGTTACAGTTATTGAGGAAAGAACACTGATGAAGCTCCTAAGACTACAGTCCCTCAACCGAGGCTTTGGCATCAAATCTGAGCTCCCCAAACAGAGGAAAAGTAGGGGCCGAGAGGCTGAGAAGCTGAGGAAGAGAGAGGAGGCAGAGGGCTTCCCACAGTGATCACGCCCCCTCCTCTCATGGCCTGTTAGCAGCGGGCACCATTATCTCTAGAAAGTGTGTCAAAGCCAAAGCTCGATGGGAATTAAGTGTGTAAGACTAAGTATAACTAAATAAAATGCCTACAATTTTATTGCTATTATTTATCTTTAGTAGGCAGTCTTTGTTTCTTTATTGTACTTAGCAACAACCTCAGAGTCATTAAGCTTCTTTCTCCAAAGTCACATGGGTAATAAGCAATAGAGAGATGCAACGGACAATATTTTTGCCTTTCTATCATGTTTTCTCGTCTCCCTTCTTCTTGTTCCTTCCAGAAACTCCTAAACTCCATCTGGCAACAGGTGGGCTGTCACTCATAACCTCAGCCTGTATCACAAGACTGGTCATCAGACACACATCCACCAGTCCGAAGTCTCCATTCTCCTAACCACAGGAATTGATAAGCATTGGTCCCAAGACCCAAGAAAAGTGAACTAGAGTATTTTTTTTAGATATTGACATATGAGACGTTTCTCTTCTTCATGGCTAAACTATGTGAGTCTAGGGCTTCCTGTGGTCATCCTTCCCAACATATGGAGATGTTCTGCACACAGAATTAGGTCAAGCAAAGATAGAGTATAGATTGTTTGAGAGCCTGAATCTACTCATTACTGCAGCTTGATCTATCCCGACTTCAGTTACATGAGCCAAAAAGTTTCTGTTATCGTTAAGCTGATAAATAGAGTTTTAGCAATTTTTGACCAAAGAGCCCCAACTAACAGAAACCTTCCCTCAAACACATGTTTGCCAAGCAACCACACCACCTCTTATCAGAAATTTCATTTCCCATCAAAAGTAGAGGTCCCTGGAGGTTCTTCTAAGTAGCCTGGCCCATGTTATATTCCTCTGGGCTTTTCAATATTCAATCGCTGAAGGTTTACCGTGTTCCAGTGCAGTGGACACCTATGTTTTGTCTGCCCAACACTCCTCTGCTTCTAAAACCTGCTCCTCCTTTTAGCTTTGTCCATAATTGAATAGTTCAGGGTGGACAACTGACCCAAGGTAGCCAATGAGGGAAACCTAGCATTTCCTCAGAATTTTTGAACTAAAGACTCCAAAAAATAGGCCTATTCCTTGTCAGGGAATGAGATTGAGAACTCAGGAATTGTCCATGGCCATGTTCATCACGTGGACAACTGCAGGTCACGTAGAGAGAGAAGCAGAGGCAGAGACAGGGAGACAGAGACAGGGAGACAGCCTTGCCGGCTTTCGTTGTTCCTGAACTCTGGCTATCACCCTGACCCTGCTGAAGCTGGATTTTTCAGTGATTCCTGGGATTTTTTATTTTGCCAAAGCCAGCTCTAATTGGGTTTCTGTCATCCACTTGCAACAACTTAATGTACTCAGGTGCAACGCCACTGTGTCTGAGGACGTAACAGTGACCAAACCAAGCTCCCTGTGCTCGAGGAGCTTCAAGTACACTGTGGGGACGGGTGAGTGCCGTTGATTTCAGAACAGGAGAGAAGGTCTGTGAAGGCAGCAAGCACAGGGTGCTGTGCAGCGCATGGAAGAGGAGCCTAGAAAGGCTCTCCAGGAGGGACACTATTCGTGGGAGCTGAAGAACTGCTATGGGTTCGACCAGGGAATCTCAACCTCAGTACCACTGACATTTGGGGCCTGATCACTTCTGTCCTGCGACTTGTTGGATGTTGAGTAGCACCCATGCCCTCTCCCCGCTAGATGCCAGTAGCACCCACTACCACCCACCTCCAGTCCTACGAATAAAAAATGTCTACAGACACGGCCAAATGTCCCCCGGGGGGTGGGGGGGGGTCACTTCTGCCCTTGTCTTTGTAGTAACGGCAGAGGGGCGCTGCATGAAATGTGGCCAATGGAAAATAATGAAGGCCTTATGCAACAGCAATGTGAGTTCCTCATCAACAATATATTCTGTGGCCAGATGTTGACAGCTTGCTAGCAGCTTAAATTCCTCCAGCATTGCCTCGGAGCAGGCCTGGGGAATTTGTTGACACATTCTTGTTTCCAGCCGATGAATCCCTTAGCCACCGAGTCCTGCTGTGAACCACTTCCTTCTGAAAAGGCTTTTGTGTCTTTTTTTTTTTTTGAGAGAGAGAGAGGGAGTAAAGGAGAGAGAAAGAGAAACATCAAGAAACTTTGATGGCTGCCTCCCGTATGTGCTGGGACCCAGGATAAAACCCGCAGCCTCGGCCTGTGGCCTGCCTGGGAATCTAACCTGCGACCTTCTGGTGCCCAGGACGTCGCCCAACCAACGGAGCCACACCGGCCGGGGCAAGGCTTTCGTGTCTTTACTGAAGATAAAATTTCTCCGTGGAGGAGCCCTGCTATCCGTTTACAAAAATAACACCAAGAGCTCAGTTTTAATGACGCCAGAGCGATCGTGGCAGCTCTGATGGTTTTGGTTCAGGATATGATGAAAAAGCATTATGGAATGCTTCTTTATTTGTTCTTCAGAAATCACAACCAAAAGCCGCTTACATTTTGTCAGAGCTTTTGTAAAGTCTGCAGTACCTGTGAAATTTCTTCTGGGGCCTCTGAACACCCCACTATATAATATAATAAACTTGTTTCTCTGTAAATAGGGAACCTGATTCCAGGTAACTTGAACAGGCACAACCACTTCTCAGGTCTTCTAGTTACATCCTTCTCATGGAGTCTGTTTTCTGTTTTCTTTTTTATTTTGTTAACCCTCACCAGAGGATATTTTTTCCATTGATTACTTAGAGAGAGTTGAAAGGGAGGGGAGGGGAGAGAGAGAGAGAGAGAGAGAGAAATACTGATTAGTTGCCTCCTGAAAGCGCACCAACCGGGCCTGGGGATCAAACCTGCAACCCAGGTAGATGCCCTGGACCAGGAATCAAACCAGTGACTCTTTGGTGGGTGGGCTGACACGCTAACCACTGAGCTACATCGTCCAGGGCTGTTTTCTGTCCTCTTGAATCTCCCTTCGTTGCTATGGTTCCCTTGAGTGACCTGTAAGTCAGAGGGAATCACACCTACCTCACAGAGTTACACTAAAGATTAGACTAAAGGGCAGCACACTATACGTCACTGAATGGAAAAAGCATGTTTCTCCCACACCTGAGCATCTCTAGAATGGGAATGGATCTCACAACCTCAGCATCTTGCATCCCCATTAGCAAGGGAGCAGTCACAGCCCAGCTGTCCTCGCCGGCCCGCAGGAACTAAACCTCGGGGCACGACAGGCAGCTCTTCCACATCTCGTCTAGACCGCTTCAGAACCACTGAGGACGCAGTGTGGGCCCTGGTAGCTGTCTGAAAACCTTCTGCTGACACCTCCAGAAGGCGCCACACCGAGCCTTGCAGAACAGGTGTCAGCAGCACGGAAGGAAACCCCAGAGGTCATGGCAGAGAATCTTCCAGGAAATGCTGTGTCGCTTACATTATCAGAGTGCAGAAGACAACACTGAATAGAGAGACAAGAACCTCAGCAGCTCTGAGTCAAAACGTGATTCAAGCCTGGCTGGCGTGGCTCAGCAACTGAGCATCGACCTGGGATCCAGGAGATCAGGGTTTGATTCCTGGTCAGGGCACATGCCCGGGTTTCGGCTCGATCCCCAGCAGGGGCGTGCAGGAGGCAGCCGATCAATGACTCATCGTTGATGTTTCTCTCTCTCCCTTCCTCTCTCAGTAAAGACATATATATTTTAAAAGTGATTCAATAAAAACAGACTCTGAATGGAAATTAAAAAATAATTTAGGAGTTCCTCAACCAATTGAATTTGCTTGTGTTTTCTTTCTCATACATGCACAAGAGTGATATATGATTAAATAAAACATCATTTAGCTAAGTCCAAAACAACTTTTTCAATATATATAACACTATATGATGATAAAGCATCTAGTAATACTTTAATTGCACAATTTTAAAATTCCTTAGTGATACATAAAATGATGGTGTACCTCACATTTGTTTTAGATGTGAGGGAATGCAGTGCAGAGAAGGCCAATACAGTGGCTCACGCCTAGTCTGCTCTCAACAGACTGTAGATGTTGTTACGATTTTATAGTTGCCTAATATGGTTGACTCTAGGGGCAACATTTGGGGATAATTTGCACATTTATTAAGTAAAAAAAAATCCCCCAATTCAAAGGTGAGCCAGAAGATGCTATATTATAACTTAAACGTCAAAGTCCTCTCTAAGCTACTGATTTCATTTATGAATTGAATCCTCAAATAGTAACTGTGAAGCGTAATTTGAATCACACCCTCCCTTGCCCTCTTTCACCAGCTATCTTGTCTGTGTGGTAGAGACCCCAACAGCAAAAGGAGGCAAGCAGAGCAACAGAACTAGAAATTACTACAACTCCATCCCACTGGCTTACATGCCCACAACCCAATCCAATGTGTCATTAAGCTTCTGATACTTTTAATTAAATCTCACTGGAATTTAAAGGAATTCAGAAGAAAGGAAGAACATTTGAATATGGAATACCTCCAAACATGGCTCCAAGTCAGGAAAAATGCTCAAAGAATATAATTTAAGGAAAGGAAAAAAAACTAAAAACCTCTAAATATTTTGGGGGGAAAAGTGACATTCATTACTAATATTTTAAATTGCTTAAAAATACCTGTTATGGCCAAATGGATAAACAGAAGTATAGGAATGTGTGTGGAATCTTTTTTTTAATACAAATAGTAAAATGTGGAGTATTGTCCCTTCTGAATGGCAAAATACTTCCATTTAATATTTACCTAAAGAAAAGCACATTTTATATTCTTGCAATATTGCTTTCTATTTATGACATACTGAATAATTTTTCTTAAAACTTTCATAGAATTTAATAAGAACTTTAATTGATTATTAATTCTATTCCAAAATATAACTTTCTGTCAAAGTTGCCATTAGAATGTATCAGCTCATTCCACACCAAAATTACTGTGGAAGAGTTTTCACGAGAATAGTTATTTTCTGAAAACTGGTTCAAACATATGAATATGAATATGTGAATATACATATTAAGTCCTCACTTATCATCAATAGGTTCTATGACTTTATAAAATGATATTTCATAAAACCAATTTTACCATAGGATAATTGATATAAACAAGAGTTAAGTTGAATGAAACATTATTTGAGGATTTGAGGACTGGAGAACACGTCCTATGTGTGTGTGTGTGTGTGTGTATACAGGGGTGTGGTGAAAGTAGGTTTACAGTTGTGAGTATGAAAAACACAGAGTTAATAAAGCTATTGTAATAATCATAACCTGCATGTCTTTTTCCATATGAACAACTGAAAACCTACTTTTGCCCATCCATGTATATCTTATTTATATATATATATATGTATAAATACGTAAAAACGTCCAGTAACCTTAATAAGAATGCTTTAAATTAGACACTGCAGTACTGTGGTTCTCTGCGGTCTGAACCAGTCACAAGAGCCCGGGTGCCTGGTTTCCTTTCCTGTGAAGTGGGGGGAAGGGGGGGTTAGAACAGATCTCCAGGGCCCCTTGGAAATGAGCCGCTCAGCCACGTCTCTGGCGTTGAGATCATTGGCCGCCAGAGGGCAGCAAAGCACCTCTTACTACCTTTTCTCCCCTTTTTAGTTCAAGTCAGATCATAAAATTCGGGTGTTTGTTTTTCCGTTTATGTCTTCTAAGTCTTTTAGTATATTAATTAATAAAGTTACATTTTAAAACCTTAAAATATTTGGTGTTAGGACATTGGTCATTGATTTTTCTAAAAGATATGTCTGAGCACACCCCCAAATTTTTCTTTATGAGTAATTTTCCCATTTTTCAGCAGAGCTTAGGACTGGCATATTAATATAGGATGCAAGATAAAGACTTCCAGTCCTAACCATGCAGCCTATTAAATTAAACTGGGTGACTCTGGCAGAAGGATCCTTCTCAAGATTAATGTTCTATTATCTGAGTCTGAAAAGCAAGACAAAGGAGATTGCCGGCCTCTGAAGTCGGGCCGAGTCCTACATCAAAGGAAATGAAACATATTCCGTAATCTAATCTGTGATGCTCTTTAAATATAAAGTCATTGCAAACCGAGCAACACTAAACTAAC
Organism: Miniopterus natalensis; assembly: GCF_054644295.1. Classification (NCBI taxonomy): domain Eukaryota; kingdom Metazoa; phylum Chordata; class Mammalia; order Chiroptera; family Miniopteridae; genus Miniopterus; species Miniopterus natalensis. The sequence goes on from NC_142085.1 coordinate 25,518,358, forward strand.
GAGATAGGACGTGCTCAGAACACCAATGAACAATAATGTTATTTGCATTGTAAATAAATAATCACATAAATAAAAGAATGTCCATTGATTATACCCCCCAAAATGACAAGCAATGATATTACAGCACTGATTCTTTTTCACAGGATTTTAAATCATCCTCCTCGAATTAGAAGTCCTTACACACGATGGTGACAAGAAAGCAGAGGGCAGAGGCTAATAAGAGTGACAGGGAAGGGATGGGAGGGTGTGCATTACATGCACAGAGAGAAATAGAGCTGGTTGCATGTGCCAGACCTCTGCTTTGGCTTCACACCGGCGTGGTGATGCGGGCACTCTGAGGGTTACAATAGCGGAATTCAAAATTGCAGCATCAGGGAGAAATGCTGCAGGCTCGGGGATGTGCGTGAGATTACTGCAAACCTGATGAAAGACATGAAAAGGCCCTTTTATTCAATACACACACACACAAAAAAAATCCCTGGCACAATAAGTGTTGTGAACCTGAGGACTAATTGAGGGGATATGGCAGCAAGAGTTCACAGAAATGGAAACTAAAATAGCAGGAGACGGGACAATGCAAGAGCAACAGGTAAAAATGTCTTGGCAGAAAGCTGGTAGCATGAATTTAAAAGGCATTGAAAGGGTTTAAAATAAAAATGGTGTGAGGTGAAGAAAGCAAACGGCCACGGTGCCTTCCAGGGCCCCATTCCTCAGAAATAATGCAAATATATTTGAATTACAAAACCGCATTTGTATAAGCCTCAGGCAGATAGAAGGCCGGAATTACTAGCAGCAACCCACACCTTTTTTTTCTTATTTCATTTTTAGGCCTGAGAATATTGAATTTAAACGTTAACCAGATCAAGGATACAAGATGGGACTTCAGAAACCTATAGTTTTATTATTTGCTTGCAATGTCATTGGGACAGGTAGGTTAGCTTTGCTGACTCTCGGTTTCCTACAGTGTAAAACGCGAGGGTTAGACTCAGTAAGCTGTATCCTGCAAAAGCCAGAGCCACATGTCCACCTCCTGATTTTTCCAATCCATGCTCTGTCTCATACACACATAACCACAGTTATTGGCCTAACTTTATTTTTAACGTGATAAACATTATTTGAAAGCAAGTCTCAAGTTGAAAATAAGCTAAGTGCTCAATGATAGGGTATTATTTTTCATTGTTATAGTACATTCAATAAACTCTCAGGTATCCATGTGAAGTGACGCAGAAGGCCATCCACTGGCCAGGGGGAAATGCTCGCGTAGTTTTTTACAGGGAGAGAAAGAAGCTTCAGGCAGGGGGATCACACGTTTGCTTTCAAAACATAATGGCACCTATTCATTAACAATGTTCATCTCTGGTCGGTGGGATCATTTGAAACGAAGCACAAAAGACTAAGGCACAAAAATCAAAGATTTAATGGCAGTTTCTGATTTGTGGGATTATGAGTGATTTTTATGTCTTTTTCTGTGTGTAGATGTGCCTTTCTGTAACACAAACAACGGAAAGACGACTAATATCTTTTTTGAAGACTCCAAAAGTCCCAGCTGTTCTGAAGCCCATGCGAGGAAACAAAGCTCGGCGTGCCCTTGCTTCACCCGCTAGGGTATTAAGCATCGGCTGCAAGCCTCTTCCTTTGGCTCGCTGGCCGGTTGGCCTCCCATCAAGAGCCACCACCTTCCCGGCCATGGAGAGGATATGAATCAGGTCTCCGGCTAAGGGAACACAATGAGCCTTTGCCCCTGGAAACCCTTGCTGACCTCACACCCCACAGAGGCCCCCTCTGACTTACCAGATGATGAAACACTGACAAGTGGCAATTTCAGAACAGTCTTGCAAGTAAAAAAAAGAAATAGTATATAAAGCATGACCTCAGTTTTTTTACTTTAAAAATTTGTAACAGTAATATGAAGGAAATTCGCCAAAATATTAATCATGTTTATCACTATGTGGCGGGACTTCAAGTGCCTTATACTTTCATTCTTTGCTTATCTCTGTTTTATAATTTTCTACAATAGCAGATTGTTGTTTTTTAATGAATGAGCTATTTTCTCAATTTATTCAAGCCGATAATTTGAGGTCCATATTTATAAATAGACCAATATAGGTAATCCATCTCTAAAGGGTTGAATGGTTTAAAATATTGGGATTTTTACTGAATGTATTTACAGTAGCAGTGACCCTGGGTTTAAAGGCAGCCAGCTTGGACTTTCACCCCACCTGGGTGACTGACCTGAGGCCTTTCCTTGAAGAAACTGAACTGTCTCTCCCACATTCACCCACCACCAAGACACTTTCTACTTTACATTTGGCACAGCCCCTCCCACCCCTCCCATTCCTGCTGATTTTTTTTTTAAATTGAGATATAATTGACATATAATGCTATGTTAGTTTCAGGTGTACAACATAATGATTCAGTATTTGTATATATTGTGAAATGATCACCACAATAAGTCTAGTTAACATCCATCACCATATATAGTTATAGTTTTTTCTTATGTTGAGAACTTTTAAGATTTACTCACTTAGCAACTTTCAAATGTGCAATACAGTGTATTAACTATGGTCATCATGCTATACATTACATCCCCATGACTTATTTATAACTGGAATTTTGTACCTTTTGACCCCCCCACCCCCACCCGTCTCTTTCATCACCCTCCCCAGACCTCCATGCTTCTGACCTTTAAACACAACTGCTCAACAGGGATCCGCCCTCTCCACTCCCGCCCGATAGCCCCAGCCCCGGCCCTTCCATGAAGGACCACAGCGGCCTTCCTTCATCACTGTGCAAGTCCCTAGGTGTTCGTGTGTCTGGAAAAAGATCCCAGATCAGTGCCTAGTGAGCGGCTTCATGATTCTCTCACACGGCAGAACAGCCTTGAATCTCACCCTGCTCCACACTGCCCCTCACATCTTTAGTGGTTACCACAGCCTCGCCTGCCTCCTAACTCCTTTGGTTCTCTGCCCTGAACCTCTATCAGGGCCGGTCATCACCAAAGGCCAGAGGAGCCTAGCCATGGCTCCATAACTTCTCTGGGACGTCCTTGCATGAAATATGAATGGCTGACACATATTATGTGCAGCCCTGAATGGAGAACAGGTTGGCACCCCTAAACTAACAAATGAATGCATGTTTTAAAAAACCAAAGACTCCCTTTCTTGAACTTCTGGGGACCAGGTTTAGGCTTCTTTGTCCTAAGTGTCACAGGCAGCAGAAGCAACAGGCCATATAAACATGATAGGTATCATCGTGTGTTCAGATCTTTGTTATTTACTAAGTGATCACATACTCAGTCATCGATTTTCATTCTTATAGCTGTGCCAGGTGGTTTCTATGCTTTTCTTTTACTGGTATGAAAACTGAGGCTGGCAGAGGTTAAGATACCGGCAAATGTTAGAAGGAGACTTAAGTACAGGTCCTCCGACTTTATGCTAGGTGGTCTCTGTGGTAGCACAGGTCATTGTGGGAGCGGCTTTGAGGTTGATCACCTGTGGCATTACCTGTTACGTGTCTCAGCTTTGCTTCAGATGGAAAGAAGCGGAATGCCTGAGGAGGAGACAACCTGGGTCTGAGAGGCAATATTTCTCTGTATTCCTCTCAGACATTTTGGAAGAGTCTCTCCTGATTGGAACAATTCAAAATGCCCCCCCCCCCCCCACGCACACACACACATACATACGTTTCCAAACACTCCTGGGGTGACTCTGCCTTCCCAGGATGCGAACAACTGCAGGAATCTGAGAACCTCTGACTTAAAGCAATGTCTGTATTGCTAGTAGGTGACAAGTCAGAACTTGAATTAGATCAATGGGAAAATAATAACTGAATAGGGCAGATAATTTGAATGGGATTGACCTGGACTAACTCGTAGTTTGCACCGGACATCAGATTTGATGGTTGATGTAATCAAGGAGCACTCAATAGGTTGGCTGCCAAGATAAATGCATTACAAGCATAATGACTGTTGTATGATTTCATTAGCATGGAAGGAAACAAATACCTACATCTTTGATGGCATATGTGTCTCTCTCAGCTGAGTTGTTGATGCTCAGCTCTTTAGTGCCCCGGACCCTCATTAATGTTAGGTTCTTTCTAATTGGCGAAGGGAGCCGTTGAGATGGTACTAATGGGTCCTGGCAGAAGCAACAGCGTCAGGTGCTCTAAATGAGAAAGCCTGGGCAGCGACCTTTCAGAGCAGAGGCAGAGAGAACTCGCAGCCTCGGGGATTCCTCTGCCTCCATGGAAACAGGTCGTCTCTTTTACCAGCTCACAATGCTTTTCCACAGATAGCATCTTCAAGGGCCATTTTCTCCTGGATGTTGTTAACAGATGAATGAGCTTTCCTGTTTGACGAGGAGAGGGGATTGTGTGCTAGACCCTGTGGGGAGACCCCTCCCATAAATCCAACTTATCTCCACCCCATAGCAAAGCATCTGATCACAGGAGCAGCTGGTGAAAGGGGCTTTGTGCTCTGCTGCTTTTCCCATCAGGAGCCTCGCCCGGTTCTCAGACAGCTGACCTCGGTTCCTTTCATTTTCCCTGGGGCCGCTTCGGGGCTACAGTTTTCTTTTCCCCCCGAGTAGAGATTACAAGGTAAAAGCAGCTCAGGTCTTATTCTACCCAATTTGCTCGATGTTATCTCTCTCTTTAAAGAGCCTAGAGAAAGACGGCTCAGAAACTCAAGCAGTCTGATCTCTGGCGGAGAGGGCACAGTCGTCTACCACGGCTATTACTGGGCACCTTTTCAGGCTTCTCCAGGAGGGACTATGTGAGTTTCCAGACAGTATTTTGATCCCATTTTTGTTTCTGAGTCACCAGTGAATGGAATACTCTGAAAGCCCTGTGGGGTTGTGTAAAACCCTCTCCCCAAGAGAGGGTGTGGGTGCTTCAGTTATCTCCCCCAGAACCTTGCTTTCATAGGTAATGATTCCAGAAAACATATTTTTTGAGGTTCCTGAAATGGATTCTGGTACCTCCTTTCATCTCAGAATTAAGTCTGAGACTGTTCAATCTCATAAACAGTGAAGAGTCAAGTTTTTCAGGAAAAAACAATTACGACTCACCACAAACCTCTCCCCAACCTCCTAAGAATCTTAAACTATCCTCGCTTGACCAAAATGACTCACCAGGGATAAATCATCTTATCTTCCGTGTTCTTCAGTGTCCCCCATATAAAACTCTACATGAGAGATTCCTGAGTTGAGAGTGAGGATTTTTTTTTTTTTTCTCTCCAAATGAATGGACAAGGGAGATCATAAGACCTGTGAACCCCTCAACTGTCTCTTGATTCTAATTTTCTGGTAAAAAACTACTCTTACCCTTTAACTTCTTGGTTCTTGAATCTTTTTTCCCCTCTTGTATTGATGGTTTTGCTATTTTATTTCTTGGGATGTTTTAATGTAAGATGCCTCCCCTCTGTTTTGGCTGTATGTAGGACATAAATACGGTGTTTAAGATTTTCTAAGATATTCCTAATAGTTCAGTTTATGCGAAAAACGACTTTAGTCAGATTTGTCCCCAACAGTGTAGTTTGATAAGGCCAGAAGACCACCCCGGTGACAAGATCATGAGCTCCAATATGGTAGTAAATGCTCTCTCAGCTCAAATTTGTCAAAGCCTAGGGATGGGGGCTGGCAGCAGGTTTGCTTTTGAGCAGTTTCACTGATCTGATGGATTTGACTCTGAACCTTTACATCATCTGTAACCATCAGTTCTTTCCAAGTCTGTTTTCATTTCACCACAGCCCCCTCCTCTTATACTAGGAAGGCACCTCAGGATAGGAGAGGATTTTAAGGTCCCCAGGAAGAATTCCAACCCCTAAAAAAGAAATCAAGAAAGGAATAAAATCTTTTTTCCTGGCTTTTACTGAAGACTAAATATCAGAATTAGAAACATATATCCTTTGACTTAGAGATTTGTCTCACTTGAGAATTCAAGGCAGGGATTAACGCAAATGTGTCTCTAACCTTATAGCACTTACCCCTGCATGTGACGGAGGTTGTTGGATTCCTTTTCTGAGGTCACATTTTGAACAAAGCAAAGGGATTAAAGGGGATGCAGAGACAAAAGCTGAAACCGGAGGGAGCACGGAAGTACAAAAAGACTAAGAGATGAGACAGCCTGGCTCATCGGGCAGGGCCTTGATTGGGGTACAGCCCTGCCACAAGGCTGAGCCTTTGCAGTGCTCCAGTGACACCTCTCTCTGCAAGTTGTGGAGCCCACCAGACCTGCGCCGGGGCAGGTTTCAGCTTGGGGGCAGGCGTTCAGCTTGGGCAGTCAAGCCTTACAAAAGGAAAATCTGACGAGTGTCTGGCTGAGGTCATGTCAATTCTCAGAAGCCGAATATCAGAAAGGAGAATGGGCCGCTCCTATTGGAAAAGACTTATGTTTTTTAAAAACGTAGCAACATCCAAATGTATAACCAAGCGGTGCCAAGAAAGCAACTAACCAAGGGGAGGATGTCGTGTAGAGTCGTATTTCTCTCTTCTCTCGCAAGCAATATATCTTGAGGAGCTCTGCCCTCTGTCAGGTTGCAGACAAAGGGAGAATCCTTCACTCCTGAGACCATGTGGCAGGAGCAATTAGGGTGACGGGATGTGGTTTGAACCCTAGGCCAACACCTCTCAGGAGGACAAGTGCAGGTTTCTTCCAGATGAGTGTTTCCACCGTGCCATGAGTGGAAAATTGTTTCATGGCAGGAAAAAAGAGCACAGTGATTTCAGCAACCGATGAAGCAATAGCTTGTAAGAGGTCTCATTCCCACTGGACTAACTTGTGCTTAGAGGGTGAAGTGGTCAACTGTGGAAGACAAATGACACTTCTAAAGTTTTGGGGTGTCCTTTGTACTAATAAAAACGCACCTGTAGCCCTGGTCTGTGGGTGTCATCCTGTGCATGGAAAGGTTGCCAGTTCAATTCCCAGTCAGAGCACATGCCCCGGCGTGTGGGAAGCAGCTGATGGGTGTTTCTTTCTCTCTCTCTCTCTCTCTCTCTCTCTCCCTTCCTCCCTCTCTCTAAAAATCAAAAAAATCTTTTTTTAAAAAAATGTACCTATAGATACTCTACCTTAATTCATTTAACAAAAAAATGAAATCTTCTCAAAGTTACACCTAGATTAGAAGTTTAAAATTCAAGAATTCATAAGGTCTCTGTGATCTTACAAATAATACAAAGTTTAATGGCACATCAGAAACATGTATATTGAGTAACTTTTCCCTTTTCTTTAAAATGAATATTAAAATATTTGGAACTGATTAACAAGGCCACTATTCATTGATTACTCTGCATGTATGGTGTATGGAAAATCACTCTCTAAGGCTGGTTATTTATTCAACAGCTTTTTCTTGCTTGCTTGCTGGTAGAATCCCAAATTTGTTTGCTCATTTATCACTTCCCCATGTGACTCAGAGTATAAAGCCTGATTAGTCTATACCCACAATGGCCATTTTATTTTCCTTGCCAGTAATTGATCTAGGAGTGGGCACATGACCCAGATCTGGCCAATGAGATGTGAGGAGAAGGCATCTGGGGACTTATGGAGAATGTTTTCTCCCTCTCAAACAACCGAAGTGAGAGAAAACAGCCACACTCTTCTACAGGCTAATTTTGTGTCTGGAAATAATGCTTTGAGACAATGAGGGGAGACACCCTGAGGACACACGAGCTGAGAGAGAATCTAGATGGTCAAGCCAATGAATTAACTTTGTTCAGGAGCATCTACCACTGCACTTCACATTATGTGAGATAACAAATACCCCTATTGTTTAAGCTCATTCATCCAGAGTCTTTTATTTACTTGGAAGTGAAATAATTCTTAAAGGTACATCATAAATACCCATAAGCATTTGAGTATAATCTCTTTATTTAAAAAACTATGCAATGAAATTAAGCATTTCCAGTGTGTACTAATCTCAACACTTTAATCAGGAATTGCTCAACAATCTCTCCTTTAGCTCAATGGGAGGGGGGGCGGTATCTTCAGAGTATTTGTATTTTTATATTTTATAAATGATTCTAAAAATTAAGATAAATTATTCTAGGAGAACTTTACCCTTTTAAGCTATTCCATCATTTGTTGATCTAGAATTTCTGATTTATGGACTAGACAATAATAAAATTTTAAATCTCTGAATCTATAGCCTTTAAAGGGATGTTGTTTAGGTGTGTGGATTAATCAAGAAGAGATAAAATGGCATTTTTTTATAGTGATTTTAGGTGGGTGATGAAATACACAACTTGACTTAGTACAGTGATAAAAACTAAATACTAAATGGTTTGATTTTTGTGTAACTGAAAGGAATTCTTGGTTAAGAGCACAGAAGTGGGCATGCAGAACAGGGATGCCTTTGGTGCTTGATTAAAATTGCTGTTGGTCACAGTTGGAACCAGTTCCTCAGTCCACACTCTCTTCTAACTCTCATTAAAATTCATTTACACTCTCCTTTGTTTCAGAATTATCTGCCTTCAGCTGATAGAGAAAGTGTGTTTACATTTCTGGAGAGTGTAGCTCAAGGTCACTTCCTACCATTAATCCCCTGTCAGGGAGTGTCACTGGGGCATTTCCTGTTCATATTCTCAATAGTGCTGAGGAAGGGGAATTCTCAATGGTCCTTAATTTTTTTTTTTAATATATCTTTACTGATTTTAGAGAGAGGAAGGGAGAGGGTAAGAGAGAGAAACATCAATGATGAGAGAGTCATTGATCAGCTGCCTCCTACACGCCCCACACTGGGGATCGAGCCCGCAACCCGGGCATGTGCCCCGACCCAGAATCGAACTGCGATCTCCTGGATCCCAGGCCGATGCTCAGCCTCTGAGCCATGCTGGCCGGGCTGGTCTCTAATTTTTAATCCTCTATAGCAGTCTTCAAATATGAGCTGGTACACTATTCATTTCATGTAACTGTGACTATTTTGGTAGGAAAAAAATGTTAACATAATTTCTCTAGTATAAATCCAGTTTGTTACTGGCTGAGATGGACTCTCTGTAGAATGGGCAGTACAGTATTTTCTTCCGTCTTTGGCAATTCACTCGGTTGAGTACAGATCACGTAGAAGTCAATGCAATTAAGAACCAGGTTTCAAAATATCAACTGTTAAGCTGAATATCAAGAAATGATTGCTTTGGGCATCTTCCCCCCCCCCCCATTATTATTATTATTTTTTTAGATAGAGTGGAATGGAGGGGGAGAGACAGAGAGAGAAACATCGATGTGAGAGAGACACATCGATTGGTTGCCTCCCGCACATGCCCCGACTGGGGCTGGGGATTGAGCCTGCAAGGGAGATACATGGCCTCGGCTGGGAATGGAACCCTCGACCCTTCACACCGTGGGCTAACGCTCTAACCACTGAGCCAATCTGGCCAGGGCTGCTTTGGTCATCTTTATTAACTAACACCAATAGACCCTTTGATCCAATTAAAAACATTCAATTAAGTTAAAAAATTATTTTAATCACTGATAGCTTTGTAATTCATTAATATTATGATAGCTTTCACTTTCTAATTGGATATGCAATATCATAAGGTGAAAGAAACTTTATTGAAATTTTTCAGTAAGCACATTAAATTATATTATAGAGAGCTTTAAATATCTGGTCTTGTTTGACATATCCGATAAAAAGAAAAAACTTTTTATTTTTATAAAATATCTGATTTGATATTATTCAGATATTAGAAGTAACCCTTCTCTGGTTCATGAATGTTCAGAATATCTCCAGAGTGCATGGGTGACCGGTACAATAGGAAATTATCAACTCTTTTGTTTTATTTTCATCCAAAGTGTGGTGGCTTTTTTTCAAACACCAAGTTAAGCTTTGTTGTTGTTTTTTCACAGACTACAAACTATCAAGGAAGAATATCTAAGATTAGTTAAATAAACGGAGATAAAGGTTATGTTCCTGGAGGGGAAAATTTCCCAAATGCAATTTGATAAAATGACTCTAAAATGTATGAAAAAAACTCAGCTGACACAAATAACCAAGCAAATTCTGAAGCAATAGCAAAAAGAGAGGGAGTCTCACCTTCAGACACAAAGGCATATTGTAAAGTTATAATAATTCAGTCACTGTGGTAACGGCACGAGAAATCAATTCAAAACAAAAGACCTGACAACAGCATTGACGATCAAAAACCAGAGCAAAAGAAATCCCGATGGAAGAAGGAGTTAAATGAAACACTGAGTCTCTGAAAGAACTGAAGAGAACTTGGGGGAAGAGTGACTGATCTTGGGACCCAGAGGCTTTTTCTGGGCATAAAAGCAGCAGAAGGAAACACAAGGGGAAAAAAACCTGATGCACGTGACTGTATAAACATGTAAACCTTCCTATTTTTTAAAAAAGCCTGGCCCTGGCCGCTAAGCTCCATTGTTTAGAGCGTCATCCTGACCTGCCAAGGTTGTGGGTTCGACCTCTGATCAGGGCACATGTAAGAAGCAACCAATGAATGCAAGAATAAGTGGAACCACAAATCTCTCTCTTTCTTTCTTTTTCTTTCTCCCCCTCCCCCTTCCCCCGTCTAAAAAAAAAAAAAAATCCATAAATTTTAAAAAATCAACAAAATAGAAGGCGAACAACTGTGAAATCTATCTGTGATGTATGATAAAAGGATTAAACAGAGAGACTTCAAAACAATTTGGAGGAATTCAATGCTCTCCCCAATAAAAATACAGGCAAAGGACATATATAGGCAATTCACCAATGGCCATAAACATGGAAAAACACACACACAAAAACAATAAACAAACTCAACCTCAATGATACTCAAATAAATACAAATTAAAACAATTACAATGTAATCATAGTCACTAAAACGTGTTTGCCTCTAATTAAAAGCAAGGCAAATGTTCATGATATATTTCAGTGGGAAAAGCATATTACAAAACACTTTATGTTGAATGCCTTTTCATTATCCAAAACTATATGCTTATGTATAAATTCATGCCTAGGAAAAGACTTGAAGGCTTACAGGTGGTGGGATATAAGGCTATTTTAAATTGCTTTTTATGCCCTGGCCAGTGTGGCTCAGTCTCAGGATCAATTCTTGGTCAAGGGCAAGTACCTGGGTTGCAGGTTCCTTCCCCGGCCCGACCTGGGCCTGAGTGCAGGAGGCAGCCAGTCAATGTGTCTCTTTCACATGGACGTTTCTCTCTCTCTCTCTCTCTCACCCTCCCTTCCACTCTCTCTAAAAATCAGTGGGGAAAAACCCTCAGGTGAGGATCAACAAAAGTAATAAATAAATAACAAATTGCTTTTTATGCTTTTGTGCATTTGCCTTTTAATTAATTAATTAAAAAAAAAAAATTGCCCCTCTGACATCAGACTCTTTCTTGACTCTATTCACTCTCCCATAGTAGCCACTTGAGGATGCTGCTCTGGGGTTGCCTGGTTCAGACCTGAATGTTTTAAAAAAAAAAAAGCCTCTGTTCCCAGCCTTTCTCACAGGGTTCAGCTTCCCCTGGCTCTATGTCCCTCCCTGAGCACATACAGTGAGAACTAATCAGAGCCTTTCTGTAAAATGTGAGATTTGTCAAATATATGAAAACTAAGCAGTAAAATTGGACACACCAGCTAAAAATAGGGGTGCTAGCCTCCAGCTGAAAATAACTTCGGCCCTCAACGAGGGCACTGTACATGATTAACACGGAGCTTTACCCAATGGCTAATGTTATTCCTGCATTTTTCAGATGCTTTCACTCGGACCTTTTCAAAATAACCCATGGAATTGGGCTTTATGTGCTTATATGGCAAGGCTGCTCCCTGTGATACCATCACAAGACTCAAGTATAAAATCTAGTGAGGAGTTCTTGCCAAGGCATGAATCAGTTGCAGCAGAATATTCTGAGCTCTGTTCTTTTTTTCCATTCTCTAATATTTCTTCACATCACAGCCCAAACAATCGCTCATAATTAAACTGCGGGAAGGAGCAGGCCCTGGCAGGAAATGTCGTTGGCAGGGATCCCGTGGCTCTTCACTGTCTTCCACGCAGAACAATTACATCAGTTCCTTCCACTTCCAGAGAAAGAACACATTTGGCAGAGCAGCAGATGAAACTGAGGGGAAGGAGGCAGCTTATTTACATATTCCTAATCGGATTAATATATAATTTTGTTACGGGAAAAGGAAATGCCTTAAAGAATTGAGGGGTCATTTTGCAAACCTGCTTTCACTTCCTCTAGGTCCCACACCGCATGCTGACCACAGCCTCTGCTCACCAGTCACTCCTGTCTGCTGAGAGCCTTCAGTTTCAAAGGGAAACCTAGCCAACAAGTGTGATATATTCCAGAGTCTGGAAGCTAAGAGAGAAGTTAAATGCCATCCGTGTTTGAAAAGTTAAAAATGTATCACCACTCAGTTCTTCAGCATCTGCTATTTGCTCAGTAGCTTTCCCGCAAATTCTAATGCAAAACAAGGATTTAGAGTCTAAATGTGTAAATGTGTATACTGAGATGGGGCACAAGAAGGGATGTCTGAAAGGTTGCTTGGCGTCAGCTCAGTTAAGCGACAGAGTGTCGTGGTAAACTGCTCCCTCCTGATGATGAACGCCTTAGCAGTCCTCAGCCGAGCCAGGGGGCAGAGGCCTCGCCCATCTCTGGTCCAGCCGAGGTTTTCCCCACCCACCCTGATCATCCTTTCCTCTCTGACCGATGACCAGCTCTCAGCAGCCTGGAATTGATCATAGTTCCCTAGGAAAGGACAGTTTGGGTTGAGGGGCCAGTTCTCACAAACCCAAATAGTGCCAGAGACATGTAGTGCCAGTCTCCCAGTGACACCAGGTGAGACAACCACACACTCTGCATCTCAGCCATCCAGGAGGGGGGAGTACCTTTATGGATGCCAAGAAGACCTTAGAGATCCCCTTCTTCAGTTCTTAAATCCCTGACTTCTCACCCATCCCCCTGGGCCTTCAGAGAAGAGAAGACGTCGGACAAGTAAGAAAGTGCCCAGCACCCGTCCCCAGGTCCCTGATCCGCGGAGCTGGGGGGAGCTTGTGATCAGGGTGGACCCACGAGATAGGGAGGCCAGAGGGTGAAGGGGAAAGACAATAAGCACTGTGTCCTGGGGACTGAGGAGGCAACTCCAAGTATTCATTCCTTCAGAGGATAAATCCTTGGGATGTGTCCCACACTGGAAAACTAATTCCATGGGACCCAGATATGCCAATCTCTAATCCTGTGCTTACAGATGGATCCCTGTACAAATAAGTGGACACCTTTACCCTGCTATCGGACACAGAGCTGGCTCTCACAGTCTCTTCAGCTGAGAACAATATTCTTTAAAATACAGGAGACCGGAGAAAACGTAGAGAAAAGCTGGGGAGTTTTCTCTGAGGCAGCATGTACACGGGGTAAGGCTGGCTGACAGGTACGGCGGTTCTCTGTCTCCTCCCCCAGGCTCGTCCATGTGCCAACACGTTGAGAGTGTTCAGAAAGTCCTGGCAGAGGAAACTCAGTAACAATGTCCCCGTAAAGGAGCAAGCATGTGATTTCAACACTAATAATGAAAGTAGCACCATATAAGGCAGGCGTCTCCTGTTTACAAGTGACAGATGCTCAACTCAAAGGGAATTTGTAACTTAAGCCAACAGGGGAATTTATCAGCTTAAATAAATAGGCCAGTGTTTTGTTTTGTTTTGTTAAAAAGGCTCAGGCACATCACGATTCAGAAGCTTCCATAATGTCATCTGGGTTTTGTCTGTCTCCTCATTTCTTGGCGTTTCCTCCCCTACCTTGGCTTAATTCTGCAGCCCAGTTCTCCCATGACTAGGAAAAGTAGCTGTTGTAATGGTGTTGGTCAATTCTTTTGTTCCATAGCATCTGGAACTCCTCTCTCTGTTTGGGAATTTCCCACCTCATAAGTCTTGGTGGGGCATGTGCCCTCCCAGTGCAGAAGAGGGAAAATGTCAGATGCTTGATTTCCCCAACTCCTCTGCAGCTGGGGCTCAGGCATGTAACCCAGACAACACCAACCAAACAGAGCCGTCCTAAATTTGGAACCAGACATTGATAAAGCAAAGAAAGAGAAAAGGGAGCAGGAACTTCAAGGCCCTCTTCCTGACAAACTCACGTTCCTGGGGTAGGGTGGCTATGGCGGCCCTGTGCTGGTGTCTCGAGTCCTGTGCTCGTATCAGCTCTGTGGGCCGGAGGGCTTTGTGCTCAGCCCAGTGGCAGTGGCATCCTCATGGGACCTGTCCTGGGACATAACTTGGGGCCATATTCCTAGATGCTGAATATAGTACTGGATTCTCTGGCCATCGCATCCTGGGAATTCCTTCTGCAAGCCAGTAACCTTTTCATAAATTTCTTTTCTGCTTAAATCATCCAGAGCAGGTGTCTATTGCTTTCAGATAAGAACCTGACTGCAAACAGCTGCCCCAGAGTCACACTGTTCCAGCTTAACAACCCCAGATGAAAAGGAACTTCTCTCCTATAGGTGCCTGTCAACCCAGGCAAGAATTCTTATCGATCTTTTGAGGATCACAGGGCAACCCCTATCCCAGTCACGCTGCTAGAGGGATGGGACTTTATGATTGGCCCAACCTGTGTGACATGTCCATTTCTATGGCCAAGGACAGTGGAGCTCACAAAAGACTATCTCACAAGGACCATGTGGAATGGAGGAGGTGACATTTCCAATAGAAATAGCTATCCATGATAAACATTTTTCTTTTTACACATAAATTTCCCTAATTATTCACCAGTCCTTTAAAATGCACAAATGCCAAATTGCAAAGAATTGAAAGAACAAACCTTGTTTGCTAGTCCCATCTCCTCAGAAGAACCAACTACGATATGATACCTTAAAGTAAAGAAAGCAAGAAATACAGTGAGTAGAAGGGATCTTGTGCGTGGGATTTCTCAAAATAAGGTATGTTGTGTTTTCTTGCCTCCAAACCTTAGAAAGTTTGTAGAAAACATTTTCAGTAACAGCTAGACGTTATTAGGAAACCACTGCTTCTAAACAAAATCCTTACCCCACTTTCTTTACTTTTCTACCCTTTCTGGTCACCGGGAACACAGTAAGATTCTTTAGAGTCTTACAGAAATCTGAACCCCCTGGGGGAAGTTTTCCAGAAAGCCAATCTTTGCTGAGGGAAACAAATTCAATCATCACACTGTGCCCCTGAGAACAGGAACCCCACCACACGCCGAGTAGAGTCTTATACGTTGCTCGAGCTCTTGGGCAGTGTGGGCTCACTGGAGGCAGAAAGCCAGGTTAGAAGAAAAGTGGGAGAAAGCCAGCGCCAAAGGGACTGGAATAGAAAGAATGATAGGGAAGGGGAAAGAGGACATGTACGAATGCATCAGGGCCAGCAGAACCCTAACATAAATAGGAACAGCTGTATGCTGAGTCCCAGCGGCAGCGGCCAGGCTGATGTTTTCCGCTGGGCTCTCCAGAACTCTCCTCGCCTCTCCGCGTCGCTCACTGAGCCGTGGAGGCTGCGTCAGTTGGCTGGCTGGCTGGCTGTGTGTCTGCCCGCGGGTGTGGCCAATGGGTGGCACCAGTGGGGGACAGATGAGGGGGAAAGTAAGGTCTGAGGTTTTACCTCCCTGCTCCCTGCCCACAGGAGAACAGCCCCCATTGGGCAGCCCTTCTCCAGAGGCTCCGCTCACCCTCACGCCCGCCCTCGCAGGGCTGGAGTGGACGGCACTCTCTGCCGCTCGCCCCAGGGCACTGCTCCATCCTTTGCTGGCTTTCCTAAACCCTGGCACGCTCTGTAAATAGTCTCTGTACACAGTGGTTTTCACACCCTTTAGTCACGTCGTTTGAGCATGCCGTCCGTTTCCTGCTGGGACCATGATCCATGCAAAATCGAAACAGTTTGGAAACAATGATTGGCCACATATGGCCTGGGTTGGGTGGGTCGGGGGAGCAAATGGGTGAGTGTAAAGGCAGGAAGAGAGCAAGGAGGATGGGAATGAGGGGAGTAGATATGCTGCATTCAGTTCAGACATGTTTCTACATTGCATCCAAGTGGAGATGTCAAAGATGCACATGGGGGTGGAAGAATTTCCACAAGCAGGTAGTTAATAAAACTAGGGAAGTAGACAAGGTTGTTCAGGAAACAGCAGCAAGGTGAGAATAGATGACTGTCACCTTAAAAGTCTCAGAGAGCTTAAATTTCAAATGGGTAACACACACTCTACATTTCATTTATCAACTTTTATAGCTGAAATCCCTGTAAATGTTAGGTACTGTTTTTTGGTTTTTTTTAATCAAAGGAATGCTTTGTCAGAGGACTTCTGGTCTACTTAAATGTCAGCATGCATTTCTACAGGAATCTTCACCATTGCTGCCATCAAGGCAACAGAGTGGCCCAGAGATAAACTTGTCCTCTGGAGGAAAAGATTACACAGTCTTAATTAGAAGCAATTTCCTTTGGGAACGGAATCATTAAGAACTCAAATTTTTAAAAATTCCTAAGTAATTCCACTCAAATATACATGTCCTTGAAATACTTTTAATCATACTTTTGTTTCTGACAGTATGTAGAGAAACTATATGTCCAAGTAGCATGGTAAATGAGAAAAGATGAATGAAATTTAAGTTTAAGAACATGAAACAATCAGCAGGTAGCACTAAGAACAAGATTTGGTGGTGGGTGGGGGGAAACATCAAAACAGGGTTTAGAAAACATAAATGTCCATCAAGAGCTGAATGGATGAACAAAATATGATATATCCATACAATGAAGTAGTTCTCCACAGTAAAAAAATTAAAAGTCAATTACTGATACACTCAACAACATTATAAACCAAAACATTATGCTGAATAAAAAGTAGCCAGCAACAGAAGTCCATAGTGTATTATTTTACTTATGTAAAATCCTAGAAATTGCAAACTAATCTATAGTGACAAAATGCAGATTTCATTGGCTACTGCAGTCAAGGATCACTTAGAGAAATAGAAATGGAAACTTTCAGTGTATAATGGAATTATTTTGCATCTGGATTGTCATGGATTCATGAGTGCATATATTTGCTAAAATTCTTTGAGTTGTACACTTAAAGAGGATATTACTTATTGTACACAACTTACACCTCAACAATGATTTTTACTTATTTCTTTTAATTTTATTTTTTTAATCCTCACCTGAGGACATGATTTTATTGATTTTGAGAGAGAGAGAGAGAAAGAAAGAGAGAGAGAGAAACATCAACTAGTTCCCTCCCATATGTGCCCTGACCAGGAATCGAACCCACAACCTTTTGGTGCATGAGATGACATTCCAACCAACTGACCCACCCAGCCAGGGCTCAACAATGATTTTTAAAAGAAAAACTGGGTGAGAAGAGCTGAGCTGTGGGCACTTGACATGTTCCCCAGAACACAAGTGTTTATGGGCAGAAGGAAGAATGGAGACTGACAGGGGCAGTCAAAAGTGGGACTAAAACCAGATGGGATGTCACTCAAGTAGCAGGAGTCAGGGTTCAAGAGGAAAGAATTGACTGGTTAATAGTGTGAATCTAAGAAGAGAGCTCTTAATATAATAATTGAAACTTATCCATTCACTGCAATAATTAAGGACACATTTATAACCTTGTCAGAGCAGTTTCCAAAGAGTGGGACTATGGACACCAGCTGGGAATCCCACAGCATAGAGAAAGGGAGGGGTGGAGGTTAGGATGTAGAAATGAGTTCAGGGTATCTTGGGTGAGAAAAGTAGACAGAATAAGATATGACAGTAACCAGAGGGGGAAAAGGGTAAGGGGAGAGAATGTTTATTATTATTATTATTATTGTTGTTGTTGTTGTTTTTAAGGAGAGAAACGTGATCATCTTTACCTGCAGAGGGGATTAAATCAGTAGAGAGGAAGAATTTCATCCTACAAGAGGCCAGGAGGAGGAAGGCTCCAGAAAGTTGAACTTGACTAGAAGGGGCCTCATCCCTCGTGTATAATAGGGGAAAGAAAGGATGGATTAATGATGTGTAGACGAATCTCTCAGAGAGGGACATCAAGTAGAGACACGGTATACCTTATGGCCTCTATTTTCTCAATAAATTAAGAGGCATGGAAATTTGATGTGAGGCTTTGAGATAGGATTGGGGTCTTAGGAGATTTTGAATAGTTACAGAAAAAAAAAAGGAGGGGTATCTGGAAATACTCTGAAACTGGCCCACAATGCGGAGGATGCATGACCTAAATCTTTTATAGTTAAAGACCCAGGGGAGGAGTCTTTAGCAGAAAGAAAGAATTAAACATAGATAAGATACAGGTGAATATAGATAAGATGGAAATTAAGTAGACTAAGGCAAGATAATTCCTGCTCATCAGTCTCCCACCTTCTCCTCCCCTGCCCTGCTCTCCTGCCCAGACATTTATATTCTTAAAAGTTACAACTATAAATTTAGAGAAGGAGGAGATGTGGAAAAGAGTGCTCCAGTATCCTCAAGCACACAGGTGTCATCACACAATATACATATTAAATAAAGTGGAAGTTAGGAGAATGTTACACTTTGTATGCCATTTAGACTCTACACACACACACACACACACACACACACAGGGGTAACATACTGTATACTTTCAATATA
This sequence comes from Miniopterus natalensis, assembly GCF_054644295.1. NCBI lineage: Eukaryota > Metazoa > Chordata > Mammalia > Chiroptera > Miniopteridae > Miniopterus > Miniopterus natalensis. Next base: position 25,536,894 of record NC_142085.1, read on the forward strand.
TCTCAGCGAGCTTTCTCCTTCTATAAAGCTGCAGAACATTTCAGACTCTTGATGTGTCTGTATCACAGTTCCTTTGACCAGTTAGTCAGGACATTTAGATTGCTATCAAGACTTTTGCCTTTATAAACAAGGCTGCAGCTGCAATGAATAATGTTCTATGTATGTCATTTTGCATGGACACAATGTATCTATAGAATGAATTCCTGGAAGTGGGATTGCTAGGTGGAAGGACACATGGTTTGGTATTTCATATCCTATAACTTTACACTCCCACAGGCAAAATACAAGAGTGCCTATTTCCCCATGACCTCTCCAACATGGTATTTCAACAAAATTTTCTATCTTCACGAATCTGATAGGTTTTTAAATGGCATCTCCATGTAATTGCAATTTAATTTGCATTTCTCTTAATATGAGGGACACTGAGCATCTTTTCATATATTTAGGAGTCTTTTATGTTTCTTATTCTAACATCTGTCCATTCACTGCCTTTGCCCATTTTCCCGCTGGGCAGTCGATCTTTTTCTTATCGATTTTTGTAAACTTTTCACATATACGACAGACCCTCGTTATTCCCAGACTTCATGTCTGTGAATGCACGCACTTGCTGAAACATATTTGTAATCCTCAGCCCCTCATCGCGGTTTCAGGGTCCTTCGCAGACATGCACAGCGAAGGGAGAGCCGTGAGTCACTCGCTGTGCACGGGCCCAGCTGAGCTCCAACAGGGCCGCGCTCTGCCTCCTCGCTTCAGCTCTCACACCGTAAACAAGAGTTCATTTTATGGTCTACTTAGTGCCACATTTTCACACTTGTGTTTTTTATTGGTGATTGGCTTTTTAAAATGGCTCCCCGAGCATCGTGAGGAAGTGTCCCTGAGAGCAGGAAGGCTGTGATGTGTGTGTGGAGAAAATATGTGTGTTCAAGCTTCATTCAGGCATGAGTTATGGCTCTGTTGGCTGTCAGTTCAGTGCTAATGAATGAATAATATATATTAAATAAGGTGTCTTTAAACAGGAACACGCATAAATGAGGTTATATATTGATGGGTTGACAAAAATGTTGTGACGAAAGGCTGGTAGGAAATTACACTGGACCTCCCTTCCCCTAGGAGCAATGGTTCAGTGTTTGCTAGCTCAGTGTTCAAAGTGACTTTACAGAACAGAACTACTGTAAATAATGACAACCACTTGGGAAATTAGCTCTTTGTTTGTTTTATAAGTTGCACTTATTGTGTCTAGCTTGTCATTTGTCTTTTAATTTCACTTATTTTTTTGGCAAGGATATGTTTTATATTTTTATGTGCTCAAGTTTATGAAGTTAATATTTACTATATACTTCTGGCTATTGTGATTTAGTTAGAAGGGGGGGGGGATGAATGAGTGGAATAAACACCTGAATCCAGGTATTACCTGCCATCTGGTCTGTGGAATCCGCCCAAGCAGAAACAAGCTCTGTCTCCATCTACTTAACTAAAGCCCCTGATGGAGAGGAAAAGAGAGATTATATGACTGCTATTTCAAAGGGGAGCAATTAGACTCCCAAGAGTACTATTTCACTTTATCCTTGAAATATTTATTTGGGGATAGCAAGAGCCCATGGCCTCCGTGACAAAGAGATTCATGAAAACTTTCACTTCTATTTTTGCAAAACTTGCGGTAGGAATATTATAATATTTTTGGTGTCACATTAACCTTCACCCAACATGTTACAAAAGTCGCTTGAGGTGATCATAATAAAACTTTCCCTGTAACCAGTCTGACTGGGATCATCCCCAAATGAACTACCTTCTAGTGAAGTGAGGAGTATTTTGTCAACTGCCAGCTTAGAGAGTCCATGAGCTGTATTTTAATGAAGCCGAAAGTGACAAACTGACTCCCAAGTGGAACTCATACTTCCAGCACCTCGGCTTGTCAAATCTCAGGTGATGGCTGATTTTCAGACTCTGATAGCAAAACCCTGACAATGGCACCATGCAAGAGCTTCCCCTTGCCCACAGTCTTCTTTGCCAGTAATTTGACTTCAGTAACAGATATGGATCTGTGACCTATATGCAAATTATTCCTGATGACATGGATACAGAATTATAAAAGGGAGACTAACAAAAACATCTGATTTGGCAAGCAGCCAAGTTTACCAACACTAGAGCAGTAAGCAGACCACACCTGTCAGAGCTGGCGAGCTTTATTATGGATGATCTGCACAGTAGTACCATTGAATTTTCAGTATGTTGGTGATGAATCCCATATTTTTGCCTTAGAACTGCATTTGAAATGCTCAAGTTCTCCCTTCTAATTCACCATTGGTTATTCCAAAATACTTGTCTTTCATATGAAACAAAAGCACCGTATTGTCTCCATATGTCCATAATTCTATAGGCAAATCAAATGGATTTGTTGTAACTGTTCTTAAAGAGGACAGCCTTATAACAAAACAGGTATTGCCCTGGCCGGGTGGTCCAGTTGGTCAGAGCTTTGTCCTGTGCACCAGAAGGTGGCAGGTTCAATTCCCAGTCAGGGCACATGCCTGCACTTCAGGTTCAATCCCTGGTCAGGGCATATATGGGAGGCAACTGATAGATATTTCTCTTTCACATCCATGTTTCTCTCTCTCTCTCCCCTTCCTCTCTCTTTCTCAAATCATAAAAACATATCCTCAGGTGAGGGTTAAAAAAAGAATCATAAAAGCAGATATTGCCTAAGGTGAAGTTGGGAGATAGGTTCTCCCCTGCCACTCTGCCTGCAATAGACCGAATTGTATACTCCCTCCAAAATTTATACATTGAAGCCCTAGCTCCCAATGTGGCTGAATTTGGAGATAGGCTTTAGGAGGTAATTAAGGTTAAATGAGGTCATAAAGGTGGGTTCCTAATCCAAAAGTCCTGGTGGCTGCCCCCTCCCCCACACTCTTGCTCTCTCTGCTCCCTCACTCCGTCTCCACATGTATGCACCAAGAAAAGGCCATGCAATCACACATCCAGATGGTGGCCATCTGCCAGCCGGGCGGAGAGCTCTCACCAGAGCCTGACCATGCCGGCGTACTGATCTTGTACTTCCAGCCTCCAGAACTGTGAGGCTAGAAATGTCTGCTGTTTAAGCCTCTGAGTCTGTGGTATTTTGTTATGGAACCTGAACTAAGTCCTTGCCTCTCTTTGACTGAAGCCTGGGGTTGGTTCTGAACGGCCTGTGTGCAGCCACATACTTCCCCACACCATCCTTAAGCCCTGCCTCAGTAGTGCCCACAGTCCTAACCTTTCCAGCCACTCCCTTCCTCTTCCTTCCAGCTAGCCAAAACCTCTCCCTTCTGCCTACCATTCCCGTGGAGCCTGTTTGCTTAGCTGACTGGGTGATCTGATAAACTCCTCCATGCTACAGTGTCAACGTCTGCTAATGATTTAAGATCGCATTCATTTCCCCAATACCCCCCAACACCACCCCACCCCCGGTGTCGTTTCCTAGCCCAGGTACCTAAAGGCAGAGCAGGTATCCTGAAACTTGTCCTGGCTCCTCCCAGAGATTTCAATAAGGGCAGATCACACCTGACAACCCTGAGCTCATTCTGGAGCTGGGCAGGGGAAGGGGGCGGGCCTAAGAAGCACCAGCCTAAGGGTTAACAGCCAAGGCAAACCACTTTCTTCATAGTCTTGTCCCATGCGCTTGGAAAATGACCCAAGTTTTTGGCTTCCTATTTAATAGTCCTTCCAACACACAGCTACCTCCTTCAGTGACTTTATGACAATAATAATTTCCAAAAAGCTAACATGTGATCATTTCAAACACCAAAGCAGGTTACCAGAAGAGGTGTTAGTGGGCAAGCCAATCTCTGAGACCACCTCCCTGTAGCTTGATACTTTTATTCCATTTAACCATATTTAAGTGACTATGAACCATAGTCCACAAATTCAAAGATGCAAGAATACCCATTTTTAAATGGTTTACCTTAGATTAAACTAAATGCAACTCCTAGCCCCTTTCCTGCTAATTTGTGGGGCACCCATCCCCCAAAGCCCCTTCTCAGCATGCCATCAAACCAGAATCCAAAAGTCAAGGTAGTGCATGAAAACTGAGGGAGAGACCTGCAATGGTCGCTTTCTCCCACCTGCCCCTGAGGTCCTCAGGGGAGCCCACAGTGGCTTCCTTGAAAAGCATCTCTTTGCTTCTGCACCATGACCAGGGTCCGGTGCCCAACATACAACTACTTCTCACACCCACTTCTCTTCTTTAACCTTTGTATTTAAGGAAATAAATCTTTCCTCCTCTGATTGTCCTTAAAAGAGCTTCACATGAACTTGTCAAAGCTGAGGCTTTAGAAAAACAAAAGCCAGGAAGAAAAATATCTTACTGAAAACTTCTGCTTCCGGCCCAATAACAAAAACTTCCCCTAAGCCCAAAGAGACTCAAAGGGCTTGGTTACACTTGTGGAACTGGGAAAAAGAAAATACACAGAGAAAAAGTGGTATCCTCCTCAATTATCCTCGCCTGCAAACAACAGGTCCTTAATAGAAACAGCCAATACAATTACAGGCAAGTTCTCCTTGCCGAGTATTATCAGCCAGCTCGTGACCGCGCCAGCCGGGGAAGTTCACTCACTCTCAGCTGTGTTAACAATCCTTACAAGCCACTTCACCAATCTGGACTAAAGTTTGCCCATTTATGAATTCAACAAACTTTTGCAAGCACGTCTCAGGAATTTGGGGAAGTAAGTAGTGTCAGTCTTGGGGCTTAAAGCATGATGCGACATCAAGTTGTACATGAGCAGTACACAAGACAAAGGATGCGATTACAAGGGGAACACACGTCCAAGGTGCTGTGGGAGCACCAAGGGAAGAAACTTAACATGGCCTCAAGGGGAGCATGAGCTGAGTCTTGCAGGGGCAGATGGTGCTCAGGCCAAGGGTGCTGGAAGGGCAGCACGGAGCAGGCGGCACCAGCGACAGGAGCGATGGCTCCTGCGGAGGCTGGCCGGGATCAAACCCCAGTGCGATTGCCTTCCATGGCGAAGAACTTGTATTGCCTACCAGTAACAATGAAGTACCTTGGAATAGCTTTGGGAGGAGGGGTTATATGCTAAGATATATATATATATGTATATATATATGTATGTATTTTTTTAGCAGCTTAAACAACACAAATTTATTATTGCATGGTTCTGTAGGTTTCACTGGGCTACAAGCAAGGTGCTGGCAGGGCTGAGTTCCCCTCTGGAGACTCTAGGGGAAAATCCATTTCCTTGCCTTTTCCAGCTTCTAGAAGCCACCCTCATTCTCCAGCTCATGACCCTTTGTCGTCTTCAAAGCGGGCACAGGCATGCTGAGGCCTTTCATGCTGCATCACTATGACTTCCATTTCTGCCTTCCTCACCTACTTTTTAAAGACATTTTTAATTGAGGTGAAATTCACATAACATAAAATCAACAGTTTTAAAGTATACAATTCAGGGTCATTTAGTACATTCACCAATCTTGAACTACTGCCATTTATATCAACTTCCAAAACATTTTAATCACCTCAAAAGAAAACCCTGTATCCATGAAGCAGTTACTCCCCTCTGCCCCAGCTCCTGGCAACCACTAATCTAACTTCTGTCTCTATATATTTACCTAGTCTAGATATTCCATATCAATAGAATCATATAGTATGTGACTTCTTGTGTTTGGATTCTTACACTTACCATAATGTTTTCAAGGTTGCAGCATCTATCAGTACTACATTCTTTTTTATGGCTGAATAATATTCCATGGTGTGAATATGCCACCTTTTATCTAACCATTCATCCTTTGATGAACAACTTGTTTCTGCTTTTTGCTAATGTGAATAGTGCTGCTATGAACATCTGTGTACAAGTGTTTGTCTGAGTGCCTGTTTTTATTTCTATTGAGTATATACTTAAGAGCAGAATTGCCAGGTCATATGGTACCTCCATCTTTAAATACTTTTTATTGATTTCAGAGAGGGCAAGGAAGAGGGAGAGACAGAAACATTAATGATGAGAGAGTCATTGATCAGCTGCCTCCTGCCTGTGGGGATCGAGCCCGCAACCCAGGCATGTGCCCTGACCAGGAATCAAACCTCGACCTTCTGGTTAATAGGTGGATGCTCAACCGCTGAGCCGTGCCGGCCAGGCCATCTTTAACTTTTTAAGAGACCATCGGCCTGTTTTCCACAGCAGCTTCACCGTTTTACATTCCTACCAACAATGTAAGGGGGTTCCAGTCCCTGCACATCATTGCCAACGCTTCTTTTTCTACTGGTGTTGGTGTGTTATAGCTAGCCTGGTGAGTGTGAGGGGGCATCTTATTGTGGTTTTGATTTGCATTTCCTTAGTGACTAATGATACTGAGCATCTTTTTAAGATTTGCTTTTTTAAATAACTGAATTTGGAGGTTGTGTGAAAGACGGATTTAAAAGGGAGTGAAAAGAAAACAGCAAAACCAGTTTTCCAGATTAACTGTGATGAAGTCATGAATAAACAATGGAAGCTGGGAAAGAGAAGAAAAACGAATTGGAGAAATGTCGAGAAAGTAAAAGTGTCAGAATTTGGGGACCAGACGAATGTAGGATTAAAGGAAAGGGAAAAGCCAAAGCACTCCCACCATCCTCATTCTTAAAGCATTAACATTCTTCCTCAGGGTGATTTGACCTTGCAAATGTCAAAGAGGTTTATGTGGTGAAATTTACTCAGGCTTCCTTAAAATTGATGTTGCATACATACTTTACCTGCTTCTAAAAACAAGCCCTTTTCATGGCAGGGACAACTGAGACAGAACAAAATTTAAATGAAAACAATTAATTGTTAATTTATTTAAGTAATTAATTTAACCAATGTAGCCTCCGAGTCACTGTGTTTTACGTAACATTTCACAGGTTCAGTGCCAGGGATTTGTCCCCCTAATTAAGCCTATTGCCCTATCAAAATGATAATATGGATTCTAAAGAGATTATTTTTTAGGCTGTACAATGGAAGTAAATCAAGGCCAACTCCCAATAAAAGGCATAAAAGTTGTGTTTCAAAAAATCATAATTCCCTGATAAGAGACCAAGGTTACATTAGGATTAACAGATTTTATAACTTGCGATTTCCTTGATTTGGGTTCTGTTTTCTTCATTCTTACAGAAAAATGCCAAAGTTCACACACTTCAAAATTCACCTTAGACATGATTTAATTAGAGTCGAAACAGTTTAAGCAAGAGTACTTCTTCAAATTTATAAATGAATCGACAAAAGTACAATACAGCTGTAAAAAAGAAGGATCTCTTACCCTTTGAGACAGCATGGGGGGACCTGGAGAGAATTACGGTAATTGAAAGAAGCCGGTCAGAGAAAGTATCACATGATCTCACTTATATGTGGAATCTAATGAACAAAATAAACTGAGGAACAAAACAGATCCAGAGACATTGAAGCATGCAACAGATTGAATTTCAGAAGGAAGGGGTGGTGACATGGGCTGGAAGAGATCAACCGAAGAGCCTATATGCATATACGAATAGTTCATGGACAGACAATAATAGTTCAGTGAAGGCCTAGGCAGGGGATGGGAGTGGGTAGAGGGAGTCAATGGGGGAGAAAGGGGACACCTGTAATATTCTCAACAATAAAGGTAAATTAAAAACAAAAATTTTTTAAAAGATTAATTTTATAATCCTTTTAAGAATTTAGGAATGACTCTAATTCATAAAATAAATTTAAGTGGTATAATCTCAATAGGCAAGAACTGTACCTACTTTTAAAGATTAAAAGTAATAACTTTATCTTGTGTTTTAATGCTAAATAAATACAATTTGGTAGTGCTATGGTGGACACACGAGATTTTACGCTAAACCCCACCCAATCACTATAAAACTGTCGTTTTGGAAGATTGATGAATCCTTTGGTTTCATTATCACTAGGTCATTAAGATAGCAAAATAATTGAAGGATTTTTGCCCTTCAGAAGCCATATTAAAACATCTTTCATTTTCTCAAGTACTTTTCTCCCATTCTTTTACAACTGCTCGTCATTTCTTTTTCTTAGCTTAGCCTTCCTCGAGGCACACATTCCATTCAGCCATTAAATTGAATTACCATCCTATCAAGCAATTTATATTCTCTCAATCTTATTCCTAATAAGATAGAAAATGTTCATTTTTCTAGGACTCAACCTGATCATGAAATCATTTCCACTGAGGGTTCATAGGGAGGCCATGGTAAAAGTTAACGGAGAAACTGCGAGGTTTGTGAGGAATGGAACTGGAGAAAAGGTGTTCTTCCACTGAGCTGGTCTTCCCCAGCTCATACACTACGAATTTCTTTACCCTAATGGACCCTGCTTATATTTAGGGCTGCCACAATTCCTGAGCCAATCCTAGGGGTAGGCAAGGATCATAACTTCTGATCTTCCCTCCTTTCTCACCCACCAGTCCCTCTTTACCGGATATTAGGGAATTACAATATGTCCCTCTTTGTCTTCAGCAATATTTTCTGTCTTAAAAGTCTATGTTGTCTCATTTTAGTATAGAGACTTCAGATCTCTTATGGTCGCTGTTTGCATGGAATATCTTTTTTTACCTGTGGTATAATAAAAACTAAATATTTGGTCTTTGTGTCTGGTCTCTGGCACAGAGCTCCTAAAACCCTTGTAATTTATGTCTTTTGTATGCTAATGAGGTGTTTTGTGTGGAGGGTTGGGCATAGCTTCAAGAGGGAGGCTGGCTGTCAGAAAAACCACTCACATGATGAGAAGGTTGGAACTTTCATCCCTAATCCCCCACCTCTGGGGAGGAGAGAAGAGCTGGAGGCTGAGTTTAATTGCCTATGGCCAATGATTTAACCAATTGTGCCTACATAATGAAATCTCCACAAAAATCCCTAAATTATGGGGTTTTGAGAGCTTCTGAGTTGGTGAATACATACACCCATGTGTCAGAAGAGTGGTGTACCTAGACTCCGTGGGGACAGGGACTCCCTGTGTGTGGGACCCTTCCAGATCCCAGTCTATGTAACTCTTCGAATGAGAGTTTGTTTGTATCCTATATAATAAACTGTAATAGTAAGTAGAGCACTTTCTTGAGTTCTGTCAGTTGTTCTCAAGAAGTATCAAGCGTGAGGTGATGGTGAGGTGTTCGCTGGAACCCCGAATTTGTTGTTAGCTGGGCCTAACTGTGGGTTGCCTGAGAACCATGCTTGCAGCTGGTGTTTGAAGCAGAAGCAGTCTTGTGGGAAGTAAGCCCTGTAACTTGAGGGATCTGATGCCAACTCCAGTTACATGGTGTCAGAATAGAATTGAGCTGTTGGACATCCAGTTGGTTTGAGAGATTTAGAGAACTGGTGTGGGAAAATGATACATATTTGGTGTAAAAAAAAAATGCACACCATTCTTTCATTTTTAGCCTAATTGTATGTTTAGACTGCATAGTCTCTATTGATCTAGAGTCAAATCTACTAAGTTTTTCTCCTACGAGCAAAAATACTCTGTCGAATTCCTCTAGTGAATTATTATAAGAATAGTTCTTTGCATCACTTTATGCTAATTCCTTTTTGTAAACCCAGCAATTCAATTCTGCCTTCCAAAGTGGCCAAAGCCTGATCCCCAATTATTCCCTCCTGAGAGATTTCAGGACCTTGTCTCTACCAACCTTCTTAGAAGTTTGATCAGCATCTTTGAATTCAAGCTACAACCATCCACTGTCTATAAGGCAAATGCTATCATTCCTGTTTTAAATAAATGAGAAATTTAGGACCTAGAATTGAGAAGTAATTTTTCCAGAAAATGAAGTACTAGAACTCAGGCAATCAGAATTTTAACCAAACCAGTTACTGAGTGTGTATAAGAATCACCTAGGATTTTTATTTTTTTTTAATTCAGATTCCTGGCTCCAGTCATTCTGATTTAAAAATAAAAATAAAAATAAAAAAATTGAGGCAAAATCCAAGAACTTGAATTTTTAACAGCACTTCAGATTATTCTAGTATACAGAATCTGAGAACATTAATATAGTAGGCAACTAATTATAGGTTCAAAAGCACTTGGGAGAGAACAGCAGCCAGACCAGGCAAAACCAAACATGGAAAGTAAAAAGAGAAAACATACTCATTTTCTAATAGAAAGATTGTTACTAGTCTGGAATCAAGAGTAAGGACTCCAAGCTAGGGCTTAGTGACCAAAGATCATCTAAACCATATCTATAGGTCACATCTGGAGTTGGACAATTTCCTTAATTATTATTTTTTAAAATTTTATATGCCATCTTATTCCAATAAGGTTTAAGATTATTTGTGAAATTCATTTCAGTACAAAAATTTATTTTGGTTCTTTTATATAAATGGATAGAACAAAGCCCAACCCTCAGTGATGCAGCTCAAAGGGAGTTGAACACATTGAGTAAAACATGGTCTCTGGAATTAGGCAGCCCTGAGTCTACGTCTAACTCCTTTCCTTATTAATATGAAAACTTGGGCTGGTTATTTGACCTCTTTAGTCTTCAGGTTCTTAGTATAACAAAGAAAACAACATTGTCTACTTCACTGGATTTTGTGGGAGTTAGTTTAATTTTCAAAATGTTAAAAGGCATGACTATCCTCCAAACCTATAGTGAACATAAGAAAAAGATTTATTTAACTTATTAATGAGGAAACCAGCAGGATGACAGAGCTAATTTAAAAGAGTGTGGGAGCTCTGGCTGGTGTGCTCAGTGGTTAGAGCATTGACAAAAGGGTTGCGAGTTCAATTCCCAGTTAAGGGCAAGTACCAGGGTTGCAGTTTCGATTCCCTGCCCCAGGTGGGGCGCGTGCCGGAGGTAACGACCCATCGCTGTGTCTCTATCACACTGATGTTTCTGTTTTCTCTCTCTTTTTCGCTCCCTCCCTTCCCCCACCCCATCCCTCTGTCCCTTCCACTCTTTCTAAAAATCAATGGGGAAAATGTCCTTGGGTGAAGATTAACAGAATAATTAATTAATTAATTAATTAATTGAATATGGGAAAAGACTCACATAATAGATGAGAGAAAGTGCTAGAATAAGATTGTGCCAAATTACTCATAAAACTGGTTACTCTCCTACCAGATAATAAAACTTAACAATTGGGGTTATCTTTTCTATAGGAATTATTTGCATCTCCACCATCCAAAAATTATTTGAAATGTATCAACATGCTACATACAGGCTGGCATCTAATTCCGTCTGGGCCTGAATCAATAGTAAGTAGAAAGTCAGGCAAAGACGCATTGCGAGAGGATGAGATAACCCTTAGGGGTCCTGTTAGACAACGTGCCAGCATGAAGAGATGTGCAGTCATCATTTTGCCTTATTTCCAAGTTTTGGATAATTTTACTTAATACACGTAAAGTGTTTAGCACAAAATAAGTACTGAAAAAATAACTACTGAAAAATAAGTACTAAAAAAATGAGAGAGAGAATTTATGGACATGGAAAACAGTGTGGTGATGTCGGCAGGTGGGGGGCGCTGAGGAGGTGGGAGGGTGGATGCGGAAGACGGCATAGAGGGGAGAAATGGTGATGGAAAAAATATAATTAAGTGTAAAAACTAATAAATAAAATAAGTGCTGACAATATGACAGCATATTTATTATTTCTATCTTTATAATCCTATCTCTGCCACATACTGGTGATCTTAGTGTTCTCTCACTGCTCTAGGGTTCTCATCTGTAAAATGGGAATAAAGGTGTTTTCCACCTCGCAGGGCTATCGGGAAAATTAAGAATTTAATATGTGAGGAACGGTGTCTGGAACATATAGTCACTAAATGAGTGACTGGAAATGCTATCATTCCCCAGAGCATTGGATGTCACACTGCAGCCAACATTTTCATAATATAAGGAAATGAAAAGGGGGGAAAACCCGCTGCTACCATGGAGAGGGTAGCCACGGCTGGTCCGTGGATGCCCAGGGACCTTTTGCAGCTTGAACTTGGACTATAAAGAACAAGCTATTTATAGCCAGGCTGGGAAACCAGCTCTCCCTTGCCTCCAACATTATTAAAATGGACATATTCCAGGGTTCTGAAAGCAAAGATAAATTTTATACTCTTGTTTGTCTACTTTTGGCCTTCATCCTGACACAGTAATAAGATGCAACAGACTTTCACAGGTTACTACAAGAATAGCCTGATGTTTCTAGACCAAATCCAGGCCTCTTTTGTCCATGACATCTTCCCCTGGGGACGAAAATGTTAATTATCCTTTACTAAGAGCAGCTTCTCCAACATGTTTGACTGCCTTATTTGATGTGGAAATAGAAAGCAAATGTCATCACCAACCAAACACTGTGCACAATCACTGCCCAAACAGCCAAGAAGCTACAGCTATTTTCATATTTTCCCCTCTATGCAAGGAGCATCTGAAATGCATATAAAGCAGACTGATGATTATCTTCCCAGCCATCTTCCCCTGGCAGGGGTACATTGGGGAAAGCACTGTAGGCATCCATCTGAGCTTTGTAGCTTTCTCTTTTCCATGAGTCATTATATGAAATATAAAGAACATGATTATAGATGCCCAGAACCCAGAGACAGTCCAGCTATTTTTTCAAAACAAATGAATATTGATAAAAATGGGTTTGATGACAGTTCCGGTGGGTACAAGTTACGAGACAGCCACCTGGAGTTGTGTCTCTCTCTTCCCAGGTTGTGTCTCCAACATTGAGAACGCAGCGCCTGTGAAGCCAGTGAGCTCAGAGCACTGTGACTGTCACAGAAGGTGTGCACTTTAGGGACATGTTTCAAGAATGAGATGGCTCATAATGTGTCACCCCAGGTAATTAGTGTCAGAAGGTTACCATGGCCTTTCCAGAAGTGATTCATCTTTTTCTATCTGTTTATTCAGTTATTTGTTTATTGATTTTCTCTGATGACAGAAGTAACAAATGCATTACCAATATCAGATCATCTGTGTATCACAGAAAAGCACAAAGGAAGAGCCAAAAATTCTGCATAATTCCACCACCTAGAAATAATCCTACCAACATTTTTTTTATGTAGGTGTCATTTTTGTTTTTAGAAAGAGAGGGAGAGATCACATCTTCTTAGATTTGTACAGACGACTGTAACCTGCCTGACAGGCAGGTAAAACTTCGTTCCAGTTATCTAAGTCTGAATTACAGATCACCTCCAAACTTAGCGGCTTTTAAAACAGCAACATGTGTTTTGCTCACAAGCCTGCAATTTGACCAGAGCTTGATGGGGACAGTTTGTCTTTGCTCCACTCAGTGTCAGCCAGGGCAGGTGGCTCAAAGGCTGGGGCTGGCATTACCTGAGGCTGCCTCGCTTACCTGCCTGGGGCCTCAGCTGGAAGACAAAGAGCTGGGGCTCCCTGGGTGTCCCCGGCATCTCTTGTTTGCTGTGTGCTCTGCCCTCATGCTGTCTCCAGCAATGGTGGTTTCAGGTGAGCTAGATTTCTTACATCAGTTTAGGTTTCCCGAGGCTTTTGACCTGTATCACTTTCTATGACTCAGCCTTGAAAGTACACAGCATCACTTCTACCACATTTTATTTATTAGAAATGAGTCATTAGAACCAGCCCACGTTCATGGGGGAGGTAAACGGGAACTCACCTTCTTGGAGGGAGTGTCAAAGAGTTTCTGACAATATAAGTGAACAAACAAAACAGAAACAGACTTATAGATACAGAGAACAGACTGACGGTTGCCAGAGGGGGGCGGGGGGCACAAGATGAAAAAAGTGAAAGGACTAAGAAGTACAGATTGGTAGTTACAAAATAGTCACAAGAATGTAAAACACAGCATAGGGAACATAGTCAATAATATTGTAATAACTACGTATGGTGCCAGGTGGGTACTGGAATTATCAGGGGTAACACTTTGTAAAGTATATGATTGTCTAACCACTCTGCTGTACACCTGAAACTGATACAAAATAATATAAAATGTAAACTGTAATTGAAAAAAATAAAAAAAGAGTTTCTGGCCTGGCCGGGCGTGGCTCAGCGGTTGAGCGTCGACTTAGGATCCAGGTGATTGGGGTTCGATTCCCGGTCAGGGCACATGCCCCGGTAGTGGGCTCGATCAGTGACTCTCTCATCATTGATGTTTCTCTCTCTCTCCCTCCCTCTCCTTTCCTCTCTCTGAAATCAATAAAGATATATTAAAAAAAAAAAAAGTTTCTGAGCATGTTTTAAAACCCCAGGAACTTAGGGACTAAATAAATAGCTGAATAAATAAGTAAGGAAGGATCAATCACTTTTAAGAAAGGTTGTGAAAATTTTTAACACTGATCATCTGTCTCCACTGTACGGCATTATTATAATCCATCTCATTCATGAAATATACCTGTGAAATAAACACATATCTTCTGTGGAAATAAACATTTGTTGGCTGAATGAATTTAGCAAGCCATACACATTTTCCTATATCAATGAACTCTTTTTTTTAAATCCTCACTTGAGGATATGTTTTTATTGACTTCTGGGTTGTGGGGGCATTGATGTGAGAGAGAAACATCAATCGGTTGCCTCCCGTACATGCCCTGACCAGGGATCCCAAAACCTAGGTATGTGCCCTGATCAGGAATCAAACCCATGACCATTTGGTGTATGGGACGATGCCCCAACCAACCGAGCTATCCAGCCAGGGCTATCAATGAATATTCTTCCATCATAATTTTAAGGGGAACATTGTGGATATATCATAATTTATTTAACCAATTTCCTGTTACTCAGTGTTAGATATTTAGACTATTCACTTTGTCATATAGGTAACTCTATGATTAGCATCCTAAAACAGAAATCTCTATTTTCTTTTGACAAATTCAAGAACATAGTTTTTCAGGGTAAACGGATATATATTTTTAAGGCTTTAAATACCTTTTAATAGATTTTAATTTTTAGAAAAATTTTAGGTTCACAACAAAATTGAGCAGAAGATACAGAGATTTCCCATATACATAGCCTCCCCCATTATCAACATCCCCTACAAGAGGGGTACATTTGTTACAATTATGTTCCTACACTGACACATCATGATCACTCAGAGTCCATAGGTTACATTAGGGTTCACCCTTGGTGTTGTACACTCTGTGAGTCTGGACAAATATATAATGATATAAATCCATCATGATAATATCATACAGAGTATTTTCAAAGCATAATGAGATGTATCCATCATACAGAATAGTTTCACTGCCTTAAAAACCCTATGTTCCACCTATTCTCCTTCCCTTCCCCCTAAACCTTGGCAACCACTGATGTTTTTACTGTCTTCATAGGTTTGCCTTTTCCAAACTGTCATAAAGTTGGAATCGAACGGTATGTAACCTTTTCAGATTGGCTTCTTTCATTTAGTAATATGTACTGAAGTTTCCTCCATATTTTTCATGGCCTGATAGCTCATTTCTCTTTAGCACTAAATAATATTCCATTACCTGGATGTACCACAGTTTATCTATTCACTTATTTAAGAAAATCTTAGTTGCTTCCAAGTATTAGCAATTATGAATAAAGCTTCAATAAACATTTGTATGCAGGTTTTTGTGTGAACATAATTCTCAATTCCTTTGGCTAGATACCAAAAAACATGAAACCACCAAATTGTCTTCCAAAGTGGCTGAATCATTTTGCATTTCCACCAGCAGCGAATAAGAGTTCCTGTTCACTCCACATCCTCAACAGCATTTGGTGCTGTAAGTGTTCTGGATTTTGGACATCTTAATAGATGCCTGTGGTATCTCCTTGTTGTTTTAATTTGCATTTCTCTGATGACATATGATGTGGAGCATCTTTGATTTCCCAATTTGTCATCTGTATATCTTTTTCAGTGAGGTTTCTGGCTCATTTTAAAATCAGGTTTTTTGTGGGTTTGTTTTTTATTGTTCAGTTTTAAGAGTTCTTTGTATGTTTGGGGTAATAGTCCTTTATCTGATGTGTCTATGATGAATATCTTCTCCCAGTCTGTGGCTTTTCTTTTCATTCTCTTGACAGTGTCTTTTGCAAAGCAAAACATTTTAATTTTAATGAAATTCAGCTTATTGATTGCTTTTTTATGAATTGTACCTTTGGTATTGTATCTAAAAAGTCTTCACCAAACCCAAAGTCATTCAGATTTTCTATGTTCTTCTAAAAGTTTTATAGTTTTGCATTTTACATTTAGATCTGTGACCCATTTTAAGTTAACTTTATGTGGAGGGTGTATCATCTGTGTCTAAATTCATGTGATGTCCAGTTGTTCTGTTCCATTTGCTGAAAAAAATATTTTTTCTCTCCATCACATATTTTTTTCTCCATCATAAATGCCTTTGCTCCTTTGCCAAAACTCAGTTGATTGTATTCATGTGGGTCTATTTTTGGGCTTTCTATTCTGTTTCATTCATCTGTCTCTCGTATTATGATACTACACTATCTTGATTATTAAAGCTTTATATTAAATTTTAAAGTCAGCTAATGCCAGTCCTTCAATTTGTTTTTGTACCATACTGTATTGGCTATTCTTAGTCTTTTGCTGGTTTTTATTAACTTTAGAATCAGTTTTATCGATGTCTACATAATAACTTGATAATATTTTGATTGGGAATGCATTGAATCTATAGATCAAGTTGGAAAACACTGACACCTTGACAATATTCAGTATTCCTATCTATGAACATGGACTATATCTCCATTTATTTAGTTCTTCTGATTAATCAGAATCATGTAATTTTCCTCATGTAGATTTTGCATGTATTTTGTTTGATTTATACCTAAGTATTTAATATTTTGGGGTGCTAATGTAAATGGTACTGTGTTTTTAATTTCAAATTCCACTTTTTCTTTACAGGTATATAGGAAACCAATCGACTTGTTTATTAACTTTGTATCCTACATACTTTTCATAATCACTTATTAGTTCCAGGAATTTTTATTATTGATTTATTCTTTCAGATTTTCTCTACAGGCAATCATGTCACCTGCAAACAAGAGTTTCATTTCTTTCTTCCTAATCTACTTTTTATTTCCTTTCCTGTTCTTATTGCATCAGCTAGCACTTCCAGCGTGATGTTGAAAAGCAGCACTAAAAGAGGACATCATTGCATTATTTCTGATGTGAGTGAGAAAGCTTTTAGTTTTCACCTTTAAGTATGGCATTAGCTATAGGTTTTTTTGTAGCTTTTCTTTATCAAGTTGAGGAAGTTCCCTCTATTTCTAGGTTACTAAGAGTTTTTATCATGAGTGGGTACTGGATTTTGTTATAAGCTTTTTCTAAATCTATTGTTATGATCATGTGATTTTTCTTCTTTAGCCTGTTAATATGATGGATTACATCACATAATTGTTTTTTGAATGTTGAGCCAGTCTTGCATACCTGGGATAAATCCCACGGGTTTTGCTATATAATTATTTGTATACATCATTGGGTTTGATAACATTTTATTGAGGAAATTTGCATCTATGTTCATGAGAGACATTGATCTGTAGTTTTATTGTAATGTCTTTGTCTGGTTTTGATATTAGGGTAATTCTGGCCTCACAGACTGAATTAAGAAGTATGTCCTCTGCTTCTATCTTCTGAAAGAAATTGTACAGTATTGGTATAATTTATTTCTTAAATGTTTGGTAAAGTTCACCAGTTAATCCATCTGAGTATGGTACTTTCTGTTTTGGAAGATTATTAATTACTGATTCAATTTCTTTAATAGGTGTAGGCCTATTCAGATGATTTATTTCTTCTTGTCAGTTTTCAGATTTTCTCAGATTTTGGCAGACTACATTGTTCAAGGAATTGGTCTATTTAGGGTATCAAAATTGTGGGCATAAACTTGTTCATAGTATTCCTCATTATTTTTTTAATGTCCATTGGACCTGTAGTGATGTTTCCTCTTTCATTTCTAATATTAGTAATTTGTGTTTTCTCTTTCTTTTCTTAGTTAGCTGGGAAAAGGGCTTATCAATTTTATTAATCTTTTTGAAAAAACAGCTTTTGATTTCATTGCTATTATTATTTGGGGAGGAAAAACCCTGTTATATGTTAAGCCCTTTAAGAATAATAAAATAAGTTTTTAGCTTACTTTCATTTATTCCGTCTTTGCTACTCTTCCTTACTTTATGTAGATCTATGTTTCTGATCCATATCATTTTCTAATATATAGAACTTATAACATTTTTTGCATACTGACAATAAATCTCCTTAATTTTGTCTAAGAAAGTCTTTATTACCCCTTCACTTTTGAAGGATAATTTTACAGGGTACAGAATTTTAGGTTGGTGGGTTTTTTTTCTTTCAGTTATTTACATATTTCACTCCAGCCTTCTCTTGCTTGCATAGTTTCTGAGGAGAAGTCAGATGTAATTCTTGTATTTCCTGCTATATAGGTAAAGTGTTTTTCCCCCTCTGGCTTTTGTCAGGATTTTTCCTTAACCTTTGATTTTCTGTAGTTTGAAAATAATATACCTACTTGTGTTTTTTGTTATTGTTTGTTGTTGTTTTTCATTTATCCTGCTTAGTGTGCTCTGAGTCTCCTGGATCTGTGGTTTCGTGCCTAACATTAATTTGGGGAAATTTTCAGTCATTGTTGTTTCAAATATTTCTTCTCATTCTCTATTTCTTCTTAACATTCCTTTATTTCTCCTTCTGGTATTCCCATTATGCATATGTTGTACCTTTTATAGTCTTTCCACAGTTCTTGGATATTCTGTTCTAGGTTTTTTTCAGTCTTTGTTCTCTGCTCTTTTGTCTTTGAGCATTTTACTAACACATCCTCATGCTCCGAAACTGTATCCTCGGCTATGTCCAGCCTACTAACAAGCCCATTGAAGTCACTCTTCATTCCTGTTATAGTGGGTTTTTTTTCATCTCTATCATTTATTTTTGGTTCTTTCTTTGAGTTTCCATCTCTCTGCCTACATTGTCTTCTTGTTCACACATTCTCTCTACTTTATCCATTAGAGTATATTAATCATAATTGTTTTAAATTCCCAATATGATTCCCCACATCTGCCATATCTGAGTCTGGTTCTGATGCTTGTTCTGGTTCTTCAAACTGTCTTTTTTGCCGTTTGGTATGTCTTGTAATATTTTCTTGATAGCTTAATAAGATGTACTGGGTAAAGAGAATGGTTGCAAATAGGACTTTAGTAATGTCGTGGTGAGGTGTGTGGGAGGTGGAAATGTTCTATAGTGCTAGAATTAGGTGTCAGTGTTATGTTTGCTTGGATTATGAGTCCAAGCTGATATCTAATGCAAAAACTGCAGAAAATGTAATTTATAATGACTTTGGGCCCTGGCTGCTGTGTCTCAATGGTTAGAGAGTTGGCTCAGGTTTGATTCTCGGTCAAGGGTTGCAGGCTCCATCACCAGCCCATATTGGAGGCAATCAATCCATGTGTCTCTCACATCAATGTTTCTCTCTCTCTCCCCATCTCCCTCTCTCTGAAAAAAAATCAATGGAAAAATATCCTCAGGTGAGGATTAACAACAACAAAAAGATAATATAATGAAATGACCTTGGCATACAAATTCATGTCAAAATGCAGCTCTGATAGTATTCCTATCAATTGTGCTTCTCAATCTAGCATTATTTCATTCCTTTCCCTATTAACTGCTTTGTTATGGGCAATTTTTTTTTTAATTGTGCATAATAAACTTTCTTACATTTGAATGATTACCAAATATATAGAATTTTATCCTGTCTCTCAATCTGCTGTCATTCTTTGAAATGAATTCCTTTCTACTGATCTATTTCTGATTTTATTTAAAATTATGGCCTATTTTTAATGTACAGTGTAAACGGCTTTTGTTGGAACTGGAAATTGTGCTTCCCAATCCCAGCTTTCCTCTATTTCTGCTTTCAATTAAAGTTCAATTTCACTCCATTGTTGGCCATATTATGCGATGCACTATATAAAATCTAATTTGCATATACTGAAACATTAGAAGCACACCAGAGGCACTTTTTAGTTATTTAAATTCTAAAATTATTCCCTTATCCCACATCTGGTGGAATCATGTAATGTTCACTTTTTTTTTTACTCTCTGAAATTCCCCTGTGAGCTGTTAGCATTAGATGAAATCATCCTCAAAGGCTATGAAAAGAGCTTTATCAAAAGTCATACCTCTAGCATCATGCTTTCTTGTTTTATTCACACATTAAAAGTCCATACTTACATGAACAACTTAGCTTTACTTATTTCTACAAGCGCAATGGCATTATATTTATACTTAAGAAAGTTAGAACAATGAATTCTTTGGAATTCATTCTCTCTCCTCTCTCTTTCACACACACACACACATCCAAGGCTTTGTGTATATTCTACTTTGGTTATGATCCCTATGGTTGAACAAAGCAGAAAACCAAGATAAACTAGTTTCAACAAGTGAAAATTCACTGGTTCATGTAAACAGAATGTCCAAGGATTTTTCAGGCATTGATGGATCTAGGGTCTCTAGCAAGAGGCAACATCATTAGACCTCAATCTCAGTTTCTCTGTGTCATTTTCTTTATTCTTGCACAGGTACTTGCCTACATGGGGGCAGGATGGCCACCAGCACCTTTGGCCTTACAACCTCCTACCTTAATGACCACAGTGAGAGAGATTATTTCTTCTTGAAGAGTTCCAATGAAAGTTCTAGACTGTGCTGCACTGGACTGGTTTGGATCAAGTACTCATCCCTGAAACAACCACTGTAGCCAGAGGGTGAAACCTACACTTTAAATGAGCTGAATCATGTGTATCTTCCAGATCCAGACCCATTCAAACACTTGGACAGAGATTGGGAGAGGGGTAGTTCCCAGTGGAAAAATTAAACCGATTGCCAGAAAATGGTGGTATATTACGGACAGATAAACAAAATAAATATCTACTATACTCCTTACAAAGTTTGGAGAATAAAACCACATTTGACTCTTAATCTTCTTACTCAACTACTGTACTTAAATAAACCAAATGATTCAATCAACAAGTCAGGTCAGTGTAAAACTTTTAAAAACTTGCACTATGTTGATTCCACGTATAAGCAAGGTCATGTGATATTTGTCTTTCACTGCCTGGCTTATTTCACTTAGCATAATATTCTCCAGGTCCGTCTATACTGTCCCAAAGGGTACTAGATTCTTCTTCTTTACAGCTGCATAGTATTCCATGGTGTAAATATAGAGACTCCAAGTATTTCTCTTTTAAACAGTATATTGTCATCATAATGATAAGAAGGTTGGCACCAATGAAAAAGAAGGGTTAGTAATTCCAAGAAAAGTTAAAGTAACATATTTATTTCATCTACCTACCAAAAGTCCACTAAAATGACAGGTTTTTTTGTTTGTTTGTTTGTTTGTTAACCCTCACCCAAGGATATTTTTTCCATTGCTTTTCAGAGAGAGTGGAAGAGAGAGAGAGAGAGAAACATCAATGTGAGAGAGACACATCGATTGGTTGCCTCCGGCACGCACCCTGACAGGGGCCAGGGATAGAGCCTGGAACCGAGGTACATGCCCTATGCTGGAATCAAACCCGGGACCCTTCAGTCCACAGGCTGACCCTCTAACCACTGAGGGTCGGGGCTAAACCGACCAGGGCTAAAATGACATTTTTTTAAAAAAACATTTTAAGCATAAACCTGGCAGTGCAAAGAGATCATAGACAAGATGACAGCAAAAAATATTTTGGAAGCTGGAAAGCAGATGAGCAAGACTTGTGAAAGGTAAAAAGGGGGTGTGGGACCCAGAAGCAAATAAAATCAAAGCAGAATGGATGAAAAGTTTGGGGGGCATGGAGCAGAGTTCAGGTGGGGCTGAAAGCAGAAGAATCAGATAAAAGTTAGGCAGAGAAGTAGATAGATGTCGAGACCTGCCACCCAAACCAGAGTAGCCTGGGGACTGGCCTTAAAGTACTCAGGTAGAAGGCTGGAGGTGTAGTCTCTGAAGAGCCTCTAACTATGGGGATACCAGACATGGCTGCATGTAGGGATATAGTTCAGAAAACACGTGGGCTTCAGTAGAGGTTATACCGAGCGGTGAGTCCTCAGGCCCTTCCCCCAAAGAATTCTGTTTGATTTTTTAAATTGAGATATAACTGACATGCAACATTGTATAAGTTTAAGGTATACAACATGTTGATTTGGTACATTATAGAGGGTGCAGCAAAGGTAGGTTTACAGTTGTGAGTATGCAAAAGAGTTTATTCTTGTATTGTTATTTATTAATTATTATATTATTTTTCATATGAACAACTGTAAACCTACTTTTGCTCCACCCTGTATATTATAATATGATTACCACAGTAAACCTGAGCCTGAATTTCCAAGTTATTATAAAGGGATAGTTGTCGAGGTAGAAGGGTAGAACACATTCCATTAATAATTTGTTAGCTTTATTTATCACTTTTATGTTTATAGAGATGTAGTGTGTGGGCTTCCAGTTATATT
Organism: Miniopterus natalensis; assembly: GCF_054644295.1. Lineage (NCBI taxonomy): Eukaryota > Metazoa > Chordata > Mammalia > Chiroptera > Miniopteridae > Miniopterus > Miniopterus natalensis. The sequence goes on from NC_142085.1 coordinate 25,559,229, forward strand.
CTTCCCTGAGACCTTGAAAAAAAGAGTTTAAAACAAAGAGAAAAAGAAACCTTGAGGAGCATACAGTGTAGGAAACAGAAAACAAATAAGCAACAAGCCATGATATTCTCACAGAGATGGGAGGAGACGGTGCCAAGAGGCCTCCCAGCGACCCTGCCTCGCCCTTGGCCTTGGCAGCCCCATTGGCTTGAGTAAACAGGGCTCCCTCAGAGTTCGCTGTGTTCCCCGTAAGAACGCCCCCTTCTCAAGAGACTCGGCGTACTCCCATTGACACAGGCTTCCACACCAGCATAGGTGGGGCAGACGGAAGGTCCCACGGAGCTGTGTGCTCATGGCGGAAACTGCCTCCCGGAAATTCTGCTACCTTAGGGCCTGAGCCCATGCCCCTTCGTGACTGGGAACAAAACCAGAACCTCAGCCCAGTGGCTCTGTAGATTCTTAAACTGGCCAAACCACTCTGTTCCCTGGCCCTAAGCCTCCACAGAAACCTCTGGAATATAAGCTTAGACACAGCCTCAATCACCAGCAAAACCCCTACATTCTCATCTTCTTTTCTGAAAAGTCCCTTTACTCGCTGGTTCTCAGAGAGACAAAGTTTCTCCTGAAGCTACAGCTTCTCAAGTGTTCTGTGCAAATAGTGGCTGCTTTCTCTCCCATACCAGAGAGCCTGGAGGGCAGGAGGGTCCCCCCTCTGCTCCGCATCACCGTTCCCCACCTTACCTGCCTCTTCTCCCTAGCACCCCTCAGTGCCTCTGGGGTTCAAGTACGCACACTCTATCATTAACATCTCCATCAGACTTCTCTACATCTCTGGGTCACTTCCCCTCATTCCATGAAGATTTTAGCACCTAGCTTGTGGTCACTTTCTTCAAAACCATTCCAGTTACCACACTTGGCAGTGTCAATATGGGCATGATCTATCCAATACCCTGGCTGCTCAGTTCCTCGAACTGCCCCCTTCCAGTGGCCCTTCCCTCAGCCCACCTGCCCCTGGAGCCTTTCATTACTATTCTGCGGACATGCTCAGCCCTCTCCTTTCACCACACTCGCTCAGCTGAACCCCAGCTCCACCCACTCCACACACGTGCCTATGCAGATGAACAAGGCTGGAAAAAAATAACCGGGAATCATGCTGACTGGCCTTGCTTTACGTTTGTGATGAATAACTCCGCATGGGCCTTCAGAGCTGATCTGCAGCACCGAACACTTCCTTCTTTCTTTTTCACGCCTGTTTTCCTAGATTAACATTTCAAACCTTCTCCTTTCCCTCAAACCTACAGCACCTTCATCCCTACCCTTACCCTCAGTTGATGTTCTTGCTTCTTACTTCGCCAATAGAAATAGTCAGAAAAGAGCTTCGACATGCTGCTACCACCAGATCCCCTAGTCTACCTGCATCCACACCCTCATAGAAAGGATTTACTCCCACTAAGGACGGATGAGTCATACTAACTTCACTCCAAGGCCAACCCCTTCAATAGTTACTGGATTCCATCACCACCCCTGCCGGCTCAAGAACAGATGTGCCCTAATAGCCCACTCCCTACACTGCGTCATCAACGGTCCCTCCTAAATCAGTCATTCCCTCTGGCCCTCCCATTAAGAAGCAGGGGGGAGATAACACGCTTGAACTCACATATATCTCTAGCTATCACTGCAGCATTCTGTCACCCTTTCAGCAAAACCCACCAAGGAACACCTAGACCGGCTGAATCGAATTCCTCTCTTTCAGTCCCCCCTGAATCCACTGCAGTCAGACTTCGGCCCTATCACTCAGCCAAGACAGATTCTTCCGTTACCAATGCGATGGCTAATTCTCAGTCCTCATTTTACCAAATCTAGTAGCTGCATTTGACACAGTTAGTCTCCTGCTCTCCAGAAACACTCTTTTTCTCTTGGTTTCTAAGGTAACACACTCTCTCAGTTTTCTTCCTAGCTTGCCAACTGCTCCGCATCAGTCTCCTCTGCGGGTTCCTCACCTTCCCCATCTCTGAAATTTAGAGTGCCCCCAACACTTAGTCCTTGCAGGTCTTTTCTTTCCTTCCCTTTACATGGCGTGGGATATTGACCACTCCTAATTTATATCTCTAGCCAGAACTCTCCTTTGAAGTCCAGACTTATATATCCAGCTGCCTTCTTGATAAATGAACTTGGATCTCTAATACTTATCTCAAACCGAACAGGATTAAAATCGAATTTTTTTAAAATTTTTTTTTAGTTCCCTCCCAAACTGGCTCTTCCTTAGTAAACGGTAACAACACCCATCCTATCTATGCTCCTTCTTCAAACCTTGAATTTATTTTTGAAGCATTCAAATCCTTGAGCAACTCTTATCAGCTCTTCTTTTTTTTTTTTTTTTTTTAATATATCTTTATTGATTTCAGAGAGAGGAAAGGAGAGGGAGAGAGAGAGATAGAAGCATCCATGATGAGAGAGTCATTGATCGGTTACTTCCTGCACACCCGCTGCTGGGGATCGAGCCCGAAACCCGGGCATGTGCCCTGACCGGGAATCGAACCCTAATCACCTGGATCCCAGGTGGACGCTCAGCCGCTGAGCCACGCCCGGCCGGGCTATCAGCTCTTCTTTTAAAATACATTCAATCAGAACTGGCCACTGCTACTCTTACTCAGGCGGGAGTCACCAATGCTTCTCATCTGCACCAGTGCAACAGCCTCCCAACTACTCCCTCTGCCCCCACCACTGCCTTCCTACCCTGTCTATTCTCCACAAGGAATACTTTAATTTTTTTAGTTATTTTTATTTTATAATTATAGTTGACATTCAATATTTTATTAGTTTCAGATGTACAGCATAGTGGTTAGACATTTGTATAACTTACATGAGCCCCCCCAGTTAGTACCTGGTATCATCCATGGCTATTACAATATTATTGACAATATCCCCTATGCTGTACTTTATGGCCCATGACTATTCTGTGACTGCAAATTTCTACTTTTTAATCCCTTCACTTTTTATACCAACTCACCAACCCCCATCCCGTCTACCAACCATCAGTTTGTGCTCTGTAACTGTGTCTTCTGTTTTATTTTGTTTTTAGATTCAATATATAAGTGAAAGCATATGGTATTTGTCTATCTTTGTCTGACTTGTTAAACTTAGCATAATACCCTCTAGGTACATCCATGTTGTCACAAATGCTAAGATTTCATTCTTTTTTATGGCCAAGTAATATTCCATCCGATACACACACACACACACACACACACACACACACACAACACTTCTCTTTATCCACTCATCTACTGATGGACGCTTAGGTTGCTTCCATATCTTGGCTATTGTAAATAATATTGCAATGAACATAGGGGTGCACGTATCTTTTCAAATTTGTGTTTTGGTTTTCTTCAAATAAATATCCAGAAGTAGAATTGCTGGATAGGTCATAAGGTAGTTCATTTTATAATTTTCTGAGGAAGCTCCATACTATTTTCTGTAGCGGCTGCACCAGTTTTCATTCCCCCCAACAGTTATGTGAGGGGTTCCCTTTTCTCTATACCCTGGCCAACGCTTGTTTGTTGATTTATTGATGGCAGCCATTCTGACAGGTGTGAGGTGATATTTCATTGTGGTTTTAATTTGCATCTCTCTGATTATTAATGACATTGAGCATCTTTTCGTGTCTATTGGCCATCTGTATGTCCCCTTTGAAGAAGCGTTTATTCAGGTTCTCTGACCCATTTTTAATTGGATTGCTTGTTTTTTTGGCGTTGTAAATTTTGGATATTAACCCGTTTTGTCAGATGTATCATTGTCAAATATCATCTCCCATTCAGTGTGTTCTCTTTTTGTTTGTTGATGTCCTTTGCTGTGCCAAAACTTTTTGTTTGATGTAGTCCCATTTGTTTACTTTTCAATTTTTTTTCCTTGCTTGAGGAGATAGATTAAAATATATATATTATTAAGAGCGATGTCAAAGAGGTTACTGCCTATGTTTTCTTCTAGGGGTTTTATGGTTTCAAGTCTTACATTTAAGTCTTTAATAATCTATTTTGAGTTTATTTTTGTATAGGTATAAGTGGTCTAGTTTCTTTTTCCTTTTTTCTTTTTTTCTTTTTTGCATGTATTTGTCCAGTTTTCCCAACACTATTTCTTGAAGAGACTCTCTTTGCCCCATTGTATATTTTTGTCTCCTTTGTCATACATGAGTTGACCATGTAGGTGTAGGCTTATTTTGGGCTCTCTATTCTGTTTCATTGATCTGTGTGTCTGTTTTTATCCAGTACCATGTTGTGTTGATCGCTATAGCCTTGTAGTATAGTCTGATAAGAGGGAGCATTATATTTCCAACTTTGTCCTTTCTGAAGATTGCTGTGGCTATTCAGGGTCTTTTTTGGTTCCATTTAATTTTAGAATTATTTGTTCTAGTTCTATGAAAAATATAATTGGTATTTTGATAGGGATTGCATTGAATCTATAGATTGCTTTGGGTAGTATGGACATTTTAACAATGTTAAATCTTCCTATCCATGAACACAGTATATGCTTCCATTTATTTGTATCTTTTTCAATTTCTTCCTTCAATGTTTATAATTTTCCAAGTATAGGTCTTTACTCCTTGGTTAAATTGATTCCTAGGTATTTTTTAAAAATGTAATTGTAAATGGGATTGTTTTAATTTCTTTTTCTGATAGTTTGTTATTGGTGTATAAAAGTGCAACCAATTTCTAAGTATTAATTTTGTATACTGATACCATACTGAATTCATGTTACAGCGCTAATAGTTTTTTATATGGAATCTTTAGGGTTATTTCTATATAGGAGTCTCTATATATCTGCAAATAATGACAGTTTTACTTCTTCTTTTCCAATTTGGATGCCTTTTATTTCTTTTTCTTGTCTTCCTTTTTTTTTTTTTTTTTTTTGTCTGGTTGCTTTGGCTAGGACTTTCAATACTAGCTGAATAAAAATGGTGAAAATGGGCATACTTGTCTTGTTCCTGATCATAAGAAAAACACTTTCAGCTTTTCCCCATTGAGTATATCAGCTGCGGATTTGTCATATATGACCTTTATTATGTTGAGGTATGTTCCCTCTATTACCACTTTGTTGAGAGTTTTTATCATAAATGGGTGCTAGGTTTTATCAAATGATTTTTCTGCATCTATTGATTATTTTTTATTTTGTTTATGTGGTGTATCACATGAATTGATTTGCAGATATTGAACCATCCTTGCATCTCAGGAATAAATCCCACTTGATTGTGGCATATAATCTTTTAAATGTTTTTCTGACTTTGGTTTACTAATATTTTGTTGAAGATTTTTGAATCAATGTTCACTAGGAATACTGACTTACAATTTTATTTTTTGTAATGTCTTTATCTGATTTTGGAATCGGGATAATGCTGGCCTTGTAAAATGAGCTTGGGAACCTTCCCTACTCTTAAATTTTTTGGAATAGTTTGAGAAGTATAGGCATTAATTCTTCTAAAAATGTTTGGTAAAGTTCACCTATGAAGATATCCAGTTCAGGACTTTTGTTTGTTGGATGTTTTGTTTTTTTAACCCTCACCCAAGGATATATGCTTTTATTGCTTTAGAGAGAGAGAGAGAGAGAAAGAAAGAGAGAGAGAGAGACATTGATGTGAGAGGAAAACATTGATCAGTTGCCTCCTGTACATGTCCCGACCAGGGACTGAACCCACAATCTAGGTATGTGCCCTGACTGGGAACCAAACCACCTGCAGTCTTTTCGATGTACAGGATGATGCTCCAACCAACTGAGCCACATGGCCAGGGCTACTGGGTATTTTTTTATTTTGATTTAATTTCATTAGTTGTTATTGGGCTGTTAAGATTTTCTGTTTCTTCTTGATTCAGTTTTAGGAGATTGTTTCTAGAAATTTACCCATTTCTTCTAGATTGTCCAATTTATTGATACACATTTGCAGTATTTTTTAAAATAATACTGTGCATTTCTGTGGTGTCAGTTGTCACTTCTCTTTCATTTCTAATTTTTATTTGTTTGAGTCCTTTCTCTTTTTATGTAATTGGATTAAAGGTTTATCAAGTCTTAAAAATCTTTTTTAAAAATCAGCTCTTTGTTTCATTGATCTTTTGTATTTTTTTTTGCCTTCACTTTATTTTTACTCTGATTATTATTCCTTCCTCTGCTCACTTTAGGATTTGTTTGTTATTTTGTTTCTAGTTCCTTTATGTGTAAAGTCAAATTGTTTATTTAAGATTTATCTTGAAGTCATACTTATTGCTATGAATTTCCCTCTTAGAACTGCTTTCACTGTGTGTATACATGTTGGGTTGTTGTTTTCTCATTTTCATTTGTCTCAAGGTATCTTTTTATTTCTTCTTTGACCGTATTGTTAGTCCAGTCATTGTTTAGTAGCATGTTATTTAGACTCTGTATTTGTGTGTTTTTCAGGTTTCTTTTCTTAATTTTTAGTTTCATACTATGTGGTTGGAGAAGTTGCTCAATATAATTTCAATATTCTTTAAATTTATTGAGACCTGTTTTGTGTCCTAACATGTGATCTAAGTTGGAAAATGCTCCATGTGCACTTGAAAAGAATGCCTATTCTGCTGCTTTGGGGTGAAATGCTTTAAAAATATCAATTAAATCCGTCTAGTCTAATGTGTCACTTAAGGGTATTATTTCCCTGTTGATTTCCTGTCTGAATGATCTATCTATTGATGTCGATGGGGTGTTACAATCCAGTATTGATGTCAATCTCTCCCTTTATGTCCATCAATATTTGCTTTATATATTTATGTGCTCCTACACTGGGTGCAGGAATGTTTACAAAGGCCATATCCTCTTGTTGGACTGATCCTTTTATCATTATGAAATATCTTTCTTTGTCTCTTGCCGTAGCCTTTGTTTTAAAGTCTGTTTTGCCTGATATAAGTATTGCTACCATAGCTTTTTATTCATTTTCATTTTCATGAGATATTTTCATTTATCCCTTTACATTTAGTCTATGTGTGTCTTTTGAGTTAAAATAGGTCTCTTATAGACAGCATATGTATGGGTCTTGTTTTCTTATCCATTCAGTCACTCTATGTTTTTGATTGGAGTATTTAATCCATTTACATTTAAGCTGATTATTGATAGGTATGTAGTTATTACTATTTTATTATTCATATTTATGTTCTTTTCCCTCCTTTTTCTTAAAGAAGTCCCTTTAAAATTTCTTATAATACCTGTTTGATGGTGATGAACTCCTTTACCTTTTCCTTGTCTTAGAAACTCTTTATCTGTCCCTCAAGTCTAAATGATAGTTTTGTTGGGTAATCTTGGTTGTACGTCCTTGCTGCTCATCACTTTGAATATTTTATACCAATTCCTTCTGTCCTGCAAAGTTTCTGTTGAGAAATTGGAGAAAGTTTTATGGACGCTTCCTTGGTAACTAACTGCTTCTCTCTTGATGCTTTTAAGATTCTCTCTTTGTCTTTAACTTTTGGCACTTTAATTACCATGTGTCTCTGTGTGGACCTCTTTGCGTTCATCTTGTTTGGGACTCTCTGTGCTTCTTGGACTTATATGTCTATTTTCTCTGCCAGGTTAAACAAGTTTTCAGTCATTACTTCTTCAATTGGGTTTTCAAATTTTTGCTCTTTCTCTTCTTTCTCTGGTACTCCTATGATGCAAATGTTTGTATACTTGATTTTGTCCCAGAGGCCTCTTAAACTCTCCTCATTTATTTTTGGATTCTTTTTTCTTTTTGCTGCTTATTGGATGTTTTCCACTACCTTCTCTTTCAAGTCACTGATTAGACCCTCTGCTTCATCTAATCTGCTGTTGATTTCTTTTAGTGCATTCTTCATTTCAGTTATTGCTTTCTTCATTTCTTTTCTATGGTTTACATGTCTTTTTTTATGTTTCCCATCTCTTAAAGTTTCATTGAGTTCATATATTCTTCCCCTAAGTTCATTGAGCAGTCTTATAACCAGTGTTTTTAACTTTGTATGTGGTAGATTGCTTGCCTTCATTTCATTTAGTCTCTTTCTGAAGTTCTCTCCTGTTCTTTCATTTGGGACGTGTTTGTCTCCTCATTTTGTCTTCCTTTGTGTGTTTGTTTCTGTATATTAGATATATCTTCTATGTATCCCAGTCTTGGCAATGTGGCTTATGCAGTAGGTGTCCTCTAGGGCCCAGTGGTACAGTCTCCCTAATCACCTGAGCCGGTGCTCCAGAAGTATCCCTGGTGTGGGTTGCTGTGCCCTCCTGTTGTAGTTGAGCCTTGATTGCTGTTGGCACATCAGTGGGGCTGATCCTCAGGCTGACTGGCTGTGAGGATGCCAGAATGATATCTTAAAACTGTTTGTCAGATCATGCCATTCCTCCGATCACAATATTCTACAATCTCACACTCCTTCTTCCTCTCTGATTCCATCTCTGATCACTCTTCCACTTATTCACTCTGCTCCAGCCACACTGGTCTCTATGACTTTCCTTCAGTTTTCCATGTCCCTGCTTCATAGCCTTTCTACTTCCTACTCTGCCTGCAAAGCTCTTTCCCTCATATCACTTCTTACTCCCTCATTTCGTTCTAGTCTCTTTGCAAATACTGCCTGATTAGTGAAGCCTTTCTTGACTCCTCTATGTAACACAACAGCCCCTCTTCCAGTAACTCTCAGCCCTCCTTTACTCTGCTTGTTTTTTTTTCATAGACTTATTACCTAACTGACACACTGAGTATTTATTCCCTCCCACTATTTTATTGTGAACTCCCTGAGGACAGAGATTTTTAACTCTTTAATCACGGTCAATTCTACAGTGCCTAAAATAATAGCTGGGATATAATAATTCACACTCAATTATTATTTGTTGAATGAATTATTGATTGGAGTTAAGCTGAATCCCAAGAACAAGAATAGGAGCTATAAATAGAGCATTTAGAAAACAAAACCCCTGGGTGGGGGTAGTGGGGTAGAAGGAATCAAGGGGGGGGGGGGGGAAGAAGACATCTGTAATACTTTCAACAATAAGATAAGTTAAAAAAAGAAAACAAAGCCAAATGCCTTTGAAAATTTAAATATGACCGCTGCAATTAAAACCTAGTTGACAGGTTTGAAGATAAAGTGGAGAAAATTCTCTCAGAAAAAAAAATAGGCAAAGAAGTGGAAAACAGGGGGAAATCGACCACATTAAAGGATCAGGATAGAAGTGAAAATACCCAAATACAGGGAATTCCAAAAAGTGGGATAAGAGAAAGAAGTGAAGGACATGTGTTTCCAGATTAATATATGTACCAAAGGAATGTAAAGTTATACAGCACTCATGTAAGGATACGGGGCTACAGCTAAGAAAATATACATGCATTTACCATTAGACCAAGCAATCATAACCTAGGATTGTATCCAACAGAAATACTTGCAAATATGCCAAATGACATATGCACGGGGATATTTATTATAGAGTTATTTGTAATAATAAAAGACTGAAAACAATCCAGATGTCTATCAATAAGGGAGTGATTGAATAAACTTTGCTATCCAGTTGTAAATAAAAATTTTAAGCATTAAAAGAAATGTGACTATAAACGAAAAAATTAGATAACATTAAGGCACTATTATTTATTTTTATAGAGGTAATAATGACATCATAAATATGTTAAGAGCAAACTCATCTCCTAGAGATGCATATTGAAGGACTTATGGGTAAAATAATAGATGTCTTATATTATCTTTATAATATTGCAGGAAAAAAAATTGAAAGAAATGGGTGGATGAAACAAGGCTGGCAAAATATTTCTAATTTCTTAATCTAGGTGACAATATATAGATATTCATTACATTATTCTCTTTACTTTTGCATATATTTGGAAATTATTATAATAAAAAAAGTATCTCCAAACACAATGAATTTTTTAGTTGCCATCATAAATGTACATTATACAAAATTAGCATACACTAGAGACAAAATGATAGTCCTAAAAGCTGAGAAATAGAGAATAGGTCTTCTAAAAAGGAATAGGAATTACAATGGCTCTGAACTCCTCAACAGCAAACTTGACCCCAGAAGACAATAAAAAAATTCCTTCAAAGTTCTTCGGAAATACCCCACAATATAGGAGAAAATATTTGAAAGTTATCTTATTTGAAAATATCATATAACTGATAAGTGACTTATATCCAAAATGTAAAAGGAATGTTTATAATTCAACAATAAAAAACAAATGACCCAATTAAAAATATCAGCAAAGAATTTGAATGGGCATTTCTCCAAAGAAGATACACAAATTGCCATTATGCACATGAAAAGATGCCCAACAATATTGGTCATTAAAGGATAGAAATTAAAATAACATTCAGATACCACTTCACATCCACTGGGATGACTATAATAATAATAATAATAATAATAATAATAATAATAATAAACACAGACAATAACAAGTGTTAGCAAAGCTGTAAATAATTGGAAACCCTCAAACATTACTGGTGGGAATGTAAAATAGTACAGCCCCTTTGGCAGTTCCTCAAACTGTTGAACATAGGGTTACCATATAATCTCCTAGGTACATACCCAAGAGAATTGCAAACATATATCCATGTGAAAAATATGTATTCAAATGTTTGTAGTAGCATTATTCATAGTAGCCAAAAAGTATAAACAACCCAAATGTTCATTAATGATAAATGGAAAAACAAATTATTATATCCATATAATGAAATGTTATTTAGCCATAAAAAGAGGTGTTGATATTATAAAATGGATGAAGCTTGAAAACAGTATCTTACATGAAAAGCATATATTTTTTTATTCCATTTACGAGAAATGTCCAGAATAGGCCAATTCTTGCAACCATAAAGATGATTTGTGGTTACTAGGGAATTAGGAAAATGGAAAATGATAGCTAATGGTTCAAGATTTCTTTTGGGTATAATGAAAATGTTTAGGAAGTAGATTGTGGTCATGACTGCTCAACTCTGTGAATACACTAAAAACCACTCAATTGTATACTTTAAATGGACAAACTTTATGGTGTGTGAATCACATCTTAAGAAAGCTGTTATTTTAAAACTTCAGAAGACATGATCATGAGCCAGATACTCAGTTGGGACCCACTCTCTGACTTCTCTGCTGATTGATCAAGCTTCATTAAAGATATTCAAGAAGTTGGCTCAGAAACTCTTGGCTATTTCGGATTTGCAAATCTTCCCAGTCAAGTTCAGTAAAAATGCTTTGAGCTCATACTAATGACTGAAAAATCTAAACTTATAGATATCCTATTCTTGACTGATCTCCAACTCAAAATAATTTTACATAGAACAGAGAAAATTGAAAATGCTATCTAAATTGAGGGTTTTAGAGTTAATATTAAAGAGAGTCAACTGTGACTTACAACAGTGGGTACACCAAGATATGCCAATGTAATCAACTGCAGAATTTTTAAAATATTATCTCTTACATTGGTGAGCAGTTTGAATGATATCTGCATGATAAAAATGGTTTGAACAGGTGAGTATATCACAGAGAACACAATGCACTGTTGCTTTTACTCTATCTCATCTTTTTCAGCATGAACTTAAGTCCTTAGAAGCTAAGTTTATTAAAATAATATGTATATTAAGGTAAATTATTGTACGTGTAATTGCAAAAGCTGACGACCTCACTCTGAAAAACTGACAGAGGTTGAAGGAATGGATTCTTGGTGACACTGAAAAAGATAACATCAAAGTTTATCACTCACCTGAAGAAGAATCAGTTTAAGATAGAGTTTAAAGATGAGACTGGCCTCTCTCAAGTCTAGGCTTCCAATTTTTTTGGTCTGATCCAATTGATTGATGGAAATGAGTGGCAAGAGGTTAGAAGTCATTTCTCTCTATAGGGCTTTGTGAGTGTTGACCCCAAAACTGCTGAGGACAGCACTCATTTCTCACCTGAAGATCTTGAGGGGATAACTCAGGACTTCCACTCTAAAAATTTCACTCTGAAAGGCTTTAACAGAAACAACAGAAAAGTGAAAAGTGAGAGCATGAATAAAGACAAGACTTTGCTGGAAAAGCTTGTGCAAGAGATGTTTACAGGAAAGCAAGCATAGCTGCAAATGCAAATGCAAATACAGCACAGAAATGGACACAGCAGTGTTCAAGAGCACCTGTGTAAGAAAACATACCAGAGCAGGAATGAATCCTGTCGTGGTTTTCATGAGATTGTTGAAAGAATGTCCATCATTTTAACAATTTTGGTGGAATTTAATTTTGGTTTTATCTTTAGATGTTTGAGCAAAATTATTACTCCGTGGAAGTTAACATTTAATGATGTTTATAGGAGTGGGGAACCTATACTTTTATATCACTTTTTGTTTTTCTGCCTAGATTCAGAAAAATATTTTGCTAATGATATTTTATATGTTATCTTACCAAGAGGTCACTAATCTCTATAAAAATTTATTTTGGAAACATTGTTTTATATAATAATCTTATATCCACTAAACTAACTTTTTATCAATAAAACACTATTGTTTAGATATTTTCAAATATTCTCAGAGAAAATTATTTCCAACCTAAAATTCTATAACAAGCTGAACTTTCAAAACATTTATTATCCGTGCAACTTTTCTTGGAAAGTTATCAAAGAATCTGTTCTAATAAAACAAGGGAGAGAAAAGCATAAATAGATAGAGGAAAGCATAAATCCATCAAGCATGTGATGCAATCAGAAGAGAGATGAAAGGGAGTCCAATGTAATGATGAAAGCAAACGCAAGGGCAACAGACCCAGAGAACAGCCACAAGGACAGAAGACTCCAGGAGCTATTCTCCAAATGAAAATAATGATGGGCATCCTGATAGGCAAAGATATTTTAAACAGCAGCAAAAATTATTTTGGGGGTGTTTTTCTAGAACATTAAACAAATTACTAGGTCCAAGAGAAACAAAAGCTATACAAAATAAGAAATATAATCATACTATACTATGTGACCTAGCTATAATAATAATGTAAGCAATGAATTTTGAACTAAATATTATTATGTAAATATAATGGAGGAATAAGAAAGGGAAAGTTATTTTGCCTCTGTAACTTGTTTCCTGAGCCCATTTCTTCTACAGCTCACTTTTACCTCTGTGACTTTCTAAATAAACTATCTCTTAAAGTTTGAGTCTTGGCTCTGAATTCTTTCCTAGCCAGAAGTCAAGTACCAAGGCTGCTGAAAGGAAATCCGGTCTGACCCCACTGGTCTAACACCTGGTACCATTCTTGCCACCAAGACAACTTTGAATAAAATATAAATATTTTTAAAAGACAGAAATATATAGCCTGGCCAGTGTTGCTCAGTGGTTGAGTGTTGACCCATGCACCAAAAGGTCACTGGTTCAATTCCCAGTCAGGGCACATACCCAGGTTGTGGGCTCAATCCCCAGTACAGGGCATGCAGGAGGCAGCTGATAGATGCTCCTCTCTCTGTTTCTGTCTCTCTCTCCCTCTCCCTTCTTTCTCTCTAAAAAAATCAATAAAAACAATTTTTTAAAAGAAATATATAAATAAATATATATTCAGATTCAATTCTATTCACTATTAGTATTTAACTCTATACAGAGGAAAAGACACCTTAAAAGAGAGGCTCAAAATGCCTTGAATATGTCTTTTAGAAGTGGTAATTAACTTTTGAGGATCATGAGTGACTCCTTCCAGAATCTGATATAAATTAAGATCTCTACCATGCCCTGGCCAGGTGGCTCCATTGGTTGAAGCATTGTCTTGTACACCAAAAGGTTGCAGGTTTAATCCTCAGTCAGGGTGCATAAGGGAGGCAACCAATCAATGTCTCTCTCAGATTAATATTTCTATCTCCCCCTCTTTATCTCTCTCTCTCTCTCTAAAAAAATTAATAAACATATCCTCAGGTGAGGATTTAAAAATAAGATCTCTGTACCAAGAAAAATGAACTCAGAATTCCAGGAAGTTCCACAGATATCCTAAACTCATCCATAGATCCTCTGAACAGCCACAAGTCACACTTTAGGAACCCTTATTTTGGAGAAAATAATAAATATGCAGATATATTGTCAAAGCCTTGGAATGGGCCACATGTAAAGGGTTTCTTTACTCACCTGAGTGGCATTCATAAAATTGGCTGTGATCACACAGCAAGAGGTAAGCCATTGCATCTTTCCATGCAGGTCTACTGTTCCACGGAGATCTCCAATAAAACCAGACTTTGAGCCTCTGAAATTATTTCCTCCTCTCAGTGGTTTTAAGGCGAGAGGGCATTATTGATCTCATGTATTAAATAGATCTCTTTGTGGCAAAGAAAGCATACCCCGGAGACTTGATTGCACAGGATCTCCACACATTTCCTCTCCATTAGCAATGCTTTGTTTACTTAAAAAGTGTAGGTCCACAGTTTCATCTCCTGGACCCAATTTCACCATAAAAGATTAAAGAAACCAAAACCAGATTTTTTTCACATTAAAAATGATGAATTCCCCATGGAATTAGGTATATGAATGTTTGCACTTAGCACAGAAAGTCTTCAAAACACTACTGAGGTGAACCAGAATTGGCCAGAAATGCATATTTTCCAGATTTTGAGTCATTTGCAGGGGTCCATTGTAGGGGTTTTGAGACATATTAGAGAAGACATACTCAAAAAGAAAAAAAAAAAAAAAAAAAACTAAATTAAGGAGCATTAGGTAAAGTCCTAATTTGGAGTGGCTTTGAACCAGTGAGGTTTCACAGATGTACAATGACAATCCGTTGAGCAAGACTTTACACCAGTCACTCTCTTCACTAATCTATAATTCATGTACAGCCTGCTGCCAAACTAAAAGGATGCCAAGTTACATTAGTTACAAAATGCAGAAAAAAATGTAAGTCGCTCTTTTTTATCATTCCTGGCAGGCTTCCCTACCTGAAAGAAATTAAGTAAAATTTTGCCAGACACAGAAAAGAAACTTCATTTCTTTTTTAGCCTTTTTAGAACTGGCCAATTGCAAAGCTACCCTCTCCTCCCCCATCCCCCTGCCCCCCTCCTTTTAAAAAAATTATATAAAGCTACCTCAGAAACTACTAATTTTCCATATTTGGGCTTGTATGCAATTGAACTTCACCAAAGCCCTCTCCATTTCTTTCCTCTTTCCAAAAAAGGCCCCATGATCAGGGATATTTAATGAAATTGTTTTTCACCATCAGTTAAGATGCTTCCCTTACATTCTTTCCCACAAAATTTAAAAAAAAAATCCCAAATGAATTAAAAAATAAGAATTAAAAATAAAATTTGAAAAGTATATATTAATCCCAATGCAATGAATCATAGGGATATGATAAAAGACACTGAGTAGTTTAGCACGGAAGAGATAATTTCTTTAACAGCAGTTGAGAGGAGGGGACCTTCAGAATTAGGGGTCTCCAGCCCACCTTGCTAGCCCACCTGCCCTTCATTGGAGACAAAGTAGAAGAGCATTTTTTTATTCTACCAATTATCTTTTAATTGATCTACCTCACTACCCTGACCAGGGCCACTTGCAAGTGGATATTTAACATTTTTTAAACAGTGGGGAAAGGCAACTGTAAAAATAGATGAACTCTTCCACTAACCTAGAAATTCTATCTGCACTAATGTCATTAACACCCCGTAACTCCCAAAGCTTTTCCCCTACTTATCTTATTTACTGGTTTGCTACTGGAAGATGGGAGGAACTATCAAAACTTTTAGAGCTCAAGTGCTTTCCTGGATGGCATAAAATATAAATTTTTTTATTTTTATAAATATAAAAATATAAATTTACTTCAACTCAGTAAGCCCTATGTTTTAGTGTCTTGCCTAATTCCCCTTTTATTCAAATACTTAAGAGATTGCTTTGTGCCTTTTGGACATATACATGTACACCTGGAACAAGTCAGGAACATCATTTATGTTTTTTATCTTTCAAAGTCTTTCCTTGGTTTGCCCTCAAGGGCACAGCTGACCATGTGTGGCCTACACTGAAGGCTGATTAGTGCCTCTTCCAAAAAGCCAAAGACCCCGCCAGCCTTCCAAGGCAATCCCATTCTCCTTGCTACTGGTTGGTTTAGGAGCAGTCCTATAATGCAATTTTAGCCACTCATTCACCAGGAGAGGTTTGCTAGGGGTTACATGAGAAGGTATACCCTTAAAAAAGTTTTTTTTAGGGGGAAAAAAATAAAATAAAAGATACACACTTTCTCTGGAAACATTGTCATGTCTGGAGGTGATACCTAGGATTGGTGCAGCCTCTTACTAACCAGCCCAAGAATAAAGCCACCCCTCAATGGATGGTAGGGCCAAAAAGGGTCACAGAAACACAAACACAGAGCCTATATTGTGCCTGGAACCTGCTGTACCCTCAGGATATCTTGTAACGTAAAACTAATGAACCCCCTTATTGTTCCAGCCAGTTGGGTACAGGTTTTCTGATCCTTTCACCAAACAGTAGCCAAACAGCAGCCTACTCAGAGGGTAAATTCCCAAAGACCTTTGTTCAAGGGACATTCCTCTTCGTATTCTCACAATTCCCATCCCAGAGTGTAATGAATAGTAGTTAAATAAACCAAAGGGGAAAACATCCTGAGGCCAGAACACCCATAAAATTTCCCTTCACATCATGTGAAATAGGCCAGACTTCCTGAAAAATCTCAACATATGTCTTTAGAAAAAGTTTGGAAACTAAGTTATAATAATTACTAATGATACAGAGTAATATCCCCATAGAGTGAGCTTGGAGGCAATAACCTTTTATCAATTATTGTCATCCACTGGGGGCTTTAAGGAAAAAAGTTACACTCTAAAAACAAACAAGCCACACACACACATAAAAGAACTATCCAGAAGTGATAGAAATAAAGATAAAGTAGGGAGGTATAAATTGAAGAAAGAAAAGCTCAAAGATATAATTCTGCCCAACCAAGGGAATTTAATATAGTTGTTTGCTTGAGAGATTGCACTTCTAAGTAAATCATATTTTAAAATTACCAATGCATAAATGCAATAAACAACTTCATCATCAGCTGTATGTCATGGGCTTTAAAATTACAATCCATACTTCTCTAAGTGGATTACTGAACATTGTGGGGTAGAGAGCTGCATTATAGAGAGCGAGAGCTCCTCCATTACTGATAACAAGTTTTTTTAAATGAGCAAACTATGGAGTAGAGGCCCAGCAGAGGCAGTTTTGAGCTGTTGTGGGCTTTAGCTAGTTGCTAGGATAACACTCAACACATCGATCTCAGAAAAGAGGACAGTGATCCAACGAGCTCCCTGCACTTCCCTGGAACATCTGGGTGAATGTCATTCTGCTTTCTTTTAAACTGACAAAACTGACTCTTCAGATGGAACTGATAGAAAGTGAAAGACTGAATCTAATGTGCTAAGAAGCTGTTAAAAGATTAGTTTTGGCTTTCTGTGGAAAAACAGTTATGCTGGATTACAAACACATCTGCCACACACTCAGCAAACTATCAGAGAAGTCAGATTTTCCTCACGTTTTACTTCGTGGACCCTTTTCAATTTTCAAATAGAACACAGTGCTCTGGTTATTGCTTACATGCATTTTCTTTAAATAAACTCAGAACAAACTTAGAAAGCCTGATATTGTGTCCTATAGAAACTATTTTTTTCCTAAACACCCAGAAGGAAATAAAAGTTACATCTTCTATATCTGTAGTGCTTTATAGTTTCAAAACTCTTTAATGGGTATTAATTTAATAAAGAGCATTCATTCGCTCACTTGCATGAATTCATTTAACAAAAAACAAAACAAAAAAAAAACAAAAAAAACCCTAGGCTTCTTACAGCTCTGCTTAGAGCAATTCTACAAAGAAAGGGATATGCCTTTGTGTCTGCTGTCCCATTCATCCATCGATTCAATCAACGTTCATGGGCTTTCTAACCTCTGGGAATACAGCTGTGGGAAAAAGATAGAGTCAAAACCCTGTCCTCATGGTACTTGCATGCTCATAAACACAATATAGCTGCTATACATATTTCCGTTTCGTTATGGGTCCATCACTAGCAAATAGCTTGGTTTTTCTGTGCTGCGTCAAGTGTGGAAAGTGATTTAGATAATTACTTGAAGGAGCAAAGCCCCCAAACTAATAAATTAAGATATATTTCTGATTAACAGCATGGAGAAAGTTTATTTATTAATTCATGAAGAAAAAAAATTAAGGCTCCTTCGAAATATTTCTCAAATAAGAGAGTGAATTTTCCACTTACCATAAACCCAGTGAAGAACAGAGAACGTCATAGTATTTCATATATTTTGATTGATTTCAGAGAGAGAAAGGAAGAGGGAGAGAGAGAGAGAAGCATCAATGATGAGAGAGTCATTGATCGAGCCCACAACCCGGGCATGTGCCCTGACCGGGAATTGAACCCCGATCACCTGGATCCTAGGTTGACGCTCAACCGCTGAGCCACGCCCGGCCAGGCTCAAAGTATTTCTTATACTTGCCTATTACACAGACTCATTCTTAACAGGGCATATGACTTTTTTTTCAGTTGAATACTTAAATGAAGTCTTAGATGTTAGTTGAATTATCTAAATTTTCCAGATTAAATCACACACACACACACAGATACACACACATCTTGGAAAATGAAGTAAATTAAGTTTGTTGAGGTTTTAGTAAGTGAATAGGTATGACATGCTTAAAACAGTGCCTTGCAAAGAGAAAGCACTCAATAGATGTTACGTGTTACTATTATTTCACCAGATTTAAAGATAAGAAAACTGAGGCTCAGCGAGGTAAGTTGCTCATGGTGCAAAGCTGGTTCACGATCACCTCCCTCCTCAGATGGACCTAGACTTGGTCTTCCCCCTCTAGGGTTTTGTCATGTCCAGCCCATCCTGTACCTCATGGAGTGAGACAGTCATCACTCTAGTGCTGTCTCTGTACCATGTTAGAACACACTAAACTTGGGTAACAAAAATGCAGTAGGTAATCTAGCACCCACCAGCCCTAAACCCAGCCATTTGTCACTTTAGCAATGGGAATATAGGGTTCTGAAAATATTGAAAATAAGATACTCCTTTTATGGGAGATGGGGCATGGTCAAAGTGACAGACAGCGCTGAGTAGGTGTTTTCCTCCTGAGGAGCCAGGGCAAGGTTCAGGTCGCCAGGCGCTGGGAAACACCGAACACAAACGCCTGCTTTGTAATCTGTCTGGGATTTTTTCACTTTTCTTTAATTTACCAGACATATTTCCTGGGCACGAGACAAGGCCAAGGAGGAAACCTCGCAGCTCCGTAGCTCCGACGGTCCTGCCTCTCCTGGCGCACAGGTGCTTGAAGCCTGTATGGGGAAGGGCATGCAGTCCTGGGGCCAGTTGAGGCAGAGGGAAGGAGGCAGGGAATGAGAGTCCTCTCTTCTGGAGAAAACCCTGTCCTTATCTAAGTCTATTAAAATTAGTAACATAAAAAAAACTCTTACTTTAGCACTCTTTTCATCTTCCGTATGCCTCCACACTGCAAAACTTTGTAAAAGTTGCTCATCCTGTACTAGTTCCAATCTCCCAGGTCCACGTGGAGTTATTAAACATCTACCCAGTGTAACGGAGCTGTAGTTGGTTAGCAGGGTTCCTTCTTTAGACTGACCCTGCTAGATAATATAAGGGACTTTGGGGGGATGTATTTTAGTTTTAAGGCCCTTTCAAGGCCCAGCAATAAGGTCTCCCGATGCTCCAAGAACAGAGTGGGTCCACATTTGCTGACACCCTCAGTGCTACAACCGTCCCACCCAGGAGGCCTGTTAGGAGAACGCTCCTTCTTATCTGTAGCTGGCTCTGGGGGTGGCAGGTAGGAATGATGGTGAACAGAGCAGAGTCCTCCTGCCTCCTTGGGGGCTGTCAGAACCTCTTCACATCGAAGAGGCTGTTAGGGCCATCCGCTGGCTTCCTGGAATGGTCACTGCAGATTGTGGGTCAAAGTTCTATCTTTGTATGTGGTCTGACCATGGTGCCTGTGGATAGTGAGTCTCTCATGCACAGGGAGGGGCTCAGGCCCTATCCGACTTCTGGTGCCTGAAGGCTCTTTTCAATTTCCCCTGAAAGCTGGATGCTGGATAAGCTCTGGCTTTAGTTACAAAGCCCAAAGGATCCGAGAAAGCCAAGTATGTGTGCCAAGCAGCTCTGACCTGCAGTATTCATCAGGACCTGGTCCCAACTGCAATCCTTACAGTCTTAGAAAGGAATCTCACCAAGAAGCCAGAAAGAATCATCTGGTGTCGCACAGGATAGATTTACTGGTGAAAGAGCTAATGATAAGAGAATTACAAAATCTTCTTAGTCTGTTATTTAAAAAATGCGAAAGTACTTAGCATCCTTCAAAGGTGAAAGTGTATACACGAGTTTAAGAGATTCTGTTGCTTTCTGTCTCTGAGTCCACCGATGAGCCCAGGGAAGCTGTTGAACTCTTGAGGGGACTGTGTTGGGCTAATAATCCTCTGGGGATAGGAGGTGACAGATGCAATGACACCTCTTCAAGAACCAGTTTCCCTCAACAGCCAGGAGTCACAAAATAACAGAGCTGGGCAAGGCAACCTTGGCAAAGTCACTCTGATTGTTGAGTTCAAGAGAAGGTCAAGAGTTGTGCAGAGCACACCACCCAATTACAATCTATTTGTGGAAAGCATAATATGTATTTTCACTAAAGGTTGACCCTATGCTGAGGAAAATTTAGTTGGCAGCCTGGTGTTTAAAGGATCTGTATCATAAACAAAGTATGTGCAAAAGGAAAACTTCACAAACAAATATTTAACTCAAAAAGAAATAAACTGAGATGACAGATGAAAATGAACTATGCAGAGTATATACTGGGCCAACATGCTCAAGGTGACAGAAAAGTCACACAGCTTTCTGAAATGGACAAGCCCTGAAAAAATGAGCCCCGGCTTGAGCAATTCATTTACCTTCCAGCCAACCACAAACTTACCCAGTAAGCCATGAAATTGCTTCTGGAGGCAAACTGTGGTCAGGCCCGTGAAGACAATTTATCGCTTTCTGGAACGGCTTTCAAAAATTAAAAATAGGAAAGATGCTACATAAAAAGCTAGGTACTTCTTTGCATGACAAGTCTCATTGGACTAAGAAAATAGCATCAGCTAGCTTTCTATTACAGGACAAGAGTTAAAATTGGGATCATCTAAAAGAACCTCCAAAAATAAATGAGTAAAGAGATCTTTTCCATGATGTTTTCATACTGTGGTTTTGTGCAGCAAGGGGCTAGCTGGGTATGTGACCGAAGCATTGCGCGGTTACACCTCTGTGCCCTTCAGAGAGGAATTACACCCAGTCGTAGAATTACATCTGCTTCTTGACAGCATCTAATCTGAAATAAAACCCTGCTTCCTTGACCCGCACCCAAATCACCTAACACGAGCCCAAATTCTGTTATAAGTCCTTCCTGGCATCCCCTTGCTGAGACACCCCACAATCCCCCATGGAGTGGGGTTGCCCTCAGTGGAACGAACAGATAAACCCAAACTTTCTTCCCCAACAGGTGGATCCCTGGTGGTCTCTGACTGGAGGGAACTGTCAGTGTAATAATAGACTAAAGTGTTGGAACAATCTTATAGTTCAAACTGATCCCTTGTGCTATGTACACACAAATAAATAAATAAAAGTTAATGTGGAAAATTTAGTCAAACTTCTTTTAAGATTCACTCCCAATCATTCTTTATTTTTCTTTATTTTTAAAATATGTCTTTATTGATTTCAGAGAGAGGAAGGGAGAGGGAAAGAAAGAGAGAAACATCAATGACGAGAGAGTCATTGATCGGCTGCCTCCTGCACGCCCCCGACTGGGGATCGAGCCCACAACCCCGGGCATGTGCCCTGACTGGGAATCAAACTACGATCTCCTGGATCCTAGGTCGATGCTCAACCGCTGAGCCACGCCCGGCGGGGCCCAATCATTCTTTAAAACAGGATAAAAAAAATCATTAGCTGATGAATGTTTGTAGCCTCTTTCCCTGTCTCTACCTCTACCTAGAATTCGAGGCCATTCTTCCTCTCTCCCTGCCCCAGGTTCCCCAGTAGGAAAGGTGCTGACCAGCTTCATCAGCTTCTGATTAAGACTCACAGGAAAAACTAATTGAAGGTAAAATCAACGACACGATAAAGAGATGAGATGGGGTATTTGGGGAGGGAAAGGTCTGCACCAGTTGGACTTAGGGGATGAGCTGAGTCAGGGAAGAGAAGACTCTGGAAAGCTGCAGCAGGAGAAAACTTGTACGTGAGTAAGGTGAGGGGAAGTACTACTCCTGTGCTTTACGGAGGAACCATACTCCCTCAGCCCTCTCTCTTCTTAAAACAAAGACCAAAACAACTTCGTCTTTTGGGAGAAATGGTATGAATGATGTCAGTTTCTTTTAGTTATTTATTATTGTTATTTGTCCTTTGTTTAAAAAAAAATTATGTTTATTGTTGAAAGAATTACAGATGTCCCCTTTTTTTTCCCATTGGCCCCTCCACCCCACACCCACTCCCCGCCCCAGGCCTTCCCGACACTATTGTCTGTGTCCATGGGTTATGCATATGTGCATATAAATCCTTTGATTAATATCTCTCTCCTCCAACCCCCACTCCCCAACCCCCCAACCCTACCTTCCCTCTGAGATCCCTCAATCTGTTCCTTGCTTCTATGTCACTGGATCTACTTTGTTCATCAGTTTATTTTGTTCATTAGATTCCACATATGAGTGAGATCCTGTGATACTTGCCTTTCTCTGCCTGGCTTATTTCATTTAGCATCATACTCTCCAGGTCCCTCCATGCTGTCCCAAAGGGTACAAGATTCTTCTTGCCAGCTGCATAGTATTCCACGGTGTAATGTCCCACCGCTTTTTTTATCCATTCATCAACTTGTCCTTTTTTTTTAAAAATGTCCCTCTACCCCCTATGACTGCTCTACATTACAGCTGAGCATTATGCAAGTTACATTTAAAAGCTGGTTAAACTTTTTGCCTCATCCCAGCCTTCTTTGTGCTTGCATCCACCATGGCACCCAGAGAGGGAGAGGCAGGATGGCCTAGAATGTCAGGCTGCTGCCATCGCTCATCACCAGGCCTATCCCCCCACTGAAACGTGGACTCCTCGAGGGCAGAGGCTGGACCCTACTTATGTCACCTCCTGTGCACAGCTGTGCCTCGTGTAGGGTAGTCACCCAGCATATTTTGTTTCACCAAGGAAGTCCCAGCTGACCTCTTGTGCTCGCGATCATCACCCAGGCCTGTCACTGACGAACTGTAAGGAAGCCGTTATAAGTCAACCAGCATCGTCTCCTCCTGAATACTTCTGCTACTTCTTTATTTTCTTTCAAAATTCAGTTCCTCTTTTAGAATAATCATTAACGTTCTTATGAAGCCCTTTATATTCATTATTCATACTAATTCTCACAGCAATTCTGTGAGTTACAGGCACTATTCTTCCCATGTTAACTTTCAAAATCTGAGGCTTGGAGAGATTTTATGATGTGCCTGTGGCATAGCTAGTAAGTAATGAAAGAATGAGAAATTCACTTTTTTCATTTATCCAACAAAAAGTTTCTATAGAGTATGTGTCAGGCCCAGGGCTGGAAGGTACAGGAGTTTGTGCCCCTGAGAGCTAGCTCAGAAAGGTCCAGTGAGGCGCAGGTGCCCACAACTTGCACTGGGGTTGGTTGTGTAGAAATGTCCCGTCTGGGATTTTATAACTAACTCCACGTGCCCGTGTTCCTGTTGTGAGCTGCGGACTAAACTGTAGTTCGGTCTAGGGTGCTTCTCCCCTCCCCATCTGGCAAGGTCTGAAGACATTTTGGGTGTCACAACCGGGTGTGTGGATGGTGCTGGCATTAGGTGGGTTGAATCCAGGGAAGCTGCTGAACATCCCACCACACACAGGGTAGTGCAGTCCCCAGGACAGAGAGTATACCGTCTAAATTGTCAGTAGTGCCGGGGTTGAAGATATAAAGAGCAAACACCTGTACCAGAAATCAAAGATGCAACTAGTAGCAAGTCCTAGAAGTCTAATACAGTGAGTAAAGACAATACAACTGCAATATAAACATTTACTTTGCCAAGAGACTAGATCTTAATTGTTACCAACACTAGAAGAAATGATAATTATATGATATAACAGAGGTGCTAGGTAATGCTACAGCGGCAGGCATACTGCAATATAAACGTATCAAATCAATACTTATATACCTTACATTTACACAATGTTGCATGTCAAGTATAACTCAATTTTTAAAAATCAACGATGAACAAAAAAGCTCTCATTCAGGGGATACCACTCCAACTGCTCAGGGAAAAGCCCCGTGTAAAATTGGGAAAAACAAATTAAACCAGAGCACTGATAAGGAAATAGAGCCTACACAGCAAAATAAAATCAAGTTTAAATACTCCTCAAATCTGCAGTACTGGCAAATTAATCCAATTACTGGGAATTCTGCACATGCTGCCCCCGGAGCTGGTGTGCTGGAAGAAGGGAGATTCAATTTCCAGCCTCCCCCAGAAATTCTCCTGGGAAGAGCTGTTAGTTAGCTATCCTGCCTGCTACAGGGCTGAGGTTCTAGAATGAGAAACTGCTTCATCTACGATGAAACATGCCTTCTAAACCTGAGGTGGACAGGATGCCTGGCTCAGGAATACCCATTCTGTTTTAGAGGTTAAATGTGGACCCAGAGACCACCTCCTGCAGACCAGGCCTCCAGAGAGGGCATGAGATGGCAACCCCTTTCCTGGCTGCACGGGGCCCCCAACATGGGCAGCACTTGGCTTTTAAGAAGCTCTAAAGAATACTTTCCTCAAATATACTCCTAACCAACCCTAAGGGAGAAGTGCTCATTCTCACTGAGGTGAAAAGGGAGTAAAAACATGGCAAAATCCCTGCTCTACCACTGGTTAGCTGTGTGATCTTGGATAAATTGCCTCAGTTTTGTCATCTGTAAAATGGGGGGTGATAATCCACCTCATTAACTTCGTGTGAGAATGAAATAAATTAATACAGGTAAAGCGCTTAGAGTAATTCCTTGCCCACAAGAAGTGCTCTATAAACCTCGGTTACTATTATTAGAGTGTGAGCCCACTGAAGGAAGATGCTGCATCTCATTTGTATGGACTTCCTTAGGCTTAGCGGAGAAACTGTGCTACACCCGCAATATGTGAGAGTGATTAAACGGCCAAGCAATTTTGCATCTTTTTGATGTCAATATTTTATTCAGGAGCTTTCTCATCAATGCTGATATAATTTTGAGTTTTGCCAAGTCACGAGATTATCTGAGAACTTTTTCCAAGTTTATTTAGAGTTAAAATCAAGGGTAGTTCTCACAGAAACTTAGATTTAGTGATTTAAATGATTTGTAAAGGTTTTGGTCAGCACGGAGAAAAGGAACTGACAAGGGTCCACCTGGGGCCGCCGTGTGGGCATGGCAGGTGATAAGAGGAAAACAAATATCAAGATATTGTCTCATTTCCATTGAGAGTTCTCTGTTGACACATTTGTTAGTGTTTATTTCTACTTCTTTATTGAGTAAAGTGCCCTAATGTGAGTGTACAGCATAGTGGGTTGTAAATATGCATGAATTCTTATAACCCCCAGATCATGATCTGGAACAAACCATTCTAGCATCGCTTACCCCTTCCTAATCCACGGTCCCCATAAAGGAAACCCCTCTCCAGCTTCTATCACTATCGTTAGTGCTGTGAACGTCATAAAAAGAAAGGTATTTTTCTATATTTTCTGGGAGCTTAATTGTTTTACTTTTCATACTTAATTCTATGGTTCTTTTCACATTTTGTGTATGGAGTAAACTACATTCAGGTCTATACATATATCCAACTGCTTCATTACTATTTATTGAAAGGACTGTCATTTCCCTGCCGCAGCAATTTTCAATTGGCATGACACAAGAATTTGTAAACCATGAAGACCTGACCATGTAGTCAGGGGCACTGACCTCTTTTCTCTTAGATTGTCAAATTTAAAAAATGGCAAGAGCCAACACAACAATAGCCATCCAGTGTGTATGAATCAAAGTTATACATTTTTTTGTCAGATCGGCAAAAAAGATATTTTTTGGTGTGTCGCAGAATTTTAGTAATTAGCTTGTGTGCCATGCGATGGAAAAGGTTGAGTGTAGCTGCCCTGATGAGGTACAGAGCTACCTTTGTTATAAATCAGCTAACCCTTGATGCAGGTGTGTTTCTAGACTCTATTATGTTCCCTGGTATAGCTGACTATCCTTTGCAATAGCACCAAAAAACATTAACTACTTAGGAATAACCCTAATCAGTACCCCATTAAATACTTAGGAATAACCCATACTGAATTAATTATGGTAATTTTATAGTTTCGTACGTTTTGAAATGCGGTGATATACAAACCCTCCAATTCTGTTCTTCCAACTCTCTCGGAATTCTAGGTCTTTTGAATTTTCATATAAATTTTAAATTCAACTTGGATATTTTTTAAAAAAGTCCCTCTGTTAGGATTTTTATTAAGATTACATTGAATATATACATCAGTTGGAAAGAATGGACATAATAACAACATTTAATCTCTAATAGATGAGCATGGCATATCTCTTCACTTACATAGGACTTCCTTGAATTTTTCTCAGCATAGTTTGGTAGTTTTTGATGTAGTTTTTGCACATATTTTATTAGGGTTATTCCTAAGTATTTAATGTTTTTTGGTGCTATTGTTAAAGGTACTTTATTTAAAATTTATTTGTCAATAGTTTGTTTCTACTATCTAGAAACGTAATCAGTTTTGGATATTGACTTTGTCATGCTAAATTTGTTGATTAAATCTAATAATGTGTAGATTCACTTGAATTTTCTAAGTAAACAATCATGTCATGTGTGAATAATATAAATTTTACTTCTTCATTTTGTATTTTTATATCTTTTCTTTTCTTACCTTAGACGCCTGGATAAAACCTATAGAACAATGTTGAACCTCACAAGAGATTTGGTCCTGTCCAGAACATCCACAGAAACATTTGGTCCAAACCACAAGGTCCTTGAAATCTGGTCCTGTGCAAAGAATCCTTAGAGACATTTGGTTCATGCCAAAAGGCTTTTGAAATTTGGTCTTTTCCCAAATGTTCCTGGAGATATTTTGTCCACATAGTTATAAATCCTAATCTTCTGCAAGATTCAAACCCCAACCCATCTACCTAATCCCATCTGTTATTACCAGAAGGGCTACCAAGGCAAGAAGGGTTAATACTGGGAATATAAACACAATGCAATTATTGGGCTAATAAAACATGACAGTATTTCTTATGTATTAATCCTATAAACCAACAATATAAGTAAACATTTGAGGCTATTTGAATACAGGAATATTTTCTAAGTGCGAGCATTTTTTATAGAATCAAATATCAAGGACCATTTGGCATGGACCAAATATGCTCATGGAGATTTTGGACAAGATCAAATTTTAAGGACTTTTGACATTGACCAAATGTCTCTAGGATGTTTATCTTTTCAAAAAACCAGCTCTTTGTTTTATTAATTTTTTTCTATTGTCTTTTAATTCTCTATTTCATTTATTTCTGCTCTGATTATTTTCTCAACAAAATAGTAGCAAATCAAATACAACAATACATGAAAAAGGACACGCCAAGATCAAGTGGTATTCATTCCAGGGACGCAGGGACAGCTCAACGGCTGCAAGTCAGTGTGATACACCACATTAACAAAATATTTTTGTTCTATATATTTTAAGTATACATATATCATTAGATATACACATTTAGAATTTTGTTTTCCTATTTAATTGATCCTTGTATTGTTATGAAATGTTTTGCTTTATATCACTATGACTTGCCTTAAAGTGTCCTTTGTCTGATAGCCAGAGCCATGTCAGCTTTCCCTCGGTTAGTTAGAGTAGTATATCTTTACCATCCTTTTACTCTCACCTTATCTGTGTCCTGATGTTTAATGTATAAGTTGCAAACAGGAAATATTTGGGATCTTTAAAATCTAGTCTAGCAATCTTAGTCTCTCAATCATAGTATTTAGTCCACTAATATTTAATGTAATTACTAACATATTAGGGTTTACGTCTTCTATGTTGCTCTTTGTTTCTATTTAACCATCTGTTTTTTTGTTCCTTTGTTCTTGCTTTCTAAACTTCCATTTAATTAATCAAGTATTTTTCAGTATTCCATTTTATTTTTTCTGTTAGCTTTTAGTTAAATATTTTTATGTTATTCTTTTAGTGGTTTCCTAAAGATTATAATATCTATCTCATTCTTGGCTAAGTACCATCTACCTTAAATAAGTATTTTCAGCACTTCTTGACTAATGCAAAACAGCTTACTCCAGTTACCCTCGTCCTGCTTTTGTGCTATTGTTTTCAAATAGTTTACTTTCACAAATGTTATAAACCCCATAAGACATTACTATTGTTGCGTTAAGTCACAAATATTTTTCATACTTACTCCCAGTTACCCTTTCTGGGGACTTTCTTTTCCTCCAGCAGATTCTTGGGATCAACTTTTTTTTACCCTGAATAGCTTCCTTTAGGATTTCTTGTACTAAATGTTTCCTAGTTGCAACATTGTTTAACTTTTAATTGTCTGAAAATGTCTTTAGTTTGCCATTTTTGAAAGTCTGGTTTTTTTAGGACACAGAATTCTATGTTGTCAGGAATTTTTTTCCCTCCCACACTTTAAAAATATTATTCCATTGATTTATACTTCTGTAAGTTTTTATGAAAAGTTAGCTATTTGTCTTAGTATTGCTCTTGAAGATCTAGTCTGAAGCACATATGTTTCTCACATGTCCATATTTTCCGTCTTCCTCCATCACATAATATAAGCCCTTGATGGCAGGAACCACATGTGACTTGTTCATTCACAGCATCTAGAATTGAGCCTGGCACCTAAATATTCAATGCATAATTTTTCAAAGAATTTATAAGTAAATGAGTAATTGTATGTCATGAGTATAATGCCATGCCTAACACAAAGTGTCTACTTCACCGAGAGTGAAGGAATGAAGTCACTGTTCCTTGATAAGAGCCATTCAGACTGTTGCACAGATTCCTAGCTTAAATTAAATTTTACCACTGCACAAACATTTTCTTAACCATGTTAGTAGTTTTGATAAACTCTACTTATATATTACATATCCAGATAATAACATCTGAAAATAAGACATTAGTAGAGGTAAGATACTTTTTAGGTTATTTATTATATTAAAGATGAGCCAAGCCAAAGAGTGTTCTTTTGGAATTAGCTTTGAGATAAATAGCCTTCATAATGTAATTTGCAAAGAATGGAGATTTATTAGACACAGAGATTATGGGTGATTTTAAGCAAATAAAGATGTTCATGCTCAGAAAGCATATGCCTTAACAACCAGCAGAGCCATACTTAACAAACTGATTTTTTTTCCTTGCCCAAGTAAAGGAAGACCTCGTGTTTTAAAATAATCTCACAGTTTACTCTCGGTTGCCTTTTGCCGATAAGCACATTCAGTCCTCTTGTCTATTAACAAATGGTACGAAATCAACCTAAGTTTCACCTACGTGATTACTTAATGACTTCTAGATTTCCTCTGTATCACTTTGCAACGCAGGAGGCAAGTCTTTGAAGCTGGCATGCTTATCTAACCTCTGGTTCTTTACTGGAAGTATAAAACGGATAGGCTGTGCATTAGTCAGCAAAAACAATCGCTGAGCTATACCCAATAGAGGGTACAGGAAAGAGTGGGGACATGGGAAAACTGCCATTAATCCCTGAGTCAAGGACAAGATCTCAGATAATCCACACCCAGGAACTTTCTTAATCATGGGAAGGGCTAAGATCTGATTATCTTTATATTTTGAAATATCCATCTGGGGCCAAACTTTCTTGATAGCAGTAGATACATTATTTCCTCATTCAACAAATATTTGAATATTTGCACAATATTTGAATATCAGCACATAACTATTATGTGCTTAGTTAAGTATGTGGGACAGAGTGGTGAGTGAGATAGTCAAAACCGTGATAGCCGAGTAGCTCACAGTCAGTGGAGAGAGCCTGAGAGGCAGAGTAACAGAGCCAGCAAAGTGTGAAGAAAGGGCCATGATCAGATTGGAAAAAGACAGAATGCAAAGCTGGCAAGAGTGGGATGCACAGGAGTTGGCCAGGTGACAGTGGGGCGGAGACGGTGGGGCAGAGGTGGAGAAAGTGGGCTGCGGGTGAGCGATTCAGGAGCAGTCACAATGAGGCAAGCAGTTTTCTAGGAGCTAGAGCATGGCAATACCAGAACTTTCTATGAACATTGCCCAATGGGATGGATATTATGTGATGCAGATAAGTGTCCATGAATATAGCTGTTCTAGCAAAGGCTTTCAGGGATTTCCACAGAGCTACAATTGGTGATAATTATTTCTTAGGAGTACATATTACTATGATAATAGCTACAGTTATATGGTGCATGGTTGTTCTGTGTCAGGCATTGCACTGAGGGTCTGATTGTAGTGGCTGCCTTATCTCATCCTTTACTAACCTAATGATGTGGGCACTTTTAAAATCTGTATTATAGATATGGCCGCAAGGCCTTGGAGAGGGTAATTTGCTGAAGTTTATAGAACTAATCAATTGTGGAGCCAGGAGATGAACCTGGGTCTGCTAGATGGCAGAACCACTGTTCTTGGTAGAGGTCAAAGTATGTAACTAAATATACAGAATTATTCAACAAGTATTTATCCAGTACTCACCATGGTCCAGAAATTGCGCTAAAATCATAGAATGAAGGGATCTTAAACATTTGTGGCCCAATTATTTCATTTTGGTATGAGAAAACCAAGACTCACAGGAGTTGAGGGGCTTAAAGTGCCATCCTATCCTTGTCAACTACCAATGAGAGACAAATGCAAAAAACAACAACAAAAAAACAGAAGAAATGATAAAACTATGGATTTTATTTTAAAACATTTAGGGTTTGATGTCACCAAGATGGTGAAGTAAGGGACCTCAGCCTCCATTCCCCACCCCACCCCACCTCCCTAAAGATCAAGAATTAGACAGCAATCCACCAACAAAAATAACTCTGGGAGAGGTCAGGAGTCCACTTAAGAAACTTCAGCAGTGGAACAAAACAAACAGAAAATAACAGCACATTAAGAGAAGGAAGAACAAAGAACAGCTTCCATTTGCCGCATGGTCCCATCCCAGGCCGGCATTGTTTTAGGCATCTACTGGGGGACTTGGAACATATCCTCAGTGGTAAAAGGGGAACTACTGTATATCCAAAGGAAATGGAATCACTATTTTGAAGAGAAATCTGCACTGTTTATTACAGCAGTATTCACGATGGATGTCTATCAAAGGATGTATATGTATATGTATGTGTATGTGTATATGTGTGTGTGTATATGTATGTGTATATGTATATGTATGTGTATATGTATATGTATGTGTATGTGTATATGTATGTGTATGTGTATATGTGTATGTGTATATGTATGTGTGTATGTGTATATGTATGTGTATATGTATGTGTATGTGTATGTGTATGTGTATATGTATATGTATGTGTATGTGTATATGTATGTGTATGTGTATATGTATATGTATGTGTATGTGTATATGTATATACATATACAATTGCATATTATTCAGCCATGAGAAAGGAGGAAATGTTGCCGTTTGTGATAACATGGATGAACCCTGGGGGCATTATGATAAGTAAAATGAGTCATACAAAGAAAGACAAATATCGTATAATATCATTTATATGTGGATTTTAAAACATTGAGCTTGTAGACACAGAGTAAAATGGTGATTGCAGGGGCCAAGGGGTTGTGGAAATGTAGAGATGTTGGTCAAAGGATATAAACTTTCACTTCTAAGATGAATAAGTTCTGGGGACCTTATGGTCCAGCCTGGTGACTGTAGTTGACAATACCCGATTGTAAGCTTGAAAGTCGCTATGATGGCAGAGCATTAATGTTCTCCCCATGACAACAAAATGGTAATTATGTGAACCGATGGGTGTATTCGCTAACTTACTGTGGAAAAGATTTCTCAATAGATAAAGTGTACCAAATCTTCACACTGTAGACCTTAACCTACACAATGTTATAATGGCTTTATCTCAGTAAAGCTAGAAACAGATTTAAAAATCAGATACGTAAACATTCCTTTGAAGTTACTGCTCTTTATATTCAGTTAGTCACTTATAATGAATATGAGTTAAAGGAATGTTTATTTCTTTTAAATAAATCAAGACAAAAATTAAGGAGCTTTAACTCCTCCCCCAACCCC
This sequence comes from Miniopterus natalensis, assembly GCF_054644295.1. Taxonomy (NCBI): domain Eukaryota; kingdom Metazoa; phylum Chordata; class Mammalia; order Chiroptera; family Miniopteridae; genus Miniopterus; species Miniopterus natalensis. The sequence continues at coordinate 25,591,430 of NC_142085.1, forward strand.
TAAATTGCTTTCAGGGTGGAGTTTTGGCTCATGTGCCCTTCTATCTCTTCATTTTCACATTGTGCTGTTAGGCACCTTTCCTGGAATTATTCTTCAATGTATTTATAATGACTTTTCGCAGGCTGCTTGGAGACTGCTCTATTTAAATATGGCAACTGAAAGCAGCGGGACCTCCCCAGCAGAGGACATTAGGCTTTCAACTGGAGTCAGGAAGACTTTAAAAATCTCCCCACTTCAGCTGCCCGAAACTTGGCATTTGCCATTCCAATGGCGTTACATGAGATGCATTCACTGAATTAACATCTGGGGGTGGTTATCAATGTGTTTTCATCTGGAATATTTATTTTTGAAGTTTGGCCCATGCTTCCCATTTCTTTTTCAGAAGGTATATAAGATTCCAAACAGCTTAAGCAACCCGTGGCACACATCAACCTGGCTCCACTCTTGGAAAGGGCTCACAACAGAAAAACCTCTATAAGCTAAGTCACACTCGAATAATTTGGGCAAATTGCAGTGGGGAAGGAGATCCATTTGGTGGTAATTACTTAGCAAGGGTGTTCTTTATGTTAACCGCAAAGGTAAACTTTAATCCAGTTCCAGGAAGTCTCGTAGATTTCTACGTAATGTAGCCTAACAAGCCATGATTTATGTGAGGGCTGAGGCCATGATGGTTCTTGTTTTTGGCCAGTAAGAGTCCAATGCTCTTGAGAATGAGCAGCCATTCTCAAAGTATATTCCACAGAAAGTTGATAGGAAATTAATGTGGAAAAATAACTTTACAAAAAGTTCTTGCAGGCAAATAGGCTTGGCAAATGTCAGGTGAAATCTAAGGTGAGTTTTTCTGCTAAACAATATTTAGAATGTTCAATGGTCTATTGTGTATTGTGCCTCTCCAAACTTATTCGAAGATAGCCTTTTAAAATTATTTGTTTGTTTGTTTTTGCAGAGTATCTCACCTTCATCTTTTTCTTGCAGTGTGTCCTCATGTTTCAGGCCCAGTCACTACCCACTCTAAAATTCAGCTTTCTCATTTTCAAAATAGAATAACACTTTGTGTCATGAGGTTAACATAATTAAGGATGAAGTAAAAGTTTAGGTACATAATTGCCTTGTAAGTGATAAATTTTACAAGTGGCTATGTTTTTAGGCATGGGCATAATTCTGTTGGTAAAGATTAATATACATGGCTCTTCACACCTTTTGCTCTACAGGCACACCTAGGAGATATTATGTGTTCGGCTCCAGACCACCGCAATAAAGTGAATATCACAATGAAACGAGTCACACAAATTCTTTGGTATCCCAATAGATATAAAAGTTATATTTGTGCTAACTATACTGTATTCTATTAAGTGTGCCACAGCATTATATCTAAAAAAACCCAACAACCCCACAAAAACAACATACATTCTAATTTAAAAATGCTTTATTGCAAAAAATTGCTAAGTATCATCTGAACCTTCAGCAAGCTGGTAGGGTATCTTACCTTCAATTTGTAGAAAAGGCATGATCTATGAAGCACAATGAAATGCAGTACAATGAAACAAAGTATATCTGTATTTAAACATGTCTGTAGCCCTTCACAGATTAAAAGCATGAAAATTTTGTCTTCTTTGAGCAACGTTATCTCTGATTATGCTACTTTCACCTCTGTCTCCTACAGTTCTATCCATGGCCTCATCATTGCATCTGACCCTCCCAATGCTAATATTTACACATATTCAGCCTTTTCCACAGTGTGAAATTTTGGAGAAACACAGGCTTAAACAACGTTCAACAAATGTCATACATTTCATTTCAGCAGAATGTCTCAGAGCCTTAGTTATGCATAATGAGTCTCCAAGAGGGAACTGTAACTTGCTGCGTATTTTCCTAATTTATTTCACAAAGGAACTGCTCTTTTTCTGGAGTAACTATGGGTCCCAATGGTCAGAAGAACACATGTTTGGAAATGCTACTGTATAGGCTTTGTGGAAATGAAACGGCTTCACTACTAAAGACAAAGAGGATCTCAGAAACTATATCCACAGTAATCTCACATTGTCATTTGATATAGGCTAAGTGTGACACTTACACTTAAGTATAAATTACGGGAGCTAAATGTACCTATTGCACCCAGTATAATTATATTATCATAAAGACCATTTTGAAAACGTCACAGCTAAAATACTTCACAGACAGCAAAATCTTGAGTAACCTAAATTTCCCAAGGTATAAAATACCTGAACATATTAGTTTTCTTGTTAACTCAGGTAAATTTAGGCTAAAAATATTTATAATATCCTATAGGTATACTTTTTAGGCTTTGTCAATAGGTAAACATAATTGAAGAATTCTTTGATGATGATGATTTGAGGTCTTTATTTGTTCAGGACGATTAATTTCAGTGACTGTTATACTGTCCTACACAAGTAGAGAATTCTGGGGCTTTGGATTGAGCCTTTCCTGATCTCCAATATATCTTAGAAGCTTTTTTCTTTTTAATCACCAAAAGCTTAGTCTCTAGACATATGCATTGCATCACAGGGTTTCTAGTATGCCAATAATTATCTTAACATCCATGTTCTATTATTACTGAACCTGCAACATTGACAGTCTTTGGATAGGACAACTCTCTGCACCATATAAACCCCCTCCTCTTCCACTCCACCCCAAAAACCCAGCCAGAGATGACTGCACCAGGCTAGATAACTGATCCAAGCTTAGTGAATCAGATTCTTTCTTATCAGAATTTGGAAATGGAAACCAAAAGTTTGAGTCAGTGGGACAACAGTGAATGCCTGCACTTATAGGTAATATTTATTTGGGGCCAAGGGCATCCAAAGTTGCACACGTAAATGACAGCAAATGATTCAACTATTAGGTGTATAGATTCAACCACCTGTAATAAAGACAAAAATAAAATGGCTCGAACAAGATAGAAGATCTTGTTTTTCCCTCCAGACAAGAGATATTTTTTCTCCCAGGTAATAATCTGAACAGAATAGTCCAGACTTGATCTAGTAACTCCTCATGGGTGGTCAGCCCAGTTCTTCTTATCTGTGGCTTAGCCACCCTTTGGGTTACATGGTCCAAAATACCTCCCTAACACATCCATGTTCTAGACAGGGAGATGGAGAAAGAAGTATGCCCCTACCTATAATCACAAAGTTGCATGCAATACTTTCTTATCCAACTAGAACTTGGTCACTTGGCCACAACTAGCTGCAAGAGAGCCTGGGAAATATTCTCTTTTCCTGGGAGGCCATGTGCTCAGCTAAATACTAGGGTTCTGTTGTTAACAGAAAAAGGGAACATGGATATTAGAGGACAACTAGCAGTCTCTGAAACAGACTGTAAGCTGAGAAAGGCGGTGCTTAAAGAGAATCGGTAGAAAGGAATATAGAGGTGGTACACCTGAGAGCAGAGAGTAAAGTGACCTAAGGCTAAACGTGACCTAAGAGTAAAAAATTCTGAAGTTTCCAAAGAGGGATAGATTGACCTAGTTTCAAAGCATTCAGATTACCAATCTTCCTCCTATATTATTTCTATCCATTTGTCTGCTAGATTCAGAAGTTTCTTGCCTTTCCCACTGCATATGTGTCTTTAACATAGCAGATGCCAGCTGGAAATATTTAGAAATAGGTAACTTTTAGTAGAATTCTAGAATCACGGAAATCAGCCTCCAAAGGTTTTCTAACAAGCCTTGAACCTAATATTTGCTGTTGTGCACTCCTGCCTATAGACAGGGTTCCAGGGTGGGATAGGGAAGATATTATCTTCTACCCTGTTCCTGCCAGGCTAGAGAGATGTGAAAGATATATGTATTTATATGTATACACACACAGACACACAATCACTTGTGCCAAGATCCACTAGAAGAATATATAGGGAACTAATGAAAGGGGATGGAGGGAAGTGGGACTGAGACCTCTGTGTACACCTACTTTATAGTTTTTCATGTAAATATATTGTCTATTAAAAATAAAATTAAGATGTTACCAAAAAAAAAAAGCTAAGGATAGGCAAAGTTGAGGACAGAGAAAAGGCAGTGGGGCAAGGGTTGATCCTCTCAGGGCCTCCTGGAGCCTAGTATTTAATGGACACATCAACAGTGGCTTCACTCCAAGTGTCTGCCATGTCCATTTGTCTTCGGCGGAGACAGATGTGAGATTAAAGGGAACTGCTCCTAGGAGACAGGCTGCAAAGGCCTAAGAATTCCAGAGCAGGAGACGGTGGAGTGCCACCCCGCACAGGACTACATGGAGCCCAGCATTTGCTGAGGATGCAGGAATAGAGACTGGGAGACCGGGAGACTGGGAACGTGCTTGGAGGACCGCACGTTACATATAAGGGGAACCACGGTCCCAGGAGGGAGTGAAGGGCACGTCACACTGGAAGATCAGGGAAAGAGCAAAAAGCAGCTTTAACTATTGTCCAGATTCAAAGAGGAAGAATCCTGGAGTGTCTCAAATACCTCTCTTTTCAAGAGGAGTTAGTGTACATAGGGGTTCTCTCTCCCCATACGGAAATGCAGTATCCCCAGCTAACATCTTGACGGACCAGCTCTCTCCATGGAGATTCAGTTTACAAACTGTACACTCACCCTGGAGTGCAGCTCAGCTTGGACAGCGTGCTGGAAAGCTGGAAACCGAGGATAAGTGCTCTCTTTGTTTCCCTCTCCTTCCCCCAGACACTGCTAATTCACTACCTGGGTCTTTGGCTGGCAAAGCAACGTGGGCCTGGTGAGGAGACTATATTCTTTTTCCTGGAAAACTGTTCTAGGGTAGCACGCCTTCTTGTTGGATACGTTTCCAGAACTAGTATTGCTACATCAAAGGGCACGTACACTTAAAGCTCTGACAGACGTTGCCAAATCGTCTCCTATAGAGTCCCCTTCAGTTTTCTCAGTCGGCAGCAGCGCATGGCGAGGGCCTCTGCGCCACGTCCTCGCCAAGACTTTTCTCTATTTGCCAAACTACGAGGGGTGAACGTGATCTCATAACTCTTACATTTGAGTGGGGTTAGCCATCAATACACGAACACGAATTGTATTTTCATGTTCATTATGACAATTTTGTTCTTTAGCGTTATACTATTTCCCCAGTTTGTCTTTGGACTTTGTGGTATATTTTGATGGGCAGACATTTATCCATCTCTCCTTCATGGCTCCTGTATTTTGGGTCTTGCTTAGAAAAGAACTCTAAAATTATATTTCGAGAAATTCTCATATTGTCAGGCTTTTATGGTTTCAGTCTGAGTAGGGTACATTAACAGAATCCTATTCTGATGGAAGGCAGGTGTGCACCAGTTAAAATAAAAACATCTCATAAGACTGGGTATTTTTCTTATATAATGGTTCCCCCACAAAGACATGGCTCTGATCCCTGCCTCTCTAAGGCCATTTTCAAGTATTTCTCATAATTGAACCTAAAAATATATCTATAGAAACCACTGAGCACACGCACAACTGCCTTTTCATGCCTTGGGCAGCCTGTATTCTGTTCTGGCACCAGACAGAGATTGTTTTCACAGTCTTAACAACAGTCTCCAGTAAACAGATCACACTGCATGGGAGAACCACATTTGAAAGGGGCCTCAGTTGAACTTTCATTATTTGTCAATTTTCAGCATGAACCTACTTAAGAATTTCATGTGACAGGTCATTAATATCATGGGCTATACAACATCCATTAAAGAAGAATTCTTCTCAAGTGTTTTATTCCAAAACATTAAGAAACGTTTCCAAATATATAGTTTCATCAACTTCAAAATAGAGCCAATTTTTAACTTATCTTCTTATGTGATTTGGAGGGTCTGCCAGAAGTTATTTATCCTGATCTCAATCTTTAGGAAGACATTTCCAATGCCTTATGCTTTTGGGAACAAAACAGAAAATGTATTGGATATGCTGCATCTTGGTGTTGAAAATTCCAGAATTGATGGTAGGAACACGATCCTCCCTATAGATGTGTTTCCAAGGATTTCCTCCACCAACACAATTTTAAAAATATTAATAAGGAGCAAAAGGTTTTCTTTTGTACTCTCTACTGTCCCTGCCTTACAGGAAAAACATTATTATTATAGCTCTTATAAGTCCCAAATAATGTGATTCAGCCTAGTTAAAGTAGTAGTTCTAAACAGCCACAATACCGAATAATACTGGAAATCTAGATAAGACTGTTTTTACAAGTGTCAGATACTAAGAATGCTGTTACTCCTTTCTTGGGGGATATCAGAGACATGGTTACAGAACCTTTATCCGCTGATTACGCTGCATGTAGTCATCATGAGGGCTCCGACGTCTGTTGCCTCAAAGGTCCAAAAAATTTCTGTAATAATCAGAGGTTTTAATAGATATTTCTCAGCTACAGTAATGATAACCTTGAGACGATGTTTGCTTGTTATAGAGAATAAATATTAGTTGCTGGGAAATTTTTGTTAGTCCAATTAAAGTTTAGGTGATCCTTCCTTCCTTCCTTCCTTCCTTCCTTCCTTCCTTCCTTCCTTCCTTCCTTCCTTCCTTCCTTCCTTCCTTCCTTCCTTCCTTCCTTCCTCCCTCCCTCCCTCCCTCCCTCCCTCTCTTCTTCCCTTTCTTTCTTTCAAACATGTCAAAAAGTAGCATAAGGTGCCTTCTTCATGTAGGTACTTTACTCCCCAAAGACGAAGGTGGTTTTCTGTAGCCCATCCCATCTGTAGCTTCCTGCAGGTTGGTACCTCCTAACACAGAATGTCCTCAGGGCAGGACTCAGCTCTCAGTTTCCCTCTAAGAGGGATGGAGCTCCCTCCCCCAGCTCCTCACAGATAATTGGGCGAAGGTGGATGGAGCAGACCTCACTGTAAGGTCTTGTGGGCACAGTTCTTCCCGCGGGTAACTTTGAATTTGGAACTGTCACGAGGTGGTGTCTGAAGTTCTGGGCACCCACATGCTCCTTTCCTACCAATCGAATGTGACTGGTCCACACCTCCGCAGGTGGCAGAGACCCACAGGACCCTGAGGGGAAGGCGCTTCCTTTCATTTGGCGTGTGGGTGTCTTTCTCCTCTCCTTCTAAATCACCGTCCAGCTCCCCACAGGCCTGGGGAAGCTAGTCAGGACTGGGTTTGAAGGCCTTTCTTTGGGATTTGAATCTCTGGCCTGTAGGCAAGTAACCCCATGTCCCTGAGGCCTCCCTGCCTCAGCTGCTCTGAAGACCCAACAGAGATGGTGGGCAGGGAGGCCCTCATAATAGAAAAGACTCCAATGGCTGGGATTAGTGGAACTGTTTTTTTAAAATCAAAGTTGTAATAAGTAAGGTGCTACGTGTAATTTCACTGATCTGTTATAATTAAAGCAAGCAGTACAGTGTATACAGTGAAGATTCTCTTGCAAAAGTAGATTTCTTTGGAATAATTAGCATGCAGGCATTTAAATTAACAAATAACCTAAGATCTTAGGTTAATTCTCCCACATTATGATGTACATTTCCAATGTGGCTCTGAGCTACCTCCTGCCCCCTCACCGGTAGAAGCCGGCCAGTTCCCCACATCTTATAATCAGGTGCCACAAGGGGCAGAACTTTCTCCAGCTCCCTTGTTCTGGGCACTGTACAGGGTGGGGCAAAATTTGCTTACAGTTGTGAGTAGGCGAAACACAGAGTTTATTCTTGTATTATTATTTATTAATTATTGTGTTATTTTCCATAGAAACAACTGTAACCTACTTTTGCCCCACCCTGTATGTGTATTAATGCAGTTCAAGGTCGTTTAACACATCCCCAACTGACTTCAACCAGTGTTTCCCCCTTATAGCCTGCATTTGATTTCCTCATTCCTAATTACTAAAACTTGTTAAATTTTAGCTTTTATTTGTAGGTTGCCAATCTAGCATGTGCAGATTGTGGTGTACTCTTCTAAATCTTCATTTGCCATCTATTTGTTGTTGTTTAAGAATAGTTTCATAGATTTTTGAGAGAGAGAGAGAGAAGGGAGAGGAGAGAAACACGGATGTGAGGGCAACGTCGACGGGCTGCCTCCTGACACCCCCTACTAGGGATCAAGCCTGCAACTCAGGCAGGTGCCCTGCCCAGGAATCAGACCAGCAAACTCAGTGCGCCAGGTGACCCCAACCTACGGAGCCACACTGGCCACACCTGCCATTTATTCATTTTTAAAATACTTCTTGATTTAGAAACTCAAGCTTGGAGGAAGACTAGCTGAGAAACCTTAGGTTTAAAAACTAAAAGAGAGGCCCTCTGTGTCGTGTCATATCAGAGTGAGGGGAGTTTTCTTACCAGTAATTGCTTGGTAACCATCACTTAGGTCAATTAACAACAACATGGGTGACCCGATGGATAATCACTCTCGTGTATCTACCTCACGGGGAGGCCACGGAGGGAAGGCAACTGACAAAGATGATAGCAGGTCTTTGCAGCATTTTGAGCTCAGCAGAAAAAGATAAGCTTTATTTTGCATTTTCAAACGTGTTTTGGAATGTGTGCTAGAATCAGGTGTCCTCCTCCCCTAATATTTCCCTGCAAACATACCAGTAGGTGCATATCACATAATGTTCTGACATTTATAGTCATATATTTAGGTTTGGAACAACTTTCTGTCTGGCAGTGAGAAAAAGGCACTTCATTCCAAGGCCATCCTTGCTCTTAAGAGACCTGAGCACCACATATCAAAGAGATAAGAGGCAACTATAAGCCAAGATCACTGATTCTTGGCACAGAAGATGGACTCTCTACCCAGCTGGAGCCATAATTCAGCCTAATCCTAAACAGTGTTTACATATTATCCTCTAAAGTCCAGGATTTCCCTCCACAGCTGAGCACAAATCAACTGTGCGTTCTGAATACATATCACAATGTCAGAGACACATTTCTGTTGCTTCCCAATCGGCATTTTAAACCCTTCTTCCTTTCCCTTCCCAATCTCTCCCCTCATTTAGCTCTCCAGTGAGTAATGTTTGGGTAAACTAGGCAATTAAAAAAAAAAAAAAAAGTGCTTCATTTCACCTTTTTTTGTTGTTGTTGGTGGGAGAAGCAGGATGAGGAAAATTATATTTTTAGGTTTTTAAAGTTTCTAAAGAACTCAAATTAGGAACAATAAAGCAAGAAACTGCTCACTAAATTATAGTCCAGAACATAAGAAATCTAAAGATACGACCTGTTCATACAGGCAGCACGGTGCAGTAGAAAGAGCCTGGGTTTCGGCTTCAGACAGAACTCGGCTACTAAACACGGACTCCTGTTTACTAACTGGGTGACCTTGGGCATGTAATTCTCAGAGCCTCAGTTTCTCCAGACTTCGGGATAACTGTTATCTTAAAAGTTTGAATGAGAGCTAAGAAAACATGGTTCCTAGCAAGGAGGCCTGCAAGAGACCCAGTTCCTTTCATTTTTTCACTCTCTGTCCACTGTGATGTGTGGGGTGGGGAGTGCCAAACCCTCCAAAATGGCTCCAGTATTCTTTTGGCTTTTCTCTAGAAGTAATAAAAACTGGAAAACAGCTTTGTCCCCTGAAAGTTGATATACGTGTATGGAAATGAAAAGTGCTACCTCCATTGTTTGCGGATGGCTTAACAATAATTCACGGGCAAGCTGGCTCACAGCGGCTGCATAAAACTCCAAGTAGCGTTGCTTCATTACCACATAAAATCTCTTGGATAAACTTTAACTCAAAGTCCACAAAACAGTGCCTGCTCACGAGGTGTTTTTGTGAACTTCGGTCTTCTAGAGAACAGAATGAAGCAGTTCCTCTGAAAGTGATCTCACTGGGCACAAACCAAATGCAAAACCACAGTGGGGCGTGCAGACAAAGAGGGAAGGCCCACAGGAGCATGTTTGATCTGCTGCCAAACTCACTTCTCCCGCTTCACAAAAGAGTACGGGGTCTTTCAAAATGCATGTGCTGCAAATGTGGCATCCCATGGAAGAAAATTTGAAAGCGATATTAACCCTGAACAGCTGGTTCATTCCTGGGAGCTCCTAGGCAGCAAAGGAGCACGTAGGTGCCAACGACAACAAGCACATATTCCCAGCCGTGAGAATTAGGTGTTCCCTGGTGGAGAGAGTCTAATGTCTTCATATAACAGCAACCTAAAGTCTCCAGGGTTACAAAGGGAAGGAAGCTAAGAGAAGGAACACGAGGCAAGGCAATATTTAACCAGGATGGGGTGCGGTGGGTCCCAGTGAGTTCCCAACCTAGAGCCTTCACCCCATCAATCACCTCCCACCGTATTTGAGGAATGTTCGTTCATTAACCTCCCTGTGCCCCTGCATCACCCTACTAGGGAGGGAGACTCTGACGCCCATTCGTACTCTAACCTGTTTTTGTTTCTCGTGTCAAATGTCAGACAGCACTCCTCCTATGGCTTGGGATAGACTATCTCTGCTTGAATGTTTGTGTTGCTCATGTTTTCAGTATTATAAGTAACTTTTTAGTAAAGTTCTGAAGAAACACTCCTCCTCCATTCTAGATTGCGTTGAACCAGCAATTGAATTTTGATGTCTCGTATTTTTCATGTGAGATAAAAAGGACTTGGAGATTTTTAAACCAGTCTCTCCATTACATACAGAAGTTAAAGTGTGAGAATAGTTTTTCTGACTTTGTATTGTAGTAGGCGGTTTTCAAAGATGGCCCTCAAGGATCCCTGCCTCCTGGTAGTTATGCCCTTGAGGGTGGACTGGATCTAGTGATTTGCTTCTAACAGAATAAGGCAAAGATGATAGCATGTCATTTCCGGGCTTAGGTTATGAAGCCTGTGGCCTGTAGTCTTGCCGGACTCTCCTGTCTTCTTGCCTTGCACACTTTGATGAAACAAGCTGCCATGTCGGAGGGGCCATGTGCCAAGGAACTGAGGTGGCCTCCAGCCAGCAGCTAGCGAGGAACTAAGATCCTCAGTCCAACAGCCCATGAGGAGCGGAACCCTGATGACCAACCAACCAGTGAGTGAATTTCAAAGTGAATCCTGCCCCAAATGTGACACAGATGACTGTGGCCCCAGCTGGTACCTCGACTGCAGCCTCGTAAAAGACCCTAAGGCAAAGGGCCCAACTAGGCTTGCCTGGATTCCTGATCACAGAAACTGTGAGAGAAGTTGTCTGAAATCACCAAGTTTAGGGCAATTGTATAGCAATGAAAAGCAAGTATCACCCAATTTTGAGTTTTAAAGCCTAAAATAACTACAGATAAATAACTTAGAGTGCCTTTGTAAAGATGTAATTGGGGTTACTGCAATGAAAGCACGGCATGACATCACAAATATAAAACAAATTAACAACCCTCCAAAATGTATCAGTGATTTATTCTGAGTAGTGGGGTAAGGAGTGATTTTATTTTCCTCTTTGTAGTTTTATGTATTTACTAAATTTCTACAATTAACAAGTGAATCTTTATCATCAGGAATTGATAATAAACTGCATCACAGAAGGTATAAAATATCCCACTCCCCAAATGCAGTCAACATAGATCAAAGGACTAAAGAAAAGTTCCCGACTGAATGAACTACCTTTCAAACATGGTTTGACAAAAGCAAATGATTCGGACAGTGATACATGAAACTGATATTTAGAAGATACGTTTTCAGAAGTGCGTGAGAGCAAGAATGAGGAAAAGACACATGCATGGAAGCACTAACGTGACAGAATCAGGATGGATGCCTGGGACCACCTTGTAAAGCACTGCAGTCCAACCGACCAAGAACAAAGCATGGAAACTGGAATGGACATCATTTCTGATTATATTTGTTAGATCTTTTGGTTAGGTCACATGTACATGTGTCTCTACACCTGAAATAAATGTTTGAAAACCACGTGACTTGAAAACACTGTGCTGTGACATAGACAGTGAAGAGTTCCAACGTTTACCCACATATATTGTCAACGAACTTAAGCAAAAGGTAGAATATTCAAAAGCCTAGTTAAGGCTAAGTCACAAAGGCAGCAGGAGGCATTAGGACGCTGCTGGCCAGGTGATGGGGCGACGCTGCGGAGGGACTCATTCTGCATCGTGCAACGGTGGAGGGGAAGGGCGTTAACTATTAGCTGCCCCCAACCAGGCCATCACACTCGGCAAACCAATTTCAAAAGGTCACTACTTTTTTGGAACCAGATAATTCAATTAGACATGAAACAATGGAAAATGGATCTAGTTATGGAACACGGGCAATTCCAACTCTCCAAAGAAGAGACGAAAACTGTTTGAAGATAAAGTTGGACGCCCTGGAAAATCCAGAAGTGATGTGGTTTCCTGAGGGAGGTCATGATCATATCTCCTTTATGAAGTTACCATCCTTAGAAAAAACCCTGGCAAAAGGGTGAGGTACAGTAGAATGAGTATTGGTCTCAGCATGAAAAGATGTATCCACTCATTCATTTCCTAGCTGTGTGAGCCTGGATTAATAAATAACCTCTCTAGCTTCACTTAAGTTATTTATAAAATTCAAATAATACTTAACCTACTATTTCAATGACTGGTTGGGAACCTCATATAAGACATACATTTATGTTAAGAGCCTTATAAAGCCAAACTGAAACAAAAATCAATATGGGCATAATCAGGTACCTAAAGAAGCAAAAGGTTTCTCAGGAGAAGCAACCCCAAATTAACCCGTGAGCAGGCATGGCATTCTAGTCTGTGGTTCACGTCTGAGACGTTGCTTCAGACCTGCTCTGTTCCCCTGAATTCGCTGGTCAGTTCTCAAGCAGGTATATTGTGACTAAATTGTTGGTCAGAATGTACGTTCATTGACCGATTATCTTTGAAACAAACTTTACTACCCTAGTAATTAAAAACCTAACCATGTCTGCTTTTCTACCTGGGTGATCCTTCTTTCAGAAATGTAGTCTTTATGATAATCTGTTTTTAACTCATGTCCACAACTAGATCTAGTAAGTACATGTCAACATACCATACTCTTGAAGCCCAAGACTCCTGCCTTCTTGAAAAGTGAGAGCTACACACACACACACACACACACACACACACACACACACACACACACACACACACACACACACACACACACACACACACACACACACACACACACACACACACACACACACACACACACCCCCCCCCCCCCCCCCCTTACTTGGGGCTTCGAAGCACAACCAGTCTGAGCTGAGAGGCAGGCTCCTTACACCTTCTCCCCCACCCTAGGAGGTGACTATTGCTTTCTCCATGCCTGTTCTGCTATAAGCATAATACAAATCAATGAAGACTTGCAACAGCTGAGACTAATTTTTAACAAACTGCTGAGGCCACCAAAATTCACATTCTTGCAATCTTTAGACAATGCCCCAAATATGTCACTCTTGGTAATACATCCGCTCCTGTGTGCTCATCCAGACCGCTTTAGCCTCCTACCGCCCTGATTCCCAACTCCTCCCCACAGGGTGCCTTCCTCCCAAACCCTTTCTTCTGGGTGCCTAACACCTGCCTCCGAGGCAACCACCCATCCGCGCCCTCTGCTTCCTCCCATCGCTCGTCTCTTGCTTCCTGTGAAGGCTGCTGGAAAATCCCAGCTCAGATGAATGAACTTCCTGTCCTCTCTGTTCCTACACCAGGCTGCACCCTGTAGATCAGGGCAGCCATAAACCCAAGGTCTCAGCTCTTTCAAACCTTCTCTGTTCAACTCAGAGACCTTAACCTACAACCACTTCCGAGCTCCAGGCAGGACACATCTCCTTTGCTGACAGAAGTCAGTCAGTGCAGGGTAACTCCCTCAACTTCTCTTGTCCCGTCTTCATCACCCCTTCTTATCAAAGGCATGTCCCTCTCCAGGAGGTCAAGTTCTCCAAACTGATGTCTGCAGGAGACTTTGGCAGTGAGAAGATAAACAGGCACTCACTATAGTAGCACAAGCGAGAAGTAACAAGAGCCAGAACTGAAATGTCCCATCCCCACCCCCACTGACTTTTTGGAGGCTAGCGAACCAGGGCAACATGTGCATATCTCAGAGATACTGTGAGTTCAGTTCCAGATCACGGTCGCAAAGCGAGTATCGCAATAAAACAAGTCGTGGCCTTTTGGTGGTGGAGGGTCTTGCCTTCCATTCGTAAAAAAACACAACACCTGTGAGTTACGATGAAGCAAAGCCCAATAAAACGAGGTATGCCTGCAACGACGCAGAACCACGAGCACAGGTGTGCGCCCGTGAGTAGCTGGGGGCAGAGGGGGAAGGAACTTGACCGAATACTTCTACCCTGTGGACAAAGATGGCTCAGAAAGGTAGAAAGAAGAAAATAAGTGTAGAGCAGTGATTTAACTAACAGTTACCCTTACAGGATGCATGCACGGTGACCTCGTAGGATGTGGGGGGAAGAAGGGGATAAGATGTCTATTTATATTTACATTTCATCTAAAAGGAGGTAATTAATCTTCACAAACATTTACTACAGACTGACGCTGGTGACTGTCCTTCAGTGACCTCAGAGCCTCTCGTGGTCAGTACCTAAAGTGATCTGAGGACAGAGTGGCCATCTCAGCAGCTCCCAAACTCCTAGTTTGCTTTCAACATGTGCCGTAGATGGCAGTTTACCTATATCAAGCTGGGTGAAATTACATATTTTATCTCTTTTTAAAGAAATTAATCTTTACAAAATATGGCTTATATGGATCCCTTCAAAATCTAAAAAGCCAATATGGATTTAAGACACATACAATGCAAGGAACAAGTGAGAAAATGACTGAGATGACAGTTCTAGAACAAGCCCTTCACCAGCCACATCGTGAGTTAAACCAGGGTGGATCTCTTCAGATTTGAGAAGAATTTGGCCAAAAAACTCATCAAAGACTACTTGAAATATATATGTACACCAACACCAACGTTGTTAGAAATAAATCTCACTCCAAGATTATACTAGGCCTTGATAAATTAGCTAATGATAAAATGTGTGCAAATAATAACGCAGAAGAAATTAATATACATTCATTAGAAGCGTTCACTCAAAAAATTTTCATTGATGGAAATACGCCACCAAGATATCTGGAGGCTCCTGGCATAGAAGGCAGGTTCTAAGCCAGTATCACCAGGCACACAATCGCCTGGGCTCTCGCAAATGCACTGTTGGGCGGCGTGGGACCGCCCATTTGACCATAAAACACAAGCATTTCAAAGCACCTTGTCAGAAAGGAGTAAATTATAATTTCCTTTGTTGCTAATGTTTACGGCAAGTTTTAAAATGATCAAAAGAAAGGAAATGAGATCCTTTCCCCGACTCTCTTCCTCTTCGTTTTCGGGTCCATCCCCCTGAGGCCAACAGGGCACCTCCTGGACCTTCCGCCCAGATTTGCCGCGAAAGGCGCCAGGCCTGAGATCTGGCCAGGCCCATGCGCTTCCGCACCCATACCAAGGAGGCGGCTCTATCATTTCAAAAGAAGGTGGCAACACCTAAGAACCAGTAGTTTTGTTTTTTAAGACAAAAAAAGTCTACTCCATGATCCCGCTGCCCTAATGATTAAGAACTGATCAATTAATTAAACAAGGCGGCCATGAGGCCGAGGCGGCTCTACGGCCGCGGCTGCTTGGGTAAAACAAACCGAAACCGAAGCCTGTACACGCCTCAAGGTTATGAAATGAAAACGCTAAGGACAACCGGTCACAAGCAGCGAGCGAGGCTTGAAGCTGTAGCCGTCCCATCACCTCCTTACTCTGCTTCCGCCTCCACCACAGGAGCCTCCTCCCAGCCCGTCGGGTCAAGGGAGCACTGCCCGATCGATTTGGGCTCAGATAAGCTCTTCATGTTTTTAATATGCCTCAGTTTACCTTTTGACAGTCGTGGCGTCAGAAGAGGAAACTGAAGGAGGCCCTGGGCGCCCCGGGAGCTAAGGTACCTGCCGGCCGCGGGGCTCCCGCCTTCTGGCACTGCCTCTGCCCTGGAGGCGGCGGGCCACTCGCCCGCACGCGTCGCTGCAGCTTTCCTCCTGCGTCACGCGCTTACCGGGGTCACTTGAGCGTTTCTTCTTCCTGCCCGGGCCCGGAAGCCAGCCAGGGTCGGGCAGGTCCGGGGTGGACAGGGGCCGGCTTAGACACCGGGCTGGGGCCAGTGCGAGGCCTCGGGTGGGCCACATTTTGTTTAAGGCCGAACAGGCAGGTTAACCTTACCAAAGGTGAGCCTCCAGGGCAGGGGCCATGGCGGAGAATTTTAAAGCTGGACCTGTCAACTAAACAAGGCGGCTACTAGACAGAGGCGGCCCGAGGCCGTGGCGGACTGCAGCCTACGTGAGCAAACCCAAATCCCCGCCCGCAAAGGCCTCGAGGTCACAAAATCAAAACGCTAAGGACAAACAAGCACAGCCAGCCGACTAGGCTTTAAGCTGTAGCCCATCCACATTTCCTTGCTTCGCTTCTGCCTTTTCCTTATAAAAGTCTCTCTCCGAGATCTGCTGGTGGAGCCACCCTAAGCCCTTCTGGTTTCGTGCTTCCTGATGGCGATCAATTTTTCTCAAATAAACTCTTTAAAAATTTTTAATATGCCTCTGTTTCTCTCTTAACAGAACCAATCTTTACATTAAGATACCTAGAGTTGAGATTCTCTTCAATGTCCTATTTTTTTGTGGGTTTTCTGTTGTCGTTGTTTGAGGCAGGTGGGCAGGAAGGAAAGAAACTGAAAGAAAACCAAAAAAAAAAAAAAAGGAAAAGAGAAGGAATGTGTCCAGGAGTAGAGGTGTGTCTGTTGCATTCACTGAAACTTACCGGAGGCCTCTTCGAAGTCAGCCCGAGGCTCTAGGGTTAGTTCAAGAGGAAACAAGTATCAGGTATCTAAGCTTGAATAGCTCCCCTTGAGGACAATCGTTGATCACTAGGAGCAGTTCCTTAAGGCTTCTCTGAAATATTTTAAACCACTTATTTTTCTCCAAAAGATTATTTTACTACTAAAAAAAAAGCAAAACCCCTAGCTCTTTAACAGGGGTGGCATTCAAACGGGCTGAGATAAAATCATCCCCTTAAATTTGTCTTTGAAGTGGAAATGGAATCCCACGCGAAAGCGCCAAAGGAATAACAATTTCAGCTGCCTTCTTGGGTAACATGCTTATAATCAAATGCATGAATTATAACATGCGATCGCGTAGGTTAGAATTACCCTTTCCATCAGGGCCACCGCCTGAGACCCATGCCTTCGGAAAGAAGGAATTACTATCACTTAAAAGTGGCACCTAATTTCTGTTTGTGGAAATGCCAGGCTCAACTTTGCCTCCATGAAAAAGGTCAAACAGGGAACACATATTATCCCCCTGATCCCGAACACCACCACTGCCACTTGCTGAAATAAATTTACAAAGTTATGGGGAAAGTCGTGACCTGTCATGCCCAAAGTAACAATCTGCCATACTTCTAAGTATATTTGATACCACTTTTATATTTAGGGAAAGTCTATCATTTGCTTTTTAAAGGTACATAGGCCAGAAGAATATTACTATATCACTGTAATAAAATATTACCCTGCCACATATCTCCTAGGTTCAGCTTATGGTTTTTTTGGTGATTTATTTGTTTATTAACTGCCTTCCCCTAACAGGGCAGGGATCGGGTAGCCTCAGGGTCACCGACTAGCTGGCACATGGTTGGCACTTAATAAATATATTTGTAGAATGAGTATAATTTTATTATATATTTATTATATCATATCCCTGTGTTCGATGTCCCCCAAGCTTAGCCTATTACAGTATTAGTAAAAATACATCATACATATAACCCTTATTTTAAACAAACAAACAAAAAAACAGTAACAGATAAAGTTCACTTTAAATAACCAGGTATTCCATATGTTCAAGTGAATATGTTTTATTAAATGCATACTAATATCTTTCTATAGTGAGTATACATAATAAGTTAAAATGTATATATTTATTAAATATAGATATAATACCAGAACATGATTATTTCAGATGAGAAATCAAAATAAACCCATTTTTAAGTATCTTTTGGTCACTCCAAATTGATATTGCTCATAAAAAAATACACTGATTTTTTCCCTGGGGAAAAAAATTAATTCCATAGCAATGTAGTTAAGGGACGTGTTTATTTCATAGCTTTCTGCGAGCAAAATTGCTTTAATACAAAATGAGTTCAATGATACAGGTGCTACTGTCCACTCAAGCAAAAGAAAACCTCACAGTTTTATGAATGCACTTTATAATGATATTCTTACAGTATAATAGGTCTAATATCCAGGACACCTCTGGCCTCGTGTGAAGCAATGGCACAGAAAATGGTGTAAGGTTCTTGACCATCCGAGCACTGGCAGGTGCTCACAGTGACTTCCTGGGAGTCCTCTGTCGGATACAGCTTACAGAACTGTGTGCGGATGTGTCTGTCTTCCTGCCCTCCAGCCTTCAGTTTACATATAAATCATCTCAAAATATATCCCTTGTGTGTGCCTTTCCTCATTTCAGAGTCTCCACAAAACAAGAAAAAGTCATGAGGTATCCTTAATGTTAGCTACCCCCAAAGGGCTGTGGCTTCCAAGGACATGGACTTACCTGCAGGTACAGGAACTGATTTTAGTGTGTGCTCCCGATGTTACAGTGCAGAAGTGTTAGTGCATGTTAAACTCTATCTTCCCCTCACATATAACGTGACTTTAACCCCGGATTATCTGACAAAAAAATTATACAGATAAAATAAAAAGACAAATACACAAATAAGGCCATCTGCAGAATTTTAAACTCACCTCTTGCAATATTTCACAATAATTTCTACATCATATTTTACATCTTTCAAACTTAAATAATAAATGCTCAAGGAAGGGCCTTGGTGGAACCAATTGCACTATCTCTTTGAGGATTTGTCCAATTTGCTGGCAGGTGACTTCCTCTGGGGGGTGGGGATTTTGGAAGGCTTGGCTGTGGACGGCCGAGAACCTGCTCGGGGAGAAGGTCTGTGTGTTTGGGGGGCAGTCTCCACGTCTGAGCACACGGACTGGATTTCCGAAATGTCGAAGTCTGACGCATCGCTGCCTCGGCGGCTGCTGGCCCTGCTGCCAGCCTTGCTTCCAGCTCGGCTTCCTGGGCGGCTGGGAGTCTTCTTGGGATCTGAGGAGAAAGGGCAGAGATGGGTCACCCTTCTGCCTGGGCCCATCCGCAAGAGACTCCTGGAACCTAAATGCCACCTTGAATCTCAGCGATTTCTCTTGACGTCCTGTGGGCACTCACAAAATACTGTGGGTCATGGCTCTCTCCATTCCACAAGGGTAGGCAGCCTCCCTCTAAGTAGATGCAATACACAGAAAGCTAGATTTACAAACAAAATTTAGGTCTGGGCTTCCCCTGCCCAACACAGGATCCCACTTACTACCAACAGATAAAAGGAATCCAGCTATAATTTAAGGTTGTGCTTTCCAAAGTTTAATGTGTACACCCAGATGGGTGCAGCGCAAACACGATGCAGACCCTTAGGTGCAGGTCTGGCCCGAGGATAAGTAATTCAAAGCCCACGGGAACTGAAAGGACTTGAAACTTTAAAGAAGCTTCATGCTTGCTGAGCCCAGAACCCCCGGGGCTAGGCTCCCTGTGCTGTGGAGAAACGTGAGAAGCACTGGTGTAAGGCCCAGTGTGGCTGGGTTTTTCCAACCACCCGAAATAGAGCCCAGGACATTTTCCGAGCGGACAGAAGAACCAAGACTTTCCAGCTAAAAGGGGTAGGATACTCCTGTTGTTTTTCTTCTGTTCTCATCTTTCTCTGGGACTTTCCAAAAGGGATTTTCTAGTCACTTATTCCCATGACTCATTTACCCCCTACCTCTGTTGGAGGACTGGGGCTACGTGTCACTGCAGAGCACAGCATCACCAACCCGTGATTTCTTCCCCAGGGGGAGGACAGGGGACCTGCATCTTCAGGGCTCGCTGCGCAGCCATGGAAGAGAGACGCCCCCACACTCACCGGCAAACTGTGTTCGGACTCTGGCGGCTGCGGTTGTTATCAGGCCACTGTCGTCCCCGGAGTGGAAGCCTTTCCCTGACAGATACCCTGGAAGTCGCAGCTTGCTTCCCTGTATCGGTGTTCCCTGCATTCAACCGGGAAAGGACATCTCAAGATGTTGCTCGTGTTCGTCTCCAAAGCACTTTACAGGTGGCTGCAAACCCTCCACTAGCCCTCTGCAAGGAGGCGTGGGGTTCTCGTGGGCTTGTCCCCACTAATTTCTTATTCCCCCCGAATTCCGAGGAAACCTCCCAAAGACAGTGAATTCACGTTGAAAGGGAAACACACACACACGGAGATTCCCCAAATGACAGCAAGGAAAAAAAGACAAATTAAACCGTGAGTGCTTTAGGGTCTTGCAGCCCGTCAGTAAGTATTAGGGAGTTAAGAGGATCCTGTGTAAATGTCCCACAGCTTTTTTATCCACTCCTGGCGGGGAGAGATTAACCAAAGGACTTAGGCGCATAGATGCATAACCCACGGACACAGGCAATGGTGTGGGGAAGGCCTGGGGGGGCGGGGAGGGGTGAAAGGGGTCAATGGGGGAAAAAGGGGACATCTGTAATTCCTTCAACAATAAAGATAAATTAAAGAAAAAGATAAAGAAAAGCATTTTAGGTAAAAACTAAAAAAAAAAAAAAAAAAAAATAGAACTGGTGAAACAGGGCTGACTGCATGGTACAGAGAGAAAGTGGGGCTCTGAAAAGTGGTGCTTGGATATTCTGCAGTGGCCAACGCTTTTAGGAAACTAGGCAGAAATAACAGAAATAGAACAACACGTAAATAAGTAAAGGCCAGACAGCCATCACTTAAACAAATTAACTGCCCAAAAAAGTGACGTTCTAGGATGTGGTACGATGAACTCCATTCCTTGGCTCCATCGCCTTCTGCGGTCCTTACATGCAAGATACGCAGGCAACGTGTGGGGATAATTCTTTCAAAATTCTTATAGGAGCTCACAGAGGCCGTCTAAAGCAATCACAACTATGACATTTTATTGTAAGTCTAAAACCACTGCGTTTTTTTATAGATCACTACAACATTTTAAAAGTTCTCCCAAATTTAAAAAAACAAACAGATTTCCTGAGGAGTGCAGGGATTGTCATATTCCTTAACGAACTCACGGGGAGCTATTTGGAAGAAATTAATCCAAATTGTGTGCATTTAAAAAATTAACTCTTCCTTTATGAAATCATTTTCAATGTTTAGGAAAGCATGTGCAAGACCTTATGATACATCAGGGTTACAAATCTGTAATAGTAACATCATATTCACAATTCATTTACATATGCTTTCTATACATATATTTCAAGTTTCCTATACATATATTTTACCTACATGTTCTACGCATAAATTTAAGCATAGAATTTATATATAATTTGTATATAGATAATTTAAGTTTTCAAAATATTTTCAAACACGTTGCTTGAGGCTCCTTAAACTGTTCTCAGTTCTTGCTACAATAGATGCATCACAGTGACAGGCATCTCCAGGACAATAGTATTGTATGGACAATACTGAGGAAGACTTGAAGAGTGAGTTGTTTCTGCCCCATTTCCACCCCTATCATTAATGTTATTTCCCTCATTTCCATCTGAGGCAGGAGGGTAACAGGATTTTCTCTGCCTACATCTTATTACTGATGTGAGGGTTAAATAATAGATTAAAAAGTGTTGTGAAAAGCTTCAAGGGCTTTCTAAAGGCACTATATCACCTTTACACCTGGATCCTGGCCTTTGACCTGAAACACTTCCTTCAATTCAAGAGAAGTTCCTTAGGGATTCTCTCCCCCTAGTTACTGTGATTCTTTCTAATCAAATACGTGCTTATTTGGTGCCTAAGTTTGTCATTTTACAGAGACGTCCCTCTAAAAGATACATGGTTGACTTTCCATGGAATGTAAATGATCTATGTGTTAATCTTGGCAAATTTTACATTACGTAAACATCTTACCCTCATATATCATGCCGTATTAAAAAGTCTAATAAAGAAACGTACCTTTTGAAAACGACACACAACTGCTTGCCTACCTAAGCCCCAACCCCCCGCTCTGATAACTAAAAGGTTTATGTCTCACCCACCCGCCCACAGTTCTTGCGCAGAAATAAATGTAACAGGCATTCAGAAAGACCTTGCCTACAGTGAACACTCACTAAAAATTCTTTTAATGGAAGTGATTCCTCTTGCAAACAATACTGCCTCTCATTCTCACCTAAAGGGGGCTGGCTGCATTTCTTACGTCTAGAGGCAAAAGGGTACCATCAGCTCTGAAAGAATCTTTACTTGAGTCTGGGTGTAATCTCCTGTGCTTCACTCTCCCGAGAGTGAAAAATAAAATTAAGTATGAGTAGGACAGCAGAAACAAACAAAGGAGATACAGAGCCTGAAGGTGTGACTATGTTAAGCTGACACTGTCCAAGACGCAAAATGTGTGTCTCTTCTATTAACCCTTTACTCTCACATCTTCCAAGTCCTGCTGGGTTCACAGTTGTTTAATAGGCGTCTATTAAAAAGACACAGCAATATCCAAAGTACATATATCAAGGGGGAGGTAAAGCAATGTTAGTGGGTGACAGTTTCAATGAAGGAAGGCTGTTAGACTAGGATCTGGGCCTTACGATACCTCTGCGGATGGCACGGGAAAGTCTGAGCACTCTGCTGGCTTACAAGGAGTTGACATTTTGCTGTTTGTCAACCATGGTTTACCATAATTGCGTGTTAAAGGATGGAGGATCTGTGTGGAACAATGGCAAATGAAACGTAAAGGAGAGCAGATAAAACACAAAGCCACAGAAAGAGATATTCATAGCAAAGACTCCCATTTCACAGTAAGAACAATAATAATTAAAAATACATGGAAAGATCTGATGGCAAATCATACACGCCAAAAAATATATATGAATGAAGCTTTACAAAGAAAAACCAATTTGAAAGGTAACCAAAGCAGCACCTAAACAGACAGTCTCTAACGGGGCCAAAAGGCAAAAGCACATATTTAAAAAAAAAAAATCCTTCATTTGCCATGTTGTGAGAAGGAACACAAATGGAGAAAGCTCATAGATTCTAGGGTCCTAAAACATTCAAAATTATACTGGAGACATTGATCGCACGAGAGGAGCAAGACGTCTCACACTTGAGTCCTACCTTGGGTGTGCTGGTGGCGGGGACCTGCGGGGAGGCCGCCGGGCCAGCTTGGCTGGACACAGAGGTTGATCGGTTGGGCGAAGCTCCTCGCGATGAAGGCCGTGATCTTCGGCCCCGGGGTCGGAAAGCAGCCATGCCCTGGCTGGCGCCATCTGCCAAAATGAACTTCTCCCGAAGTTCCATGTTCGTCCTTCCTTTAGCTGGATTGCGCAACACAGGGCAATGCACAGAAACACAAGAGGAAAGGAAAAGAGAGGCGCTCAGTCAGTGACCAAAGAGCCACCGCCTGGCACCACGGATTACGCTGAGGATTTGAGAACATCTTTTTGCCATGCCAACGCCAACTCAGCATAACAAAAAGGTAAATGCATTCCTTTACAATGCATTCCTTTTGGATACAAGTTTGGGAAAGAAAATAAAAGTGTGTTTATTCTAACACTAGACACCAGCCAGAATAACTACTATCAAAAAAGAGTCAGCATGAAAATGGAAAGCTCATGCTAAAATATTGTTAATTCACCAGCTACTGATGCCCACATGGGTTCATCGCCCTTTCTGCACACTGAGAAGACAAGCCAGGGAAGCAGGGACTGTGTCTTTTGCATGTACTGCTGAGGTAAGGAGAATGCCAGTATTTTAACTTTGGGATTAATTAAACAATAGAATTACACAGAATGACAGACGGCTTGTTAATCATGATGACAACATATAAACTCTCAGGTTTTTCACTTGAATGAGGCAGCTAGTATTTTTATTTTATGCACTGAAAAGCTCTCTTTTACCAACATGCAATAACAAACACCAGACCCAAGGATCCGTGAGGTCATCAGTGATGCAACACTCATAGGAACACGTGTGCACGGAGAGCACGCCACGAGAACCCAATGAGCAACGTGTTAGCATGTGTTTGATCACGTACATAGCACCTACGTTTGCAACACACCACAAGTGTGTGAAATGCTCAGACTTTAAATTTGGAAGCACCAGCTCAGTTGGATATGACGTAAGCCATACGCAATGGATGAAGCGTGTTATTTTAAAACAAATAATTAAAGCAAGAATGTAAAAGTAGGAAAGAGAAAAGGTAAGAGGGGAGGGCCAAAGACAGGGGTTGCCAACCTAGAGTAGGCTGAGTAGTAGTAATTGAAGAGTTTGATTCCGAACGTAACATTTTACTCCCATGATGATGAACTAGAAAAAATGACACAGGATACCAATCACATTAAAGAATACTGTCAGCAGGAGAAGAAACAAAGTACAGTGGTTGAATATGCAGGTCCGGCCTTTAGCACACAATTTAGAAGAAAAGTTGCATCAGGAAAAGCACTCAAAGGTTTGACTTAATCAGAAAAATGTATCTGGAAGACTTACGCTAACTTTCCCAAGCAACCCAACAGAACCCTGCATGTTCTAATCTCGTTGTTAGAATGCATTATTTTCAACATACGAAACAAAAAGGAAACTTTTGCTATTTTACACCTTTTGCGGCTGGATCTCTGACTCGCGGAGAGCAGAGCTCCTAAGTACAGGGGGTGACAATCCACGATGGCCTTGCAGAGAGGCCGGCTGACCACAGGAACTCACCCCATCACACCTGTGTGTTCAGATGTCGGCCCTGAAACAAAGAGGCCCATCGGGGAACCCTGGCCTCCCACTTGGTAGCTGAATGGTGCTGGCACAAACATTTGTTGTTGTTTGCTTTAAAGGATTACAATGAGCTCACAGGTTCCAGAAAAGCACAAAAATCTTACTGTTTTTTTCAAGGAAAAATAGGCCTACTAAATAAATGGGAGCTAACTAGAAACTGTCATCAAATGACCACTTGTAAGGTAAATCAATTAAACATTCAAAAACCGACAACAGGATCTGAAAAATAAGAAAAATTGAAAGCTGACTAAGGGCTCTTAAGCTGGCAGACGTGGCGAGAGCTATAGGGTATGTTTATTCTTTTAAGGCGAGAGCTATAGTGTATGTTTATTCTTTTAAGGTGAGAGCTATAGCGTATGTTTATTCTTTTAAGGCGAGAGCTATAACGTATGTTTATTCTTTTAAGGAGAGAGCTATAGCATATGTTTATTCTTTTAATGCTCTAATCTGTCACTTCAAAGTAAGAGTCAGGTTAGCAGTTCTTATATTTTTAAACCTTTAAGTACTGCTTTCCTCACTTCCCTCTAATTTCATAAAAACTTTCACTTAAAAAAAAAAAAAAATCTTTATTGATTTCAGAGAGAGGAAGGGAGAGGGAGAGAGAGAGAAAGAAGCATCAATGATGAGAGAGAGTCATCGATCAGCTGCCGCCTGCACACCCCCTTCTGGGGATCGAGCCCCACAACCCGGGCATGTGCCCTGACCGGGAATCGAAACCGTGATCTCCTGGATCCTAGGTTGATGCTCAACCGCTGAGCCACACCGGCCGGGCTAAAAACTTTCACTTTCAACTTTTACAATCCAGTATCTTCAGTCTTCACCACCTCACTTTTCCCCCTCCTAGCTCCTATTTAACGGTAGATGAAATCCTTCCCCTGGATGGCGTAACTGCAGTTGGGATCATCTCATAAAGAAAATCTATCCTGGTATTTCTTGCCTACCAGTCCCATGTTTACCCAGAGATGTGAAAAAGCAACGAGAAGGACATGGTTTACGGCCACGAGTCCTTCGGAAACTTTCGGCTGACAGACCGGTGTGAAACGCTACTGTGATAAATGACCAAAACTGTACCCGAGTATGTGTTTGATGCTGGAAATGAATACAAGGTTGATATCCTTTCACGGTGCTATTATCTCGACCTACGTATCTCCTTACCCCTGCAAGGATCGTTTTTCACTAGGAACTCGTCAAGCGCCATCCACCCGCCTCCGACTCGAACCATCACGGTACTTCGCAGGATTCGCACCAGTCGCAGCTGCTGGGAGTCTCCAAACTGTGAAGACGAAGAAAGAGGGACCTCTAATTGTCACTAGTGGTTCTGAACGAAAGGGCGGTGTGTGAGCTGCAGTAGCTTAAGCAACCGACTTGAACGTCTGGCTTAGTTCACAGCGATTAGTAAAATCTCAGTAAAAGGGGTGTGTAATGATCTGCGTTAGGCGGCCGCATGCTGATTTAGCCCAAAGGAAATAGTTTGGAAAAAAGATAACAAAGGTTATCGAGTATAATATGAGAGATTTTTTTCTAAAAATGATTTTTCTTTCTTAAGACACATACAACATTAGTAAAGCGGTGACTGAAAAATGTTTCCAGAAATTAAACACAGCCATGAAAATAAGCAAAGGCCCCCTTGCCCGGGGTTTATACAAAATAAGATGATTCTAAAGAAGATGTAATAAACTCTGATTCTTCTTCATTGAAACTTCCTCTTACACTTAAAAGCTTTGCCACTGAAATCTGTGGGAGAAATCTTCATAAACTCACGGAGAGATAAAGTAGTAAATGAACATGACCAATAAACATTTCACAGTCCAATAAAATTTCTGCATTGCTAATAATCTGGTAAACCAATTTGTGAAAGCCTGGATTAATGTGCCAATTTATATTACTGTAATATCAGAACAGTCACTGGCACATTAATGGTGCAGCGTTCAAATCTAAAAGGTTTTCTCTTCGAGTTGTTTGTACCGTAACTGCTGACAGTAATAAGCAGTCGTCTTTTTCTTGCCCTTTCAATGGCTCTCCAATCGCTTGGCTGTGCTATAAATTCTGCAAGTCCTGAATACATGTCTAGACTCCACGTAGTTTCTGATCATAAGGTTTATTTGTTTGGAAAGCCCATGAGAAATAATTTTATACTTTTAAATCATTTCTAATAGGCTCATGTCCAATTTATAAAAAGCACCATATTGAATTTCATGGTTGCCAACCCAGCAGATACCAGAGCAAAATGAACAGTCAATTAAACATACATAGCTACCTTTTTTTTTTTTTTTCTAAGGCAGGTAAAATACAATTGTGACTTGGACTATTTGTCTGGGCTCATGATGGATAAACAGAAAATTTTGAGTGGAAACAATCTGCTACTTTTCAA
The DNA here is from genome assembly GCF_054644295.1 of Miniopterus natalensis. Classification (NCBI taxonomy): domain Eukaryota; kingdom Metazoa; phylum Chordata; class Mammalia; order Chiroptera; family Miniopteridae; genus Miniopterus; species Miniopterus natalensis. The sequence goes on from NC_142085.1 coordinate 25,618,481, forward strand.
TAAGCTTTACCGCTGAGTTTCAGGAAGCGAACCCTAAAACAAAGCCGACCATTCAGGACCCTGAAACTCAGAAGGACCTCAGAGCATGTAAAATGCACCAGCAGGAACTCATGCGTTTTACATCAAATCTTTTTATATTGCTATTTCTAAGTCCATTTTTAAGCCTTGAGAATTAACCTTTCCTGTAATTGAACCTGTTCCTGGAATGTAATCAAAGTGTAAAAATCAAAATCTATATATATTTATTTTGTTAGAAAAAAATTTGGTGCTGCTAATAAGCAAAGGGAAAGGAGGGGTTTCAAAGAAAATTACCCTTAAGTAACCAGATAATCAGACCAGACATTTTTGGTCCAAGATTACATTCAAAACAAAAGTTTTAAGGAACTAACTGAAGTGGGTTACAGAGATGAAATTTCAATTCTAATGAATAGTAATGATTTTTATCATTTTGAGAGGGCATTATCTAGACAACTAACAGTGTCTTCAGAATTTCCCTAATTTTCCCAAGAGCCAAATTGCAAGACAAGAAAAAACAGACTAATGTTGTTCTTTGTGCTTTCAATTAAGAAAACCTTTTGAGGTATTTCATCCTTTCTACAAATGAAAGATGCTATCTCAAATAACAAGAATAGAAAAGTAAATTTTTGTGTATTTTAACAAATATAAGTTTCAAAAACAGCTATTCAAAGTAAATGACCATTTCTATTTAAAACAAATTATGTGATGGAATAAACTGGGGTCACAGGTAATCTGAAGTTTAAGTTTAATACGGGCTTAAAACTGCGAGGCAGAGTAATAACACATACGATATGTCAAGTATGATAAATAGCACAGTTCCTTCCAAAAGCACACAGTAAAAAACTCTTCTCCGTGTTTAAATCAAAACACGATTGTTCGTCTTTAGTTCTAAAATTCTGACCACACGCAGTGCCACTCAACAGTGTTACTTAACGTGAGGTCAAAATGGCATAAAATGTGACTAAGATTTTGCACGTTACAAGAGATACATTTCCTCAAAAGGAATGACAATATTCAAAACCTCCAGGGTTGCCCAGCCGGGCGTGGCTCAGCTGTTGAGTGTTGATCTGGGATCCACAAGATCGTGGTTCGATTCCCGGTCAGGGCGCATGCCCGGGTTGCGGGCTCGATCCCCAGTCGGGGGCGTGCAGGAGGCAGCCGATCAATGACTCTCTCATCATTGATGTTTCCATCTCTCTATCTAATCAATAAAGATATATTTAAAAGCAAAACAAAACAAAAAAGCCCTCCAGGGTTAAATTTCTACCTGCAGGATGCAGAGCCCTAAACTGATGATTTAGGGCAAATGGACAATAGTTGCTTTGGGGAGGGCATGTTACTTGTGGCTGGCTGAGTGCCTGCCTGACGCCGACCCGCCTCTAGCTGCTGTGTGACACACGTACTCAGTGGCAAACACCAAGGGGGCTATGCAGAGATGTGTGTTTCCAATGAGTACTGGCACAAAGTGTATGCTCATAGTACTCTCAAAAACGGGAGCTGGAAATCGCATTTGTAACTCTGTAACCAGCTGAGCTACAATTCATTATCTGGTTTGCTTAAAAGTAACCTCCTCATTTGAGACACAAGGCAAAAAGGAATCCTGGATCAAGGACCCTTATAGCGTTTACAGAAACACCACGCCAACCAACAACGTAGTAGCTCGGGGGGCAGCATGGGAAAGATTGGCCATGGCAAGCTTTAATGACTATGAATTAAAGTTAAAAAAAAAAATCATTGGGAACTTGAGAATACATTCCACTGATTTATACCTGATTTCCCAGGAAGAACTGATAAAAAAAAAATGAAAAATGGAAGAAAGATATGATTAGTTCAACAGGAAACTTTCTATATGGCTCTAGAACATACACACACTCTCACACTTTAGGTACAGTATCTAGTTTAGAGATGTGCAGGTATCCAACTTCAAACCCAATAACCAGAACACTTTCTATACAATTTTTTTGAAAAATCTTTGGGTTTCAAATTTAAGCTAAAAATTCAAATACTTAGATGAATATTTTTCAGTGTGGAAATATAAACATAAAAATGAATGATGTCTCATTTGTAAGTAATATACTGTATTAGGGAAACCTGGCACATTTCCTATCCAGCTACTACATATAAGAGATGTTCCCAAAAAAGAGAAAGTGACAAAGTCACACTGGTCTTCAAGCAATTGTTCTGAGGTGAACCAAGTTATTGAGATACTGAGTAAAAGGAAATACTACCACACAAGTGGAAAACACTGCTTCTTTTACATGTTATAAAAATTAGACAACATTTTTAACTTTGTGGTTCCGGCTTGGAATAACTTTGTTATTGGAAATACGAAAACTTACCTCTAAACAGAATAAAATATATTACAAAGTAATATGAAGCAATGTAAATATAAGAAATGTGTTTTTCTGCGAATATTTTTCTCCTTAAAAGTAATGTACATGTTGTACACATCAAAAATATGTCCTTATATGCAAAATGCAGGCTATTTTTATGTAAATTAAAACGGTGAGTTAGAAATTTATATACCATTAAATTTTGATATAAGGTAAAAATAAATAACTAGCACTCCTGGAAAACAATGCAGAACAATGCAGATCAAATTATAAACAAATTTCAATTTTTATCCTTTAAAAGAACTACAAAGTTACTTTGAAAACTTACCCTGTATTTGTTATCTCCAATCTGTTCAACTTGAAATCGTTTTGCACATTTACACTTAGCGACCTGCCTCGTCACCTGCCAAAAACAATGATGGAAGAGCCACTTTAATGTTAATCTTACAGGGTGAATCCTTAAGACCTTGACACAACTGCTAAACATGGAAATAAATAAAAGGGCTACATGAATTGTGCATGATATGCGGGGAGAACACACTACAGTGCTGTTGTTGCAGGCAGTGGAAAGACAATGAATACCTCATCTTCGATTTTGTCAGCATCAGTGACGGGTTTATACGCATCTTTATTTGGGTGAAGGGCGGCTACAAATTCATAGTAGTCAATGTACCCATCGCCGTCTCGGTCAAAGATGTCTGCAACTGCGCTCATCTCCAGGCGACTGGTGGGGAACTCTACAATTTCCAAAACAACAGTAAGCAGGGTTACTTACTCAACAAAATTGTAAGGTACTTAAAATGTACATTGTAGTCATTTGATATATGTATATATCGGGAAAGGATCTGTCCCATCTAGTTAACATATCTAGCACCTCACATATGTATTTATCTTTTATGTGTGTGTGAGAGAGAACATTTAAGGTCCATTCTCTTAGCAAGTTTCAATTATACAATACAGTGTTACCAACCACAGTCACCATGTCACACATGAGATCCTCAGGCCTCATTCACTTCATAGCTGAAAGTTTGGATCCTTTTACCAACCTCTCCCTATTTCCCCCAGCACCTGGCAACCACTCTTCTTTATTGTTTCTGTGAGTTTGACTTTTTATTTAGATTCCACATATAAGCGATAGTTAGATCTCTCAGTATAAGCCATACAATATTCCCAATTCAACTTCATAAGCCTTGCTACTTACTAGACAATTTTATAAAAAGATTTAAGTCTTTAAAAAAAAATAGTAAGTAGTGTAACTTAATTCTGCTTTAAGACATTTTCAGTTTTACACTTTAATTTTAATGTGGCCAATTAAATTATCAGGGTCATCAAATATATGAAAATACTTTTTAAAAATTGATTTGTATAAACAACAAATGAAACCACTACACACACACACACACACACGACCTAAATTTGTCTTTAATTACTACTAGGGTGAATCATTTGAAATTGCTGTTTCTCTAGGTTGAGAACTGTTTAATATTAGCAAATTTCAAACGGTTCAACTACCACTTTACTTTAGGAATAATTTATATGAAATTTACTTTTAAAATGACTTTCAGGAACATGTGCCAGAGACATCAAATACACATGACCAAACCATCAAACAAGAAGATGGCACGTATGTTCCACAGTTTATACTACAGAGCTCTAATTTCCTACTAATGACGTTAGATCAGAATGTCAATCAGAATGAAAAAGAAGAGAGGCTGACCTGCTGACCTCCCCTATGCCAGGCAACACGAACAATCTCAGAATCAAAGTTTATTAACTTTATTATACTAATGAGGACACAGCTTCAGTGGTGTGAGGAAACACAATTAGTTAAGTGTGCCTGACTCCAAAGCCATAAATTTTACCAAAGACACATTTTTTTTTTTTGAGAGTGGTGACTTCAGAGCCAAGTTTCAAGGAGAAGCTTTATCGGTAACACAAGTTTACTAGCCCCACAATTTTAAACTGTGCTTATTTTCTTTAAGAATTACATCAGTTTCCGTCCCTTCTCTTGGGACTTACTTGAGGAAAGAATGCCATCAATAAATTCTTGCCGGGTTATTTTCCCATCCTGGTCTTTATCAATTCTCCTGAAGAAGTCCATCACCCGAGATTTCTTGTGATTCATCCAGCGCATGTATTTTTTGCGCCAGATATCAAAATCAAAGTTAGCAAATTCCCTCAGCTGAAAAGGGCAGAAGATATTTTGGTTAACACTGTGCTCAAGATATAGCTTATATGAGCAAAGTTATTTTAATGAGCCTCTAGATAATACAGATATCTTTCCCACACCTAAGAAAGGTATAACCCTGCAAAGGGGAAATCAGAAAAAATTTTCCTGTAAAGCTTTTTTCATGACTGTCACTGTGGTCATTCTGGTTTTTCTTTACAAATACAGGAAAAAATAAAAAAAGTTAAAATTAAAAACCTCCCATAAAAGTCAAACTGAAAATTTCTGACAGTGCCAAAGTCACAAAGGGGGTGGGTGGTGTGCCCCAATGTCACACCACTGGTAAGCTCTGTGCCCCCGGGCACCGGGCCCAGCCCAGCAGCACCATGTAACCCCTCACTCTCTCCGCTACTGGCCACTCTAACTCCCTTAGGCTGCTAACAATTTCCCAATTTCCCTATCTGAAACTCTAAACCTCAGATCAAAGAATATATATCATGAAAGTAACTGAATTATAAAAGGTTATATTTGTCAGTTAATAGTTCCAAGCAAACGTATGTCAAGCCAGATCTTTCTTTTCTTGTTTTTGAAGTCCTCATTTGAGGATACGTTTTAATTGATTTTAGAGAGACAGGGCGTAGCGGGGAGAGGGAGAGAGAGAGAGAGAGAGAAACATCGATCAGTTACCTCCTGTACGAGCCTCAACTGGGGACTGAACCACAACCCAGGCATGTGCCCTGAGCAGGGATCGAACCCGAGACCTTTCAGTGTACAGGAGGACAGGACGCTCCAACCTACTGGCCCACCCAGCCAGGACTAGATCTTTTATTGGGTAAGCTTCCAATTACATGAAAACTTATTAGTTTTCCATTTTATTGCTTCCCTAAACCCCAGTTCAATAAATCCCATTCCCCCCCCATAAAAGTATACATACTAGTGGTATTCGTTTTAGAAGTAAAATACACACTCCACTAGCAAGAGTTTGTTTAAGCATTATTGGGAAAGTCGAAAAATCAAGATTTTGGCAACGTGTTTTGGTGAACGGGGCAAAGGACAACACGGTGCTGCGTGTACACGGCGTCTTCTTACCTCCTCCAGCCTGTCCAAGGCGTCGTTAAGCTTCCTCCTCCTGTCCAACGCCAGGAGCCAGACCTGCTGCCATTTGCTCACCAGTAAGTTGACCCTGGGATTCTTGGTTTCGATTTGTGTCTGCGATCCAGAGGGATACAAGCTTGATGCTGGGAAGCGTTTTCCTGTTAAAACAGAACTTGAGTTAGGCTGGCAGCTTCCAGGCTTCAGAATCACCTGAAGGCCCGGCCTTTATTAGTTCCCAGCTGAGGCTTTTGAATCCACTTAGTTACTGGGTGCCGCAGACAGAAATGCCCTAGGCAGGCGATGCCTAACGTCACGATGCAAATCTGTTTTACTTTCGAGGTAGCCTGACGTGACATGAACACGGGCAAAGATCTCTCAGACTGCTGGTCACTGCTGACCAGTTAGGTCAGGAACTTAAGTCCAGGTCACGGCCATTTCTGTTCCATTCCCCTCTAAGGTTATTTCTATAGTAGAAGCAAAACGAGACACTTCAAAGGGGCTGATGACTTCTGTTCTTCCGGCAAACTTTTCAATTCCTCCTTGCTAATCGAAAAGGTTCACTTCAAGCCCATGAACCTGTATATATATATTGGGACCGGGACGTGTCTTTTTTCATCTTTAAATAAGTGGCCATAAGCCACGTGCCTGTGCATTCTTTCAAGAAAATCTCATGATACAGAACTCATGTAGAATCACCAATTGCTCCAAAATTTCAAACAGTAAATCAAAATGAAAGAAAACCAACTTCCTTGCTTAAACCGCCTTCACTGTAAAGAAATGGGCCGCGCAGCTTACTTCCGGCTCGGCCCTTATCCAAGACGGGAATGTGGGACTGCAACGAGGAAGGGTCGGCGGCCCTCCTCTTGTAGGTCTTGGTAACTTTATCCACATCAGGCTGTTTTCTGGTCATTTCCTCCATGAAGGTCTGAAATGGAAGAATTTATGTCAATTAAATACAAATATACTGGAGAAAGCCGCCTTCAGAAATGAACTAAAAACCAGATAAAAGGACCACACTGCTTATTGCTGAAAAATAAATAAATCATGTTTTATCTTTTTTTGGGGGGGGTGGGGGGCAATGTAAACCATCATAACATACCATTTACTCATTTCTAAAGAATACAAAATGTTATAGCTGGTAAATAATTATAGCATCACAAAAGGAGTTCGCTGCCGTCTGAGAACCACACATGGGGGAGCTGTATGAACAACATAACCTGTCTGTGCACCAGCCAGGACCGAGCGTGCATGCTCTTCCCAAAGGATCATGAAGGAAGCATCTGTCTGCAAAGGAACTAGTTCACTGGGGTGGTCCTAAGACTTTTCTGTGGCACAGTCCACCTACATACTTAAAATACTTAAGGTGGCTGTGACATACAGCGACAGAAAGCCTTCACATGAAACGTGGATATATTTTAAATATTTCTGTCAATGGGTATGCTTGGCCAAGGAGGGTAAATGCTTGTTTTTCAGGTTAAAGCTTATATTTGAAAGGGTTGACTATCTTGCCATTTCTTAACTCGTCTCTCCTTGGGCTTATTATTATTGTTGACTATATTGTTGATGTTATATAGATATATTATTATTGTATGTATTCCTATATCTGGGCTATGTGGCAAAGGCAGAGACTATAGTGAGAAGAGACAGGGAAAGGAGGGGGCAGATGAAAGTGAAAATGACACATTTCTGGAGTTATTTGTCACACTAGAGAACTCTGATCACGGAGAACATGGCCTGAGATGCCGCAGGGTCAGAACAGACATCGATATCTTATATTTTTATTAAAATACAGCGGCAGTGTTAACTGTTTAACCAACTAAGCTGACAGAGTGTTTTCCCTTTGTAAATGTAAATTAGACCAACAAGCAAACAAGTCAGAGTTAGTGTGACGCCCATCATTTCAGGGTTTAAAACAGGCAGGATATACAGAAGTGGTGTTTTTTTTTTTAGGAAGAGTACACAGCTATGTATCTGGAGTACTGAAGGGCCTCTCTGGAGATGTTGAACAGCCGACAGTAGGAAATGCAGACGTGGAGCAATAAAACCAGCCAAGGTTGAGATGAGAGAGAGAGAGAGATGAATGGATAAAGAGCTGAGGATGAGATGCCAGGAGAGCGGCCACGGAGGAAGTGAGAGGCAGGGCAGGAGCCTATCTGAGACAGTGCCTCGTGAGTGTAACTTCAGAGGCCAGAAAGGAAAGGGTTTTGGGAAGATAACAAAGAGGAGAGACCATCGGAGTTCAGTAACAGTGAAGAGGAAAGCTTCAAGGCGGTGGTAGAATTAGGAGCCCACTTGGAAGGAGCTGAGGAGTATGTCTGAGGAAGTGACCGTAACAAGCACAAAGCAATCTTCTGAGCACAACTGCAGTGAAAGAAAGAAAAAGTCTGAGAAGACCAGGGTAAGCAAGCATGGTATTTCTTTTACCTGGTGTTCTGCAATGAGGGCTTTCACCTCTTCGATTTCCTGGGGGATGGCTTCCCTGTCCTTGTCACTCAGCGTGGTCTCGGCCCACTGCAGCCAGGTCAGCAAAGCTTCCAGCAGCTCCTGCTTGGCGATGAGCCCAGCCAGGGCGCTCGCGAGCCTCTGCTGATGCTGCTTCGCCCAGGCCAGCACCTGTTGGAGAAACAGAAATTCCTCTGAATCTCTTCCATCTTAGTGAAGAATTTAATGGATGTAAAATACACAAAATTTAAGTGTAAAATAGGATCATCCTGGGCTAGAAGCCTTTCTAGATCCCTTCAGTGCTACCGAGACCCAGCTCGTGGAGGATATGGGGGCCCTCCGTGACGTTCGTCACCTTCAGAAGTTTAGAGACGTATGTCAACCTCCCAGGCTTCCCTTTGCTTCCGAACTCCCGTTCAGACAGGCATCCTCTGAAGGACCGAGTATGCCATTCCATGAACAGAGCAGAAGCAAAAACAGCTCAGGTCTTAAGCGCAGGATTAATTCACTTCGTGCGTGCAATCCACTCCACACGCATACACCACTCTGAAATGCTACTCGGCCGCTGGGTTATCCAGCAGACACAGTGTGGACATGAGAGAGGAAGTAGGTTACACGGCGCAGCAAGTATTTGCCTTTTCGTGTTTCGGGGACAGGGCTGCAAAATTCCCTTCACCGTTGAAGGAAACGTGGGCTGCAGGGCCAGGGGATGCTCACGGGAAGGGTGCTCTAAAGAACAGTCCTCCTGTTCTCATGCAGAGGCCTCATGTTCCCATGGCCGTAAGTGCATCTCGAACGCTGAGGCCTCCACACCCCCTGACTCTCAAGGCCACCGCTGCCCTGAAGCGATCAGCGCCACACTGACCTCCTCAAACCTGGCCCGGATGATCGTGATCCAGTGCTTGATGGTGGTGATGGAGTCGGGGTGGCAGAGGGCCAGAACGGCGTCCCCCATACTGGTCGCTTTATTGAGCGCCGCTCGTTTTTCTTCCAGTTTCTTCATGAATTCCTACAGCAGAAGAGAAGACTTCAGTTAGCAGTTGGCACCGGTGGAAAACAAAACTCCGGTGACACTCATTCGACTGTCAAGAGTTAAACAAGTAAGCAAGAACTTCAACTGGTTTATCCACAGCCAGAAATAATCCACTAACTGGGGAATTAAGTGAGAAGAAGGCACAAAAATAGGAAATAAAGTGCTTTCTCATACATATTTAAAACTGCAATTATAGGATAGTACCTTATGCTTTAAGTTATACATTTATAATGTGTACATACATTATTCAAGAAATACTCTCTCCTAATTTTGGGTATATTATAATTATATTATTAATGAAGAGTAGGATTGGGAGAGACAGTAATAGCAGAGATAGAAATAATACTGATTGGGGGAAAAATCAAAAACAAAAATCTTAACAGAAAAGACAAGAAGGTTAGTATTTAAAATAGCTTTAACTATGCAGAGATAGGAATGTGTGCCAAAAATGTGCCAACGAAGAGAGAAGGCTGGGCAAGGAGCCATAGAAGTTGAGAGTGTGGGAGAGATGAACGTCCAGCCAGGAAAGAGTCCCTGGGAGGCTGGAGGGAGGGGGCCAGACCGCAGGCCAGCTGTGTGAGAACTGTCCCTCCCTTTCTAACACCAACAAGAGCCAGTCTCTGCCCCAGCAGGATAGATAAGCCTCAAAAGGTCCCAGGAAAGGGTTTCAAATCACTCTTTTTACAAAGGCCTTACATACGTAACTACACTTTCTATCGTCAGAGCTGTATCCACAGATAAGTGAGTCATAGAACTTGCAAGTGTGATTAAAAAATGAGGACCTTTACCCTAAAACAGGTGACATGCTTCCAAAACCACACACTGAATTTCAAGCCTCCAGACACCCCAATCTATCTGGACCCCCATGCTAAGAAGGATTCCGTGATCACACTGTCCGAGGGGTGCAAGAGACTGTAGACACGGCGGACACCCATGCCATGTGACCAGGGTGATCATATGAAATTACAGGTGTTTACTATAAAGTCTGGTGACCTTTTGTTTTGAAGCACTGGGAAGCAGCTCTGTCATATGCCTCCTACTCGAGCGTTTTGCTGTGCTAACATAATTTATCTACGAATCTACTAGATGTTAAGGTCCACAAGATCAAAAGACTGTGTCTTGTTCAATTTTGTGTCTTTGTGATTGAATAAGTGTTTTTCAACCTTTTATTTACACTTTTTTTTCTCTACTGTGGAGTCAAGGTTCATGAACAATATACTCCACTAACACAACACACTTTTTTTTAATATGTTTTTATTGATTTTTAGAGAGGAGGCAAGAGGAATAGAGAGACAGAAACATCAATGATTGAATAAAATATTGACAGTAAATTTGATGTAATTTTTCTACTCTTACATTCTAGCTTCAACTTTAAATGGTGTAGGTAGCATTTCATCCCTCCAGATAATGTCATACAAGCTCACATCACTTTTTTTAATAACAAGGCAATATTTCTTTGCTATGGGTTACACAACCCATCATTGAAAGAGCATAGTAATTTAAATAACAAGTCTCCATAGATGATGTAACCCATGCTACACTGGAATTAATGATGTATTTCTAACTTGACCTTGAAAGATGAGGTTACTCAGTGGTTTAACAGATCCTTTAAAGTTAACAGGAATCCTGACATCAATACTACACTGAGTGCTAACATTGCAAATTCCTGGCAGTTAGAGTCAAAGGTTAAAAAAACAAACATCTGTTAAGAGCTATCTGTGCCACTGTCTGAAGGGTTTTGCTAGTTCTGTGCATTATCACAGAAAAGATCTTGATCTGAAACTCAATGGCCAGGTTTTTACTTAATTATTTAATAAAATGTGTGCTTATATGATTCCTTTATCAATTTATAATTTATACTAGAGTTAATTCTCAAAAAAAATTAAGGTGGCTCTTGATCAAAAACAGAACTGGCAGAGGCTTAAAAATATAATTTGAAGGCCAATTATTAAATTACCTGCTTGTCTTGGAAGTCAAAGTTATTAATTTATAATTTTAATGATAAAATTATGCCAAACTGCTCATTAAGAAAACTTCACCTTTGAAATGCACATAAAAGAGCAACCAAATTGACCAGTTTTGGTTAGAAGCCAAATAACCCCCCAGAAAAAAATCAATGAGCTTTCTAAAGATAGGGAAGCAAGTGACTAATTTTAGAATAACCACCTTCTTTATAAAGAAAACATAAAGAGAAAGCTACACATACCTGTGTATAGGTGCATGGGACACACCTATGCAAGCAAGGAGAACACAGGTGAATTCTCAAACGAACTAGACCTTTAACTAGTTCTCAGGAAGGGAAATAGTCACCCGATTGGTATTTGCAAACTCGAGCCTAATTTCTTTACTTTGTTTGATTTTCTCATTTAGTTTTACTTTGCATTTACGTAACTCACTTTATGCTGATCAATGAGGGTCCGAAGAGCATCTTCATCTTCTGGGAGAACGCCGTGGAAACGAAGGGTCTGCTCGGCCTCCGCCAGCCACTCCAGGAGGGCATGCACCACGGAGTGAAACTCCTCTGCCTGAGGGTGCACACAGACACCCCCCAAACAAGAGTTCCCAACAGGCTGGTTAGTGCAGTAGATTCTTCCTCTCAATGAAAAGAAAAAGTTTTATATTTAAACTGATTAATCACATGCATGATGCCCGTTGAAAAGATAAAGCTATATTATATGGTGCTGCATTTTACAAATGTAAGGAAGCATCTAATACATCAAAAAGGCCTATATATGTGAATAACTCACCATTTTAACAATCTGATTTTAGATGCATGGCAGCCTGTTATACATTCAAGCTGAAAAATTACTCAAGCAGCACATTTATGGGATGATCAGAAAACATCCCTCAGCAGTCACTTAAATTCTTGGGGGAGACATAGGAGGAGGGGAGAACCAAGGCAATGGCACCCTACGTATCTTCTCCACGACTATCTTGGCTAAGAAATGAGGAGCTTCACAGTTCCCCAGGAGAGCAGTTCTCCTCGAGGCCTCAACACCCTCTCACTCTGCCCCGCGATAATGTACCCGGCGTTTACCTGGCGCAGAGCTGCTTCTAAGCGCGTTTGCTTGGACACGGAGAGTGCGCACACGGTCTCCCAGCGGGTGCTCAACTCCTGCATCTGGACCTTGACCCAGGACGAGTCGTCCCGGCTGCCTTCTATGAGCTCTCGGGCCGAGCGCTTCAGGGCCTGCACGCTGCTGGTTCTCTTCCCCAGTTCCTTTTGGAAGGCCTAAGAAAACCATATTTTTATAGAATTTAATTTTTAATTACAAAACCAAAACAGTGAAAAAGAGTTTGAAATATGTGTGTGTAAATAACATCATGTACAGATCTCTGAGACCTACAGCTGAAGGACCCAGATTTTTCACAAAATCTGTCAGAGCTCTGTTAAGGCCAGTCTTGTATCTTAGACACAGAGAAAGTGGCCACAGGGGAGGGGAGGTTGGGGAGCTGGGTGAAAACGTTGAAGGGATTGAGAAGTACAGATCGGCAGTAAGAAAACAGTCATGGGGATGTAAAGTACAGCACAGGGAATACAGTCAGTAATACTGCGATAACTATGTATGGTCCAGGTGGGTACTAGAAATACTGGGGTGAATACCTGTAAATATATGATTGTCTAACCACTATGTTATATACCTGAAATTAATACAAAATAATATTGAATGTAAACTGTAGTTGAAAAATAAAATTTAAAGTTCTTTAAAAAAACACACAGTCTTGTATAAATTGGTTCAATCTTATAACATCCTCCTGCGTGAACAACCCTATTTTTAAAATGACACATTGGATTTAAATAACAGTGGCCACCCTTTTATATTTCAATTCGACAAAATAACACATCAAATTCTTTTTTTTTTTTTTAATGATGCCTTAAAATGTGTCTCGATTCCTCTCCAATCATTACTGAGTAGCAAGTGTGTGTTGGCTACCACACTACTCTTAATTAGTAAACATATCTAAGAGACTAACAAATGACTAAGCAATCCTGGGATGCTTCATGGGGATCCTTAGAGATAATGGCAGGAAATCTCACAGAAAGTTGGCATGTAGTCCCTTTTCTCTATAACATGCCTTTGTCTTTTATAGCATCCTGAATACTACTAACCCATAATGTCAAATTTTAGCAGCTTAAATCCTTGGGGTAAAATCTTTTTGTTTTTTTCTCCCATGTAATTTAGGTGAACTCTGATGCGCCAGGAGTTAAACTGGCATCTTTTGGCCACAGACTTAATCCAAGAAATGAGTCCAGGGTTCTTTACTTCTGATCCAAGAGTCTGTATATAAAACTAGATCTTTCAAATAACCAACTTTATGTATAGAATAAAATTAACTTATTTTTCTTTAAAAAAAATAAATCATCACAAATGAATACTACACCAAGCACATTTTATCACTGTGGCTATATCCAAGGCTTTCTAGTTTGATACTCAGATCATTCATAAAAGAGAGCCCATCAAAACCAATCCTAAAACAGTGCGATGAATTATTTGCTGATTTCACTCTAATAGTGTTAGACGAGATGGGCCTACAGATAGACAGGTGCACACACGCGTACACACACACGCACATGCATAGACAATACAGTGTCTAAACATCCTATGTGTGATAGGACTAATCCAATAGTTCTGAGTAGACTTTCCAATGTCCTTTGTATACTTAAACCTCTTCTTGAGCCTTCCAATTGTATTACTAATGCTGAATGATTAATTCATTCTTGATGACCTTCAATATATAAAAAACCTGGCAAGTGCCTAGGGGAGTAAATGTTTAGACAGTGAGCTTACAAAAATGGTATTTATGTAAAAAGTAACATTACACTATTCATTACTCATTGAATAGATGCCAGAAAATGGAAAAGTTTATATTAATCATGCACGAAACATTTGTTTTAATATAGGCAAAGCAACATCATTTTTAAAATTTTTAATTTTGATGGGCCCGATCAATGTTCTTCATTTATTCTTTTATTTTCTAATATTCAAAATAACAAACTCTCCTTTACTGACATAACGAGATAATAGGACCAGAAAAGGAGAACTCATACCCAACAGGACCAACTACGTAAAAAACAGGTAAGATCAAAGTAACATAACCAGAAAGTGTAAGGAGAACATTTTTAAATGAAATAGACTTTCTGAACTCAAAAATTACAGAGGGGAAATATAACACGAATTCAAGTATAGTGCTGTAAAATATCTAGATATAAAGTCAACTCTGAGACAGCCATTCTACATCCGTACAGGGCCCCATGTTGTTTCTAAGGCTCTTTAAGTTGTAACACAGCATTTGATCATAACTTAGGAACCTACACACAGCATCAGCTGGAGGTCTCAAATATGACTTTTGATTTGCAAGACAGTTTAACATACATTGTCAGGAGACTACAAGGAAACCAATTTTCTTGAAGTAATAGCCAAACCCCTCACAGCATAAGCTGGTGTCTCACAAGTTGCTGTAGTTCCATGGGCAAGGTTAAAACAATTAAAAATGAAAAGAAAAGCAGCTGACCATGACCCCGCTAGATCACATCACAAATCTACCCACTTACACAACAATCAGGTTCCAGGTCACTGAATGAATGATTTTTTAATTATATTACATAATTGTTTAAATGAATAAAAAAAAAAGATAGTAAAACATTCTTGAAACATGTTTCGAAGTACCAGAGAAATGAAATTACTTCCCAAGTTCTAAAAGGTCTTGGATCTGGAAATTAAAAACAAAAGGATTTCATTGATCCTACGACGACTTTCCGACAGCATTTTTAAAGCTGGCCTCCTGAGTCTTCTCAAGTGTACCTACATTTCAATATTAAAGGCTGCCACGTAGCATGATATACAGTCTCTGTGATTTTAACAGGCTAAGTGGCCACAGTTCCTTCCCTACACAGAATAACAAAATGAAATGAATCAAGTGACCCAGATAACAATACCTTGTGATTATCGATCAGATGCATCACCAAGTCAATGTCTCCGTGGACAGGCTGGTCTTCTGCCAGCTGGGGTTCCACCCGATATAACCAATCAATGAGGGCCTGCAGGGCATCTGTGAATTGTCCGGAAAATAACAGAGCTTCCTCCAATTTGTTTTGTCTGGGGGGAGTGGGGAGGGTGAAAAAAATCAATCTCAGCAACAAAAAAGGCCAGCCTGTACATCCTTACAGCTGAAACCCACTGACGAAGTTTGAGCCGTACTCAAGAGGAAAAGCAATATATCGGTATTCGTTGCTGTTTCTTTGCTTTCCTTAGAAGATAACCACACTTCTCTCAAATTTCCTCTTTTATTCCTTAAATACATGGCGTCTGTTCCAGGAAAATTCCCTCACCACCACCTCTGGAAATCACAGACCCTTCAGTTTCTTCATGAAAATATGCCTTTTTAACTAAAAGAAATATATTTTTAAAATTTATGCTTTAAATTATCATGCAGTAATATGGAGGATTTGGGGTATACGGTTCTATGAATTTTGACACATGTATAGGTAGACTCATGTAGCTATCATCACAATCAAGATACAGCACAGTTCCATCACCCCAAATCCCCCTCATGTGCTTCTTTATAGTCTCAGCCTGCCTCCACCTCCAACCCCTGGCATTTACAGATCTGTCTGCCATTACTGATCTTTTGTCTTTTCAAGAATGTCATATAAAAGAAATCATTTATCTGACTATATGACATTGTAAAAAGCATGACCTTTTGAGATTGGAGAAGATTTTTAAGTTTTTCTAAAAAACATAAAAAGCTTACTGTGAAGTTCCCTAGAGTGGAATATAAAATACTCTATTTAATCTTGATACTGACAAAAGTAATCAGACTGAGGATCAACGAGAACTTTGAAACCATTTCTAAGATCGTTGAACTCTTTCAGTCCTATCATACTTTCTTAAATTCTTAAAAATTCTGAAATAAGTTTTGGGTATTCATAGTTCAAAGTATAATGAGGGAAGGGGCGATCAGAAAGGGGTGGGTGGAAGTTGGAGGGGAACACAGGGGTCAGATCAGTAGACCCTGCACAATATGAGTCTATATTTTAGTTTACACCAATATTAAGTCCCTAAAGGGGACTGACAAGCTTCCATTTACATTTTTAAAAGGCCACCTAGTAGTTATGTAGAAACTGGAGGACAACAGCAGAGCCGGGGAGACCAGTCAGGAGGCAACTGTGGTAAGTCAGGACTGAGACGACAGAAGCCTGGAGAATGCCCTCACTTCTGAGTTAGAAAGAAACCATAATGAACAGCAAAGCCTTCTCAGTACAGGTTCCGTGTAAGGGGGCACGAAGGACCAGCAGGAGTTCCCCAGGCCAAGGACACGCTCACGGTTCCTAAACGTTCCTGCAAAGCATACTTCAGGTTCCTAAACGCATCTGGAAGAGGTCTACAAAGTCACCGAAGTGCCTTAAAGAACATCTCACCTTTCCACAGACTTTCCACAGATCGTGTCCCACTTGTCTCGGAGCTCACTCAGCATGTCATCCAGTTTCAGGTTGTCGTCAGCCAGGGAGGTTTTCTCCTTCAGGGAACGTCCAGTTCTGTTGGTGGTGTCGTACACAGAATGCTTGGCTCCAAGGGATTTCTGAAACTCCTGATATCAAACAAGAAAACAATGTGCATCTATACTCGGGACGAACACACGAATAGGTAAGAGGCATTAAAAGAGGCATCTCTAATAAACGGGGTGGAACCACTGAAAGACATCAGCAAGTAAGTCAAACAGTTCAGTGCTGTACTCTACGCAGGAGCACAACGGGCTAGAAAATAATCTTTAACTTTTCAAATCAAAGGATTTCTTTCTTTCTAGGAGCCAGGAGTCTCCTAGAGCACCTACTATTATCAAGAAAATAATTTCAAAACAAAACGAACCCCGAGTCTTTTGTAGCTATAAACCACAAACATTATGCTAGTTATGATGAGATGAAATTGCTAATAAACTATTGAAAATCCCACGGTCTAGGGAGGAAAATGTAGTTAACATTCTATGAGTAACTAAGGGTCCCGTAAGGACACGGAGTGACACGGATATAAACATTTACTAGTTTGGTATTTTTTGTCAAACAGATTTACTGGCACGCATTTTTGACACTCACAATAATGTTACATGTAATTTTATCTGTGAACTAGGATGAGGCGCAACCAGAACCACATCTATAGATCCCTATGTCTGAACCTACTGGTCACACCACTTGGGAGGCCTACACCCCTCCTCTCCGCCTCTATAATGACCTACTGAAGTCTCAAAAGATCTGCACGTTACTCTTCTAAGTATCAAACAGATACATTGCTAACATGACTCTAGGCTTTGCTACTTTTTACATTGTTTTGTTAACTTTTGCATTTGTGTGGAAGGGCCGAATTCTATTCTTTCTACACAACTCAATTATAAGCCTTTCTGGATGGAGCAGGGATAATGTCTTTGTAGGCCTCTCATTATCAGGTTATATTTTCTGTGTGTTCATAAGTATGTAATAGAAAGGAGGAGACAACTGGTATTGAACACATGACCCCAGGGATGAGAAAAAGCAAGATCAACTAAACAGGCATCTTACAAGATCATAAATTATCATGGGAACACTTAATACAGTGCTTCTCAATCCTGGAAGCATATCAGAATCATGCCAGGTAATAAAATGCTATGCAAATGCATAATTTTCCAAAATAACCTCAGCTACAATTACCTAATAAGTTTTTATTGCCTTTAAAAGCGAGACACTTTAAGTGTCTTATAATGACTAAGTTATTTATTTTGTCTTGTACAAGGAGGCAACTACATCTGGGAATTTTTCAGCGATGAGCGCAATGACAATATCACACTATTTCTGCAGTGTGTTTTCTGTACCTAGTATTTTTTTTTCTTCATGTTATTCTAAACAGAATGTTAGCTTTAGAATCATGGTGCTGGCAGATTTTTCTTCACATAGCAGATACATAATAAATACTGTAGCTGAATACAGGGTAGGCTAAAACTTTTTAAAGCAAAAAAGTACCCAAATAATGAACAGAAAAGACTTCTTTTAAAATTGGCGTGATGTTCCTTGTATCTTTGTCTCAGAGAAATGGTGATTATGGCCATAGGCCACACTAGGGAAATTAGAGAATCTAACAGGGTTCTTTGCATGTTCTTATTTCTAGGATTTTCTAATCTAAATATTTAATATACTTTCATAAGACTACATGACACGACATCTACGATCAAGTTCAAAGACGATCTTCTATATCGAGAAGGAGGCTCTCATTTTTCCACCAGAGGGGAAGGAAGGAAGGAAGGTGCTGCGGTCATTGTCCCGGCAATATTAGATGTGGCAGCTCGGGGACACAAGCCACTCGTAAGCGCTCATCTGGCCAAAACCAGATGCTCAATACGTTCCCTTCCATCACCCTAGGATCGGGACCCTCTGAGGTTAGTCAGATTCACCAGTGGAAACAGCCAAAATATGAGAATTTTCTGATGATGACCTTATATTGCCCCATTTTTTCCTCCCATCCTTTTATAAATTATCATCTTTCAAGCAATGATTTATAAGTAGATTCCTAAAACCGTAAAACTGCTTGAGGGAGCCACTCTCCTCTTACCCACATCGTCACCCTGAGTGCTGATGATCAGACGCAATGACAGAAGGACCCGAAGTCAACAGATCTGAGGAGGATGGCAAATGGAGTAGAGGAAGAGAAAAGGTAGGAAATACAAAATGCAATGTTTCTACAGTCTCCTAATCTGCACAAGGAAGCCACTGGCTGTGCGTCTTTGAGGGTAAGGCAATGCCAATTGAGGGAGAGGAAACTAATTGTTCCTAATGCACTGTTAAAAAGAAAACAACTTACATTACTTTTTTTTACTATAGAATTATCTTCTACGTGGCCTATGAAAGAAAACACAAGGCAAGAATCCAAAAGAAAACACAAGATAGAATTGAAATGTCAATGTCTGAACTCCTACAAATTCTTTTTATGTTTTAGACTTCCAGTTTTAATTTTGTCTGTTTTCTTTTACCAATTAACCCTGGATCATAATGGAATGGTCCCTGGAGAGTAAAGACACTCCCTTCACTTGGCCAACGTGAAGGGCAATCGGTTTTAAATTTCATGTAGTTCACATTGAAACACCTTTCTTCCCTCTAGTGATAAATAAATGCACAATCAAGTAAGAACTGAAAAGCGATCTTGAAATCTATGAAGAAACAATATGCTTTTTTTTTAATCCTTACCTGAGGACATTTTTTTTTTTTTAAATAATTGATTTTTAGAGAGAGAGGAAGGGGGAGAGAGAGAAACATCAACCGGTTGCCTCCAGTATGCTCCCAGACGAGGGACTGAACCCATAACACAGGTATGTGCCCTGACCCCTGACTGGGGAATTGAACCTGCTGCCTTTGGTGTACAGGCAAAGCTCCAACCAGCTGAGCCACTCAGCCAGGGCACAATATGCTTTTCTTAACTGGAGACTCACCTTATGCTGCGAGAGTTGTGTTTTTATTTTGTCTGGATCGTTGGCAATTTCCAGTTCAGAATCCAAAGACTTTTCCGACTCCTCTAGCCACTCCATAAGCTTACTCCAAGCTTCATGGAACTGTAAAGAAATTCACACTTTGTCAAGACAACTTTCTGGTATACTCACTATATTCAAAATCAAACATTTATTTACAATACAAATTAAGGGAAAAGCTGAAAATTATTAATTCAACAATTCCCCTGAAGCAGAAAAAAGCAGTCATTTCATCAGCAAATTACAAACTGTCTTAACACGTGGCTTTTGTGGTCCTGAGACGTCACTTTGTTATAATTCAATCAAGCACATACAGTTCATAAAACAGCCGAAATGGCAGAAAGCACCAGGGAAAACTTCTCTCCCTTTCTTTTTCTTAATAATTAACATCAACTCTCAGAGAATTTTATTTGCTTCCTTCTGTCTGGGTTTACTTTTAAGGTGTTTAATTCTTATGTTAAGAAAAGGAACAAAACGGGAGAGAGGAATAAAGTTTGCAAACTGGCTTTAAAAAGTAACAAGAACAGAAAGAGGTCATTTCATTCCTATTTATTACACAGATACCTGAACATCTTTACTGTTGCTATCGAAATCCTCAAATTAATGCCCGTGCCTCACATAATTGGTTTAATTATGTAAAGGAACCCACAATACTTGAGTTCTAACAAAATATAATTCTCTTTGTCATCTATGACCTTGAAACAGTCTGGTGCTACATATATTTCATTTCACCCACAGTCTGTTTTCTGTTTATCACCAAAAACTAGTGGGTACTATTTTTGGAGACCAAGTTGTGAAAATGGTTATAAATTATGTCTCGTAATAAACTTGAGTGAACAGATACATAGCAAAGACTTAAGTAATCAAAATAAAATGTGTTTTATATCAAAGCACATTAATAATGAAATAACAAAAAGACACTTCTTACAAAAACAGCACCATGAGAGCACGGAATAGAAAAGCTGCAAGGGGCCCGTGAGATCGTCTCATCATAAACCTGCCCTCCCGACAAACCCCGCCCACAACGCGAATCAGTTTAAACATGAAAACACCGAGGCCAGAACAGGCACATGCATTGTCCAAGTCGGAGTGCTATGGGCAACATCTGAGCCCAAAACTGAGATTTTTAGAATAAAAACAAAGATACAGCTAGTCACAGTGTCGGGTAGTCTTACTACAAATAACACTGCCTCTAACAGTTACATGGTAAGTGTAATGGTATAAATGCACAGGTCCTAAGGCTGGTCCTACTTTCAAAACTATTTTTAAGTCATACAAATAGAAGAAACGCTATGCTTTTGCACTGAGACCAGGAGAAAATCCTTAGAAAGTTAATTAAACAGAGAAAATAAAATTGATTAAATGGAGAAGGGAGGAAGAGACTGGGCAACTGGCTTCTGGCATCCAGGAGATTTTTATAAGCTAGATGCTCATAGCTCAAAAATGCCTACACTACAGATGACACTGTCACACATGTGGAGAGAAAGATGTCAGGCTCAGCATTAATACTGTCTTCCAAGACCATCAGGGACCACTTCCATTCCAGGAACTCACTTGTAACACTGCATGGATCATACCTCCCACTCAAAACGGGATATATGGCATGTAATCCTCCAACAGCGTTGTAATCTGTCATTTCTAAAGCCTTTAAAAACTTATGCTGATAGCTTTAAACAGTGAAACACTAGGCTCCCATGACAACTTTTATATCACCCAGCTGAGCCCAGCTCCCCAAAACAATGGAGTCCGGCACCAGTGATGAACAAATGCAACTGAATGGGACAAAAAGAGTGAAAAATTCAGCTTCAAAATTACACCGTCTAGTTTCTAGTAAAAATCAACGATATATGCCAAGCAAGGTGGGTGCATCTTTCTTCTTCCATGGAGAACAGTGAAACGTAATTTTACTTCTCTGTGTTTAGTCTAGAATAGGATATTAATAACAGGTGAAGGAAGTAAGGCAAGTTCCTCGTGTCTCTAGATTTAAAAAAAAAAAAAAAAGCAGCTCCCAAAGATTCAAACAATTTAAAAAGTGGGATGGAGCTATATCTAAATATTAGAAAAGAAAGAGAGGCTTGCCAACAAGTGCACAGATTCAGAGGGGTGAGGAGTCCTGACCCACTCGGGCAGAGAATGTCCCTTTCAGAAAGCTGCCTAGAAGGCTAAATGCCTGGCTCTCAGCTCTGACAGTTTGAACAAAGTTTGGCTTAGGAACGAAACAAAAGGTAGCAATACAATGAAGTCTGACATCTCAATCTCATTATGAGAGTGGAGGTTGAAAAGACAAAGAAAATACTAAAACAAACACAATAACAAAAACGTTGAGCCTCTTTCTGGGCCTTAAGATAATGGTCTATCTATGAAATCAAGCTACAATCAGTCTTTTCTTTTTCTTTTCTTTTTTAAAATATATCTTTATTGATTTCAGAGAGAGGAAAAGAGAGGGAGAGAGAGATAGAAGCATCAATGATGAGAGAGTCATTGATCAAGCCCGCAACCTGGGCATGTGCCCTGACCGGGAATCGAACCCAGAGCGCCCAGATCCTAGGTTGACGCTCAACTGCTGAGCCACGCCCGGCCAGGCTACAATCAGTCTTTTCAAAATTAGTCCCCAGGGCCTGAAGTTGCTGCCAGATCAAAAAGTGATATCATCATCCCAACCTAGGCCACCGCCCTTTTAGGAAATGAACACCTTGGCTTTGTGCCAGGATTATTACACCCAAGACAGCCTGTGATACAAGTACTTCAATGACGAGGAGTAACATATTTATTTCAACAGCTAGAACTGGTTTATTGCCAAGTTCAGAGAATTTTTATAAAGGTTTACCTGCTTGGCTCTCTTCCTTGCATCATCCAAAGATCTTCCTCTTTCGACTAACCGTTGAACCACTTTTTCCCATCGACTTTGCACACTGATGAGCAGATTCTTAATGAGGACAACATCTTGTTTCTGGCTAAAATATTTCAAGTGGGTTCCAGTTTTATCCAGCTCTATTATCTGCTCACGGTGAGAATTTACTTCATTGGCAAAGACCTTTCCCCCAAAAAATGGGTAAAATTAGAAACAAATGAGAAACGGATCTACCTTGAAAATGCTTCTGGTGTCATAAGCTGAAACTATTCAAGGGACAAAAGAAAGTTTTTAAACTATCAAATTCCTGCTTTTGACATTAAAACAGCCTGCTGTCTAAAAAGGTCTGCAGTGGGAGTGCTACCCATGGGAGTTATAGCATACCTTGTGCTCATCGATTTGAAACAAGACTGTGTCCAAGATAAGACTTGGCCGAGGAGCTACATTTAGGGTCTGTTCAGCCTGGGTGAGCCAGTTGATGAAGTCTTGGAGAGAATTGTGGAACTCCATTGCCAAGTTGAGGGCTTCTTCCAGTTTAGTCTGCGAAGAGAGATTATTTAGTAGGTGATATTTATGAATTTTTTCTTCCCAGTTAAATCACTCTCTGGCAGATATCCTTCCCACCTATACTTTATTTATGCAGAAGCTATATTGCCTAAACAGTTTATGAATGTCATGGGCCTTCACTAAGGTACTGGTAAACCAAACCCTTTGAAGTATAGTAAGAAGCATCTCACTACAGCTAAAAACATTTTAATATACATTAAATTATGGGCTTGGTGCCTGGGCAGTTAACCACAGACCACAATTAACTAAACCGAATCTGTAAAAAGAAAACTTGACCATCACGTGATTAATTTTTGGAATTGCAATACTATGAAATATACTTACACTGTGTCAGTGAGAACATACAATCTAGTATTCCTATCCTATCACTTTTCTTAAAGCATTAAATAGTAATATTTTTAATCCCGTCTCATGGATTTTTATCATGTAAGCACTTACTATATATAGATAATTATTTTATTCTCTTGATCTCCCTCTCTTCCTCCCCCCACATACACCCTTTTGCTTATTAATGTGTGATTAGAACAGAATTATTTAACAATCCAGAATTTTCACAAATTTAAAAATATACCCAGCCAACAGTGATCTATAATACACCCGTTATCTGTGTTTGAATGGATTCCTTTAACTCTGTTCTTCTATGTTAAGTTAAGACAGGACACTATTTTCAACTGACCCCATGAAACCTCCTTATGTATACCACGCAAATTCAAACATGGATCATTAAAAGTTCCACTGATCATGCTACCCAGAGATAAGGTAAAACCCATGAAATAAAACAACTAAAACACTCATTCTATCATATTAATCAAGGCACATACTTTCCTTTCATTGAGTTTGGTTTCCACAGATTCCCATTTTTCTTTCAAGTTATTTATGTCTTGGTCAATATTTGTCTCCACAGATTTGGGGCATCTTGCAAGCAGCTGTTGGCCTTTCTGCATCAGACTTCTATATGTCTCTTCTTTAGCATCAAAGGCAGCACAGATTTCCTAAATTGAGATATTGTCCGTCAAGTTATATCATTTTTTAAGAGAATAAAATCCAAGAGTTCTTATTCCAGGTCATCAATCCCAAGCCCCTTATCATATACTCATCTCTATCCGGCATACAAGATAACCCCGACACATTCTAACTTTTCATTATATTGAGACAACATCTAAACCTATAGGCACACCCTGTCTACTGAGAAATCTCAGAAATGCTGCTATTATCACCAATCCATTCCGGCATGCGGAGGTTTGTGAAGCAATATTTTAAATGGTATCAAGAAAGTCTTCCCTGTGTGGTAACCAATCAGCTCTGTGATCTTTGGCAAATAAGTTAACCTCACTGAGCTTCCATTTCCTTCTCTGTAAAGTGGGTTCTAAGTTTCTCCTCAGATTATACAAGAACGGTAATATTTTTGGGTATAATTTAATTCTGGGCTTAGAAGACATCCAGTGGATAGAAAGTAAAGGCCCAGTCTACTAAGACATTTACGTTGATTATTAAGACTCTGGAATCACAAAAGCCAAACTTGTACTACTATGAGAATATTACTCTCATTGATAACATTTTTAAAGCTTTCAACTAGAATGCAATGTGTATCTTGTATGGAGAATATAAAAAATACTGCTTAAACAAATTCAGAGTTTAAAATCAATGAAACAACAGTTACAGTCCTGTAAAAAAAGTAAGACTAGTTTTAGTCCATTTATTCAATTATAATGTAGGTCAAATCATTAGCTCCCACTGAAAAATTATATATTCTGTGTCCAATGTCTTCAATTTTATTATAATTTTAAAAACTGAAATATATGTCAAAGAACTCACCCATATTAAAGTGTACAATTCAGTGTGTTATTAATATATTCACAAGGATGTGCAACTATTACTAATAACTCCAGAACATTTTCATTGCCTCAAAACTTTATAATGTCTTAAGTTTTAAAAAAAACAAAAAACTTTTCTAAAAATATTTACATTATCACCTACTGAAAACTTTTAATCCTAAGGCAACACTTTTAAATATAACTAAATCTCAGGAAACTATAATATTCTAGGTTTTCTGGTTTCCTTCAGTTCTAACACAACCAAATCAAAACAATATTACTAAAAATGTATTACAAGTATCAATAACTCTTTAGCATTCCTTAAATCTTAGACTCTCTATAATCTGGTAAATTATGTCAGGTTATAGCAAAGTTATTTTAAATACCCTACCCAAACCACATAAGCTAATACGCAATATTTTTCTAAAAGTAAAATATCCTAAAGATAAGCTTTTTGCTTTCTAATTTTTTACTTATATTCCTCTAAATTAATATTTTCAAAATACTTGTTATTAGAGATTAATCCCAGGCATGTTTATTCAAGAATTCATTAAACTTACACTTAATGAACACTGTAATAACTACATAGGTACTTCCAGGAAAGTAAAGAGGTATCTGGGAGTCAGTCAGGTTGTATGGAAAAGACAAACAGTCCCAAATGATCATTTAGTTAATTACTTTTACAAGTGAAGAAATGGTCACTTGTGGCACCAAAAAAAAAAAACACAAACAAAAAACAAAAAAAAAAACCCCACAAAAAACTAAAACAGTAACAACAAAACCACAGACACAATAATTTTCTAAAATAATAAATATACATTAAAGGTTTCTATAAAATTCCATACTGGATTAATAAGATTTATTTTAACTGCTCATGGCAATTGTGAAGTGTTGCGTGTCTTCACAGTAACTTACAAGGCGGCTACTTCCTCTTCAAATCACCAAATTCAAAATTATTTCCAAATAAGTACAGTTTTAATAAGCTCTTACAACAACATTAGACATCTGCTAAAGAATGCAGACTTTAATGTGCAATGGCCTATTTCTTTTGTCAAATCCCTAAATACTTCTACTTTTATTTCATAAGATACTAATTATCAGTGCTTGAATATTAAAATAAATTCCTGATGCAAATTCACAAGTGTGAGAATTAGAGGATTCCTTTTCAAAATTTGAAACAGACTGCTTCGCTTACAACTTCTAGAGCCGAATTAAAATGGGAAATGAGTAACAAATGTCAATAAATCAAAGTCGGTCTAAATTTAATTTGTCAGTCCATATCTCTATGAAAGAAAGCCAGAGTCTCGAGCTTAATTATTTTTTCCCCCCTTACCCTTCAGTGTTGACAGTGTCACAGAATCTGGGTGGGAACAGCCCCCAGGCAGAAGGCTGCAGGCTGGACAATCAAACGCAAGCCTCCTCCTGTCCACATGTGCTAGAGTGTGAATCTGAAGATACAGCCC
This sequence comes from Miniopterus natalensis, assembly GCF_054644295.1. Classification (NCBI taxonomy): domain Eukaryota; kingdom Metazoa; phylum Chordata; class Mammalia; order Chiroptera; family Miniopteridae; genus Miniopterus; species Miniopterus natalensis. Next base: position 25,644,749 of record NC_142085.1, read on the forward strand.
TATCGCCATTAAAACAAATACGTAACTTTGTTTTAACAGAACAAACACGTATTTTCCAGCCTTCCATGAGACAAGATGAAAATGCAATGATGACAGCAATAATTTCTAACTCAATTCTGATTACTTGAGGGATTTTTTTTCTTTTCACTCAATGAGCAACAGTTTTTAATTTACACAATGTTTATTACTATCCATACAAGTTTATCATTTTATGGGGGAATGTATACTCCTAAAAAATGTCTAGACTTCTAAAAGCTCTTTTCATACACTGACACACTAACCTTTGAAATAGAGAATAGGTTCTGACTTGAAAAATGGAATCAATAAATGGTGTTTCTAGCAACTTACACATAGAGATGTCTGTTGTAAAACTGTATATCCTTTAAACCTTCTGCCACGAATTATTTATCGCCAGGGCCCATACAAAATGGTCAGTTTCTTAATCTGAGGCTAGAGCTGTAGGGAAAAAATATACTTACCATGTGGGCATTAAGCTGCTCCCTGGCCGTTTCTGGTAAACCTCCCAGGGGTTTAGATGCTAACAGATGGCGCTCCGTGTCGGTCAGCCACTGCTGCAAATCCTCAATTTCGCCATGGAACCCTTTGGCCTAGAGGGACAGAGAGTTTTAAGTTTGGGCCATAAACACTGTCACCTTCAAGCAGAAAACAAGGCTTAAACAACCCGGCCTGCTAAGCCTCTCCCTGCATTGTGCAGAGCGGCGGGTGCCCCCGGCCTGCCTGCCTCTCCTTCAGGGGCGCGCTAGCGGCTAAGGCTATTAGGCTCAGGGCCAGAAGGCTGCGCTCTCATCAGCTCAGTTCTTTATCCCACTTATTTTGACTCTTCTCCTTGGGGTAGAAAAATTAGGCAGGGGTCTGTAAACCAGTGAGAGGATTCCATGCCATTTTGGTCTTGAAGGCTATAGAAAGCTCAGAGTGTGTTCTCTCATTCACCTGGCGCAAGGCACCATCCAGCTGCTGCTTCCTTTGTTCTGTTTTTTCCAAAACATTTTGCCAGCGTTGATTTAAAACCTCTAGCTTGTTCTGGAGGCTGCTCGCTTCTTCTCCGGCACTCGATTCAATGAGGTCATTTCCTGCTTTATTAACAGCTTCCACTGTGGACTGATGAGCTAGTACATCATTTTGGAGCACCTGAAAATATTAAGATAACACTATGGTTGCTCGTTTATAACATGTTAGCATCCCCTTTTAATGCAACGGTTTTATTTCCTGGTTTTGAAACATTCTGAAACAAAAACATCACATACATAGAATTTCAATACTAACGATGTTTTAAAATGATGGGACTTCTTTTCCCTTGTCTTCGCAGCTTCCTGTCTACCAACAGCCCCTGAAATGATTATGGGAGACCCTGCTAGTTCTTCCCATCAGAACAGCTTTGGAATTGATGACATTAAGGTATCTAGACATTATGACAGGGCTCTAAGAGTATTCATTTGATTCAAGCTCATTTTAATTGAACTTAATTTTAAAGTTTTAAGTAAACAATTTAAAAGATATTTATTTCTATATATTTGTTTTCAAATATAAAATTATTCTATTTCTAAGATAAACATCACCATGTTTTATAATTAGCACTCTACAAGGGAAACATTATCATACAATGTTTTTATCTTCTCTCATTGGAATGGTGCTAGAATTGACTACTAAGCTGACAGGAATCTTGGGAGGCCCTAACACGAAAGGGAAAGAGATTTACTGCACTGTATATCAGAGATACTCAAGCCCAGCATTCCAAAGTCGAGCAGTTCTTTTACTAGAAAATACACCTATGAAATGCTTACTGCAGATCGCAGTAAACAATGCCTTCCTGTTCTATTATACAGTAGAAATACGAGAATAGGCTAGTAACACTTGAATGCACTAACAGAGGGCAAGAGTGGTTTAGTACAGAAAGCACTACAAGGCTAAAAAGATCAAATTTTTTATACTGAAAAGAATGACAAGATTTACACCTTAAGGAACAAATACAGCTTAGTAATAGCTTCCTTTGAAGAAGACTGTGGTTTTGCTTTTGGAAATCAGATGAACCCTTCCTCTAATGTTAATAAGAGCTGATGATAATCTTCTCTACACTCACTGACTCAGGGTTTTCAATGGAAAAGGGACATCACCTCGGGTCCTAGGTAAGACATCCCACATCTGGAGTGAAATCCTGACCAGGGAGGATTTCACTGAAGGGCACTGCCCACCTACCACCACTGTGTCTCTGACTATATATATATTCATTTTCTGAGGCATCCAGTGAAGGAGTGATTTTCAAAGACTAAAACATCAACTGAGTAAGGAATCTTCTTTATAATAAGCATGAACACTAGGAATCACCCTTAAAAGGCCAGATTTCAATATCCTTGTGGTAAAAATATAGAAAATAATTCTATAAAATTCATCTTCTAAATGTTCTGAGTCCTATATAAGCCACAGCCTAGGAGCTGGAGAAAAAGGCAGGAGTGGGATAGAAACATTTCCTCCCTTCCTCCAGCAATTGTGCTGGTAATTTTAAGTCCTTTAACTTTTGACCTCTGAGAAATGAAAGAAGAAAAGGGTCCATTTTTAACTGCTCAGAGATAAACAAGCAGAAATAAAAGGTCTCTTAACTCATCCCTCACCAAAATTACTGGATCAGGGTGCTCATTTTCCCACCTCTACTGTATTCTACAAAGTTCCCGTCACTGATGCATGTGACCTTTCAGGGCAGCTGCTAAGTTTATGAAATGTAAATGCTATAAACTCACACTGTGAGAATGAACATGTTTTGTTCATATGCAGTCAGGCTAGTCATTATTGCTCTTAGCAAAGGTATACTATAGACATTAAATAATGAAAAATATTAATGATGCATAATTGGTTAATCAAATATGGTTGGGCAATGACTGCAAATACTGACAGAATGAGGTATAAAAAGGAAGGAAATTTAAAATTAGGGAAAAATTACTGTGGGGGAAAAAGTATGAAAGTAGAACTTAAAGCAAGAAGTCAAAAACTGTGTATCATAATCTTAGAGTGCTAAAAGCTGTCTTTTACTTTCAAATGCTATTAAGTATGTAAAATAGCCTTTTTCTATTTGATAATCAAAAAACCTTACGTGAGGTTAGGATTTAGGACCTAACCTTAAATAAGACAGCACTATTCATGTGAGTGTTAAGGCTCTATGAAAGACTGTTGAATGTCACGATAAACTGCTGGGCATACAACCTTCACTAAGCCTAGTAACTTAAGAGACAGGGAATTTTCTATTAAGAATTATCAACCAAGTGTCACAAAGATGACCACAATATAAAACTGTGTTGCACAGATCTCAATTTTCAATTTGTAAGCTTTAAATCAAGTACAGGACATATAAAAAAAAAAAAAAATTTAAACCTAATATGTTAAAAACCTAATTCATCCAGGAAAGAACTAAGAAGAAAAGCCAGTGAAAAGAGAGACAAAGAGCCAGAAGAACGCGCCTCCACATAATGAAGGATGTACCGACAGAAACATGTCAGACACGCCAATCAAGCAGCCAGTGAGAGACCCATGGGGATCAGGGTGAACAGAGGAAAAACACACACAATCTGCGGTGGAACAACATTTTGAATTACTTATTAGGCTATTCTCAACAACTTCTAAAACTATGCTACATTAATCTAATGACAGGTATGATCAGGGACTTAACCCTGTATTCAGTGTTTGCCAGGCAGCCCTAATAAAATTCAGCCAGAAATTTCCCATCCTTGCTATTTTTTATAACTGCCTTGAACAATGAGAAAAACATTTTATAATCGTTTAAGAAGTGTGTTTCAAGAAATTTAACCTTTAGTTGCAAATATCAAATATGAACTTGTGTTAAAATCACAAACTTGAAAGATGCATAAAGAAGAAACATTAAAAAAATTGATGAAACTAGACATGCATAGAGAAGAAACATAATAGGCAACAGCAGCTACGTACGTGATGCTTGGCCAGTTCAATTTCAATGGCCTTAGGGTCTCCTCCAACAGGTTTCTGTTCGCTCAGCAAGCCCTCGGTGTGTGTCAGCCACGCCAGGAGTTCGTCCAGAGCATGTTGGAATTGCCCAAGGGCTAAAAGGGCGCCCTCCAGCTTATGCTACAGAACAAGTGGGGAGGAAAAAAAATCCATGTGTGAACCTGGTATTATGAATAACATGCATTTATAAAACATGGGCAGCAAATCAATTGTTTCATGCAGCATACATTAAAGCAGATCCAGTGAAGCCCAATCGTCATCAACTTCTACATTCTAAGTCTGAAACTCTTTATGGTTAAAAAATGGCATGTGAGAAGCAGAAAGAGCTCTAATGAAATAAGGGAACTTAGGGGTTTCAAAAGTGTATGTAATCACCTAATTTTAATTTTTAATAATTGTTTTGCATTAATATGTAAAATTAAAATTTTACGAAAGTCTTGGCACATACCTGTCTGTTGATAATTCTTTCATCCAGACTATCCCATATCAATTTCAGTTCCATTAATGGGTCTTGAACAGTGTGTTTGTCACTTTCTTCCGTTACCTTCTTCAGCAAAAGCTCTGCCTGATGGTTCAGTCTTTCCATTTCTATCTGTTGTTGATAGGCCTCTGACTTAAATTGCTATTTATAAAAAGAGATATACGGGAAAATGTGCTATAAGTCAGTAACTTTAAACAAAAATAATTCTATTATGCCTTTATTCTGATTCACACTTCTTATTGTGGGGTGGGGGGTGAATAGGAATTAAAACATAACACACAGTTTACTAATAAAAGAGTTATAGATAGAAAAAGGGGGAAATATTTTCTCTTTATTCAATGCTTCCTGATGGAAAGATGTTTCTACTTATAACTTTGGTATTCTACTTTTGTACTCTACAATAAAAAACTAACAAATTGCAAGGCTGATTCCAATGTCTAATTATATATATTCAATACCTGAATTGTGAAATATAGCAAAGAAGAAAAAAAAGTATATTATGGACATATATAAAACCCAGAAAAATATCTCTAAGAAACTCAGTATTTCTTGCTCAAAAATATGCACGTCTTACATCCACTGGACATTTAGTTTTCTATAGCTGTGCTGTGTTTGTTAATATTTAGTTTTCCCTGACTCACCCACTGCTGACTCAGAATAACATTATTCTCTCTCCCAGTGCTTACTGACACATATTTAGCAATCTTGGCTTTGCCAGCCAACACAGGTTAACAAATGGTTGCTTGTGATAGGAAACTGTCCTTTCATAAAATATTTAATGTGTAATAGTAAATAATTAAATAGTAAGTAATAACGAAGCAGCCCCCCTTAATTTTTCCAAACATATGAAAATAATAATTAAAAAATAATAACTAAGGTATAGTGAACACTTGCTATGTTCAAGTTACTCTCAGTAAACTAATAAAGAAAAAATTGTGTCCTCAACTTTAGCTAAGGACACAGAAGTGAGACCAGGTAGATAACTTGCCCGAGATCATTTAGCTAGTAAGTGAACAAACTGGAATGTAATCCCAGACAACCTGATTTCAGGGAGAGCCTTCCTAACCCACCTGCTATACAATTACTGAGATATATGCAAATGTCCAAAATAAAATAGTCCTCCACAGCCATAAATGCATATGAAGTATATCATGGGTTACTACCTGATCAGATAAAGCTAAAAAAAAAGAATCCCAATCTAATGATGGTAACAGTAAAATTCCCAAAAAATCCCTACATTTTTTCCCAAATGAAATATTTGATTTCACACAATTTTTAAGCAAGATAATAATTTTATATAAAAATCTAGTAGAGTTCATTGAAAATGGTGTGATATGCCTGTGGATGGACACTTGAAATTAGGAAGGAAATAGCTGATCCCACTTTGATAAATGATCAGCACAGAGGAATTCAAAGAGGAAACAGTCGAGCTCTTTTCACAGCTGCAGATCAAGAACCCCAAAAGAAAAAACTAAAGAGGAAAACAGATGGAAAAGAAGAAACAAAAAAAAATTTTGAGAAACACAATTATACTATGGGTGGTTCTTTAGCCTGTAAGACTAAGTGAATTACTCTGAACACAATGAAGAAAATAAAAATGTCGTTGTATGCACACAATAATCAACTATTGGATAATAAAGACTATTGGGTAATAAAGGTGTAAAAATCCTTACAGTATTATCTACATATGTATAAAATACACTCATGCTCCCTTTATCTCATCCTGCCCCCCACATGAGGATAGCTAAAAGACTATAAATCATATCTCAAGTGTGTAACCTCTGGGTACATAACATTTTGGGTGGCAAAAAAGATCACTTTTTTGCTTCTTTGCATTTTCTGATTTTTCTAAAACAAACAAAATTTAGTAAGAAGAAAACTATTAATATTTATATTGTTTATTTAAGGAGCACTTAGATACTGCTTCGTAGGTGCAGGTACTATATTAAACCAGTTTCATAATTAGAATGCAATACTTCAATTATGTAAAATACATATATTTGGGTAAAGAATACCATGAATCAAGAACTTAAAAATGCAAAGTCTTTGGTAAGTTAGCCCCCACCCATACCTTTAGCTCTTCAATTTGCTGCTTTACAGTTTCAAGATCTGTTCCGATTGGAGACATTGAAGCTAATTTACCGCCTGCGATATCTACCCAGTCGAATATCGCCTGAAAAGCACATTAGTCCACGTGTTATTATAATAGTACATTTGAAACTGCTTCAACACCTGGCTGTTATAGAAAAGTACAATCATAAACCTGCAAAGATATTATGTAATGAGTCTATTTTACAAATAATAGAGATGGTTCATCTAAATAGGTAAAAGCAGCAATATACTGCAACACTTGTCCAAAACATGAAATAGATGTCACTTCCAGTTCTGTATCCAAGTTTGAAAAGGAAAGTCTATTTTGAACAGAATCTTAGAATACTGAGATCTTAAAATGCCCACTTGAAAAAGAGTTTTAGAAATTCAATCACAGGAAATAAAATTCTCTATGCTCTCTTATGTCCCCCTAAAAAGCAGAATGTATTAGATTAGTATTAAAATCCTGCATATATATATTTAATCATAATTAATGATTAATATTAAGACTATTATTCTGAATTAGAACATAGACCAAAACCTCTCATTTTTCTTTTTTTTTTTTAGGTAATAAAACACCCTAAAAAGGCTCAACTCCCATTTTTTTCAGGTACTGAATACACAAAATTATTTTGTACTTTAATGAAGTTGCCAGATCATATAGTGTGGAGGGAGAAAATCCTTGGAAAATATCTGGAAGTTTAAAGTTATCATTTATAAACCCTAAGAACTTAAGCAGCAGCCTGGGAAATAAAATTGATTTTACATTACAACCAACCTCGAAAACTCTGGAACTTCTGGAGCTCTTGACCTCTAGTTACAGCTATTTTATAAGTCAAGGGTCCCTTCATTCCCACAGATGATGCCACTAACCTATGATGGGCCTTCTTTTCACAGAAGTGGTAAAGAAACTGTGAATCACGGTGTCTAGCCTGTGGTCTCCTATGGTTAATGGCTCCTGAGGTCAAATGGCTTCAAGTGGTGACAGTGATACCTGTAGCCTGAAGGCACAACTCAACGACTTCCCAAAAATCATGACCTGGCCTCAGAGACTGAGAGCTGGAGCTTGATTTTGTTACTGGTCACTGATATCTAATCAAAAAATTATCACTTTGATTAAGAAAAGGAAGGGTGCAGAGGGGAATGTTATAAGGTCCTATTTGTAGTGAATTTTTTCATCTATTTCCAAAGTTCAACATGCTTTTCAGCTGGCATAAAGCCTGGCTTATGATATTTATTTTTACAAATATAGAAATGGAGTGGCATATAATAAAAAGGAAAAGATGTTCTCATCTGAGCTTTAAAAATAATATTCACTTGGTGTTATGGAAATACTTAGAAAGGTTTTTTCCATATGGTAGGAGGGATGAAAGATTAAACTCCTGCCAGCCTTAACATTAGAAAATGGAACAAAGTTAAGGAAGGTAGGGGAAGAAAGAGCCCTGAGTTGGCCTCAACTGACAAGATAATTTTAATATTAAAAAAAAACAACAACCCACACCCTTAAAAAATGGCTAATAAACTGAATGAGAACCCTGAAGGGAGGTGGAAAACAACTATTATAAGGGATTATATACCTGAAAAAGAAGAAAATACTTTTTACATAAAAGATTATGACCTAATAAAACAGAAATCTATTTTAGTTCATGGGGAACACTGGCTTCGAATCAAATTTCTTTACTTCTGACTTTAGTTAAACTTGGTGATATTTTTAGATAATGTTTACTCCTTTCATCTTACTCCACTCAACTGGAGCACAGAACTCAGACTCAGTTCCCTTTCAGTATCTGGTTCTGAGCCATTTAAGAAAAAAACTGTGTGAGAATATTTACTTTCACATAAAAAATTAAAAGACTTCTTTTTAAAAGGATATTTCAATGAATGTGTGTATAAAAATGTATTTAAATGTGTATATAAATCTACATATATTTCAAGGGTCAGAAATACCTCCTGAGGGCAAAACATGAAGTGAAGTAGGCGAGGAGACTGCACGCTCCCTTGCAGCCCTGGGGTGGTGCCCATGGGCAAAGGCGTAGCCATCAGTCAGCATGGCTCCCTCTCCCGGCAGACACCCTGCGGCCCCCTTACCTGCAGTCCATCCTGGTACTGAACGGCAGCCTGCATCGCCTCCTCCAGTCTGTCCACCCGGTCTTTCCAAGCTTTATTTAGAGAATCCCATGCTGAATTTAACTACAACATAAACATTAGAAACTCTTTTATTGTCCTAAGTTTTCAACTACTTCTATCCAATATGCTTTAGTTACCGAAACCTCTAAAAAGGGCATCCTGATTAAGAGTAGAAAATGTACCTCATCTATGCTCTTCTTGACGATGGGTTTATCGGGTTCTCCACATGCGGCGATGAGTTCGGAACCCAGGTTAATAACTATATCCAGCTCTTCCTGCAGTCCATCTATTTCTTCCCTTATGGCCTAGAATCAGAAATGGCAGCCTTAGAGTTTTAAGCAAAACCATGCTAAAACTAAAAAGATGCACACAGTGTTTATTCATGGTAGTTTTTTCTAGGAGGTGGGATTGTGATCAACTTCTTATTTTCTTTCTGTTTTCTAAGTTTCTGCAATAAATCTTTTCAACAAGAAAAGATTACAGAAGAATATTTTAAAAGAAAAAGAAAGCATCCTTTGTCTGAGTAACAAATGTCAAATGTTTATTAAAAAGCCAATATTTCAGGAATAATTCTATGTAACAAATACCAGGATACATCTTTTTTTAAAACACCAACACAATACTTTTAAAGCATAGAAAGACTTTTTTGTTTTTCAAACTGACTTGTTTGACAATACACATTTAAAACAGACATAAGTAAAACATGAGTTCAAAGACCTCACAAAAAATAATGTATTTGTTTAGAAGATTTAGAATAATCTAGCTCTGGATTTCTGTTTTTTACCCTAGGACATGTAAACTACAAAAAAAACCACCAAAAACAAAACAAAAAACAAAAACTGTGACAGAAATGGAGTATTCTACCTTTGCTTTTATCTTCTTGGTTAAATATATTTATTAATTCAAGAAGCCTTTACCAAGCATAAAGCAAGCCCTAAACCAGGATTGAGGACACAAAGAACAGTAGATATATGACTATTCCACTCATGGGACTTTGAGTCCATTAAAAGACACAAAGATATAATCAATGATAAGTCATACTATGAGTAGAGTCCTTTGCATGAGGAAATATGGGAACATAGACTAACTCTACTAAGTAAACAAGAAAGGATTTTACATGGAGGGTAACTATCCAACTGCACCTTGAAGTCTGAGTGGGATTTACCAGAGAGTGGTAAGAAGGACATTCTAAGGTGAGGAAATAAAATGTGCAAAGATACAGATGCTAGAAAGAGCACAGCAGTTTTGGGGAAAGCCACTCTGTGTGCCAGAAGAGAAGGAGCTTGGTTGGTAAAGGAGCAGCAGAATAAAATTGCTGTGGAAACAGAGGCACAGGCTGGCTGGGATGCGAAGGCCGAGACCCTGTCCGGGGAGTCTGGGCTTCATGCAGTAGGTAGTGGCTGCCTCGGTGGGTTTTAAGCATCGACACAGTAGGAGCAGATCTGGAGAGACGACTGGCAGGAAGGTCAGAGGCCTGGCAAGGAAAGAGACTCCCCAGGCAAGGATATCACTTTGGATTACTTTAGAAACCAAGAAACATAATGAGGCCCTGAAATAAGGCAGAAGCAGGTGGGATGGAGAGAAATCTTAAAATATATACTAAGTGAAACTTGTGGGTGTTCTAATCTCCTACTATATCACTACACGTTTCACTTTCAGAACCAAATATAAGTTTCAGTAAATTCCGAATATTTACCAAAGGAATCCACTTTACATTGTAGTACAACTTATTTCTTCACTTTAAATGGGACATTCTGCTTACCTCTGCTGCTTCTTGCTGTTGTTTTACTACCGAGGGATCAATTCCAGGATCCTCCAGATCCCGGATGAAATCTTGGGTATCTTTAGTGGTCACTACTAATGACATGTGATCACACCAGAACTTCTCTGCTAATTCCATTACATCCAGTAGTTTGGCTTCCCGTTCTTCCACCAGCGTGTGTATGTTCTCCCAAATAAAAACCATTTGGTCAAGCTTATCCTGAATGGCTACAGAGCAAAACAGTATCAAGAAGGCAGTCTGTTAGCCCCATTTCAGCAATAAAGCGCCTATGGTGATTCAATATGGTATCTAAAACTGGACCAAATGTTGGCTGATCCCAGGCTAGTGGGTACCACTGGGCCCAATGTCCGATTCCAGACAAATGTAAGATCTGAGGATGTCCAGCTCCTCCAAACCAATGATCTTCCTGATGAAAGTGGATGCTCGAAGGCAAGGGAGCTCACAGGAGACCTGAGTCTATCAAGTTTCCTGGTTTCACCAAGGTTCTTTAATTCCCAGAAAACTGAAATAACCACCTCAGTATATTATTATTATTATTATTTTTTTTAGTATATTCTTTATGCTCTCCAAATCAAGAGTAAAGACGTCTGTTCATGCCCAGGAATATAACAATGCAGGATATGTATTCTGGGCTTGTTCCCAGAGTACCTGTAACATGGACTTCCACTAACCTGTGCGCATGGTTTTCTTTTGAGCCCAGCTCATATCTTTAAGAACGGCTGGCTGTGGTCATGGTTACCACCTCTGTGGCTATGTGGGATAGAGTGTCCATTATGTAAGGTAGTGTAGTTAGTAATGAGGAAAAGAATCCCTAGGTTTAGTCTTACTGGTGTCATGCTTTAACCAGCTGGTTTAAAAGGTCCGGAGAATGCATGGTTTTTGTATAATGGCAGACTCTGTATTTTAACCGGTAATTTTACAAACACAGGAAGACATTAAGAAGGGATTAATGTACACAGCCCTTCAGCCCCAAACACGTCATATTTGTAATACCTTTTCTAAAATCTGGCACCCAGATATGCGATTGAACTGTCAGTAAACAGTATGAACATTTAGAATTGTTTTAAGAGTCAAGTTCAATTGTTGCCTTATCCTGAAATTATTACCTTTGGCAGATATGTCCTTATCGGTGCCCCCAGACCGAGCAATCATTTCCTCTCCCCTCTGTTTCAGGGTTTCGTACAATGGCTGCAGCTTCTCCATGTCCACCGAGACGTTCTTGTTCTCGCTGATCTGCTCCCTGATCTTCTCCACCTCGGCGGAGATGGAGGGCGGCTGCCTCAGGCGCTCCACGATGCGGTCCAGGCTCTCAAGGATCTGGTCAATCTTGTCGTGGAACTAATGGCAAAATAAAGGGATCACGTATGGTGAGATAATCTGTGATACCAACTATGAAAATTTAAATTAAAAAAACATCTATTTAATGTCCCAATCAAGAACTAAATCTTAGCCCTTTTGCTGACATATCCATCCAAAGAATTATTTCCAGCTGGTGTCTCAAGACATCCTAAAGTCACGAATCACATGGTCCTCTCTGCACCACGCTGCTTAGCAGACTGGACTGCTTCTCCCAGGTAACTGAGTGTACTCATTAAGAAATGGTACAGTTTAATGTATAAGTGGCCCCCTAACAGGAGCATCTCATCTACTGCTTCACCCTGCTTTCTTAATTCAAATTTATTTTTTAAAGTAAGTTCAATATTCTGGATGTTTATCAAAACTGATTGTTTTATTCACTTTTACTGATTATTTTGCATCCTAAAAAAAGTTATATAACTAAATGTGAAATCCATGGGCAGTTCTGATTAAAGGATTTTCCTAAGTTACAAGTTTCCTGAACTGAAAAATGTTAAAACCTCCCTGATGCTATAATGAAAGCTCGTACTGAATTCATGATCAAACACAGAATCAGATTAATGAAAGGATTTTAAACTTTTGTTTGCAAAGGTACCACAGACAGTGAAGTTATAAAAACTTGTTCATTCATAGATTCTACACTATCTGTAACATTAAAGGGATCATCATTCATATACTCTAATATCAGTATATCTAGTAAGAAAAACAAAATCTTGAAAACAGAAATCACAGGTAATTTCAAATGCAACTTCTTAAAAAAAGATATCACCAAAAACAGAGAAAAAATCATGTTCCATCTTTATATTTTTTCCATCTTCTTCAGCCTCTCATTTATTCTTTCTTATTGCCATCTTGGGAGTCTTTTATTTATAATGATAATGACACTTTCTTTTATCTCCCCCACTGGCAAATACTGCATTTTATTCTGGATGAACACTTACTTAAATATTTGGGCAATGTGGACACCTGTATGTTTCTCAAGTCGTTGGACATTATTTTTTATTGTATCTACAAGCAGGCGGAGAAATGTAAGGACTGGACTCAAGCAAACATCACCTCTGAGAGACAAAGATATCAATACTCAGAGAGAATGCAGTGAACTGATTTGAGGTGAAATGCAACCAGGAGATCCAGGAAAGCGTCTTTCCGTGCTCTGCTGTTTGGAAGAACCCAATTGTATTTCTGGTGTGGACGATTACCTGAGTTGACTGAGAAATGGCTTCATCCAGGGCCACCGCTCGCTTTTTGACGTCTTCTTTAATTTGACTGTAAAGGGTGTCAGCTGCCACATACTTCTCTTGGATAGAAAAGCCTTCCTCTGGGCTCAATTCCAGTAACTGTGGGCCAGTCTTATTCATCTTATCTATATGAGGCTTGTGTTCGGCTATCAACTCTCGCAGTTGCTATAACAAACCAAACAGCTTCTCAGTATCTCAGGGTCGCACCTCCACATTACAGCTGTCTACAACCCCACTGCATCCAGCTGGCAAGAAACTCCAAACAAACACCCTCCCCTCCCAAGGCATTTAATACATGACTGCTCGTACGACTCCGTGCCAGACAGAGATGCCCCTGACACAAAGATTAAACAACAGTCTGGTCGTGTCAAAGTCCCTTTAAGGATACATACAAAACATCGGTTGAGCGAAATAACAAATTCTAGGTCATTATGCATTGCAGAGCATCACATATTTTGCCAAGAGTATTAGCCAAGGGTCACATTACATAAAAGGATTCTGAACTTACTATATGTCCCCAACCTACAGAGACTAAACCATAACATAATCATGATATAAAATTTATTTAAAAGAAAAGGAGGGAAAAAAGAAAGAAAAGAATCGAGGAAAAAACGAAGGAAGAAAGGGAGGGAGGAAGGGGTGAAGGGGAGGAGGAAAGAAGGTAGGGAAAGGAAAGAACCTCCGCAGAAGGTAGCCACAATGCTGAGAGAGAGAAAACACTATACATAAGGCTACACTGGGTGATGTAAACCCACAGGGCACTGTAATGATATGTAAACCAGTATAAAAAATGTATACATATACATTATACACATGTATTAACCTAGTCTATGTACCTACATGATATATGACATATACATCTGTGATATATGATATATACATATATTTATATGAATGAACGATTTGTAGTTATCTTAAAAATGTTAAAAGACTGCAAGGGTAATCAATCTATCAAATACACAACTCTATACGGAGCATTATTTGTAAGGTGTATTTAAGGGAAAATATGTGATTTACGAATACACTGAACAATATCTAATCAATAGACACAATGACATTTACATTAATGAGTGTGAAAGCTAAGTGAAGCCATATTCTTCTTCTTCAGAAGAATAAATCTGGAATATCTACACTCCATGGAACACAGGACCTCAACTGAGCAGTATTTCATGGGCCTAATCCAAAACCACTCTCAGGGGGAAGACCAGTCACTGCCTGCAGGTTTCTCTGAGGCTGGCAGTGAGGAGTGTTCCATTTATTCCACATTATTCGTCTGGTTCCCTAGTCAGCAGCACCTTGTCCTCAACAGAAGGTATTCTCCAAACTGTTTGCTACCTAGCCCCAAATAAAAGCTTCTCTGAGAGAGGTTATATTCGGGGAAGATAGTCTAGAGAAAAGCTACCAATCTTTTTCCACAAATATTTTAATTTCTATCATTCATCAAGAAGAATCACCAGGATGACCACATACCATTTTTTATTAAAAGTGCCCACTAAAATCAGTCAAGAAATTATTTTGAAAATTGAGGAAATTTCTTCATTAAATCATTAACAATCTCCAATGTAATATACTTATTTTTGAAGTTTTTCTGAAGGCGGTCTCGAAACTCTTTTGGAAAAGTGCTAAATAAACACAAATTCAATTTTTACAAAAGGAGGGGGGTCTAATCTAACACCTTGCACATAAGAATGTGGGAGGGTCATGTTTTCAGTCTAGCTCTCGAGTGGTCCAGGCTGCAATTTTCTTATTTTTGTTTCATATTATTAGATCATATCTTCATGCTGCTTTATAGAAGAGAGGTGGTGATGGTAATAATTGGCTAACATACAATCTCACGGAAAAGTAATGTGTTCACACGTTTTGGTTTCAATATTGTATAAGGCATGTTTGTAAAACAAGCTTACACTTTGAATCAACAGACTCCCAAGTAAAGTGAGAGATCTAGGAGTTCTTGAGTTGCCTAGAGTCTAAGTAGGTCTCATCTGTGTAGCTCTACTGTGAGACACCTTTGCTTGGGAAGTAGTGAGATGAGCCTTTGTAAGGCCATTTCATGACAGAGAAGAGAACACCTACTAGGTGCCTACCTGGGTGTATGTCTGTACATGGGGAAAGAGCCCGATAGGAGATGTCTTTGCTTCATATCTGAAGCTTCTCCATATCTCATATTACCGTAAGAGTTTAGTCTTAAGTATGCTGGAGATACCTAATGTAACTTCAAGATATCTACCCATTTGGTAACATGGCTCTTGGAGCCATTTTTCATTCCTGCCTAGAATGAATTAGAAGGTATTTCCGAAAACAGCTGAAGAGGATATTGTGAAGCTACAGAAGGACAGCCATTCTAGAAGGTGGCAAATATCCTAGACAATTTAGTTTGACCAATTTGTAGACTTGACTACAAAGTTTTGCAGTTCCCTTTGTACATAAAAATTATAAATGTGTCTTAAAAGTTGAAAAATTATGCAAAAATATTAACTGAATTTTGAAAATTTCAATTCAAAAATAATGATGTTATGCTAGTAATGTAACTACTCAAATCTCATCTCAGAATAGAAGAAATCCATAAAACATTTTACATTATAAATTATCCAATGGGTGGGAATCAGGATTTCTGCCACAAATAAACCTTTGCACTAAAATTCAATAGAATTCTACACAGTTTTTAAGTCTTTCTCCTGCTGAAGGATTTAGATAGAACTCATAAAATTTCCATTTTGTATAAAATAGTGTGTTCTCTAAAGCTCTCTTCTAAATAAATACTTTAGTTAGATATTTTTCAATGCCAATACATTGAAAAAGTAAACAAACAAGATTAGTATGTCAGATGCTTCAAACAATAATGTAATATACCCTGAATTAAACTTTACACACACACACACACACACACACACACACACACACACACACACACACACACGCCAATTAGTCTCAGAGTACATCTTGTACAGATCTGGGAGAGCAACAAGGTTCACAAGTACATAAATAGCAAGAACTCCAGATTTTTTTTTATAGTTCTTAACCCTCTCCCACTCAAATTTTTACAAAATTTTAAGTTACCATTTAAGTGACTGCTGGATTGAGGGCTTCATAATGCCATTTTATGTATGTTTAAAACATGTTACATTTGTAGATGTAAATATACTCTCTAGTTTACTCCTGTATGCTTACAGGAGCAGACAACTTCAAAAGAGTTCCATGTACATAAGGTGGAAAAAAAGGAGAAACCATTTGTCTTCATACTTCAGCATATTTTCTTTCACAGAATTAGCTTCGTGATATTGCTATTCTGACCTATCCGTTACATCGTACATGTTCTCCGAGCTCAATGGCCTTGGTCTGTGTGATGTCACTTCCATATATTTCTACTCTTGGCTTACGTTCTAAATGGCTCTCACCACTTCATATAAAGTATACAACTTAGTCAATATGAGCAAATTAAAAGCAATTCACCCAACTGCACAAATTAAAAGTACTTCAAAAGCTTATTTCTCTAACGTTGTAAATGGAAATTGTTTTGGTACCCAAACAGTTTCTACTGCGTACTGTCCTCTAAAGGCTGTGATGTAATTAATGACATACACAACGTGGTCCTTCCACTTGAGCCTTCTCACTGTAAGCCTGGATAACAGGTAAGCAGCTGCGAGGTAAGGAAACTGTGCAGACCAGAACATAAGATTGCTAAAATATCCTAATCATGAGGGGAGTCTCACTATATTTAAAAGGCGACATAAAAATCACGACTCCCTTTTCATGGGGAACACAACCCTCTTTTTCCCGCCGAGCTTACCCGATGGTCCTCCTGTTGCTGCCTCAGAGTCTCATATTCAAGGGCTGGGGCAGGGAGCTGAGAGATGATTCTTTGTGTTTCTGTCAGCCACGGCCAAAGTTCTTCATAGGTTTCCCAGAACTGGTTAACCAGGGACTGTGCCCGTTCTAGCTGTAGATATCTCTCTGAGTTTATCTGGCAGATGGTGTCATAATTCTTCAATACCTTGTCCAGTTTTTTCTGAAAATTAAGATGAAATGTGTTTAACTGGTGAGGCAGGCCAGGTCGCACATGTACTCAAGTATGTCTGGCCCAGCCATTAGACTCCTAGTGCCAAGTAGATACTCAATCATGTATGTTAAGGGAATAAATCAATGAAAGCTACTTATATTTTAACTGTTTCTATGTATAAAAACATTCATTTTAAATTTAAAAAAAAAGGCCTTCCAGGCTCATCCTCCATGTTGTTGCATATGGTGGGATTTCCTTCATTTTTAAGGCTAAATAAATAATATTCCACTCTATTAAATGGTCTTATCACAATAAAAATAGTTATGTATATACATATGTAAACAATGGCAAAAATGTGGAACATCTTAAAAGTATGAGAATTGGAGATCAGGCTGATATATTATGATATATTCATACGGTGGAATTCTACACAATCATAAAAAGTCATGGAATTTAATGACATAACTTCTCAAAAAATATATTAAGTGACAAATACCAAAATATAAATAAATACATGCATAAGGCCTTAAATTTTTATGAGTAAGACACTGAGCTCTCCAAACATAATAAGCAAAATTCTCCAGCCATTCTTACAGTGTCTTCTGGGTTTGAAAACAAGTCTCCTGAGTCTAGCAACATTTACATTACTTTTTCAAAAAAATAAGAACTACCTTTCACTAATGAAATTGTAAGAGGAATAAATGTAGAACATGATGCTATCCACCGATTTTATGGGGTGGTCATAGTGATCTAGATTCTGTTATAAATTCACATCAGAAACGAATAGCAGAAGATAAAGCACAACGGCAATCTAATAAACCACAGAATGACAGAAATTATTCCATGATGGCCTGCACTTTTCATGTCAGAATCTTTACAAAAATAATAAAGGAAAGATTAAATTATAAACAAGTAAACTGCCACTGCAGAGGATAAATAAAAGAGAAAGTATCAATCTGTAGTGTACCCTGGATTACTTTGTCTATGTTATACCTTAATAGCAATGTATACTCTTTAAAATGTGATCTTAGGCGTAGGCATTTGTATAGTTTTGTTTTTGCTATGGAATACTTTCCTACTAGAAGCGTTAATTTCTTTAGGCTGTTCAGATGTCAGAATGTGAACTTAACAAAATATTTTTACTGTGGCTGGTTTTCTATCAATTTAAAGAATCATTAAAACTACATAAACGGGATGCTTCCTTAACTGCTCAGCTCATTTTTCTCCAGTACAGCTTACCCCAACTTTGTACAGAATGCATTTCAGCATTAGAAAGAACCACATATTTTGGTTTTCCTTTCAGCTCCAGAGGCCCAAATGTTTCTGAATCACGTAAACAACAGTTGACACATATAATAACAATTTATAACCAATAATAATGGCAATGATACAGCTAACGTTAATTGAATGCTTAATGCGCACCAGTTAATCAAGGGCTCAAACTTTAATAGCTTCTCTGTATATTAAGAGATTGTCCACAGGGTGACTCCCTTAAGGAATATTGCTTTCACTGTTATTCTGGAAGCCTGAAAAACGCCTTATTTGCAACTGATGACTTAGCTGTTTGAATGGCAGCTGTGGACAGCGGGAAAGTGCTTTTCTAGGACTGAAAGCTCAACAGATGCCTTTATTCAAGAGTGTCACTACCAGTCACACATTATACCTTCATTGACTGCTTTTCCTCTTCGCTGCACGTGGTCATGACTTTATGTCCAGATTTAACAAGTTCATCAATAATATCCTTGTGTCTCAGAATTTCCATGGTGAATGTCTGTGATTTAAAGAAAAATAAAGATTTTTTTTAAAAAAGAGATTGTATGAATAAAAAGAAAACAATTAAGCAAAGTAGTTGAAAATATCAAGATACACTAGTGGGGTCTTGCAACGTAAAGCATGCGAGCACATTTTCTAGAGCAGCAAATAATTTAGATGTAATTGGAAATGTCCTTCACCTTTTGAACCTGCAGCTGAGCAGCCGTCTGGTCTTGCTCAAGCCTGATGTCACCCAGAGACATCAATTTCTTTTCTGTTTCAGTAATCCAGGATAACTCAGCATCAGCTGCTTGGTCAAACTAAACAAAAGATAAATAATTAGGTCAGCAAGTTCCTGTAACTGGTGCCAGAAAAATACCTATCTATGTTTCTTTTAAATATTCTTATTACACAAGTGGAAAATCTGAGCTTATCTCCTCATGGCATCCTGAAATGACTCATGATAATGACTGAAGTTATAAAGAAAGGAAAACAACTTCCAGAGAGAAATTAAACACAGGCTCTTAAAACATGTTGAATCCATGGCCCGGCATTAATGATTTTAGGACACCTAACACCGCTGCCTTCTTTTGGTAGTCGTAAGAACTTTCTCCCTAGGAGTACTATAGAAATTGAACAGCTATAAAAGTGAATAGCTGAATACGCTCTAAGCCATATGATATGCAGGTAGCACTCAGCTATCAAAGTATACAATTCCTAGCAAAAAGAGTGAAATATTCCCATTTATTTCTTATCTGTGTGTATAATAAGTGTATGTATAAACTGTTTCTATGTATGCAGAGTATATCCCCAAATGACGCATGTATAATTTTTTTTACATCTCCTTTAATAATAGCAGAAAACATACTCAAGAGCATTCCCAAATATTTCAAGAGATTTTGTTTTCCTGATCATAACAGTAATTCATGGTAGAAATTCATGCAAGGTACAGAAAAATATACAGAAGAAAATGAAAAACTGGAGTTAATACCATTGATATTTTAGTAAATTTTCTTCCAGGACTTGAGAAAGGTTTAGAAAGGTCTGGGATAAAACTGTATAAACAGTTTCATATCCTGCTTTTTCATTTACTATGAACATTTCCCATGTCCTAGTCTTTTAAGTGTGATTTTTTTTTTTTTAATAACACCATTGTATTCTAACCTACTCGGATATTTCATTTAGGTTCTCTGCATTTTTTGCTATTATATAAACAACCCTGTAATGAATATCCTTGTACATAAATCTCCATTGGCATCTCTAATTAGTTCCTTAGGGTAGATTCCTAGACGTTGACGACCAAGTCAAAGAGTGTGAACATTTTCATTACCTTACATCAGATAAACCCCAATGCCTTCCAGGGCCAAGTACTTATCATGAACCAGTAAAGTGGGTAAGTGACACAAGCACTAATAATAAACGGTAACGAACAACAGCCTCGGTCGGAAGATTTAACAAGGAATGGACATTGTGAGTATTCAAGTCCGGCACTGCCAGACCTGCTAATTTTTTAAGAGAACCTGGAATTCCAGAAGGGGGTAGGGGGATAACCAGGCGAGGGGTGAGAAGGGTGGGGATAAGAAACTAGATTGAAAACTAAGCCACACTTTTAAAACACTGTGTGACGTCACACAGACTCATGAGAGGGTGGAGTGAAAAAGAAAAAAATTATCAACTAATTCAGTAGCTTCAGATGGGGAAAAAGAAATCTTTAAAAACCAGTGAAAGCATCTTCCGTGCATGGATTCTTAGCTAATGTGGTTAGAAAGCAGACGTATCGTGCTAAGCGAAATAAGCCAGTCAGAGAAAGACAAATGCTGTGTGATTTCACTCACAGGTGGGATCTAATGGACAAAATAAACAAACCAGTAACACTCATTGACACAGAGAACTGGCTGACAGCCGTCAGAGGGGAGGGGGGTTGGGGAGAAAGGGTGAAAAGGTGAAGGGATTAGGCTAACAACAACAACAACAACAAAATCATAGACACAGACAACAATATGGTGATTCTCAGAGGAAAGGAAGGTGGGGGGAGGTAGAAGAGGGCAATGGGGGGATAAATGGTGACGGAAGGAGACTTGACTTTGGGTGGTGAACACACAATACAGTATACAGATGATGTATTATAGAACTGTACACTTGAAACCTATATAATTTTATTAACCAATCTCACCTCAATACATTTTTTTTTTTTTTAATTAAAAAGCAAGTGGAAGAGTCTTCTATGCATGGATTATTGGCTTTAAAGCCATATACTATACAATGAAACTTCAAGGTAGAACTTCATTATATGACTCATTTAAAGAGCACAAAACTGAGAAAACCAGTCCAGGCCTCTCCATCTGCGGGCAAATGCTGCAAGATATCCAAATAAAATTTAACAGCAATGATTTTTTATTTTATTTTGCTGGTCCCTGAAAAAATTAAGTGATAAAACATCCCTCTTGTTTATGTTTAAGCAACTTTTCATATTTAAATGACAGCCTAATAAAGAAAGTCAGGCTGTTAGTGTTCATATTAGTTTAATACCACATCTCCCTCTCTTGAAAAAAAGTATCCAATGAAAAACAGTATGATGATACCATCTAAGTTGCCAAAGTGGAAAGCTGAAACTCAAACATTGTTTCTTTAACCAAGGCAAATATTTGCTCTGCTGAGAGAAAACAAGACTTGCAGCAGAAATGTCCCTTCTTTTAATTTTTTTAAATTAAATGGATAACTATTTATTATTTAGCAACAAATGTAATAGCCACAGGGTGTACATTAAGCAATTTACAGTTAAGCAAGGCATTTTATTTATTAGGTCTATGGCTCTTTAAAATGACTACTTAACATGTGTATTTCTAATGAACCATAAAAACTGTTTATTTTACATGTGAGCAACACAAGAGCAAGATTACTAGACAAATTTTAATAAATTTGCCCACAGCTCATACAAGTAGTAAAAATTGACTGTGAGTGAATTATAGATAATCTTAGCATCTGTAACTACCTTCTGGGAAATATTATAATAGTATCATCAGTGGAGTCTAGTCATCAACCTTGGCTACTATAACTCCTATTATAGTTGAACTAGCATTTCAGCATTTTTTACAAGTTAGAGAAAGACATTTTAATAGGCGATCTCTAAATACTCCTGAAAAACACTCTCTAAAGCAATAACAGCCAGTCTTCTACTGAATGCACACGCACTACGTGCTTAACCTGTAATATCTCCTTTAATCCTGACAGCAACTATATAATGTGAGTACTGCCATTAACTCCATTTACAGCTGAGAAAACTGAGGCAGAGAGAAGTTAACTGAGTTACAGAGATTACTCAGCTAGTAAATGTTGGATCTGAGATTTGCACCAAGGTGGTCTGATTTGAAGCCTAAAGGCCAGTTTTATCTTAGTTGCCATGTTTTACCTTGTTCCGCTCCGTAAACTAAAAAAATCCTCATAGGCAAACACAGTCAATAAGTGGTAGGTTTAAACTTAACTATTTAAACATTTGTCCAATCTCTGACAAATTGCTTTCGAACTTATCTAGAAAGTTTCTCTTGAGTGGAAATGGAGCTTTGAGAAAGACAGAGTGATAAGGAACCTTAACCTCAAGGACATTCTTTTACTCCCTTCCCCTGGTGAGGATCTTATCACTTTTTGATTAGTACTTCCTTCCATATATAACACAGCCCATATTTTCCCACTCCCAACACCTGGAGGGTCTAAACAAATTTCACTTCCGTGGGGGAGGTTTCCTTCTAGCTCTTTAAAAGAAATAAACAGGTGTTATTTTTCTCCAAGGCTGATACCTAATGACCGAATGAGCTGTTTATTTTAATTGCAGCCAAATCACCAATGCATGTGCCTTTATATTGGGGTTACATGGCCTTCTAAAATAAACCAGACAATTAGAACTCCCAGGGAGTGCCCACGATTTTCAGTCCCTGGGAGATGGACACATTTTCTCGACTTCTGACAATTGCGTATTTACAAGAGGCAAGGGACAATGAGCTTCTCTGAGGTATAAACAATCACAGTGGTGAGGATTCAGGCTACAGGTTCGTACACCTTTTAAGCAAAACTGCATTTCCCCATTTCCACATGGCTCCTTTGGTTCAATTGGTATATAAACAACCTTAATGTGGGCAAAAGATGAAACATCTTAAGAGAAATTTGCTTGGAAAACAGGTATTCAGAATCTAGTTTCATTTAGCCAGGTTACTCAGGGACAGAGCATTACATCTATAAATTTAAAAATTACCAAGTCATGTTCAAGGCACAGATCCTCACTCTACCACTTGTGGGTGTGGTTATTCTGGGGTTAGGGATATGGGATGGAGTAGTGCTAATAAAACAAAGGGCATGTGTCTAAAGATAAATCTAACAAGATGGACTGTGGTCAGATCATGTCCATGGGTAACATCGGGTCTGAAGATTTTTCTTTTCTGCATCATTCCTTTTATATTTCATGATGTATTATCACTGGATGAACAGAAAACAAATATTTTCTTATCAAACTGTATTCTGGTCCTAATTCCAAACATCTCTAAGTGGGAAAAGTTGTAAAATATTTTCAGTGATATATTAGCTCCTTTATAAACCTGAAAATGTTGAGTTTAGAAACTGCTCTGCCAAATCAGAAAGAGAGGCACCAATTTCTTCTTAAACTCGCCTGGAGAGGGGTCTCTCGTGATCCTTTTAGTTTTGCAATCTCATGTCTCACAGCCCTTATGAACTGGAAATATCCTCATTACATAGTACTTCAATTTTCCTGCAATAACAGCACCTTCCTTCAGAACAATGGAGGTTAGAAAACAAATGGATCACCCCCTCAGGATTTCCCCTCCCTACGTCTTTTATAAGAAGGCACTCTAGGGTGGTAAAATGAGGTCTGGATAAATTCTGGTTGCGGCTCCACCACATACTAGCTGTGGGACCACAGGCAGGTCACTTCACCACACTGCGCATTTTCCTCCCAGCTCTAAACCATGCGTCTGTTTAGCCTTACCGGAGGCTTGCTTTCTTTTTTTTTATGGCTTAAGTACATTTTATTGGTTTTCTTTATGACTGGAGGTATTCCATTGGACGGATTTGCAGGCATTTCAAAGGAATGCACACATAAACACAGAACAAATACGGACGGCCAATCAGAGGATGTTAATGGCGCGAACATTAGCTGTGCGGCCTGCTGGTACTAAGATGTGTTTACTATCCACACACTCAGTCTCTGTCTCAGAAGGCAGGCCGGAAGGACAGAGACCACACTGTTTACACATACTTCCTTCCGTGAGTTCTTCTGTATTCTTTCAGAAAAATCTTACCATTTTCTTTAAGGAATGATTTTATCAGGAAAGATAATAACTGTTTTTTTCCTAAAGGATATATATGTATTTTGGGTCCTAGAAGACATATGCTGACCTGATGATTTTTTTTTTTTTAACTTTGGAAAACACTTGCAAAGCCTCCAATAGACTGGGTACATATTAGAGCCCACTAACCAACAGGAGCTCAGCCTGTCGCCTTGCCCTTAGTACTGTATTGCTTCACTGAACTAACCGACCATAGTTAACTACTCCCAAGAGTACAGACTATTTGTCTTGCTATTTATAGAAGTCTCCAGAGCCAATTCTGAAATGTCAGAATAAATTTTGGTGAAAAAAATTCAGTACTTTCAAATATTTGAATAAACTTCACAAATAAGCACACTTATTTTCTTATAATAATGAGGTATACAAATTCCTCCAAGCTTTGAAAACAGCCATGAAAGTACATTCCTCGGGCATGAGTGCCCTCCCCCGCAAGCATTTCTTAGGCAGGCCTTTGGCTATCACTGTACTTCATCAGCTCCTGTGACTCCAGTGCACGGCCCTGAAATGAGCGATGGAGCACTGCGCCTCAGGACCATATGAGTAACACTTTGACGGCAACCTTAGGAAATTAATTTCGGATGCTCCCACACAATCTGCTTGATTTGTGTTTCTGGCTCTTGGCTGGTACTAGTGAGAGCTTAGTCACATACCTTCTCACGCTCTGCTCTAAAGCACACCACACTAACCCCATCACAGAAAGTTGGCAATAAGACCCTGATGACTTAATATAAATACTCAGAGATTTCAATAAAAGTTAATCAAAACATGTAGTATAAACTCCTATTTCCAGGACCCCCCTTGTTGCCCACGAATTTCTGATTGAACTGTGGCTGAGAGCTGGGAGCTCATAAAACTCTCTGGAACTACAACTGTGTGTAACTCACAGATAGGTCAGAAACTATCATTTTCCCCTTTCCAGTCATCTTCAGCAAACAACTCTACCAACACAACCGTTTCCTTTTTAGAAAGGCTGCAGCCTCTCTTTGCCATAGCTGCATGTAAATGACCAGTTAATACTGACATACGTGGTAACTCAAAATATTGACTCACATGCAGATCAGACTTAGCCAATGCATAAAATTAACATTAGCCATATGCATATATGTACACAAAAAGGGTTTTGTTTGGAAAATGAAGCTGATCTTCCCAGTGGCTGATTTTGTGAGGACACGTCTGAGAAATAAGGAGGCAGATGGCTGTTGACAATGTACAGATTAGCCTTGGCCCGGCACTCAGATGTCAAAGTAACCCAAATTCTTTTCAAACCCCTCTTTTCATTTTTGAAGCAGAACAAATGAATGGAAACCCTATTAACAGAAATCTTTGTTCAGGTAAAGGCTCTGGGAACAATTGGAGAAAATTTATGACCTAGACAGCAAACCACATGTCCCTACCTGCTGCGATCTCAGAAGGGCGGCATCGATCTCCTCCACCTTCTGAGTGATGGTGTTGCTCACTAATCGGTAGCGCTCACTGTCCTCGGCCACCAGCTTTTCAAGCCCTTCCCTCGCCCTCCACGGTACCAGTTCCAGCAAAGCGCTGCTCACTTCATTAAGGGAATCCAACAAGGCTTTGCTGTTCTTGGCTTCCTTTTTCAGCTCCTGAAAACAGAATTAAGAAAACGTGCAAGTGTGTGGGTAACACTCACGAGTTTGAACAGGCTTTTCCTTTTCATGTATTTGGGGCTGAAGCGCTTTGCAGGCCAAGAATGCGATGCCTTGGTCCCCCCCCCCTTAGTTTCAGCTAAGTTCTGTGAATCTTTTGTTATTTAGAGCAAAAAGGAAAGTGTTTCCTGAGAAGTTCTGAAGAACAATTCATTTGTCAACATGGCAAGACTGTATCTTTGAAATTTAATATAAATGTTTATGAATTGGAAAACACAACCAAGCAAGTTATCAGGTGTTACTCTTTGCTTTCTGGGAACCTCTAAGCAATTAGGTACCAGGAAAGTAAAATAAAGAGGAAAGTCCAAGCCAGAATCAAGTGACCCTCAGAATGAGGACACGCTGGCTTTAAATCATCCCGGTTTAATCATTACAGGCTCAGCAAGCCCGGCCTCACCGGCTCCCTTTCCCCCACATACGATCATGCTTCATGGATAAGCACAGGCAGCTATCTCTGAAAAGAAATATGATTAGCAGGGTACAAGACCACATTTGCAATATTATTTTAAAAAATCACCTCACATTATGCATCTGTCTCATAAAAATATTGTTATTCTAACCAAATTACGTGTATCTCTAGAAATGATGATCCTTTCCCTCGATTTTATTTTTCAGTTTTCATCATTCTCTCTCTTGTGTAATAAACTGTAAGACTCTGAAAACAAATTATAATACACTGTTTTCATCTCCGGGTTCCTAAACGTTGAAACAGTTGACCTGCTGCCAATTTCTGCTGGGTCCCCGCCCACCAAGGCATCCTTCGGCATATTAGTAATGACGCGAGGAAGATATCGTTTCATTCCTGTGTGAATGAGACTCCCCAAAAGGTAACAGATGGACCCGAAGTGCGTAAATCAGAGCATACTTTTTGCCGGGCTTGTGCTTGGCTTGCGGCTTCTCCCTTCAGAACCTGAGTCTCATATGAAAGCAATTCCACCTCCACTTTGTCCAGCCAGGTGCAGAGCTCCTCGTGTGTGGAGTGCAGCCGGCTCGCGAGCTGCAGGGCCTGTTCCAGAGTCTTGGCTACATCCGTGCTCAATTTAGTAATGTCTTTGTACCTTGCTTTAATGGCTTCCAATTTATCTTGAATTATTAAAACTTCATCACCTAAAATTTCAAAGGCACGTTATAGCTCATGAAAGGAAAAAAGGGGATGGGGGCAGCGGGAAAGGTTTTTCTTCAGACATTATTATACGCTGATGAGATTTTCCGGGGGCAGGGCGGGGGGGATAGGAGACATTTTTCTAAAGAAGTTCTGACCCAAGAGAAACCCTTTTCTAGGTTTTAATCTTTCCCAGGATTTCTGGCAAATCTAAACAGGTTTGGAAACGCAAATGTGAAAACTAGAAAGGACCATAATGCCTTCAATTATGTGGAAAGTATCACCTTTGTATCTATCTGTATAATGCTTTCAGCTCTCAAGCGGAAGGGTTAAAAACTGCCTGGATTCAAATACTGCCTTTCTGGCCTCAAAACATTGGATTTGTGGCTTGTTTCCTTTCATAAGATACTTAACCTCTCTGGTTACTTATTGTTACATGAGGATAAGAATAGAGCCTACTTCCTAAGACTGTGACAAAAATTCGATGAGCTTATATCTGCAAAGGGTTTAGAACAGTGCCTGACCTGTATGTGTCTGTATATATTAAAAATAATACTCATCTTCACTATTCCTCTACCTCATTTTCAGTCACACAGAGAAACTATGTCCTGGGCTTCAGACTCTGAGTTCAAGGCTCTAGATACTATAATGAATTTCTCCAACTCATAATGAATGGTACTTGCCCCCCCACACATATGCTGAACTGGATATATAGGTCTAGTGAAACTTTCTTATAGCCAAAGGAATTACTAAAACAAGTTAGCTTGTATCTGTTTCCTTAGTAAGTTCAAGCATGAAGATATGAAGCCTGGGTTTAGCCACAGTATGTGTCACTGAATAGAGTCTATCTTAAAATATAAAAAATACTATCTACAACCTACAGACTCATCTGGAACAACTGCCTTCCGCAAATGGAAAACCAGTGTAACTCCACTGTGAGCGTCTCTGACCATCTCCTGTGCCACAGTGCTTTGTGTTATGAGTAATACATACAACTTTCATTAAGAACTCAAGTGAGATCATGAGAAAAAAAGTGAGATCACATTCCCACCCCACTTGGTCTGTCTTTAAAGCATTCTCTAGAATGAAGGCTTGGAGTAGGCCACAAATGATAAAGTTTTTGTTTTCCCCCATTCCTAAACTATTTTGAAAGCAATGCAAAATGTTGACTCCATAATTATTTAATTTGAAAGATATCTCACCTGTAGTTTGTTTAAGTAGTTCTAAACCATTTAGTAATGCCTGATCTACATTTTGTTTTCTGAGTAGTATGTCCTCTTGCAGAACCTAAAATGCAGGTACCATTTTTATGTGGGGGAAGAAAAATTAAATAAGCATTAGCATGAGTCAATATTACAGGGCTTTAGTTGAGGTTTATTGAGATATATTTGAGTAAACACCCACATTTTCAAATATTCGTTATTGTCCCCATGTTTACCCTCTTCTTTCCATCACCGTGTCCCTTGTCCCAGGTTCATCTAGCACAACTGACAGCACTCTCCTTTTCAGAAAATACTTAGGGCCCTCTGAAAATGAGCTATGTGGAGCTACTGGAGTACAAGATAATTATGGGTCTCCATATACGACAATAAAAATAACAAATGAAAAGTGAAATCCAGCTATTGGATACACTCACTCTCTTTTTTTTTAAAGTAACATCATTAAAAATAATCTGTATAAAGAAAGTCTTTCTCAAGGATGACGATACACTTAAATAATAATGAACATAAAATAATACAGAAATAAGGAAGACTCAGAAAATAATGACAACCAAAATGAAAAAAATAAAATAAAATAAAATAAATCAAAATACCCAAAGTTCAGACTGCTGCTCCCGCAGACCCTCAGTGCTGTAATCCTGGACTGAGAGCTTGCTCAGTTTGTCATGCACTTCATTCAGCCAATTCATCAGCTCAACTTCGTCTTCCCCAAAAATCTTAGCATTACACAAGGCCTGCTGGAGGAGCTCAGACCTGCTGTGGCTTTTCTCTTGGATCTCAATGTACCACACTTGGGAGGAGTCTAATTTATTCTGCACCATATCTTTGTCTTCCCTGGAGCTCAAAACCTTTAAGGACTGGCCAAGGCTAATAGCCTGGTGTAAATGTTTACTGTGATTGAAGATGTCATCTCCTAAAGCCTAAATAAAGTTTAAAAAAAAAGAGAAACAAACACAACGGAAAAATTAAAAAAAATGAAAACACGAACAGAATGAAGAGATGACATCTGAAATGGACTTAATTCGCAGTTATGCAGAATGCAACAATAACACAAACTCAAATTTATGTCATAAAACCGGGAAGGAAATGGAGAACCGGATCTCACAAGTGTGTGACAGGTATCTTACTTTGTGCTGCGCAATCTGTTCCTCAAGTTTAGACGCTTGGGTTCCTATGGGCTCACAGTTCGCCAGCTTCTTCTCTATGGCTGTAAGCCACTCATTCAGTGGTTCTAAGGTTTCGTGAAACTGCTGTGCTACCACCGAGATACCTTCCAACTGGCGATTCCTAAAAAATGTGCCAAGATAAAGATCTTTTAGGGATGAAGAATGTGTGAAATAGTCAACAAAAAATATTTCTCATGCTCCTAAATTCTGTTCTAAACGTTTTTTGTAGAAAACTTCTAAGGTTAAAATTAATCTCCCTCACATTTAAAGAACATATTAAAATAGTTCTATTAAATAAAACTAAAGTTGAGCACACAGGCCAACTTCAAGTATCTGAATCTTATGAAAGTCTTAAGTAACTTGGCTATAATACTTAAAATAATAATAGTTATAATAATAATAAGAGTAATGTTATAACAATATCATCAATAATAATGACAAAAATACAATATTTATCGAAAAAATTATATTTACTTTAGAAAAAAAGTAGAGGGTATTTCCCATGGGAGCCAGGGCACAATGTCCTGGGACATTACAGGGACACATATTAAAGGTCAACGTGAAACTTTTAATCTCCTTAGGAACACCTTATTCTAGGGTCCTAGAGCCATAACTAATTCTACTCCATTATTCAAGGTAAGTCGAATTTTTCTCTTCACCATTTTAGCTTCAAAGGAGGTAGGAATTTATGGAAATACTCATTCTGTTCAGTGGTTCATCTATTTACAATTCAACTACTCTATGTGGCTACATTTCAATGTAGCTACTACTCAAAACTTGTCAGTGGAGAGAATGCAGAAATGTAATACAGAAATGTTGAGTGCAAGAGCCCAGTGGAGCCATGCTCTAGGCCTCCTGACCTTCATATGTTACAGCACCCATTCACCTGCCTAGTTTCCTAGCTAACTTCTACTTGTCCTTTAAAAGGTAGCCTAGCTGTCACTTCCCTGCCCCAAGAACTAGGTTCTTCCAATTAAATGCTCCCATAGAACCCTGTATTTTTGCTTTGAAACATCACATTTGTCATTACTTTTCAATTCTATAAAACCTTACTAGACTGTACCCTATCTAAGGACACAAATGATCTGTCCAGCTCATCCCTATACCCAAGGTCTAGTTCTGCGCCTGACACATAGTAGGCAGGCAATAACTATGTAATAAACAAATTAATAAATTACCCCTGAGAGAAATGGCTTCCTTAAAACAAAGAGCAGGAATATATCTAGTGACTACAAGATACTACCATTAGAGGAATGGGGAGAGAGGCACCAGAGCCCTTGCTATCTATGTTCACGTACATGATAAACATAAGAAAATACGAAAAGTAACACCAAAATACAAAACATCTGATTTAAAGCCACTGCTACTTTTCTAAAAGATCAGAAGCAGTATTTAAATCACCTTGTTTCAGCTTTATTAAGCAATGCCTCCCATCTACTATCCAAGAGACTCAGTTGTTTCAAAATCTTCACTTTATCTGCAGGTTCTGCTGTGGCAGCAATTTTTTCTCCTTCTCGTTTGATTACTTCCACAGTAGATTTGCGGTCATCCAACAATCTTTGGAGAAGCTTGAAAGAAAACAATAAATACAAAAAAAAAAAAGTGAAAGGAATAATTGTATCAACACAAAGGAAAATATATTCTAGGCACTTTTGCTATGTGCCCAAAATATATATTCTGTATGGATTCACATGCGAAAGGATCTGAAAAGAAGGATTTTAAGAATAACTCATTTTGCTTAACAATTCATTACGATTATGTCAGACACTGTGGTAGGGGCTTTTCGTGGTAGATTAAACTAGCATTGATGAGGCCACCGAATGATTCGTTATTAATGTTTTAATACAAAATAATGAGGTTGAAGGTGCTGCTTAGCATAGCTCCAGTGTCCTAAGATGACAAATTCCCATTACTGTAATGAAGTGGGAATGTCCTAAACATTCAACAATTATCTGTCCCATTAGGACAAAACAGATTATTATACGTCATTACTGTTTTCAAAACCTTTTCCAATGTTAAACAATACAGTACAGATAGGGAAGTTGAGACACAGACCAAGTTCACAAGCTATTGAAGCAAAAATCAGAAGCTCTTGGCTCTTCTTTCTAGGTGGGGCTAGCTCCTAAAATCCTTCATGAGGAAGAAGACTAAAGAAAAGCTTTTAAATATCACTCCCAAAAGGAATAAAGAGTGGAATATGCGAGAAATCTTTAAAGCTGGCTGAATAAGACTAATATTTCAGGATTTAGCAGCAAAAAATAAAAATTTAGTTCAATTCTAAGTAAACATTTCGAGAAGCCTGGAATGGCATGTTTGCTACAGGTAGGTAGCCAGAGCCCAGGGTTCCCTTGCTCTTATCTCACCAATACAAATATTTCATGAGCAAGTGCTATCTGTGTAAACAAACAACAACGAGGAAGGCACAGCGTATAAAACAGTAACTACTTCACTGTTTCCTTAACCTGATCCTGACTCTTAGTTAAGGAGTAAAGAAATGGGCAAAGAAGGGATCAGCTAAAGACATATAGGCATACCCCATGGACAGGGACAACAATCTAGTGAAGGCCAAGAGAGGAGGGTAGGTGGAGATGGGCAAAGGGGGTTGGGGAGCGGAACACCTGCAATAGTGTCAACTTTAAAAATTTTAATGAAAGGAAAGAAATGGACAGTTACCCAGAAGTAGCAAGCTAGAAGTGTATTCACTCACTCTCGTTTTGCAGTCAAGAACACCCAAGCCGGAGGTAGGGGAGCACATTTAAAAAGAAGAAACAAACTCTCCTGACACAGGTTAGAATCCTGATAAAATTAAAATCCACCAGGTGGTTGAGGCAGTAAAGAAAACGAATTAAGTGCATTACTTTTGATAAACTTTAAGAACAAAGCCTCTGGCAATTAAGAAAGCAAAATCAGCAAGTAGGTTTTGTTGGCTAAGCATAGTTCAGTATCTCTGGGTGAATTACAAAAGTTTAAATTAAACTGTGAATGGCAGCAGTTATTATATAGAATATATAATATTTTTAATGTTATATATTATTTCACTACATATTATATGCTATACTATATATATTATTCAAAAATCACACAAATGCCATGTGTTGCCTGTGATGTTTCTTTAATTCTTACCTCTAAATCTATTTCTAACAGGTTAATCTCCCAATAGATTAAAGTCTTCAAAATACTGAATATCAAAATTAAATGAAGCCTCTTAATCCATTCCCTTCTTTTTTAAGGCTTTACCCAGGAGAAACCTCATCAGTGTGCTGTGTTCTAGGCCCCTCCCACATGTCCTTTCAAGTCATGGCTGACAAATTAGTCCTGAAAACATCTCTAAATGCTACCTAACTGACCAGCACCTTTGGGAGCACAAAAACTGAATGTGTGGTCCCAAGTGGCTATAATCCCTCTAACAAGTGTGTCTTTCCAACTTGGTCCTTCCTGAGTCTCAAAAGACACAACAGCACATTCCTTAGCATATGTGAATCAAACATTTGCCTCTTTAGTACAGGCTGAAGCTGCCTATATTTAATCTACACAAAAGGCAATTTCATATGGATCAATCTAATATATAAGGGATTAGTGATATTTCTGTCCAAAGTCACCTTTTCAGGGAGTGAGGTCTTCCTTGACTACTCTATAGAGAGCAGGCAGACAGCTCTGGTCGGGGGGAGGTAGAAGAGGGCATAGAGGCGGTAAATGGTGATGAAAAAAAGAACACTGCACACACACACACACCCCCCTCCACTCTAGCATTTCCTGTGCTAACTTACCACAATTTACTTATTTGCTTTCTTGTTTCTCTCTCCCTGTTCCTCCTTTCCCAGGAAACTGTAAACTCAGTGAGGAACTTTTATCTTTTCTATTTGGTGATGTAACTACAGCACCTGGAACAATGCCTGATCCATGGCACGTGGTTCCATAAATATTTGTTAAATGGCCAATAAAATAATGTCTAGAACACTGATAACCAGTTAACCAGGATATCCTATTAACATACATAAAGAGTGTCACAAAGTAAATTTTTACTCTCATTGTTAGTACAGCACATGAAACACAAAACAGAAGCATCACTAACTTACCTTTTGCTCTTGTATCTGGGCCTTCACCACTTTGAACTCGGCCGACGGTGGCTTCTGATTGGCCACCAGCTCCTCGGTGTCCACCATCCAGCTGAGCAGGGACTCCAAGGCATCCTGGAACCTCCCACAGTGCAGCAGGGCCTCCTGCAGCTGGGCTGCTCGCTGAGCCACCTGCAAAGTTCCGGTTGTTCTAACTTATTTACTTGCTTAATAAAACAATGAAATTTGCCCACGGGACATGACTTTGCATGCTTATCTTCCCATTTGGTCACAAATTTTCTTTTCCTTTTCATTTAAAATTTACCCAAAGCGTTGATAGTGGACAGGATAGGGGTAAAAAGGCATCAAACTTTAGCAAGTAAGCCAAGAAGACAAGGTTACCACCAGGAACGGTCAATGTAAAAGACAAAATGTTTGAGATTCTGGAAATATCCAGCGCATTTATGGTTAGCAACGACTGATTGAAAATTGAAATATTTTAAGGTTACTGAAAAACAATGCATTAGTCGCTTTTATCATTATCACTGGGATTCATATTTTTATTTCCTATTGATGAATATCAGGGATAATGATAAAAAAGACTCAGATTTAAAAATAACTATTATAACAGATTCAGAATTATGTTTTGCTAGGCAAAATATCTATAAAGTGTCCAATTAAATTCTGCTAGCCTCAAGCTCTGAGTCTTTTTAACAGACCAGGGGCTTTGTCTCCTAGTAAATGGAGTCTCTGTGTCCTACAATACCCTACCATCCTTCTCATAGACCTCTTCCTTTTTGGACTAAAGAAGTAGTTGACAAGATATTTTAAGCTCTATGGAATATATTTTCACCTGACACTGCATTCCAATTGTGTTTAAAGTGCACTACAATATGAATCAGACTTTAAAGAATGATAAATGTGGGCTTGAGACCTGGCAATGCTTAAGATTTCAATGCAGCAAAATTTGTATATGAATAATCACCACTACCACCAGATAGGCATTGCCATCCAATACCAATTTTCTGATAATTTATTCATGTGAAGATCTGCCATTGTGTGTCAGCATTATCTCCTTAAGATATTAGAGCATTCTTTTCCAGTGTTTTCCCTCATGGATATTTTTTAAAAGGTGGGAATCTACATCTTATAAGTAAAATAGCATTTGCTGCTAATGGTCTATAATGAGGGTGGCAAACCCTCAGTCCAGGACTGACAGGCAGGCAAAGTTGCTTTTACTTGCACAGTGTGACCTATTATACAGTATGAAATTAGTTGTTAACATTTGAAAATAAGAATATTTCACACAAAAAAGTGAGATTTCCAGGTTCCTTCGAACCTGTACTCTTTGGCAACAGTGAGCAGAGACCCCCTACAAGGCAATGATCTGCTGGAGCTAAGTAGCTACTGCATCTTTAGAGGTGCATAAGCTCCCTCAACACAGGACCATGTCATAGGCCATCTGCCATTGCACCTGCACATTGTGTCTCTATCAAAGTCAAGATAATGACAGGGAGCAGCCCTGTTCCATTCGGCTGGCTCCTTTCCTTTATGCTCCCTAACAAGCTCTGAAGGGATCTGAATTTGGGCCACCCAGTTTACAGCAATAAAAAAAAGTGGGCATATTTAGGGAAGTTTGGCTACTATAAATATGGTTTGTAGTCACAACAAATGCTAGTGGATGACAACAAACATAAATGACAGTGAGGGATGGGAAAATTACCTTTTTATTGAGAGTCTTCCACCTTGCATTGACATCGTCCAGGTCCCGCTCCAAACCCTGGGTGCTGGTGTTGTTAGCAGCACTCTGGATGAGGCCCTGGCCCAACCAGTTAACATCTTGCTGTTTAACCTGCAAGGGTTCAATCTCTTCTTTTTGGAATACCTGCAGTTGAGGGCAACAATCATATGAATTATATTACCTAATAACCACCAAATATAAACATTTATTCAATGATCAGAGATAAAGGTAATTTTTGTTGCCTGTTCATGTTATAGCAATCTTATTAATAATAGTCAGGCCCGGCCTGGCATGACTCAGCATTTGAGCATCGACCTAGGATCCAGGAGATCGCAGTTTGATTCCCGGTCAAGGCACATACCCGGGTCGCAGGCTCAATCCCCAGTCGGGGGCGTGCAGGAGGCAGCGATCAATGACGATGCTCTCATCATTGATGTTTCTCTCTCTCTCTCTCTCTCTCCCTTCCTCTCTCTGAAATCACTAAAAAAAGATATATTTTTAAAAAATAATAGTCAGTTGCCCGGCCGGGCGTGGCTCAGCGGTTGAGTGTCAACCTGGGATCCAGGCGATCGGGGTTCGATTCCCGATCAGGGCACATGTCCAGGTTGCAGGCTCAATCAATGACTCTCTCATCATTGATGTTTCTATCTCTCTCTCCCTCTCCTTTCCTTTCTCTGAAATCAATAAAGATATATTTTAAAAAAATAAAATAAAATAAAAAATAATAGAAAGTAAACTAAATATAAATTCATAATACGTGTTATCAAAACCATTTGGAAATATTAAAGAATAATCATCTAAGTGCATTTCATCAGATTACCTATAAAACCAAGAAAATAGTGCATGTGTCCTCTCTTTATTGTTTCATTTTCATAGCACTAGAAATTTCCTATATTCCAATTTAACTGTAGTACAAAAAAATGTATGAAAAATGCTAATGAACAAAATGAGATGGGCCCAAGATGAACCCAGTTACTGGGCAAGGACCCTTATAGGCTCTTCTAAGAATGCCTGCAGTTAGCCGGCATTAAAGTTTGATGAATCACTGACAAGATAATGAGGTGAGCCAAGATGCCAATCTATGGCTTGCTAAGGGGCCAAAATACAGGGACAGGAAAAGGAAACCGATACAGGCAGGCACTGCAGTAGGATGGATCCCTATACATCTAGCCCCCTCAATGTCTATCAAGATGCCAATGGGCTTGCAAGAGAAACGCAGACCTCACCCCTGGATATGATCACACCTATCGCCAGCATAGCGACTCTGGGTACACTCTGGTCATTGCCTGCACTGTCAGCAGCTTTCCAGAACTGCCCCATCCCCACCCTGGTTCCTCATCCCATCCAACGATGGTCCCCAGTTGTCTGTAACTGTCAAAAAATCTAATCTGTTAGAGAAAAATATAAGTTCCATGAAAGCAGAAATCTCTCTATCCTTATAATAGTTTCATGCCCTGGACCTTCCGCAGTACCTAGTATGGAATATGTACTTGATAGTTACTTGCCAAATGAACATTAGTATAGAAAAATAATATTTATGTCTTGGAATGAATGACATCAACGCCTTAACAGGTAATACTGGGGGTAGATCAACATTTTCATAGATAATACAAATATTTTTAATACAGGGATTAAAGAATGCCATAAAGGAAATAAGTTAACTTAATTAACTCAGGAAGGAAAGTTTCAGCTAAGATGTTAAGGTAAGACAAGGTTTGGGGCTCTGAGTCATTATACTATAGGGCACTATATAAATGTATCAGTAGTCCAAGCGAATAAAGTTAAGTAAAATATATGAAAACATAACAAAGGCAATTATCCAAACAGTACTTAAGATAAAATTCAGGCACAGTGTGGAA
The DNA here is from genome assembly GCF_054644295.1 of Miniopterus natalensis. Lineage (NCBI taxonomy): Eukaryota > Metazoa > Chordata > Mammalia > Chiroptera > Miniopteridae > Miniopterus > Miniopterus natalensis. The sequence goes on from NC_142085.1 coordinate 25,681,722, forward strand.
AACAATTCTGAAAGATGCAGAGGCTGCAGGAGACAAATTCTCCAGGCTCTGGCCCAAATTCCCCCAAAGCAGGATACTCCCTGATAATTGTACAAATGAGTAAATTAAGCAACAGCAAACAAATAAATGATCATTTCCTCTAGAACTCCCCTCCTATATAGACAATTTCCACACTGGAGAATTGTTTCTATATAACTATGCCATATACACATAACCAAAGAAATGATAAGAATTCCCCAAGTCACTGAGGAAAACACAACATAAGTTTTCATAACTTTTTAAAAGGCATTAATTTACTTAATAAGGCAATAGGAAGTTGAGATAAGGTGGTGAAAAGAGAATCTGGTGCTGTATTATGATCCTATTTCTTTTCTATACCACTTTCTAAGTTACTACTTTTAGGAAAGAACATCTATGGATATGTTTTACTACACACACACACACACACACACACACACACACAAAGAGGAGGGGGGCACAGCTACATTCTTAAGTCCAAGAACTTGTCTGGTATATAAGGATTCAGGGAAACGTTCTATTCCTCCTCTCAGATAATTTTCAGGACAAAAAAAAAAAAAAAAAAGCCCTAATATAATGTTGTAGTAAATTGCCTTATCCTCTTACCTTGGTTTTAAAGAAATTAACTTTAGAGTTAATTTCTTTCACATCAGAGCAGGCTTAGGTGAGTCTGTGATAACTCTCTAAAGTGCTACAAAAAATATGCTAAGGGTTAAAAAAGATAACTGCTAAAGAATCTATGTACTCCTAAGAGCTCCACTACTTTCTACAAATAAACGGCAAGATCCTTTACATGAAAAAGTACTTTGCCAAGCTTTTAAACCAGCATGTCATTTAAAGCATGCTCAAGGAAAGGGCATTGCTGACTAGAGCGATGATTTCATGGACTGAGAAGAGGAACTGTTCTGATATTGTCCAAATTCCTTATCTCTCAATGGTAACAAAGTACCTATCAAGAGAGACTGTTCCCCTAATCTAATCCACACACACACACACACACACACACACACACACACACACACACACACACACAGAAGCTTAAAATAAAATAAAATTACCTCTCAGGCAAAGTTTACCAGAAGAGCTTAGTAAAAAGTACCAAAATAACTGAACTTTAGTTTAAGTGGGAAGAAAAAAATTACAGGCCTGGCAAACAACCTCTACTTATTACGAGGCTGCACCCTTCACTTTCGTACCTCATTCACCACTCACAAAAAGCTAGGCGCTATCACACTGCAAAACACAGCACAATGTGACTTCTCCACTTCCAGAGGCAGAGCTACTGAGACAGAACTCTCAGCGCAGTTTAAAACGTCCTTAATTTGAGCTGAGTACTTCGCAGACCACAACAATATAATATTGTGTTTGTACCTTCATGACTAAGCCTGTTCAAGCTTAATAAATCCAATGTAACTGCCCCTAAATGGCAGTGTCTTAAACCACAATTTGTGTAAAAGCTGAATGTTCACATAAATTCACAGTGGAGGCATTCTAACTGACGGCAAACAGCCACCATCTGCACAATCAATAGCAGGGGTCCCAACAGCTGGGAATAATCATTCCCCAAACCGGCCCCTAATTAGTTCGTTGTAATGATCAACTTATCGATATCTGGCATCTCATAGGGTATTAGTCAACACCCCCACCCCCACCCCCACATAAAACTGGATTGGATCACTGTTAGAAACACTGAATGACCACTTTAGAACAGAAGCACAAACTTTTGGCATTGCAGGGTTTCCTATTTCCCCTAGTTACCTGAACTGACTGAAAGCCATTACAGACTGTGTCCAACACTCCTGCCCGGGCCCTTGTTTTTCTGGGAGCTGCTTTCTTTCTCGCTGCTCTGAATTTCGAGGAGCACTGCATATGGACCACCTCCATCTCCTGGGCAGAAAGAGGAGCCTCCACTTCCTCTTTGGATGCTGGGCTGGATTCTTCCGAATCGCATCGTGTTAACAGTGTCACCTTTTCTTCTAAGCTCCTGCTACCACCGTTTATATCATTACCCCCCAGATCTAAACGAGAGAGCCCTAAATCCTCAGGAGAATCTCCCATACACGCCCTACTTTCTGCTGTGATGTGGCAGTCTCCCGGTCCATATGTTTTCCCTTCTTCTCCGGGGCTAGAAATACACTCATTTTCTCCATCTCTTGGCATAATTAATGGGTCACATTTAACAGTGCTCTCTTTCAGATCATTCTGCAGGCAGCAGTTTTCACCATGGATTTCCCTCTGACCATTTACACCATTTGTTTCCCCTAGCGGAGAAACACCATGTAAGATCATTCTGAAGTTCTCATCGGGGTGGGCACTTCTGCATGAAAGCAATGGGATTTTCTGTTCGCTAATGGAATTGACAGAAAAAACTGGTGCATGTTGTTCTGCTATATGGATATCTTCAGCAGAAGACAAGCTTCTGATTCGTGACTGGTCTCCAGTTAAAATGCCCTGTTTTTCTTCCCTCTCTGCTGGAGGGCTGCACAAACCAGAGTCGTCTTCCTCCGACGTGAGAGAGTTAGTCCCCCACCTGCACTTGCTGGCCTTGGTCACAGCATCTGACGGATCAGTAGGTTCAACAAAGGAGCTTTCACTTTTGTTTGCATAATCCATAAAATTGGCTGGGACAAACATTCGCCATGACCGCCTATGCTCTTTCTTTTCGGCGTGAGATTTGGCTTTGGGCAATCCTGTGGTTCGAATGATATCGCTATTTAGTTTGAGCGCATCAAAGATCATCTTTTCATCTAGTGTGTGCGCTTCCCGGCCTCTCAGCTCGAGCGCATGGGAAGACGCAAGGGCACCGTTGGAGCATAAAGAACTAACATCCAGTGTCCTGTGACTGTAGGGTAAAGTCCGATCTCCAAAATGCCTGGAAGACAGGCTACCTTTCGAACCGGAGTCTATCTGTTCGTTCAGCCTAACCGTGTCATAGATGGACCGCTGCGGGACGTAACAGTCTTCAATGTTCAGGTCCTCCTCTTCTTCGCCCTTCCCTACGCACGGGGGATTCTGACGTAAACAGTCTGGCCTGCTGAGTGGCTTCCCCATTTTGTAGAAAGTTAAAACAAATATTGCAGCTCTTGAAACAGAAAATAAGAAATAAGGCAAAGCATCTTCCGAAAAAGTGTTTCTCTGCACAGAACTATAGAGTGTCTTTAGCATAAAGACACACGCTCAGATAACATATGCCGTAATACATGAGGTGTTTAAGGTCATCATCAGTGCGTCAGTCCCAATGCAACTATCCTTTTACCTGGTAGTTTTTAGAATGATTCTAAAAAATAAAGTGCATCAAGAACACAGAGCAGAAATCTCCTTTCTCCCCCTTTCCCCAAAGTTCCCTTTCACATACTCCAAAAACACAGGGGGGGGGGAAACAAACACACACTTAACAGTGGCTCAAACAGAACATTCCGTTGTCAGTTCATTTCCCTTTTTAGTCTAATTTTGCATCTGAGATTTCCAGATTAAAATTTCCAAATGAGCAAGCATTTTAACAGGCCGAATGCTAATTTAGGCAGAGCTCTGGTTAACTGTAATCCACTTAGAGATGGCTTGCAAAACTTCATCTCCTTTATAAATAAACCACGCTTCAGAAACTTAAAAGACAAACACAGGGACCATGTATTGTCAGCTCAAGGCACAGAACAGATCTTCAGAGAAAAACAAGTCTAATGCTGTAAGAAAGTTAAATTTTTGTTTTCCTTTTTTTTGGGGGGGGGAGGGAGCAGCTATAAATAATCTGGATTCAAACGGCAGTTTTTCTTCCCATATTAAGCGTCTTTGAGGCTAGTCAGAACTACCCAAAGGGGAAAAAAAAATTATACTTTTGGACAGCAAGGTCAGTACAATCCAGCAACTGTTGAAAGTAAACAGTTTAGAAAGCATGGTGTTCTATAAACTCTCCTTAAAAAAAAAGAAGAAAAAAAAAGCCATTTTTCCAAAGTCTTATCTGATCCTCTTTAGGAAGGCTTATTCCACCTGAGGCAACTGCAGCAAGAAGAGCTCCGCGTTCCCTCTAAGGCACCGGCAGCGTCATTCACTTTCAGGCTCAACACCGAGGCTACCGTGTCCTTTGAAACTGACCAACGGTGGCCGCGGTTTGTCTTTCATTTTAGCTACAGCCGCAGCTCTGCAGAGGTGGCGGCGCAGGAGGCCCAGAAGGAAGTCCAGCGGGGACCCCCCGCGCGGCGCCCGGCTCCTGGGGCGGCGGGGCCGGGCAGGCGCGTCCGGTGCCCGCTCGCGCCCGGGCAGCATCGGCTCCGCGCCCGCCGCGCCGCGCTCCGCTCCGCACCTCCCCCGCCGCCGCTACGCGCTCCCGCGACCCAACTTCGCCGGCATCTTTCCTTCTGACTCCCGGCCTCTCCTCCGAGCCGGCGAGCGGTTTCAGGGGGAGGAACCTAGAGGCCGGGAGGCTGCAATGCAACAGCTCGCTGGTGACATCAGCGCAGAGCAGACCCGCTGGGGAGAGGGGCAGCTCGGGTTCAGCGGCGCCCCAACGCGCAGCACCCAGTTCAGGAGAGGGAGGGGTACGCAGGGCTGGCGGCGGCTGAACCTGACACCAGGAGCTCCGCGGGGGGGGGGGGGGGGGATCATTTCTGAGCGTGTCCGGTGACAGGGCTCATTTGAATATTAAAATGGGAGAGAAAGAGCTAACAGGTTCCTGCCCTTCCGTGGAAACCACACTCCCCCCGCGCAGCTGCAGGCTCCGTAAGATCTGCCGTGGGAAGCGCGGGTCGCTTTGAAGTCGGGCGTTGTGTCACTCCTTCTTAACGCTCAAGTTCAAGTCTAACGGTTCTCCAGGGTAAATTATTCCTATGGCAGGGTGCCCCGGGCACCGCTGACATGAATATTAGTAGTTACTAATAACCATGCAGTCCTCTTGAGGTTAACAGATCAAGGGCAGTAAGTGACTCCAGATATTTCATAAACAAAATCACATGCACGGGTTTTTATCTACTGAACAAACACTCTTAAAATACTGTTTGGAAATAAATTCAGCAAGGCAAGCCTTAGCCTTTGGGGGAAAAATTAATACTCTTATATAAATAAAATCAAATCTATCCATCCTTTTATTTTACAAAATAAGCAACACTGCCAGAGAAGCAGATAGAGTTATAAGTGAGGGCAGATCTCTTTTCTCAGTCTCACAAAATAACAATTGAACATAAATAAAACTGCACAGACCCCAAGCGAAGAAGGAAGTTCTAGCAAAAACAACCTTATACTTTCTCTGATACTTTTACAGAAAAGATGTAGTAGAGAACTTTTGTACCTTTAATGAGAAAACATTATTCGAAAACTATTTTTACAAACCTAAAAATTAAATACTTTTCAAAAAATCTATGCATAGCCAGAACTTTATAAGTAACACACCCATTCAACAATTATTAGGTACAATTCAGTATGTGGTCATCAAGTTGGAAAAAATATATATAGCCATCTATAAAGAAAAAAATAAAATATCCATCAATATCACAATATCAATGCCCATTTTTCATAGACAAGAAGTGAAATATTTCAACAAGCACTTGATCCTATGGAGTTCAAGCACACAGACTGTTCTGAGGTGCTGACAATGAGAGAAAGAAAAACATGCACACAAGTTACCATGTCTGAACAGTGGGTTGAGCACTTGGCCAGGAATGAAGAGAGATTAAGTCTTTTACTACCAACTGCCACTATCTTTTTGTTGTTGTTGCTGTTGTTAATCCTCACCTGAGGATATTTTTTCCATTGATTTTTTTTTTTTTAGAGACAGAGGAAGGGAGGGAGAGGGAGGGAGGGAGGGAGGGAAAGGGAGGGAGACACAGATGTGAGAGAGACATCTATGAGAGAGAGAGAGAGACATCGATTGGTTTCCTCCCACACAGCCTGGTTGAGGCAGGGATTGAATCTGCAACCCAGGTACATGCCCTTGATGGGAAGTGAACCCGTGAGCCACACCAGCCAGGACCCAACTGCCACTATCTTGACATGTAAGCCTACAAAGCTACTTATTCATGGCAATATTAATAATAAAATTTCTGTGAAATGTGGATGAGTGCCCTTTCTCTAAACATTCTAAGATACTCACAGAACTTTTCATAAGAATGGCCTAATTCAGTCTACCTTACACTCTAACTCTGAGTCATCAGTCAGAGCAATAGGTAAGAGCAATATGTAACCTCACATTTGAGGTAGATAGTACATTTTTAAAACTACAAAGGTCATTCATTCATAAATTCAACCATTCATCAAACAGTGCTATCTGCCAAACCCCATGACCGGCACTGGCAAAACACTGATGAAATGTCACTGTCCTAGCACAACTTACAGGACAATGGAAAATATGAATGAGAAAATACAGTTTGCAAGTAGGGAGTGCTACGGAAAAATGTCCTCTAGTTGATTATGTTTAAGTATATGCCATTTATTTAACAACTGAATTCCTATTTTATCAAAATGATTTTGACTAATTCTATAAATGGTATGATTCAAGTTAAAACTTGCACTATTATATCGGTATTTAGGACAATAACACATATATATGTTATTTTTGACCATTATATATATTTATGACAATTTTATATATATCTTGTTACCTGAAACCACATTCCAAAGAAGTATCTAGATAACATGAAAGAAATTATATTTAGGGCAGAACTAGACTGGTTTACTTTTTCCTCCCAAATTTGGTTTATACAACTATTTTAAATATTATTGTCTCTGATGTTAATAAAACCAAGATGTATTAAACTGTGTTAATTATTAATCATGATATCTAGAGCTCTCACATTTTCATGAGAGAAATACAGTGACCAAAATTTTCTAAAAAACTGTTACCACTATTATTTCATACAATGTTAAATTTTCTCACTGCATTACTTACTTTGCATAGTCTACTAGATGTGATCTAGCTAAAGTATGTTCTAAAGGAAGATGATCTTGGAAAAGTGCACAAAAACTAATTGAATTATAAGCAAGATAGAACACTTGCTCATTTTATATTTCCAAAGTTAAGTTAAATCTTTAAAAAAGGAAGTCCCTGAAAAATCTTACCACCAAGTACAACAATCCACTTCACAGAGAAGTTAAAAGGCTAATTTTATCAACTGAAACATGTAGGTTTTACAGCTGAAAGATTGGCGATATTAAGAAATTCATTGTGTAATTAAGTGGGAAAATGTCTGTGTGATTAAATGAAACACTATTCATGAAAACTGACAAAAGTATTCTCCTGGCCCAATAGCTCCTGAAATCTCGATTAGAAGCCAAACAAGAGATATGTTTTTTTTGCTGTGAGTACAAAAATCGGCCTCATGAGCAACAATTTCTCTTATTCTTTCTAAAACAGACCATTAGCTAATGAAAACTGAAAGCATCCTATATTTTTAGTCTTCAAACTAATAGAATTCCTCACAAATGGCTAAAAGGGTTTATGGGGATAATCATCAGATGAATATACAATAGCTACTTATTTCACTGGAAAATAGTTTATATTTAATAGAAAGTAGGCTATTCAGACCCCACCACAAAAGCAAACAAATTCAGAAACTCTTAATGGATTCATTGTCTGATCTTGATGAGAAGTATCTTTAATAAGCACTTGCTAGTCTCCCTGTAAGTTACTACAATACTACTAAGACTATGTTTCCCCCCCATCTTCAGTATGCTAATTCAGGTAACAGTGGATAAAAAATATTCTATGTAACACAAAATGATTCTATATGTAAACATTATTAATTGAAATATATGATATATGTATATATAACTTCGAAAAGTTGATTTTTTAAAAAGCCATCCGGCAAGCAAAACCCATATGCATGTTAATGACCCCATTTAATTTCCTTCAGAGAAACAAAAACCAAACCAAACAAAACCTGAAAACACTTTTCATATTAAAACACTGACAAAAGAAATAAAAGTAATTTTGAAATTAAGGAAGATATGTAAGGAACAGGATGTGAACACAGACATTTTCTGGGGTATCCTGGTTCTTGAATGTCTCCAAAAGCTTTTCACTTCATTTACAATCACAGCACTGACCTACCCTAGGCTATTAGTTCATGACTGAGTAAAGACCTAGATAAATATTTAAAAAACATTTACAGGTCAAATTAACAACAAAGCAAATTCTTCGCTGTCTCTCTCACACACAGACATAGACACACCTTTAAGCAACTTTCCACATTAGTTAAATAAATGTTGTAAGTATTCTTTATCTAAGGGAGGCCTGTGATGATGACAGTAAGGTAACAAATACAGTTTGATGCTTTTTAAGGGATCACTTTAAAATTGGTGACACAGGATTATCCTGATAACAACAACAAATACAAATCTTGTTGTAAAATCTTTGGCAGGAACTACCCTTGAACAACCTATTTTCATTCCTCAATCTTAAATGAAGTAAAAGAAGTTGAGAGGCTATGTAACATAGAGTCACAGCGTTAGTTAACAGCAAAAGTGGAAAGAGAGCCCACATTGCCAAGTGCCCTCTGGACAGCCCTTTCGGAGCAGCACAGTATATTCTTGTGCGGTGCAGGAAAGAGCACCCACCTGTTATGCCGACACTGCAGGTGACAGCGTGAGGTATTACTAATACCACACGGCAGACTCGCTCCTGCTCTTAGTAATGTTATACAGGTAGTTAGGCAGACACGAGCAGGGCAAGGACAATGGACCAGGCACAGAGACTCACCAGGGCAGAAAGCCCCAGGTGCCCGGCAAAGGGCAATACTGGGAATACAAGAACCTCACCCCCAGGGTAATTTATTCTCCCCTGGCATAGCTAGTCATGCAGTTTAGAACCTTTTCCTCCCTGAAGATACCATCTAGACCTCAGCTGTATCTCAGCCCCAGGCCCAGAAAAGCAGCAAAGCCACAAGTGACTGCTGTGGCTGCCTCAGGACCAGCTACACTGACTAATGACCCCCTGCCCTGGCACAGACAAATCAGTGGAGATGACAACCCTGAAAGAGCACACCTGAAAGGCTGATGAATATTCTATTGAGACACTCCCCTGAGAACTCCCCTAACATTTCCCCCAAGAAAGAGATAAATATGCTCAGGACAAAGGACACCAGCACCATCTCCATTACTCCAAGGGGACGCCATAAGACTTGGCAACCAGGGGACCAATGGGCAGCGACAGCTCATCCAGGCTTACCTCCTGAACTTGTCTCCAAGGTCCCTGAACCTGTCTCCAAGGCCTCCTTTTCCCCCTTCTGACTTTTCAGTGACCCAAAGCAGCCCAGCCTAGGCTCTCCTGTTACGTATTCTATGCTCTTCCTTGTTTCACTGTCCTAAGTATATTTTTGTTGCAGTCAAATTATTGCTTGCTTTTCTACACTTTGTCTCTTGATTGCAATCTTTCCCTTAAGAAGACAAGAACCAAGGTCTCCTCATCTCTCCGGTAACAGTAGCTTGGTGTAGTCTCTGCTTCGGTGGGGCTTCTCTCTTGCCCATCACAAGTGATATTCTTTCTTCCCAAAATCTTAAATGCCACTTTGATATAGCTGTTTAAATAATGTGAACTTCCTCTAATGCCCATGTATCAAGTTACAGTTTCTGTTGTGAAAATATTTTCACCTTTAAAAATACCAGAAGGTATCACACAACCTCCTTGCTAATATACTCTCATTAACAAAAAATCCAGTCAAGTAAGAATTTATTTTTCCCTATCAGAAACCTCTTCTGCAACAGCTTTATTTAATTTCTCCTTGCTCTCACAAAAATGGAGAGCAATTCATCATTGACCTCCCTCTATATAACAATATGGGCACACTTTAAAACTGCTATTAAAGCATTTTTTGGATAGTTTAATTTGATTTTTAAAAATATGGTGTTATCACAGAGGCTGTTTTAAGGTCATCATAAATATCTTAAGATAGTTGCAAATTTATTTCAGAAAAATTATTTACAAATAGTGCTGAAACTACTTGGCTCCTCTAGCCTCATGATACCTGGCATTTCAGTTGATCCATACTCAAGTGATGATGCCGAGGTTAAACATGTCTCCACCTGGACCAGAGGAAATTTATTACAGTATCATTAGGAATGTGTTCTGGTCTTTGTGGTTTTGACTTGGCTTAAAAATTCTCTGTTCTATATAATGCTATTTTCATTTTGAAAATAAAAAATAAATATTTTTGTTTCAGAGAGACTTGTACCAGTGATATTTTTTTTTTTTGTGGGGACAAAATGAATTGCAATCGAGGCAGAAATAAACAGCAGGTTCTGAGTCAAGACTTTTTACCATGGCCTAGATAGAGGTGGGAAGGGGTGTATATTTAGCTAGAATGTGACTGTACATGTCGTTTAAAACATCAAGTTTCTTTGATCTTCACAGAAATTAAATCAAATCAATATGGTGAAAATGATTACTTCATGATAATCAGAAAATCTGATTGGCTGTTCATGACATCATTGGAATTGCCAGGGCATGTTCCCTATATATGGCTGGTTACATATTTCCTTGATAAATAAAAATGTGGAAACATTAATATTACTTAATAATATAGATTAGATTTGAAGATAATGTTGACCTAGGAGTCTTCAACAGGACGTAGGGACGGGGGAACACCAAAGGACTTTTTTACTTTCTGCCTCAGAATTTATGACAGTGTGCATAGAATCTGATGTAATAATAGCAAAGTGTAAGTAAAAAAACAGTACTTTTGAGTTATCAACAGTAATAGAAAACACCTCGCACTTCAGACATTTTAGTCCAATGACTAATACTTAGAAAAACGTATGGTAAACAGAACTTACACAATCAAAATAGTTCAAAAACTTTAACCTAACACAAAAGGTAATACGAATCTATCTTCAAAACTTGGAATAGTTTTCACTGACAGTGAATTAGAAAATGTGGTTCAGAACAGCATTTATTTTTAATTATTATGTCTGGATTAGTATCTTAAATATGAATTAATTTTGTCCTTTCAAGGATATTAACTGTTACTTCTTAGGTTATGTTTTAGGGGAGAAATGGAAACTGAGAAAGTCTGTCCTACCTACCTACTTTAAATAACCCATTAAGTTCCTAGTGAATATAAGGCACCCCCTACTGAGGAACCGGGTAATAGCTATTATTAAGTTTTAGTCCAACTCTAAAGGCAGTTTATTTTATATTTTTAAAAACTGTTATAAGATTTTATCTCCCAAAAACAGTAATGTCAAACAGGATTATACTTTGAAGTCTATGATAAAAATACCTTCAGTGCTTTTCGGTTTTATTTTTAGAAATTAGAAGAATTAGCAGTTTGCTTTTTTTTTTTTTTTTTAAGCAACACTATTAGTTTTCCACTCAATACAAATTATTCCACTTAAATTTTTTTTTAAATCTTTCTAAAATATTATGTTAAAACTAATATTCAACAAAAGCCTAATGCTCAACATAAACTAAACTAGGATCTGAATGGTAACCTAATTTATCACTTAAGATACAATCACTAAGACAATGAAATGTTTGATTCCTCCTGGTCATCACAGCATCTACGTATCAGTCTCTAGGGCAATTTCACACACGTTTATCTCATGTCACTCATAGCAGCCTGCTTAACAGAGCTTTTTCCTTTAAGGGTGTTCCTGGTGTTTTGGATTAAAGTGAACAGTGGCTGCCATTCGGGCCACCCAAATTAGGTCACAGCAAAGATGAGCTGAAAATTTCCCAGAGAAAATATCAGATTGCAATGTGATAAGTAAAGCTGACACAAAACACTGCCTTATTTCCGTCTAAACATCCAGACTCTCGCATTTACTACTCGTGTGACCTTGGGCAAGTCACTGTACCTACCTGGGTCTCAGCTTCCTTACAGTAAAACGGGGATAAGAAGAGCACCCACCTCTCCTGACTGTTAACAGGATTAAGGCAAAGAGTTTAGAAACATGCTTGACACATAATAAGTGTTCACTGTTGCACATGCTACATTTTAGAGCTCGAGCCCACACACACATAAACAGAGTTAGTGATTGTATAAGTTACCGAATTATTTACTATAATAACAGTCTTGTTCTTTTTTTACCTATGACACTGGACTGTATTTAAATGCAGATGATTTGTCCACTTGGAAACTTTTAGTTGAGTCACTGGGTCTCAAGACACTGATGGTATGTCATGATATTCTTTATTACTGAATGTCATTAAAGTCAATCAACTCCCTCCAAAGATATCAGAGAACAGACAGACAGAGCACGCTAAGTGGTTTATTTTCCTTCACAATCCAATAAAACAATCTCTGTAACCATTGATGGTAATGATGCTAAATTTAGCACTTTTCAGTTTGCAAAACACTTTCAGTGCAATGGTGAAAGGGCTCCTCCTATGTCTTGCCTTTTCTTACTCTCAAAAGAATCCTGCCACGGAGAGCCACATTTCCCCCTGACCTCGTGCAGTAGCACCGTTCCTTTGGCCCATTTTCTCACAGGTAGTTGAAGTAGTGGAGGGAAATGAAGAAACCTGATTGATTGTTTTTTCAACACAAATTCACAGGAAATCTAGAGAAGTGAACATGTTTCACAAAGGCACTAAACATGCTTAAATTTCCTGAGTAAAAAGACAACTTGGTTACCGTCCCTTAAGCTTTCAAGTTTTGTCCACGTTTTACAGAAAATTCCAACGTTTCTGATCAGAAGAAGACTCACCACTCCTCAAGCTCTCCCCCAGGATCAGGGGCAGCAACAGCCACAAAACTCAGCTTTTCTCATACAGAATTCTCTCCTATGAAATCTTTACTTTGCAAATCAGAAGTATGGCAGTTTGACAGGGTAATGAAGGAACTCAAGTCAACAGGAGGTAGTTTCCTCCACCTTTAAGAATCAAGATCTAAATATAAAATCACAGATGTTGAAGCCCTGAAGGTACCGGGCTTCTAAGGCACTTTATAAAACAGCAAATAACCATAATAGTAAGAAGAAGAAAATAAAGTGATTTTGAAGTTTTTTAAATCCAGTCACCTAGATGACTGTTATTAAGGATGAGCAAGGGAAACACTATGTCAAATATAACAGTGCAGAATTTAGAAGTCCATGTCATTTACACTCGTTTCTCATGGGAAACAATTTGTGGCTTTGCAAATTCTGTTTTTATTTGGCCTTATTTTATCCTTAAGCGCTAATGGTGGGACTCCTCACCGCACTGGCCTCTGTTGGAAAGTAAAACATACCTCATAAATAGAATAGGATCTGTGCCAACCCTAACAGTTCTTGAGTCCCGTGCAGCAAATGCTTGATATTTAGGAACTTCTCTGTGCAGGGATGGACCTATCTTTGCCCCCTGTTGAGATGCAACTTCTGTGCTTACTCTCATAAATGAGGCCACCTCTAGTGACAATGAACCGGGCCCACCATTTTTACTTAATGTTTCATTCATTAAGCACCACTGAGTGCTATCAAGTGGCAGACATTCCTCGGCATTGAGGAGCCTATCGTCCAATCAAAAAATAATTTACTCCTAATCCCCTAGGGCATGAGCCCAAGATCTTTATTTTATAAAACCAGGATTACAACATGGAATGCCGCTCTTCAAAAATATGAACTCTTGGAAGAAAAAAGTTTACAAAACCAAATTCAATTAAGAAGGATAAGAAGACCATAAAAAAGAAAGAGCAGGAAAAGACTATAATTCACCGCTAAAGAAAATGCTGGGAGACAAACATGAAGAGAACAAGCTTTTCATGTTATGGAATGGCCTCTGCAGCAGAGTTCAAACCACGGCTCTGGTCCCTCCAGATGTCAGTGTGCATGATATAATAAATGGACTCCATGATGTCAGTTTCAGGCTTCATGGAAAAGTGCTGGAACTTTTCAAGCACCCTTTTGACCTCTTTATATCATGTCAGGCCGTACCCCATCAGGGCCCAGGTCCCCAGGAAGCTGGGAAGTGCCCCATGTGCCTGGATATTTCCCCCATTTATACTCATTCAAGTACAAACACTGCGTGACAGTCATATGAGAAGGTTCTACAAAGGAGACAATCTCCTTTCTACAACAGTGAAAAATTTCCTTTAATAAGAGTGCTCAGTAAAAATGAAGAATTCCCTACCTTGAACACATTAAGCTGTTGGTTGATGGTCTCTGTTTCCATAGCTACAGGGCCTTGAGACTCCTCAAGTTCTTCGGCCTTCTGAAGCAGAATAGAAAATTCCTTCAACTTGCTGTAGAATTCACCAAGACGCTCAATTGTCCCTTCAACCTGCTCTTCTCTGGCTTGTGCTCGGTCCAGCAACTTTTTGCACTGTTTGCTTAAAGCCTCCAAGTCCCTTTTGATTCCCACAAGATCAGGAGAGGTTTCTTCCGTGGCCAGCATCATCTTGCAGGTTTTGTTGGCATTGTCGTTGTTAGCTATGAGAGCTTCCAGTTTCTTCAGAAAGGCCGTAATAGCCTCCTTTTGCTTTTGCAACGTTTCCACATCTCTTCCCACTGGGGCCATGCTATCCAGTTCATCATCATACTCTGCAAACTGAGAAAACATTTCTCGGATGGTATTCTGGAAATGCCCAATGCCCTGAAGCTTGGTTTCTAAGAATGAACACTTCTCATCAACCTGCTGACTTAGGGCATTATGCTCTTGCGCTAAGGTTTCTGCTTGTAATAAAAGATCAGAGGCTCCCTTGGAGTCTGAGGCTTCCACCACAAGGTCCTGTGCAAGTCCCTTGGCCAAATCTACCTGTTGCTTCAAGGTCTGAAGAGATTTCTGCTGAGTCTGCAACATGGTCAGGTGTTTGTTACTGTAAGCCTGGGGTCCGAGGGAATCATGGACATCTAGCTGTTCCTTTGCACACTGAAGCTGCCTTTTAGCTTCTTTGGATACTTCTTGAAACTCTTTAAACTTCTGGGCCATGTTCTCCAAAGAGAATTTCTTACTGTGAAGTTGTTCAGTGACCATGTCGACCTTCTGGTTCAGTGATTTATTCTCATCTGTAACGACCTCCTTATCTGTCTCACAGGCACTGAGCAAGCTGTTGGCCGCGTTGTTCAGCAATTCTACCATCCCAAAGTGCTGGTCCATTTCCTTCTGCAGAGACTTTAACTTGGCAATCGAATTCTCTGTTTCAGCAGGATCCAGGTAGAATTTTATCTCCTCCAGGTTATTCTGACATTTATCTATCCATGGCCGGAGAGTCTCTACATGCTCTTTATACTTGAGGGCTTTCCCCAATGAATCTTTTACCTTGTCTTCTCTTTCTTTCACCTGCTTATTAAATCCATCCCAATTGGTTTTAATTGTGTTTAGTTGTAACTGTAAGGCTGCCTTTTCAGACCCTTGTGTTTTTAATAACAGATTTTCACCTTCTGCAATGGTTCTTTCGTAAATACTGCACTGAGTAGTCAAAGTTTTACTAAAGTCTTTCTGATCTTTAATTAAGGACTCCAAGACGTCAAGTTTGGCTGATATTGGGTGAGACTTGTTCAGCTCTTCTTTCTTCGTATCCAGCCAAGCCTGAAAATCTCTGGACATCTGCTGAAATTGATGAGAGCTCGCACAGGCCGACCGAAGGTGCTGGACATGATTCTCTAAAAATGAAATCACAGGCATGTTTATTTTCCATCAAAATGCTGATACAACCTATGAAAAGCTAAAAGGAAAATCACGAAATAAATGTATAGGACTGTCCAAAAGCAAGGGTTTTCTCAGCGCTGACTTGTAAGAACTGCAAGTGAGCTTAAGTTATTGACAAAGGGGGAAAGGAAGCAAGAGGTAGGAGCGGCAACAAGAAAAGAGACAGTCAAGGCGAGGGGGGGGAGAGGAGAGGTCCCCAACAGACGACAGCATCAGTGAAACTGCATAAAGGTGCGGTGGCGGAGGACAGGTGGAGGGCAGTCACACACGCCGCCTGATGTGCAGAGTCGTCTCCGCTCCCGTAAGTGGACGCGACCACTGTTCACAGTTCTACGTATGCTGATAGAAAACCTATCTCTTATCAAATATGACTGCCTCACTTCTATGATTTTTACATCATTGCGGAGACAATTTAATGAAGCACAAGGAGTGGCATGGGTTTGGGTCTCGCCTCAACCTCTCGGGGCCTGGAAAACCCTGCGCAAAAGGGTTAACCCTCTAAGCCTCGTATCCCCAAATGTAAACTGGCAACATTAATAAAAGTTGTTGTGGCCATTGAGGGATAGTCCATGTAAAGTTCTTAGCTTAATGCCTGTCACATAAAAGTGTCCATGGCAGTAATAATCGTCATCATGATCTTAATAGCTAATGTTATCAATATACCCTGTCAAAGTAAAGGTGTAAGCCCAACAGATTGTTTTGATCAATAAGCAAATCCAATCAACAAAAAAATATAAACGGAGTGTTTACTAGTTGCGAGACACCTAGTGTTACTTTTCAAACGGGACAGACGTAACAGTCACATGTGCTTTTCCTTGGCAGGCCCTTCTGAAGTCCACTAATTCACTACCGCTGCCTCTGGCAAACACTGCTCCACGTGTCACAGGATCAGGGCCACAACGGCTGAGAGGAAAATAGAGCCAAATGCTTCTCTCACCCATTTCTCTAGAAATGCGAATTTCTGTGACAGGGTCAGGCAAAATAACTGCAGATGACAAAATGATGCAAAGCCTTTTAAATAAGGCCATTTGTCTGTTTTCCTGGTGAAATAAGTCTGTCACACAGCAAAAATGTTTACATCTTTTAAAAATCAATGTGGGTCCGGCCAGGCGTGGCTCAGCAGTTAAGCATCGACCTAGGACCCAGGAGATCAAAGTTCGATTCCCGGTCAGGGCACATGCCCGGGTTGCGGGCGCGATCCCCAGTCGGGGGCGTGCAGGAGGCAGCAGATCAATGACTTTCTCATCACTGATGTTTCTCTCTCTCTCTCTCCCTCTCCCTTCCTCTCTCTGAAATCAATAAAGATATATTTTAAAAAATAAAAAAAATAAAAATCAACGTGGAATACCTGAAATTTTCATGGGCCTTCGTTAAGTGGATTTTGCCAACACTGTCCCTCCCTTGTCTGCGTGGAGTGACCCTCACATTGTGTGCACATGCACACACCTGCTCTCAGTAGTGGTGTGAGTGGCCTCCTCTCCACTTATGCTCCAGATGGGGACAGATTCTCTCTAGGGTCCCAGATTACTGGCAATAGCTTGGAAATAGGCCATCTACGATCTCTATTTCTAGGAAATTTATGTGTTAAAAGAAGAGACACAAACCTGCTTTTTGTTCAATCTCCTTAAATGATTTTACGATGCCCTCTAGTTGCCTGCTAAGTTCTGCTTTCAGGTACTCTTCTTTAACCAGGGCTGACAAATCCTCACAGAGAGCCTGGGCCACCTTTATCTGCTTCGCTTCCTGATCTATTTCCTGCTTCACTTTTTGGGCTGTTTCCAACTGCTGGCTCATAGCATCAGGGTGTGTGCTCACGGCCACACTGCTGCTGAGTTTGTTATCCAGATCACCCAGTTTATCAGAAAGGCTTCTCAGCAGGCTTTGATATTGTGTGCTTTTAACAATGGCTTGGTCAATCCAGTCACATCTGTCACTCAACTGTCCTGTTAGGCTGTCCCACTTCTGGGTCACAGCTGCTAGCTGCTCTTTCACAATCCCATGGAAAGCGGGGTGTTCACCAGGTCGGCTCAGGATGCCCTGACCAGCTGCTGTGAGCTGCTCATACTGAGGTTTCCGGGTATCAAATTCCTGCAGCAGAATCTAAGGTGAAGAGGTAATGAGGGTAGATAAACACACAAATTATTGAATAATTAATTGCAGAAAACACAGCTTTAAGTTTCTAAAGAGACAGAAATGCTACTGATTTATCTCGTTTTTATTTTTGAGATTTAGTTACTGCTTTCCTAGGTTTTATTTTGAGGGCAGTGCAATTACCTTAAAGTAATCCAAAAAGCTCTGGTACTTCACAGAGATAATATTTTACCCAAAATAAGATCCCCCAAAGGGGAAAGCAAAGGGAATAAATATTTTCAGCAGTCTGGGCCAAAGGAACAAAAATTCATGTACCAATTTTCATATACAAAGGGAAACCCTGCTATTGGACAAGTTCTCATCACACTACCACAAATTTGTTTTTCCTACTTGTACTTTTCCCTTTGTAGGATTTTTAAAATTACAGCATTTTACACCAAAGGGTTTTAGGCTAGATTAACTCACGGGGCATTGATTTACAAAGGTTCTTTTCACATAAGATTTATTGACAGTTTTTATAATAATGGTTTTAGCCAATAAGTCATGTTGCTCAGAATGCGCAAGCTCAGCACTGGCTCTCATTACAAAACGAACGATCCAAACATTTCCTTTTCTTTCATACAATATTTTATCTATCTCTGAGAGACTACCAAGATTGGGGGCAATTATTTCTCCCTGTTTATTTGCAGCTTTTGTTGCCATTCTCTTCAGATTAAAAATGTACATGGATTTGTATCTTTAGCGGACAGGATCAGCCTCACTGCTCTAATACCACTAAAGAAATCTCTCATTGTGCCCTAATCACACATAAAGAAATCTCATGGCAACCACAGCGGAGCTTCTGCTGGTACGGCCAGGCTGACTTAACTGTTATGGATTTTTTTTTCCTCCCCTTGTGGATTTATGTGCTTATAAACGGACTAGTCTAACTAACCCTCTGGGTTTCAAGGTTCCCTCTCCACTTCCCTTATTCTTTCTCTCCCTCTTCTTCTGCTTCTCCCCCCATCAAGGCTGTATTGCGTGAGTTTTAGAAGTTTCTTTATCTACTCCCATACTCGAAATAAACAAAACCTCAAAGGAGTAATTTCTAAACAATAAAAAGCATATACTAGCTTCTCATAAAAAGGTTATTACTTATACGATCACATTAATACTTCAAAGAAGGCCCTCTGTAACGAGAGTCTGCACAAACCATAATCCGACTGAAATGATCAAGGGACCTGACCCACTCCCGGGCTCAGTAGGCTACTCTGGGATGCCTCACAGCTTTGGCTCTCTGGGGTTTCTCATTAACCTCAGGACGGTATCTTAGGGGCATCTGAAACATTACAAATACGCTCGAAGGCGGCTAAAGCACATACTGTCCAAAGCTAATATATCTGTGATGAAAACATTTGCCTTGTTAAGTCAAGCGATACTCACCTGCACCTGCTGCCTTTGTGTGTTTAGCATATTTGGGTCAATGGACAGGGGCCCGAGAACACTGACCATCAGTTCTTTTTCCACAAGCCACTGTTTTAACTGAGCCTCTACGGTCTGGAATTGAGTCAGGTTATTAGAGGATTCTTCCAGTTTTTGTTGTCTATCAACTGTTAATTGATTGAGTTCTTGCCACTTAGAGTCTAAAAGAAAATGGAAAGCTGGTGTTTGGTTTTTATACACTTAACATGACTCTACAGGAAGACTACAGGATGTGACTCAGAGTGATATATAATGGCTATCATTCCGTATTTATAACTTCTTACAGAGTTCATTAAAGTCTACCCTAAGAGAATGAACTGCATTTATTGATAACAGATTTTATGGCCCTGATGGCTGTGTGTCAAATGAAGTAAAAGGAACGTAAATTTGAATCTGATTTTAGCAGATAATGAAGAGTATGGAATATTCCCTAAAGCAAAGAGGATCCTGAGCTCCCTCATTCCTTCTAGAAGTCCTCTAGACTCTGTTAATTCAACTGTAACTGACCTGCCAGAACAATGAACATTAATCTTTTTCTTTAATATTAAATCTCTAATGATCAGTTCTAGGCAAATGACAACCAAATTTTTGTATCTATAGGCAACCATTCTCTTCCATTCAAGTTGCATGTTAGTAACCAGCTGCTTGAAAGTTACACTAGGAAATCCCACCAACCCTTTAAACTCAACATTAAAAAAACACACACCCAACTCATTACTTGACTCTGGATGGTGAACACACAATGCAATATACAGATGATGTATCTTAGAATTATGCATATGAAACCTATATAATCTTATGAACTAACGTCACCCCAATAAACTTAATAAAATTTTTAAAAACTCACTGTATTCCTATAGAAATTGGTGGGCTTTTCTGACTTTTAGATTTCTTTCAAAGGTTATTCTCTCCCCCATGTCACTGAGATGCAATAATTCAGAATGCTCATGATTCTCCTAACTCTCCTATATCCTTAATCCTAAAACTTTAAACCCATCTTTTACATTTCCAATGCCCTAACTCCATTTTAGGCCTCATCATGGTTTGCCCAGACCAGTGGCTCTCAAACTTTAGCTACATTAAAGTCACCTGGAGGAATGATTAACACAGGTTGCTGGGCCCACTCCCAGAGTTTCTGACTCAGGAGGTCTGAAGTGGGGCCTGAAATTTTCTAGCAAGTTCCCAGGTGCTGCTGCTGCTGCTCCCAGGAACACACTTTGAGAGCTACTGAAACGACCTGGACTACCAGTCTTCTGATTTCCCTGCCATTAGTGTTCCTCAGCTGCAGTCCATTTGCTTCTAAAATAATTTCTCTAAAAAAAAAAAAAAAAATCACTTTTAAATATGTCACTTCCTGTGCTAAAATCCTTGAATAACTAACTCCTCACCACCTAGATGATAAAATCTGAAAACCTCTGCTTGACATTCAGGACCTTTCACAAACCAACCCTGGTCTACTAATCTTAGAGGTTTTGCACTTCAGAATGAATCCTCTGATCTAGCCCTGCTGATCTTACCAATATCACCCAAACAGGCTTCTGCTCACACAGACCCCTACCTGACATGTTCTGCCTCCTCCCCATGTATCCCAGCTCTACCCTTCCCTCACAACTCCTCTGGATTTTACCCTTTGCTAGGAAGCCTTTCTTGTCCTCCCCACCCTCCAGAGGGCCTGCTCCTGAAGCCAAGTTATTGGTCAGCATTTGAACATAACACACACTCAATAAACATTCACTGAGGGATATAAGTAATTGACCTGATGGATATTTTTCAGCTAGCATACTATATACTAAAGGCCTGATTTTAATAGACACCCCCCCACCCCCAAACCTTATCTAATGGTATCATTCTATAGGACAAGTTGTAGTCAAATACAATCTGATAAAAGTCAAAACAATAAACTGAGAGGGAGAAACACCTAAATCTTATTGGGAAGCTTTTCTGAAACACACATTCTTCATTCCCACCCCTATTGTAAAATGTCTTAATACTATTCTCCCAAGTAACTCTGATATCCAGGGTGAGAGCCGCTGAATTACAGACAAATTCATTATAATGCAACAGGACTCTCTACAGTTGGATTAAATACACCATGGAACATTAAGATCGCTTAGGATAACCTTTTTCAAACTAAAACATACTTACAGATTTCTAAATTTATCACAGCATACCTGACTCTAAGGAATGACAATTTTCAGGCAAATATAATGGAATGATGGAGAGTAAAATAATTCTTACTATCATCATAGCAAACACATAGCCTTTACTATGTGTCAGATATTAGTCATCTGAGCTGTATACACACTATCCCGCTGAATTCTGGAAAGCAATTCTATGCAGCAGGAAAATTAGTATCATTGTCTGACACTCATTTTCCACATTGTTATATTAATGAAATGGGGTGTTAGGGTAATAGGGCTTGTGAAAATTCTTTACCAAGGAGGAACAGCTTATACAGGGGCAGGACTGATATGGGAGGATAACTCTGGATAAAGAAGCAAAACCACGAGACTTCTGTGGGGAGCTACTTTTTAATACTGGTTGGGGGAGAGAAGAAGAGCATGGAGGAAGAGCTGGAGAAGCACCAAAAGGAACCTCATGGGAGAGAAAGGAGCCTACCTTTTCCAGACAAAGAAACTAAAAGGAATATTTAAGTTAAAATATAACAAAGCATAAAAAATTAGAAGCACCAAAAATCTAGTAAAAAATAAGCAATAATGAAAACATGTTACTCAATGCACAGCATGTGATTAACTAGTATGTACCTTCTTTATAAAAATAAATTTAAAAAATAACAGAATAAGAAATTTAGTTATTGTGTGCAGCAAAAATCCAAAAAATACCCACAAGATAAACTATGCCAAGTTAGCACAATTTAATTTGAAATGACACTTTTAAATATACAAAAATACACAGTGAAACAGTAAAGCAAATCCCAAAATAAGTGAGACCATTGCATAAATGTTTTCTGATCAAGATTAGTACTTAAAAAGAAAAAGTGAGCTTCTGTTCATGGAGTCTGGTATAAGTAACATCACATACCTATCTCCGTCAACATCTGTTTCCATTTGGGGGCCTCAGGAGTATTCGGGTTCTCCTCCAGCAGCTCTGTCAATTTGTCTTTCAATTCCTGCACTTTGTTTACATTTTGCTTCAGTTCTGCCTCAAATGACTAATAAGGAGGGAAAAATAAAGTAACTGCATTAAAGTCTGTCAACATCAAAAGACAAAAAAAACACACTTATGATAGAGAACGTCTTTCTCTCGCATGACCAAAAGAGGAAAAATGCCACTGTGAAATGCTGAAGTGGGTGAGGGCCTGGATTCAACAGTTAGTTACTTCCCTTCTGGTTCGCACTAGTCTTCAATTACCTGATAAAAGAATTCCAAAGAGTAATGCTATAGCTATAGAGATAATGACCTATCCCCATTACCTAGGGAGAATTTCATATTATTCTCAAACAAATCCTTTTTTGGGGGGGGGGGGGGGAGATGACATCAGAAAGACTGAAATTAACAAGATAATCACAGGTGGAGGTGGGCAAAGGTGGGAAAATAGTGACAGAAAGAGACTTTGCTGGGGGGCAATGGGCACATGAAGCGGTGTGCAGGTGAGGTTTTGTTGAAACCTGTATGGTTTTCCCACACCAATGTCACCCCAATAAATTCAATTAAAAAATAATAATAATAAAATACAATCCTTGTCAGATAATTTAAAATCGGAAGGAAGGGAGGAAGGGAAAGAGGGGAGGGGAGGGGAGGGGAGGGGAGGGGAGGGGAGGGGAGGGGAGGGGAGGGGAGGGGAGGGGAGGGGAGGGGAGGGGAGGGGAGGGGAGGGGAGGGGAGGGGAGGGGAGGGGAGGGGAGGGGAGGGGAGGGGAGGGGAACCAGTGTTGACAAGACCGCCAGATTTGAGACTGTGGTAGTGAATAAGCACTTTTCTGGACAACACGATACAGAGTTCAAATATAGGTTAGCAATTTGTGGACATTTCTGCCATCACTGCCACAATGTAAAACCATTTTCCCAACACTGACAGTTGTAGAAAGAAACACTGTCTATGAAAGAAGGGGAAGCATGAGCTCCCCTATTTCATACTAGACAGAATAGATCCCTAATACACTTAGCTCTTAAATAAATCTTTTCCAATAGATGATGGGTTAAAATCCCAGACTTAAACTGACTTAAAAGTGGCAAAGCTGCTTATCCCAACAGTTCACTCAGTTTTATAATGTCTGTGTGCAGAAACAGGTGATTGTTATGATCAGTCTCTACAGAAAGGCACATTAAAAAAACTGGCAAATTATTTGCTGAAGCTTATGGAGCAAGAAATCAGAACAGGCCCCCTGAGCATCGGGGCTCAGTTCTGAAGGCGAGTCTGTTCTCTTCCATGTCTTCAGTAAGTGTACCCCTGGAATCTACCTTATTCTGCTCAACTTGGGTCTTCACAGCTTCCGTGTCCGTAGGGGTAGGTGCCTGCTGCCACGTTGCCGCAGTTTTGTTCATCTTCTGTAGCCACTGCATCATTGCACTTGATTCTTCCTGAGCTTTTTGCAATTTGGTGAGTTTAGTACTCAGTTCAGTTATTTTGTCCTTAAGTAAGAGGCCAAGATCTTCATAACCATGGCTTATATCAGTCATATCTTTTTTAATAGCTGTTAATCCTAAGAAGAATAAAAATTTTTACATGAACATATTTTCAGGATGGTTAGAGCAGAGCTCTAGAAAGAAAAGTTGGCTGACATTCCCTTCTACTTTGTCAATATTAAGCCCACTATGATCAAGTCATAGAATTTTTGGAAGTAAAGGGTGAGATCATCTTATAATGCTGTTTAATGACAAAAATAATTTAGAGACATTACATCTGAAATGAAATAGGTATTTTAAATAGAATAAAAAACAAAAATCATGAAATATTACTTCCTAATTCTTCAGGCATCAAACTCAGGGAAGTAGCTGAAATAATATGTCAAGTGACAAAATATCACAGATTAATCAAGAAGAAGGAAACATAACCAAATGCCAAATTGAACTCCTGATTTCACTAATTTCAGATGAACAAAATTTCATTGGATGTCCTATAAATATGATATTTATGGAGAATGTGACTATTAGATAAATATCATTTCAATTCAAGTTTGAAATGTCAATATAACTACTATTCACCTTTAAAACGATCTCCTCTCAAAAAAGAATACCAATTTATTTCAATCAATAAGCACTTAAAGTTACTATTCACCTTTATTTGCCAAAATTTCCTGAGTATCTGTGGCTGGCCCTTCACCATTTAATATTACTCCACCTGCAAAAATATTAATACTGAAGTCATCATAAATTTCCATTGTATTTATATACATTAATAGTAGATGACATTAAATCAAACCCCTGTCAGCAGTAATCATCTAAGCATGTTATTACTATTTGAAAATGTAACATATTGATTCAATTTCAAAATTAAATGAAGGTACAAAATCCCAAAGATCAAGCCATGCCCTCTCTCCTATACAAAATTTATTTTTAAAGTAGTAACAGGATCACTTTAAACATTACAGTTTCATTAAATTAAGATTATATACATTGCTCATTAATTATACATTTATAATACAATTCTGTGATGAAGTTTCTTTGTTGGTAAAGTTACTTTAGTGATGAAGTCTCCAAAGCTCAGAAGTTGCTCAATATGTGTGCTGCACAGAGCATACATGATTGACAGACAAAAAGAGCTTCTGCCTTACTTAAGGAATTAAAAATTGTCTGCTGCAGGTACATAGTGTTAGCATGAGTTGAACAGAGGCACAGTGATGTAAAATAACATGATAGAAAAGTTAGAAG
The DNA here is from genome assembly GCF_054644295.1 of Miniopterus natalensis. NCBI lineage: Eukaryota > Metazoa > Chordata > Mammalia > Chiroptera > Miniopteridae > Miniopterus > Miniopterus natalensis. The sequence continues at coordinate 25,706,670 of NC_142085.1, forward strand.
TAAAAACACAGCCCTATTACTAAACTCACATCATATCAACACAAAAAGAGGAGAGCACAGTGGCTATGTGAGTGCCTGGGCTTTGGCATATGACTCACCTAAATTTAAATCCCAGCCCCACTAATTACTAGCTGTGTGAATGGACAAATTAATCACCCCTTGGCCAAACTGATGGAGATGATAATACCTGTCTTGTGAGACTACTATAAGAATTAAACACAGTAAACCTGTTGCCTACAAAATAGAAACTGTTTGGTGAGTAGTAATTATTATTTCTCTTTAATTATATAAACATGTAGCATTGGTACTTTTTTTATCATCAAAATATTAAACAAATAATTAGAATTTCTTATTCAAGTATGTATTGCCTACCTATCCAAAACACAGACATTTCCCAAAACTAAGCACATGAGAACGAGTCTAAATAAACAAAAACATTTAAATATCTGAACCTTAATCTAAGTTTTGTCTCTTTAAAAAAAAAAAAAAAAAATCACACACAAATGGCATTTCAGATGGAAGCGAAAATATCCCATAGATGCTCAAGATTAATTCCTACTATGCTTAGTAGTCATCAAGAATGGGGAAAAAATATATTTTACTATTGCAAATATAAAGTGGACATGAAGAACTAAAATAAAACACAATAGAATTCCTTTTCTTAAAAATAAATGACATTTCAGGAAATCTGATTGGGAGAGAAAGGAGAGAGCATCACACCATATATAATATGAGTATCCCCTGAAATGGGATTAATAGAGTGGAATAAAAGGTTGGTTGAGAGGCCCAGCTGGAACATCTCCCACAATGGGGACAGCTGGGGGGCTGGGCTGAACAGATAAACCACAGAAACTCTCAGAATAAAGATATGAGATCTGCCTTCTGCCTATTCTTGGGTTTAAAAACAAAACCTGATATTGACAACAATATAAGTATGTTTTGAACTTAAAACTGTTCCCACAACTTAAATTAATTTTAGAATCATTCTTTATACACGAGTCTCCCTTTCTGTTGGGGAGAGTGATTCAACCATGATAAAGATTGTGATTTAGAGATACTGGTTAAAATATTATATAATTATTTTCTTTGAGGAACTGTGTAAGGAATAAAGGCAGACGGAAATAAAATGAGAGGTCCACTCTACAGAAAAGAACCAGTTTCCTTCCCTCACTTCTTCTTTCCCAGGAGACCAGACTCATTTCTTTATCAAATATTTCAAAGAGAATTTTAACATCTCCATTAATTAAGAGTAAAAAAAACCCCACAAAGTGAAATCTGATCTTTCCCCTTCACCAATATAATGTTCCTCATTCTTACAAGTTAATTTGGCTACATTTTAGTTGTAATCTTTAATAAAATAAAACCTAAGAGGGATCTGAAATTTGATGAGCACAGATACTTTTCCATGGCAGCTTTTATTTAGCATGTTTATAGATGCCATTTTGCCTGCTATGTTCCCTTTATATTTCTGAGATTATTTTATAAATTAATTTAAAAAGGAACACACACAAATAAAATGAACATTAGTGAGCCCAATTCTCACGGTTTTTGCCACGAATGGAAATAAAGCACCTACCTGATTTAACTGCTGCTATTGCCTTCGCAGGGGTAGTCACGGCACTTATTAGATTACATAGTGAAATCCCACTGTCATTTACTTTCTGAATCTCTGGTGCTTTTAAACTCCACTCTTCTTGTAATTTCTTGAGGTATAAAAACACATTATTTTTCAGTCTTTGCGATGTTTTCGAAGTTACACATTATAATCCGATTTCTTAAACACGTTTTAAAACAATAATGATTGTGGGTCCCAATTCGTGGGGGAGCGGATGGAAGAAAAAGGCACCATCCCTATTTGCTCCAACAGCCCAGGTGACTGTTAACACTGTTAGCAGTGAGAAGTGGAGTCGGGTCCAGCCTGCATTCTGCTCCTAGCCACTGTGGAAGTCAGCTATTCCTCGCTGCCATAGGTTCTAAACTGTCAACTGTAAGTATGGAAAACTACACTAGGTAACAGTAAAGTTACAAGGAGAAATGTACTGGAAACAATTAAAAAATGGGAATTCAGAATTCCATTTAATGGTGAGTTTTAATCATCAAATTTTCAATGATTTTTTTTTTTAAACACGTACCTCTACAAATTTGGAACATAAAAATTGGCATAACCGATCGTAGGTTTGGACAAGTCAGATGACAGAAAGACTTGGACACTTCATACTAGAGATTCAAATAACTTCTACCTTCAAATACTGGTTATAGTGACATATCTAAGCTACAGTACAATGTTGAGTTAAACAGATGGTCTTTTATTTAACATGATGAGAAATGGCGTAAAAAAAAAAGCAGAGACTTGGCGGGGAAGGAAACTTAGATACTATAAAAGTCAGCAACTCACTAATACATCTCTTTAAAAAAGCAAATTAATTCCTCAAAAGAAGTTGTTAACCCTATGTCATAATTTCCAAATATCACCAAAATATACTGAACATACATGAAGGTCTAACTTATGTGACACTAAATAAAAGAAAACCGCTATTAATCTTAACCTCTAATTATTGGCACAGGCAAATGAGAAATTAATATTTGATACAATGATTCACCTTAGTTTCTCCCAAAGACTTTCCTAAATCTTCTGCACCAAAGGAAGGCTGCACAATGGGAACTCTTTCTGTTGTTTCTTTGATCCATGACTTTAATGATTTAACAAGAACTTGGAAAGCATCCATCTGTCCTTGACATGAAGATACAGCTTCTTTTCTAGATAACAGAGATCATTGAAGAATTTAAGCCACAGAAAGCAGATGCTCCAAAGGGCTAATTACTAATAATTATTTTCACATCAGGTGTAATATCAAGAAAAAAATCTTCCCCCACGTACACTCTAACCATTTGATACAGGAGGAAAGGTTGATAGGTGGTAAGTGAAATCAGTTAAATGACAATTCATCTATTTCTCACAGGCAAGGTCCACAGATAAAGTTAGGAGAAGTAAAGAAATCTGTAACCCATATGTAATGGCACTCTATAATGCTACATAAGCTCTAGGGCTATATAAACAGTTTTAACATTATTTAGATTCAATGAGCTTTGATCTGTCCACTTTATATGGTGCTTACTGCCAGCAGGCTCAGAACCAGAAGGGAAACATTTACACATCACAGACACGGGGAAAACGTAATGCCACCTAGTGGTTTCTACGCTATTACTACAGTCACTTTAGTGGATGGATAAAAGCAGGTGCTTTAAAGCACAGATTTCAGTCACCAAAAGAGGTGAGACCTAGTGACTGAAAAGTTTTAATGGGTGCCTCCCCTATAGATACTCAGGACACTCCACAGATAACTATACGGATCTTTCTGTGCCTCAGCACCACGGAGGGAGGGTGCATGCCTAGCACATGAACAGCTGTGAAAACGGTTACATTTGGAACGTGGACGACATGTGGAAAACATGTGCACATGTGCAAGTGTGTGGAATATTGGCACATAAAAGTCCACTGCAGCTGGACTAATTACTGATGACTACATGGTTTTAAAATTGAATCCATTTGAAAGAAACAACTTAGAATTTACCTAAGAAAATCAAGACTATTTCTTCTGTGCAATATATGAATTAAATATTATATGACAAGATGGAAAATATAGCTCTGTGAGTGTACCGACAGCACTCAAAAGTTTTAGGTAGAGACTTATGAAGAAATAACAAATAGTTGAAAGAGAAATAACTGTCTTCTATTTTGGGGGTGTCTTTTATATAAACTTTAGCAAAACCAGATGTACTATGTATTTTAAGCTAACATGAGATCAGAAATATAAAAGTTCAGTCACAAGGCATATCCCTGGACAGCTCTTTAGCTCAGCTTAGGTTCATTCTCTTGTTTCTTATCTTGTTTGTTTATAGAATCATGTCTTATCTACAACTCTGGGAAAAATAAGCTATTTTACTAAAAAAAAAAAAAAAAAAAAAAAGCCAGCTTCTGAATTGAGCCCAGAAAGCAATGAACCATGAGCTACCTTTCAAGGTTATTTCTACCTTTGCAAATAAAAATGTGGCATTTGCCAAAGGCTTCACAGACACTATAGTGAGTTTAGGTTATTTTCATTAATACACTATCACCACCATTTTCCTTACATAATGCTTCCTGCTTTTATGCAAGAAATCTTGAATTTCCCTCCTAAATATTTTAACAAAACTATACTTGATTTTAATAGCAAAAAATATCAAAATAAAAGCACTTATAAAGTTGATGCTCATTCTCAAGGTCTCAAAATTATTTCAGGTTTCCATATATGTAAATAAAAATAACTCATTCTCATTAGTATCACCCAGAATATAATCCAATTTCTTAAGTGGTGCTTACTTTTCTTTGATGGTATCCTCCATTTCTTTGAATTTCTTTGACAAATTATTTGTTTTTTCCAACACCAAGGCCTTATCACCTGGTAAGCCATGGATGGATATCTCCTTCAAGAGACTCTGCAAAACTTCAAGATCTTTCTTGTGTTCTAAGAATTCAGAAGTTGATTCCTACAAAGCATTTAGATATCAATCAATGTAAGATGTTGCAATATCTTCATACTGGCATTCCATCAAGAGGTATGTATGGGGCCAGAATCTCACATAGGAATAATCTTGCCCTATGGTCAGTACTCTAAATATAAATAAACATGCAAGCAGGCTGTTTGAAGAATGCGGTCAACTTCATTTAATTTAAAAATGCACCCTTTCTATCTGTCCCATTTGTGAGTGCTGGCACATAAGAAGCATATATCGTCCATGATATGTGGAAAGTGTGTGTGTGAGATGTGGTGTTCATTTCTAATCAGTGAGCAAAAGCTTCAAGAGGTCTGTGATTTTTAAAGAAGGAAAGCAGAGATCTTTACTAATCCATCAGCAACCGAAATGATGACGGCGAATTATAATTCTGCCAATAAATGTATGAGCTTGTTTTACTGTTAATATGCTTGGTTAGCCTTCTGAATATCAGGAAGACATACCTGCATATACTGAGACAGTTCAGTGACATCTTTTCCTGGCACATCTGCCTCTGTGAGAGCCTGAGTTTTTGTCTCTAAAAACATCTGAATCTTTTCGGAGAGGCTCTCAAACAGCTCTACTTTGGTTTTCAGCTCCTCCATTTGGGCAAGTTTCTCTTTGTGCTTATGACTGGCTTCTGAAAAGCGAACAGACAGGTCCTTCATTGTGGCTTGCAGCGAGGATGCGGTGGACGGGTCTGCTGTTTCCATGAATTTCTTCACTTTTTCGTTCATGGCATTTATGCTGCTCTGGCGACTCGCGATGTCCTGTTCCAACATCTGAAATGAATCCAATATGGCATATGTTTTATAAGGATGTTTACAAATAATGTCCCAGAGTTTCAAAAAAATTACTGTTCATAACTACATTAGCTTGAGCAAACTGTGACTAAGGAAGGTCAACGGATGGAACTGACTGACAAGTTTGATCTGTCCCTTGCGGAATCCCATCCCAAATCTCTTCCAGGGAGCGCAGAGAACAGCTGGCTAGTTGCCTGAGCGAGGCAGGAGGTGGCTGCCACTCAGCAACCCCTGGGATCTAATGGAGCCTGGGGATTATCCACGGTCCTAATTTTTAAAAGGCTAGACAACAACAAGATTGATCTGATTAACCTCCCGGGCAGCTGGCTAAAGCAATGATAAACCAGACAGGACTCAATGTCCGTGGAAGCCCTCTATAATGAATACTATTCATGAAAAAGAATATGGAACTCGTTCTATACTCCTTCACAGAAAAACCGTTTTACACATTTGTTCTTGTGCAAGCACTCCTTTCCATAGTTATACCCATAAAAATGTCTGTTTTCCCATATCCTTAAATTTACGTATCCTCAGAACTTAATTTAACTGGGCTTCTTTTTAAATCTAAAAGTGGTATTATTTTTTTCTCTTTCCCATGCCACTTACGATATTTTTAGTGATGACATCCTGAAGAGCAGCAGAGTTCAAGGGCACTTGACCTTGTTCCTTCAGAGAACTCTCCACACCTGCCATCCAGTCCAGCATCTCATCCAGGCCATCCTGCACACTCAGGGAGCGGGTCAGAGTTATCTGGAGCTTTTCATTTCGTTCATTAACGGACTTGGACAGATCATCGTATCTCCCAACAATGTCATCTAGTCCCAAAAGATCAGGAAGTGTTATCCACAAAGTTATCTCTGCCATATTCCTTTTCAAAAATACACTAAGGTGAGATCACAAAGTTTCCACATCAAAATTAGAAACGGAGAGAAAGTTTAAATGATAAATTCATAATGCATAATTAGAGCACCATCTAAAACTTTAAAAAATAAAGAAAAGATCACAGTGGAAAATGAAAAACAAATATTTTAAAATAATTAATATGTATATTATCTGCATTTGAAAAAAGACTTTTGGATGCATAAACATTTGAGTTGCCCCAGAGAGATGAAAGCAGTCCAAACAGGGAATCTTTGGAGTAAATACATGTTCTCAATGTAACATTTCAAATTAGCCATACTTATTGATAACTCTATGGGGGGGGAGAGGTAATACTTATACACAGCTATTCTCAAGGAACAATATACAGTCATAAAGACTTGTCAGGAATTAACCTTTATGTATAAAAATTCCCTCTCTCTGTCTCTCTCTGTCTCTCATGTATTAAATTAAGCTTCTGTCATTATTCTAAGCAAAGTACTCAAATGCACAGAAATTAAATGCAAATATATTGAGAAAGCATACAACAATAAAAATCCATTTAAAATAGAGAAAGTTGAGATTATACTTCTAAATATATACAAACAGAATTTATTTGAAAAGTTTAATACCAGACAAAAGGGAAAAATAAACAAGGTTAACAGGGTAACCTATCTCAAATGAGATTAACTTTACTTTCAAGTCTAAAGACCTGAGATGCTAAAACAAACAAAAAAACCCTTTCTGGCCTACTTTTTACTTGCATGTAAAGCTCTACATTTTATGCTACAGACCAGTGAGAGGTTCCCAGGACAATGCTTTTTAATGTACTTCTCTCTATCTCTCTTACACTCACTGTCGCTCTTAAACAATGTTTTTAATTGTTAATTTATCACTTATTTTCCAAAAATTTGAAAAGTATTTTAATTGTTTCTGAATGTTTTAGTCCGATACACTGAAGAACGCTTCAGTAGAAGAAAATTTGGACCTGAAACATCTCTATAAAAATGAAATATCTTACATGCTTGTGTTTGGTCCCAGGAACACAACCCATATAAACAAACAATATTTCTTTCTAATGTTATATCATGAGAAAACAGTTTGACAAATTTTCACTGAAGTGAGACATTAAGATGATTTAAAGAGACAATCAGGCTCCTGTCATTGAAACACAACAAAGCCCCTGAGAATACTGACGGGGGTGGGGGCAGAATTTAATGAGCACCAAGGTGCTACCAGCAGAGAAAACAAGCAAGGGGTTCAAGTATGAGCCCTCATTTGAAAGTGACAAGAGCAAATCCTCTGGATAGCAGGTCGTGACTGGCAGATGAGCTGCCTCTCCAATGGGCAGCTCTGTGCATCAGCAGGGTAACATCAACTATCTGTTCAACCATGGCAGGTGATCTCCAAAGCAAACAGGTATTCTAATGAAATTAACACAATTTCAGTGTGACTGGTATTTCTCGACTTCTTAGTGACAAAATACTGTCACTGAAGTAAATTCTTGATTTCAGTAATTAAAACTTATTTTAGAAAAAGGTACAGCCCGGCCGGGCGTGGCTCAGCGGTTGAGCGTTGACCTGGGATCCAGGCGATCGGGGTTCGATTCCCGGTCAGGGCACATGCCCGGGTTGCGGGCTGCAGCCGATCAATGACTCTCTCATCATTGATGTTTCTAACTCTCTCTCTCCCCCTCCTTTCCTCTCTCTGAAATCAATGAAGATATTTAAAAAAAAAAAAAAAAGAAAAAGGTACAGAACAAAATATACTATAAATGCTATTTTTTTTTTTTTAAGTGGTTGATTTTCTTAGAAGTCAGATAGATCTTAAAGAAACTCCTCTAAATCTTAAATATACAGAGTGGGGCAAAAGTAGGTGTACAGTTGTGAGAACACAAAACAGTTTATTCTTATATTACTTATTAATTATTGTCTTATTTTCCATATGAACAACTATAAACCTGCTTTTGCCCCACCATGTACTTAGACATATTCCTAGAAAATTATGCCAGAGAGAAGTTTTAAAGTCTGGAAAAAAAAAAAACCCTAACATATGGACTGGAAACAAAAGCGAAACTATGCATGATTAACAATGGGGAAAAATGTCAAAACCCCTCTTCAAATAACAGAAATACGTACGATGTAGTCTTTCTTTCTCCTCTAAATCCCTATGCCCAAGTCCTTACACAGTGGCTGCCAATGTGGGGTTTCAACACAGTGCACTGGGATACAGGAAAAAATATTGTAACTCGCATTCGTATTTTTGCCTTATACTTTAAAGTTTTATATTTTTGTGTTTTACAATTACAGTACACATAATAGAATAAGATAGTAATATGTGTATGTAATTTATCAATATATGTGCATATATGAGGATATGGGGTGCGAGATCAAAAGAGTTTGGACGTCTATAAGAAAGCAAGCATGGGTTTCCTCTCTATTGAGTGGTTTTAGAAGAGCAAAGTTACATCCTTCTCTTGGTCTAAAATTCTCATTCAGGTTTTATTTCCTGCTCTCACTGGGGTGAAACATATGCCTGATCATCTGCTCGTCTCTCAACCTCTTAAATCCATGCTCCTGCCTTTGATAGAGACAGATCCCACCAAGGGTCTGTTTTGGCCACAAGCTGAGAGTCTAGCTCTACTCAGTCCCATCAACCAAGAGCATCTTGGGAAGTTCTGCTTTCTCCGGTGACTATAAAGAGTTTCTGTTACACAAATTGAAATTGAAATACACTCTTTTCAAACTACACAGCTCCCACTTCCAGATTGTAATCTTCCCACTAAAGAAGGCAAGCCTTCACCCAGAAGGAGAAACACCATTTCACTGGGAAAGGGTGTAAATAACAATATATGCTACTGAAGCTTTTCCCCGTATCTGTTAGGATCCCTTCACTGAGAATTTACCTGAGAGGAAACAAGGGAATGAGCACTTACCCAGTGTTTTCTGGATATCATTCTTGGCTGGAAGTAAAGATCCCCTGGCATCTAAAAGCACTTCAGCTGTTTTCTTCAGTTTCTCTACAGCAACCTGCTGACTTGATATCTGTCCTTGCAGAGCCTGGAGGATTGGATGCTTTGATTACACTCAGTAGGACTAAACAAGAGACTTCCAATATGGAAAAAAATGACTTACAGTAAGATAAAGTTACATTGGACAGAGTAAATTTTTCATCATTATAAACTTACTCCAGAATTCTTCAAATAAAGCCAGTTTCAAAGCGGCCTTAGCAAAACTATCAGTCAGTTGGGATAATACAAATTCCATCTGAAACTAAACCCTTGAGCATATGTTTATGATAACTGGCCTGATTCCTGATCCTGTGACCCTCTACCCTTAGCCTGAGTTCCTCCTGAACCCCCACCTCTCAGCTTTGGTACAGTACCCCCACCAGAAATAAAAAAACAAATAAAAACAAACAACACAAAACCTTTGGGACCAATTTTATTCCACTTAAAAATATAATTAAGGACTTCTATTTCAAACAGATCCTGAGTCACTGCTGAGTCATATTTCTTTCTGTTAATCCGATAAAAGTTACTTAACACCTAACATATTCCCAAAAATCTTGCTACATTTTGCAAAAAATACAAAAATCAAACAGACATGAAGCTTTCCCACAGGGACCTTCTAGTCTGAGGCAGGAAGTGATAAGTGCCAAAGGTGAGTCAAAAAAAAAAGTACTACTAGAAGTTGAGAGGAGTAACTGGAGAGGAAAATGGTATCACCTCTATGAGGGGCGCACTGGGTCCTGAAGAAAGTGTGGATTTGGGCACACATAGGTGGAGAGGGAGACAGTTCCCTGTAGAATGAACAGAAGGAACAAAGATGGGAATAGTAGCATCAGAGGGAAAAATGAGGGTCCCATCCAATCTGAGAATGTCTACAGTTGAATAAATACCAACGGGACCGAAAGGCCTCCAATGTCAGGCCGAGGAGTTTACATTTTATCCTGCAGCAGTGGGGAGTGATGCAGGGCTTCTGAGTAAGAGGCTGACATGCTCAGAGCTGTCTTACGGAAGGCTTAAGTTTGTGACACTGTGAGGATAAATTCAACTGGGCAGAAACGAAGCAGGGACACCAGTCACTGGCGACATCAGCAGTAATGAAGTAGAGAGCGGAGAGTGCCTGTCTGAGCTGGGGAAGTAGAATTGGTTACAGAGCCGGGAAGAGTTCACAGAACTTGATGATCCATCATCTATAGCTGTGCTGTCCAATAGGGTAGCTACTTACTACATGCAGCTTTTAAATCTAAATGGATTAAAATCAAGTGAAATTTAGAATTCAATTTCTCAGTCATACTAGCCACATTTGAAGCACTAAGTAGCCGGGTGTGACTGGTGGTTACCATGTTGAACAGAGCAGATTAAGGAAGACTTCCATCATCACAGAATGTTCATCGGACATCACTGTTTGAGAGGGCAAGTACCGAGGACAGGAGGTGAGACTCGAGGAGAGAAATATCCAAAGTTTTCCAGCCTTGGTAATGAATGGAGTTCATAAGCAAAAGTGGGAGCAAGTTTAGAAGGAGTAGAGAGTCTGTTTGTAAATTCATAGCTTCGAAGTGCTTTCAAGACACTCACGTAGAACGAAACGGCAAAACTGGAAATGGAGGAAACTGAGCACAGGCTAGAACTAGACCTAAAGCAATGGAAGCCAAGACCCGTGGTGAGACTGTGAAAGGAGAAAGCACAGAAACACCAGAGAGGGAGGCATAAAGAATCATGGAGAGTACTTATGTTTAAGCCATAAAGAATCGTGGAGAGTACTTATGTTTAAGCCATAAAGAATCGTGGAGAGTACTTATGTTTAAGCCATAAAGAATCGTGGAGAGTACTTATGTTTAAGTGATAAGGAGAAGAAAAGAGATAGAACAAATATGATCAGGGGGATGGAAATGAGCCCAGAGTAATTCTGTCCCCAAAGCTTAAAGGAAGAAGGTGGAAATGGTTAACTGTCAACTGCTTCAAAAGGAATATGTAACCTTTAATCTGCTGAATAGAGTGAGCAGATACATATCAAGAGCAAGGAGAAAAGAGGTAGAAGCAGGAACCACAGATACATCTTCCAGAAGTCTGGCCCTGCCTTTCTAACACCTCTGGCCAAACGGGCTGCCTGGCCACACGGGCCTCATGCGTGGCTTTAATTTCACTTGAGGTACTCAAGCTCCTCTTCTGGTCTCACATTTGGATTTCGAATTCAAATTCCCATATGTCCGACTGTAGATGAACTCATCCTTGGCCATGGGCCCAGGTCTCCAACAGCCTCCTAAATGTTTCCATCTGGGTGTAAACAGTTACCTCAAATTCAAAAAGCTAAATCTGAACCCATCATCTCATTCCCTACACCTGTACTTGCTCCTGGGGTTGCATCTCATTACCCAAGTAGTAAACATGAGGCCCCTCCTAGACTCTCAACACTCTTTTCCACATGCAAATCAACCATCAAGACCTAACAATTTTACCTGCTTACTATATATATATTTTAAATCAGACTTCTGCTCTGTATTTCTGGATCACTGTAGGATAATCTCTCGCTTAACTAGAAAAAAGCATTCTAACTGTCCTCCCTGCCTCCAGTGTCTTCCCTTATATAGCCCCCAATGTGTTCTGTGGAAAACGCATAGCTGACTATGTATATCGTTCCCCTCTTTGAAATCTTTCAGTAGCTTCCTAATGCCTTCACAATAAAGGGAAACACTTGAGCATGCTATTAAAGGTACATCTCTACATAGCAGACTTCCCATGCAACCTTTCCTCCATCATCCTGAGCTTGGCTTTTATTCACTCTTTAAAATTCAGCTGGGAAGCCTTCCCTAACTTTCCTCAACCCTAGTTGTAAGTACTCCCCCAAGAAGCTCCCGTAAATACCCTGTAAATATCACTGGATTTATTTGTCTCTTCTAGCAAACTTTAATCTTCTCAAGAATTATGAATTTATCCTAATTCGGGTTTCTATTATCACTGCCTAGCCCAGTGCTTGGCATATAGTTGTAGGCCCTGATAAAAGTTTCTGGAATACAAAGAAATCCAAAACACTAATTTTAAAAGATATATGCACCCCTGTGTTTATTGCAACATTATTTACAACAGCCAAGATATGAAAGCAACCTAAGTGTCCATCAATACATGAACAAATAAAGATGTGGTGTATGTATATATATATATGTGTGTGTGCATGTATACACACACACACACACACACACACAATGGAATATGACTCAGCCATAAAAAAGAAAGAAATCTTGCCATTTGCGACAACATGGATGAAGTTAAAGGGTATTGCGCTAAGTGAAATAAATCAGAAAAAGACAAATGCCATATGATTTCACTTTTATAGGAAATATAAAAAACAAAGTAAATGAACAAACAAAACAGAAATAGACTCATAGATACAGAGAACAAACTGATGACTGCCAGATGGGAGGGGTGGGAAGGTTGGGAGAATGGGTGAAAAAGGGGAAGAAATTTAAAAGTACAAATTGGCAGTTACAGAATTGTTACGGAGACGTAAAGTACAGCATAGGGAATACAGTCAATAATATTATAATAACTGTGTACAGTGTCAGGCGGATACTAGACTTATTAGAGTGATCATAAGTTATATAAGTGTCTACTCACTATGTTGTTCACCTGAAACTAATATAATATTGTATGTCAACTGTAATTGAAAAATTTTTTAAATTAGGAAATAATAAAGGGATATTTAGAAAAGAAGTTTCTGGAATAAATGAGTGAATGAATAAGTAAGTAAACGAAGATATCAGGTATAAGACTTTAAAAGATCCTCTCCTACTTCAGCCTTCATCAGTAACAACAACAAAAAAACAAATGCCTAAAGCCAATAGCAAAATGTCCTCAACTTATTTTCATATCCAAGAAACTGTGATACAGGCAGTTGTGTGTACACCACAAGGCTCACCAAACTGTGACCAACGTGAGACCTGTGATCTGAATACCAGATCCTATAGTTGTTCCCAGAGGCTTAAGAATCTGTATTAGAGTGAACCTGTTTGGGAAATCCTCCCAAAAGTTTATTTACATAGAGTTTTATATATGAAATATAAGAAATTTCCCAAGGAACTTTACCTATAACCAAACTGAAATCTAAAAACAATTAATTTTTTTAGAATGTGAGTTCCCTGAAGGAAGAGAGAGGGTTTTCACAAAACCTAACAGTGGGCTTAGCACATAATGTCTACCAAATAAACAAATACATGTGAAAGTTGTCATGGTTTTATAAAATCATCCAGGACCAAAGATGGCCCTGCCTACCACCTTCAAACTTAGAAATGAATGAGTAGAGCAGCATCTCTCCTTCATCTCTTCCCTTCAAAACATCCCATGCCTTTTCTCTCCATAATTACGTTCAAGAAAGTCAATAGTTTTGAACTCCTAACATGACATCAGGTTTTAATTGAGCGATAGTAGTGGTTTATAGTACTACTTTGGAAAAAAAGCTACAAATTAAAGTATTCAAATGGGCTCATGTATTGTTTTTAATGGATTTCAATGAAATTAAAACATGAAAGAAGGATCTGTGACAGGGAAAAATGGATTTCAATGAAATTAAAACATGAAAGAAGGATCTGTGACAGGGAAAACTGCAAGGTCATGACCTTGGTCTCCAGCTTGGACCACAAGAGGATGAACCTGGGCACTTATCCAGCTCATAAAAGCTTCCTGACTGAGGGCCATCCCAGAGATCAGCGAAAGGTTGTAAGGCGGACATTGTCAGTCAACATGACCGAGCTCCATGCCTGGCCCCAAACTCAGGCCTCCAGACTGGTCCCAGAATCCTGTCTTTTGGTGCCTCATGTGGGGGAAAATTTTGTAGTGTTCAGTAATTTCACTAGAAGCAGAACTGGAGGAATGTCATTATAGCCCAATGGCATCATATTGTTGACAACACAGCAAAGAGTTCTTTGAATAATAAAGCTGATAACAACATGCTATTGCACAGAAATGTTTCAAATGAACCAATTGGGTTTCCTCAACTTACATTTATTATATAATAGAATATAAGTAGAAGTTAGCATGATAAATGTAGAAAAGGCTGATTTTTTGTAGTAGTCCTATGTGTTTATATTATAGTTAAAGAAAAATAATTTTTCAATGTTGTTAATAGAACTAAAAGAAACAGAGACTGCCTGGTTCTCACAAAAATTACCCTCTCTATGTGCTAAGATCACCTGTGAGGAAGAGATCTACAGGTGCCAGAAACAACTTTAATCATTTAATTTTTTAAATGATGTAGTGGCTTAATTAGAATTCACTCTCCTCTGAGACGCTGCTGTTCTTTCTACATTTCTTCAGCTGCCTTAGGACTAGAGGAATCTTCCTCTAGAGCACATATCGAGTAAGTTTTCCTCTGTTTTAGCATTAATTCATGTTTCTGCTTGATTAAAATAGCCCTACATTCTTTTGGGTTTCCTTTTCTTTTCTTTGCTCTAGTTACACAAAAATTACTTTTATACTGGATATAATCTGTTTCCTAATACACATCCAACTTACAATGTGTTATTTCTAGTTTATATATTTTCCTATACTAAAAACAGCTAACTACATAATTAAATGTAGGCAATCCTAATAATTATCTTAAGCTATTGTCATTTCCTACCAAAATAATAGTTTTTATATAATAGCATCTCCTCTGACCCTCCCACATACACTGTCCTTGGACAAGTTATCAAGTGAGAATCAGAAACTTAATTAAGATAGGTCTGTTCCTGTGCTTGTGGGAAAGAGAGAGAGAAATAAAACCAAACAAAGAGGGGGAAAATGACAACAAAAAATGTACATCCAAAGGAAGGTGGCTACATCAATGAAGGAAAGCCGACCTGGCCCTAGATATTTCCCTGGTGCCTTATGGAGGAACAGGTAACTTCTCCAGCCAGGAAAAAAGCAGGGCCACCACCCTCCTACCTGCCCACGTGTCTCCTCCCTCCTCTCACCCCTTGCTTCTATCCCCCTTCTCTGCTTCGGTCTTAAGCTGCCACATTCACCCCAAGGTGTGACTTA
Organism: Miniopterus natalensis; assembly: GCF_054644295.1. Taxonomy (NCBI): domain Eukaryota; kingdom Metazoa; phylum Chordata; class Mammalia; order Chiroptera; family Miniopteridae; genus Miniopterus; species Miniopterus natalensis. The sequence goes on from NC_142085.1 coordinate 25,721,883, forward strand.
GCTTTCTTCCAGCCAGAAGTCACCAGTCTCAGGCAATACCTAATGTTAGGCTCACTTGGCAGGGTACCTGTTCTCCTTGCTCACAGCACAGCAATGATTTTTAATTCCGTAACTAACCGATGCAACTAAATTCTGAAAGGTAGTTGTTTAACTGGCAATACAGTGTTTACTTTCTAGCTATAGCAGCAATAATACTGCTACTCATCTGCTGAATGCAATCACAGAATAGATTTAGAAAATTAAACTTTCAAACTCAAAATTATTGGTCATATGGGATACGACTAAGATACTTAAAAAATTATCTCCCCATAGAGGGTAAAGGGGAATAAATGGAGATGGAAGGAGGCTTGACTTTGGGCAGTAAACACACAATACAATATACAGATGATGTACTGTAGAACTGTATACCTCAAACCTATATAATTTTATTAACCAATGTTACCCCAATAAATTCAATACAAATAAATTTAAAATAATTACCTCCCTTTACATTAAGATGTTAAAATATGGTTTAAATTTAAGAAACAGAGAGTCTCCTTGCGGCTGTGGGTATGAATGAGACCTCCACAATTATGCAATTCCTACCTCAAGCCTGCATTTTTTAAAGAGCCAGTCACTTTTTGAGAACTGTGCTAGGTAATAACGAAAGCTTGTATCTCTATGAATCATGGGAGTACTCAATAGGAATACCAATCCTGGTCCTCAGACCCACACGTGACAGTGACATCCCTTCTTCCCTTCTACCTGTTCATTCTTAAACATTTACTGAGTACCTAGGATGGGCCAGGTCCTATTCTAGGTGCTGGGGATAGAGCAATGAACGAAATAAACGAAAACATCTGCCCTCATGGAGTTTAATTCTAATGGTGGAGAAAAACAATAGACAGAATAAATATGTAGAAAGATAAACAAGTGGCCCAGACAATATTGGTTTTTGCTTGTGGAAAGGGGAGTGGTGGGATGCCGGTAATAAGCCATAACAGCAATGTCAATCCAGTTAAACTGCAGTAGAAAACACAATCTCATTAGAAAGAGAAATAAATGGACTGTTGAGAACTAAAGCTATAACTCTCTCTAGAGAGATAAATATACTTTTTCTATCCTTTGCCCCCTTCCTTAGGGCGAACTATCACAAAACTGTGGGAAAGTAAGAGGTTTTCAGTAAGGCCATTGAAAGGTTGGGTCTCTTTCTTCTCTCCCTTTTTACCTTGGTGTCTTCTAACTGCCTTTGCAGGTTTTTAGGGTCCACGGCAATGGGTTCAGATAAGTGTTTGCTGGCTGTGGTCTCGCAGGCCTGGAGCTCAGAAAGAAGTCCACATGAGGCGTCTTCATAGTGTTGGTATTTATCCACCAGATCTTTAAGATTATTCCCAAGGACACTGCACTAAAAAGATCAAGAGAAAAATGGTGGTGAATTAAAATCTACTATTTTAATTTGTGTCAAATAACCTTAGAACCTATAAGTTCTACAACTTAGAAAGCACCAGACTTCAACCAATATGAGTTTAAACTGTAGGGCTAAGACTTTTCTCCTTTATATGGAGAAACATCTTCTAACAAAGTCAAAAAATACCATAAAAATATACACCCACTTGCAAATATACACCCATTTGCAAATATCTTTTCAAGGGCTGAGTCTTGATCCAGAATGAAGGATTTGGATATAAATTATTGGAGAAGGCAGATCTTCCAAGGCACATTCCCACTGAGTTTTACACGCCACGTGTCTAGATGTGTATGTGATGGGAAGATTTTCAACGTCCTTAGTGAATCGCTTCTATACATCACACAAGATTAATTAACACAAGGAGGGCAAATAATCTACATCAGAATGAAGCCAAAGCCAAGAGTCAATGATGCTCTTCAAATCATTTGTGCAACTTGGTCAGTCTGTTCAGCTTATATACTAAACAGGGAACTGTTTTCTTACAGTTTTCGGGTTTTTTTAAAACTATTTTCCTTGGGAATAAATAAGATGAAACCGTCTGTGAGTTGTTAAGTATTAAAGTAACACACTGATGAAATATATCTGTAAAACAAACACTTGCAGTATTTGTGAAGGGAATAATCTGAGATAAAACGAGTTCTCAAGCTTGAGAGGCTGCAAAAATGAACAAGCCACTGTTTGCTTGGAGACAAACCATAAACGCCACCCGGTGGTCAAACTGGGTAACTGGGTATTACTGAGTTTTAGAGTTGGAGCTGCCTAGAAATCACTCAAAACTAACTATAACTTCAGGCTCCTTGAACTTGAAACACATTTTTCTGAGGTAAATAGGATAACACTACCTTCTTTTCCCTGCTTCAGTTTTTAGGTTTCTCGCTTCTAATTTCAAAACAAAAAGTGAAGAGGTTAGAATAAAAACTATAATCACAGATTGATCTTCCCCTTAAAAAAATCAAAATCAAATTACCTTAGAGTAGAGAGACCTGAAGCGATCAGTAGCAAGATCCAGTTTGCTCTGGACTTCTCTGTGAGCAGCAGAAGTGTCGGTGTTATCCTGGTCGGCCTTGCCCCCGCCATCTCTTTTGCTGCAAGACTTGGCTGCTTCTAACACCCTGTTTCCAGAAATTGTGATGTACCTCAAGTCCCCTTTGTGGGAAATAACATCTTCTGAGAAGCTCTTCTGCCTCTTCAGCTTGGTCATTAAACCACTGAAGTCATCCGCCCCTGCCTGCAGGTTTTCCAGTTCTTGTTCCGACTGCTGCAGCCAGTGCTCAAACTCGCCGTAGTCAGCATCGAACTTCTCCAATTCCTCCTGCAGAGAATGCGTTAGCTTCATTTTCTTTTCCGACTCGGCCAGGGCAGTCTCGTAATGCGCTTTCAGTTCCTTCATGTTCTTCTGCAGTTTCTCTTTTTCCTCGGGGGAGAGATAGTGACCCTGCTTCTCCAACAAGGCTTGTGCACACTGAGTGGCCATGAGGACGGCTTGGTGCTGAGAGACGATCTTCTCGTGCTGGGCCTGCATGGGAACAGATCCGCTGTAACTTGAAAGCAGGGACGGGGTTACCCTGAGGCCACGGGGAGCTCTCTGTTGCCTCAGGACCTACAGACTTCAATGATCCACAGACAGACAACTTGCTTCTCATTAACCTTTTCAAGATGCACAGTATCTGCCTTTTGTTGGTGACTTTCAGAATAGCAAAAGCTACATTTCAAGCACTCTAATCTTATTTTTAAGATTTCCAATCTTCTCTTGAAAGTGTTTATATAATCACATAGGACAGTACTATTGTTGAGAAACTTCGGAAAAAATATCACAGATTTCTCTCCCAATTCTAAAACAAGCATCTACAGTCAGATCTCATTTTATTCACTACTTCCTCACAACACCGTAAAGAGACTGCTAATGCCTTTACAGAATTACTGGACAAATGAGTATCATATTTTTAATTATGAAATGATCCTAAAAGGACAGTTAAATAGAAAAATAATTGTAATTTTAAACTTATAAAAGCACTATGACAGTAATTAAGCAAGAACAATATACACCAAAAGAAGCCCAATGAAGTTAGACGAACACATAATAAGAAAATATTGCAGCTACTAGTTTTACTGACCCGTACATGTCACAGGTTTGCTGAAAGTTCATGACATCACATATGTAGAACACTTCCCAGAAAGCCTAACACTGGCCAGGGATTACAATCCACTCTGAAGGCAGAGAGCAGGGCTTCCAGCGGGAGTGCTGTAAAACGTCACCAGTGTGCAGAGCTGGCAATTAATTAACCCAGCCTTCATGGAAGCTGGGGGGCTTCAGGGCCTAGAGTCCCCTGCTCTCCAGCCAGAAGCAGCTTCTGCCATTCATCCCAATACGCCATGCAAATATGACCAAAACAATAATAATCCCTGAAGGCAATTTCCCACATTTCTTATACTGGTTTACATGCAGCCAAATGTGCTCTTGCTGTGAACTGGTCCTTTCCCACTCCACGCCAAGCACTCCAGGCTCTCTGGCCCCTACCTCCACCCCCACCGCGTTAGACACTTTTGGACCTTTATCTCGTTGTTCTCCTGCCTGAAAACAGCTCTTCCCTCACACATCTGCTTGGCAACCCCCCCATGTTCTTGAAGTCTTTGCATAAATCCCATCTTCCCATTGTAGTCTACTCCAACGATCCTATTTAACTCTGAAAATTGGCCCCCAACCCCACACTCAACCACCCAGATCCAACTCAACATTCCTCTCTTACCAAAAAGTTACCTCCTAACCTCCCATAGGATTTAGTTCTTTATTGCCTGCCCCATCACCCTTACCACCTAGTATGCATGCACCGGGACAAGGCATTTATTTTGCTCACTGGGGAACCCCAGGTACCTAGAACAGTGCTGGCACATGGCAGCCAAATATATGCCATGAACTAAAAAGGACTGAGAAGCATTGCTGTAGGGCAACTGTTTTCTTACAAGTCCGATCCCAATCAGTCAGCTGAGAACAGACTCATTAATATTTGTATCCTCACTGTCTAGAACAGTGTCTGCCACACTGTAGGCAAATGACAAATACTTTTGTCTTAATAAGTTTTCTCCCGCAGGCTAAGTCTTTGATATTTGAATTATATTCATATACTACCCTCCAGATGGTCTTCTGCACATAGTAGGTTGTATGGACGTATAAAATACTTCGTAAATTATCTGATCCAATGTCTTCTTTTTATAAATGAGAAAACGCAGGCTATAGGACAAGGGCTTGGCCCGGGACAGGTGGTACAGACAGAGAGCTAGACACAGAGCCCTGATCAGGCCCTGGGGCCAGCTCTCCACTCTACCAGCAGAGTAGGAATTTCTAAAGCACTTTCAGAATCTCATATTCTTAGAAGTTAAAAGATTCGAAGGCAAACATCATGCTGTGGCTAACACAAAGGCTTTCCTATGAAGCATCTATATGTTTGCGTCTACCCACTGGTATGTTTTACTACTTGGGTCAAGCTACTAATCTTTCCTGACTTCTTTTTACCTGATTCATAACCCTTTAGGAATTTATTAGATTTTTTTCATTATGACACAATTATAATAAAGTCATGTAGTTGCTCCTTGATACTGTAATAAAGTAAATACTTCTACCCTTCTGGTTTAACTTATATTTTCTGTAACATAAGAACTGCAGAGAGAGAATTCTATTCCAAAAACTCCAACCTGGAGGAAAACACATAGAACACAAACCTTCCTAAAGCCCAGTCCTCTCATTACCAAAAGCCAAACACTGAAAAAAAATGATCAGTTATGTGACACTTGAAAATGGTTTTCAAAAGTTCTTCTGCTCCTATAGTAGCATTAATGTGAGCTTTGATTTCCACATGCAGTGAATTTTTGGAAGGGCTCCCATTCCTCTGCTCAACACTAGCATTCACTACATAGAGGGGCTGAGGCTCAGAGAGAACATTCAAGTTGGTCTAGGAACATGGGTTAGAGAGACCAGCAAGCTGGTCTAGGAACATGGGTTAGAGAGACCAGCAAGCTGGTTAGGAACATGGGTTAGAGAGACCAGCAAGCTGGTTAGGAACATGGGTTAGAGAGACCAGCAAGCTGGTCTAGGAACATGGGTTAGAGAGACCAGCAAGCTGGTTAGGAACATGGGTTAGAGAGACCAGCAAGCTGGTTAGGAACATGGGTTAGAGAGACCAGCAAGCTGGTCTAGGAACATGGGTTAGAGAGACCAGCAAGCTGGTTAGGAACATGGGTTAGAGAGACCAGCAAGCTGGTCTAGGAACATGGGTTAGAGAGACCAGCAAGCTGGTTAGGAACATGGGTTAGAAGTTCGCAGAGTGGCTGAGCTCACGGCCTTGTTTTAAATCCTAACTCCATCCCTTACTAAACGTGTCTCTTTGGGCAAGTGACTTTCCTTCTGTAAGTTGTAGTTTCCCCATCTGTAAACTGAGGATAATTGAACCTCAGAAAGAGAGTAGCTGGGAGAACGAAACGGGTTAAAATGAGAAAAGCTTAGCAGAGTGCCTGGCCCATGTAACTGCTCTGTAAATCTTAGCTTTATTATTATTATTTCTATTAATTCCTTATCACCCCGCTTCACCTACAGAATGCCATATCTAACAATTTCTTGTTGTTTCTGATTTGCTTAGAATTCTCACAATTTATATTTTACATAATGATGAACCAGAAAAGAAAGACCTTACTCTCAATGACCGGTCATACGGTCATTGAGGTTTGAAAAGATAACTCCTGTGCCAAGTTGTTTCTATCTTTACACACCTGACAACAGAAGTTCACAACATCATTATGCTGAAGACAACCCACCTTAACTTTCTGGTATTGCTGGTTCAGATTCTCCTCAGTGGTTCCAACTGGCCCATCAACATCCGTTTCCAACAGGTTACCATTGACTTCGTCGTCTTCTCCAATTGCCGACGTGCTGTCACCTTCTTGGAAATGAGTCCCATTCTGTTCAATCACCTGTTTCTGTTGTATCCCTACCCTTTCTGAGTCTTTGTCAACATTTGACAACCAGTCCAAAAGGTTTTCTATTTTGGTTTTGCTCTCCTCCAGCTGCTTCACCGCTGCAACCTGGGAGGTGCGGAGGGGAGACGACAATGGGTGCTCTGGATACAGGTGGAGGTGTTCGTTTTAAGGCATCCCAAAAGTAAATAATTAGGTCATTTAAAATTAGAGTGGGCATACTAAAAACTGACATGCATTGAAAACTGAACACATTGCCTGGCCGGGCGTGGCTCAGCAGGTGAGCATCGACTTAGGATCCAGAAGATCAGGTTCGATTCCTGGTCAGGTCATATGCCGGGGTTGCGGGCTCAATCCCCGGCAGGGGGCGTGCAGGAGGCAGCCAATCAATGACTCTCTCATCATTGACGTGTCTCTCTCTCTCTCCCCCTCCCTTCCTCTCTCTGAAATCAATAAAGACATAGATTTTAAAAAAACAACAAAAAACTGAACACAGTGAAATTAAACCTTAGAGGAATATGAAGTTACTTAGAAGCTTCCACTGTTCTTGAAAATACATTCCAAAATTTTAACTATAGCAATTAATGAGTCCCCACACACTACACAAGTAGAAAGTCTCAAAATCCCACTTAAACTTTTTAGAAAAGTGAAGCAAAGCCAACTCTTTAAACGTTTTGTAGTATTTGGTCAATTACAAATGTGGAGACCCAGAATTCTAGTCCCTGGTGCCAGTCATTGGTTAGCACGGCCGGACCTCGCTTAATGAATCTAGGAGCTGTCACCCTAATCACTTTCAACAAAGCAACAGTGCACCACATAACTGAATAAGGACCTTTTCAGTCTCCTCCTTGATAGCTGTCGTCACAGCTTTCTCCAGCTCCTTTTTCGACTGTTCTGCCTTCAAATTAAGTTGTTCACACTTTATCTTAGCTTCACTGAGTTTCTCTTCAATCAAAGCCCGATCTTCTCGTGACAGCTTTTCGCCGTTCTCTTTTAAGAAGTTCTCTGTGTTTTTCACTATTTCTGCCAATGCCTGTGCACTTCCTTGCATATCTTTCTGTAATTCCTTATAACACAAAGGGAAAAAAATCTTATTAATTACTACCTATTTAATTTTTCCAAAGTTGTAATTCTAAAAGAGGGGCTGAGCAAAGGAGAGTCCAGCACATACAGACTGCAAATGCATACTCAGTATGTTAATTTCAGTGGGTTTACTTAAATCAGAATACTTAATATAATCTGAAATCTCAAACAGCATTAAAGAAAGATATGAGATTTTCATGTGTAACAAAGAGACGTGGTTTGTTGAAAACAATGAAGCATTCAGTATATAATCTATATAAATATGCACATACCAGATTTTTCATGTTTTGTGAGCACAGTCATAAAAGTTTTTAAATACATGACCATATTATTTATTCTGTTTCTAAACATTCATTTTTTTAATGCATATCTGCTTCTCAAGATAAAAACAGATAGTTCTCTAAGTTATGAGCTAAGTTGTTCCTAAAATAATTTTTGTACAAAGATAATCTCTTCTTCTAAACACCAGAGCTCCATAACATGGACTGTTTGCTTCTTTGCCCCAGCTGTTAAGATCAATATTAAGAACTCTCCTCAGCCCGGCTGGCGTGCCTCAGTGGTTGAGCGTCGACCTGGGATCCAGGAGATCAAGGTTCGATTCCCGGTCAGGGCACATGCCTGGGTTTCCGACTCAATGCCCAGTGAGGGTGTGCAGGAGGCAGCCGATCAATGACTCTCTCATCATCGATGTTTCTCTCTCTCTCTCTATCTTCCTTCCTCTCTCTGAAATCAATAAAGAAAAAAGAAAAAGAACTTTTTTCTTTTTTAAAAACAGAAAAAAGTACTCTTTTCAGCAGTAACAACTTTCCTCCATTCAGATTTCTCTATGTATTTTTCCCTTTTCCTCCTTTATTTGGCGTTTTAATTCTCTATATTGCACTATGTTTGAGCTTTCATATTATTTTTCTATACTTTCAAGACTCCTCAAATTTTTCTGAATATTCGAATTGAAAGAGATGCTTACTGAACCAGAGCATTGTGACATTAACTATGCAAGTAACTTCACACACAATATTTACTTAACTTTTACAATAACACAGCAATGGAATTATGACCAATGAAGAAACTGAGGCTCGAAAAGATTAAATTATAAAGCTAACAATGTGTAGTATCTGGGATTTGGACCAAGAGCTAGATAGTTACAATGAGAATGTTTTCTCTTCTGACATCAAAATTAAGATATCTTTATCGGTCCCTCCCATTACCATTTGTCCCTTCGATGAAAAGGGGCAAATTGCAAAGGAAGATGAAAGAAATAAGGAAGAGCTAAAAAAAGAAAAAGGACCCAAACTGATGGCTATTTCACCTGATGTGAAAGTGAGTGGTTGGCCTGAAATGGATCCAAGTTTTAACTTATCACACAAGGTATTTCCACTATCAAACCTCCTTTATATCTCCTCCACTCAGTATTTCACACACACCAAAAAAAAATTCAAGAAAATTATTTGTCTTGCTTGAAGTTGCTAATGTAACTCTTAGTATAAAGTCTATAGCTCAGGATGCACAGGGGCATCTAGGTAAGCCTTGCCTCAGAAAAGCTGAAATGACTGCTATTTTTCAATAATCCTAACTGCTTTCCAATTAACAGTAATGGAACGTAATATCAAAACAAAGAACTACTGATGCAAAATCAAATTCTACCTCTTGCTTGGACTGATACTTCTTTAACTCGACTGTGCCATCTCCAATCACGAAGGCTTCCTGGTGCCCAATCAGGCGGTTTTCCGTTTGGGTAAGGAGATCACATATCCCTTGGAGCTTTTCTTTGTACTCCTGCTGACGCTCTGCCACGATCTACAGTGGAACAAAACCAAAGCATCTTAAATGGTGGTCATAAACTCACGATTGTGACAGCTCCTTATTAGAATACATTTTGCAAGTTTCCTCTAAATAAGCTTTCTGAGTATGCTGTAAACATGATAGCAGTGGGGTACAAATTGAGCAAGGTGACACAGAAAGTAAGAGCCTGTCCCATTTACAAGGAGAGAGATCATGTTTGGATGAAACTGCTCAAAAGAATACTGGCCATGCACATATGTAAGAGATGGAACTTCTGACCGACAGGAAGAAACATTCCATTTTCTTAAGCTCTTGAAACCTGCGACACACAATTAATTCTGTAAAAGGATATCAAAACAGAAGTTAGTCGTGACTTGTCTGTTAATATATTTGACATGTGCATATAGGTTATCATGCTAGAGACAATGCCTGGGCGCTTCAAGAAATAATAAAAAGAACATCGCATGCAATAGTTTTACTTATTCACTATGTCTAATTCCATTCCCACCTCTTTGTTCATTATTGACTGCTATTGGATGCTGCACTCTAATATAATTTTTTCTAAGAGATTTATTTCATAAGTCAATTACTTGCATCTTTCATTTTCCTATTACACACACACACACACACACACACACACTAGTTTATTCATCTTATAGCCATAGATCATGTTTACTAGGAGCCTAACACCTGCTGGGCAAGGTACTGAGTGTTCTACAGTCATTATTTTATCAATGCTCACAATACTACCAGGTAAGCACTGTTACTATTTCTAATTTACCAGTGAGAAAACTGTGGATAAGTGACTTGCCCTAGCTCACACAATGAGTGTGTGGTGCAGCTGGGATGTAAACTGAGGCAGTCTGGCCCCAGGGCCCTGCTCAGAACTGCTGTGGCACACTGCCTCCTAGAGGACAAAGATACCCTTAACTTCTTCATTCATACGTTCATCAATCTATCCCTTGAAATTTCTGAGTGCATCTACATATCCTGCTCCTAGAAAAAAAGTGAAGACTCTCCCCTCAAAGCAGTAGTTTTAGAGTCATGAAAATTAAAATCAATGAATTATAACATTATTATGGAAAGCAATATTATTCTATATTGTAGAATCTCTACATTATACCCTGTCCATTAATTGCGTTTCCAGAAAAATCTTTCCTATCATGCCATAATACCCAGGTATCTACATTACAGTTTTCACACACAACTATATGCAAAGAATCCACAAAGAAAGGCAAACCTTCTGATCATCAAGATCTTGTTCTAGCTGTAACTGAGCCTCTAAATGTTCCACCTGGGTAGTGACTGATTCTTGTACATCAAGAAAACACCTCTGAGTTGTATTTAAGAGCCTCAGCAGTTGTTTGCTCTGGCTGGGAGATAGATCTTGTGCATATTCAGAAATGAAGAACTGCACATCAAAGGCAGTAGTCTCCAGCTGTGTTTTGGTGTGCCCAAGGTCTTTTAACACGTTCTGTGAACAAAGTGATACAAATTACCAACAGGGAGGTAAGCCGTAATATACAGTTTATATTAACAATGATATTTATTTTTAAGATATGCTTCTTATATCAAGGGACTCAAAGTTTTATTGATATATTTTATTTAGTCAAAAATCTATTCATCATCTGGTAAAAATGGTAATGATGAAATCATTTAAACACTATGATAATTAGTATTACATAAAAAGATAACCCCTCAAGAGTATTTTAACCTTGCCTGCCATATCACACTTCAAATGTAATTCTGACAAAAGGTAAAGATCCAACTTATGTACATTTAGCAAGTTGAAGGAAAACATTAACATTAAAATATTGCTTGCTAATATTCATAGTAGCCAGGCAATTGTGGTCACACAGAAATGAGACTATGGGGAATTTGAAACATAAATTAAGTGGGGCAGAATTTCAGTTTTCTCACTCCCAAGTCAGCAGCCTACTTATCATTCATGAGGCATGCTGTTCAAATTAAGGACTTGGGGGGGAAAGGCATGACAAAATGGACTATGACATAAATACTACTTATGATATATTTATAGGATTAATTTATACTATTATGGATTTGACTAACATGTAAATAAATGCATAAATACAAATCTCAACATGCCAGGGGTTGTAAGAATTTCATAAGCCAGCTGGGATAGCATCAAAATGACATCCACGAAGCTGTGATTATTTTATACTTGTGTCAGCTATGAACAAACATGTCATAGGGACAAAGAAATAATCCTTTATAGCTTTAGCAAAGTCATATTTTTTCTAAACATTCGTCATATTAAATCCATAGGTTTTTAAGTGTGCTTTGCCTTGCTTATTTTGATACCTGCCTTGAGAAACTCTAAACTTTTCTTTACATGTTCAGTGTCTTGAGCAACCACAGTCTCCATGTCCTTCACAGATTTGTTCTTCTCTGATATCCAGTGTGAGAATGACTCCAGCTTGTGCAGAAATTCTTCATGGGAAACAGCTAGTTTTGACTAGAAAACAGAACTGTGTGTTCATTTCTGTTCCTTTCTAAAATTCAGATTCCTACAGATGATGATCCTGTTCTAAGGGCTTAACACTCTAAAAATAAAACACTTTATCTTATAGCTAAATTTTTAAACAATCAAATTTTCCCCAAAACTCAATCTCAGTGTGAACCGTGTTGACACCTACCATTTCACAGTCAATAGCGAGCATGAGGTGTTTCATTCTTTCTGAAGACACATCACTGAGAGAAGAGAAGGCAGTCTCTAAACTGTGGTGGCTCACACTCAGTTCCTCACGATGGTCTCTAGGGAAGTCACTGGGAAGAGACTTTAAAAAGTCTTCTGCTAACTTCATGTCTTTTCTTAAAATAACAGCAATTGGAGCCAATCCCAATTCAAATGTCTGCAAAAAACACACACACAAAACATATATATGTCCCAGAACTATTTAGTGGCAAACACAAATAAAACTGGTATGCAGAACATAAATGTAAAGTGCTCTGCTTATTTTTCCAAATTAACATCAGCCGACTTCCATCCATAACAGGCAGCAGACAATTCTTACCTCTAACTGTTTAAGCTGGTTCTTTAAAGTTTCTAGATTGTTATCCAGAGACTCTTGGTTGTCTAAAGGAGGCTTCATATCCTGAAGCAAAGCCAAATACTCGTGCATTTTTGATGTGTGCTGTAAACACTGCTGGAGCTCACTGGAAAACTAAACACAAATTTGGACATTTTAAATCAACAGGCTCTCTTGCAGATCTTTAGAGCAAATAAAATGTGTGGGATGATTCCCCAACTGTTTCATGCAGTTACTTCCATATGAAATGTAAAGTCAACTTACTTGTTCCATTGAGCTATCTTCAGAAGTCATTTCTTTCGAGCCTGAAATACATTCCAAATGGTCTGGGAAATCACTGCATTGCTCTTCCATCTTCTCATCTCTTGACAAGGCTGATGTACATACAGTAGAGTTTTCTGGTCCAATTTCTGTTATATTTTGTAAATTAAGAGAACCGTGGTTTCCTTCTTTGCTTTTAAGATCATCAAGAATGGGTGGCTTTTCATCCACCATCTCAGGAGTGGTAGATGATTTCTGATTCAAGTTGTCCACCTGTTCTGCTTTGTCTGAGTAGCCATCGGCAAGCAGCTTATAGAAAATATTTTCAAGTTGCAGTGGAACTAGTTTGGATGTAATACCTCTCTTCTCTAGATCATACTCCATCTGAGTTAACTCTTTTATCAATTCAAATGCTCCTGTAATTTTTTGGCTATACTGGTTTTGCTTAAGTATATCAAGGAGAAGCTCAGGCTGAAGATTTGCAATACAGAATGGGTCATCTCTACCCTCTGCTCTTAGTTCTGGTTTATTCATGGGGGAAATTCCAGTACAGTCACTGATCTCAGAGTCGTCACTGGGTACACTAGATGCATCGTTTACCAACTGTGATGTGCTAGCCCTTTTAATTAAGCTTTGAATTAAAATTTTAGTGTCTGTACAGGCTGAAGGTTCGCCAACCTCTTGAGAATTCATGTAACCTTCTTTCAACCTACTTTTTAAGATGTCCTTTACATCCTCAACAAATACCTGAGATAAATCAGGAATCTGAACCTCCTTTTCTTGGGATCCTGGAGACAAGGCTTGTTCTTTTCGTGGCTGTTGCTCAATTATTTCTTTCTTATTGTTCATTTCTAAGAATGAGCAGTCAGTGCTTACAGTGTTACTAGAGTTATCGTTTCTCATTCCAGGGCCTTCCACATTTCTAAGAGTTAAGGCTGAACGTGTGCTTTCATTTCTCTCTGGTGTGAACTGAGGAATTTCTGCTCCTCCTTCTGAGGCACCTTCTTTAGCACAAAGGTAATTCTGTTGAACCATCTCATTTAGATGTGAGTCTTCCTGACTAAGGGTGGCTTTTTCTTTTGCATTATCAACTCCTAATTCTAAGTGTTCTTTCATGGGAGGGGAAGCTATTAGAGTACAACCTGGGATATCCTCACTTGGCTTCAGTATATCTTTTGCTTTTACATTTTTTGCACAATGTTTTAAATAAGTAAACAGATCAAGCTCTTTCTCAGGTCCACCAGTGAATGATTCTTTCTCAATCCTTGTATTCCCTTCAGACAATGTGTCTGAAGTAATGTCACTAATCTCTTTGGAAACTGATGAGTCTAATATTCCTTCAAGATTCTCACATGGAACAGGACTTTCACTAACAATTGTTTGTAGATTCTTTGGTTCATCTTTAAGAGCTACAGTTGCTTTTCTAAGGCTTCCTTTATGATTATGTTCTTCACTGTTTGTGATCTGTGGAAATGGAACCTGACTACTAACTAAATCAAGACTCTCCCTTGCACCTTTACTAGGCAAAAGTTTGAGATGTTTATTGTCTTCTACTAGAGCTTCCATAAGCCCTTCTCCTTTACCTAAGCACATTTTATGAATTGATGTTTCATCTTCTATTAGTATATTGTTTTTGTCATCTCTCTTTTTAATTACATCTCTTCCATTTCCTTGATGATCTTTATCAGTTACAGCGTCTGCAGATGACAAACAGCTCTCCTCAGCGGGTTTTCCTATTAAATCAGGCTCAGAACAAATGATTTGATCAGAACTTAAACTAATAATAGTATTATGTAAAATATCTACAGGGCCAAAGGTGTGTTCTGATTCAGCGTCTTTAATGATAGGCAGCAACATATCCTTAAGGACCATCTCAGGATTCAACAGATTTTCTTTGCTTCTTTCCACCACCTCAGTTGTATGTTCTGGAAAGTTGCCTCTTTCAGTAACTAAGCTACTTTTACTACTTGATTCTAGCTGTAAAACATTTACACTTTGCTGTTTTTCTAAAGAACTATAATTGTGCTTTTTACCCAGGAGAATCATTTCATCGTTACTTTGGTTTACATGGCTGTGTTTCCTTTCATTCGTGGTGGCAGCACACAACTGGATGTCCATGCCTTCAGCCTCATCTTGGCACATGGACTTTTCCTTCGCATCTCCTACTCCTCTTTCTTCATCACCATCATCATCATCATCATCGTTATCGTCATCCTGATCATAACTGTCACAGATACAGTCCCCATAACTTTCTTCATATTGCATAGAATTGAAATGATCAGTATCAGATTTAAACTCTTGTGCAGTTACATATTCTTCGTCTTTTCTCCCCCTCCAACAGCCAGTGCCATCAAATTTTAATGAAGCACTGACGCTCTCTTTCCTTCCTTCAATTTCATAATCAGTCAGTAAGTCAGACTCCTCACCTTCTAGGTTATCTGCACGTTCCCCTTCTGATTTGGTTTCCAGCAATTGTTCATTGGCCTTGGATGAGCCAACTGAATTGAGATGTACTCTTTCATCAGAATCTAATTCAGCTTCCTCCATACCTTTGAGATCATCTGGGAAAGACTGTGCTTTCCCCCTCACTCTTAAACTATCCACCAGTCCTCCCTGAATCACCACAGAATCTTCAACCTCTTTTTGGACATCATAAAAAACACTGCTCAGCCAGGCAGCTCCATCATTTTCCTTCTGCAGGATGGCATAGTCCTCGGGTCGCAGACCATCACAATCATCACTTTCAAGGAGCAGAGAATCGTGGTCATCATCTTCAAACAAGGGAGTATCATAAAAATCATCATCGCTATCAGTGTCTGTTTCTGTGTCCCCCTGCCTGACATCCAGTGGTGAGGTTTCATAGTCCCCAGCACCGGCAGTTTCTTCAAGCAACGCTGTGCCGCAAACAGGAGGGGCACTGGCATGATCGGTGTCGCCCGTTGGTGTTGTGGCATGGGAGTACTCCTGCATTTTGGACTCATTTTGTGTGTCTTCGGGTTTCTGTTGAGTAATAGCATGTAGTTTTTCATCTCCCCCACAAGTATCTGAAATGTATTTGTCACTGTGATATTGTACCTGAGGATCACTATAACCAGTATTTAAAGATTTCTGGTCATAGCCTTCTCCCTTTAAACTGATGTTAATAGCTGCAATTCCTAGAAAATGGTCTTGACATTTTTCTCCCGTTCTTGGACCCAATAACATGGTTTGGTCGTTGGATGGCACTGTAGGGGCTACACATTTCTTTCTATCACTCTCTGCAGTGTATAAATCATTAAAACTTCCCTGATCATTCCTCGATTTATCATGACTTAACAAGGCACTAAGCCTGGGGGAATAGTCAAAGATAGCTGACTCCTCTTCTCTACTATCTTCCATCTCTGTTTCTTTCGAGCCCCAGATTCCACTAGTTTTTGATTTCACAATAGGATTTGCTATCAAATGACTTTCAGGGTTTTGAATGTTTTGAGAATGACTACATTCACCTGCATGTTCATTTGTTTCAACTTGACTTTCATTTCCACAGTTTTTAGGGATATTTTCAGAGTCTGCAAGTCCAGGCTGTGTAAAATAGGATATAGAATTGGGAACATTCACACTGGATGAATCCTTAACTTTATGATCTGTTACTATTAAATTTATGAGGTTTTCTGACTGGTAAAATCCACAGAGACCACGATTTCCCATTTCATTAAACTCTTCTTCTAAGGCATGCTTTCTGTTTTCAGGGATTTCTTGATGTTTAGGTTCTCTACAATGACATTTATTAAAACTACTTGGTGAAGTTATGCTTTCATCCATTTCTTTACTTGGGGTATTATTCGGAAATACACCAGGGATACTTAAGACATCAAGACATTCTCTTACGGGCATGTCCTCATCAAATTTTGCACTACACCCTTCTAGTAGCATACCAACAGCCTCATTCAAGTCTCCATCGTACAGCAAAAGCCTCTGGCCTGTGTTTGCATCCATATAGCTATTTATCATCAAGTAAGACAGGAATAATTTTTTAGTCTGTTCTGAGCTCTGAGTTGCCACTGGCTCTTCTCCATCAAAAGCATCTTCTTCTTGCCTGTAATCGTGGATTGTAGATGGTTGGAATTTACAAAAAGAAAGCCATCTTCTGGCATTCTTACAAGCTTCTAAATCTCCCAAATCTGGCATTTTATCAGGCAGTATTATACTTTTTAAAATCGATGTTGTGTTATTATCTATAATTCCTAGCTGCTGAGCAACATCTAAACCAATGACTTGAGAAGTTTCTGGAATATAAAGAGCAGCTATTTTCTGCCTGCCATTCAGGATTTTGTATGCCAGTTCATTTGTAATCAGCTTTTGCTGCAGGGAAGAAGATGTGGGAAATATTTCACCAGAGTGAGGCCAGATGAGTCCAACGTAGCCTCGCTGAGCCTCGAGAACCAAAAGAGCGCTGCTCGAAGTTATCAAGTCACACTGGACTGCCTCATCTACAGTCAAACGTTTAGCAGGGTTTGAGTGGATGATCCCACCGGTTTGAACCTGATATGTTAGAATGCTGTTAGCAGTATCTCTGTCAATCACCCCTTCTGCCACAGCTTCTTCAACAGTCATTCTCTGACCAGAGTTGCAATGGATCAGACCTCCCGAAAGAAGCTGTGCACCTAATAACCTAAACATGGTTTCTCGGTCTATGAGACCTTCATGAGCTGCCCTTAAAATGCTAATGTTTCTTCCACATTTTAATGTGATTCTGCCTCCCTCTTGTGGTCTCACAGGTAGAAGCCGCAATCCAGTGTTTTCCTGTAAAATACTTCTTTCTATAATACCCGTTAAAGACACCTTCTCAGAGGTACATGGATCGATAAGATCTTTGCACATATTTTGCCTTTCCAAGACTTTAGAAAATAATGCTGAGGAAACCACATTCTGTTGGAAAGCCTCCTGTAGGGTCAACTGTTCTCCTGTGACTGGAATAACCAGAGAGCCTGTGGAAAGCAGTATCTCAAGAACTCTGATGGCCATGGATTCTGATACCAAGCCTTGAGCCAGAGCATCCAGCACTGGAATTGTGGTGGAAGACACAGCAGAAATAATCTCCTTTGCTTGATTTAGTTCTTTGAGGTGGCACAGAACTTGTTCATCAATGAGTCCATGGCTTTTGGCACCTCTGAGGTCAAAGCATTTTCTTAATTCTGGTGAAATTAGACCAGAAACCATTAGCTGTGTCTCAAGCAACCTTATTCCTGTGTCATAGTCAATAAGGCCTCTTAAAACTGCCTGAAAGACTGGAAGGACTTCTCCAGTGGTCTGATCAATGGTGCCTGCAATCACTTTATCCAGCTGAAAGGAAAATAAAAAATTCTCAGGTCAGTCTGTGATTCAAGGGTGGGCAGAATTTCATTAAACTTAGTGTGCATTTTTTTAAATAAATAATACACTTCAACATAAAAATCCTCTACTTACCAAGGCGTGGCAATGCTGTGAATGTTAGGCAGCTCAAATGCACAAGTGATCTATGTCAGTGATCTATTCAACAGCACAGGATATGATAAAAGCTTTGAAAACAACATGCATCTGTGAATTGAAAACTTAATATTGTGTACCTTGACAAGGTTAGTGAAGACACAACAGAGTAAATGACGACAGTGAGGAAACAGAACACATACCTAGAAGGCAAACCATGCTTTCTGTAATTGGGTGAGATTAGTCTACTAACACGAAAGAGAGCATCAAACCCCATGCTATTGATGTTTACAGCATACGGACTTCTTCCCAGATAGTCAAAAATGATGAACCAGAAAAACTGTTACATAACCCCAAAATGTGACAAATAGTGTGTACAGTACTCCAGGGAGTAAGGGAATTGAATACAGAGATAACTTTTTGAACACTGAATATTGTGTTAAATATTGTGACTATGTATTGTGAAGTTTTAAAAGCTTAAGGGGAGGCCAAATTTTAAGTGATTTCTGTTATAGAGAATGCTAGGGTATCCTCATTATAATATATGGCCCAGTGTTACTCAAAGCTCATGGATATCTCTGAAAATCAAACAAATTCCATAAACTCCAACATCACCTTTACAGATGACTCAGAGGCTATTTTATAACATCATATTCACTAGTAAAATACCTAATGTAGCAGTAGAAGAATGGCTTCTAAAGAGAAGAGTTAGAAAAATGAATGATTCTTTCCTTTCACCATGCAAGGCAGAGATTAAGATGTCATAGAAACTAACGACAGCAAGTGTAAGATTGCATTTAATAAACAACACTGAAATCTCCAAATACTTACATAAACTCCATGTTTTTCCCATGTACACAATTCAAGGTCATTTCTTTACCATTGACACACATTGCTACAATCATGCAATAAAACTAAGAATCTTGAAATAGCCTCATGTTTTAATAATATTACCTTCTCCTCTACCTTTACATCTCCTATGGTTTGTGAGTCTTGTAGTTGTTTCAGAGAATCACTAAAGAATAAATTATAACTTTCTTGAAGAGCTTTCATTTGTTTTTCTAATTCATTTCTTTCTTCATCTGTCATTCTAAAATAACCAGAAAGTATGAAATGAGGAGTGCAAATCTTGAAGTGATAAAGACGATGTACTAGGCTCAATGATTTTGTAAAATACTTTTCTAAATGAGTACACAATCATAAAACGAAATGTAATCTCATATACAGATTGCTTAGGTCTAAGAATGGCTGTATATGGAAATTAAGGATGGCCCTGAACACATTTAGGAATCCTTCTCTTGCCTAAAAAAAGGGACTGAAGGAAAGGGTGTAAACTAATATATCAGCACCTCCCCAGCAGATATACGTTTCTAAAATAACAATAGCTGTTATCTGACAGAAGGAATTTAGCATTGTTAGTCCCAACACGGGAAAGGGACTATAAGGTACCATTACTCGAGATGAAACTTGTTGACACTAAAGAATGAATAGAGAAGAAATCAATCTGATTCTCTCAACATTGATGTTTCTCTCTCTCTCTCTCCCCCTCTCCCTTCCTCTCTCTAAAATCAATAAAGACATATTTTAAAAAAGAAAGAAATATATTCTTCTGTGATGGTCAGAAGAATATATTTACACACATTTTCCAAAAGGTAAGTCTCAGCCACTACTACTTATATTAAGACGTGGCTTGGAGTCTTCACAATTCACTAGCTATTTACTGATCCTTAACCTCTCTGAGCCTGTTTTATTATCAATAATATATGGGGATAATAAGTACCTTTCAGGCTTTTGGTAAAGAAAGACTGAAAGTGACTAAAAAGGACAATTACTTAAATTGCTAAATGTATCATCTCATGTTGTTATATTACTAAGTAAATTTGTGATTGAGTTCCATTTCTAAACTCTCAACTAAAATTTACCATCTTCTATTTTGCTGAACGTTTTTAAGACCACTTTCGTACATCGAATAACAGGTTAATGAAAACCAACATACTTGTCTCCATGTTTAGCCAAAAATAGCTGCATTGTTTGAAGTGCCTCAGATAACTGTTCCTTTTTGGTTAATATTTCTTCACTCGAAATCTGCAAGGTAAGGAAAACATATTCAAACTCAGCCGTCATAAAAACCAACAGTAATTTTTTAAAACGAATCAAGTTTTCATCAAGACCCAAATGATATCTATTTTCTGGGGGACCCAAGCCAATAACCCATTACACATGATCAGATTAAGAGGGCCTGGATAAGAGGAGTACTTTATATTTAGAATGCATGATTAAGGAAAGCCTTATTATTTCATGAGGAAATAATAATACAGCATTATATGGTTCTCGCATTTGTCCTGGCTCAACCATGAATGAAGAGTGCCTTAACATCTCAAGTGGCCAGAGGCTCAGCACTGGCCAAATGTTATCCTTGTACCCAAAAATATACACAAATGAAGAACGCTACTCCCAATGACTATCTTCCTTCCCCCAAGCTCCTGGACACAATCAATGCTCCTTTCGAAAAAATTATGGTGACAGCGTAATCTGTATGTCTACAGATCAAGATTAAGTAATTTTTATTGCTAAGATTTCACTTGCAAAAGTTGCCTGTGATGGTCAAAAGAATAAAATTGATCTGTTTGAAATAGCAAGCAACACTTTGTCCCGATTCCTCAATGTATCATTTCTGCATATCTAACATCAGAAATCAATTGCCATCCTTTTAAAAAAGCAGAAATGAGAGTAAATGATGGGCCAATGTAAGTGTATCTTTCCCCTCAATGTATTCTATTTAGAATCAATTTAAAGTCTATTTTTCAAGGTTACAGGTAATAAGGTGACCATGTTGATATTTTGAAAGACATTTGTTATTCACGTCAAATTGCCTTAAATTCCTTTATCAAGTGTTATTAGAGATTTGCAATTTAGGCCACAATCTGCATTAAAAAAGTATGTGTCTACTTTTATGTCCAATAGGTCTAAAACTGATCTAGTAATATTTTGGAGAGTTTAAAACTACAGAATGAGAAAATACTAAGAGTTTATAATTCACATTTCTCAAAAGAAACTTGTTCTCCCAAGATACTCTTGCTAAGTTCTTGTCCGTATTGTGATTATTTTCCTATTTGACAAGTGTTGGGGCCGGGGGGGGGGGGGGGTATTTTAAACTAAATATATGCATAACATTACTTTGAAAGTTTTGCATTTAAAACACCAAATGTAATTGCTTTCCAGCTTCTTATTTCTTCCACACTATATGAAATACAGTATGCAAGGCTATGAGCAAACATGGCTTTATTTCATTGAATAATCAAGTATATATCAAGGTCTGTAAACTTCAAGGGGGAGCCCCAGATAAAGTACATCTGCCTCATGCCATAGGGAAAATTAGGCAAGACGGTGAAGCTTCCCCCTATTTAATTATGTCTGCAATGTCAACTGATGACAAGTGAGTACTGATGCAGAGCTGGCAGAGGAAGCTAATGATAGCTAATAATTGCCCCTAAAATTTTCAAAGGTCAGGCAGGGGTAGTGTAGGAAAAGTTGTCAAGAAAAATGCTGCTTAACTTGGTGAAAATTTTTAAAAACGCAGCTGCAATTCCAGTGCTGTCAGCAGCAGCAACAATAGAATTTACACCTTAACGACCAGTGCCGTTAGAGCTTCAAGGGGAGGCAGGGGCTGTCCAACAGACACCACGGAGCACTGACATCACAGGAGCTGGGGCTAACCCCTAATGCCAAGTAGCTGGGGTACAGAAGGCAGCCCACAGAACTGAATAATTAATTACGTAAGGAAGGGAATCTAGAATTTCTAGTGATTGACTGGAGAGCATTTCTTCATAAACCAGAAAAGGTCCAGAAAGGCACAACTAAACTCAATCCTCAAAAATGTTAAATCCTAGTTGGTATTTTTGTAATTCTTGGAAGTTCTGTTTATATTTGTTAGGAATGAGACAGCACACATTTGCGATATGAAGTGCATGGATTTACCCTGGGCACAAAACAGGATGACTGCTCTTCGGCATTGCTCATCATAGTAATCAAGAAGCAGAGCTCGCCCGCCGGTTTGCTCAGTGGTTAGAGCGCCGGCCTTCGGACGGAAGGGTCCCGAGTTCTATTTCGGCCAAGGGCATGTACCTCAGTTGCAGGCTCAATCTCCAGCCCTGGTCGGTACGAAAACAGGAGGCAACCAATTGATGTGTCTCTCTCACATCCATGTCTCTCTCTCTCTCTCTCCCTTCCACTCTCTCTGAAAAAGCAATGGAAAAAATATCCTCAGGCGAGGATTTAAAAAAAAAAAAAAAAGCAGAGCTAACCATTCAGAAAAGCAGCACAATATATTAGTTTACTAATAATGAGACTAATATATATAGCTCAGGCTTTGGAATCAGAAACACCTTCTCATGCCTGCCACATACTGTGATTCATTGGGCAAGTTACTGAACCTCTCTGATCCTCACTATAACTGCCTATAAAAATGGGTGGGGGAAATTAAGGTAAAGAATTGAACTTTTTTTTAGGTGGACTGTATCATCTCAGTAAATTGTATCCACTATGATTATTATTAACCAGGACCTCAATGAATACCTTTTGCTTAGAGAAGGGAGATTTTCCAGCCTTCTCTCCATCTCTCAATGTCTTGCTGATATTTGATACCCATTTCTGTAATTCTTTGGCTTTTTCAACATGCTCTTTCTTTTCTTCTTCCAGTGACTTCTGATAGGTGTAAGTAGTAAAAAAAGATATATTCCAGTAAGTGACTGAGCTTTGAAACTCACCTCTCCACAGAAAACAAGTGTAAAAATGTGTTTTTATCACACACAGGTTAATGAGATCTTTTATTCATTCACTTAACCATGCTTATCACGTCACATAGCAAAGGTACTTCCAAAATGTTTATGGTAGCAAAGGAAGCTGTCACAAACATTCTTTAATGATCAGCCTAATCTCCCAGCTGGCTATCAATATGGCAAATAAAAAAAACTCGATTTTATTCATGAAGCACTAGAAGATCTCTGAATTGCTGCCTTTGCATTAGCATTACAAACACAACTGTCTTGGCAGGAAAGTATGAGAAGACAATGGAAAGCCGAAAGAACAGAGAATGTGTACACATATTTGAAAAATACACAGAATGAAGAAAAATCTTTCCCCCTCTTCCAACACACAACCCATTCATCATAAAACTAGAAACAGGACATTGTGGTAAACATTTAATATGTAAAGAAGGTTACTACAACAGAAAAACTAAACACTTTTTCATTTTTCAAGGCAATCTGAAACACTGTAGCCTCAGGGATGCTGGGAAAGAACTGTACATCTCTCTCTTTGATTCCATAGTGCTTTTTTGGAGTGCTCTTTCAGTGAGTGTATGGGATCATTTAATAAAGAGGAACCCTAACATCAGGCTGGATCTCTTCAGTGATGGAGCGTTCTAAAGAAAGGATCCTCTGAACCTGTTGTTCATCAAGCTGATATTGCACTCTAAGTAAAATACTCTTATTTTTAGTGTGGGCAAGATTGAAAAAAATTAATCTTAAAGCCAAATGAAGCCAGTAAATCTTTTGTTATTTTCAATTTAAAAATTATCCTCCTTTCTGAACAGTCAGCTATTATTTCCAGCCCTCCAGAAATAAATACTGCTTTGAGTATGCGACACGATTACTAGAGTGTATATTTAACTTGTATCATTGTGCCCTTCAGATCCATGAGCCAGACAGCATCACTCCTGTGCGCAGTTACTTCGACATGTCCTACTGTGAAGAATAATACAGGCTAGAAATCCCTGTCATCAAGGGTTCGGATACTTCTAAGAGTTTAAGTCCTGTGTGGAAATCAAAATCAGCTTTTTCTAAGGCTTCTTTATAGGTCAACTTTCTTTTTGTTTGGGGACATATTATACTTCTGACATAAGACTTTTGATCTTTGAGGTTTGTTGCAAGGAAGACATCTATAATACCTACTTGGAGAGCCTCTTCTATTGACAAGCGGGAGTGACCCTGTGGCTCTATCAGCCCCCCAGTCAAGTACTGAAACTCCAAACATCTGATTCCCATTTCCTTACTGATGATATTTGCTTTAACAGCTCCCATCACTGACATCGATTTGTTCGTGACTGGATGGCCAATCCCTGTGATGACTAATTCGCACTGTCGCAGCTGCTGGGCAAACCCCTCGTCAACTAGGCCTCTATGCAAAGCTTCGGCCACCCGGTACCTTTTGCCAGTAAGGGGATCAATTATCCCCCCTGTACTGACTTGGGCTTCAAGGCATCTGAGGGCAGTAATCCGATCAATCAGATTTCTACGGGAGGCCTTTAGGACAGAGATCCTTTCTCCACTAGAAGTCAGCCAATACCCTGCAATAGGACTATGCAAATCCTTCTTGGGAACCAACCGGCTCAGCAAAGAATCGGCAAGTTCTGTAAGTGTGATGAGGCCTTCCTGATACTTTTTGACGAAGGCTTTGTCAAGTGTTCCCTGCTCTACAGCCTCATTAATATTGAACTGCAGTCCTGTTTTAGCATCAGCCAGCATATGAGAAGGATGGCCATAGGATTCAAAAAACGTGGCTTCCCTCCATTGGTATTGCTGCCCTGAGAGCTCAAGATAAGTACTTTTTTCAATTATGTTTCTCTGGAAAGCCTCATATGCAGTCAGTTCTGCTCCTGTCTTAGTATCTACTACAGAAATCCTATGAGTTTTTGCTACATTGAGATTGGAAATGTTCCTCTCCCCGAATGGAAACAGGAAGCACTGGCAATCTACATCGAATACACACATTCGCAGTAATTCTGAGTAATACAGAGCTTGCTTGTTATTGGGGTTAGGAAAAACTCTTGTGTTGCTTGATGGTTCATGTAAAAACTGGAGGATGGCATTATTTAACAAACCTTGCTGCAGAGCAATTTCTGGTGGAACACGGATGCCTCTCACAGGGTCAATGATGCCCCCACTGGCAATCTGGGCCTCTAAGATATGTTTACCTTTTTGTCTGTCAAGCACTCTATTTTCCATAGCTTGAAACACTGACAAAGTCTGAGAATTATATGAATATCCCAAGGCTGCCTTCTCTGCCTCAAGGAGCCTAATTCTGAACTCGGGGTCAATAACTTCTTTAAGGATTGCATCTTCAACAGAATACGTCTGACCTGAAATGGGATCGATTATAAAACCTGTTGCAGCCTGAGCTTCTAAAAATGCTAAAGCGATCATTTTGTCTATTATGATTTTCTTGGCTGCTGAGGCAAATGAAATCTTCTCTTTTGTAGATTCTAGATAAAGCCCTGCAATTGAGGTGGCTTTTGTCAAAAACTTGCTAAGAGTTTTCTGAACTTCTTCAACAGTCTTAAGACCAAGTCGCAGCTGCTCAATTGTTTTCATGTCCAGAAGCTTAGCCTCAACCAAATGCCTGGCAGTCACAGTATGCCGGAGCCCTTGGAATGTAAATTCATCGTCCCTAACCAGAGACGAATGATCGCCATCAACGTTCTGGAAGGTCTCTGGTTCTACGCCTCTCTTAAGAAAATCTCCTCTCTTCAGTCCAAGCATCCATTCTTCAGCACTGGAAACGGGGTTCTTTTCTTGTTTTAATGTCGTGATTTCTGTATGCATATCATACTGCTTGTTCTTAGCTATCTGTAACAGGAATTTATAAGGCATTAAAAGTCACCTAAAGAACATTATGTCGCTTTACCCATTCTTAATCCAAATACAATTCCTAGAATAGCAAAGATAAGAGAAGAAAAATGTCAAACTAAAGAGGGTTCAGGAACAAGTAATATACTTTCACCGTCTACAGCTTACTTTAGATGAAAATTAAGGTATTAAAATGGTATGAAGGTGAAAGAATTAAGCAAAATAATAATAAACCCTCATAGACAACCAGAGGGAAAGCGGGGTGGGAGGAGGTAAGAGAGGGTAAGTGGAGAATAAACGGTGAAGGAAGAAGACTTGACTTTGAGTGATGAACACACAGTACAATATACAAATGATATATTATAGAACTGTACATCTGAAACCTATAAAATTTTATTAACCAATGCCACCTCAATAAATTTAATAAAAGAGAGAAAAAAAAAGACAGATGAAATTAGTCTAGAGAACATCTTAGAAATTAAAATAAACTACTTAGTTTTTCTAGCCTTTTTTATGGGCATATTTTTCAGACTATAATCCCATAGATATAACAGTATAACCATTATATCTGGGTATTTAATCTCAAACATTTAAAAATTAAAGACTGATAATGTGTAGTAAAGAATCAAGTAAATCACTAGAAAACAGTACCATTGTTTTCTGTCAGAATATCGAAGAGCCAGTCACATTTAACATTATTTTTAAAAAAATCTGGTCTGGCAGAGAAAGGAAACAAGAGAGGAAACTTAATATAGGTAGCTGATAAAGTCTCAGAATCCAGATTATACCTCTAAGGGTGCCAAAAGCTTCACCAGGTCCACTTCACACTTGTCATCTTGACATCTCATAGTTGGTCTGGAATTGTACAGAGTGTGATCTCTTATCTTCTCTATTTCTGATAGTCTCGAAATAGGGTTTTTCTCATCAAAAGTTATCTGCAATTCAGTGCTTGTTTGAGAAAAATACTCAGAGTAACACTGCTGGCTTTTCTCTTTCTCTGGTGGAGCCCTGGATGGCCAGCACTGGGAGTCCTTTTGTTCAACAACCCGATGTTGCCATTTGTCTTCCAACTTCTGTGGTTCTTGAGCCCATCTCAAGAGAGGAGATCTGGCTGTTGGGTGAGGCTGTCCTGTGTTCCTAGAGGACAGGTCCCTGGAGTATTGACACTCCTTCATGGCCGCCTCAAAATCTGGTTTGAAGGTATAGTCTTTGGCCGGGCTCTTTTTCTGGATTTCACACTGGAGCAAAACTAATTGGTGCTCGTGTTCCTTCACCTGTTGATCCATTTTTTGCTTCAGGTTTTCAACCTCCCGCTTCTGGGCTACCAGCTCCTCTTCAAGTTTCCGGCATTTCTGGTAATGATTTGCTTCCACATTCTGCCCTTGTTGGATGTGCTCGCGATACTGCTGAAGCTGTCTTTCAAGTTCTCGAATAGTTGTTTCACAGAGCCTAGCATTCTCTTGGGCTCTGCAGTTTTCTTGCTGAAGAGAAACAAAGTCGAGCTTGATGCCTGAAATGTCATTTTCAGTGATGACTTTGGAGCCCATTAATTTTTCCATCTTTTTCCGAAACTCCTCCGCCGAACGTTTGAATTTATCAGACTCTTCCTGAAACAAGACCATCTTTCTGTGGATCATCTGCTCCTCTATGGTCTTTAAGTGCAGCTCGTCTTGTACCCTTTTCAACCTGTTATTTAACTCCTGGACCTGAGCTTGCTGGAGCTGCACCTTCTGCTCCCCTAGTCGCTTTTCCTCTTTGGAAGCATTCAGCTCGGCGTTCAGATTTCTGACCTCTTTCTCAGTGTTCTGGATGATAATGTTCTGATGGTCACACTTTTGCTTAAATTCACTTACTAAATTCTGACTTCTGGCCAGGTCTTCTTCTAGGCATTTGATTCTTTTATGGAAATCCTGCTCTGTTTTCGTCTGCTTATGCAAGTGTTCGTTGGTGTTGCGCAGCTGATCTTTAAAAGCATCTGCCTGAATTTTCAGGGCTTCGCACCTCTGCTGGATAGCTTGTTTCTCTAAAACCACGCTGGTCGATTCCGCCTGAATTCTCTGCATCGCCAGCTTGGTTTCATTATTCTGCCTAATGAGCTCATCTACTTTTTGTTTTTGCATTTCTGCACACTTATTACTTTTCTCCAATTCTTCCTTAAGCTTTTGGATTTTACCGTCGTTTTCTTTCTCAGCCTTAATATTCTGAAGCAATTGCGCGTGGCTTTTCTCAAATTGCTCCTTCAGATGGTCTGACTTCCTCTGGCAGAGCCGCATTCTTTCACTGGAGACATCCTTCTCATCCGCAAAGGAACCCACCTGCGACTTTAAATGCTGGATACTCCTCTCGGTCACGGCGTGCGTCCTGGTGATGCTGTCCACCTCGCGCTGCAGTTTCCCCTTCTCCTGCTGCAGCGACTCTAACTGGACCTCGTAGCTGCGCTTCACTTTCTTCAGGTCGTTCGCCTCCTGCATGACTTCTTCGGCTTGATCCGAGGTCTGGTTCAAGCGCCGCCCCAGTTCCCGGAGCTGCTGAGAATACCCCTCCTCGGCCTGGTCCTTGCGCTCCAGCTCCAGCTTAAGGCCCCGGAGGGCAGTATTGGTCTCGTCCAGCTTTTCTTTCAGCATGCGCGCCTTCTCCTCCGACGAAGTCTTTTCCAGCTGGAGGGCGTTCAGCTCGAACTTCAGCTCCCGCACGTCTTTCTCCGCCTTCCTGTTGGCCGCCATGAGCTCGCGCACCCGCTCCTCCAGCTCCTCGGGCGCGCGCCTGTGCGGGAGGCCTCCTTCCACCTGCTTTATCCGCGTCAGGAGCGCCTCCTCGTCGTCTCTCTTTCTCCTTAGCTCTTCCAGGAGCTGGTTTTTCTGCTGCTCCAAGCCGCTGAGGCCCGAGCCCTCGCTCTCCAGGCAGCCGCGGGGGCGCCCCTCCCCGGCCCCGCCCCGCGCCCCGGCCTCCCGCGCCAGCCGCCGCACGCGCTCCAGCTCCCGCTCCGCCGCCTCCTTCTCGCGCGCCAGGGCCTCGAGCTGGCGGCGGCACCGCTGGGCCTCGCTCTCGGCCCTGAGCTTCTGCAGCGCGATGTCCTCCGCGGTGCGCTGCTGCTTGCGCAGCTCGTGCTCCGCGGCCTCCCGGACCCTGGGGAGCTCCTCCTCCGCCCGGGACTTCTGCGTCCTCAGCTCGGCCACCATTCTCTCCAGCTCGCCGATCTTCCCCGTGAGCTTGCAGTTCTCGACCGCGGTGGCCTTCTGGCGCTCAAGCAGGTCCGAGTACGCGCCGTGTTCGCAAGTCTCCCTGCACCTCTTCATCTACGAGAGACGTTTAACAGTGTCAAACCCGGTCTGCTCCGATGCAGCTGCAAAAACCCTGATGCCAGGCTCATGAAAGGCTGACAGAAGCTAAAGGAAACCCGAATGCAGAAGAAGCACTCTCACCACCGCCACCATCACCACCGCCACCACCTTCAGGGAGGAAGCTTCCGACAGCCAGCAGAAGACAAAACCCCTTCGTCACAGGTTTTCTAAAGCACAGAACACTTTTTGGTTTTGTTCGGTTTTTGGTCTCTCAGAAATAATCTGGTTGTAGAAATTAGCTGGCCCAGGATTTCACAGCCAGCAGGGACCTTCCACAACATGCAGCGCACAGATGAGGAAACTGAGGTCCGGGGAGGCTGGGTCATCTTGAAACTTTCAGGACAGTGCTCTTTCTGCTCTCGGGCTCAACTTAGTCCGGGCTGGGAACATACAACACACAGGAACCGAATGACATGAGAGAAGCTGGTTTTCCGTATCTAGCCCAATGGAAGTGAAAAATGATGTTTACATCCCCTTGTTTTACGGTTAAAGAAACAAAATACAGGACTGTGGAACAGAGAGCCAAACCGAGAAATAATACTTAACATGGGAAGGAGGAAAATTGTACAAAAACTTGTAATTTCTAAAGTCAAAATTTTTTCTTGTTTATATTTATTGCCATATGATGACAATTATCAGAATTGCTAATGCAAAGGCAGCTACAGTCCCCTGGTGGCCTCAGAAAAGACGTGCTTCACATACTCACAGATGGTGCTGCTCTCGTTAATGACATGCCTCATACGAATCCACCTTGACAAGTACCTTCAGATACTTCGTAAATACAAAGATATTCAGTAAATACAGTGCTTTTTAAAAGATACTTAGGGATTCAGCTCCGATGTACAGAATAAAATGTAAGAATTTTTTTTTTTTACTCTGTTAATGATAGATTCAATCTCAGCTGGGAGGAGTACACTTCGCAGTGACAATAGAACTACATGATCAGGGCTAGTTTTTCATTACAATTTAATTTGTCTTTATTAACACTATAAGGTTGTTAGTTTCATATCATCAACCCAAAATCATAATTATAAACAATTTAAACAAGAGTAGAAAAATTATTCCAAAGAGATTTTTTTGTAAAGTGAGGAGCTTTGGTGAATTTCAGTAATTTAATTTACACAATAGACCATATAGCTTATTTTGTTTCCTCTAATTTCTTGATCCCCAATAATTTTGACAAAAATCTCAGTTGTTTCCTTTGCTAACCTAAATATGGTTTATAATAAGAATTCATATAAAACAAACTCATAGCAATCTGTAATACTCAGGGCTAGTGCTCTGTTTATTTTGTTATCAGGGTCAACTTTTAGTGACAATGAAGCATTTTATCTGTTTAAATATGAAATTTTCAATACTTTTTGTGTAGTTGATTTCTAATAGGTCTTTCTCAATTCTTTATCAAACCTTCTTTAAAACTTAGCTATTGCTACGAAGTTTTGAGCCTTAGTTACATTCTAGGTTTAAAAAAGGAAGTCAGAAAAAAATGTTGAACCCTCAGTATCTTAATTTTTGAGATTGTTAATAATCTCACATTGTCTACTAGATGCTCTGAATTTTTTAGCAAATACTAGAAAAATTACTAGAAGTAATTTAGTCCTGTTGCTGATTTGCTTTCTTGTAGATCTCCAACTTACTCATAAAAAAATAACTTCCTTAGTTTTCTCTTACTTTTCCCCAAGAAGACATGGTATCCTTTAATTTCAGTAATTTAAATTTAATATACCTTGCTCTCAACATAGAACAGAAAAATCTCTGTATCCATCGAATACTCATTACAGATACTCTAATTTCTAATTTGGCATTATCTTTTGAAATTAACTTGCATCCCTCTTTGATTTTATGTTTATTATGAAAAATTCTACTCTCAGACCAAGGTTTCTCATATGGCTGCTCACAAACTCAGTTTCAGAAACACTACTCTTTGGAGTCTTAAAACTGAGCTATATATCTTTTATAAAATATATCTTTCACATTTCATTAATATGATTCTTAAGTGGCAAATTTTTATTCAGGATTTTAAAACTCTTTTACATTATAGTCTTTGCATAGTCTATATTATTTTGACTTTCAAATCACTACCATTCTTTTATATTTCAAAGGATGGCAAGTGTAATTTGTATATATTCAGGCTCTGTGAAATATCATTCTATCCTATCAACTTTAATATGCTACCTCACCAGATAAATTGAGCTCATATATATAGGAAAAAGACTTAAAATTATTTTATTTTAAATTTAACTACTAAAAATACATTTAAAAGACCTGTATGCCATCTGAAACAGAACTGTATCTCTTAAAAAAGTAAAAATATAAAAAATTATGGATGTTCTTTCATAAATGAGAGGTGTTTGCCAATTATTTAGATGGTAACAAATATTCTGGTTCTCCTTTCTAAGCACAAAGGAAGGTAGTTATAAAGACTTGCAATTAGCTGTGTTAGTGATCTAGTTGCAGAAAACTGTTAACACCGAACAGACTAAAATAGTTTTCAAAAGCAGGCATATTTTTAGAAACTAATAAAGTAACATCTATGAGACATTTACTGCTGTTTTGGTTCTCATTATATGAACAGTTATACTAAGTATAATCATCAAAATTTCAACAAGTCTAATTTAAAATGACTAATGCCCCACAATTTACTAATTTTAGCATTCAGTCTACTATTTTTGTCTGTTCTGAGGTTAGAAATAGAAAGCATACCAAGATAATAGAGCACAGCATAATCCCTTCAAAAGTATACATAATAGCCTTTTATGACAAGATATTTTCTTAAATAACTCCTTACTCTATTTGTGAATATGTTTTTTTAAATGCAGAATCTAAGCCAAAGAATTCCTCCAAGTTAGAATGGTATTTAAACAGTCTTTTTACTGTATACCATATCTTTTTGGCAAAATAAAAAAGTTAAAAAACAAAAAAATTCCAGTTTTTAAAAGGTACTATCATTTGTACAAACACCTACTATTTCTAAATTAATGGCTTTTATGTTTTAAATCCTTGAAGATATAAATTGGAAACTGCATAAAACAAATGTTTTTATACAGTATTTCTGCAGACATTATAACAGTAGTCACTATACTTCCAAGAAGTATACTTAATCAACTGTGAGAAAACTAAGAAAAATCCTGCCAGTATCAACATTACATAATGTAAGTAGAACCATTTAAGACATTAACCCTATCATATTAGAGTCCTACAATAAAAATAAAAACTTTGTTTTCTATTTGAGAAAATCTTAGAAACAAGTTAAAAAAATCCTAGGCCTCTACTCTTTTACATTGTAATTTTGTAATTAAATAATTACTTACATATCAGCTATCAACCATGTAAATTTATCATGAAACCTTCTATTTTCCAAACCACACTATATACTTCCTTTTTAGTTAGCTGTTCATAGTTAATGGTTACCTCTTCTTCTTCCAGCCTCTTCAATGAATCACCAGCAAATTTAATATATTGTGTCATGAGTGTGAGCAGAGCAGTATATCGTGTCCGTAGGTCCATGAACTACAAGGAAAAAAATAATAAAAACATATCTCCAGATGCCCTAAATGAGTTGAATAAACATTAAGTAATGATTGTAATACTAACCAGGCTTTGTGGCAGCCAACTACACAACTCCCCAATAATAGTGACTGGAATGAGCTTATTATGGTTGTGCAAACCATATTAAATGGCAATTCTCTTCTAAATTTAATCAAGAAGTATAGTCATTATAATCTGCAATTAATAATCCTGATCAAAGATTTTCAAAGGGTTTTTTTAAAAACAACAAAACAACAACAACAACACAATCTTAATAAAATGTAATTTATAGGTAGAAACTTTCTTATTGAGATGCTGAAAATGGTTTAGTGGTCAAGGCTGCACAACACTGTGAATGTACTGAGTGCAAATGAATTGTACACTTAAAAGTGGTTAAAATGATAAATTTTCCATTATGTACATTTTACAATATAAATATATAAATTTTACAAAGTATTTTCTCTCCTTTACACTCCCTCCCTTCTCTATTGTGCTTTTATTACCTCTTGAATGATGAGATCTGCCGAGCTCTGCATTCTCCGGCGTTTCACTGGAGATTTTTGTTGTGAATCGACCATGGCCCGGTAGGTCATTGTTTGTAATTCATAGTCCTGGATAAAGGAGTCAGTAAGATGAAATTAATTAAAGCAAAGTGCTAAAGCTTCCTAATGGAACTCAGTTTCACTGAGTAACTTTAAAAAACAACACTTTTAGAAATCTATCCAATCCTGAGATGTTCACAGATGGTAATAAAATCAGAAACATTTAGAATGATCAGGAAAGTTCCTAAGTCTCTTTAGCAGCTCAGGGAAACATTTAGTACAATATGCTAGTTATACTCAGCCCCCACCCTCTAGCTACGCAGTGGCACTGGGCATCGGGATGGCTAGGGCTGATTTATTATTGAAGAGTTCGAAAAGCATGAGAACTGAAAGCGTTAGAGGTTCTCCCATGGTATCCTCCAGGGCTGTTGTTATTAATCTTCACCCGAGGATATTTCTTCCACTGCCTTTTCAGAGACAGTGGAGGAAAAAACATGGATGTGAGAGAGACACATCGACAGGTTTCCTCCCACACGTGCCCCAGTGGGGGCCAGGGATCGAGCCTGCAACTGAGGTACATGCCCCTGGCTGGAATCGAACCCGGGACTCTTCAGTCCAAGGGGTGACGCTCTAACCCGTAAGCCAAACCGGCTAGGGCTCCAGCACTCTTAAAGAAAAAAGAGAGAGTGAGACCAAGGATAAGAGGAGGGAAAGAGGGAAGGAGGGAGGGAGGGGACACAAAGTGATTACGAAATAAACTGCAGAGCAGCTCTGTATTTCTTATGTGTGTGGAGGGGGGGTGTGTGCCATGCTGTGTGACCTAAACAAAATGAACAAACCAGGGGCTACCATGTGACTCAGATTTCAAAGAATTATTAAATACGTGTCAGAAAGTTTCAAATGAAGATTCTGTTTTCACTTTTTAACAGAGAGTGAAATGACTTGCAAAAGCTTGGAAAAGTTCAATGTAGAATCACATGCCCGAATATTAAATGTGATGCAAGTAACTGAATCCTCTTACCTTCACTGTAGCTGAGTACTGTTCTGCATATTTTTGACATTCATCCATTTTGCTCTGTTTCATTTCTATTTCTGACACCAACATCTATAAATACACACAATTTAGAAGACAAAGGACAAGGAGTTCTATGCTATTCAACTACTTAATATGCTCAGGAACAAAGAAATATCCACGTCATTTAATAGTATAGCTCCTTAGCCCTTAGCAAGTAATATGTAACACACCTTATAGGTAAATCACAAACTTCTAGATTAAGTCATATAAGTGACCCACAGATATGGGGCTCCCAAAGCAGAAATTACAAAACTTCATATATGTTATCCAAAAGTAGACTTGAAGCCCTTGGCCCCCCACCTATTCCTGATCAAAACAGAGCTAAAAACTACTGGCCCTTCAAGATGGATAAAAAACCTCAAAGCATTGAACCTTCTGACAAATGTGGCTTTCAATTTTCTACTACTAACCATTTTCATTTATTTAGGATCCCACAAAACTATTGTGACCAGCAAAGTACCAAAGAGATTTCCATACCTATGATTAAATGATCATTAGGGATTTGAAAACTGCCCCAACATGTTCCTTTCTTATTCCTTATGCTTTCAAAAATGACTTCCAATAAATCAAAGTAAGTGATCTCTGTAGGTTTAGACTGCAGGATTTTAATATTTACGATTTATTCCCTACCTTCTTCCAAATAGCTGCTGGCTTTTTCTTTCAATAAGGGAAAGGAAGATAAGAGGCATTACTGACCAAATGCAGACACGACCCTAGTACAAGGAACTGCGTTCACGTACCTTCTGCTGATTCAACTGTGTGGCTAGGGTTTTACTATTTTCAGGCTGATTTTCCTGAATCTTTCTCTGAGTAAGTTCAACTTGTTGGATCCAGTCATCTAAAGGGTGATAGGTATCTCTGTAGTACTTCAGCGATTTGCCAATGCCCTCTAAGTCCCGTAACCTAAAAAAATCATAACAGAACAGTCACAGTTTCCAATAGTATCCATTAGGAGGGTGAAAGCTGTAGTGAGGAAAGGAGAGACAGAATAACTACAATTGCACTACTAAGCACAACGACAGGGGTATGTGTAAAGGATTCAAGGGTAAGCACCCCGAGGCACACCTCCAAGGGCATTCATTCCACAGGGGCTTGGGTTCAGTCTAAATATTTTATTCCTGGAGTTGTATAAGGGAGCAGTGCACCTGATTATCCTAGACACAAGCCCAAGCGACTAAAGCTAAAAAGCAGGAAAACTGGAAGCTTAACTATAATTACTATCAATTAGCATGCCTTGAATACCAAAAGCTTGCATCAGTGGCAGTTCACTTTTGAAATAAGGAAAAAATAATTCAGTGGATGGTTCAACATGGACTGAGAGGGTACTTTCCAGGAGCTGTGATGAAATGCTTCAACCTCTATGATTTAAAAATCACTACATTAAACCTATATACTCCATGTTTTATAGAGATGAGATATTCTATATCTGAATATAATTTTTCGTCTCAAGGATGGTACTATATCATAAAAGCATTTTATGTGCATTAATATAAACATGGAAGGAGTGAGAAAAAACACTATTCTGTTTCCTTTAAGATGAGCCCTAAAACCATCAAATTTCCTTTCACTTTATTTCAGTCACTGGGTGAACGATTTCAACATTCTTGTATCTTCAATAAAATTGAACATCAGGTCATTGCAATTTCTTTACATCTTGTAGGTATCGATTGCTACATAAAGCCCTACCAAATGCACGGTATATGCTCTTACTAAGTCTTGTAAATTGGCAATAATTTTGAATTTTTTAAATATAGTGTTTGAATGTTGTAAGCTGGTAACAAGTAGAGAACTATATTGCTTTTCCCTTCAGGAAAAAAAGCAAGTAGATTATACACATGCCAGAGTGTATCAACAGTTTTAATAACAAAGTTGAAAAATATTTATTTTGAAGTTAAATGTCTTAAGTCCACCATATAAGAAATATAATTAAATAGAGCTCTTGAAATGAACACAATTTAAGTACATGTGAAAATTAACTATGTATATGAAATTAACTATATATATATATATATATATATATACATATATAAGGTTTTTATTTTTATTTATTTATTTTTTAAATATATCTTTATTGATTTCAGAGAGAGGAAAGGAGAGAGACAGACAGACAGAAACATCAATGATGAGAGAGTCATTGGGGATTGAGCCCGCAACCCGGGCATGTGCCCTGACCAGGAATCGAACCCTGATCGCCTCGATCCTAAGTTGACGCTCAACGCTGACCCATGCCCAGCCGGGCTATATATAAGGTTTTTAAAAATAGCCTAATAAGTTTAGATCCTACCTAGAGTACAAGGATAGACAGTAAATCTGTGCTAAAACTGAACAAAAGAAGATACTAACCTGTTGTCAATCTGAACATGAACATTTTGCCACCTTTCGGCTAACTGATCTGCTTTTTCTTTGTGCCAGTCAAAATCAAGGTCCCGTTCTTTGTATGTCTTAAACATTTCATCACTGATGGCTTTAGCCTTTTGCAGCTCATCCTCCAAGGCATGGAACACCTCTCTCTTTTCATCTACTTCAGCTCTCCATTGCTAAAATACATTAATTGGTGAAAGTTATAAAAACGTGTTAGCCACTCACTGGGTAAACACATTACTTACCTAATTTTACAATTCATTTACAAATGACTGATATAAAATCAGAGAAAGGAAAGAATATCTTTCATATATAAAAATAACGTATCAAGTTAAACCTTAAGAAATTGCCAATATTTGACTACACTTTGATCTAAAAAAACACACAACCTGACAATTTAATGAAGTTCAGCCTAACAGAATTTGCATATCAGTAAAGCAAAATATATCCCGTAAGTCTGCGACCTCTGTAAGTCTTTTTCATTGCTTATTTTAAATATATGTACTAATCTCATTGTATAAAACTGAATGAATACATTAAAAATCACTGAAATAACTTTGCACAATTGTTTTGCAATAGTTTTACTCAGTTCTATATACACATCCATAGATGCAAATGAGCATAACCACCAGTCTTTTTCCTTTTTTAGATTAATTCCTCTACTTGCCTCCTTGATTCCTTAAAATAACTGCCCCTTTCAGCAAGAGAATATATTACAAATAATTTAATTTTTAGCTTCAACTCCTCTTGCTGCCAACATAAATTGAGTATAAAAAGCTACTGTCAAGAAGATTCAAACTTTTAATGAGAAGAACTCGCCTCAAACTAAACATGCCTGAACATTTGTATTTGCAGTAAGCTAGGGTATTATAGAGATATGAAATGGAATGAATATAAATATAATCAAATTAAGACATTTAATGGTTGATGTTTAAAGATTGAAATGCTAGAGAAATACTTTTTGAGGACGATCTTGAAAAACAGCCAAAAGTGAGACTCATACCTTTAAAGTACTGATTAGATTCTCGATAGTATTCTTGTCTGCGATCACAGCTTCTTCTTCACACAGTTTAGTTTCATAGAGTTTTACAAGGGCTTCTGCAGTTTGAGTGTATTTTAACACCAAATTAACAGTTTTCAACCTAATAAAGAGAATTAAACAACAGCTTTGTATTGGTAAACATTTATTTTCCCATAATGCAGTCCTGAAGCATGATTATGATACAAACTATAGCATGGTCTTCATGTTGGAACACTGACACATTAACCAGAAGACTAATATTCAGCTGACTCTCTTCTTAATAGACAGCGTGGGCTCCAACCCATGCCCTGGCCCCCAAGCAGTATTTAGCAAGAGGTTCCAAGATCAGATGGTCTTCTTTCAAGCCTTGTTTAGACCTAGCTTGAAAGGAAAATCCTACAGACTGCAACAGCCGAGCTACTAAAACTATAGGCACAGTATGGGAAGATCATACATTATGCCCTAATCTCTGTGGCACATTCCCTTTCAACATGAAGAAACATCATAAATCCCTAGAAATACTTAATATAGTTAAGAAAAACTTAAAAAATGAATATATTCATAAAGTGAATATTTTAAATGGATAGCATATATGTAAAAACAGAGCAGCTGCATGAAGCATATTTACATTGAGATAGTGGTTACATACTTCTCTATGTAGATGGAAGACATAGAATAGACTTGGTTCATGTTCTGAAGGACCACACTGAGCTCAGACCGTAAGGTAGGGACTGATGGAGAAGCTGCTGCTTGGCTGAAAAAGTCTTCACATTTATTTGTGATTGTTCCCAAATCATCTTTAAGACGCTCCAGCTCTTTCTTTAGTTTCTATAAAAGAGAGAACAAACATTGGCATTAGGTTTTCACTCCAGATGGGGCATCTTTCTTTAAACAGTTTTAAAGCTCACATTTTGCATTATGATCATTAACTTAAAATTCCACTTGTTCTTTACTTTTTCTTTATCAAAGAAACTAAGCCATAGCCTTCAAGTTTTATTATCAATAATTCCCTTACTGCCCATCTTTTCAGGCCCAAACATCTAGCTTAATGCTTTTGTATGTAGCAGATGGTCAACAAAAGCCTAATGACTTCCACTGTGAGAAGCCCTCACAGCCTCCATCATAATGGGTAAGAGGGTTCCTGTTCCTCTGTTTATGTGAGTCAGAACTGAATTACAGAATCCTAGTTTACAATAAGCATTAAAAACATAATCAGACTCCAAAGTAACCACCGGGCAAAGCTAAGCATGTAAGAAGTCCCAGGAGTTGACAGTCATTAAGAGTAATTTACCTTAAGTTAAATTTTGCCAGAACACATTTAAACATCTATCTCACCTCCTGCTCTGTGATTCTGAAGACACTTTCATGCAAATCGTCTCTTTCCAGTGGAGTTCGGATCTGTCTGATCAACCGATCTTCACAGTTCTCTAACCGCAGTCTAATGTTTCTCACTTCAGAGATGTAGAGATTATAAACTGATTCCTCTTGTTCCTCTGTGAAAGTAAATATAATGTTTAGAAAATACCCTGTTTTCTATCTTTTGGATGCTCTTTCTCATGTTTTATTATGGCAGTTCTACTACTATTGGGACATAGTGAGTCAGACTAATGTTACAGTTATCATCACAAACTCACCCTACAGATATAAACCTTAAAACAGTGACCTTACAATTAATAAATAAAGTTAATACAATTTCCCTAATGCCATTTGAAGTACCCATTTCTGATTTATCATGTCCAAGGAAAGTAATATATTGCTCTTTTATGTTCACAAAAATGTGAATTATATTACTTGTCAATTAATTGTAAAATTTAAATAAAAATCCATAAAATGAAAGGCTATAAAATGTGTTAATGCTTAATATTTTTTAAAATAGAATATTACTAATACAGCTTTTGTCTGTAAGTAATATCAAAAGAGTTTGGAATAAAATTTATATTAAACAAAAGTTAACTGGACAAAAAATTTTTCCTTTAACCTCTGCATAAAACCCAAGTTTGGTTTTGGGAAATCTCTGCACCTTCCTCTCAGTTTTGCTGTGAATCTAAAAACGTTCTATAAAAGAAAGTCATTTTCAAAAGTCCAAGTTTGGTACATGGAAAAATAATTGGATCTTTCCTGAAATGAAAATATCATTCTGAACACTACACTGCAAAATCGTGAAAATGTTGAACAGCAGATATATTAAGATTTCATCATTTGTCATACTACCTTTTTATTAATCCATCAATTAGAAATAAAGTAATCCTTTTTTGCATATTCCCACCTTAAGCATGCTTTTAACTAACATTCCAACAATTGTGTCTACCCATCATGGGCTGAGTGGCATAACCCACCTAAGACTGAAATTCCCATTCGAGCAGAAAATAGCCTGTACTAAACACCTATGGGTGGAGGGAGACAAGGATGCCCATGTTTTACCTCTTTCTGCAGATTTCAGAAGTTCTTGATAATACTGCTTACACACATTAACCTCCTTTTCCAGCTGTGTTATATCTGGGCCCAAAAATATTTGAGATTCTTGGCTATCATCCAGAAAATCTTCAAAACGAGACTGTAGATTACTGAGAACTTGCTGGTGTTCACCAGGTAACATTGTCTTTATCTACAGAAGAACAATGACCATATAATTAAGTGTTTATAGTAGTAAGAGCTAAATTTCAATGGGACAGATCTCAGATTAGGGTCTCCTGGTGCAGGCCAGTTCATATTAATAGTCATAAATAGAAGAACCATTTGAAATTAATTTTCCTCTTTGCTAACAATTTCAGGTTTTAAAAGACAAACAGGGCTCTAAAATTCAATAAAGGAAATTAAACTGGACTCATCTGTGGAAGTCCAAACACTATATCTTATCTTCTTATCAAAATAAAATAAGCACTAAATGAAATATGTGATCTCCAGGTTTCCCCAATTCTCAGAAAGTGCCCTGTATACAGTAGGTATACAATGAACAGCCATGGAATGAACGAATGAATATTGGTTCTGCTGGACTCATTCCTATTCTATAGCAAATACAAACTCTATTCATGACAAGGTCACCCACATATTTGGACAGATCAGGTTGATGTGTAGATTTACACTTACTGAAGCCACATTGCTAGCTCGAATTTTATCAATTTCATTGATGAGATAATGCCAGGACACTACACTCTTCATGTTTATGTGAGTCTCATGCCAAAGAGTTAGGACATTCTGGTACTGTTGCTCAATTCTGAAATATATGAAAGAAAACACAGATTAGGCCTTTTCCCTCCCTTTGAACACATGCTACATTTTCTCTTTTTTCCTTTCTTTTTTTTATGTGTGTGTGTGTGTGAAATATCCCATATTTACTAGTTTTAGATCTTTCTGATCCTATGGGCCTTGACAAAGTATCGGTTATTTCTTTAACCTTCAAAGAGCTTCCAAAACCAGGGGTCTGCTTTTAGCTAATGAACACAAACCTGTTTGCAAAGTCAACCGCCTCTTTGTTTGGTGGAGGGACCGTGAAGCACACGGATGGGACCATCGCCTCATTCCCGGTGGGGCTAATGACCTTCCATTTAGCACGATGAGAGTTGTTCGCCAGAACACATTCATCGTCTTTGTAAATGGTTATCTGGTTTAAAATGAAGAACAGAACAACCAAATGAGATCATTGTTGACTAATCTTTTTTCCATACCCAATCTTGGGATTATTTTTTTGTTTTTTTTTAAGGTGGAAAACTTTACTAGTGAGCAATATGATCTCATTTTTTAAATATATGAACAATGCCAGAAACTGGTCTGTTTCTAGGAGTTCTAAGTACCTCAATTTGTCTGTAGTCACAGATGGCTTTGATTGGAATAGATGTTTTGAGTAGACAGTCAGGATTCCTTGGCTTCAGCTGAATTATCGTTTTTGCTCTCCCCATCAGGCTTGCCACTGTGCTTTTATACTGCAAGAGTTCTTCTTTCTCTTCCTAAGTAATAAATAAGTTGGATTTTAAATGGTAAAAGACTTGCAGTCTCTGTTGTTTGGGGGCTTTACACAAATGAAACCATCAGAAAAGTCTGCCCCGACCACATGGTCTAAACTTTCAATACCTCCCTACCCCTTCTTGCATCTCTCTTCCCTTGTTTTGCTTGTTGTTTTTTTCCTTTTGAGCATTTACCACTGTCTAACATACACATATATTTTACTTATTTACCATGTTTATTATCTACTCCGCCCTCAAGCATGTAAGCACCATGAGGGTGGGGGTCTTGTCTGTTTTGTTCATGTTCTACCACTAGCATCTAAAACAGTGCTTACGATACAGGACGTACTTAAAAAGCATTTGTGAATGAATGACCACACACACACACACACACACACACACACACAAAGAACACTGTTAAAGCATTTTAAAATATCAAGGCTATCACATAAAAAGTACTTATTTGTTACCAAAAAATACTAAAACTGAAAGTTTAAATGCTTGATTAAAAGAGAGGAATTATCAAGAGTACCAATAAAATATAAAATTGTGCTTCCTATAAAAATATAACAAAAACCATCTAACCCCCATTGTATGTTACTAACGTAATCCCTAGGTTTTCTTCTTAGTACCATTGATTCCTGGACAAGGTCTTCCAGCTTGTGAATGCTGCTTGATCTATCACAGCTGTACTTCCGCTGAATGGCATCTTTCAGATTCCTTAAGTAATCAGTAGCTTCTTTGGCATCATTGAAAAACTAGGGAAAGACAAAAACTGGTGGTTAAAGTATATCATATGCCAGGAAAGTACAGAGTTACCAAGTCCAATTACAAGGACTCTGTGTGTACCCCTCCATCAGTGAGAACAGAATAAAATCAAAGCAATGCAATGTAATAGGCACATCCCTCCTTTAAAAATGGATACCAAATGTTCAAGGTTTATTAGATTCCACACAAGTCTTAAGTAGGGGTGAAATTCCAAGAATAATTTAAAACTTCTGAAGAATAAAAAAAAGAGCTCTCAGTAATGAGAGCTCTGTGATGTAATGACTCTGTGATGAAAACACGTCCTTAAAAAGAGATGCATCTGTAAAATAAAGATGTTTCTGACATTTGAAGGGTTTTGTGGGGTTTTTTTTCAGGATTTTCCCCTTAATAGAATGCTTTAATGTATCCTATAGAACATACATCTTTTATATCCTACAAACAAACAGAACATTTCAGTTGATTTCCCCTGCACATTACATACATGTATCTTACAATAAGTGATGAACACATTTTCTGGGTCAGCCAAAATCACAGTGCCATCAAGTGAAGTGGTGATTCCACTCACATACCTCGAAATAGGCGGTGTTCTCCTTAATGTGCTGCTCCACACACTGGCAGAGCTGCAAGATCCAGCTCCACTGCGTCTGCATTGCCGCTCGGTAGGCCTGAAAGATAAAACAGACCCTGTCGCTGGTGGGAAATAATGATACACCTACACAGCAGTGCTTTTAAAGGATAAAAGGCTCTCCTGTCTACACAGATTGTAAGGTGGTTTTTTGTTGTTGTTTGTTGTTTTTTAGCAGATTAAGACTTGAAAGTCAGGCTAGTGAATTTCCCTCTACTCTAAGAGTATCAACTCACTCAAAACCAGTCCTAAAAGTTTAAATATCAACTTTTTAAATCAGTCTAGTCAATTTCTTTCAAATTTAAAACTTTAGATTTTTTTCTTAAAATATACAGAAAAGGCTATTTTTTCATGAAAAAATATTTAGCATTTGAAATGGAAGCAAGCTAACCCTTTACTCCATTCCCACTAACCCTTTTTCTACTCTATGGAAACCTTAAATATGCTTTCCTTTATGTCCTT
Source organism: Miniopterus natalensis (assembly GCF_054644295.1). Taxonomy (NCBI): domain Eukaryota; kingdom Metazoa; phylum Chordata; class Mammalia; order Chiroptera; family Miniopteridae; genus Miniopterus; species Miniopterus natalensis. Next base: position 25,765,202 of record NC_142085.1, read on the forward strand.
TCATCTTTCTTTTTTTAATATATCTTTATTGATTTCAGAGAGAGGAAGGGAAAGGGGGAGAGAGAGAGAGAGAAACATCAGTGATGAGAGAGTCATCAATGATCAGTTGCCTCCTGCATGCCCACAACTGAGGATTGAGCCCGCAACCTGGGCATGCGCCCTGACTGGGAATCGAACCATGATCTCCTGGATCCTAGATCAATGCTCAACCGCTGAGCCACACCCAGCCGGGCTCATCTTTCTTTCTTTTCTCTGAATTTTTATATTAGTGAACCATAAAACACACCTTTGACACAAAATATATGGTTCTGTAGTTTTCTCTTTGTTTTTGCTTCTAAAACTAGGCCAGAACTCTTGGGACTGGGGTGGGGTGGGTAGGAGGGGATGATTAATTAATTTGTTTTACTAGGAAAACATTTGGGGGGGTGGAAAAGAAAATATGCAATCCTCTATCAGTGTAATTCTGGAGTTATAATAAAAATTATAATACCAGAAACCTTTCTTTAAAATATCTGCTTGCTTTAAATTTTATTTAAGACACAGTATATCTTTCATGAGGGCAAAAATATTGTAGGAGACACCTTAGGGGAACATGAGACATCCTTTTATACTTAAGGTGCAATTCACTGCCTTCCAGAAGGGGGCGCTCTAGATGCTCTGACTACCTAAAGTAAGCCTGTCATACTTCCTCCTTTTGGAAAACCGCATTCCTGCTGAGCTATGCTCAGGCAGGCTTTCCGAGTGGAATGGGAAGCACTGGAAATCCAGCAACATATCATAATTACAATACCTGCTCCTTCAAATGAAGCTACTTTGAGTAAAATGGCAATAAAAAACATATCGTGCATTGTTAGATGATTAGTTTCTTTTTTCATATAAAATATTGTTGATAGTTAACTATTCTCCATGTATCCACAAGACACTGACTAGGCCACTGGAATCATAAAGATGACTAATCTCATCCCTCAGGAAACTTTTAATTAGATTAACATTTCTACATAAAAGTAATCAGGTTCACCTCCACATTTTCTATTTCCATCAAAATTCTTAACCTATAATCATATATCCTAACAGCTCTCATCTCGGTACTCTAAGGAATGTTCCATTTTTAGTTTATCATCATACAAAAGTGTATCCAGACCCTTCATTACTCTCATTTCCTTCACTACTGTTCCTCCCGCTCTTCTGTGTCTTTAACATTCCTATGTGGCACCTCATGTGGATGCAACGCCCTATCTTCATATAAAAGAAGGGTCAGAGGTAACATTCCCAAAACTCCATAACGAGACCTAGAATTTTACTAATCTCTTGTGTCACGATGATTTCAGTGAACAAAGACATTCCTTTCCTCAACTGAGACAGCATGAAGCATGTCACATTTTAAGCACAGCTTCACTTTTTTGCCTCTGAAAGTGCACGACGTCTGCCCATGTTCCATGCTCCCTGCCCTCTTGCTGAACCGCCTCCACAGTTAGAAAGTCACTAACTAACCAGTATGCATCAGGCCAGAAAATTCAACGCAACACCGCCACCGCCACCACCACCGCCACCGCCGCATGGGCAACCGGACAAATCCCACATCAATTTTCCACTTCTGGGTCTGACAGGTACAGTCTATACCATGAGGCCTTGCCAGGGTATATTTCAATACACCTCACAAAACCAGATCGTAAGTAAAATTATTAATGGAATAATAGCGACTAATACTTCTTAAGAACATACTACTCAGCAAGAACTGTACTAAGGAGTAACCGTATATTATTGTTCTCATTCTCACCACAATTCTAAAGGTTAGAGGGAATTTTCCCATTTTAGGTTGGTGGATGAGTCTCATTGAGGTTGCATCACCTGTGCAATGTCACACAGTCAGGGGAAATAAAACATCAAAGCTTAGAAAGTCAAGGTCCTTTGTACTGACTGCAATATGCCTGTTGGGTCACAGGGGTTGACAAAGGTACCTTTACTTTAAGTGACGGGTGGGTGACACACTTAGAGCAAGAGAAGCGAAGGCAAATCAGTATGACTTGTCAGAAACACTATTTTCGATCCAGGTTGTAATAAGAACTTGATAGTTGACAGTTTTCAATTTATTAGCAATAAAAAAATCTGTAGGGTGATAATCAGATGTCGATATTCAGCCATCACTTTTACACCTCCCGACTTACCTCAATAGTTAATCGGGCTGGGTGATTTTCCAGAAGTAGCTGCTCTGCTATCTCCTGGACTGACTTAATATTTTCTTCCTTTTGCTCCAGTTCTCTCATTAATTCCTAATTCAAGAAGGAATTCAGAAATGTGTTAGAGAAAGATCTAAATCTGAAATACCAACTTTAAGATTCAATTTCAAAAGTTGCTTACAGCATGGTAATCTTTTTTCCGAGCTATGCTGGTATTTCTTTCACTCCAGTCATAAGCAACTTCCTCCTCTTCTTTTTCATTCAACCAAATAAGTTCATTCGTTGCACGAGTTATAAAATTATGGAGTGTATCAAGGTGCCGTTCCTGATTCCTGGATGTATTCTTTATAAGGAAAATCATTGTAAGAATCGTGTCTTTGCCAAATAGAGACAAAGAAAACAGAAAGTTTTAAAAAACTTACCAAGAGTTTTGCATACTGACTTTCTAATCTGTGCAACTTTTCTGCGTAAGTTAATTTAAGAGGTGCCGTCATTTGGATCTATAATATGGTATAAAAAAAATGCCAAGGTTAGGAATCTTAAAGAATTCTGACTCATACTCAATGTATCTATATCTTGTTACAGGGTCTTTACATAAAAAGCAAAACAATAGGAAGCTAAAATGAAATATATTCAGATTTTAAATTCATATACCTCACTGATCTTTGCTTCTTTAAGGCTAGATTCAAATTCTTCAATAGCTCGGTGAACATTCTTATGATTTTCTAAATGGCTTTCAACACTTGGCAAATCTGATCCCCATTCAGTGCGGTCCAGCTGCCCCTTTAAACAGAAAGACACCAGGTTTAAAACAGAAATGGATAGCAATAAAGATGGAAATGCTCGGGTAAAGGAAACATAAATTTTTTTTACCTGCATCTCATCAACCCAATTTAAAAGATCCTGAACAAATTTCATGTTGATTTCTTCTTCTGTTAAGTTCTGATCCAACAAGGAAGACTTTAGAAGGGGCTTTCGGATCTGCATCAACTTCAGGGTTTGCAATGAATTTGTCTCTACTCCTGAATTGAAATTTGGAACTAATCCTGTTGGGAAACCAGGTGTATAAACTGGAGTGAGGGATGGAGTTAGGCGAGAAGTCAGACCTGATGACAGGCCTGATTTCATACTAGAAGGGGTCAGAGAAGGCGTTAAACTCTGAGTCAGCCCTGAGTTCAGACTGGGGTTTAAGGTCTGTGCAAATCCTGAGTTCAAACTTTGAGTAATTCCTGATATCATGAGTTTTGTCTGTTCTGTCGTCAGCATGCGTCCTTTGCTGTACACTGAGGAACATTCATTCCTTAAGGCCATAATTTCATCGCGCAGTTTTGCAACCCTGAAAAGAAAATCAAAAAGGATAAGCTATAACAGGCATTTTTCATAAAGAGCGAGCCGTAGGGTACACTATGGACTTTAGTTAACAATAATGTGTCAATACAGGCTCATTAATTATAACAAATGTATCGTGCTAACGCAAGATGTTAATAGGGAAAGGAGGCTTGTAGGAGGCATATGGGAACTCTGGGTACTTTCCATTTAATTTTTCTGTAAATCTAAATGGCTAAATAAAGTCTATTATTTGAAAAAAATCACTGTAATCATATTGATAAAATTTTGCACCACAACTTTTTTCACAGAATTATACTATGAGCACTTTCACTATCACAGTCTTTATAACTATCATTTACAATAAACATAATTACTGCATTATGATGTGATCATTCTCCTATTATATGACCTTTACGATATTTCCAAATTTTTGTTATTATAAAACATTTTCACCTGAACAAAAAGTTTTTCATTTATATTTATTTATATATGCTTTATTGTTATAATTACTATAGATTCCTAGAGGTGGAACAACTGAATCAAAGCATCATTTAAAATTTTTGTTTAATATATATATCCTATACACATTGATAGCAATATATATATGTACATATATATGTATACATGGTTCCATCTCTATCCCCAAACTTACTTCCCAAAAATATAGATTTTTATACACATATATTTTCCCAACATTTTGTTATAAAACATTTTCATATAGAGAAAACTAGAAAATTGAATTTAAAAAAAGATACTTTCAAATATACTCTTTTTCAAAGGTCACACATATTTTAACTGTTCATTACTACAATACTAAATATTATATGTATTATAAAATGTTTTTCTATTACTTACCTTTGAAGAATATCTTTTAACACACCAAAATACACCAGAATTAAGGCGACACGCATTTTCAACTAAAAAGCGCTTAAGAAATATAATTCATAAAATCATCACACTCTACATTCCTATCTTAAGTGCCTATGAAGCCGTTATACAAAAGGACAGGGCATGAATAGGTAAGCAGCACATTTACCTCTGTACCAACTGATCTGCATGGTAATATTTTCCATCAATAAGTATCTGCACATCGATTACATGCTGGCGTAAAAGGTTCTCACATTCAAGTATAAAGCCGGCGATTTCTGCTTCGTTCTGAAACTGCACCCCTGATTCTAATCTTTTAGCATCCTGTATTTTAAAAGAAGTCAATATTAATTTTGTGAAACAAAGCTTCAAATGTAAAACTGGATATATGGGAACACAAGACCACTTAGGTTCTCTGTTTTCCCTTTTGGTTCAAAAATATGTTTTGCCTTTGTTCACTGTCCCTCAATAGAGCAAACAGTGCTCATAATCTTTAATAAACTTTACATTCCAGTATACAAAAATACCAAGAATTGACCAGATGTTATGCAAAATTTAGTTCATCCAAATGCACAGACCCCTCTCCCACCATCCCAATGCCTCCTAAAATTCACTTACAGACTGAAGAGCGTTTCGAGCAAGTATCAATTTGTCTTCGCAGATGACACTGTCCCTTTGAACTCGGTTGGCAATCTGCTGCAACATTTCCAACCTGAAAGAAAACAAAAGAAGATGCAGTTTCTACCTTTGAAGTTGCAGAGTTCACAATCACTGAAAAAAGCTGCCCCCCAAAAAGTCCCACACCAGTGATTCGATACCTGTGTCCATCAACGGATTCATTGCCGAAGCTAATGCAGGAGTTAATCAGTGTCGGCCCACAATGAACAGAGAGAAAATTCTCATTTGAATCAAGGCTGGTTCGAGTGCTGGTAGTGTTACTAAACACAGAATCACTACTGTGGTAGCTATAACTACTGCTGTGCATTTTTATTCCTGAAATGATATTCTTTCTTGACCATTGAAAGTAGACTAAAAAGTAGGTCTGCAAAAAGCTCGACTTCTAACGGTGAAAGGCGGCAGCTGAATGTTCCGGGTTGAACGGCTCCTTAAATATATGCTCCAACATGCATATTCAACACACAGTGAATAATATGCTGATAACTATTCAAAAGAATCTCCCCTAAAGCCATGCGTTTGCTAGCTGAGGTTTGCCTTTTGTAGCTTGCACTAAAGCCCTACAAGTATGGGCAAGGCAGGCTGATGGGGCGTCACTGAAAAAAACTGGCCAAATATTTTCACCAAGTGTCATCCAGTTGCAACCACCTAAAAAACAACTGAGGTGCCTCGCCGAAGCCCAGGTACAATTAGTAAAAGTTATTCAGGCAACAGCAATCATCAGCTAAAAAACCACAACTATTCAATTACAGCCTGACTTTTATAAAGGGCCAGGTCCATCTTAAACAACACAAGGCTAAACGCTGGCGTTTATAAGCATGTATAAACAAATTTGTTTGATGAGAAACAAAGTACATTCCCGTTTTAACTACCTTGTCCTTTCTTTGTTAGATTAAATTAACTGGAGACTGACCCATTTACCTTTTGTTATATGACATGCTCTCAGGAATGTTACTCTAATCTCCCTACAGTTACTTTATATTTTTAAAAGCCGAAGTTCGAAGTAGAATATCGATGCAACGCTTGCGAATTTAATTAGTCTGTGCTTGTTTTTCCTTTCCTGGAAAAGAGTCCCTCATTTGTCTTCTACACACTCCTATGCCACAAAGCTATTATCTGCAATATATAGTTAATGCCAAAAAACTTGTTGCATCAAGAAAATTGAAAGTATTTATCCAAACAAGCTCCTGAATATTTTCCTACCCCCAACACTACAAAGCGAAGCTCGCTTCTCCACTTTCAAAGCTGTTATTTTCTTTTCAGAAGGCAAGAAAGGGGAAATTTGAGAATGCCACATCAAGTATAGTTAGTAAGCAGAAAATCTCAAAATAATATCAGCACCTAATGTTTATTAAGCAATTATTACGTGCCTGGAAGTTAACTAATCATTTTACCTACATTACCTCACCTCATACTCATAATCACCGAATGCGGTAGATACTATTACATCCTGTTTACAATGAGGAAACTGAGGCTTGGAGAGGTTAATAAACTTGTCTAAACTGACATGGCTTGCAAGTTGAGCAAATAATTTAATCCAGGACTGACTGATTGCTGGACCTTGAACTCCTAACCACTGCATTCTTTTATTAACATGTATTAAAATCCAGCTACTATTCTGCTGACTAAAAATCAACTCTGTATTCTTTTTTAGTAGACTTGCCATTACTTCAGATGATTAGCTTAGTATCTCTCTAGTCGCCTACAAATGCCTCCTCTGTAGAAGGTCCATCAGTGCATTTCAAGTTTATTTTGGTTCCCATGATCCAGTTATGTTGATATAATATTATGCTTTAACAAGAGTGTGATCAGTAATTTAATAAAAGACTGATAAGTTAGACTTGCTCTCATGCTGTCAGTGCTTTATTTCATATTTCAACAACGCCGAGGTCAAGTGTGGAGCACAGAGAGCGTGAGTATCCTGAGCGCCTCTCCATGCGCCAGGCCCCGTGTTAAACATTCGCAACACAAGGGGCGGTGAAAACAAGTTTGTCTCCACATTCTTGGAGCTCATAACAGTGGAACAGGTATAACCCTTAATCAAACGATCACAGAAATAAATATAAAATTACAACTGAGGTAAGCGCCACAAAGGAACAATACACGTAAATATGGGAGTTATAATAAACAAGACATCTGAACCAGCCTAGGAGACCATGGAAAGTTTCTTGAGGAAGTAACATTGGAGCCAAGATCTGAGAATGATTAGGAGAAAAGAGGGGGAGAATGAAATAGACTTCCCTGCCAAAAGAGCAGAGGGTTGCAGACCTCCTGGGTATGGAGGAGGGTGGGACCTTGGCACGTCGGAGCTCCCAAGAGACAGCCAGTGTGGCTGCACGCAGGGCAAGGAGGGTGTGTGTGGGAAAGGCTGAGAGGTGGGAGCCCCTGCCCCTGTGGAGCTCACAGCTAATGAGGAACAGAGATTCCAACTCCCACTAGGCTGTGAGGAAAGGATTAGAATGAGACAAATGCATCCAACAAGTGTCTCCTGACGCACCTTCCAGGGCCACTGGGTATAGTGGGAGAGACAGAGTGATGAATAGTCGGTGATGATTTCATGGAACAAATGCATTTGTAGAAGTTGTCTGAAAGGGAATTAACCTGATATTTACTGATTGTTTTCTGGAAGTCACCTCACTACTCTTTAAAGGGAGGCAGACTAGACTCTGGTTTCCATTGCCCCGAAGAAAGAGGGTCATAGCCAAAAATATAAGAAACAAATAATTATTGACCTATAAGGTTCCAGATCCAGGCCCTGTTGATATAAGTCAGTTTGAGAAATTGTCCTGGGTTATCTGGTAGGTTTTAAACCTGTAATCACATTATCAGATGAGACTTCACACACCAACCCAGCCTATCAGGTCCTTTTTGAACATTACTTCACTGATTTAATCCCTCAAATCTCTTACAAGAGTTCCTAGATAAGAAAATGAAGCATCAGAAAGACTGAATGACTTATCCATGGTCACAAAGCCAAGGAAATGGAAAAGGTAAATGTTGGTGCTAGGTGCTCTTGGCTCCAAAACATAAGTTCTTTCCATGAGAACAAAGAGACCACCACCCCCGTTTCCATGGCAGAAAGAACTCAGCTTACCTTTCTACCTCTGGACGAAGGGCCTTCTCCCTCTCGAGCATGGCAATGATGAGCTTCCCCCACTCTTTTTCTATGTCATTTGGATGATAACCTTGAAGGAGTTTGATGCGTCCAAATTCTATCCAAATCTTGAGAACACACAAAAAAATTAATGCAAAACAAATATGTAAAAATAAATAAATGAATAATGATTATAGTTGACAATACAAGGAAATGTCTGCTTACCTCTAATAATTTATATAAACGTTTGATTTTTGATTTTTCTGTCTCCTTTGGTGGAATTTCTGTTTCTTTAAACTGTAAATACTGATTGTAAAGTGCCTAAAATGAAAGGGAAAATAAATCAATGCTCCAACTTCAAAGACCTGTTTTCTTTAGGGCGTAACGTTAACACTTCAAATGCTACTGACTGTGTGTGTCATATACATTCTGTGGAATTCCTTTATAAAATCGATACTCAAGGCCTATACCGATTGCCAGCTAGTTGGCAACCGGGTTACATAGGACTTGATGAGGGCGTAACTACTGATGTGAACCGTGACTCAGCAGGTGCCACACAGGTATCTGGATAATAATAAACCATGGTAGTGCTTACTATGGCTCTACTAAGTCTCTCATCATACAAACAAGAAAACACCTCCTTTAAAGTTAAATGTACTTTCCAACTGTGGCAAATTAGCTTTTGGAAAAATAATCTGATACAATTTCCATAAAGGGGGGGGGGGGGGGGACCCAAAACACCTGTTCTTGTCTAGTCCATGGATCTATCCTTGAAAACAGGATTTTTATCAGATAGATAAAGCTAAAATTGGGGGTCAATGTCCCACTGGCTAAGTTAAACAGATCTCTTAGTAAACAAAGGTAGATATCAATGGTTATGGCTTTATTATAGATATTTCAACCATATAATTAAATTATTATCTAGTTTGCAGATACTAATTTTGAATCTCATTATATGTACTAAAAAGGACCTTCATAAAATTATGTAGATAAAACATCTCCATATTTAATAAGTATATACCGATTATTTCATCCTGGTTAATGCTGTTTTAAAAAAAGTCCTTTTAATCTTCAGGCAGACACATTTCTGAAGAACTCCATTCAATGTTTTGCCGGCTAATAAAATTACTAGCATTTTCCCCATATATGTTTTCTTTTTTATATTACATCCTATCCTAGGCACCAGCAAGTAACCCTGGGTAATCAGTCAAATGTTTTCCGAAACTTTAAGAATCTGCATTAATCAAAAGCCAGTACAAATTTACCCAAGTGTCTGGACAATATGAATCCATTTGGAAATAATTTGCGTTTGAAATCTGAAAATTGTTTTGAGCTTAGGACACAATGTTTCAAGACAAGCACCAAATACCATTACAGGCTAAACACTGTTCGTGGTAGACATGGTGACAGAAGAGGGAAATTGTTCTGGCCCTGGAAAGGTTTACATCCACATAGGGAGACTTCACACAAACAACTCTAGAACACTTAAAAAGCATTGTATCAACACACGCCAAGTGACTTTGTGCCAAGGACAAACCCCCTGTGGCAATGTGAATGAAGGGCTGCTTCACAGATGTTCTGTACCGATACGTGAACACAGTGAAGAACTTGACTAGGGCCCACTCTGGGTCATTAAAGTTTTTGTGACTCCAGCATGATCATGAAAACAAAGCTTATAATTCAAGGACTTAGACTTTGCTGTTAATATTCACAATGTCCATTTCTTGAAAGAAAGCGGAGTATTTTGCTATTACAAATCCTAATATACAAAATGAGATAACACATTCTCCAATTAAGTTTCTATATCTATAATGTCCTTTATATTTCTATAATGTCTTTGCCTCAAAGAGTTAGACCTGTTTTTTAGTAGTAGCAAATGTTTTACTAAACCATGAATTCACTTATACTGGAGGTGAGATATGTATTTTAAATTCATAGTGAAATACAGTATGGACCTCTTGCTATACAAAAGAAGCCTCTGAAGCAGTTTTTAACAGGCACACTCCCAACCATGGTCACCCTTGTGCAAGCTTCCCAGGGTCCCTCCTACCCCAGCCATCTGGTGGGCTCCAAGCATTTCCCACGCACCAAGAACAATTTGGCAAGGTCACTTCCAGAGACTCTCTCAAACCTTAAAACTCTCAATTCAAAGCGAAGGGATTATAAATTTCTTAAAGATATTTTTGCTATTATGTTTTAATTACTAATATTTACCTCCACTTTCTAGGTATAATAGGGAGATGAGTACATTTTTAAAAATGCCTAATTATTAGTGTCTTGCCAAGGGCAATTTTGTTTGAACTTCTAAATAATGGAATTACCCTGGCCAGGTAGCTCAGTTGATTAGAGCATCATCTGGATACGCCAAGGTTGTGGGTTCAATTCCCAATCAGGGCATATTCAAGAATCAACCAATGAATGCATAAATAAGTGGAACAACAAATTGATGTTCCTTTCTCTCTCTCAGATCAATCAATAAATAAAAACTTAAATAAGAGAATTATTACAGCATTATTTAAGAGTGTAATAATCAAGTCAATCCCACTTAACTCTTGTAGTGCCACTGACCTTTAGTTCTACAGGGTTATTGGGAAATGTTCTCTCGGACATTGTGGTCACATGGTGTCGAATCCACTGGATGAGGTAGTTCACCATATTCTGGTATTCAATCCACTTGACTTCAACATCCTAGAACAATAAAATGACAGAAAGGGCACACGTCTGTAGGTAGCAACATTCACATCTAATACAGTTTAATCGGCGGTCATTCTGTGAATTTAAATATCTTTAAGCCTGACAGAGAGAGCTGGCTAAATGTTTTCTTACTCGCCATGCAGTCCCAATCCTTTCCACATAGACAGCTTAAAGGCAGGCTATCAACATCTGACCCTAAGACTAGCTGATGCCTGCCAATCCGAGCCTGAGACAGCGGCTGCCTGGGCCGTGTCGAGGGGGGCTCTGAGGCAGCATCTGAGCACTGCAGAAAAGACTTCCACAGTCAGCCTGCCAGGGGCTCAAAAAGGGGGAATGATAGGGGATATAAGCCAAGTTAGCTGCCACTCTGCCAACCTTTTAGATCTAGGTCCACTGTATGTATGAAACTCAAAAGACCTAATTAAGAAACTAGACAGGAATGAAACCTACAGAAAACGTGTGTGGTGAGATTACTCAAGTACTAGTTTAGCAAACTTTTTAAAAATGGAGGAAACTGGAAGGCTGTCAACTACTATATTCAATTAAGTATTTGATGAGTGCTCATTATGTTCAAAGCATTGTGCTAACCGTTGTAATAAAAATATAATGCTTTAGGACATAATAACTATTATCAAAGAGTTACTGTCTAGATGTGGAAACAAGAGAGATTCAAAATATGAACATCTGAACAAAATGAAAAGCAGTATTTAATTGTGTTGAAATAACTGGTAGTATATGCTAGAAGTTGAGATAAGAATCAGGTAAGCAAAAGTGTGCCTAAAATGGTCACTACAGGCTTCCTGGGAGACACAGTCCCCCTGAGCAGTTCTGAAACTTCCCATAAGTAATTGTTGGTGGGGGGCAGAGAGGAGTGGATAAAAGATAGGGGAGTCCCAAGTGAGTCAGGACTCTAAAATAGAAATGCCCTGGCTACCAGCAAACAGTTCCTGTTGAGATGTCATAAGCTAAAAATGAAGACAAGCAGAATTAATACATGCAGAATTTTGAATGTCAGAGTATCTAGATTGGATTTAATCCTGGAAGCCATACGGAGCCACTGAAAGTTTTTAAGTTAATTTGGCGACAATGTGCAGTTGATGGGAAGAGAAAAATATAGGAGATGGAAAACCATGAGAAAGCTATCATCCTGGTTCTAGTGTGAAGAGATTAGAGTCAGGAATGGGATGGAGGTATTGAGACAATAAAGCAAGGAATGGCCACAAGAAACATTCCCAAGCAACACTCAACACTGAGTCCTTGGAGAACTGCATTGAATCAGAGGAGATGAACAACCTTCGGGATCAAAAGGACAGATAAGACCTTTGAGAGAAAGAGCCAGAGGAAGAGAATGGAAATCAGTCTAAACAAGGAGGGTGGGAAGAGATTAATTGGGGAAGAGTCAACCAAAGAATTTTCAGGCACATATGCATAGTCAGTGGACACAGACAATAGTGAGGTGGAGGCCTGGGATAAGGCGGGAGCTGGGTGCAGCAGGGAAAGAGGGGAGAAGCAGGGGACATCTGTAATACTCTTAATAAAAATAAATTTAAACAAAATTTTTAAATGACAACAGCCAACACAAAAAACAAAACAAAATAAAACAAAACAATAGTATACAGAGGTGAAGTAAAAGACCAAAAAAGAGAGCTCACCAAGATGAGCTCCTAAATCTTTAAAGTAAAAATTTTTAATGGTATCTGCAAGGAGGAGGGGAGAAGCCCAAAATGAGGGGTGCTCATCCTCAAATGCGTAACACGTAATAGGGTTTCCTGTCTCTTTCAGAAATGCATAAGCACTTGTTAGCATGACCACTAAAAAATGTATGATTGAACTGAATTACACAAACCTTTGGCAAATTGTGGACTAATAAAGAGTCCAAAGCTATGTGTCAGAGACCTTTCCCTGCTTACAAAGGAGCTCTGTTAATTTGGCAGAATAAATAACCTTCCTCTGGGTCTCACTGTTAAAGCAAAGAAACAATACCAAACCAGCTTCTCTCTTGGGATCATATGAGTTAATAAACTTGACAGTGACTTCAAGTATGAGATAATCTATACAACTACATCAAATAGAGGAGCTGTAAAATAGTAGCAAGTTAAAAAATGAAAATCTCCAAAATTCAATGGTTTATAGCTATTATTTATGAAATGACAAGTAACTCTGAATATCAGCCTACTTTATGACACAGAACACATTTTTTGTTATATTTCAATTTTAATGGTGGAATGGAACCATTAAAATGCACGCAGTATCAGTTTAATAAACAGCATATTAACTCAAGTTCTGTTAAAGATATTTGATATTTAAGATAAAAAACACTATCAAAAAATTCAGTGAACTGGGAAACTGGGTGTTGCTGAGTCAGAAGCTTCTAGAATGGAAGAAATCAATACTTACATTTGCACCGATTCCTTCACCACCTTCAGGGACTTTGGGAAATGCATCATAGAGAGATGACACATACGTTATTACTGATTTTTCATCAGGAGAGGAAACATCAACATCTAAAAGCAGCAACATATATTATTTCAAAATGTTGACAGATTGCTTTTGATCAAACCTTCATGCCAGTTCACATCTAGTCAAGACAACAGCTCACCTTCAGGATCCAGAAGTCTGATAACACCAATTTTTTCTGCTACATAAAAAGCATGCTCTAAATTTGCAAGGTTGCTTTGAACAGCAACAGTATTCATGTCTATCAGGTCCGGCCTAGGAAAAAAATGCATGTGATTAATTACATTTTCTCACGTGACAATTCAACATTGTATTTACATGTGTACCTATTTATATAGCAACTGCTGCAACTATGAATACTAAGCCTGTGCTGAGGATATTTTCATCAAACATTGCTTCTCTCAGAAACTTGTTTGGCAAAGGCCAAGTGTAATGAGGAAAATATAAAAATTTGAACATATGTAACTTTTGGCAAGGCCTACAAATCCCTCATAATCAGAATCTACATGGATATCTTTCTCATTCAACCTACGTAAGCTCCACTACTCAACAGCATCCCTCCAACCCAACCAGCATCCTCTCAATGTTTCTCCCCACACAAAAGCTTATATTCAGTTCAAAGCCAAGCCCAGGGCATTCCCCCATCCAGGGTGTCATTCCCCTCACTGTCGTCTTCTCCAATCCTATGCATTCTCCAAAGCAGAGGCCAAGCCCCCCTCCTCTGTGGAGCCCTCACTCATCTTCCCGGCTCTCCGTTTTCTCTCTCTATTTCCTGAACTCCTAATGCTCCTGGGCCTGGGCCAGTCAATTTGGCATTTAGAACAATCACATACTTCCTTGCCCTACGAATTCAGTGTTTAATGTGCATGCACATCTTGTTTCTCCCGACTGGTCAATGTCAAATACCATATGTTAATACACATTTGTATTCTATCGTTCCGCTGAGATAAAGAGTGGCATACACTTGTTAGACATTCAAAAAACACCTGCATATAAGTCGGTAAACAGGTTGGTTAGAAATTTCAACCATTAATAACTAAATAAGCAAAGTTTGTATCCTCACAAACATGTATGTTTGCACATACACACAAACACACATGCTCACACCTCAGACTTCATCTCTTTCTAATTTGTGAGACTTACACAATACTCTTAACCACAGGGATACTTTGAAGCTATCTCTATTTGTATGAGACAAGAAAAGACTTCTAAAATCCTCCTTAAATTAGGAGGCAAAATATGGCAGTTGGAAACTTTACTCAAGGCCAGAAGCCAGTCAGGAAACTTTCATCTCAAAAATAAAGCATGAGCCCTGGCTGGTGTTGCTCAGTGGTTAGAGCATCAGCCCACCCACCAAAGGGTCGTGGGTTCGATTTCTGGTCAAGGGCAGGTACCTGGGTTGTGGGTTCAATCCCAGACCCAGTCAGGGCAAATGCCAGAGGCAACCAATCGATGTGTCTCTCTTACATCAATGTTTCTTTCTTTCTCACCCCCCCCCCCCACCCACCCATTTCCCCATCCCTCCCTTTCACTCTCACTAAAAATCAATGGGGGAAAATATCCTCAGGTGAGAATTAACACACACAAAATAACAAAGCATTAAAAGAATGCAGACACAAATGTGAAAACAGTAAAGCCTTCAAAAAGAATGGCACCCAGTCCCAAAGTCACTGAGTTAGAACCTGTTTATCAACTTCTAAGAGAAGGCTCTCTATTCCACAGATCTTCCTGTTCCACACTTGGGGAACCACAGAAGAGGGGAGGGCTCAGAGGCAGAGTGGGACAAGTGAAATGCAAATTATTTTGAATACTACTTGGAAGACTGTCTACATGAGAAACTCTCTGAAAATATACCATTAATCTTATGAACGTAAACAGCAATTTGTACTCCTATGTTTATCTGATAAGAAAGCAGACTTCCAAAGAAATCTAGTTACACTTTTACAGCTCTTTGACGTGTTCATTACCTTACACTACAGCCACCATTATCTACCTACATGTTTCCTAGGAAATTATTTGTTTTTTACGTGCCACCAATTTGATCACTGAAAAGTGGTCCTACAACTATTATAGAAACAATAAATCCACTGACAACAATAGAAGAGTTAAACGACATACCTCTAGGAATAACATTTTTTATTCACACAGAAGCTCTTTTTTTTCCACATAGACCCATTCTGAAGAATCTGCCAACTTCAAGATTACTAAACTGGTGTGTGTAACAGTCTAGACAAAAACAAATATCTAAAGTTCAAAAAACTGCTTTGCTTCCATAAAGTTCACACATTTTGAAAAAATGAAAACTAGCCTTTCTGAGTTTGCCAAATCCCCCAACAAGAAAGAGCATGTTGTTCCGCCAACCCTGCCCTTAGCAAGGGACGTGAACACTGAGTAATCCCAGGCAGAATGAATCAAGTCATTGAAGAAGCGAGTTTTTGAGTAAGAGAATAAAACATAAAGCTTCCTTCTGAATGACATAGTCATTTCAGCACAAAAGCAGCTGTATAATACGTGAGTTTGGATAAGTCACCTCTTTATCACGTATTTAACACTTTAATGGAACAAAAACTGAAACGGTTTTCCTCCATTAAAAAATTGCAGTAGACAGAATTAAGCAAAAAGTGAAAACGGACAGCATTTTAAAACCACTATGAAAAAGTAAGAGCCTGAAAGTTTTCAAAATCCTACCCGTTTCCTAGTCACCTCCTAAGGGCCTGGGTGTTTTTCGTCTGCGATCTGCTTTGCCCCTATTTATCTGGGGCTTCCAGAAGAGGCCCGTGCTGTGACCTGTCTACCTTCTTCCTTTCTTCACAGCCTCACTGGGATGATATAACCTTTCAAAACTTCAGCTACTTTCTACATAAAGAAGATGGATTTCACCTTTTTGTGTGACATTAACAGGAAATTTCATTCCCATCTCAAGTCTGACTAACCAAAGGCTACACTACACTGTCATGTGCAGAAGGCAGCAACCGTGTTCCTGGATTAGTTTAGACAGTGAAGCACTAACTATCCTGATTTCCTTAATTCCTGGAAACCTTTAAAAATCACACAACATAATCCTCTGTCACCTAAAATAATATATACTAGTCTTTTTATGGAAAAGAGGCAATTCGAACTCTTACCTGATTATTCTATAATAATGCAATCTTTTCTGAATGACTCAATCATCATGGATTGCAATTTTTAAAAACATATATTTATAGGCCACCTTTTTAAAAAATTAATTCTCACCCTGAGGATAATGTTCCATTGATTTTTAGAGAGAGTAGAACTGAGGGAGGGGGAAAAGAGAGAAAGATCGATAGGAGAGAGATATACTTCGATTGTTTGCTTGGGGCCAGGGATCAACCTGCAGCCCAGATATGTGCCCTTGACCAGAGATCAAACGCATGACCCTTTGGTGCGTGGGCCGACGCTCTAACCACTGAGCAACAACCGCCAGGGCTGTAGGCGGCCTTTTTTCTATAATTTATTAAAAACAACTTACAAAAAATAAAAATATAATAACATAAATTTTAAATTAGAAGTATAAAATGAAAACAGGCCATAAGATGAAGTTTAAAATGAGGGAAAAAAGAACAAACCACTTATATGCATGCTTAGTGCCCTTAATTTGCTCCAAAAATATAAGACAAAAAGGTACCAAAAGAAAAAATGGCTGTTACAATATAAAATATTTTTGGATAAAAGTAATGCTTACCTTGCATACAGCACTCATCTTAAAAAAAGTATTCTCCTAGACAAAATAGGTATGTATGCCCACATGCATATATACATACATACATATATACTTAAATACACATGCATCCATATGTGTACATGTATATGGAAACATATATATGTAATATTAAGATATCCACACTGACAGATAATCAAGCTAGAGGACATTAAAATTGCATAAGAAATTTTTTTGGCCCGGATGGGCGTGGTTCAGTGGTTGAGCATCGATCCAGGCGATCGGGGTTCGATTCCCGGTCAGGGCACATGCCCGGGTTGCGGGCTTGATCAATGACTCTCTCATCATTGATGTTTCTATCTCTCTCTCCCTCTCCCTTCCTTTCTCTGAAATCAATAAAGATTTTTTTTTTTAAATTTTTTTTTTGGTATAGACACTTCACAGTGCTTTCTTTCCTCAAACACTTTACGAGTATTTTAGCTCACATGAGCGTTAGATACGATTCTGGGGAAAAATGTGACTATAGTTAATAGTACTGTATTGCATATTTGAAAGTTGCTGAGAGTAGATCTTAAAAATTCTTATCACAAGAAAAAAATTTTGTAACTATGTGTGATGACAGATGTTAACTAGACTTATTGTGATGGTCGTTTTGCAGTATACACAAATATAGAATCATTACTTTGTACGCCTGAAACTAATATGCTATATGTCAATTATATCTCAATTTATTAAAAATCTGCAATACTATCAGATGATTGTTACAAGACAAACACAAAACAGACATACACACTAACGTGCCTCCTGAGGCAGTGACCCTTTTAACTCTTTTCCAGTGTTGATTTTTATTGTTTAAATCTAGGGGAAAAGAACACATTTAGGGTTGGGGGTAGGGACATTGCATGTTAGCCCAGCTCTGGAATACATTGTAAATGATGAAGTCTGGAAAATACAGCATTTGATAACATTTCTTTAAATCAAAATCAAAAGCACTTAAATTTTGTGATTTGAGGTATATGACCATCTGGAAGGACAGTGGGAAACAATGCTCTTTCTCAATTAACAAAGGAGACAATAGCAAGAAAAAGAGTGGTGGCTAGGAGCTGGGGGAGGGAGAAAATGGGGAGGTTTTGTTTTTTTTAAACATATCTTTATTGATTTCAGAGAGAGGAAAGGAGAGGGAGAGAGAGAGAGAAACATCAATGATGAGAGAGTCATTGATTGAGCCCACAACCCGGGCATGTGCCCTGACCGGGAATCGAACCCCGATCGCCTGGATCCTAGGTCGATGCTCAACCGCTGAGCCACACCCGGCCGGGCAGGAGTTATTTTTTAATGGATATATTGTCTCAGTTTTGCAAGATGAAAAGAGTTCTGGAAATGGATGGCAGTGATAGTTACACAACAACGTGAAGGTACTTAATGCTACTTTACTGTATACTTAAAAATGATTAGGGTGATAAATTTTATGTGATGTGTATTTTACTACAATTTAAAAAAAAAATTAAAGACAACTTTTACATATTTGAGAGTAATGGCTATATTGACGTGAAAAAAGTTAAGGATGTGATTCAAGTGTCCTGCAATTTAGTCATAACTTGCTCTCTGCTTACCTTAGAACACTAATCCAGAAACCTGTCTCAGTTCCCTTCCACAGAAAATGAAAATCAGCAATGACAGAAAATCAGGAATTCTAGAATTCCAGTCACCCCTAGGAGCATGTGGAAATGTGTGGGGATAAAGGAGGGGCATTTGGGGCTCCTGCTGCATAAGGTTTGAAGAACCTAACTGATTTGCCCAGGGACTCAAGACGGAATTCATGTGAAAGTACTTGTGAAACTTAGTATAAGGAGCAATGTAGACACGTTATAAAGAAGCAGATATTGGCATATAAACAGTGTAAAGAAAATATAATCAGAGAAGGCAGAACTTGGTGCTTTGGTATGCTAATTATAAATAATTCTTCCCAGTCAACAAACTAGCAAGTTCGCTCTTTTTCTTCATATTTAATAAGCTTCTACCATATGCCCAGCTGTAAGGCACTTAGGATATACGCACTGTGTATATGGAGAGGTCAAGGCTCCAAAGGGAGCTCGGGAGTAAACCAGGAGAAAACCCGGTGGAGAGAACCCAGGTAGAGGGAGGGCAAAGGCATGCATGTGCTCTGTGCCTGGAGGGAGCATGAGTACAGTGATGCCATTGTAATTAACCTAGTTATTAATAACAGGAAAGAAGCAACGGGAAAGCCAAATATTGTAGGCATGTCATTTAGACAGCTTCACCAGGAAGCTAAAGCTTTATACTCCCCAGGGAGCCATGGGCCTATTCCCCAAAGATCGAAGAGCACTGGGGGAAGGGACTGGACAGAGGGGAGACAGACACATGCTCAGTAAAGTTGCAGGGGGGCAACAAAGATGCTTGCTGTCAGTCACACCTGGAAACAACAGGTCATTGGCCAGGATGGGTGTGGCCACTGCAAGGGCACTAAATTTGGGATATTTAATCCCCTAAACAAAGGAGTTAGCTCTCTTGGCTCTTGGCAGCCCTTTTGGGCTCTTGTGTGCTAGGGTGCTCTTACACTCTTGGCACCCCGGGACTCTTGTTGCAGGAGGTGTCCTCTCTTGGCTCCCTTGCATTCACCCCCATGGCCCACAGCCATGTGGACCCCACACACAATGGACCAATGGACTGCAACTAGCGTGATGCTGAACTGGACCCGGCTGCAAAATGGAACAGAAACTCTGGACGCTGGCTTTGCTTCTAGCTCTACTGAAGCCCCAACTACACTTCTTCCAGGAATGGATTATGGTAAATGGGATTTTGGAAACCCAGGGATATAATTCCATGCAAATAAAAATCACTCATCCTCCCGTGCGAGTCTCAAAAAATTCTTTTTCTCAGGATATTGTAAGGACACCACCCCCAGCACTCAGCGGGGAAAGGGGTCCCCCACTTCCACCGGTAACACAAGGAGACCAGTGCACGGGCGAGGAGCCAGCTGCAAGGGGCACACGGTGAGAGATGAGGCTAGGTGGACGACAGGGGCCGAGGCGACGCAGAACCTCATGAACTTCTGCAAAGGTTTTGGATATTTTTACAAGAACTATAGAAAACCATTAAAATGCATTGGGGGGGGGGTATAAGAGATGAAATGATCAGATCTGAGGTCTGATGGAGAAGCCATTTAAAGTGGTAAAAGCATTCCCCCAGAATCCAGGCAGGAGACCACACTGACTTGCAAAAGAACGTGGTAGCAGTGGGAAGAAGTGAACAGGCCGGGAGGCAGCCGAAGGCCAAATCCACGGAACGGAGCTTTATAACACCGGTTACAGCAACAAGGGGCGTAGTCACAGATGAGGGTCGACACAGAGAGAAAGCTGAACAGGCAGCCGGGCAAACTCCCTACCCTGAAAGGGGTGGAGTCTGCAAAGGGCCCTGAGCGGGAGCAGCCCCAGAAACAGGAGGAAAAGCCAGGGGAGTGTCGCTCTACAAAAGCCAGAGAAAAACAGTATTTCCAGAAGAAAGGAGTAGTTAAGAGAATCCAATACTGAGAAGTCAGAAAGATGAGATTTGAGCCTGGCCGGGCGTGGCTCAGCGGTTGAGCATTGACCTAGGATCCAGGCGATCGGGGTTCGATTCCCGGTCAGGGCACATGCCCAGGTTGCCGGCTCGATTCCCAGGCGGGGGCGTGCAGGAGGCAGCCCATCAATGACTCTCTCATCATTGGTGTTTCTCTCTCTCTCTCTCTCTCTCCCTCTCCTTTCATCTCTCTGAAATCAATAAAAAATATATTTTAAAAAAAAAGAAAGATGAGATGTGAAAAATGTCCAAGGAATTCAGCCACATAGCAGTCACTCATGAGCTTAGAAGTGTTTCGGTGGATTACGGTGCCAGAAACCAGATTAGAGTGGGTTGAGGAACAAGTATGGAGCAAAGAAATAAAAATGATGGAGTGTATGGACTCTTTAAAGAAGCCTGGCTTTAAGGAAAGGACTGATAAAAGGCAGCAGGTGGAAAATAAGCGAGGGGCTGGGGGCGGGTTACTGTCTGCTGTTTTATTAACAAAGAGGTTCCAATGAGCTTCAAGTGCAATAAGAAAGATCTGTCGAGAGAGAAAAGTTTAATATAATGAGAAAGAAGGTTTGGGGGGCAATGGCTGAGATGGGATCCAGGACATGGGAGTTGGGGGACAGGCTTTGGGTAGGTGGAGAGAAGCCTCTTCTGTTAACAGGGGCTAGGATGGATACAGACGAAGGGAGGTTTGTCTCCTTGGTAGCAAAAAGAAGCACTACACTGGCTGGCTTCAGTTTTCTCTGAGAGCAGGAATTGAGGCCATCAGTTAACAGTGAGGGAAGGAAAGGTGGTGAGAGGGAGAGAAAAGGTAAGTTAATATGAAAAGAAAAAGACTGCCTGGTGAGAACCACTAGAGGTTGGTAACCATGAAGTCAGAGTGAAGCCCATCTCCCTGAAGTCTAACATTCTCGGGTGTGTTTCATTGCTTGGGTGCAGGCACACACCAAGTAGATAGCTGGGCTCCTACGGGTCAGGATTTCCCGGGAAATCAGTATACTCTCCGCAATTTGTAAGGAACTGCAAAGGATTCTGTGGAAGTTAAAAATATATACATATAAATGTGTGTGTATATATATATACTCCCTTTACCTAGAGATCAGTTTTAGAACAACCTCTGCACTCCTGAACACAATTCACCGACACACACAGATACATGAAGACACATATACCACTTAACATCTGCCCTTCAATAAATCACACAATAAAAATATTCACAAAATATGCCTCACTTATCCTACGATGGCACAGCAGTTGCCATAACAAATTCCTGAAGATGACTGTTTGGATTAAATCATGTTTGGGCTTAGCATATTCTTACTGTTCTTATTGGTGCAAAAAACATCTCACCTCCCCACCCCACCCACAGGGGAGGAAAAAAAGACCTGTAATATGGTTCTTCCTTCTCCTGCCCACACAAATAAATATGAACATGCAGGAGACCCACCCACAGTTGCATAACTAGGTGTAGACATTCCTGTATGCTCATATTTGGACACATATTGTTGAAAGAAACACAGCCAAGAGCTCCAAGGTGGCAACAAGCTATGAAGGTAATTTTCCCTTTTCTCAAAACTAGATGCCTGAGTTTATTTCAAACAATTCTTCCAATTTTTTTCTACAAACTGACTCTCTACTAACAAGGGAGAAAGCAAAGAATGAAAAATGCTGTAATGTACAGCAAGCTTGGAATCTCACAACCTCAGATATTAAAAGGTACTTGATAAACTATGATTCACTTTGCAAACAATCAGCTCCATAACAGCCTCGTAGACTTTAATAAACACAGAAAATAGTACTGATTTGGATAGTGTAGGTGCTCCTTCGCTACACACTTCCCACACCTCTGGCATTGTGATGGGCACTCTCTCAGATGTTATCCCAAGGCAGCCCCCACCGCTGACATTCTCTTTAAAAGATTAGATCACTCGGACTTGCCAACTTATTTGGCCATTTTCCCCACTAAACTCCTAGCATATACATGTTTAAACGAATAGCTTGCACTCCTGAACACAACAAGGTGTGGAAACACAGGTCTGCAATTTCAGCTCTAGCACATACTTTAAAAGCTGAAGAAAAATCAAAGGGCAAATTAAAATTGCTAGAATGCAATTAACAAATAAAGTAAGGGACTGTTTCTTTCTTAAAGGCATCATGGTGGGGGAAGAGTACAGAAGGGGTATAATATATCAATGCGACTCTTGGCACACAATTCAGACATAAGTCTTAGAGCCTTAAATGTAATATCCTTTGACCCAGCAATTCTACTTCTAGGACCTTATCCTACAGACACATTCTCACATCTGTGCAAAGACACATACAAAGTCCAATACAACACTTTTAAGTATCAAATAACAATGTCAATCAATAAGGTGTTATTAAATAAATTGTTACATCCATATAATAGCATACTATGCAGCATTTAAAAGAATAAGGTAAATCTATTTGTTCTGATATGGAAAGACATCTAAAATGAATTAAGGGGGAAAAAGAATGATGTAAAATAATATATATATTATTCTCTCATTTGTGTCTTAGAAAAGATTATATATGTATTCAAGGTTATGTGCTTATTAAACATTATCTCAATAAAGTTTACCCTTCCCTCAAAAAAGAAAAAATAGGTATTTGCACATGCATAGAAAAATTCTGGAAGAATATGAAAGAAATTTAACAGCAATTGCCTCGGGAATCGGGGGGGGGGGGGGGGTGATCACATTTCCATGCATACCCTTTTACTCTGTTTGAGTGTTTTATGTTAATGTATTTTCAGTTGGTTGCTTTTTTGTTTTTTTTAAATCACAGATACAAGAGAAAGTAGAACTGTGGCAAGGAATGCCTACTGTAGCAATGGCTACAAAATTCATCAGGCTTTCACGGTGAGGACAGCCAGGTGAGCCATCTTCCTATTATGGGCGGGTCACTTGTTCAGTTTTCTGACAAAAAATGGACTATGAGAATTTAGACTATTCCTTACCTCATATCTATAAAGAACTATTTCTTACAATAATAGAAGTAATATTATAGAAAATTTTTGTAAATTAATCTAGGAAAGAGACCCAGGAACATAAGTAGATATTTCCTCTACATGCCAAACTATATACCCAAAACTGCATGTAAAAATATACAGATACACTACAGTCACCAGATGTGGACACGAACTCATGCACCTGACTTGGATGCAGACGCATTACAAGCAGTGCATGTGAGCTCTCTAAGGATTTAAAATTGTCAATCACCTGGTTAGAAGTCAATCACCTATGCTCTCAGAGTTCAACAGTTTTGAGTTTACTTGGTAAGGGAAGTAAGCAATGTGATTTTGCCTCACAAACTAAAATACTTGTGACTTTTTTTTTACATGTGTACACACACACACACACACACACACACACACACACACACACACACACACACGGGTTCTGGAGCCAGAGGGCTGACCAGATTCTGAGGGATAAGAATCACCTAATCAACATTCATCCAACTTCCTACGGTAACATTTCAAACCCTGAAGGGCCTGCTCCCCGTAGTAAACCAGTCCAATCCAGTTTAGCTTGTAAGGTGTGACTGAAGCCAAGCATGTGGCTGAATCACAGGCCTCCAGGTCAGACTATTAAACAAGATGATTCTGACCACAGCCTTTCAGTCTAACCTTCCCAATTACAGCATCTTTAAACATTTAAAATAATGAAATATGACGGCCCCATTAAATTCTAATTCAAAAGGCAAACAATGAACAAAATAATTGCTACCTTCCCAACTACATACTCGGACAAGTGAAAAATCCCTAGCTGCCTAATTAGAACATATCTAAATGGTACGCTCCTTGGGTAATATATTTAAAACATGCTTATGAAAAGAATGCCAGGGCCCTTAAAAGAAGAGTTAATTAAGTGAATGGGATAAATTAAAAACAAGAATAGGACAAGCAGAAACTAGTAAACAGAAATAATCTCTCTCCAAAACAGCCCCGAACCCCCAGGCACTTTAGTCTTGACACACTTAGTATCTTTCCACATCGCCACCTTCGGTTCACAGGGCCCTCCTGCACACTCTGTACTACACTTTCTGGCCTGGGGGCCGCATTCATGTTCCTGCCTGCTCAGGCAAACATGTTTTCACAATGAGAGAAGCTGGGTGCTGCTGTTTTGGAACATGGCTTTCATCAGTGTTCTAGGGCAGATACCCACTTGGAGAAACTGATAAAGTAAGATAAGTCAGGAGGAGCTGAACTTCAAGCTGGAAGGCAGAGCTTTATTTCTCTCGGAAAGGAGAAAGTCCATTTTCCTGACGCCAGTGCACACTTAAAAACAAGAGCACAGGACTATCGGTGGAACCCTCTGCTGGTAGCACCTACCTCTGCAGAATGTGGACTACTGTGGAATTGTACTCCTCTGTCTGTCTTAACCCTTGGTGACTCATTAATCTACTAGTGTTCAGGGGATACTCCCAAATCCCTTGGCTATTGGTTCCCGGTTAATTCTACTTCACCCTCTCTTGCTTTTAAGCTACTTACTTATCAACTGCTTTTGCAACATCCTTTTGATCTAAGTCCATCAAATCCAGTCTTCCTAGTTATTCTTTTGAATGAAAATCAAGGCTAGGGGCAATAGTGAGGCGTATTTACCTAAGATCTCTTACCAACTGTGGTTTTCAGTGAAAAAATTAATATGCTTTAAAAGGTATGTGATGCTGAGCATGTTAATTACCTTTGGAGCCTCAGCTTTATAACTGAATAATGTGCTAATTTAATACATTGGTAAGATGGAAGGAGCGCCATCTATTTCGCAGGACTATGATCATTTTGAAAGCTACCATATAGAGAACACAGCTAGTCAGGAACTGATACATGATCAATATTCTGGGGTACCTACTATGTGACAGTTACTTTCCTTTTACTATCATGAGTCATTTTTATTGTATAGCATCTATGAATTAGTCTTATTATATAAATTTCTCTTCATTTTTATTTCACATAATTATTCTTTCAAGAAACAAATATTAGAAAAGTAAGTTTTCTATGGAATAGTTTAGAATAAATTATTAGTAAAGTACTGCTTACTGGGGTTAACACTCCATCTACTTTAAAAAAATCATATTCTATGTGGGAACAATAAAAATATGCTAGAAAATCCAAATTAATGTACTTGATTAATAATTTTTGACAGTATTTACATTAATACAAAATCTGAAGAATGCTATTACTTTGTTCCTATTTTCAGATCAATATTTCTAAATCTTTTTTTCCCATGATCATTCTCACATCAATGCCTATTTAATTTTTTTAATTAGACTTCTATTTTTTTAATTTATCTTTTTTGTTGAAAGTATTACAGATGTCCCCCTTTCCCCCTCCCCGCCACTGACTCCCTCCATTAGAACATATTATGTAGACAGAAATCTTAGTAAATAATTTTTTACAAATAATATTGGTTTGATTTTAGATGAAAAATATTATCTATTTTCCTTCTAATCTCCAGAGAAATCTTTCACATTCTATCTAGGGCATGCAGACTTGTAGTATAAGAGGCATTATAATCCCTCTCTATCCGCTGCAGCAATCACGAGGTTCTCTCCTGCTAAGCCCTCACTACCTCTTAAGATCCTTCTTAAAAAAGTATTCCATATAGTTAGACTTGACAATTGAGTAGAAATGAAATCCATGTGCCAGAAGTCAAATAAAATTCATATTAATAGTAAAATACTTTATCTAAAAAATACCCCAAAAGCCCATTTAAGTAGATAGGTTTCTACAGCAAACCCAAATACATCACAAAATTTAAGGCAATAATTATCAAGTGAAAACAACTGTTAAATAAGACACTGCTCTCTAAACATGACTATTACTGTCCAATATCCAAACATCTGCTTACAGTGATTTTTCAATTGTTCATAACTTTGTCTCTTTTGTCTTTAGAGTAAATCAAGACATTCAACCATTCAACAGTGAAAACTATGTGTAGTTCAACCCCATTCATTTAATTCTTACATATGCTAGAAGAAAAGTACTCAATTGTTTTTTTAAGTAAAAAGAAAGGCCCAAGGACTTAATTCAAATACAGTTCTACAGATGAAAAGTTCCTTGTGGTGAAAAAACACACACGGTAATATTTTATGAGGCACAGGATAACTTAACGAAACTTCAGCAACAAAGAACTCTTGCAAGCAGTTAGACCTAATATTCAGCAATTTTATCATGAATTCTAACAAAGGAAAACAGAGCAAACTAGGAAATCAAAGCTCAAAGTTAAAGCTAAACAATTTTCTAAAGTGATCACTCTGCCAAAATAAAAGTTCAAAACAAGTAACATTCAAAAGATACAAATTCTCTCCTTAAGTAATATAAGCTCTATAACATTAAACTTCCCTGGGAAATTTTAGGATCTCTGACATAAATTAACTTATTTAAGTACTTAGGAGAAAAATGTACAGCATGCATATACCAGTTTGTGTTTGTAATTCTTCGTAAGGATTGTAGAGACAATGCCCGGAGACCACTGCTTTTCAAAGTCCATTATTTTAGCATAGCTAGCTTCTAAATGTTTTGTTTCTACCTAAAAGACTTCAAAGAAGAGAATAGAGCACACCCTCAAAAATGCATCGTGACATAAATCCTTTAAGTATGGCAATCCAAATATTTTTACTCAGAGACCCAGATCTTATCATGCCAGGTAGAGAATGTGTCCAGCTATGTAGGCCTCTGATGGCTTCATGTTTAAGTCACAGGGGAAGTGCAGTGTGATTACCACCCCAACTATAACCACTCAACCCTCTTGTCATTGCGTTACTCCAGGAGATCTGGTACTGATTTTGGGCAAGTGTAGGCAAGTTGATCCTGCTTTTTTAATTCATCAACCTACGCCTACCTCTATTGAAATGTTGTTCCATAAAGGAAGCAAATTATTCTAGTGTTTAAAGGGGGCTTGTGGGTATGGATACACAGGAGATTCATTACAGTGTTGCAGGTGTTAAAATTTCCAAAAATAAAAGAGGGAGAGAGAAGGGGGGGTGAAAAGAAAGGAAGAAAGGGGGAAGAGAAGGGAGGCAGAAAATAGGATTTCAAGTAAAAAAGACCAGGGTCAGAATCTTAGCTCTGTAACTTATAGTCGTGTGGCCTTGTTGAGGTCCCTCATCTGTAAAAGTGGGATCATAGCAGTCCCTGCCATATGCGGCTGTTGGGAGATTTGCACGAGATAAGACATGGATAGCACTTACAGAATACCTAACACGTAGAAAGTTATCAAAACATTAACTCTTCTATAAAATTATTATTTTTACTGAACTCAAACAAGTTTGTCAGTTTCATAAGTTATAGCTTAGGCTTACTCTATTTAGGAAGTTATTCAGTTCTTCAACAACATCATATAATCTCTGAAAAACTAGGACAAATAACTGAGATCAAGAAATACGTTGTTTTCAATAAATATTTTCTGGGGATTTAGCTTCTTAGAAGGTAATAAGAGCATGGACTCAAGAGCCAGAGTGCCTGGGTTTGAATGCCAAGAGGGCCACTTGCTGGCTGTGTGTTTTTGTTAATATGTTTTTATTGATTGTAGAGAAAGGGAGAGAGAAATAGAAACACCTATGAGAAAGAAACATCAATTGGCTCCCTCCTATACACCCCCACTGGAGATGAAGCCCACAATCTGAGCATGTGCCCTGACCAGGAATTGAACTCTCAACCTCTCGATGCATCGGACAGTGCTCAACCGACTGAGCCACAACAGCCAGGGCTGGTTGTGTGACTTTAAGCAAGTCTTTACTCTGTGTCTCAGCTTCTGTCTGTTAACTGGGGGTGACAATATTCCCTCAGGGATGTGGTGAAGATTAAATAAATTAATATATGTAAACTGCTTAGGATAGTACCTGGGACTTAGGAAGTGCTATGTAAGCATTAACTTGGATTTAGTTGTTAATAATTCTCACAGGGAAACTTTACCATCCCAAAATTGGCCACTGTTAAACATAGATAGACACTAGAGTAAATAGACTAGGGGACTATAATTTGGAAATTTGTGAGCTGTAAGCCTGAACTAAACCTGTATCTCTCACTCATCAGTCCTCTATATACATGAACTTGGTCACCGCCCTGTAGATTCCACATATCAGAGCTTACTATCTGCTAGATTACTGGCACAGGCCAAAAACATATTACAGCTCTGTGGCCTGCGTGTGTGCACCGCGCTTAGAGGGGAGATCTCCGAGTGGTGGAAATGTGATGTTTTTACTTTTACTTGTCTGTATTTTCTAATTTTCTGCCATGTGCATGTGTTGTTTTTATAATAATAAAAGGTTATTTTAAAATGTGGAAATGAAAAAAACTCATATTTGTCTAAGGACAAAATCTCACAAATTCCATACCTGTATTTATGAATGATGGCATTAAAGAGTTTTCCATCTCTCCAGCAGGTAGTGAAATTTTCGCACCGTATGCCAGCATAACCCTCTGTCGCCTGCTGTGTCCACAGCAGCAATCTCTCCTTCGCAGACATATCCTCTGACTCTCCAGTAACATGGATATCAGATATCTAAAGATAATAGAAAGTGTTCAATCATTAGGAAGGAAGGAACCTAACTCAGATTAAGAACCTACTATGTGCCAAGCACTGCACCAGTGCTATTTCACTTAATCCTCATAACTCTCACTTGTAAGCTAAGTATATTTTTCCCATTTACATCTAAGGAAACTGAGTTTCAAAGAAGTTAATAGATTGAAAAAGTCAGATTAAACTTAAGCATCTAATTTTTTTATTATATTTAAATGTCATAGCATTGAAAAAAATATGTTCCTCTTGATTAATCAGATCTGTTAAAACAACTCAAGAGAATGTTTTTCCAAGTTCAAACAGATCAAAAGTAAAACCTACAAATTAATCTACATTACCACATGCTGAGCAGAATTTGATCCAACAGATATTGTGCAAAGAAGGAAAAACAGTACCCTGTCCAATGAACATAAGTTGGCCTAAAATCTCTTTAATTTTCTCAAGAGTCCTTGCTCAGCCTACTCAACAAGAAACCTTTAAAAGCTGATTTTTTCCCCCTATACTTTTTGTTTTCATTAAATTTTCTAAAAGTCTCTTCCATTAAATAATTTAAAAAAACAGGTCACCAGCTCCAATGATTTACATTTTCTCAAGAACCTCTTTGGTAAGGTTCCTACTTAATCTGCTGATAATGATATTAAGGCACAAAGAGTTTAGCTGGGGTCACACAGTAATTCCAAAGCTGGGATTAACACCAACAAATGTTGCCTCATTCGATGTAGGACGCAAAGCCAAGGGATCAAGAAGACAGGTGGCAAGCCAGGATCAGGGAGAGCAAATAAGAGACTGGAAGCAAGACATAGGGAGGTACAAGTCACTTTATAACAAGAAAAAAAATCACTAGTCACAAGTTTGGCTTCTAGTCCTGCCCACTAGTCCCATGGCTTTGAGTAATTCATTTCATGTCTGTGAGTCAACTCCTTCATCTATAAATGAGGAGCTAGGAGGTAGAAGCAGATAATGTTTAAGACTTTTCAGTCCAAAGTGTTACTGTGAGATTATAAATACAACACAGAAGTCAGAGGTCAAAATAGACAAAGTCAAGCAACTGAAAGTAGAGAATGAAACACACACACACACACAACAGACTAAAGAAAGCCTTTAGTCACTGTGCCAATGCCAAGCTCAAACAGGAAGCCCTTTATTTCTCCCAGCTGGCCACAAAAACCAGAGTCGTGGCCAACCCAGGGACCTGGGGCAAGAGCACTGCAGCAGTTAAAGGCCACACCAGGCCTTGGAGATGACGGCCACACCCACACCCTCTCTCCAGTATTCAGCAGAGGCCCTGTGGAGCTCCACTCAGCCACAGCAGGGGCATGCTCCTCGACGAGTGGCCAGGGCTTCACTCATCTTTCCTAAGAATCTGTGTTACCATCCATAGCATAGAAAAGAACTATGTTTATGAACACACTATAAAGGATATATAGAAGGGATATCTTTTCTTTTAATTGATTTTTTAGAGAGGGAGGGAGGGAGGAGGGAGAGAGAGAGAAACATCAATGATGAGAGAGAAACATCAGTCAATGGCCTCCCATATGTGGGATCGAACCCTCAATCTAGGTATGTGCCTAGGTATGTGGGAATTAGAACCCACAACTTTCTGGATCATGGGACGATGCTCTAAAAAACAGCCACACAGCCAGGGCCGGCCCTCCCTCCCTCCGTCCCTCCCTTTTTAATGTGGACAAAAAGAGCTGAAAAACTACCACAATTTTTCCACCCAATATCCAACTGATATTCTGGTTTAAAATTAAGCTAGAACCCTTTCTGGCACATTGCATAAGTTTAAATCCCATCTCCACCACTTACATGTTCAAGTGAATTAGCTGCTTTAAGACCCGTCCCTCACTTGTGAAACAGTGATGGTAATAATCATTACACTGTTGTGAGAATTCAACAGTGCGAGCACAGTGTAGTAAGTGTGTGCTCAATGTGTCAGCTATTTTACAGTTTTATTATTCTTTTTGACAAATGGAGAAGCACAAACTTGGTTTTATTGTTCTCCCAATTCTCCTTCTGTAAAGAGGAATAAAAGATAAAGCTTTTAAATTTGCTGCCTCAAAATAATCAAAATCTAGAAACACGGGCTCAGAGAAACTAACCTAGGAAACTGTAAATGAAAAAGTTGAACATCTGCGTAAAATTTCACAAGTCCCTCTTAGCCTTTACAAATTATCAAATCAACTGCTTTGGGGAACCCCTGCAATGCAGGAGCTACATGGGTGGTATTACAGCTATATAAAGAAAAAGAAGATAGCAGGGGAGCGGGGAGGCTATTTTCTCCTGGGTCAAGTACATTCCATGCCAGTTCAGTCACAAAAGTAATTACCTAGTAACAAGGGAAGTCAGTAAATTTCAACTGCAAGGTACCAATTTAAGTTTAATAGGCTCAAGTGCAAAACAGCACTTTACCCGAGGAAGGATATCAAAGGGGGAAAGGTTTAGAAGTCTGAAAATAGTCTGAATATCAACCAAGAGAAAATCGTATATTCTTATTAAATGAGTTCATAACAGATAAATTTCAGATTGTTATACACACACACACATAAAGTTTTGGTGTTACACATGAGTACACTATTTAAAAGGCTATAATTTAAAAATGCATATTCAAACATGTGATGAACCAAACTTGAACATATCGAACACACTAACTCATTTTCAGATTCTCCTGCTTTTTCCAATTAACTGAATATTATCCCCACGTGGAAATGTAAGGTATTTTTAATTTTATTTTTATTTTTTCCTTTTTATTGCATTTATTGGGGTGACACTAGTTAGCAAAATTATACAGGTTTCAGGTGCACAATTCTACAATACATCATCTGCACACTGTATTGTTTGTTCACCTCCCCAAGTCAAGCCTCCTTCCACCACCCTTTATCCCCTATGTACCCCCTACCCTCCTCACCCCTGAAATCACCACACTTGTTCCTGTTCTCAAGTTTTTCTCTTTTTATTTATTTTTTTGCTCAATCCCACCCCTCACCCAGCCTCCCAACAAATATACTGTACCATTAGCCACTATCTATAGGAGTATATCAAACTGTTTGTGACACCATGCAGCCAAATTAAAAAGAAAAATAAACTAAATGCTAAAGACTGTCAATCTGTTCTTGTCGCTCATGACCCCTGATATAAAATCAGCAGGACAGCCTGAATCCTCCAGCAATGACAGGTCAGGTTGGGTTGTGAGAAGTAATCAAGCCTCCTTCCTTCAAATCCTGGAGGCAATACAGTGTTGAGAAAGGGTTTCAATTCATGCTGCCTTGGTTCAAATCCCATTCTCCAACAGTTAACAATTAAAAACTTTTTTTTTTTCAGTTACAGTTTACATTCAATATTATTTTGTATTACTTTCAGGTACAATCATATACTTTACAAAATGATACCCCCTGATATTCCCCATGCAGTACTTTACATCCCCGTGACTATTTCGTAACTACCAATTTGTAACTTCCTTTACCTTTTTCACCCAGACCCCAAACCCCCTTCCCTCTGGCAACCATCTGTCTGTTCTCTGTATCTATGAGTCTCTTTCTATTTTGCTAGTTTATTTTGTTCTTTAGATTCCACATATAAGTGAAATTATATGGTTTTTGTCTTTCTCTATCTGACTTATTTCACTCAGCATAATACCCTCTAGGTCCATCCATGCTGTCACAAATGGTAAGATTTAATTCTTTTTATGGCCAAGTAATACTCCATTGTATACACATACCACATCTTTTTTATCCACTCATCTATCAATGGGCACTTGAGTTCCTTCCATATCTTAGCTATTGTAAATAACACTGCAGTCAACACAGGGATACATATATTCTTTCGAATTAGTGTTTTGGGTTTCTTTGGAAATATACCCAGAAGTGGAATCGCTGGGTTGCGGTAGTTCCATTTTTAATTTTTTTGAGGTATCTCTATACTGCTTTCCACAGGGGCTGCACCAATCTGCATTCCCACCAACAGTGCTCAAGGATTCCCTTATCTCCACACCCTCATTAACACTTGTTTGCTGATTTAATGATGATGGTCATTCTGAAAGGTGTGAGGTGATACTCATTGTGGTTTTAATTTGCATTTCTCTGATGATTACTGACACTGAGTATACTTTCATATGTCTATTGGCCACACCAATGTCCTCTTTGAAGAAGTATCTATTCAGGTCTTCGGGCCACTTTTAAATTTGATTGTTTGATTTTCTGATGTTGAGTTGTATGACTTGTTTATAAATTTTGGATATTAACCCCTTTTACAGGATATCATTGGTGAGTATCTTTCCCCATTCAGTAGGTTGTCTTTATGTTTTATTGATGGTTTCCTTTGCTATGCAAAAACTTTTTAGTTTGATGTAGTCCCATTTGTTTATTTTTTCTTTTGTTTCCCTGGCCCAAGAAGATATATCAGGAAAAAATATTGCTAAGAGAAATGTCAGAGATTTTAGTGCTTATATTTTCTTCTAGGAGTTCATGGTTTTGAATCTTACACATAAGTCTTTACTCCATTTTGAGTTTATTCTTGTATATGATGTAAGAAGCTAGTCTAGTTTCATTTATTTGCATGTATCTGTCCAATATTTACAACACAATTTGTTGAATACATTGTCTTTACCCTACTGTGTGTTCTTGCATCATTTGTCATATATTGACTATCTAGGTGTGGGCTTACTTCTGGGTTCTCTATTCTGTTCCATTGATCTATGTGTCTATCTTTATGCCAGTACCAAGCTGTTTTAATTACTATAGCCTTGTAGTATAGTTTGATACCAAGTAGTATGATACCTCCACTTTGTTCTTCTTTCTCAAGATATCTGTGGCCATTCAGGATCTTTTTTGGTTCCATATAAATTTTTGGCTTATTTGTTTTAGTTCTGTGAAAAACGTCATTGATATTTTCATGGGAATTGCATTGAATCTATAGATTGCTTTGGTTAGTATGAACATTTTAACTGTATTAATTCTTTCTCTCCATGAGCATGGTATATGCCTCCATTTATTTGTATCTTCTTCAATATCTTTCTTCCATGTCTTATAATTTTCTGAGTATAGGTCTTTTATCTTCTTGGATAAATTTATTCCTAGGAATTTTATTATTTTTATGCAATTGTAAATGGATTGTTTTTTTAGTTTCTCTTTCTGATAGTTCATTATTATTGTACATAAATGCAACTGATTTCTGAATGTTTATTTTGTACCCTGTTACTTCACTGAATTCATTTATCAGTTCTAGTAGTTTCTTGATGCAATCTTTAGGATTCTCTCTCTACAGTATCCTGTCCTCTACAAATAATGGCAGTTTTACTTCTTTCTTTCTAATTAGGATTGTCATGCAGAGTTATTTGCATATTCTCCCTAAAATCCATTTCCTCATTTAAAAAATTTAAATGATGACATATAATTTCTACTCCTTGAGGCGTTCTAAAGATTAGACGGAATAATCCACATCAAGCGTTTTAACACAGTGCCTGGAATGTAGAAAACTATAAATGTTAGCTTCTCCCACCACAATTTTATTTGTAGTATTTGCTGCTTAAAGCTTCTCACAAGCAATCTGTCAGCTAGTATCAAAAACAAACAAAATACTTTACACCAAAGTTCCTTTTGGAAACTTGAAGCCCTCATGCCTCACATCCAGGTCACTGTTGACTACCACCCAAATTCAAGTTCTTCCTGTAACTGAGACTCTCTTGCCCATATTATACCAACTGCTTCATCTCTCCTGACCCAGCTTGACACCATGCCTAAAATTTCCAGAAATATTTATTCCATGGCAAAAAAAAAGTCTCTTACATCTTCAATACTTTATACTGCTTCTACCTATTTACTGAGCTCCTGGTCTCTCCCACTATACTAACTCAAGTCTCGGGCACCACAGGCAGAGGGAATGTATTCTAATTCCTCCAGTGATGCAAAGGCAATAGTTTTCAAATCATTAGCCATGCATATGAATCCCTCATTTTCACACTAAGGCCACTCTTGCACTGCTACATTCTTCCTCTCCTCAGAAACGATGCCCACATCCCAAAGGTTTGGCACCTGACTAAGTGCCTTTCTCCATCTAGCACCTCATCTCCTTGATCTTCTCCTCTCTGCTTTAGCTGTCCACATACCACATCCTGGACCTCACCATCTTGAACCAGAAAAAGTCCACCTCAGATATTTATATTCTGAGAGCAATTTTCCATTCTTGTAGCATGTTCGTGCCCTAATTTTAGCTAAATAAATTATCTGGCCTTGCCAACATCTCAGATTGTTTGCCTTTCCAATTTTGTCTCAGTCTATGAGCCCTCTTCCATCTTTACCTCCTTCTCTACCTGGCCTGTACTACATGATCCGTCATTCTAATCAATATCCTCAACTCCCTCACACCTTTCCCCTTACGCTGCAACAACCCAGCCAAACCTCAGTCCTGGTCAAGTCAGCTCTATGTCTTCTTTACTCTTGCCTTAAGCTATAAAGATCTATTACAGAAAACCATACTACCATGTGAACCAAGTGAACTCCAATTTAAATTTCAAAAGTATCTTTTAAGACACAATTATGATAGGTCTAAAGTGATACTGGGCTCAGCAAAGCTTCCACCTTCTTCGAGAACCAAGCCTCACTGTTGGAAATATGAGGTTCATATGAACTATCATGTCTTGGTCTGCATCTCAGGAGTTTTCTATTTTACTTATAATCCAAATAATTATTTTGCCTTATTATCTTTAACTTTTTAACTAACTAAAGCAAGTTCACTGAATCCCCCCCGCCCCTGGCTTATTTGCTTTAAATGTGAAATTTCAGTAAATTATCACAGATTCTGCTAACATAATATTTTATTATTTATTATTATAAGCTACAATAAGTTCAAGTCCCACATGAAAATGGTACTGAATTGGTTAAAGCAAAGTAACAGAAAAAACACTTTCATTTACTTTTGCTTCATATGTGTGTGTGTGTGTGTGTGTGTGTGTACATGAATAGGCCAAATCTTTATTTCACTTGAATTACAAGGGGGATGTTATTTCTTCCCCATACAGCAGAATCCAGAATGGGGTGGCGCCACTACATGGGTACAGCAAGAAAGGGGAGCTTGCCTTTTGCCACCACTCTACTTATATGTGTTCCTCTTCCCAGACACTCCAAGCCTAAATTAGAAAGAATAATCTGCAAAATTTTTACGTCAAGGGCAAATATTTTCTAGAGCCCTGACAAAAAGCTGGTTTACAGAAAGCAGCTCTGGGCTATAAAAATATTCAACATTAGACATTCTCAAAAACTGTCTGGTCATGTTAGGAAGCAGGGTCTCCAAGTGTAATTCCAAGAGTATTGTTCCTACTGGTAATAAAACAAACGCTCAGAAAACCTAACCATTTGGATGGGAGCTCCTCAACCCACTAAATTGGAAATTTAGCTGGTGGCTATATTTTAGAAAAATTATAGTGAGCCCTTTAGAGCGTAATAAAATAATCCAGATGCCCAATATATAAAGTTATTTTTATAGTTTAGAATTCTGGACCTTGAGAACAAAGAATTCTCCATTTCTGTTTTATCTTTTCACTATATAAGCAAGGTCTAAAACTAAAATTTAAAAAAACTGAAAACACCTCAGTTAAAAATAAAAAAAATACTACCAACAACAAAAAAGCCTCATACTGTTTCCTACATTCACCTCTTTTTCTCCCACAATGCCTCTACCCATACAACAACACTGATATTTTACTATATATATTTCCCTTCTCCTTCATGACAGAGCTCAGTCAACATCCAATAACTGAAACCCTAAAACTGGAACTAAAAGAAGGTAGAGTGGACTGTGGGAGAGGCTCTGGGGTAGGATACAGGGGAAAATGACATATTTAACCAATGACATCTTTAAAGACACAGTCACGATAGGCCTAGAATGACATCCGAGCTTAGGAGAGCTTCCACCTTGCTCTGGAACTAAGCCTCAGGGTCTGGATTAGCGATAATCTCCTAGCTAGTATAACAGCACCAAGTCTTGCCCTACTGTTGCTTCCCAGTTCAGCTTGTTCTTTACTCCACAGCCACAATATTCGAGTCCAGTCTTGGCCGATCTCTCCTGTCTCAAGACATGCTCTTTCTATTCTATGACCAAACCATATAAACTTCAAACCATGTAAACCACCTGCTCCCTCTCTCCTGAGGTCTTCTGATCTAGTTACTGCTCCCCTTGGAACATTCTCCCATCCTCTGCCCAACATGGCATGGATTAAGTGCTTAATAACTATCTGCTAAATAAGAGAGGGGAGGAACAGAGAGAGGGAGGGAGATGGGAAGTACATTTCATGATTGCATTTGGTATGAATGAGTTTTAACCTGTCATGTAAACCTTGTCATCTTAGAATAGAGGTCTCCAATTAACCTCACTTTCCAATAATAACAGAACACCCTGGCCATGACACAAAAGTGCCCAGCAGAGAGCAAGGCCCAGAGACTACTCAGTGAGAACCCACTGTCAAGGAGTGAACCTAAGCTTTATCTAAATCATTTATCGAAAACAATTTTTAAAAATTTGAGACAGAAACTCAAAATGTGTTTTCAATGAAAGAAAACCAGCCAACATATATCCCATCTCACAGCACACTCTGATTTCATTCACAGCTTATTGCTAGGTGACCCACTTTCTGCTAAATGAATTGCAACAGCCTCACTGTGTTGGTCAGCTGAGACTGTAAATGTGAAAGTCCTTTAAGCAAAGCCAATGCCACCAGACACTTGGGCGACAGGAACACCCTGTTTTTGCAGATGTCGCCGTGGTTCTGGTAGGCACTGACTACAAAAGAACGGCCAACTTCCAAAGTTGAGTCAGACACTCCCTAAACGATAGTTTACTTTAAAAAAAAAAGTATGTGTTTCATTACTGCATGGAAGGCAAATAATAAAACGTTTGTTCTTTAAATTCTAATGTATTGAAAAGATTAAAAGGTTTAAATCAAGTTTACTATTTGATTATCATGCTCACTGAAATAAGCCAGAGGGGAAAGGACAAGAACCATCTGATATCCCTCATATGAGGGACATAAACAGAAAGCAACAAACGAACAAACAAAACTAACTCTTAGGCACAGACGACAGTAGGGTGACTAGGAAGGGATGTGGGGACAGGAGGAGGGGAAAGGGGGTCAAATATATGATGAAAGGAGACTGACTTTGGGTAGTGAGCACAGTGCAATATAGAGATGATGCATTATAGAATTGTAACCGATGTCACTGCAAGAAATTAGTATTAAATAAGTAAATAATGTATGTGTAACACTGGAAAAGACAATATTTCCGAAGTTAAAAGAACTAAGATATTTAGTTTAGAGCAGGCTATAAATACAATGAAGGATTAAGGAATCAAGGGAACCCAAACCAAAAGAATGCAAAGCCATTTGGTGAACTCCCTCATTCCACTGGTGAACAGGCTTAGGCTAGAAGAGGTAATATGACTTATCCAGGGTCTCACAGCACACTAGGAGGAGGCCTGGGGTATGGAATTAGGTCTCCTAAATCCCAGTTCAGAATCTGCAGAAAGAGAGTGAAAAGTCTCCTACATATTTAAAAAAGCAACGTATCCTCACTACTCAGACTAATTCATTCTCCGTGTCAGTGGCCACAGTGGGCGCTTCCTCTCGGGGCACCGACGGCTGGGAAAATGGCTTCACACACACAGGCCACTAAAGGGCCTCGCCTGGCTTTGCCTCAACCCCTCACATCAAGGCGCTTTTCACTGGAGCTTCTGAGTCTCTATGTTGGCAAAGCAGCTGATACACAGAACGCTACACATTTTCAGAGGAAGCTACACCCCTGGATCCCTCCTGTGAAGGGAATGTTGGGGTTCATAGAAATTTTGCTCACTAGACTAGCCTTAACTAGCAGCTTTACCCCCGCAGAACAGCAGGTGTGCCCCTGGCATTATGTTTTCTTCCTCTCTCACACCGGAGTTACTATCAATAATGCTTTTGAAATGCATCTGTACTAAGGTGTAAATAACCAATATAAGCTTCTAGAATTGGTTCCTCCCAAGGGCTATTTCTGTTCCAATAGGTGGACAAAATTTTAAGCTAATTATGGAATTAGGAATATAATGTCCAACACATAACAGATACTCAGGAAATATTTGCTGAAGAAATAGTGAGAGGATGAGTGGAGTTGCGGAGACGAAAGGTGGCAGCCTACTCTACTTATGCAGAACACTTTTGATCTGGAGAGAAAGCAGTGCTCTGTTAATTTCAAAAACTTATAGAGTTCTTCTACTCAGCACACGGTTACAAGATGTTTTCTTTTTCTACAAGAGAAGACGACAGTAATAAGATAAAAGTATAAAGTGCTTACAGTCTACTAAGTCTTCAAATATATCACCTCGTTTAACCCTCAAACGAAAAAATCACCCTATTTTTCAGATGTGGAAGTAAGACTTGGGTTAAATTTAAGTCTTATGACTCCAGATCCCTTAAGTTCTCTTTCCTCTGCTATTCCAAATCTACAGTGACTCCCTACCACATTCCAGAAAGGGCTTTATCTATTGATAAGCCATCTCATTTTACAGAAGCAAAAACTGATTTAAGGGTCACACAGTAGATAAAAAAATGATAGCTAGTCAATGGTTCTTACCTACAAAACACAAAATTCCTACTGGTTTAGGGGTTAGACATAAGGCTGTTATCTAAGGAAATTCAATTCCTTCATATATTTTTGTTCAAATAAAAAAGAGTTTATACTATTTGAGAGAGTTTAAGTATTAATGAGAATGAAGGCAGCAGGTTGTTAAAGGTGGGACTCAAGATTCCTCTCCCTCACAAGTCTCTTAACATAATTATTTCAGGAATAAAAGTTTAACTTGGGAGATTGGCACAGAGCTGTGAAGGGTGGTGACCAGGGTTCATAACTCCACCACTTACTAACCCTGTGACTTCTCTGAACCTCAGTTTCTTCTCATATAAAGTATCTCTTCAAAGATACTGAGAGACCAAGGTGACATGCCCGCAGGGTTCAGTACAGTACCTGCCCCCTAGTGAGCGAAGAGAACTGTGTACCAGGGTGAATACTGTTGCTTAAATGCTTTCATTCACACTACTTGACACTGTAGTCAGCAAAAGCAAGTTCCATATTGGCTCATTCAACACAGGCAAAATTTTCAGGCCAAGATGTTTGCGTCCAAACACAATCTCTTCAAAGATGTTTTAACTATTTTGGCAGAAACAAATGTAAGCAACACATTTTTAGTGTATGTTCCCAAGTTTCAAAAATGTGTGAAAATGCTCCACAAAATATTTTTCACTATGAAGATGGCACAAATATTTTGGAAAGTCTATTTGGTTAAAGGCTGCCTTCCTAAAAAGGATAGTAAATAGAGGGTGAAGGCACAGTTGATATGGTTCAAGTGCTAATGCTCTAAATTGGTGGCTACCTTTAGCAAATGCTCATTTATTTCTTATTCATATACGGAGAAAACTAAGCATAGATATAACTATTTTCTTACACAGCAAAGGATTTTAAACTTTTGCATGTCCTTCATTTAACTGAAAAGACAGAGGCATTATAATGCTGACAGAGACCCAAAACCTATGCCACTATTTTATAACTGAATTTTCATGAACTGGTTATGAAATCTAAATGACTAGAAACAGAAAAAAAAAAAGTAAAAAAAAAAGCATTAAATGATTCCGAGAGAAATGAGTCAACTATAAACCAAATGGCCTTTTTTTCAAGATCTATAAAGCAACACTACCATATGAAAGGTGAAACATTTAGATTTTTACCTAGTCCTTGAATTCTAAGATTCTGTAGTCTAAGATTCATAAAAGATTGGTTAAAGAAAAAAATTATTGAATAAATATTATATTTCAGTGAACCTGAATATTAATGGATTCTAACATCTTGAGATGGTTCTCAATTTTTTTAAGTTTTTATAATATAAAAGTCAATTAATAAAAATATTCAACTCTTCATTACTGAGATACTGATAATATAATTTGTATAATATCCACACTCCTCTTTTGGCTTCTTTCCTAATTAGGTCACTATACTTTTCATTGTCAATTGACCAAAGGATTGAAAAGGAGCATATAAATAGTTGCATTTTCATTAGTTAATACAACTACATAGTATGGTGGGAAGTTAAAATTATTCATGATCATCATCTCAAAAGCCTAATTTCTTGACTAAGTTTACAGCCATGGTCCCCTGTCATTTGTTATGAACAAACAATGGGTTATAATGCATGTAGAAAAGGGCTATATTTTATTTCTCCCAGAGTGCCTACTTTTGGTTCAATATATAACAAGTACATAATAAATATCTGGTAGAGAAATTTTAAAAAGCGAGGGATGCAGGAGGGAGTAAAGACACTAAACAAAAAGGAATGCATTTAAATACATGGATTCATAGGAATTTAAAACTGAAAAAGATATATGTGGGAAAACTGCATCAGTTAAGAGGTCAGCTTGGTAGATAATATGGGGTGAAATCCAAGCTCCTCCACTTACTGGCTGACTGACTCAAGCAAGTTATTTAAGCTTCCTGAAGCTCAGTTTCATCCTCTATAAAAAGGAGCTCATAACAGAACCATTTCCTTGGCCTGCTCTGAAGATTAAATAACACAATGGTGGAATGTCTGACATATAGGACTCAACAAATACCATTATTATTAAGAGTATCATGGTCTAGTCCAATATCCTTTTTTTTCTATAAAATAAACCAGAGACCTAGAGAAATGAAGAAGATTTTCCAAGTCACACAGCTCTCTGGAGGCAAAGCTTAACTAGAACTCATACCTCCTGCGTTCCAGCCCATCACACACACTGCTTATCATAAACCCATGCTGAGAAGAGAAGATGCTAAGCTAGGGTGACGCTGGTTCTCAAATTTAGAAACGTGTGAGAGGGTGCCTAAAACATATGCAATGATCAATCATGCCCCACTAGAAGATATTCTGATCAAGTTAAATCTGGGAAGCATGAGGTGTTTTCAATACACATTCCAGATGATCCCACCGCAGGGGCCTTGAGGTCACGCTTTGAGAAGTACGGCTATAGTATAAGGACAACAAGCTCCCTATCCATAGGCATGACCATCAGAATGACCTGGGAGCCCCACCTGCTCTATTACATTACACTCACTGGAGTGACATCCAGCCATCTGGATTTTTTAAAGCTCCTCAGGTGACACATGTGGTCAGTTATATAACCAATGGCCTATAAACAGAGAAAACAACCATTTTTGCTGAGATCAATCTAGCAAGACTGGGATGAGGTGTGATTTGTGAAAAGAAAGAAAAAAGAATACTTTGTGGAAAAAGCTCACATGCAAAGGTAGGAAGGAGCCCGTGTGACAAGGTACAGGAAGCATGTGAGTCTTAGGGAAATGAGAGATCTCAGGGAAGGTAAAGACGGTGAGCTCATTACTCCCCATCCCCAAACATGGTCTGCCTTTGCCACCTCTGTTTATAACACTCACCCTTCATAGATGAATATTAACTCTTATAAACATCAACCCCTGCTCTGACCTCACAGCAATCCCTTTCAGAACTTTGACAATTTATCAAAGTGGGAAGTTGTGGCAGAGTTTAACTTGCCTAATCCCATTTATGGTGCTGCCTTAAGGACATTATTTATTTTGCCTATTTTATACAGTTGTTAGGATGATCCAAAGACACGACCTGTCTGAAAGCACTTTTTTCAATTCCAAAGCAATATACAAAACTAAAGTATTTCTTTTATTTATTTACACCTAGTTATCCTAGTGAAGGTATGCTATCAGATTTCTATTACTTAGACACTCAAGGAGAGGCTGACTGGGCCACCTCCACAGAACCCCTGACCCCTTTAGGTCAGCATATGATTGCAAGGATTTAAAGAAGAAGTAGGCTGGTCACCTACACATGAATGTCACAGGATCAGTCAAGTTCAAGTCAGAGGCTTGAACTAAGTCTAAGGTTAAAAAAGTTCAAAGAATTGCACACTATTCTCCTTGGAAGTTAATACGAAGGTCATCAAGCCCAACCCTGCACACAAATGTCCCAGAGTAAGAGTGGGTCAAATGGAGAGGACCTGGAAAAGTTCTTGAAGGAAAAATAAAAGGAATAGGAGCTAACAAGCCCATTTCTGGGATGTAATACTAATCATGGGCTAAAAGCTCTCATTTCCTTCTAATTCGCCAATGAAAAATGTACAGTCCAATGCAAAAGAAAGAGCTCTGTGCAAAGTTCTAACCAAAGATGATGAAGCAAACAGGGTCCAACACCTCCAAGGTAACAGGCAGAATGTCCTAAGAGCAGCAGCTGAGCTGCTGGGTCTGGCTCTCTATGGCACCAAACAAACAGTCTTTATCTGGACTACAGGGAAGTGAGACATCAAACGCCCGGATAAATAAAGACTACACCATTCAGCTTTTACCTAGAAGACAGGAGACTTTGGTAATGTCTCCATATCACAACGATTTGACAAATCTGAACGGGAGGTTTACGACTTATCACATGCATTTTTCACTGATGTTTCAAAAATTATTAGATACACAATTAGAAGGGAAAAGAGGCTTATGTACCAACGAGGAAACAGATTTTAAGAGTTTCCAGTAATGAAAACATGTAAGGCTTACTTGAATCCAAATTATGCAAAAAACAGTTGGAAAACATATGTGAACAAACCAAGTGGTTCCATTCATAAACATGTGGCAAGCAAGTCACTTCCTCTTGCACTGACCTTTATATCAGACCTACAAAGATAATGACATAGACTGGATACTTGCTTTCTTTTTCTTTTTTTTAAGTTTTTTCAATTGATTTTTTTTTTTTTAGAGTGAGGAAGGGAGGAGAGATAGGAACATTGATGTGACAGCACAACACTATCAGGTGCCTTCTGCATGCCCCCTATTGGGGATCAAGCCTACAGCCCAGGCATGTGCCCTTGACAGGGAATCGAAAGCATAGACTGGGTGCTTTCTTTTTAAAATGCAGCCACTGTAAAATGTAAATAGAATCGATGACATAATATTGGCAAGGTGTGATGGTGTCTATAAACAGGAACGCCTCAGGAGAACCTGCGGCTAAGGCCAATGATGACTGTGCACATGAACCTTAATAAAAACCTAATCCTGTCACTGTGCAAATGATACAATGACCT
This sequence comes from Miniopterus natalensis, assembly GCF_054644295.1. Lineage (NCBI taxonomy): Eukaryota > Metazoa > Chordata > Mammalia > Chiroptera > Miniopteridae > Miniopterus > Miniopterus natalensis. Next base: position 25,809,390 of record NC_142085.1, read on the forward strand.
GGCCAACAATGTTTAACATCACATATACCAGTTATGTCCAGACTTTTTGCTAACAAAGTTAGAAATGGCTCTAAAAAAAAAAAAAAATCCATCACCTCCCAATTAGTAATATGTAGAGGAGGTTGCTTGGGTAATGTACTTCCTCAGGCAAGTAAATAAATACTTTTTTTTTTTAATCCTCACCTAAGGACATGCTTAGAGAGTAAGGAGGGGGAGGAGAGAGAGAGAGAGGGAGAGGGGGGAGAGAGAGAGACAGAGAGATGTGATAGAGAAACATCAATCAGTTGCCTTCAGTATGTGCTCCAACTAGGGACTGAACCCGAAACCCAGGTATGTGCCCTGACCGGGAATCGAACCAGCAACCTTTCGGTGCACAGGACAACATTCAACCAACAGAGCCACTCCAGCCAGGCTCAGCTACATTTTAAAGACAACTAAAAACCCCAGAGAAGTAACTTGTCTAAAGTTAAATATCAGTGTTAGGAATAAAGTTCTCAACTTCCTGGCAGTCTGTGTTGTATTGAAATTCCTATGACATTCTGTCCAAAAGGTTCCAATTTTACACTGGGGCCAGGGAATAGCTCACATAACAAAGACACAGAACAGATTAGGGCAATTGCATCTGTGCCCCACCCCCCCAACATACACACACACACACACACACACACACACACACACACACACACACACACACACAGAGACTTGACAGCAATTATGTGAGTGTTTCTGCATATAAAAACTGATAAGAGAAATCGAATTTGGCTTTTCAAACTCAATCAGCAAGTCAGTACTAATAATCGTATTGTATTGCATTTGTTATGAAGCTATTGTCTTGTCATAAATGCTTTCTGATTTATTTGCTACCTACAGTGCAGCTAAGTTTCCAAAGGCTATTCCATAGGAAAGGTCAAGAAACGTGAGCTAGAGAATTTAAAAAGATGTGCATTCTCTTAAAGAGGTAGTGTAACAATAACAAAAGTATATAGGCTTTTGAAATTAAAGTGTGATTAAAGAAAGTGATGTCACAATAAAATCCTAATCATCAAACCTAAGGCTACAAATTAAATGCACCAAGAACTCTACAGCTTTCACATAAACTAATAAGAAAGTAACTTTTAAAAAAGACAAATTACAGAACCTCAGTGAGCACCCGGAGTACTTATTTACACCTTAAACTCAGGCTCCGCGTTTCACTTACCTCATTTTCAATTGTGTCCTTGGAAGTGGAGGGCACATTAGTACAGAGGGAATGGCATCTCTTTTTTTCAAACTGAAAATGCTGTACTGCATGAGAACAAAATCTCTCAGTGTTTTGCTTTTCTTGACCACTGCTATCATCTTTTGATGGGTCTTCAGAGAACCCACTTTTTTCAAGGGATCTCCCTGCACCATAGTAAATGGAACTTAAGCTGGCTGCCTTTCGGAAAGGAAAAAGATCAGTTTTGCTCTGGAATGTTATTTCTCTTGTGTTGACATCATCTAAATGTTTCTTCCTCTTTGCGCAACGTGGAGTGCTGTCCTTTTCTGAAATCCTTTCATCCAGTTTGCTAACTTTTACTTCTGTGGCGCTGGCTTTAGCAGGGGAGATGTTCACCTGGTAAGACCAACTGCTTGCAGCCCCCGGCAGCAGCTCCTGCTTAACCCCGTTGGCTCCTACCGCCCCCCCTTGCCGAACCCCAGCTTCCAGGGTGAGGTCGGGGGCAGCGGATCCTCCCCGTGCCAGTCGCCTGGGTAAAGGAGCTGCCTGTTCCCTTGAGCGCCCAATGCTGCTCCTCTTCTTTCCCTCATTGTCACTGTTTGGCTCCACTGGCTCTGTGTCATCGACAGTTTTCTTGGTCGGTTTTCTTCTGAAATATTTTCTTCCAGGAGAATATTTTTCAGGGCTCAAGGGAGTTTTGGCAGGATCTAAATACTGTTCTTCTTTCTCAGCTCTTACACATCCGCACACATTCCCCATTTGATTTGCAGGAAATCACAGTTCCCCAGAGCCACTCATTTCCAAATCCAGGGCTTACTTAGATCTTCTCCATTAAGTCCAAAAACTCCCCTCCGACCTCTAGCTCCTCAGACTGTGTGACCATCCTCTTCAGCATGAGGCCATTTTGCTTATGAGAAAGGCGCACGCGAGAAATGCCATGGCATCCTGCCCAGCCGTGTCCCTGTGTCTCATTAGACAGTGTGGCTTATTTCTGGCCACCAATCCTCTTAGACAAACATTACTGCTCACTGTCAAATTACAACGCCGAGGAGCTTGCAAGGCAAACCCTTGGCTTTATTACACAAGAAGATTCTGACCCGCACTTTAACTTTCAGTTTTCTGAACTGCAGCTACACTACCAAAGTTTGTGTTAACCTTTGAAACTATTGGTGATTCAACAAATCTGAGTGCAAACAGAAAGCAAATGCCGGTTAGGAGACATTTAGCAAAGTGCCTTTCACATTTAGTTTCAAAGTGCCTTTCAAATTTAGTTTCAAAGTGCCTTTCAAATTTAGTTTCAGAGAGTCTCTACTGTGTAATTTTTTTTTTTCCTTAAGAAATACTAATTTTGGTGCTTGGAAAAAAAACTTAAAAATCTCTGTAAATTACATTAAGGCTCTTATTCAAAACAGCAGCCATAAAATAACAATAGGACACTTTAATAGCTGGAGGAGAGAAATGAGAATGCCTAAAATACTTTATTAAAATTGTTTCTAAAATTAATCTCTTAAAATTGTTTGTAATATTTTTCCTATGACATAAATTTCCAAGCCATTTCCTTTATGTGCTCGTTAGGATTTTCGTATAAGCAAATTGATCGATTCTGTGATTTAAAGCATGGAACGCTTAGCCAAAAAAAACACTTGCATGTTCTCATACATGAATTAAGGCAGTAAAACTTTATATGTAACTTTTATAATTGTACCCTAGTTAAACATTATGCAGTTTTTCTACAGCCTTGCTGTAAAAACAATAAGCCAGCATGGAACTTGATTAAGGCGTGCATATTTCTAACACTGAGTCATAGATATGGTGAAAAGGAAATTAGTATGGCATGACTGGACTTACACGTAAGCAGAAATCATCTGACTAATAAAACTGAATTGATAATTGCCTTTCTCTAGGCAGTGTTTGGACTGATCAAAAGATGCAACTCAGTATGGTGATTACCAGAGGGGAAGGGTTGGGGGAAGTAGAAGAAGATGAAGGGGGATAAATGGTGATGGAGGGAGACCTGACTTTGGGTGCTGAACACACAATACAATATATAGATGATGTTATTATAAGATTGTACACCTGAAACATATATAATTTTTTCAATCAATGTCACCCCAATAAATTCAATAAAAAAGTAAAAAAAATTAAACTCATTATGTTTTTTTAAAATAAGAATATAACTAAATAGTCAAGTTAGCGATGTTGTGGATATTTGTCAATAATAGGCATGCATGGTGAGCTTTTCCTTAATCATCTAAAGAGAACATTAAACAATTTTCAGTGACCAAAACTGAATATTCTAGAAGACAATCTAGCAAAAATAAAGCCTCTGGTTTGTTTGTTCATTTTTAATTTGATTTCCGTTGTCTGCGATGACAATAAAACATTATTCAAGAGAATTTAAAAGTATCTGTACTGACAGGACAGAGGCACAGCCAGTGACCTGCACACCAGCTGCCTTGCCCCCAGCCCTGCCACACTGAGCCACTGTCCACTCTCAGGCCACTGCACACAACCCCTCTCTCAGAAACGCCTAATTTTATTCTCTGCCTGGTAGCTGGCAATTGTCTTGCCTAGCCAATCTCTAATATCAGTGAAAATTTCCCTCATTCTCTAACACCTCCCTGATCCTACTACAGCACTCCTTCCTCTACATCCCTATTTCTATTTCTAATGCAATAGATTCATAACAGTCAGTTTTATGAACATGCTCCCAATAGACAGAAAAACATACTTCATTATCTTAGTATCTCTGGATCTAGCCTATGGTAGGCTAATGATACAGGGTTGCTGTGTTGATAATGCTTACTTTCGGACAACCTTATTAGAAAAGATTCAATTTGTGATGCTCATAACAGATAGTTTAGAAATAAATAAACTGGTCTTCTGAAATTATCTCCCTCATTTATGTAAACTAGAAAGAGAGAAAGAGAAAAAGCCCAGTCACTTTGAGTAAGGATGATTACCACCGCTATAAATAGCCTTATATCTTGGCATAACCAGTAAAATCATTCTAATCTTTAATTATCACAGTACTAAGAAAAGTCATTTCATCTAAATAAAGGAACACTTCTGTTTTACCAAAACACTGATGTGTTTCATTTTAAACAGATCTTGGTCTAATTTTTAAAAACTGGTGGTAATTTAACAGTCATTATCTTGTAATTCAGGTCCTAAAATACACTGGATTCTATAATATAGGCCACAGGACCATATTAAAACCAAAACTACTTTTTGCTTCTTCTGTGGTTAGTCCGCCTCTCTTTTCCAAAGACATCTGAACCCCAAAGAGCTTTCTTAATATATAATTCTTTTTTGAATGACCTTTCACTTAAACTTCCTCAAACTTAGGGTCTAAACATACTATTTCTAATCCACAACTATTTACTGACATTTTGGTCCATTATATTTTCTGGTATCTGCTCCCAGTAGCTTGGGAGTATTTTCTCCATGGTCTCCAAAGTCTTCCTTGTATACTATTAACCTGTACTCAGTCTTAAATACTCAGAAACCTAAGCATATATGTTCTTTTTCACAGGCAAAAGGAAAGAAACCATTATTTGTACAGTTGATCCTGGAAAATATATGGAGTTTGTATGATGCTGTCTTTTAAATGCCGTCTTTTATTAAAATTCTCAGGCTCTCTAGTAGCATTTCCTACCGTGCACTATTCCTTTCTACCTGAAATTCTCTTCCCTTGATCTCATCAATACTACACTTCCATGTTGCCTCACCCACTTCATCAAATGTTCCTTTTCTGTTTCCACAAACAGATCTTCTTCCTCCTGAACTGCAATCAAGGGCCTTCCCCCAAATTTCTTCCTTTGGCTTTTGGCTCTTCTCTATGTACCCTCGCCTCTTGGATCCTCTAAAGACCCCTTATCTCTGACAGATTCAATGGCCACTTAGATACTGGTAACTCCCATGTTTATCTGTAACTTTGACTTCTCAGCTCTGCTCTGCTCACAAATCTCCAGCTGATCAGCAGACAAATGGACAGGATATCCTACCAGGCCACTGAACCGCCAAGGTCTTTGTTTTCCCCCTACCAGCATCCCCATTTCTCTTAATAGTTTGTCTTTTGTTGGTTGGTTGGTTAGTGTTGGTTGGTTTTATCTCCCATGCTGAAAGTTTAGAGTCATCTTATTCTCTCTCCTTCATCTTCGATTCACTATCACCAAGTCCCTTTCTTTCTTCCTTCAAAATGTCATCTTTTGGATTCAGTTTTTCATCCCCACCTGTCTTGGCCTTCATCACTCTACTCAGAGATCACCACCTCAGCTTCTTAGATTATCTCCCTGACTTTGGACTCTGCTCATTTCAATTTAATTTACGTAGAATTGATAGGTTGAGTTTCCTAAAACACTGTTTTTCAGTTTCAAAGTGATTAAGTGACTTAGTGCCATCACAGCCATAAATAAAAGAGCCAACAATGGAGCCTCCCTCCAGAACCTGAGTGTTCTCCACTGCCCCACGGGGACTCTCATTATGACATTCAAAGCACAGCCTGTCTCACCAGCTCTGACGGTAATGATGTGATTGGCAACCTGTCCCCAAAGGCCTCTAACCCTTCAAAGTGGGGTTCTTGCAGTTTCAACCCTCCTAAAAGTTGAGGAACCTGATACACTTAGGGCTAATTAAAGAATCCCAAAAAAGCTGCTGAGGAACTCCATGTGAAATCAGCTTTTGGCCAATTCTACTTAGTCTTTACCCAATTCTGGTAACAAGGTCTGGTTCCATGCCCAAATCCCCATCTTGGTTTAGTGCTCAGTACCCTGGGTCCCCTGAGGATGGGTCCCTTAGAAATGGAAACCCACAGGCCTTCAGGGACCTGCCTCCAGTTCCTGTTATTGGATCTCTCCAACATCAATGCCCAGTTGAGTGGACATTCACTTACATTAGCCGCCCCGTAGTCTGGCTGCCTGACACCTGGTAACCTGGGTCTCCCTAGTACCTGTGTCTGCTCCTCTGTTTTCCAGTTGCTGCAAATTCGCTCAACTGCCTGTTCAGAACCTGGAAGCCACCTAGACTCTACTTCCCGTAGCTCTCCATACCTGTCAGATTCATCCTGTTCCCAAATGAGCCCTGGGAACACTATTTTCCACCATTTCCCTACAAACTCTATGTCCTAGTCAGATTTTTACAACATAAGAAGTAAATCTAACTCCTCTCAAAATCTGGTTCAAGCCCAGCCAGTGCTGCTCAGTGGTTGAGTGATGACCACAAGGTCATGGCTCAATTCCTGATCAGGGCACATGCCAGGGTTTCGCGCTTTATCCCCAGTAGGGGACACGTAGGAGGCAGGCTATCCCTGATTCTTCCTCATCATTGATATTTCTGTTTTCTCTCTCTCTCCCTCTCCCTTCCTCTCGCTGAAATCAATAAAAACATATATATTTTTTTAAATCTGGTTCAAAACCCCAGCTCCTTTCTGGAGCTGACAAGCTCTCTCCTCCTGTTTCAAGGCCAACTGTACAGCAGTCAATCAGCAAGGTGTGCTGCGTGCCTACTGCGGGTCAGGCTCTGTGCTGCACACAGAACACTGTGAGCAGGAACAGGAGTAATAAACTGAAGCAAGTTCCAAAATGAGGTCTCAGTTTTTCAAATGAGTAAGATTTTTTTCAAAATATATCATTTACAAAAACTCAAAATCTAAATCAGCCCTCAACTGGCACAAGTTTATTAAATAATAACCCATAGTTAATAAATTGTTATTTATTTGCATTTACTCTCCTCAAATCTAGTCTAAAAAAGTTCAGCTCTATACAAAAACATGAACAGTGATTCAGGAGAGCGCTTTATCACCATTATACTGCCACCTAGTGTCTATCAATAAGAGAAAGTAGTTTGCATAGTAGAGAAACCATTGTATCAATGAAAACCATTCTAAATTCAGGGTTGAGTAATAAAATTTTCATATATCTAAATCAGGTGATACTTTCCAATAAACAAAGGAAATGTGTCTGTATTCAATTAAAAAGAATCTCGTTTCCAACTCTGAGATTACAAGCATTGTCCTAAAAACATTTAGGATTATCAACAACAGGAAACGGGATACCACGTTTATAAGCAGTCACTTGAAAGGAATAATATGAATATACTGTTTAAGAAAAGAAGCCTAGAATTTATTTTCTTTCATAAAATACGAATGCACAATTCACCCTTGATGTGAACCATTTGAAAACTAGCAATAAGAGGCTAAAGGAAATGACAATCAAGAAAAACGGAGCTTACCTGAAAGTGCAAAATTATTGTCCATATTAATCCCAAAGTCAATTTGGGATTTCCATCTGTTATGTCATCATTTCTAATATTCACTAATTTCACCTGTTTTGTACGTGAAGAAGAGATAAAACAAAGTTTTTCAAACCATCATATGACTTATCTTTGCCCACATAAAAGTAATTCTAAATTATACAAAGAAAAAAAACTGAATGATTCAAATACAAGTAATCCTCAAAATATTGTTTTACCCTGTATCTTCACTCATTTTAGATTTCAAATTATAAAGGAACCACAGAGAACAGTGAGTATTAGTTTGGTTTTGTCTTCTAGTTCAAGTAACAAAATTACACATTTGTCAAAACAAAAATACAACTCAAGTGAGAAGTCCTAGACACTTGAGATTTTTTAAATTGGAAATTTGCCGTTTGAAAATGAATTTTATTTTACAATTCAGTAGGAAACTGCTTTGAACCATAAAATATTTTTTAATTTCTCACATTTCCTTCACAAAGGGTAAAAAACAACGGCAAAAACTAGCATTATTTTTCCATTTCTCTATCAACTGTTACCAAGATAAGTAAGTAAATGACTGGATATTTGGAAGACTTCAAATATATATATATAAAATAATCATACTAAATACATATAAAATATATATAAAATATATATAAAATATATATAAAATAATCATACTAAAGCTTATCAACTGTTATATTATACATTCAAGTAAATAAATGTAATGACGACATCTAATATTTACCTCCTGGATGGACAAAATAATTAAATACCATGAACTGAATACCAAAAATTAAATACATTGATATCTAACATTTTACTTCCTGGACAAAATACTGCCCAAACACTTCATACCAAGAGATATAATTAACCATTAATCCTTCTGGAAACTTCCACTAGAATTAAAAATAAGGCAAACACCAATAACATTTAAAACATTTAAGCCCATAATATTTACTAGACTTTAAAGCATTTTAATATTCATAATAACGTAAATGAAGAACTAATAAAAGATAGCGTTTCCCTCTCTCCCCTTCCCTCCCTTCTTTTTCCCTACTCCACTAAAAAGCAAAATTGTTACCCCCTGATTTCCCATTGTTTTCAGCAACTTTCAATTCTCCTAAATTTCTTTTTCTCTTTTTCTACTAATTGAAAGTTATCAATCATTTAGTTTACACCATTATAATACACAATGCTACCAAAATCAAGACCCTACCCAATACAATAAAGTGTTTATTATTTTTCATGATTTCTTCAGAAACCTCAAGCGAGTTGGAGACTGATATCAGAAATGTTGTTTTATTTTTAAACCACTTATAAGTTACCCAGTATTATCTACTTAAAAAAAAAACAAAAAAACTATTGCCTCCACACTACTAAATATTAAAAATCCACTGTTTTTAAAAAGTATTATACAAACAATTTTTTATAAAAATAATTTTACAAACTAAGTATAAAAATTAAGGTATTGCCTCCCTACTACTAAGACTGTTCATAGACATTCTTAACATTCTGTCACTAACTTCCTAGGCAAAAGCTCTCCAATTCTCACAGAAGGAAAATTGGTAGATCTAATTCAAATGGAAATGCAGCCACTTGTAATTCCTCTAAGCTTACACCTACTATTAACTTTCTTTTTTTTGGAGCAAATGTTTAAACACATTTTAAAATATTTGTCTCACAAAAGCACAAGTATAGTGATTACAATTTATAGTCCAATTTAACTTTTTCATTCCCAGACGTGATTCCGTGTAAATAAACCCAGTCACATATGTTAACATGATTACGGCCTTTGAAAAACATCATACCTGGCGTCGTTTCAAATAGTCAAGTGCAATTTGTACATTCTGTAGTCTGTGAAAACGCATCCGACCTTTTTCTCTGGGCTAAGAATAGAAAAACGCAGAGTATAAAAAACACTAGTTTCTGATACCACTGAACATGCTAAATATACTATATAAATATATTTTATGCTCATCTTAATAGGCCAAAAGAGTATTTACTGTTTGGGTAAGCCCATTACATTTTTTTAAGGTAGTCCTAATTTTTTTGTATTATCTTGGGACTACTAGGGATTTTTCCAAGTAAGTTTTATTTAAACAGATGCTTTATTTAAACAAAGGAAAACAGAAAATACCATAGAACATACAGACTTTTTATATTCACTAAACTACAATTCTAGCCTACGATTATTAAGCTATGGATGCACAAAAAGAATTAAATACCATTTTCCCTTCTTAATAAACTCTACCTATTATCAAGATGATTTTTATAATTATATATGTATGGCATGTGAATGAAAATAAGGTAAAGTAGCATGCAATTAGTATAAAAAAAATCACCAAGAAGGAGACAGACGGTGGAGTTTTACTTAGCCATGATAGAGGAAGAGAGAAAAGCAATTAAAACCATGTAATATATTTCCTCTTTATTTTATTTTAGTGTTTGTTTTTTTTTTTCCCCCCACAAAAATCGTTCTAGAATCGGTTTCCACCGTGTGGGGATGGACACGATTCTTTACTGTCTCGGGCACGCTACCAAGCCATAATTCCTTTCCTTGACACTGTTTCCCTTTAGAAATGTTGCAAGCTGGCAAAAGGAAAACGTAAGGAAACGGAGCTGGGAAAATGCTTAACAAAAAAATACAGAGAATGGAGCTGAAATTTACCACATCCAATCTTCCAAAGGGGGAAAAAAAAAGAAAACGGACAGCTTAGCTCCTCAGGTATGGTTGCTGAAGCCAAAGGCACTGTAAGAAAACAGACGGCAGGCTACGGGCGGGAAAACTGGGCGCTGTACATACAACGGGTGGGAATGGTGCTGATGAATTCACCTGCTAGAAAAGCCCACCACGAGGTGCAGTGACTTCAGGGGGCGCTAGGGGTGGCGATGGCAAAAGGAGCCCATCTCTCCTGCCGCGGGGGGCGCCCCAGCTCCGGGAGCTCGGCCAGGGGGCTCTGGGCTGGAAAACCTTCCCGCTTTCTAACTAAAAGGAGACTCCGGTGGTAGGTAAAAATTGCCCATCAAACACCTAAGCTTCAATATTCACTAAACGTCCAGAAGCTCCTTCCAAAAAACAGCTGCGCGTTTGCAACCTAAAAGCAGCAGGCGAGCCGCGCAGCCGCCCCGCCACACGCGCGCCCTGCGGCCGCGGCGCCGCCTCCCGAAGGCGCTTTGCGCGCGGTCACCACGCAGCGCACAGCAACCTCGAAATAAACGTAAAGAGAAAATATTGCCCCTGCCCAGCGTCGGGGACACGCGCATCCCCCGCACGGGGGTGCGGTCCTCTCGGGGGCTTCCTAAAAGCTGCCCGGCCCGCGGGTTACTCGTCTCCCCGGTTAGCTCACGGCACTCCCGCGGGGTTAGTGGGTTACGGGGACACCTACCCCCTTCTCCTCATCCTCCACATCCTCATGCTGTTCAAACGCGCATGCGGCTGTTGCACTCACCAATCGTAAGGTCTTCAAAATATCTCGCTCCCTTGGCTAATGAATATAACAGACAGAAGACAGGACGGCAGAGACAGACAGACGGAAATGAAAAGGAGAGCGTGAACAGGACGCAGGGAGGGGTGCGGGGAGGGGGGTCGGCGGGAAAGGACATGAGGCCTGCGCCCTGGGTGAGACCGCTTTTCGGGAAGCGGTGTTTATTCCCTTGCTATTTGTGAGTCTTTTAATATGTGGTTATATTTACGCATCCAACTTCTGCTAAGCAAAAAACAAAACACCCAAAGGTAAAAAAAAAAATTAAAAAAAAATAGAACAAAAATAGTAATTTAATTATAGAATTGATTACATAAGCAAGGTAATGAAAAGTGTTTCAGTCTCCCTAAGTCACATCATTCCAAGTGTGAAAATGCTCAGGAATCCAAGCAGAACTTTTTTTTTTTTTCCAGGCAGAAATTGCAGCTCAAAAGATGACCGTTGTAAAAATCTGAACGGTCTATACTTAAAACATCCCAGTCATAGGCACTTGTTCTTCAAAATCAATTAAGAAATTGACAACTTACCAAGGTGTCTCCCGAAAGAACCTCTAAAAGAGAGATCAAGTTGTGTCCATCCCTTAAGTCTTCATAGAGATCATTCACATGTTTTCGAACCTGCACAGAGAGAAAAGCAATTTAACTTTTGGTCCCAGGACCCAGGATCATACTTAATACTCAAACAAGGAAGTGGAAAACATTCTTATATGATATTCATTCATATAGAAACTTAAAAAAAATTTTTTTTAACATGTCTTTATTGATGTCAGAGAGAGAAAGGGAGAGAGAGAGAGAGAAACATCAATGATGAATCATTGATTGGCTGCCTCCTGCACACCCCCTACTGGGCATTGGGCCCGAAATCCAGGCATGTGCCCTGACTAGGAATCGAACCTCGATCTCCCGGGTCATAGGTCGATCAATGCTCAACTGCTGAACCACGTAGGCAGGGCATATAGCAGCTTTTTAAATTTTTATTCTCTTACTACTTAAAAACCAAATTTAAATTTAAAATCGAAACACTAAAAATGTAATTTTCAGAAGAATAGCTCATAAACACAAGTAGAATTTTTGCATGTTTTAGCACACTATGTAAATATAAGCCTGGACAACCACATGGAGTTACAATTTTTAAAAATACAGGTGATGCTGTGCCCTTCTTCATGACTCCTGATATAACAACTGGGGCCAACTGAGCAAGAGAGGTAGCTTTTTACCCCCCTTTGGTCTTCTACTCCCCAGGCCACAAGATCCGGATGCCAGAAGCACACACTCAACACATTAAAAATCCACACATGTAACCTGGGTAAAGGGTACTATTTTTAAAAGCTTCCATGAGTCTATAATTATTTCAAAATAAAACGGTTTTAAAAATTCACAGATGTGATGAGGTTAGAAAACCTCTATCTAAACCTTCCTCCACACAACAGAAATCTTGTGGTGGTGGAGGGTGTTCATAACCACATTATCACTAGCACCAAGTTAACCCTCAACCTGTAACCGCCTCTTCCTCCCTTCCACAAGCAGGATTTGACTTTGTGATTTTAGAGTTCAAACCACCAAAGATTTCCCAAAACCTCTGTTCAGTCTGCCAAGCAGGGATATGTGCTTAAATGCCTGGCCTCCTGAGCCTACACCCAGGTCCTGGAGACTCACATGCAGCTCCTTATTCCACTTCCTATGTCCCTCTCACTCCAGGCCAGTCAAAGATGGGGTGTGATTCTGAACACTTATTTCATAGGAAGGCTATTTCACAACTTGCTTTTGCCACATGGAACTAACCCTCCTACACCATGGAAACTTTCCAAAACCAAGTGTCCTTTTTCTCCATATTTATGCAACAATAAAGAAAAATTAAATTAGGCATGTTTATAAAAGGAATATAATAACACTATGCCATCAAAACTTAGAAAAAGACAAAACATGTTATAAGGGAAAAGAGTTAGGACACCTGCATTTTAGTCTTGCTTCTGCCACAGGTCCCATAAACTAGTACCAGCTGCCGATGCTCTCTCCCTAGGCCTAAATTTTCTCATTTGCAAAATCAGCATTTGAAAAGAGAAGGCCTCTCTGTTCAAGCTAGAAAACAAAAATTCTATGATCTGAAAATAAAGTTATCTTTTCAAAATTCAATGTGTCAACTTAAAAGAAAATATGTAAAATGGAATGCTCTTAAGCCTTTTGGCCTAACTTCTTAAGAATTTGGAGAAAAATGAAGAATATACTGATTTAACATCCGTAATGCCTGAAAATATTCTGAGGTACTGGTTGTCAGTAATACTGCCTATTTTTCCTGTCTTAGGTGATTACTCTGAGGGTCTACAAAAATACTGTATATTAAAAGGGCTACATAAATATAAGATGTTATCATCTTTATAGTGCTATGAAAAATGGCATCATTATTAATAATAATAAACAAAAATTCATAAATGATAAATTAATACTAGATGCCTGACCTTGTGCTAAGACCTTTTTAAATCTTGGCTCATTCCCCTCACCACTAAAGAATGAGATAAAAAAGAATGTTAATTAAAAATTACAAATCAGCCCTGGGTGGTGTGGCTCAGTTGAAGCGTTGGCCCGGACACCAAAAGGTGGCCAATTCAATTCCCAGTCAGGTCATATACCCAGGTTACCAGTTCAATCCCTGGTTCAGGCTTGTGCAAGAGGCAGCCGATCTCTCTCTCGCTCTCACTATCACTATTTCTCCCTCTCTCTAAAATCATTTAAAAAAAATTTTTTTAATTGCAAATCAACATTATGTGGAAAGAGTGCTAGTGGATGAACTGAAAGGGGGAAAAATGGGGTTCTGGAGAAATATCTGAAATTTAGGAGAAAGAAAATAAGAAATTAAATAGTTAAGCTGACATAGAAAAGCTTTTTATTTTGCCCTGGGTCTGAGTCACAAACATCTGGCCTGGTAACTTTCCTTCACAAATGGCTACACTAACTGCCAATAGTCGTAACCTTCCGTTTTCAATTTTTAATAAAACAGCCTTTCTTCTCATTTTGGATATTTTCTCCCTGTGGAACAAAAAGCTGTCTGAATAAATAGTGCTAGAGGGAAGTGATGAGCAAAGTGAAAGCACTTTGAGATACCCTGGGATTAAATTATATAATGTGAATTACATAACAGAGAGGAAGCATCATTTTCTGTATTTCATACAATTCTCCCAGAATTTTGCAGTGCTTTCTAAAATATGTGTACTGCACTGTGTCCACAGTTTACCCCTAGAGGGCACCAATCTTTTGCTTAAGAGCATCCTAAGGAAGGAAAATAAAGTCTGCAGAAAACAATGGTGAGGGGTGAGGGGAGATTCCAAACAGGGTGCTGCTGCTGCTGACAGAGGCAACACATATCTCAAATTTATTTTTGAGAGAGAGAATAGAATAGATTATGCCACAGCTATATCATTTAAATGGCTTAATTGATGGAAAATACTACTCTAAATTTTTTATTGTATTAACTTGTAATTGTTTAGTTTTATGTGGGCTTATTCAAATTAAACTTTAAAGATAAGATCATTGTCTAGCTGGTTATTTAAAGTTTAAAACTGCCTTTTTCAAAAATCTGACTTTGTTGTGGCTGATGTTAATCCAGACAAATTCAACAAAAGTTTTACTTTCCATATCTAAACATATTGTTACCATATAGGTGCAGTTCAACTCAGGTCACAAAATATTTATTGAGCATCTACTATACACCAAGGAATCATGTAACTTCTAAGGGTACAAAGATGAATAGTGAGAGAGTGTCACCTCTTGAGGCTTGCATCTGAGATGGCAGAAATTTAGAGAGGAAATTTCAGGATAGAGTAACTATACTCAGAGCAGGCTCGGGGAACTCTGAGGAGCTCTGACCAAGTCTGGAGGCTAAGAAGCCCTCCTAGCTAAGATATGAAAATGTTCCAGGTGAGGGGAAGAACAAAAACAAAGGAACAAGGCAAGGATGCTTGCAACTGTGCGGTGAGTTCCAGGAAAGGAAAGCAGCCTGAGGAATGAATGAAACGGGTGGTGGAAGGTGAGGTAGGAAAGTTGGGCCGGGAGACATGGGGGTTTTACATGTCATTTTAAAAAGCTTACACTTTTCCTAAGCAAAGAGAACCCCTGAAGGCTTTTATACAGAATGAAGACATAGCATCTCAGACCAATACAGGGGTGGGCGAAAGTCAGTTACAGCTGTTTGTATATGAAATAACACAATAATTAATAAATAATAATACAAGAATAAACTGTGTTTCATGTACTCACAACTGTAAATCTACTTTTGCCAACCCCTGTATATAACCTTGTAAACTATTATCTTGAGCAAACCCAAATCATAGTAAAGCTGCCGAGGGCCCACTCCCTCCATGTGCAATATTGGAGAAAAAGTGCCCCAGGGAAAGGCAGAGACTATTCATGGGTAAAATGCATGTGTCGCAGCACAGCAGCCACAAGGAAGATAGCAGGCAGGATTCAGTCCTCTCTAAAAGAAGTCCTACACCTAGGGGATACAGTATTCTGGAAAACAACCGGATATCTTTAGAAAGAAACATAAATAATAAAAGAAGGCTTGTCCCAAAGGAGATCACCTCATTGCCTTGCACGAATTGGGTAAAGAGAAGGGGGACAGTCAGCTTCAGTGAAAATGAATTAAAATGATTTTCAATGACAGTTTTTTACTTCAAACAAATATATTCACTTACTATAAGCTACCAAATTCTCTTGGGAGAGCTCCTTAAAAGTTTAACTTCAAAAAATAAATAAAAATAATCTATCACTATATCACCATTATCAATTATTGATAAGCAACTTGATGCTTTTAAAATATGCAAAAATGCTTAAAAACAATGTATTCTCCTAGGTCGTTTGTTGCCTTATCTGAACAGTTTTATTTATTACAAATTTACTTCAGTATTATTTCTTTAAGAGTTGTGAAAGAACAAAAGAACAGCTCAAATTCTACCTGAATTACCATAAATTCTATACTGGTGCAGGTAAGTATAATGGGGAAACATCCTCACAGGATGTAATAAAAAGGTGGTCAGGCTTTTTTAGGCAATGTATTAAGTCATCATTAAGGCCAAATAGAATTAATCTTTTTTACTGGTTTTTTTTTTTTTTTAAACTATAAAGATATTTTTCAGATATCTTAAGATATTAATGAATAAAATAATGAAGAGTTTGAAACAAATCATGTTGGCCCTAGGCAGTACAAATAATCTGTCTACTTCATATCATTCTCCAGTAAGGTCATACCAATGCCATAAGTCAGGTTCAGATTAATTATTATAAATTGAAGGTGCATTCAGGTAAATACATTCAGTTCCTATATGAAAATAAAGACAGCTTCTGGGATGGAGCAACCTTTTTTATTCATTTGCTCCTTAACGCCAAGTCACTTTATCAGACAAATTTTCTTAACACCTATGTATCATCCGTATGATCGATTTCAAAGATGGGATAAGGTGGGGGGGGGGGGGGTGAGGAGGCGGTGCGGCGCAAGCGCAGGATGGGATTCCAGAGGAGAGCTCCTAACACTGGGAAGGTGGCGGGAGGACCCTGGGCAGCTGGCGAGTGGGGAAGAGCATCCAGGACAGGGCTATAGGGAGGTGACAAACAAAAACGTCAACTACTTTGCAATTCTGATTAAAGTGCTGGTTCCGGCAACTGCTTACTGAATCCTTCCGAGCTGAATCATCTCCTCTGGGGCTTCTGTCAAGTGCACTCCAGGCTGTCCATGCCTGACCTGTTACACAGGTTCAACACGTGGACACCTGTGCCAGGTAGGAACTACCCTCTCTCCTTCCGGCACCATTTGAAGTACCGTTGACAGCATGGTTGTTTGGGGGGGGGACAGCTACACCTTCAACACATACAAAAACATCAAAGAACCAAGTGAGCCCTCAAACAGTAACCTCATCTACTTGAAGGATGATGTCCAGCACAGCTCCGCTAGTCCTCAGTGGCACAGGGGGCCCCTTGCTGGAAAGGCCGGAATATGATGGGTCAGGCTCTAGGCTGGGTGAGGGGGCGAGGTCCTCATGGAGGGCAGAGTGCTAGGAAAGGAATAAAACCCACATGTGGCTAAGGCTCCAGGAGAGGTGGAGCTGGCCAACGTGGATATCTTCTGGTCACATAATCACGGGCACTTCCTGGTGTCCCTTTCAGACCATCATTTGCCAGAGAAAGACACTACCAAGGGCGGTGATGACACAAGTGGTTGCTTCATCTCAAAAATTTTTAAGTCTCAAGGATTGGGGAAAATTTACAGGGGCTCTTACTAACATATTTCATAGTTTTAAGGCCCTTATAATATTCTAATACTTCATATGCAAACGAATTTACTCTTCTTGAAACATAAGCCCATTTCCTTAAGTCCTCACAAATAAACAACTGAGAACAACTGGTTGTATGCTCTTCATTAAACCTTTAAAATAAGCCAGGATTATGATCAAGACAACTGTCACAGGGAGATGAACACTGAAACTATTTTTAAAGACACCCCCAGATGATGAGATTCCACTGCCTCTGCTAGAACTCACGCTAATGATTAACACCTCTTCCCTGATCTTTTTTAAACATTTTTTGTTGCCTTAAATTCAGATGAAACTCCAAGTCCCCAGTACCATGACTTACATTTTCCAAAATAAAACCACTATAAAACATATCTGGGAAACTCATGTTCAGATAGAATTATAAATACAGGTCTATTCCATTGATTACTTAATAAAAATAAAATTGACAGGTTAAAATTAATCTCTGCAACAGAATTATACTTTCCGTAGAAAGATTAAAACTTTCAAAGATGCTATCAATTTTTTCAAAGTGGTAACTTCTAAATGATGTTACAATCTTGCCAAATTTCCAGATTTTAATCTACTCAACTGAGGTCTGTGGACCACAGATGCTCACCAGCTAGTCCTCCCAGTTGTACATGACTAGTCAGAAAAGATGCCAGACTTACGTCTCATACTAAAGCCTAAAATCTAAGCAGAAGTTATTTTGTCTCCAGTCCCTGTTATAAGCACTCTCTCTTTTAAACTTATGTTTCACCAAGAGTAGGCTTCAGCCAGGTTAACAATACCTAGCAAACCCAAGGCCATAGCTGCAAAGGTGAACCACAAGACACAGCTGTGGGTATGCTGCAAAATGCATGGGTCCCAGCACCCTAACAGTGGGAGTTTCTCTTCCAATCCCACAGGCTAAGATAATTTGAAAAGAATTTTGGCTGAATAGATGAGGTCCCATTCTCAAAAACACCACTGTCACACCTCTTGCACTCATGATATTCCTTCTACCTGAAGTGCTGTTCTGTTTCAACTCCTCTAGCTATTGAAGTCTTCCCTTGCCTTTAAGGTCAAGGTTCACTGTCACCCAGGCTGTGAAGGCTTTCCCATTCTGCACGCCCACATTCCTTGGTTTATACCAGGATATCAATCATCATTTTTCTTATATAAAACAGTTTTATGTCTGAGGGGAAGCAGAATTTGCCACCCCAAAATATTCCTGTTTTGGGTATTAATTATTTTAAGCTGGTTATTTTCAAGAAATAACCCAGGAAAAATCTATGACCTTCCTCTAACTGCCTAATAGAATTTCTATAGAGAACCTGCTCCAGGAAAGAAGCTATTATCTCAGATATCTATAGTTTAATATGAACTAAGTGTAATAAACAGGGAAGAACTAGTAAGGTCCTTTAACCAAAGTCCTCTCTGTCTCCCATTTATAAAGATGGGCCCACAGACATTTACTTACCAAACATGCTTTTCCATCTCTATGTGAACTGCCTTCCTGCCCTTTGACGTCTCAAGCCGCAACCTTCCCCTTTCTCCTTAGTTCAAATGGCACATAAGCCTTAACTGCCCAACAGTCCTTGGTCTCACATTGTTATGGAATCCCTATGTGTATATATCTAATACATTTGACCAGTTTCTCCTGTTAATGTCTTGTCTTAATTTGATTATTAGTCCAGCCAGAAGAATTTTAAAAGGTGAGTGGGAGGAAAATTATTTGTTTCTCCCCACATGTCCATGATGCACATAATAAGCCCCTTAAAAAAGACAGGGCCCTGTCTTAAGTTGTCATTGTAAATGTCTTATGCTTTGCACAGAAACTCTCAGACAGTAGATATTCAAAGAAGGTTTGTTCAAGAAATGAAAGATTAGTCATCTGTGACCTTAGCCATGCCCTGACTGTGGGCCCTGAGTGCCTACCCAGTGATGGGAAATAAAGAAAAACTCAGGAAATAGATTCATGAACTCCATGGAGCCACTTCTGAGCGAGGAGTCTGTCTCTGCCCCCAGGCTCAATATGACTGTGCAAGTTAGTACCCAGCATCTTGTCTTTTCACACAGTTGGGGCTAAATAAACGCTGTTGAATGACTAATACACAGAGGTGATACCATTTCGGCAGGCCATACCTTCTAAGCATTTCCCCTGCTCCATCTAAATTAGTCTGGTAAATGACTGACAGGAAGGTGTTCAGATCAATCAAATTTCAAGACTTAATAGTGAGCCTGAAAACTAAATATTTTCAATAAAAATAGACATACAGATTAAGGAAACGAATCCAGAATCCAGAAATAGACCCACACATTTAGGGACAACTGGTTTTTGACAAAAGAACAAAGGCAATTCATTAGAGAAAGGATTGTCCTTTTAACAAATGGTGCTGGAAAGCTGAATATCTACATGGGAAAGGATTCATGTGAACCGTTTCCTCAAAACGGATCAGAGACCAAATGCAAGAGCTAAAAACGATACAATTGTTACATGAAAACATATGAGTAAATCTTTGTGACCTTGGGGTAGGCAGATATTATTTATATGTGACACCAAAAGCATAAGTGATAAAAACCAATAATAAAAGGGCATATAATACAATTTAAAAATAGGGAAAGCCATGAATAGACATTTCACCAAAGAAGATACACAAATGGCCAATAAACACATAAAAAGTAGGCTCAAAATCACTAATCATTAATGAAATACAAAGCAAACCAATGACATAGCAGTTCATACCCACTAGGATAGCCAAAATAAAAAAAACAAACCATAACAAGGACCAGCAAGGATTTAAAGAAACAACCCTCACACATTGTTAGTGGAACTATAATATGGTTCAACTGCTTTGGAAAGCAGTTTGGCAGTTTATTAAAATGTTAAACTGGACTTACCATATGCCCCAGCAATTCTACTCCTAGATAAATATCCAAAAGAAATAAAAGCATATGTTCATACAAATGTAAGTTTATTTTATCGCAGCATTGTTCCTAATACCAGAACCGTGGAAACCACTCAAATGCCAATCAAAATGTGACGTCTCCATAGAATAAAATACTTGATGATAAAAAGGAATGAAGATACATTCTTCTACATGGATGAACCTCAAAAACCTTATGCTAATGGAAGAAGCCAGACACAAAAGAACACTATTATCTAATCCTACTTATGTGAAATATCCAGTAAAGGCAAATCTATTGAGACAGAAAGTATACCAGTGGTTGCCTAGGGTTGAGAGCTTGGGCGAGGGGCGGTGTTATGGGGAAACAGGGCAAATGGGCAGAAGGTTTCTTTGGGGGTAATGGAAATATTCTAAAATCAGACTATGGTGATAGCTGCACAATTCTGTAAATTAACTAAAAATTGTTCAATCATACACTTAAAACAAGTGAATTTTACAGCACTCAAATCATACTTCAGTAAAGCAATTCTTAAAAATATTTTAATCACACTCCCTTTGAGAGACAGTGGCAGCAATGTTTGCACATGGAAAATGCTTTTATACTCATCACAATTCAACAAGAATTCATAATAATATCCAAATACAGGCCAGGATGTTAGCCTGTTCTAATATGGGTCAGTACACATAACTGAAATACATTTATTAAAAGGATATGTGATTTGTATTTTTTTAAATAGTTCCAAGATAACCAACTGATACTGAATTAAGCAAAAGAACCAATCATAGCTCTAATAAAGCTGGAAAAGCTGGCAATGCCAACCACTGTAAAACCTTTAATCTAGACCAAAATAAAGGTATATTAAGACGATGAAAAGCAAATGGGGAAGTCTTATTTAAAGGGTTACCAAGTGACCTGGTCAGGAAACAGATCTAATATGATTGAAGAAATATTTCCTCAGCTTTACATCAACATTACTTACTGAACTCTTTATTTGAAGTGGCATTTGCAATGGGTTTATCTTTCATGACCACATCTTGACTCAAAGAGGACTGTCACAGAAATAAAACTTGCCCCACTAGTAAAGCAATATGCTAAACTGGCCTTTTCAAATATTTTGTTAAATAAATCAAAGAAGGAAGCTCATTCAGAAAAGCAGCTATGGTGTAAAATTATATTCAGAGACCCATAGCTGATCTTACACATAGAAAAAGAGAGTCACCTTTATAAATGGATTCAGGAAAATAAATACAAAAGGCCATTCTTCACCAATGAAGTGAATATATGCAAAACTGTCCTAAATGCTTACAAAACCTCCCCAAGACAAAAGTAGACAAACTTGTACTGTAAAGAGCCAGATAGCAAATATTTCTGGCTTTAAGGGTCATATGGTGTAACAACTGGTAAGTGAATGAGAGTAGCTGAGCTTGATACAATTTTATTTGTAGACAGTGAATTGTGAATTTTATGTAATTTTCATGTGCCCCAAAATATTCTCCTTTTGATTTGTTTTCAATTCTTTAAAAATTTAATAACAAATCTTAGCTCATGAGCTGTAAGTACCACAATTTGGCCACAGAGAGTTACAGACCTCCCAACTCCAACACCCAAAGTTCTTCAGTAGTAGCATATTAGTCCTATCAGCCCTCATCTCCTGGAAAGGGGAGGAATTATCCCATTGCTTTCCCTTACTATATAGCAACATGAGAGTGGAAAAGACTACATTTTTAACAAAATAACATTATTTTTCTGATAATAAAAGTAATACTTGTTCTTTGTAGAAAAACTGGAAAATATTCAAACTGAAGGGAGTTTTCTTACAATGCATGAAAAAGAAAATCACTCTAAAGGTAAGTAAACAGGTAAATAGCTCACACATACAAAGGTAGGGAAGTGAAAGGTAAGTAGATAATATAAACAGAGCTGAGATCATATTATTGGTAACTGTTGCCCAAGCTCTTGTTACCTGGTAGGCTTTCCTTCAACTCATTTTCTACCTTCAACTCAATAGTTCTAAAAACTTCAAAAGTAAGAAATGAAAGAGAACACGCTAAAAAAAAAGAAATGTATGATATAAATATCCTATTACATGAAAATGATATAAAGGGAATGGGAGTATTTGAGTGACAAGAAAGTTTTTCTAAAAGGGGACAAAAAATTTCCTTCAGATATTTAAGAGCTGCTCTATGTGTCATGTCATTCTGGAGGGCTGTCCCAAGGTAAGTGGGTAGGAATTACAGTAAGCAAATTCTAGATCATGAATTGTAACTTCAGTTAGTTGTTCATAAATGAGAAAAATCAATGACCCATAAGATAGTCTGTAATGACATTTTGTAATGACAACCAAATTAACTAGATCCTGCAATTTGAATTAAAAAATTAACTAAATTTGCTTAGAAGCAGTTACTTTAAAACTCTTCTGCAGAATTTCCCAAAAGGGATGTAAATAGCTATTCTTTGATTAAAAAAAAAAAAAAAAAAAAAAGATACATGACCAAGTGACTGGAAAACTGGACTAAATGGGGTTCTGTACCCCAGAAGTTAAGAACTCAGTCTTTGATGTGCTAACGTTACCATAAATCTCTTGAACCAGAGAATGCTGCTTTACATTATTTTTTTGCAATTGAAACCTTTTTCCCCACAGGGCATCTCTCAACTCTGGTGTTTCTGGGAACCTGATTTGAACTTGATTTTGGGGGGCTCCTCGGCAAAAAAAGTATTTCATCTTGTCAACTATGAAAAAGTAATTTCAAAATTTGGCAAGAAAGTACTAATTAGAAATTAAATCTACCAGACAAAACTTTAGAATTATCAGCCCAGAAGATACACAAAAGTGGCTCTATCATACACAATATTCAGTAAAATTACAGTGTCTGCAAATATGGCTTCTTATGTTTTTTAAGTTGATGTCAAATAAAAGTTAGATGTTTAAAACATTTGAGAATAATGACAAATTGTGAGATAAAAGAAGGATAACATTAAACTCATTAACTTGGACAATAAATCTATAGGAAACATTTCTCCTCTAACAACTTGTAAGGACACCTATGATATATCTATCTGGTATAACTGTACACAAATCTAAGAAATGGAATTTTTACACTATTCTTCAAAAACTCAGTAAGTAGCACCGTTTTCTGGAGATATGAAAGTATGGGTTCTTTTTATTTTTATTTTTTATTTATTTATTTATTTTAATACTGGAAGGCTGCTCTTGTAGAAAACCTAAGTGCCGGATTCTCTGCTCATGCAGGGGGCTGAAATGCTTTGTTGTGGTTGTGGCTCTACTGGGCTACTGCTCTGTGAACTGTTTTATCCAGGCTAAACTCAACCACTGCTCTTATATGGGCAACGGTTTCCAAACTCCTAGGCAAGTCCAACATGACCCAGGGCTCACCTTTGACACCCTGACCACTTTCAAAATCAACTTCTCCTCTGAATTCTCCGAATGAACCTCTGAATTCTCCCTCAGATTTGCAGTACAGCAAACTCTTGACTAGGGCTGGAAACATACTTTTCTGTTTGCTTCTATGGGAAGAAGTGTCTTAGAAAGTGTCTTCAAAGAAACCCAAATGCACCCTCATGATGGGGTTCAGGACCAGCTACCCTAAAATATGGTACCTCAACATAATAAATATTTTAAGCTGAAGGAATTTGGGCAATAGAAGGTGCTGGAAGGACTCTCTGCCTCCACCCTGCCTCCAGCTGGATGCAGGTCATAAGATACTCTCGTGAGAAGCTTCTTTCCTGCACCTAGAGGAAAGGAGCACCCTAATCTCTGCAGGTGGAGAGAGGTTGACAAGAATCCAAACAAACTAGCCTTGCTGAGTTTCCCCCAGTCTACTCCCCTTGGCTCATATCCTTTTGACCTTTCACATTTTCCATGACTTCCACTCTCAATCAAATCTAGTATAAAAACACTCAGGTTTAACTATTTCTTCTGGTCTTCAATTTCCTTATGAAGGCTCCTGTATCCCATAAAACTTTTATTAAGTGTATTTGTGTGTTGTTGTCTTGTTAATCTGTCTTTTGTTATAAAGCCCAGCCAAGAACCTAGAAGAGTAGAAGAAAAATATTTTTTATCCCCCTACATGGAGTAAGACTCCAGAAAATCTACTAATTTTAATATATTATTAGAGAATTTCCAAGTGAGAAGAATCTAGCTATAGCCAATATTCTTCTACATTCTCGACTCATGAAAATAATAGTGAATAAGCTAATTAGTAACCTTAGATAAATAAATTAAATCTCCTCTATGAATATGAGTAAACTTGTTAGCACCAAGCCACAAATGCAGGAACAGTATGCAATGGAAAGGAGTCAGAAGAATGGATCCTAAGTCTGGCCCTGCCGATCACAACCTGTTTGACTTGGGACCTCAGTCTATACTGTTATGAAATTGATATTTTTAGCTTTAAAAGAAGGAAGTTGTCATATTTTTCCTCCACGCAAACTTTTATGCCACTCCAACCAAAGCAACCCTTTCAGTTCCCCATTACAGTGGTTGTAGATCTGTATCATAAACTAGGGGGAAAGTTTCATTTGGTTTCACATTCATTCATTAAGCAATACATTTCTTAGTACGGTCTCAGGAAAAGAGCAGTGTATCAGACACTATGTTAGGTGCTGGGGATGCACTGTTTAATAAGACAGTCCCCTAGTTTAGAGTCCAGTGTTAACTCACAAACCAGTGTTCCGTTTTAATCAGCCTACTACACAATGCAGATGCTTCTGATGTGAAGGCCAACACAGCATGATTTAGAACATCAGCACCACTGACAAAAAAGTAACGTTTTTTTCCCTCTTTGAAAATGCCTTGGTCAGTACCCTTTCTCCAGCTAAAACAATGACCTTCAGGAATGCTGCTTGAGTTCCTCATATCCTTTTATCTATATCTCTAAATTCTTATAAATTATATTGAATAGAAAAGACTGTAAATAAAAACTTATGGCCATATAATGAGGCTGAGCCAAAACTGTACACAGAATAAAGCTGAGAGAAGTCAGAGCTGAGGAAAGTGACATATTGCTTTCTTCTCCCTCTACTTCTCCGTCTTCATTTCTTTTTTCTCATTCCGTAACTTTGTGTCTTTCTATTGTGGCATGATATGGGGGCAAGACATAGTTTTTTTGTAGAACCAAAAGGACCAAGGACTAAATCTTAACCCTGACACATTCTAGGTACTTCATGCTAGGCAGATGTCCCCTGAGCCTCCATTTCCTCACTGGTCAAAGGTTTAAATCAGATCACGTATGTCATGTGTCTAGTTCAGGATCTAGCACATGGTAAGCATTCAATAAGTGGTAGTGATAGTGAAGGACGCAATAAAGATAATAATGAATAAGAAAATCAAAAGGAAGAAAAGTTATAACTGACTACAAGATGGAACTAAAGTTATGTGATTACCTTACTCCTAAAATTTTGGTATTCTTAGTCTGAAAAGGTAGTTCACTAGAGTTTATCAACAAACACTAAAATCACTTGTAATTATTTAAACAACTCTCATAGGAAAAAAGAAAAAGTTTGCCTACTTGTCATAAAACAACTTCAAGTCCAAAATATATTTTGCCATTAATTCACTTTCCATCCTTTATAAATAAATTCCTGTTCTATATTCTTCGAAAATATTAATGTCATAAAAGTCTGTTAAGCCAGTCAGAGAAAGACGAGTACCGTATCATTTCACTCATATGTGGAATTTAATGAACAAACTGAACTACCAAGCAAAACAGAGACCGACTCATCGGTAGAGCGCAGGCAGGTGTACCACTGTTCTCAGCTTCCCCCCTTCAGCTTTAATCATGCAACCTGAAATTTATCCTTAAGAATTTAATGTTGTAGAGAGAGCAAAAGATCTAGAGTCAGGTGGACTGGGATGTAATTTTCACTTCTTCCTTAGACTGTTGTCCAATATACAATTTTTTGTTGTCCAATATAAATTGTATATTGGACAATTTTAGCCATATTTCCCACACAGACCTGAGAATTACTAGCTGAATGACCTTGGGAATTATGGAACTCTCTGTGCATTAGTTTCATCATCTGGAACACATAAATAACAATACTAGTCAGGACCTGTCCATAAAGATTGTTGTGAGAATTAAGTACAAGACATAAAAGTGATAGATCCTGGTGCATGGTTACCTGTGAAATAATATTAGCAGCTATTATTACGAATATTGGTATTGATACTGTAAAGTACCTAGCAGACAGTAGGGGAACAACAAAAGATAGCTGCTATTATTTTCTAAACCATATTAGCGTATTCGTTGGTTATACCAAATAGAATCTATGGTTAATTATACTATTTACCCACTTACCTATGTCAGCGGCTCTACAAATGTGGCCCCGGTTCAGCAGCATCAGCAATTTGTTAGAAACTCAATTTCCTGGAACTTGTTAGAAATGGAAATTTTCAGGTCCCACCCCAGGTCTAGTGAATCAGAAGCTCTTAGGGTGGGGCCCAGCAATCTATTTTTAAT
Source organism: Miniopterus natalensis (assembly GCF_054644295.1). Taxonomy (NCBI): domain Eukaryota; kingdom Metazoa; phylum Chordata; class Mammalia; order Chiroptera; family Miniopteridae; genus Miniopterus; species Miniopterus natalensis. The sequence continues at coordinate 25,835,955 of NC_142085.1, forward strand.
TGACTGCAAGTCTTTAAATTTTAAAGTAAGGTTTTAAAAATTATTATCATATTATTGACATTTTACAAATGTCTCCCATCCCCCTTGGCCCCCTCCACCCAGCCCCCACCCCACCCCAGGCCTTCCCCACACTACTGTCTGTGTCCATGGGCTGTGCATATATGTATATATGTTATTTTAACATGCCCTCCAAGTGAATCCGATGCAGCTAAAGTTTAAGAACCACTCATGTAAGTCTAAAATCTTTAAAAATATTTATTTGCAGATTTTAAGAACCAAAACACTGCATTATACTTTCAGAAGAGGTATTCTTCATTAGCCCTTTATGAAGTCGGTGCTTCAGAAATTCTACTTCATCGGTGCCCACAGATGTAAAATTACTCGATAAGCACGCAATGGTCAAGAACACAGAGCAAGCAGAGCTTTTTTCCTATTCCCTAAAAGTTATCACTGTGTTCTCAGCTTGGGGATCTGCTTTTCCTTCCAGCCACCAAGACAGAAAAGAAAGAATAGTGTGATTAATTCAGTGGAGCCGTGAAGTCGTTGACTTTACAATGTAGGCAAAGGATATCTCTGCCACGAGTAAATTAAACTTTCGGAAGATACAATGGAACAGAGAAAAAATCTGATAGTCAGTTGGGTGTCTCCCATGTGGTAACCAAGCAGGTAACTAACAAGCTGGGTGTGGTTCGATAATGGAACCCAGGGCCTCTCTCTCTCCAAATGCATGCAGGCATCAACAAAATAAATTAAAATGTAGACCAAATATCCTATTCCACAGTGTTATGGAATAAATTTACAGTATAGCTAACCAGTGCTGAAGAATATACTCCCATTATCTATTGCCAGTTAGATGGGTCCAACGCAAGGAAAGCACATTACACAAGGGCTTCTTCAGACTCCAATCTTCTCCTAAAAATCATTTATCACCTTAAATTATTCCTTTTGAATAAAGCTTCTAGGTCATGGCTCAAGTTCTAATTTGGGGTCCAAGTAAGCAATTAAAAAGGAATCTTCTGATCTTTAAAGTGCTTCAGGAAATAAAGGGTTTCCTTCCTTTTCGTTTTTCTTCTTAGAACAGGAAAAAGCTAAATCGCAGGTACTTAAATCTTAGGTGCCATCTCTTATACTACTGTCTTACAAGTTTCTAGACAAGATAGAACTGCATGTGACCAGTAATAACAAAAACTAAATAGTGATATAAGACCCTCGAGTTTATAAAGTGCATTAGGAAGAACGGGTATAAATTAATATTGTTCATAACAAAAGAATGTCATCAATTTTAGAACACTTCTCTGGGTAAAATTCAGCTAACTGAATTCATAGGTATTTTCAAAAACAAGCAGCTTATGTTTCAGTACAATAAATTATGCTAAGAGTCATACATAAATGTTACTGACACCAATGGTTCACCTAGCAACCATAACCTGCAACACAAACAGTCGGTCTACTCAGCGTGTGAAGAGACTTGTGGGGGCAGCGGACTGGAATGTGTTAACGAGGGCTGATTCTTAAAAGGGCTCTGTAGGATGGTGAACCAAAGGAAAATATTCCTGTCAGAACAACCAGTTTAAGGACAGGCTTAGTCATAGAACCGAAATGCCAGAACACCGAAATTTAAATACAAGTCAAAAAGCCAGAGACATCTGCTCACCAGCAATTGTAAGTTTTAATTAAGCAACCTGTTCACTTCAAATGAATGTAATTTTAGCTCTGATCAATTTAAGAATAAGGCTACATTAATTTTTTCTGGAGAACAGCTCTGCCAAAAAACCCTAACCAATATATTTTAAGGAACCAGTGTTTACACATATGGACATAATGGTAACTTAAGCAATCATTTCAAACCCCACAATATTTACTTCCCCCAGTCATAGAATCCTTTAAAATCGACCAGGCCAGATTCACCCCGTAGGCACTGGGATACTCTATTTACAGCTGCATGAATCACAGCTTCCTAAATCTCGGGGATTCATTAGCGAAGAGCTGGGACTCCGAGGCAGAGGAAGGTAAACACGCTCTCGCAGCCAAGGGGAGCCTGCTGGGGGCCCGCAAGATCCCAGAGTCAGAGAAAGCAAACACCGCACAGCCCCTCGGTCCCACGCAAGCTCTCGTTCCGTGACTCCTGGGGCAGCTCGACCCGTAAGCAGCCACGGCGAGTCCCCCTTCGGTGAATCAGGGAAGAGCAGGAGGATTTGGGAGATGCCCCCCAAGTGCGAATCTAAGTAAAGGGACAACTGAGGACCAAAAGCTGCCAACGTTTCCGAACCTTCAGAATCTTCCACCTCCACGGACTCCCCCTCTGCGGGGACAGAGGAGTAAGTGAGAAAGGGCTTTGGGCCCCAAGATCAACCTATAAATGACTAGGGAGGGGCGCGTGCAGGGGGGCAGCTCAGGTAATCCTTCAGTGCCCCGCAGGACTGAGGCAAGGGGGCAACAGGCCAGGCTGCCTCCTCAATGGCTTCCTAACCCCAAACCCCCCAGCTTTTCCAAAAATGAATAAGCTAAAAGAGACAGCACTTGAGGTGAGAAATGACATTTGGATAACAGAGGCAGACTGGCAACTATGACCCCTTTACTTTTTTGTCTGAAGCCATCCAAGTCGATCCACTCCATGCCACAAGCTCTCATCTACTGAGGGCTTACAATATGCGAAGTGCCGTGCTTTATGCGTAGAGGGCTCACGTCATTTAAACCCTCACGGTAACCTATCATTACCACCATTTACCGATGAGAGGCTAAGAAGGTTAAGGGCACACAAATGATGAATTGCAAAGCCACAGCTTCCTGTCTCCCTGACCTCTTGCTGCCTCTTGTCTTTGGCTTACATGTCACAGACTGATAACCCCACAGGAGACCTTCGTTCAAAGATAACTTGATCCAAGTTAGCAAAATACACCATTTATAAAATGAAAAAGAAAAATCTAGTGAAGAAAAGTCTGTTCTGGGATGAACCTCTCAGTCCCCTCACTGTCCAAAAAAGCAGAACTACCAAGTTCTCCTTGGAGCCTTAACTAGGGTGGGAAAAAGGGGGAACAATTAAATAATATTAAACTAAAATAAATAAAATAAATTAGTAATTTAGAATGGGGAAATTTTTAAGAAATATTTCAAAAATGAGGAACACATCCCTAGCCAGAATCAGCACCACTCCCCAGACCCTAGCCCCTTAGGACCTCCCCACTCCAGCTGTGAGGGGACCCCTTAGTGCAGGAGGCAGTCATTTCTCCCCTCTGTTCCCCCTCTACCTTCCCCCCTCGCCCCCTCTCTCTTTTCTCCTCTAAACTTCCTTTTTCTCCCACGGTTTAAGGACCCCTTATAACTACAGTTGAAACTGACAAAACAGAGAATACACACAGAATCATTCAAATTTTATCTAAATTCTTTTATTCCCACTTCCTTCTCTCCTTATTCATCAACTGCTCTTTCACTGTACTGGCATTTTTCGTGGTCACCCTTTCCCTTGACATTTATATATCAAGACCGCATTAGACTGAAAACTTAAAATAACATACTTTTCATTAACTAAAAAGGAATTTGGTAAGGCAGGAAAGATAAGAGACCTGCCTTCCTTTCTCTGTCTCTCCATGAACGTGTCTAATAGTTCAAGAGAAGAATCTAAGAACATCAAAAAAGAGGGAATATTTCTTTTTCTAATATTAAAATTCCTATACTTTTTTTACCTAAAATTCCTATCCTTTTTTATCTTCCCCAACTGAATGATGACCCAATGGTCGCCTACAACAGAAGTGTCCAACATGCCTTTTAGTGAGACAAGAGGAGGCTGGCTATCTTTTTATCATCACTTGGGTGAAACAAGGAAATGACTGCATGAAGGATGAACTTACTCTGATTAATAATAAGATTTAATAGCTTGGATTTAATGTTTGGGGATATTTAATTATTTTTCTTCACTTGAGGCTAATGCTATAACTTCTAGACATAAAAGAATGAAAAATTAAAAACTATTGTTCTCACATATGAATTTTGTCAGTAATTTCAGTGTATAAGTCTATAAGAAAAGGCCACTTTGTGCTGATTCTAGAACAAAACAGAACAGAAATGTAAGCAGCTAACAGTGGGAGTTAGTCAAGGCTACATTGTGTAACTCTCCCCCTCCCTAGAGTGGCTCCTCATTTAATAAGAGCTCATTTTAAATTCTGACCTATAATATACTTCAAAGCAAATAAGCTTATTTGAGTATAACCTAATCAGTTGGACAGGCACCTATCAATTGATTATTGTGTCTAAAATGTTTATTTCCCAATTCTTACTCTGTTGCAGCAGAATTAAGATTTAAATCTCTAAGATTTGTTATTTTATAAAATAAAAAAAAAAAAAAGTTCACAGACACACAGACTGAAGGTAAAGGGATGGAAAAAGAAACTCATGAAAATGAAAATGAAAAAAAAGAGCTGCAGTAGCAATACTCGTACCAGATCAAATAGACTTTAAAACAAAGGCCATAAGACGAGACAAAGAAGGACCCAGCAATTCCACTTCTGAGCGCTCATCTGAGGAAAATGAAACACTAATTTGAAAAGATATATGCACCCCTATATTCACTGCAGCATTATTTATAATAGCCATGGTATAGAAGCAACCTAGGTGTCCATCAATAAATGGATTGGAATATTACGCAGCCATGAAAAAGAATAAAACCTTGCCATTTGCAATAACATGGATAGACCGAGAAGATATTATGCTGTGATATAAATCAGAAAAAGGCAAATACTATATCATTTCGCTTATATATGGAACCGAAAAAACTAAACAAATGAACAAACAAAACAAAGAGCCTCACAGACACAGAAAAACTGATAGCTGCCAGAGGGTTGAGCAGTGGGAGGATGGGCAAAAGGTGAAGGGGATTAAGAGGTACAAACTTACAGTTATAAGATAAATATGGAGTGTGGAGTGCAACACAGGAAATACAGGCAATAATGTCGCAATAACTTTGTACTGTGACAGATGGTTACCAGATGGTTACTGGACCTTTTGTGGTGATCTTTTGTATGTGACATAAATGTCAAGTCACTATATTGTACACCTGAAACTAATATAGTATGTCTACTATACTTTAATTGAAAGACATTTGCATTCCAGAATAAAATGTCTGTTAAAAAAGAGGTCATACGTTCCAGGTAAATCAGGATCTGAACCCTTGCTGTCTGACTCTGAAGGCTATGTGTGTGTAACTACTAAATTAAACCACCTTGCCCAGCTGGGAGTGGCTCAGCAGTTGAGCATCGACCTAGGATCCAGGCAATCAGGGTTTGATTCCCTGTCAGGGCACATGCCAGGCTTGCGGGCTTGATCAATGACTCTCTCATCATTGATGTTTCTATCTCTCTCTCTCCATCTCCTTTCCTCTCTCTGAAATCAATAAAGATATATTAAATTAAACCACTTGGAGGGTTGTCGGAATGACTAAATATTTAATCTATAGACATGGTAAAAATACTCTTGCTGGCACTGTGCAGGGCCCTAGAAGTGAGTAACACAGCCTTTGTGTGCAAACAGCTCAACTGGTGTTCTGATATTTTTAGCAAAAGCATACTCAATTATCCATTTTATGAACTGCTCAGAAGACTGGTCTAGTCCCACATGCCTGGCACATGGCAGGCCCCCAATAAATAACTGTATGGTGCCAGTGCTGCGGTTCCCAAAGGAGTCATCCTCATTTGTACTTCTATTTCTCTGCAGTGTCCACTGCCAGCATTTGTGACTTGATTACCAACCTGGAACCCTAACAGTTACACCCCAGATGACATGGGCAGTCCTCTGTGATGGCCCCAGATACCCAGACATTACAGGGACACCTCCTCATCAAAAACCTTATTTCCCTTGGGGGCACCTCAGAAATGAGGAAATTGTGCCAGAACCTTCAGCTCCAAAGGTGCACATCCCAAGACTCACATCAGCCCATCTCTACCGTAGCCTGTGGAAAAGTCCCATTCATGTCATGTGGATGGTACATGTAAGATGAGACAAAGCTTGGAAAGGAAGGGGTAAACTGCAGGCATCCTTCGCTAGAATTCACAGTATATTTCCTCACAATAGCTGAGGATCTTAACCTTTTATCTCCTGCCAACACATCAGAGGATTTAGCTCCCAGCAGTAACAGAAGATCCCTGCAGAAGTGATTCTTGATTAGGAAGTGGGTGACATGGCCTCCCAGAAGCACGTATCAGAATTTGGGGAAAGGATTTTGTCAGTGGGGGCGGGGGGCCTAAAACACCTCTCAGGTAATTCTGATGTGCCCCCTGAAATAAGAATCACTGTTATAGAAGGTTATTAGCTGCTATTACATTATTGGTACCACTTCTATGCTACACAATGGTTTAAATAGGACTTGTAGAATAGCTTAGGAATATAACCACATTTTAAATAATATTTCTATGTGAGAAACCTCTTCCTAGTCCCAAACAACAGACTTAAAACATTACCTATTTCCAATTTACAACTGTCCATAAAAGAGAGAAAAAAGTGACCAATAGTTAATTGTGAAGTCGTATGGGTTCTTTAGCTGAGATGTACAGAGGGCTTCAGTGGAATCTGATAACTCGATGAAATTGTATATAAATTCTGTGTACATGTGTATTTTTCTGGAGAGCTTACATTATACGTCCCCCCCACACAAATAAGTATTATTTTAAGAACCACCACTATTAACTGCTTGACAGAGAAACTTACACATAAGTACCAATTTATGGGTCATACTAAGTACAAGATATAAAATGAGTCTAGACTTCTGTCCTACAATCCATCTTTATTTTCATCTAACCCTCTGCCATCCACATAAATCTGATGCCACAACTTGGTTTGAATCTTGAAAAAAAATCTTACTGAGATTTGCAGCTCTTCTATGGCCTAACTTATAAATATTGACATATTTCTTAAATAGCTGAGATTTTTTAGAATCCAGTAAGAGGTTTTACTAATGTCACAGAATGCACTGTAATCACTGGATACTTATATTCCCACCGCCATCGTTACCCACAGCCCACACACCAAATAATTACAGGTGCCTGAAACGCATGTCCAATGCTCTAGAATTTAAACTTTCAAGCTGATGCTGAAAAGCTTGTATATAAATCAATTACTGCACAATAAAGCACGCAAAACAATTCCAAGGCGTGAAAGAAATACAACCTGACCTTCATGAGATGCTGATTTATCCATTTTGTGAACGTTTTCTTTTGTACTTTGTCCCGTTCATCTGCAAGGGGGGAAAAGACAGAAAACAAGGTTGGTAAAATCTAGGAATAGACTTTGTGATTATGCACAGAAACAAAAATAAGGTATTCAAAAAATACAGTTTAGTGCATCTGAAGTTTCTTGAATTCTGGCAACTGCAGGCTATCTGTAAGAAGGTGGTAAAGAGCTGTCAGACTGGTCTCTTCCCAGCGCTGTATTTGCATAATTTCTCCTTTAAACAAATATCTTCTGTGCATTCTGTAGTATAACCCCCATCCCCACCACGACCACCGCCAAGATGTCTAATCTAAGCCTCAAGGCTCCAGGGGAGTCCTTGCACTGAATCGCCCAAAACGCTTTCCCACATGTTACATCCCATTTGGTCTTCACGTTCATAGGAGAGAACATTCCCATTTTACAAAAAAAGGAAACTAAGACTCAGAGAAGTTAAAAGAATTGTCCTCGACTGATCAGAAATTGTTTGAAGTTGTGGTAAAAGGCAGGACTTACATTCTGGTCCTTTGGTTTGAAGTGGACTCTGGTTTAATTACTAACTGTGCTGCTTCTCTCCTAGACCCCCCATTTTGAGTTGCCTGGTTAAGAAACAAAACACCCCAACTAGATCCTTACTACAGAGAGCGATGCTGCCCTGTGGCTACTACAGACACAATGCAGGGACAGCTAAGAGGAGGATTCCTGTGATTTACGAAGAGTGTTGGATGTTCTGCTTCATCAAGTTATTATTCTAAAGAGAATCATAATCTTCCAACGTCTAGAGAGAACATTCAGAGCTACACGACGTTCTGCGTCCCTGCTCCTAAGGAGGCGATTCCCTACTTTCTTGTTTCCTTCCTTCCTCTTCTGTGTCTGGGGGCCTCTCTTATTCACTGGTGGTCTTCTGTACTCTCTCACCAGTGAGGATGCTCTTGGTCCTTTCCCTGGGCCACGACATGTCTTGCTATCTTCATCTCTTTTCTTTCTTTCTCTTTATTCCTGAACCTTCTTAAATTTTAATGGAACTAAAGTTTCATGGAAACTGCTTGTCCTCCTTATTTAAAGTATGTAAGTACTTTACGATAATTTAAATATAAACAAAAATATAAAAATAAATCAGCTGGGAAATATACCTGTGAGACAAAGGTTACTAATATTAATGCCAAAAAGCAAAAATAAGAAATAAAAAAATGGACTTCTTAATATATGCAGATAGGCAATCCATTGAAAAAATTAATACCCACAGGCACTCTATCTCTCTAACAAATAACAGTAATATAAAATAACGCAAATAAAGCTTTTTAACCCATCAAATTGCCAAGATTTCATTAAAAAAAATATTGATGTTGACAAGGACACAGGAAAAAGACACATGTATATATATATCGTCAGTGGAAATGTAATTTGGTTTATATCTTTTAGACCTACACTATTCAATACTGTGGCCACTAGTCACATATGGCTATTAAGTTTAAACCAAAATTAATTAAAACAAAATACGTTAACAATTCATGTCATAATTGAATTACACTAGTAATTGGTTACACTAGTCACAATTCAAGTGCTCAGTAGTCACATGTACCTAAAGGCTAAGATAGAGAAAGTTCCCATCATCACAAAAATTTCTACTGGACATCACTGCTCTAGAACAATTTGCCATTAAATATAAAAAGCTTTAAAAATATATACACTTTTCCAGCAAATCTACTTCTAAAATTTGGTTGTGTACAAAATGTACATATCAAAATATAAATCTGAGTGTTTACAACAGCAAAATAAAAGCTCTGCAAAAATATGTGTTCAATGATAAGAAAACTGTTAAATAAGTTTTAGTAAAGCAATCCCATGGTTTGTTCACATTCAGTTCTTTGCCAAGCTACTCAATGATGGCATATTACTCAGAGATCTCCTACACTTTAATGCCAACATAAAAGGGCAGGAAAAGGGATCATATAACCTAGCTTGTATTTCATAAGCACTTAGTCTCCAAAGTACCCTTTCTGTTTCCTGCCACCATCAGGGAGAAACAACAACAAAAACCACATCTAAGCATAGCCTGTCATTTGTCTGTCCACAACAAATTTCATTTTCAGTGCCCCAAACATCTAGTCTACTTCTTAACATTGGGTATTAAATATCTGGAGAAGAGTTTGCAGAAAGCAGACCCTGAAGACAGAGGCTTGCTGAATCTGAATATAAATGCCCCAAATCTATGCTAAAATTGTTAAATTTGCCTGATTCCCAATGTAAAATCCCCAAACACTTTGCTTGTAACTACTCTGCCAAGATAGATGATACAAATAATTAACCAACATTATCATCCACAAAATATTTATTAATCGTCTGCTGGCCCCTTCGGGGCATCATCTGCCCCTCACTCAGCTTTGTCTACTCAACAGTAGACATCACAATGTGTTTAAATGCACTCGACAAATACCATGATGTGAATTGTGTTTCAGAAAGGACAATCCAACTCAGAATAGCAATGTATAATCACTTATATAATTACATATAGTAGATACACCACTATATCTCTTAAAGTGAAATACAGTGCCTTAAATGTCTTTCACTCTTGCTATTCCTAATAATGCATTCAGCATGAAACTAAATTACTTATTAGTACCTAAGGCAAGAACAAAGAAAGAGAAGCAATCTACTAGTCCTGCTTACTGATAAAACACAGATTCACTACTTCCCTCATTTATTCATTCCAGCATCTATCAAATCCTTCGAAGATGAGCCCAGCGCCACAGTGGTCCTGAGACCACATGGCTAGACTGGTCCCTGCTCTCTGGAGCTCATCACCTAGAGGGGACCTGACACGAGGCGGCGTGATAAGCGTACCAACTGCACAAAGGATGTGACACTCACCACGTGAGCAAGCACAAATGAGAGAAAGACCAACCCTGTCCAGGGCAGTCAGGTGGGGTTTAAAGGAAAGGAAGTAGAGTGGCAAGACAGAAGGCAACCATGTGCAGAAATCCCAGTCCAAAAGAAACCCTGGTTGGCCCTGGCAGGCGTGGCTCAGTTGGTTGGAGCATCGCCCCTATACCAGAAGGTGGCGGGTTGGATCCCCAGGTGGGGTGCCTGAAGGAAGCAACCAGTCCATGTTTCTCTCTCACATCTCTCCCTCTCCCTCTCTAAAAACAATTTTTTAAAAAAAGAAAGAAACAAACCCTGGTTTAATAATTTCAGATTGAAAGAGCCCTAGTTAGAACCCAAGTATTGTCATTCCCTCCAGAGTTGCTTCCATTATTCCAAGACACTGTCATCTTTCGAATGGAAGTGCTGAACACACCTCATTCACAGACTGGGTGCTGAGGAATGTGACCCTGCTGTGTGATGTGAACTTTGGACAAGTAAATGCAAACAATGGAATTTCTGTGCCAAAGTCTATTACTCATATCACATTTTCAGCATTTCTAAGCCTCCAGCACAAAGAAAACAGTGGAAAAAATAAAGATTACTTCCTAGGCAATATCAATATTATTCCCACCCAATTAATAACCTATGATCCCAATGTAAAATCATTTAAAAAAACATTAAAATGTATTCTTAATTTCAAATCCTTATAATTCAAGAACAATTTCCATATCAAGTTATTAATTTATTGAATCATCACATAATAATATGAGCTCTAACAAATTTATTCTTCTCATTAAATTTAACATGTTATGTGTATTATACAAAATCCTCTCTTGGTACATAACAGTCAATAAAATATATTTCTTTTTTTCTAAATTAATAAAAATTGGTTGCCATCAAAAAATTTAACAGTAATTCTTCATTGTCATCAATAACCCAATAAGTGTTCACATTATCCCAATTATTAAATTTTTTCAACAGTTCATTAGTTTAAATTGAAATCCAAATAAAGTCCATACATTGTGGTTAGGTTAAAAATACATACATAAGAAAAATAAATTGACACTGGTCCTATATTTTAAGGAACAGGAAGAAGTGGAACATATGTTTTAAAGACCAATTACTTTTGGTTAATTTCTTACCCATCGAGTATAGCGAGAAAGCTGTATAATCAAATAATATACCTACAAGTAGAGGTGAGACATTCACTTAAATAATTAACTATAAAAAGGTTACTTTGATCTCTGAGGTCTTGTCTGTGGTGGTTATTGCTAGAAGCTCAAAAGTATGTTGAAAATGTTAGATGGGTGCTAACTATTTGGCAGGTAATACTAAGATAATATCTGAGAATTACTAGTTCATGAGTAAGGTACAAAGGCTAAAGCTAACTAAATAACACACATAATTCATAAATTCCGATTTCTAACAATAACAACCCAAGTCTTTTCTTTTTAACCATGAAAACCTTGATGAGTCCCATTCAAGTACACAAAAGGACGTTCTTTAACACTAAGCTCCCAAAATGCTACAATAATGAGAAAAGAGTTAATGTGGACTTTGAGGCCCTCAAGTTCTTCAGGAAAGCAGCCTGTAATCAGAGAGTCATTTAAGTCTGGGGAGACTGTGATTTACCACTTTCCATATGCATTATTCCAAAAGGGAGTAGTCCAGATTGCACCATCTAATTTTCCAATTACGAGCCTCATAACAGTTCTTTATTTCACTTCAGTGAGGGATGTCTAATGCTGAGATTTATATTTACAGCAATGTTGCTATGACAACAAAAAGGGGAAATCATTCCTGAGATTTAAACCAACTCAACTGGTTTTATAGGTTATCCAGCTATTATTCTGAATAGTTTTAAAACATTCCTCTATTGGTAAATTATTTTATTTATAGAGTAAGTTTTAAATAAAACTATAAATTTATGGTCACCTTATACAGTACAATGTGGCTGAAAATATGCAGTAACACAGAATAGCAGAGTTTGGAACAAACAGATGTGCAAAAAGAGCATTAATTATTATTACAACTTACACTGACTGGTTTTCAGTAAAATCCAATCAAAGCTAAACCCACTTAGTATCACATACATAATATCAAGATTATTTAAAGGCATATCCTATGCACAACAAGAGGGGAGGGGGGAATTCCCTCTAGGGAGCCTGTCCAGGTTTAAGAAAGGTGCCCCGCAGCCTGCTAATCTCCCACCATGCAAACTAACACTGAGAGCGCAGCTTTCCTTTCCCAGTTCTGAAAACATGAAAGTGATATTACAGGTGATCCTACTGACCCATACAGCACATCAGCCCCGCCAGCTTTGCGTTCCAGTCGTGACCATTTTTCATGAGCTGCCCCATCATTCTGCGAGAAATCTATCCAACAGTTCCCAAAGCTCTTTCCGTACAAACTCTGAGAGTCCTCTTAACTTTCTATGCAGAAAGGAAAACACCGACTAGACACTCCCACTTGCCAGCTGAAAACTTGTCGACTCCCCCTTTTAAACAAACATTAGCAAAGCCGGCCTCCTCCCTTACTGGGTAGGGGACACCTATAGCTATTACTAAAAAGAAACTAAAGTAGCTATTTCTCCTTTTCATCTTAAAGCTGTTCCTACAAAGTCCCTTAAGAAAGAGTTTTGAGTCTAACTTTCTTGGCAATGAGGCAAAACATGAGGGTGTTAGTTAGATTTCACTGCTGAACCAACTCATCACATTCTCTCTTCTAACACCCCAGGCAGAATTCCCCTGGCACAAACACAATACCCAGCCTAACTTGTTTAACTCCATCCTAATATTCCTGTCAGGAAGAGGATTTGGAAAGCTCAATTTTATAGTCCAAACACATCTCCTTCAGGGGGGAATGCCACATTCATAATTCCTTTATGAATACTTCACATACAGTTTCACCTGAATCTCAGCAATTCTTTAAGTTGAATGGTACATCTCCATCTTAAAGATGTAAAAACCAAGTTTGAAAGAGATTAAGAAACTAGCCTAAAACTGATTTCCAAAACCTACTTCTTTGTTTAATTAAACAATAGAGGCCCTAATCTAATAATGCAGGAAAAACAAGGAGTCTCTAACTTGTGAGAACTTCACTTCTGAGCATGAAGAAATGAAAAATGTTATGAGAACCCTTATTCTAAAGAAGCAACAGACCAAGGATCTTCAACACTCCTGTTTCTCAGAAACATCGGACAAAGAGACCTGCCTGAATAGAAACTTCACAAATAGTAACTCCAAAATAACAAACGACAAACAAAAAAAGGACCACTACTTATTTTCAGCAGTAGAAAACCAGCAAATTCCATCATGCCAAGGGAAAAGACATTGCTAGATTAATCACTGCAAATATGTTTTGAAGCATCCATATATGACTTCTAACTCTATTGCAAATACACTATAAATGAAAAAGTATATCAACTTCTGCTGAGAAGTTTAAAGCATGTATCTGCTTAGTCAGTACCTCTTCACTTCCTTTCTCTCTCTTCCAAATTGTTTGTTTTAGAGCCCTTGCCTCCACTACAAAAAAGCCTGAACCCACCTATTTCACTGAAAGAGGATTATAATATTAATAGTAAATACTTAGGGAGCACTTAGGATGTGCCAGGAATTATTCTCAGTTATTTACATATACTGCATATTATCCACACAACCACCCTGTGAGGTTATGCCCATGTACAGAAAAAGAAACTGAGGCACTTTAGAGGTTAAATAACTTGCCCACACAGCTAATCAGGGCAAGGGGTGGAGAGAGGATGTGCATAGTTTGCAAAAGCATGTTCAATATTATAATTCCGTACTTGGAAAACAAAATGCTAACTTTTAGAAAATAAATTGTCAGAAAGCAAAGAGTGAAGCATGGCGGCATCTCCAGAGGTGAGGACACACAAAAGACAAAACGTAAATTCTGCAGATCTGTGATTCTAAGGAGTGGAAGAAGGGGTGCCACATGCTTCACCAACAGGTCACATCAGAATTTAGGCCAAGACTGAGGTTTCTATGTTGTTATTAATAAGTATCAGATATGAATTTTAAAAGACGGAGAAACATACTTTGCAAAAGGCTCTATTTGAAGAAGAAGGGGGGAGGAAACATGAAGTGGTGGTGCAAAAAAAGAAAAAAAAATAGGGAATAGGTGGGGAATGGGAAGAAGGGAATCTAGTCAATTCCCCGATCATCGCCCAGAAACAGCTTTGTAGTAAAAACAGCAGGGGAAAAGGTGCAAGATTTCTGTCGTTAGAGAAGAAAGAAAACTAGCGGCATGAGATAGCTGGGATGAGTGAAAGGACCCCTCCTGAAAGTGATGCACAAGGTGTAGCTGGTTACCAGGGAGCGGGTAAGAATGGATCAGTTCTTCGTGCCCTCACCATGTCCCTGCCCTGCCCTGCCCCCCCTCAGCCCTCACCCAATCACCAATCATCACCCAGGGGCTCTGCCCCTGACCCTACAGTACAAACGGCCTCGCCCACTTGACATGAGCCTCACCCACAGCAGCCTCAGCCAACATCACTTGGACTGGAGGTTGTCCATGAAATGGGTAAGAAAAAGGTAAAAAAAATTTAGTTGAAAAATCTTACCAAATATTCCCAGAGAAACATCGTGATGGTTTATTTCTGAGTACAGAGCTACAACTAATGTTCGTTTTCCAGTTAATCCAACTTTCCCCCAATGGTCTGTATGACCCACCTCTGAGGAAGGAGGCCTTGGCCATGACCTCCTTACCCTCCCCTCCCCTTCCTGTTTGTTAAAAAATATATATACATATTATTAAGAAAATTCCACTAAAGTTATGCCATTAAATTATCCATCATTTAAAAAAAAAGTTTGCAAAACATTTTCAGACTCTGTGGGTGAAAGTATAACAATGTGATTTCCCAGTAATGTATTAACTTAGTTTTTACTGTAAAGCCTATAGCTGGCCTCCCGGTAATGAGCACTGCTCTGCTTCTGCTGTAATTACTTCTGGCAATGGCAGATTCTTACGCTATTGCACAATGCAAAAAATACTTTAAAACTTTGCTTCAGAGAGGCTTTCTTCTTTCATTTTCAAGGTTCAATTCTTCATGACTTAAACAGAATTCTTCCTCTTCTACAAGAACTGACAGCATAAAAAGGTTTCTAGGGTTGTCCCTTTCTTATTACTGGCTTGATCACTTTAAATTCCCAATGTCGATGATTACTATTTGTTAGGATCTGAATCTAAATTAAAGTGACATTAATTTCTGCTGCAGTCCCCCCTTGATGATAGCATAATCAATCTATAGTTTTTGTGCTAAATACTAAGTATGGTTAAAATCCACATTTCAAAAGGAGTTATTGGCATATCTAAACTATAATCTCCATAAAGAAGCTCTTCACAATTTCAAAAACACTTACTCCTTCTGGCAAGGAAAGGAAGATAGCTGAAAAAGTAGGTATTTCAAGATGAACATGAAACTCACAATGCATCTCGGACACAAAGTTACAATAAAATTTTCAGACTTATACCACC
Organism: Miniopterus natalensis; assembly: GCF_054644295.1. Taxonomy (NCBI): domain Eukaryota; kingdom Metazoa; phylum Chordata; class Mammalia; order Chiroptera; family Miniopteridae; genus Miniopterus; species Miniopterus natalensis. Next base: position 25,851,510 of record NC_142085.1, read on the forward strand.
TTGCAGTAACATGAGAAAATTATACAATATGAGAAGTGAGAATATTTTAGAAATAAAACCATTAGAAGAAAATACAGAAAACAATGTTTTTAAAATAGTTGAGTAGGGAGATTATTTCAAAATAAGTTACAAAACCCAAAAGAAACTGAAAATATAAAGGGTGACATATTTGATAAGAAACTGATGTAATAGCAAATACAACAAATGAAGTTTAAAAAATGAGTGACTAAAGAGCCCCTCCCCACTTACAAATGATGTGAGCATACAATTCACAGAAGGGGTGCAAATGGCCAAGGAAGATATGGGGAAATGCTCCTGCACCCTTCTCATCAGGAATTGCACACAAAGCAAATGATTTCATAGTGGCATAAAGAATGATAATAACTAATACAGAGAAACAGGTAGTTCTAAGCAACACTGGGGGGGGGTGTACAATGGCAGAAGTTTTTCTAAGGGCAATTTCGCAGTACCCATTACAAATTAAAATGCATATATTTTATGAACCAACAATTCCACTTGCAGGAAATAACTTTCATATATTTGATTAGCATACATGGATGCTTACTGTAGCAAAATATTTGAAACCATTGAAATTTCAGTCAACAGGGCACTAGATGAGTGAAAGATCTGCACATAGTGACATGAAAGAGATTCTAAGATATATACTTAAGTGGAAAAGTGAAAAATAATAAATATATATAAAGGATGCACAACAAATTGAGAAAGAGCAGTTTCATCAGGAGAAGAGAGTGGAAGCTACAAGGAGTGGGGTTTGGTGTGATATATCTCATATTTCATTCTATGTATTTCCAGATTGTTTGAATCTTTTAGAAAAAAGATGTAATTGTGTGGAAGGGCTTCAAGCAAAGGCTTCCCCAAGATGTGTCACTTTGGCATGTGAATTATTTTAAGCTGAAGGCAATTGCGATCCTGTGGGCTCATAAGAAACTCTTACCTCTCCCTTAAGGAATCTAATTAGGAGCCCTGCCCATAATAAGTGTTATTCCCAGAAATAACTTTTTATGACCTATCTATAGGACAGAGAAAACTTCTAATTACTGAACATCTGCTCTTCTTGTCATCCTGAGAATGGCCTTCCTCCCCTCTGAAGCCCCAAAGTGTCTTACCCTCATCCTGAACTCAGAATGTCCTATATACCTCATCTTCACTTCTGTCTCTGAACCACTCGTGTATGAGGTCTCTGACTCTCTGTATGTCAGGTTCCTAAACGTACATATGTCACTAGTTTGGTCACTTTCTCCTGTTAATCTGTCTCATGTCTACTTGATTATTAGACCAGCTGGAAGAACCTAGAAGAGTGGAGGAAAGTTTCTTCCTCCCTCACAGTGTATTACTATTACTAATAATTGTGAGAATAAAAGTGTCTTAAATTCTTTTATGTATTCAATACTCTAGTACTCTATAGAAGATACGGGGGGGAGGAAACTAAGACACAGGACAGATCTGAAGATAGAGCTAAACACTTGAGGTATGGGCAGGTTTACTCTTAGGCTGCTGGCTGCAGAAGGGAAGGCAGAGGGAGGAGGAGAGGGGAGGGAGGGAGGGGAGGGGGACGAGGAAGGAGGGGAGGGAGAAGGAGGAGGGAGGGGGAGAAGGGAAGGGGAGGGAGGAGGGGGAGGGAGGGGGAGAAGGGAAGGGGAGGGAGGAGGGGGAGGAGGAGGGAGGAGGAGAAGGAGCTGGAGTTAGAGGCTGGGAGAAGAGGTGGGGCACACCTAGTGACACTCAAGAGGATGGCTGCCCAGGCTGGGGCACAAAATGATGAGGCTGCAGGAACTCTCTGAAAGGAGGCTCAATAACAGAATATATTCAGAAATTACCCTGCTTGGAGGGTAATCCTTGTCTGACTGTTAACTGCCACAGGACAAAATACGGTTTCACCCTTGTTCGTCAGGAACCCAGGAACAGGACAAGGGTAGAATGTGCTCAGTAAGCTGAGGGATGAATGATGCAGAAGAACAGAAGCCATAAAGCTCTCCCACCTGCTCCCCACCGCCACCCCCTCCCCCCAGTGAATGACCAGATCCCGTGCTTTACTGTCAGCACAGAGGCTGGCAGCTGCCCATCAACAGCCTCGGTGCCTGGGAACAAAGAGGCCCTGGGTTCTGCTCAGAAGAGGGATTTACTGGTAGCTGTTCTCACAACTGGCCAAGAATTGAATAAAAAATCCTAGAATCTGCTTTTAATTTACTTTCTCCGACCAAAGCCTCCTAAAACACGTGAACAGAAAGAGCCTTCCGATTACAGGTGCACTGCTAGAACATTTAAGTGTTGCATATGATCTACCTGCTGCGTTCTGAGTCACTGTTACAGACAGAAAGTTTCTGCAATTACTTTACCCATGTTGCACTAACTTAAGGAAATTAGGGTTCTTTTAAAGTTTTCAATCTTATGATTTTGCTTACACATGGAATCTGAACAAAATAAACAATCCGAACAAAAACAGACTCACTGATACAGAGAACATTTTGACAGCTGCCAGATGGGAAGGAGGTTGTGGGATGGATGAAAAACGTGAAGGGATTAAAAAGTACACATTGGTAGTTACAGAACAGTCATGGGAGATAAAGTACAGCATAGGGAATATAGTCAATAATATTGTAATAACTATGCATGATGTCAGATGGGAACCAGATTTATCAGGGTGATCACTTCGTAAGTTATATAAATGTCCAACCATTGGATTGAACACCTGAAACTAATACTATATTGTACAACTATAATTGAAAAATAAACAATTATTTTTTTAAAGAAGTTTTCAATCTTAGTCTTTCCAGATTTTGAGGTCTGGTTAAGAATATATCCCAGTGTGTACAGATACTATATAAATGGATGAAAACAAATTAAATAAACATCTATTCCACATTGCTTATATAGGAGATAAATCTATTCTGTTTATGAATACCTTAGATAATTTTGGGTTGTAAAGTCTTTAGTTTTAAAATTTTTTACAATGATAACTACTATATGTAAGGAACACAGAACCATTCACTTTAAAATTCAGATTAACCCAAGATACTCTCAAAAAATATCAAAGTAACACTACCAGTAGCTCAGATAAAAATAGAAACAAATTCTAGTGAACATACGTAATTCCTCAGGTTTCTTTGAAATTTTAGGACTTACTGGTTTCTGAACGAATCAGATTTCCTCTTAGCTTCACGTTATTTCCTGTCCCAACCAATACCCTACTTAGATAATATATGCCCACATATATTAGAGTTCATTAAATAATTAGGTACCATTACACTTTAAATAGTTTACATAGTTCACTATCTCCTGGATTTGGTGGGTTATGGGAGATAGCTATGACAGGGATAGAGAACAGACAGAAGAGTCAGCAGGAGGACAATGAACCTATACAAACACAGATCCAAATTCTGGCATTGACACCAGCTAGCAATTGCAGCTTGGGAAAATGATTGCACTTCATGAAACTCAAGTTTCCTCATCTGTAAAATAGAGTCACCATCTTCAGATACCTTACTAGGTACCTACAACACAGAATTATTATAAGCATTAAATAAGATGATATAGTATAAATATGCTATGGCAAGCCCTCAACAAATATTCTTGGCTTCCTACTCACTTTAATTCAATTAGCAAATATGTATTGAGCACCTATAAGAATGTCAAAGTCACATCAAAGTTATTACGGCAGGCACTACAGAGTTTTGCATAATCTTCCAACAATCCTACACCTGTATTTACATATCACCCTCCTCGCTTTTCACTGCTTAAAAAATAAATAAATTTCAAAGCGCTTAATCTGGCCCACGGTTTCTCTAAGCAAGGAAGCTGCAGAGCTAGTGTTTAACCCAGATTTCTAATGCTCCTTTCACTGCACAGGAACAAGACACAAGAATGAATCAAACCCAATATTCACTAAAATCAAGGAACTTGATGAAGGAACATAGACAAAGAGATGCTTTCATTTCTTACCCTATTAATTCCAGAAAAAGAAAAACCAAAATAAAATGTCCTCAGCTATTAAGGGAACAATCCCTTTACTAAATAAACACAAAATTTCTCTATATTGTAGGTTAGAAAAAGCTACAGAGAAATTCCTCACTCTGCCCAAGGTGACAATACAAGGACAGAAACAAGAACTTGGGAGTTCCTGTCTCTCTCTGGTACTAGACTCCATGTTAGTGTATGAGGAACGTTCTAATACCTTTTACCTTGAATATAATCAGAGTCTTTCTTGATAAGTACTGACCGGTACCATGAATCTGTCACTGTGGTCCAAGGAACAAGGCCAAATATGCCTTTATATCTAGTCTAAAATTCATCTAACAGATTTCATTGTTCATGAAAAAAAAAGTGACCCAGAATTCTTTAAGAGTACGTTTTCAGGATGTTGGGCTACACTTCTGGAGTTAATGAAAATTATAGGGTAATTCACAAGCGCAATACTTTCACTCCTGTAATACTGCAGGCCAGTCACAGAGTGAGTCAGCAGCAGGTATAAAGGGCAGGGGGCACCGAAGAGAGCTCCCCAGAACCACGGCGGGGGGATTCAGCGTGGGCTCATTTCATAAGATTATCTCCCTCCCAAACTTTTTAAATGTATAAATGTAGTTTACAGCTTGTGGGGCAACTGCTTTAGTGGCCGGATTACCCTGCATGTCCCAGTGGGCTTCAGACGTCACACACCAGATGACCCAAATCCACTACCAGAGAGGCTCTGCCACGGCCTCCACCACCACCACCCCCGCACCCACTCCCCGCAGCTGCACCCACGCGAACTGATGAGCAAACGGAAAGGCACACATCCTGGTGCCTGGGTGCTAGGAGACTTCTCCCTGAGGCTTAATTCCACTGGCAGGGAAAAGATCTTCAAACTTGTTTTAACCAGGGGCACATTCTCCCAGCCAAAGCTTACCCACAACATAAACTGACTGCAGAAAAAGTAGCTCTGGCAGAAGTCAGAGGAGAAAAGAGCTTCTTCCTAAGTTTCCCACTAGAGTAACTTAGTGGGCTGGTCATTTCCTCACCTCAACTTTCTAGAGGACTCTTGCCTTGTCCACTTTTTTTTCCTTCTTGAAAACAAAAAGCAGATTTTGAAGAAGTGGATACTCTTCTCAAATTCGAGGCATTTTAAAAATATTCAATGCTCCTTTACTCTCTACTACTACGAAAGTGTTCTCAAACTTTCAAATTCCAAGATCCCTCCTACTATCTGTCTTAGTAAGAAAGTAACATATTCTAGCCCCTAACATATGTATAAAAGCACAGTCAATGCATTTTGTTGTTGTTTCCACACTTTTACTAATAAGTAAATCATATAACAAAAATCAGGACCAGGAGAGGAAAGAAGAGAAAATAAGTGGTGATGTGCCAATAACAGATGCATATGAGGAAGTTTTGCTAATAGCTAATTCTGTGTGGTAAAAATAGCCACCCTAGGAGTGCTGATGGAAGACTCCACTGGTATAACCTTATGAGAACTTGTCAACACTGATAAAGAAGCTTTCAAAATGTTTAAAATATTCATGTGTTCTGACATAGCAAGTACAATGCCTGACATTTAGATAGGTAGCATTTACTGTGTGCCAGGCCCTGTCCTAGCATTTTCTATCTTCACAGTGGAGGCCTGCTATTATTCTTAATTTACAGATGAAGAAATTGAGGCACTGAGAATGAATATTTATTAGCTAAATATATGTGAAATCTGAGATGGCTTAATTACAGTACCTGAAGAAATAGCCCTTGAGAAGATCCAAGAGCTATACATGTGAACACGGCCACCAGAAGCAAAATCTCACATACATTAGATACAGATTCAAACAAACCGACTGTAAAAAATGCCTGTAGGCCACAAATATTGTAGTGTGACTATAATAAAGAAATGACTTCAGGGCTCCAAGACAAGTTTCTAAAACCTAAAAATAACTTCTAACAGTCAAAACTACATGTGAATAAAGAATCTGAATTAAAACATGTTTTTTATCTCATAAGTTCTGAACAACTTCAGTTAGAAGTTATTCAGAGGTTAGATACTTTTCAGAATCAGAAAGGGATCAGATAAGAAAGGATTATAAAGTAAATATAACTGGGTTATTCTGTCTATTTCACTGCCTTGTAATAATACCAGCCAATGCCTATTCTTCTCAGCTCCAAAGTGTGCCCCAGGATTATAGGCAATACCCCTCAAAACATGAAATATATAAGAAGTGAAGAGGGCTAGCTAAAAGGAACATATGATATACAGATACTTTGGGATAGGGTATAGGTATATAAAACATAGCTTCTGCCATCAAAGCATTTCAAATCTCACAGAGGAAAAAACATCAAGCTATCTGACACACAATGAGAAGGCTATTGACCACACGTGGAACAGGAACGATGGGTGGCGTGCCCAGTGTAATCCTGAGCACCGTGACAGCCTGGTGGCATGTAAGGGGAGCTGTACACTCTGTGAAGAAGGAGCACCAGCAGGAGCACACAAATATGAATGGGCATCACGTGAGACGGGAGCACTATTGTTAGTAACACTGCAGGCACCTCAGTGCTGGCAGGCAGCTCTCCCTAATCGTCCCACTTTATACTCACATATACTTGGTGAGGTAGATGCTTTCTCACATTTAAAGATGAAACTGAGGCATTATTAAATGAGAGCGATTTATCCCCCATCACCTAGCTGGAAACCAGGACTTGGACACAGGTCTTTGGATTACAAAGCCCCGTATCCCTGCTAAATCCTACCAGCAAAGAGACTGATTTAGATGATGTAAAGTTTAAGACTAAAATTTTCCCGTATCTTAAAAGCAAGTGTAATAAGATAATATTATGAAAATTAGTCATACATTCTCTTTTGCCTTTTAGCATAAAGTGTTCGTTTGCCTTAAAAAAGAGATGATAGAAATACTACAAAAAGATGGATAATCACTTCTGACTTGCAAAACTGGATTAGTCAACAGACTATAATTTTGCTAGCCCTCCTATTGTCCGAAGAGAATTTCTCAAACTGCCTGATTCCTTCTCCACCCTCCCTGAATTTTATTCAAAGACCTGATGTAGCTCACAGAATTCTTCCCCAGGGACGAAAAGACACCCCTCCCAGCTATGACAGCAGAGTCACAGGGCTACAAGGAACATGTGATATGTTTCATGTGGCATATGAAACAAGTATACTGTGGGAGGAAAGAGAGAGAGTCAAGAGGATAGACCGATTTCCCCTGCCCAGGCTTTGGTCCTGAGAGGAGATGTATTCTGTGAGAAGTGATGTGGAAGGCAGAGGGGCTCTTAGCCCTAATCCCTGTTTCATACCCTGGGAAAGAGGCCATCCTTGGCTCTCCTTGGTATGGCCTAGACACAGAGGTGCCTGTGACTCCAGCTGGGGCACTGGTCAGAGGGGCCATCTGGGCAGGAAGAAGGGTTTCTGCAGCAAGGGGTGCAGGACACATCACATGGGCCAGGAACAACTGAGCATCCCAACCAACCCGCAGAGGGGCTTGCGGCGCCAGTGGTATCCAAGGTGAAGTCAAGTAAATGAAAGGTGCGGCCCGAACCACAACAGTGGGCCCCAAGTCCACTGGTTGCTGACTTGGGACTTGGTGGCTAACAGGGTGACAAGCGTCAGACAGAAAAGAGGCATCACCCGAAAGGCAGAGGTACTGCAAAAGAGGGTAAAGACACTGGTAGGTGGGAGCCCCTTGCTTCCCCAGCAAGGCATCTGTGTCTCCCCTCCAGGCGCAGAGAGAAAGAGGCAGAGAGGCTGTGCAGGAGAAAGGAGCCTTTCATCCGGAGGAGTCGGGACAACAGAGAGGCTGTGCGAACGGCCACGGCAGACCAAGCTTCGGAGCACATCCAACTTCAGTCATTTTCTCCACTAATCAGAAGGTAGATCTCATGAAGACAACCAGAGAAGCTAGTAAATGAAATAAAATATTTTCTTTGCATTTTCTCAAGCTTAATAGTGAATTATATCTTTCAACCCACTTGAGGGCAGAAAATCTGCTTTATCCAGAGAATAACAGAGAGCCAGGGTACTTTCTCAAGAGAGGAATTAACAAGACAAAAGCTCTCTAGCAGCTGTATGTGGTATGGGGATGAATCAATGCCTCACGACTAGTTCAGTCTTGCACCAGAAATGGCTAAAATATTCACTCAGACTATTTAAATTCTAAAGCAAAAGGGGGGGGGGGGGGGGAATCCAGGAAGCAAAAATGAAAAAAAAGGGGGGGGTATACTTTAAGAAAAGCAAAACCTCAAACAATGCAACTTTGGACTACAGAGAAATGATGACAGATGGCCCTATTATGTATATACTAGAAACGGGATTGTTCTTTTTCAGGAAAGGCTTTGAGTGTTGAGGCTAAAACAGTGACAGTCTGTGTGAACGGCCGTGTGTAGTCTGCCAGTAAACATCAGATGTCCCTACAAACCCAGTGTTTATAATAATGGGGAACGAGCAGCTGAAAGTCTTCTGTGATCACTAATGTAAATCAAAACATTCGTAAACTTGCTATGCATTTTCTAACCATTTTCTGTCTGTGTTACAATACATAATGCGGCCCAAGTTCTGGCAAACCAAATCGTCCTTTCTGAGTTGACAGTACGTAGCAGAGCCTCCTGAGAGGTATTACAGAAACCCGGATCTTGATGGGGTCACATGGTTGCCTGGAACTAAAATTAGACTTCCCCAGCCTTACTTTCAGCAGCCATGGGAAACAACAAAGTTCTGGTCAATGAAATGAAAGCAGAAGTGTCACAGGGCCACTTCGAGGAATTTTCTAGAAAGGCACCTGGTGTGCTTCTCATTCCTTCTCCCCTCTTTCTTGCTTTCTAAGGCTGGGTAACCCACCATATGGAGAAAGTTCATGCATCTCGCACCACAAGGCAGCACCTTAAGGCTGCAGGAACATGATAAGAAGAGCCCGGGTTGCCGATGCTGGCGAGATTAACCATATTTGTACAGCCATTCTCAGCCAGCCCTGGGCTGCCTCCTGCTGGACTTCTTTTACATGAGAGAAAAGTAAGCTTAATTATCTTTAAGTCGCTGTTGCCTGGTTTTAATTTGCAAAACAGGATTATTATTAACTGGTTCAAATCCTAACCAAAGTACAGCGCTGTCCAGCAAACCTGCTACTGAAAGCTCTTTAAAATGAAAAATTTCTTAGGAGAAAAATAGATAGATGCCTTTTACAAAATACAAAGTAAAGAATTTAGTATAATCAAGCCAATACATCTGTAGAAGAAATTATAACTTGCCCGATATCCATGTATTCTTTTCTCTTCAAGAAATAACTTCCCATATATATATATATATTTTAGATTTCCTAATTTAACTAGGTACATCATTACCAGGAATAAACCCACACTTCCCAGTCTTCTTTGAGCTAGATGTGTTATGGCTACGTTCTGGCCAATGAGATGTGAACAGCAGTGACTGTGCTCCTTGCTGGGCAGTATCCTTAAAGAGAACGACAGTGCTTTTTTGTCTGTACTTCCTCAGTCCAGATGCCTGGATTGCAGATGTGGTAGCCAAACATCTAAGAATCATGTGAGGGTAACAACTAAGATGGCCAAGCAATATCACAGAAGGACCCTGGGTCCCTGTTCTAGTTACTATTGCTGTAGTAACAAACCACTTAACTGTTTTGAGGTGGTTTGTTATGATCAGAAATTTTGAAGGTCCCAGAGAACAAGGCAGAAGCTGCATCATTTTTCCAGACCTAACTTTGGAAGTCATGTAGCATCACTAACCCCACATTCTTCTGGTTATAAGTGAGCCAAGTGCCCAACCAGTTTCAAGGGGAGAAGACAAAGACTCTGGCTTTTCAATGGGAAAAGCAGCAAAGAAACTGCACACGTTTCAAAACCACCACGGTCTCCGTGACCCCGAACTTCACGGCGGCCCTGGGCAAACTCATGGATCTGAGCTGCATTCCACCCTGGACTCCACACCTCTGGTCTGCTATCTGAGTGAACATAAAAGTGATCATTTTAAAGCCACTGTCACTGTGGGTCTCTGTAGGAAAATTTGTAAAAATACTTATGTACGCAATTAAAAAAAAAAATCATCAAACACAAGTAGCAACAATGACCATCTCAAGAAACTAATTTTGTAATGACTACAATGACGCTGTAGCTATCATTTATTTTATATTATCAGCTGTTGGCATATTTTCCTCATTCGAAATTATTAATGAATATCAGAAATCCCTAATACAGTTCAATCCTTTTGTCCCGTGCACGCTGCCTGTTTCCCTTCCAGGGCTGGTGCACTCAAGGGTTTCTGGGCCCAGACAATAAAAATGCTGACATAGCCAAAAGCTGCAGCCTGAAAGACAAAGAGTTTCCCATGCACTGTGTGAATATGAATGAAGGGGCCTACAGCCTCTCAGATCACGGCTACTCCCCCAGAGACCCTACTCTAGGCCAAGTGAAGTCCTCGGTCCATTCCACCTGCCCTTCTTGTCATCTATTTGTAACTGAGCAAAGCAAGCCCTTGTGGAATCTATTAATTTTACCGAATCATTTCACATTCTAATCACCTTTATATTTTTTAAATTAATAGACAACAGGATTCCTACCTCCTCATACCCACTTAAAACAAAGCATGTAAATGGATCACTGGTTTCTTTATATCCCCTCAAGACAAAAAAGAAAACACATTTTGAGAGCACACTAATTTAATAGAAACTGTGACAGTATGGACATGTCAAAATACAATTTAAACTACATATCTTACTTTGAAGTATGTACATAGAGGATATTTTACCAGTAAAATCTGTGAATGTAGAATTCAGGAAAAAAAAAGGGCTTTGAAAGCAGATTAAGTTAAAATTCAAGTTCCATGACTTACTAGCTGTTCAACCTGAGGGAAGTTATTTACCCTCCCTGAGCCTCAGTTCACACAAGTCTATCAAATGGAACCAACTGCTAAGCAATGTTCCAAGGATTAAATACAGTAGCTGGGTACCTGGCGCAGAGCAGATATTCAGTGTATGTTAGCTCCTCCTCAATTCAGGGACTACTAACTCACTAAATGACTGTGAATAACACTTAATCTCTCCACAGTTTCCTTTCTAGGTCACAACACATCCCCCAATACTATTTGTGCAGTTCCATCTCCCTCTCTTAATTACACTTCTTTAAAGACAGGAATCCTGCCCTGGCCTGTGTGCTCAGTGGTTAGAGCGTTGGCCCTCACACCAAAGGGCATGTACCTGGGTTTCAGGTTCAATCTTTGGCCCCAGCCTGGGCTCATGCAGGAAGCAACCAAATGATATGGCTCTCTCACATATTCCAGACATATTCACATAAACATTAATTTAAGCTTATCTTCCTGATCACTTATCTAATATGGCAAAGTGCTTCTTCTCTCTGCCTGGATCAAGTCAACATGTGCTAGCTTTTCTCTATCATTAATTATTTGAGAGAGAGAAAGAGAGAGAGGGAGGGAGGGAAGAAGAGAGGGGCAGAGGGAGAAAGCTAAAGTGTTCACCTAGTAAACTACCATTTACTTCAAGAAATACTGGTCCAATTTCACAAGGAAGTCTAGTGGTCTATCACCTACATTTTTTACTGTTTGAGAGTGTACTTAGGTTAAGTACACAATTACCTAAGGATTAGAAATATTTCTGTTACCTAATACAGAAGTTTCCCACAAATGTAACTGATCACTATAAATATATAGATTAATAATAATCCAATCTAACAGTCTAACAGTAAAGTCCAATAATAACAAGTCTACAGCTAAAGTCTAGCTACCTGTTCCTCAGTACCCTTCCTCCAGCCAAAACCTATTCCCAGAACAAACACACGAACACTCTCTCTCTCTCTCTCTCTCCCCCCCCCCCCCCCCCCCCAGAGGCCCTGAAAAGAAGTCCTAGTCTGATCACTTCTACCTGTCAAAGCCAAGGCTCTGTTTTCCTGCGCACCCCAGTGGCTAACCTGAAAAATGCAAGTCACCAACAAGTAAAGCAGCAGCACAAGACTATTTGCGGTCAAATCACTTGAAGTGCAAACACCATTTGCTACTCTGCCTGGCCAGAGGCTCCTCTTCTACCTCCTTTGGTCACTGTCAGTTCTCTGTAATTTCTGTTGCCCATCACATGCTCCTGGTCTTCCACGCTCCGTCTGCACTAGGGGCCTGGGAGCCCCTAGCTGTAGGTTCAGATCCGGCTCCCTCAATACTCATGATAAAATCTGAGCGCAATGACCTTGCTTCCTTTATCTTTGTATTCTCAGCAATAAGCACATACCTAAGAAGAAAGGAGGTATTCAGCCTGGCCGGGCATGGCTCAGCGGTTGAGCATCAACCTAGGATCCAGGAGATCACAGTTCGATTCAGGGCACATGCCCAGGTTGTGAGCTCGATCCCGAGATGGGGGCGCGCGGGAGGCAGCCGATCAATGACTCTCTCAGCATTGTTTCTCTCTCTCTCTTCCTTCCTCTCTCTGAAATCAATAAAGTTTTTTTAAAAAAAAAAAAAAAAAAGAAGAAGGTATTCAAATATTTGTTAAAAGAAGGAAAAAATTAGGGAGAAGGGAGTTAGGAAGGCCAAGGATTAAAAAAACTGTTAGGCAGTAGGCAAAAAAAAATCAAAAGTCACTAAATTCAGACTCAGCAAATCTCGCTATGACTGCCTGCCACTCTCCAGCTATGTGAGCAAGGACATACTTTGTGGGCCCAGTTTCGTCACCTGTAAGATTACCGGGCTATCATCATGATCTCTGAGACTCCGTAATCTGTACACCCCAATATCTTATTGTCTTGTACAGATGCCCACGACACTAGGGAAGGTCACCATAGGAAACACCCATTTTCAGTGAGATTTTTGAAAGCAAAGCCTTTCCTCCTTTTCTACTTCACTTCTCTGCAGATGTCATTTCCTTGTAATTTTATGTTTCAAAATATTTTTAGTTTCACAATAGATGTGGACACTGAAATGCAGTAACTTATGAGTATCGTCTTCAGACCAGCATGTCAGAAGTCACCCAATCACTCCTTCATTCATTCACTTTTGAAAATTAGTATTTATTGAAAACCTATTACGTTTTATAAGCTGAGGACACACTGGTTAACAAAACAAAGAGCCCTGTCATGCGGAATTAAATTCTAGCAGAAAGAGACAATAAGCAAGAACAACAAACATAAGTAAGTATACAGGATGTGATAAGTAAAAATGGCTATGAAAAAAGTAGAGCATGGTAAGAGGTTGAGAGTGTACGGAATGAGGGGGAGGCGGGAGGCAAGCGGGAATTTCAAATAAAATGATCTGAGAATCCTCATTGGGAAGGCAGCATTTGAGTAAGAGTTCAAAGAGATGAAGGAGTTAGCCATGCAGATATCTGGGAGAAAGACATTCAAGGCAGAGGCACCAGCCATGGCTAAGGCCCTAAGACAGGGAATGCCTGGTGTATTCAAGCAAGATCGAGGACATTGTGTCTAGGTGGAAGAGATTTGGGAGAGTATTTTTTTTTTTTAAATCTGTCTTTATTGATTTCAGAGACAGGAAGGGAGAGGGAGAGAGAGACAGAAACGTTAATGATGAGACAGTCATTGAATGGCTGCCTCCTGCACGCCCCCTACTGGGGATCGAACCTGTAACCCAGGCATGTGCCCTGACCAGGAATCGAACCGCGATCTCCTGGATCCTAGGTCGATGCTCAACCGCTGAGCCACACACCCGGCCGGCGGGAGAGTATAAGAGATGAAGTCAAAGAGGTAACAGAAGAGTCGGGTACTGGAGGATCACGTAGTACATTTCAAGGGCTTTCAATCTGACTCACTGATACGGGGGGCCATTGGCAGGATTTTGGACAGGAAAATAACAAACATGACTTATATTTTAAAATATCACTACATCTGCTATGTTGAAAAAAAAGATTCTCAACACAATATGTTTACCAAGTACTTTTTCCTGAGGTATAAAAAATTATTCCAACTGAGAAGATCCAACACAATACTGAAAAATAACAAAGTTAGAGGACTGACACTACCTGACTTCAAGACTTACTATGAAGCTACAGTAATCGAGAGAGAGTGGTATCAGTGAAAGAACAGACAAACACACCCATGGAATAGAAAACAGAGCCCAGCAATAGACCAACACAGATACAACCAACTGATCTTTCATATAAAAAGTAAAAGCAATTCAACAGAGAAAAGATAAGTCTTTTCAACAAATGGTGTTAGAACAACTGGACATTCAGGGGGGAAAAATGAATCTAGGCACAGACCTTTCACAAAAAATTAACTCAAAATGGATCGCAGACCTAAATGTAAAATGCAAAATTATAAAACTTGTAGAAGATCGTATAGGAGAAAATCTAGGTGATCCTGGATTGAGTGAAGACTTTTTACAATACCTGTAACAATCCATGAAAGAGAAACTGGTAAGTTGGACTTCATGAAAATTAGAAATTTCTGCTCTGCAAAAGACACTCTTAAGAGAACTAAAAAGCAAGTCACAGGCAGAGAAAATATTTGCAAAACACTTATCTGAAAAAAGGACTATTATCCAAAATACTATTATCCAAAAATTCAACAATAAGAAAATAAACAACCCAATTAAAAGTGGGCAAAAGATCTGAATGGGGGTATATGGGAACTCTCTTCACCTTCTGCCCAATTTTTCTGTAAACCTAAAACTGATCTAAAAGTTTATTTAATCAAAAAAGTTATTCCTGTTATTCCTGCTCACTTCCAAAATGGAGTTAAAAGGGCACAGACAAAAAGGATAGTAAAAGTAGAAATAAAATATCAAAACCATGTATAAAAAAAGCAATACAACTGTACCAAAAACTTAAGGTAAAGAGTTACTTTTCAATATTTGTTTGCTGACTTCCCTCTGACAAACCTCATTACAGTCGGCCTCCATATATACAGGTTCTGTATTCGATGAAAAATACCCGGGTGAAAGTGTTATGTCATTGCTGATTCATATTATATAGTTAGGCCTATGATGGCTGCAACTGTACTGAACATGAACAGACTTTTTCTTGTCATCATTCCCTAAACAATATAGATAACAACTATTACATGGAAATTATAAATAATCTAGAGATGATTTAAGTATGTGGGCAGATATGCATAGGTTATATGCAAACAGTACACCATTTTTTTTTTTTTTTTAAGATTTTTTTTACTGATTTTTAGAGACAGAGGAAGGGAGGAAGAATGAGAGAGAAACATCAGTGAGAGAAACATCGATCGGCTGCCACCTGCACGCCCCCTACCAGGGATCGAGCCCAAAACCCGGGCATGTGCCCTGACCAGGAATCAAACCAGCAACCTTTCGGTGCCTGGGACGACACCCACCAACTAAGCCACACTGGCCAGGGCAGTACACCCTTTTATATAAGGGGCTTGAGCACCCTGGAATTTTCATATTGAAGGAGGGTCCTGGAGCCAATGCCCAGAAGGTCCCCAGGGAGGACTGTATATTCTATCATTGCTCCATGAACCTGCTCTTCATAGCACCTATTCCAATTATAATTGTACAAGTACATGTATGGTGACTTCATCAATGTCTGCCACCACATCAGACTCCTTGACAGCAGATAAAGGGTTTAGTGATACGACAGTAACCAGGAAACCATAAGTTTGGTAAGGAACCTGAAGGACAGAGAAATTAAAAAACAAAAGGTGCCCCCTTAAAAACGGCATAGCCAAGATTTCAACACCTGGTCTGTTTGAGTGCAAGGCACCATGGTCTTGGTGTTACACCATAAAGTATGGTATAATTTCTGTACTATACTATCTTCAAGCTATCAAAGGTAGTGATTCAATAAATATAACTTAGTGATTGAGCCAGAAATCAGCCTAACTTAATCAAAAAAGATCATAATTGCTCATTTTAAACTTTGTTAATAAATTAAAATCCAGGGTATGAGATGCCTTATTTTATTCTGCACATCTGCCCAGAGCTGGGAGCTCAGGTCCACTACTGATAGAACATAACTCTGCCATGCTCAATTTATTCCAGACCTGCAAAGTCACAAGAGTTTCCAAAGATGAACTAGAATTCTTTCCAGGCTAGTTTTTCCTCTACCTTTAAAATGTGACTCTCAGTAAAACTTGCTGCCTCTAAAAATGTAAACAAAGAAATAAACAGCCAGGCACCTAAATTATCAAGGGGCAAGGTAGGAGTTGAGAAAAGGAAAGCCATAATTATAAAAGTATATCTTTTGGACAATGTATACACAGTCTTAGAGCTACCACAACCCAGAATAACTTACCTTTAAAAATAACTCTGACCATAAAATTATCAGGAGATAACTACATTCCTGTTAGGTAACAGAGTCTCTTCAAAAGGGAGTAGAATGGTAAACATTACCTAAAAAAACTGGGTATTACTTTAGAAGTTCATAAATTCTTTTATACTGGGCCCCCAATTTAGGCCATTGCTAATCCTCACACTGGTATGTGACTAAAATTGTCTGCAAAGAGCAGTTGTCCAAATCACTTTCTGGCTGTGTCTGTAATGTAATAGTTAAAGAATGTGTGGTGTCACTTAAGGAGACATTATAATTTCCTGTATTGAATGCAGAGTATTAAAATGTTTATAAAAGATTAAACTGTAAATATGATTATTTGTAAAAATTATAAATGTATAAATAATCATCAAATAAGTGCAAAAACCCTGGGTCAAAATATCCATGTGTATGTTTTGTTTTTAAGTATTTAGGGGCATAATGCTGTGACTCCATTTTCCTATACAAAAAATTAGAAATCTATACACTGTTTGCCATGAACACAAACTGCACATACATAAAAGCAAAGTTAATCACAACTATAGGGCAAAATTGTACCAAACACTAGGACACATTAACAGAGTATGAGTTTTTGGATCATAGGCCCCTTCAAGAATCTGATGAAACCTGTGGGATTTCTTCCAAATGCATATAGTATAAATATGTGAATGCAAAAATTTTACCTGCAAATTTAGCGAGTGCCTGATCTTTAACCTCAGAAAATTTTTAACCTGGAGAAAAAAACCCATTGCAAGATTACATCATAGAATCACCAGACTTGTGCTCTAGCCTGTAAGACACTGGGACAGGGACTTACACATAAAGTGTTAATACTGCACTGGGAAATCCTAATCTAACCATGAAAAAAATTCAGGCAAACCCAAATTGAAGGATAGTTTACAAAATACCCAATCAGTACTCCTTTAGACTGTCAATTAGAAAAATTAGAAATCTATACACTGTTTGCCATAAACACAAACTGCACATACATAAGAGCAAAATTAATCACAACTATAGGGCAAAGTTGTATAAATGTCAAGGTTATCAAAAACAAGGAAAGTCTATGAAAACATCATAGACCAGAGGAGACTAAAGACAATTACATGGAATTTGGTGTCACCTAGATAAGATCCTGGGAACAGAAAACGGATATTAAGGAAAAACTAATGAAATCCAGGTCAAATACGATGTTTAATTAAAGGTAATGTACCAATGTTGGCCTAACAGTTGTGACAAATGAATGTACTAATGTCACATTAAAGAAAACGGGGCATACTATCTGAACTATCTGAACCGGGCAAACTATCTGAACTATCTTTGCAACTTTTCTGCAAATTCAAAACTATTCTAAAATAAAAGGTTCATTTAAATTTTTAAAGAATCTCAAAGAGGTTTCAAAAAATACATTTCAAAAATTTTTCTGAGTGCCCGGCCGGGCGTGGCTCAGCGGTTAAGCGTTGACCTAGAATCCAGGCGATCAGGGTTCGATTCCCAGTCAGGGCACATGCCCGGGTTGTAGGCTGCAGCCGATCAATGACTCTCTCATCACTGATGTTTCTGTCTCTCTCTCCCTCTCCTTTCCTCTCTCTGAAATCAATAAAGATATATTTTAAATAAATAAAAAAATTCTGAGTGAAAAATAAGACTCCAGACTTAAGCTTTATACTAAATTTTTTTAATTTAACAAATAAACACAAATGTGCCCTGGCTAGGTGGCTCAGCATCATTCTGTACACCTAAAGGTTGCGGGTTTGATTCCTAGGCAGGGTACATAGTCAGGTTGCGGGTTTGATCCCCAGTCAGGGCGAGTACAGGAGGCAACTGATCAATGCTTCTCTCTCACATCGATGTTTTTCTCTCTCTCTCTCTCTAAAAATCAATAAAAACATATTCTTGGGTAAGGATTAAAAAAACAACAAACAAAAATAACAAAGACAAGTGCTACACCTAAATTGTTCACTTTTACTTTTAATGTCCTTAAAAGCTTTTTGCTCACTAAAATTCTTTTATCATGTCTACAGATTTTGTCTTCAATAGCAGTACAAAAACAAACTGTCTATTTAAAAACCATTGTCAAATCAAGACTTGAAGGTCTTCTACATACCAGGGAGAAAATAAGTTTTGATGAGACAGACATGTGACAGCTTAATTTTAAATTTTAACATTTATTATACTGCAATACAAATGCAAATTCTGTTTGGGGGCCCTAACAGAGCCCATTATGCTTTCCAAATTAATTTACTAGAAAATAAGAATGAATGTTGCTCTTTATGCAAAGATGAAAGTGCTTATCTCTATTTCCGTTCTTTACTTGGCAGTGGCTCCTAATACTTGAATTAACCCTGGTTTCTCTACACAAATAATAAATGGCATGTAATTAAACTCAGAAATATAAGGCATAAAAAAGCACAAGGCATTTATGTCTTAGGTGATCCAACAAATAGGAAGCCCTGTTTCCTGCCCAAATTCTGAACCAATTGAGAAATGAGATAGAATAGAGAGAGATAAGAGAAATTTAGATAGATGGGTAAGAAAAATAAGAAGGCAAACAGAAAATCAAAATGTCACCTTTACCTCCAGTAAAGCCTAAACTGAAGAACACTACGCAGACAAGGAGGTGGTTTCCACACTGAACCCCATGATGAAGCAGACTTACCCCCCCAGGCAAGGCAGCATTGCCCTGGGGAGTGGGGACAGCCTGCCCCGGTAAAACTCAGGGCGTGGTGGAACAGGCTAAGCTATGGGCAGCTTGTTTACAAGAAACAGAAAAAAGGCTGTTGGGCCACATACGATAAGCCCCAATTCTTCAGAATTTAATATTAATCTTGTCTGATCTTGCTCCAATGTTTGATTTCCTGATCGGTCCATAACGAAAGCCAAAGACCTGCTGGCCGACATCTGTGTGTTTACCACCAAGCCCGGCAGGTGCTGATCATTCCTCTCCTTGACACCAGTGCCTAGCATCCCAGCCTCAGTACAGTTTAACCCGAGATGTACCTAAGAATAACCAGTTCTGGGCACTCATACCAAGGGCCCATCAGTGATGGGAAAGTGAATCATCCCCTGAATGTGAGCGGTGTGCTGCCGTTTTTCATTCACGCTCTAGAGAATCAGACAGCCTTTCCATACCCACAAATTGCTGAGAAAATGGGTTCAGAGAGACTATGGATACTGCAATGTTTTCAGAAGACAATAGCCTAAAGTCTCAACTCAAACATCAGCAAGAATCTTGATTATTAGGAACCTTCTGCTTCTTCTGATTAGTCTGCTACAAGGAGATATCAGTTCCCTTCAAAAAGCAAAAGCTAAATTGATCACTAAACTAAATACAATTTCCCTGAAACCACAATTTGCTGCACAGTACCAAAAAAAAATCTACCGAATTGTAAGTTCTTATTTATTGAAACTTAAAAAGTTTTAAATTATAAACAGCTATAGCAGACTCTGAACTAAGATAATAATAACATTCACTGCAGTATTGAGTAACCAATGTGTCAGGCACTGTTCCAAGGAAGTCACATCCAATAACTCAATTCGTTTCACAATAACCCAATGAAGTAGGTACAGTTATCCTTCCCATTTTATAAATGAGGGACCTGAAACATAAGGTCCAACTTTCAGAGCACGAGATGGTAGAACAGGCTTTGCCTCTGGGCATGTAACAGTGCAACTTGCCGAAGGTAAATGAGCCCAGAATGAATACTATTCTATTCACAAAATTATGTGTCTATTACCATCTTTGCTTTTATGGCATCTGAGTAAACTGATGTAGAAAAAGATCAAGTTATTTAACCAAGGCCACTAAAACCGTGAGTTGACTTGGAAATTTGGGATCTCTAAAACAAACTAGACTAAATGGTTTGCATTCCTAGACACTGTACAAAATGTTACGAAATAGCTTTCAGGAGCTAAAGTACTTCATTATCTAAGACTGACTGCAATTCACACCAGGGTTAGCAAGGAATAAAAGGAAACATTATAACATATACCACAAAAGGCAACATGTAGATTGTCCTCACTTCAGAATTAAAATCGAAGCTTACAGAGAAGCACACTAATAACCCATGAATATTTGTTGGTCATCATCTTTGGGGATTATCAATGGCCAAATAAATGCAAGCCTGTGTTAAAGAAAGAAACATGACTACTAAGATGTTATAGCACTGAATCATTTAATAGCTCTCTGTAAAAGCGACTACTGTAATGTTAACTTGATAAAAATGAATATTAGGAAAGAAGATACAACTTCCATGAAATACACACTTTTAAAAAATCAGACTCTGAAAAACATCTGAATTTAATTATGACAGTTATAAAGAAAAATGCTCTATTAAGTTCTTCCCTATCAAATATTTTGGGGAGCAAAAGCTTATAAAATACCTCATTGTAGAAGCCATGCTTCTATTATACTTAATTGTTTAAGATACAGCTTCTGGAGAAGGGCTAGGATAATTTGCACAATTAAGAGAAACCCTCTGTTATAGTGGCTACAGTACAATATGTAGAGTTAAACTTGAGTTCTGTCATTTATACGTGGAACCTGTATTTTTTAAGCATTAACAGTCATGGTATTTTTCAACGTCAAGATATATTTCTGCAACACTCTCCTCCAGTGAAATGATGGCTGCACCATAATCTAACTGATTCCACAATACTAAGCAATAATATCTGCTTCCAGCTTTTCATTATTATTATAAATAGCGCCGTAACCAATACCCTTGTTAAACATTTGTGCATATGTATGTTTCCCTTGTAATAAATTCTTAAAAGTGAAATTTCAGAGTCAACGTGAATGTGTACTTCGACCTTCAGAAAGACCATATCATTTTCAGTCTTAGCAGAAATACTGTTTGAAACAGCACAATATGAAATACATACATCTATACTGTTTAAATATTTGTATTTTATAACCACACACACCTCTATTATAAAAACAGTATCTTTTAAAATACTGTGCTTATTTTAAATATTTTTAAAGTGGTAAAAATATGTAACAATTCACCATCTTAACTATTTTTAAGTGTACCATTCACTGGTGTTGAGTATATTCACATGATGTACAACCAATCTTCAGAACTTTTTCATCTTGCAAAATTAAAACTCTACACATTAAACAATTCCTCCTCTATTCCTGCCCCCCAGACCCCTTCTCTGGTAATCACCATTAGACTTTTTATTCTATCTATTTAACTACTCAAGCTACTACATATAAGTGAAATCATACAGTACTTGTCTTTTTACGACTGGCTTATTTCACTTAGGCCTAAGGTCTTAAAGGTAGCATGTGTCAGAATTCCTTCCTTTTAAGGCATGTGTCAGAATTCCTTCCTTTTAAGGCTTCCTTAAAGGTAGCATGTGTCAGAATTCCTTCCTTTTAACATTCCAGCATGTATAGGCCATATTTTGTTTATCTGTTCATCCATCAATGAACACTTGGGTTGCTTCTACCTCTTGACTATTGTGAATAATGCTACCTTGAAACCAAATAAGACTGGTAAGGATATGGGTGTAGTAAATGAGAAATTATTTTATGTATATACTGTAGCAATTAGATAAATATATTAATTTTGTGAGGAATCAGAGGAGAGAGAGTGGGAGAAAGTAAAGAACAACTCCATGGTATCAGGTTCAAATAAAGAATATCAGTAATAAACTCAGTATTTAAATCATAGATATCTATTTCCTAGCCACTTCAATGAAAAGGGCCTAGAAGCAGTGATAACCGGGTAGCAATAAGCATATCTAGGCCCAGATCTTGACTTCCGAACACAAATCCCTACTGAAATAAACTAGGACTCCTTAGAGAAATAAGTGATTCCAGATCTGGGGCAGGGAAAATACAAAGGGAGCTTGAAATACCTTGTTGTACCAGAAGGCAAAGAAACTCTTAAAGATTAATAAGAATGTGCCAAAAAGACACGGAAACTGGCTTCAAGGGGATCCCACCAGCCAAATTTGGGATAGTTTAAGCATCAAAAAGAATAGCAATGATAATGGATTCTAACATACTGAATAAAAAAAGAATCCATAAGTGAACAGTGACTTTTTTTTTAAAGGGGGGTTGGGGTGGGGGATGATGAAGGAAAGTTCTTCTATCCAAAAGAATTCTAGGCCCAGTTGGGCGTAGCTCAGCGGTTGAGCATCAACCTAGGATCCAGGCGATCAGGGTTCGATTCCCGGTCAGGGCACATGCCCGGGTTGCGGGCTCGATCCCCAGTCCGGGGAGTGCAGGAGGCAGCCGATCAATGACTCTCATCATTGATGTTTCTATCTCTCTCTCCCTCTCCTTTTCTCTCTCTGAAATCAATAAAGATTTTTTTTTTTTTTTTAAATTCTAGCTAATAAATGAGAAAAAAATGACTGCCATTTTATCAATTAAATAACTGAATAAAGGAAAGGTTAAAGAATGCTAATCGCTGGGTAAAAGGCTATTAAGAAATAGGATATGCCCAAATTACTCACAAGTAACGCATTAATTATGAGAAGAAAAGGTACCAAAAAAAGGTACTTTCACAAAGGAGAGATCTAGCAGATACCACCTTAATTAAGCGATCAGGTTTAACATTGTCATTAATGGGATACACTGACATGTGCCTCCTGATACGATGCAACAGGAAATACACATCATCACCCCAGTAACATTTCTGCCAAAAAAAAGTTTAGCCTAAATCCAAACATAAGGAGATAAAAGAAAAATTCAGTTTGTGCAACATTCTGTAAGACAACTTACAGAGGAGGGGGTTTTCTAGAATAAATAAGACTAGAGATATACACCAGCCAAGTGCAATCTATAAACTTTATTTGGATCTTGGAGTCCTGGGGAGTGCTGGAGAGCTGGGGGCTAAAAAGGTTGGGGGAAATCAGGGAAGAGCGTTATACAGTAGATGTATTATAGAATTGTTTCTTAGGAATGCCAATGGTATCACGATTATGGAAGAGAATATATTCTAAAGACATACATACTTATTTGGGGACAGTGTCATGATGTGTAAATTTGATTTTTAATGGTTCAGTAAAAAATTAAAAATACAGAGACAGAGCACAAAATGTTAACACTCAGTGAAGCTAGGTGAAAGGCATACACAGTGTTCATTTGACTTTTCTTTCAACTTTCTACAGATTTTTAAGGTTTTCAAAATAAAACAACGAGCCAGTGTAGCTCAGTTGGTTAGTTGGTTGGGCATGATCCGTGCACCAAAAGGTTACTGGTTTGATTCCGGGGAGGGGCAGGCCACATGCCCTGATTGATGTTGCACCCTCACATCGATGTTTCTCTCCCTTCCTCTCTCTCTAAAAACCAATAAACTATTCTTTAAAAATAAATAAATAAGTAAATAAATAAATAAATGGTGGGAAAGCCAACTACCCACAGAGAATTCTAGCAACAAAAGTGATACTGAGATGGACAATGCCTTTTTGAAGAGAAGAAAAATATTTACAAAACAAAAGGGTAGTTTCTGGTTGGTGTAATCACTAACAATCTGTCTTTCTATTAGTTTAGCCAATATATCCTAATTTCAGTTTGGCTTTCCAAGTTTAAATGAATACGTAGAAAACCATGTACACACTGTCCGTGACATATAAGTAATGACAATCAACTGATCAAAAAATAGTAACTTCACTACAAGTCCCTTCAGATGCCATGTTATAAATTCCCTAGAGAACAAAAATGTCCTTAAAATGAAAGATTACATTATAGAGTTTATATTTTGAATGTACAATAAAAGAATAAAAATTAATTTCAATTTCTAAATTTTTTTTGATATCTGTTTGAGGTATACATGGTATCGAGAAAATAGAATGTTTAATTCAGGCTCTTTTGGTTGAAAACGACAGAGTTTTTAGGGTTTCTGAACTAAATATTTTATTTTAATACAGGCCTTCAAATTGCATTGCAGAAGAGTCCAGATAATTTTTCCAAATTTAACTTTCAGTCGAACTAATTGCAGCATGATCCCCCACCAAAGAACACCGAACATGAGCTATTGCCACGTCTCTGCAGGATGGATATATATATATATACACATATATATACAAGTAATTTGACTGTACATGCAAATGTACATGAAAAGGTGCTCCACATCACTGATTGTCAGGAAAATGCAAATCAAAACCACAATGAGCTATCACCTCAAACCTGTTAGAATGGCTATCATCAAAAAGACAAGAGATAGCAAGTGTCAACAGGGCTGTGGAGGAAAAAAAACCCTTGCACACTACGGGAGAAAATGTAAATTAGTCTAGCCATTATGGAACTAAAGCACGAAGAATTAAATTTTTAAAACTTTAACTTGTTTTAATTTATTTTTTATTTTTAAAAAATTTTAATTAAAATACAGGTAATCCCACTTCTAAGGAAATGAAATCAGTATCTTGAAGAGATGTCTGCACTCCCATGTTCACTGCAGCAGCACTCACATAGCCAACACATGGAAATGTGTTTGTGGATGGCTGGCTGGCTAAAGACAATGTGGTGCATACTGATACAATGAAATATTATTCAGTCATCAGAAAGAAGGAAATCCTGCCATTTGTAACAACATGGATGAAACCGTGAGGGCATTATGCTAAGTGAAATAAGTCAGACAGAGAAAGACAAATACTGTAAAATGTCACTTATATGTGAAATCTAAAAAAAGCTGAACTTATAGAAACAGGGAGTGGAGTGGTGGTTGCCAGAAACTGGAGAGTGGGGGAAACAGATGTTGATCAAAGGGTGCAAACTTCCAGTTATAAGATGAATACGTCCTGAGGATCTAATGTATAATATGGTGAGTATAGTTAATAATTCTGTATTACATACTTGAAAGTTGCTAAGACAGTAGATATTAAATGTCCTCACCACAAAAACTGGTAATTGTGTGACGTGATGGAGGTTAGCTAATACTATGGTGGAAATCGTTTTGCAATACATACGTGTATCAGATCAACACGTTCTACACCTTAAACTTACACAATGGATGTGTCAATTATATTTCAATAAAGATGAAGCTCAAAAAGAATAGGCGTCCATAAAACAGAATAATCAGAGAACAAAAAATGAATTGTTGGAAAATAAAAATATGATCATAGACAAGAAAAATTCCCTGGAATGCTTAGAAGATCAAACTGAGGAAACCACTTAGAAACCAAAACAAAAGGAAAAAGTTATAGAAAATTGAAGAGACAAGCAGAGAGCCTACAAACAAGAGAACAGGAGAATCTGAGACAAGGAAATTAAAAACTTCCCAAAATTAAAAGGCATAAATTGGCAGATTAATGGGATAATCAATTGCTTATTGTGATGTATGAAAAGGGGCCTATATTACAGATTATTATCATGAAGTTTCAGGGCATTGGAGACAAAGAAAAGATCCTCAAACAGTGGTTCTCAACTTTGGCTGCATATTAGAATTATCCAGGGAGCTTTTCATAAATACCCATGTTTGGGCTCCACTCAAGACCAATTATTTCCAAGTCTGTAATACTAGGATTTGGTCCAAGTTCCCAGATGAATCTAAAGTAAAGCCAGGGTTGAGAATCATTGCCCTAAAACTGCCCAGGGAGGGGGAGAGAGAGAGAGAATGAGTTTGAGATTTCTTAACAGCAATAGTGAACGTCCAAAAGGCAACAGATTAGCATTTTCAAAATTCTGGGGGGGGGGGGGACTTATTTTGAACCTAGATATTATCAATTAAGTGTAAGCACATAATAAAAACTTTTCTAGAACTCTGAGATTTCACAAAATATATCTTCCCTATACCTTTCCTCTAGGTACTACCTGAGAAGATAGTTCACCAAAACAAGGTAATAAACCAAGAAAGAAGCAGCATGGGAGCCGGCAAACAGGGCTCTAAAACAGAGACAGGCAAATGCCATCCCCAGGATGACGGTTAAGTGTCCCAGGGATAGATGGCAACCGATCCAGAATGAAACAGCTCAGAAGGTTCTGCGAGAATAGTGTCCAAAGAGATCAAATAAATACTTGATGTTTTTGAATGTATTGAGAGGAAAATTTTAACAACTGGTGGACAATCTGGATTTGACGATTTTTTTCCCAATAACGTCCTCTATTTGTTCCATTCTAAATACAACAGTGCATTTACTTAGTTGTCACGTCTCCTTGGTCTCAGGGACACTTATACTCAGGAAAAACTTGTTTCAGCAAATGTAGACTGTTAATGCTAAGCAAATCATTTCAACTTCTATTATCCTCAGGGCCCTTTGCTGTAAAATGAGAAAATACCATTATCTGAGAATAGTTGATAATACCTTGATACAAAAGGACCCTATAAACTTTGTTTTCCATACTGCGAGTGTGTACTTGCTTAGGACATATTATTCACAAGCTAAGCTGGGACCACAAATGTCTTCTCATAAAATGTCCAAACGTGAATTAAAATCCTCCTTCTCCCCAAGAATATACAACTTCATCCTTATAATTAAATGAAGAAATCAAATACTCTTGGCATGTTCACGTAAGACTTGTGTATAATAAAATTTTTGAGAAACTCTAGGGAAAAAATCATAATGATAAGTCCAAAGAAATGATCATGTAAAGCTTACTGAATGTTCTAATTTTACTGATACATGTCACATAATAAACCTTAAGGGAGAAATTAAAGCTCATTCCTAATTTCTAATTTCTTAATACCTACTTCTGGATTGCTTTTTCATTCACCTATTTATCAAATAATCAGAAAAAGGGTTTGAAAACAGCATTATGAATAGAATTAATTATGAATTACATGGCACAATAAGTATCCTTAAATTTTAGTATTCTTAAATTATAGAATTATTTACAATTCTATAAATAATTAGAAATGTTGATCATTGATCCATGAACATTGAGCAAAAATTCCTTAACTTTATGGTTTCAAGTACCATTTATCTTAAAACTTTGGGGGAAAAGATTTAAGTCAGTCTTTTAAATTTGTTAACAAAGAATAAACTTCTTAGCAAATACTACTTTAAACAATGTGCAGCATGTAAGATTTTAATATTTTTGTTTGGGCTTTAATACCACTAGCTTTTTTGACAAACTCAGAACATCCTAGTAACATTCATCTGCTGAGAATTAGACCAAATATTGACCCTTTACTGCCAGCCAGACTCTAATAGGACCTCGAAACAAAGACATCTTTTAGCACAAACATGAGCTCATGGGAACATACTAATTGATCTCATATAGGGCATTGCCCTACTTTTTAGTAGCAGGACCTTTCCCTTGCTCTACACACATAACACCCATTGATATCCACAGAGCCTGATGCAGGGAAGGAGCACCATGTGGCCTCTTGTAAAGGGAAAAATTTACGTCTGCTTTTGAATGTTGTTGGCCACCTGGCTCCCAGCCAATCCCATATAAACATCACCATTCATGAAGTGCTAAGATAATTCCTTGTCTTCTGTGAATTCCAGACTTTGAAAAGGTCAAAACTGAATTTGAAAAGAGGAAAATCATTATATTTAAGAAGGCCCAGAACATAGAAAGAGTATCATACAGTAGAGTACAATACTGACAAATGATCAAAAATACTCTGCTGTAGCTGCCATGAAAATACAGCCATAATAACTGCCATTGGGGGTGTTTATCATGTGCTAAGCACTAAGCTAAGTGCTTTACATATATCATCCTATTTCATTCTCACAAAAATCCTGCAGGTGGATATTGTCCATATTTTGCAGGTGAGGAAAGTGAAGCAGAGAGGTAAACTGGAAGAGCCAAGATTACAAAACTCCGTGCTCTTAAAATACTATGCTGTATCTACCATTAACTCTAGAACATGGGCAACGACATTAACTAAATATTTGGAAATAGCCTATTCCTTTGGAAATCACTTTTAAATGTTATGCTACAATCTTATTTGATACTTTGTTTTCCAGGGCAGGTTTTTTGTTTTGTTTTGTTTTTTCCTTCCTCAATCTCCATAGTGGTGACATTACTGCGTAAACACACCTTCAGTCTCTTAAGTGTTGGGAGACCGCAAAATATTAAGTATATATAGCATAGTCTTGGCCCGAACAATCTGAGTGCAAGCATCTGCTATTTAAATTCACCACTGCCATTTTCTTTCTATATAATTATCAAACTTCCACCAACCATTTTCCTGTCAGAGGAAGAACTCTTTCAATGAGAAACCTATGAGAAAATTTGTTCTGTCTCCCACAGCCCCCAACATGAATCTTTCAAGCAGACCAAACTGGCCAGCCAGTCAACACCCACCCTAGTAGAGCCAGAGCTCAAACGCTGTTTCACAGTGTGGCGGCCCAGACCTTTAAAATAGCGCAACATGTTGTAATCCTCTTGTTAAAGCTCCTCCACAGACCTTGTTGGAGCAACCCTTATAATGTGGTGATAATAATTATCAGGAATCCCTTACAAATAGAACACTTTTTTCCCATGACTCGTTCATAAGAAAATAGAATTGGTGCCCTGGGTGGGTGACTCGGGTGACTGGAACACCATCCCATACACCAGAAGGTGGCGGGTTCAATCACGGTCCTGGCACATACCCAGGTTGGGGTTTGATCCCCAGTCGGTGCGTCTATAGGAGGCAACCGATTAGTGTTTCTCACTCACATCGATGCTTCTATCTCTCTCAATCCCTTCCTCTCTCCCCCCAATTAAAAAAAAAAAGTAGAATTGGTAGCTCTTGCTACTGTATTTTTGCATGCAAAATCTGAATTTTGGTTTCTACCTTAATGTACTCTCTATTCCCTTTTAACTTTTCCTTTGTGGAATATTATTTCCCCAGCAGTATTTTCTGTTGTTAACTTTTTTCCAAGTGCCAAGATCCTGAATGAACATCTTGTCATCATGTCTGACATTCTTGAAGTTGTTGTAAGACTTCAAGTTAAGCCAAAACTATCATTTCAAGCTGAAACTGATTAACTGATTTTGAATTCACTGTATTAAAAAAATGTAGAAATGATACTGATCTCTTTGAATGCTAAATTCTTTTTCATCAAATTTCCTTTGGGGTACAAAATCTGGAGGGTTTTGACTATATAAAGATATTTCCATATTTTTAATTTTATATTTTAATTTTAGATATTTAAATAAATATATACTTATTCATAAGTGAGCATTTGTTCATTAAAATACTCAAATTATTTTTTAGTATTTAAAACAAGTTTCAAACAATTGAAAGAGATGTGAAGCTTAGTTGATATATAATTCATAAACCATGTGTATCGTGCAGTTACTAAGGAAACTGAATGAGCTGGGACTGGGGAAACAAACCAGGAGCCAAGTGTTTTGATTTCCTATGTGGCTGTTAGCAAATCAAATACCTTCCTTGTGACTCAATGAGTTTATGTAGAAACAAGGTAAAAACACAGGACCTGTGGAAAATCAGATTCAAATTTTGAAGACAAAATTTCCATGTTATTTTAAAAAATAAAAGTGAACTTGATATTACCAATTATTTGAAAATAATATCACCATGGAGTTAAAAGACTGTCTCTGAGCTCCTTCAGCAGTAACACCAGCTCATAAGTAAAAAGATCTGCATTCATTTTTTTTTTTTTTTAAATCAAAACCTCAGGATTTTCTATGTAAGCAGGATGGTTAAAGAATGAACCAACTGGTTAAACCATCAATTCAGTTAAGTGATTTTTAATGAACAAAGTAATTAAGCATAGGGTGCTACTCTTCAAAGAACTAGAATAAAATGACTGCTAACATTTATTGAGTACCTACCATTTCCAGCATTGCTCTGAAAGTTTAACAATTTACTCCTCAACTTAGATGGGTACTGTTTCTCATTTTATGCCCATTTTAAAGAGAAGAAAACTGATGCACAAATAGGATACATGCCTGGCCTAGAATTACACGGTTACGAAGTGGCTTGTTTTGTTCTAAAACCAACACTGAATAATATTTGATGATTCAGAAAAGAGTAGAATATTTAGTTCCAAATACAGGATACTTTTTTTAAAGCTAAATCATGACTGTACAAAAATGAAGACAGCATGTAGACATAGGGTAAAAGCCCATCTTTCCATGAGAATCTACTTCCATTTCCCTGATGCTCCCTGATGGGGAGAGGTAAGCCCAGCAAATCTCATGGGGACAGTGGTAAGAGTCATGATTCCGATTTCCAAACAATGCACTTTCCAAATTCATAGGACTGGGAGAGACGTTACAACTACAAGCTGATTTAGACAATATCCAATTATTTTCTATTACAGCACTCACATCTTTAAAACATTTCAAAATAAAAATCTCACCCTGTTTTCCCCCTACTTTCCCATAAGTGAGGCAAAATTTACAAATACAGATCTTGTGTAAACGTTTAAAATATGATATCCTAATAAACTTAAGTTATTGCCTAATCTACAAAATACTCAAATAAAACTAGGATGACTATGAGTGAAGCAGCCCCCAAACTCTAAAAGTTAATCTCATTAAATGAACACATAATAGGAGAGTTCAACAGCACACTCAGGACAGGGGAACACTTAGGACAAAATCTTCAGAGCAAAAGTAGAATACAAGATTGGAAAAATCAGAAGACTGGACTGAATGCAAAGGAAAGCTGTGATCCAATCGATGGGATTCACAAAATCCAAAGCAAGAATATGTAACAGCTACAGCTGGAGAATGTCAGTGTGGCATAGAGAAGAGAGAAGCCCAAAGAGCAAGAGTCTGGCAGTGTTCATTAGCCAAGCTGACAAAAAAGGGAGCCCTGAGCAGCTGCTGCTAACCGTCTGGTCACTGGGCAAGAATAGCCGTTTGGCAGAGACGGCCGTACCAGGCTACCATGACTCAATGGTAAAGACAACAATGATGACAACGATGAAAACCAGCTTTTATTGTGCACTTAACCTTTTGCCAGCCACAATGTTAGGCCTTTCACATGCCTTATTTCACTTAACCGTTTCCGAGAGAAATTAAAGGAGATCTAAATAAATATTTCATAGATTGGAAGATTCAATATTCTTAACATTCTATTTTCCCCAACTGGTGCATAGATAGACTCCATACAATCAAAATCACAGCAAACTTTTTAATAGACATTACTAAGCTGATCAAAAAACTTACATGGAAATAGAAAAAATAGAAAAGTCAAAACAATTTTATAAAAGAAGAAAATTGTAGCACTCACACTACCTAATTTCAACACTTAAATCTATAATCATTAAGACAGTGTGGTATTGGCATAAAATTAGACACTGGATCAATGGAACAGAACAGGGTCCCGACAGACCCAGCCACATACGGTCAATACACTCTCACAAAGGTGGAAAGGAAATTCAATGGGGAAAAGACAGTCTTTTCCACAAATGCTGCTGGAACAACTAGACACTCACAGGCAACTACCATGTGTACCTAACACCGTATACAAAGCTGAATTCAAAGTGGATCACAGTCCTAAATGGAAGAGACAAAATTATAAAATTTCTAGAAGAAAATATTGGTGAAAATCTTTATGACCCTAGGTTAGGCAAAGGCTTCCTATATATGACATCAAAAGCATGAACCACAGTGATAAATTGCACTTTATCACAAAATAAAAAATGTACACCACTGCTTCTCCTGTAGCTTTCTGATGGGGGAATGTACTAGTCTTCCCTCCAGCACAGTCCAATCCACTGGGCAGCTGCATTCTTTTCACTGCATGTTAATAAACTGACATTCTTGTTTACACATCAGTGTCCTGAGAGTTCATTTACCCAGAACAGGTCAGTCTCCCTGAGTGGGATGCATTCACAAGGCTCAGTTTCTACACCTACAAAACTAAAAACCAGACCATGGGCCATGATGTCTTCATCTAAGTCAGCGATTTTCAACCTTTTTCATCTCACAGCACATGTAAACTAATTACTAAAATTCTGCAGCACACCAAAAAAATCTATTACGTTTTTTGCCAATGTGGGGGGGAAAAAAAAAAAGGTATAATAATGCCCTTGCCAGCATGGCTCTGTGGTTAGAGCATCAGCCCAAGCACCAAAGGGTTGCAGGTTTGATCCCTGGCCCTGGTCAAGGTGCGTAAGGGAGGCAACCAATCGATGTGCCTCTCTAATATCGATGTTTCTCTCCCCCCACCCCCCACCCGGTCCTCTCTCTCTCTCATTGCCCCCTTCCACTCCCTCTAAAAAAATCAATGGAAAACATATCCTTGGGTGAAGATTAACAAAAAAAATACATGTTTTAAACAAATAGGTAATAATATTGATTCATTCACACCGGACAGCTATTATTGTGTTGGCTGTTGTCATGTTTTATTTGACAATCTAAGGAAAAGAGGTCAGTGCCCCTTTTTAAACAGTCAGGCATTGATGTTTTAAAAATTCTTGCAGCACACCAGTGTGCCTGCTGTGGCACACCAACTGAAAATCACTGATCCAAGTTAACGCCCCAATGACTCCTAGACCACCCACCCAAACTCTAGTAAAGTCTCTCTCCCTCTACCTATTTTTTAACTATAACAAACAATACTTTGGAAAATTAGTACTCTGTTTAAGAAATCACTTGGCCCGGCCGGGCGTGGCTCAGCAGTTGAGCGTTGACCTGGGATCCAGGTGATCGGGGTTCAATTCCCGGTCAGGGCACATGCCCGGCTTGCGGGCTTGATCAATGACTCTCTCATCATTGATGTTTCTCTCTCTCTCCCTCTCCTTTCCTCTCTCTGAAATCAATAAAGGTATATTTAAAAAAAAAGAAAGAAAGAAAGAAAGAAATCACTTGAAACTTCCCACATTGACTTTTTTCCCCCCAAAATACAAAAAGCTTGCTGCAGTCTTTTGGAGTAGTTAACATTTGCTACTAAATGCTCCAGCAAATCTGAGAACAAAAAGGGAAAAGAGAAATGAATGCTTTGAAATGAAAAAAAAGGAAACTAGTCATGAGTTAATAAAATCTGATACAGCTGAAGGAAAAAAAACCTTAAAATGCATGTTTTCCATTATTATAAAGAAAAAAATAATGGACAAGAAAAATTGGTCTACCATTTACCTAATATCTTGTGATCATTTCCTAAATTAAAATAATGGAATTATACACAATTGAATCTAACTAACATTTTTTTAATAAGAAAAACTATGGACATGGCTACGTAGAATCAGCATGAAATACCATTCTATTTACTAACTGCTATTCAAATAAAACTGATTTCCCATAACCAGTAAGAAATAGTCTACAATATGTTTACCATAGTAAGCTTCAATTAAGAGGTCAAAAAAAAAAAAAACCCAAATAAATGAACCACTGATATTTTTACAATTAACAGATGGAGCACAACCTAATAATAGAAATTGAACAACACTTTTTACCACCTGCTGGTGGTCTGTTTATTAGTCAGTGATAAGAATTTCAATAATTTCTAAATAGTGGTTAGTTGGCAAATCTGCTGCATGAGGTCTGACACGACGGCAGATGCTTGAGTGTGTGGTGTGGACCCCATGGTGCTGCTCAGCCTTCTGATCCCCCTCCAACCTCCTTGACTGCCTGCAATGTCAAGTCACTCAGCATCTGATGGCAAAGGGACAGCTGGGAGGCAGGACTGTCTGAGGACTACCTATATACCAAGGGCTCACTCCTCCCAGAGCTCTCCACCCTCTCTTAAAAGGCATTAATCCCTCTCTGCCCCATGATTTGCTTCTTTAGGCTCTCCCTTAGATCCCCAGGATGCCGCCCCACTGCAAATTCCTTCAGTCTCACCCCTCCAAGTCAGCTCATCAGTCACAAGCATTCAAGGAATGGGGATGGTCTGCGGGAACAAACCTCAACCGTCCCTCCCTGAGTGAGCACAGCTTCTGAATGGCTCCTGGCATCTTCTTCCACCAGGGCGCTGTCTGAAACTGGCTATACCATCCTGTCAACACTATACAGAGGGGGGGGGAAGGTTTACAGTTGTTCATATGAAAAATAATACAATAATAAATAATAATACAAGAATGAAATCTGTTTCATGTACTCACACCTGTACACCTACTTCTGCCCCACCCTGTATCAAATAACCTTGTCTACAACCCAGGCATTTGGGTAGCAGCATAAATTACATTTTAAAGTATTGCCACCTTATAATTAATGTATTATGTAAGTAAAACATTAGAAACCCAACAAAATATGGCCTCCAGTATACAGTCCCTCATAAAGTTACTTAAAAGAAAAATGCATATCATTGAAATATCAGCTGATTGTTGGTTGGTGTCAGCACACATTCAGCGTAACCTCCCACCTTCCACATGGACAGCGGGTAAAAGCATAGTAAATGTGCCCACAGATGACTCACTCTGTGGCAACAGACTTCCAGCTTCAGCTCTGTCTACCGCCTTGAACTAGGACCGAAAAAGAAACCCATGTATTTTAGACTTTCAATCACAAGAGTGTGACTTTCAAAAAATATTTTCTGCTTCATCTTCACATAAAAAACTTCATGAACCACTTAAACTTTGTAAACTTTTAGAAATTTTAAGTACGTCACTTTTATTTAGCAATATTACTTTACCTTCTTGTATGTTTGCCTCCCAGTAGCACCTCATGTGTTAGGTTATTACAGAAAATAAAAGAATGACAACTACACTTTCAGTCAATAGCTTACAGCACATTTCAGGTATAATGTTAATTCGTATTTCTGTACAACATGATACCAGCCCCACCAGACACTGGGGCGTTTCATTAGTAATACACTGGGATTATAGTGTCAGTTACTGATAATATACTCAACTCTAAACATCCTAATTCTAAGGATTTTCTTGTTCAACCATGGGTAAAATGATTGTTAAATCACTGTTTTCCTATCTTTTAAGAACCTAATCATCTGTAAACCCCCTTCTGAAATATGTGATCACTGCACATCATGTTAAAACAGGAAGGGACGTTAGAGGTCACCTAACACAACCTACTCACCAGATACACTAAACTATCACCACACACACACATTCTGACCAAGTTCTCACAGTAAGGAAATAGCAGCACCAGGCTAATGCCAGGTATCCTGAGTCCGCATTTTATTCCTCCTGCTACATCATGTTGTCGTCATTAAACAGAACAGGAGGCAGCAGCCCCCCCACCCACCCTCACCTCCACCCACCTTGGGCTTAAAAGCCTCAGGTTTACAAGGGACCTTGACCAGCAAGCAGCCCTGCCTATCCCTGCACCTGCCGGGCGACAGGGCAGAGCTGCCACCCAGGGGAAAGCAGGATGGGGAGCCATCCCACCCCCAACCTGAGAGCCAGCAGGGAGTCCCGGGGCCCTGGCGGGACGCGAAGGAGGAAGCCAAACGAGCCTCAGGTGACACCAGGGAGGATCCAGAGAAAAGCCAGCTCCTCTCCCCTGGCAGCAGAAGGAAATGAGCTAGCCGGGCCGAGGTGAAGGAAGGGTCACGCATCCAGGTGTCCGATTTCCTGAGTGGAACCAAGGGATACTCTTTCCCATAGATACCGTGGGATGCTGGAGCACCATCAACAGGACGGGATGCCTTGGCTGAAGGGAAGCAATGAGGTCCAGAGAGCCCATTTGAAAAGAAACTGAAACAAATCCATTTGTTAGACACTGATGGACTGACTGACTGGCAGGCTGTTCTTTTAAAATAGGGAGGGGAGGGGGGAATGTGATCTACAAGCTGTTAATGAAACTGTGTCAACTTCATTTTCCTTACTGGAGGTAAACACCATGACCTGTCAAAGGTTTTCGTCATTCTCAGCAAGCCAGAATCTGATGCATGAGTGACTGGCCCGGGGGAGCGTGGCTCAGCGGTCGAGCATCGACCTAGGACCCAGGAGATAGGGGTTCGATTCCCGATCAGGGCACATGCCCGGGTAGCGGGCTCCATCCCCAGTTGGTCGGGGGTGTGCAGGAGGCAGCCGATCAATGACTCTCTCATCATTGATGTTTCTCTCTCTCTCTCCCCCTCTCCCTCTCTCAAATCAATAAAGATCTATTTAAAAAAAAAAAAAAGAAAAGAAAAAGAAAGAAAATCTCACTCTCAGATAGGGATTTTGTAAAAAAAAAAAAAAAAAGGCAGCAAGAGACTGCACTCTCTGCTAACAGATCATGTGATTAGGAATAGGATTTCTTGGTGAGAACACAACAAATATGCTTAATAATTGTGGTAACTGATATGTCTAACAAAAATTCCCAGCAGATACGTCATGTGGGCGACGTCTTTTAAACAGTTTAACTTTAAATTAGGCTTTTCTTTTTGATGCTTGTTTGAATCTAAAATTATTCTTTAAAAATAAACTCAAATGTTTTTTACCTGTTTTAAAAAAAATTAATACTAATTAAGAAAAGAATTTACTAAGTCCAAAATAAACTTTTTTCAGAAAAAGTCTAAAAACAGAAGAAAATGTAAACTTGAAACATAAACTATATTCCACAAAAGGAGAAAATATCTTGAGGTAAGTACTATAAGGGGCAAATTTTTTCAAAGGGCAGATCTAAACTAACATCTATTTGCAAAAAAAATAAAACAAAACAACAACAAAACCACCTTTTAACCTTCTAAAATATTTGTGCTAAACAAAGTGGACTAATGTTTTAAATATAGGACCTTATCAAAAACCTCAAATTCCGCCATAAAATACCAGATTAAAACAGTCACGACATGACTATCTTCAAACCTCAGAATTTCAAATATTTAAACAACCCTCGACGCAATGATACTCATTTCATTTGAGCGGCTCACTTAAGAAACAGATATGTTTCAAATTCGATTGTGATATATTTAATGTTTATGTCACTTAATACATATTTTTCTTAAACAAACTGCAAATACTAAAAATATTCCAGCTCTTTTATCCCAAAACAGCCAATCTTTACTAGATTACAAATAAAATAAACAGAATTAGTATCTTTCATTACATCTTTTTAAAAATTACTGAGCCTAAGCATGCTTTTTGATTCACTAACTCAAAATAAGTTGATTCCCAAAGAGAAAATAATTGAGACTATGAATGCAATAATTGCAATGGTACAAATATACAAACAAAATTACTCATTATTAATTATTATATTTATTATACAAACAGAGAAGATATAGGGAAGATGTGCTTCAATATGACTTCATTTC
This sequence comes from Miniopterus natalensis, assembly GCF_054644295.1. Lineage (NCBI taxonomy): Eukaryota > Metazoa > Chordata > Mammalia > Chiroptera > Miniopteridae > Miniopterus > Miniopterus natalensis. Next base: position 25,888,741 of record NC_142085.1, read on the forward strand.
TAAAGCACAAAATTCACATCTGTGAACACTGAGCAAAGAAAATGAGCAACTTTACTTTGTTAAATTTTATTGTTACCATTACACAAGGCATTTCTATGTGAAATATGATGCTGGGTCTCAATAACTAAGAAGCGAAAAGCACTCTTTGATCAACAGCCTTCCACAAATGGAAGGGCTGAGAGAGAGGGTGACAGAATGCTTCTATTTGGGGATGTCACTGCATTAAAAATTAGCAGAGACCATCCTGGTGACAGAAATAGCACCTGCCACTAACAGTCCCTCAGAGCAGGACTTGGCCGCCTATTAAGTCTATGACAGACCAAAGAAAACACTTAATTGAAGCATATCTCTTCAGCCTGCTCACAATGCAGTGGTTTCCGCCAACAGCATTTGTCACAGCGACAGTTACAGCTGTGCTTTCAGAGAAAGAAAACCTAATGGCACCACACAATGGAATTATCAAAAGCCAACGCTGAAAAATGGAAAACAAATTCTTTACTCTTAAGACACCTGCCAGCATACGAGAGAAGACTCCAAAGCTGATTCGAGAAGTAGATTTTGGTCAAGGTTCCTCATGACATCTTAGAAGTTTAATTGCTTAACCAAAATATTATTGAACAAAAATAGAGGCAAAATATACGCCAAAAGGTTTTATCTACTTGCTTACTGGTATTCTCACCATGTTCCAAAAATGATTTGAAGTAACTTACAAAATTACAGCAAGATATTATAATTTAGAGGTGGTAGAGGTAGAGGTGGGGGATGAGGGGGCAGAGGCTGCAAAGCTGCTCATTATCATACCCGTGTGACCTTGGGTGACCCTGGGCAAGTCATTTATCCTCTCTCTGCACCCATTTTCTCATCTGTAAAATGGGATAATGACACGCCATGGGGCTGTTGTGCAGATTAACGTAACATATGTGAAGCACTTAAAACAGTACCTGGCAAGTAGTAAATTTTACAGAAATGTCATCCAAAGAGGGAAAGGTGAGGAGGGGAATAGCACAGGAATAGAAAATGGATCCATAAAAAAGGCCAATGCACACAGCCCTCGGCCATGTATATGAGACTTGTTTTTATTTTATCCATATTACCAATCACACCAAGGTATAAAAATTCAAAGTTTAAATTGGGGGCATTTATACCCTATTCTATGTCTACAGGACAAGACAGCTTTAGAGTATGATGTCTCCACTAGCCAAATTAATTTTGCACTGTATTTAGCTAACATGAGTTTGCCATATCTTTCCAAAAAGGAGTATGACTGATTCAGGCAATTTTGAGAGCACCATGGACGTGCTCCACTTTTAGAACTGGGTGAAAGGTCTGGACACATGCCTGTTAAAGATGATCCCCACAAAGGGGAATGGAAGATACCCATGAAGCCCAAATCCCCAGCACCTCTGCCTCGCCTAAGTTTAGGGCTTAAGGCCATTTCAGAGGACAACAGGGGAGCAAATGAGGTTAAACTGGAACAGCTAACCCTGAAAGTAACACAAAATACTATAGACACCTGATTTCCCACTCTTTCTAATTTAAATATTTTAGCCAACGATGACTCCAACAATATGATCAATTACATTAAAATAAAAAACACTACAAAATCATATAAAATGTATTTAAATCTATTAAATATTTGCTAGCAACTAAATAGATAGAGATATTTAGGACACATGATTATTCCATATGATTTAGGCATTTGATAATAAAATTATGGAAGTTTATACCCTCATGCTCCAAGTCTGAAGAAAATTAGGACTGAGAAATTTATTTTGCTTTTCTTTCTTCCTCTGCTTTCCATGAGAACTTAGGATACTAATAAAATGTGTGTACAGGGCATTCCTGAGTTTTGATCAAAGTGGCAGCTTTGGGCTAGAAAAATAAATGCCCTAAAAGGAGTATTCTCTCTTGTTGTGATAGTCTCACCTCCATCTCCCTAAAACTGCCTGCTGACTCAGCTCGTTTCACATCCCCATTTAATGAAGTCAGTTCCGTAACATGAGGTGAACCCAAAGTCATGAGAATTTATGGACCTTGAGAGAGTGCTTACCTGGTTTTTCTTAGCTTCCTATAAAATCAAACTAATGCAAAAAGTTGCTTGATACCCCTTCAGAAACACAGTGAAACCTGTCATTCTCTAGCCCCTTCGCACACTGCAAGAAGGGGAGGCTGGATCTACTCTATAGACTCGTGCAAGCAGGAGAGGGTTAGCACAGTGCCCAGGGCCATGGTGCATGTGAGAACACGTATTACTTTTGTCCCTAAAGTATTATTATAGACCTATGGTTCAACTATGCGGCACTTCACTGCAATAGCCTCGGTTGCTCATTATAAAAATTCTGGCAGTTTATTAACAGGCCTAATCTATGAAATAAAGAATCTGCTGTCTGTGTGCAGGGCTCATGTAGGAGTTGGTAGTTAGCAGGAGACACTCAACCATTCTCAAAGATCCCAGTTGATTAGTCTATGTCTCCCTTAATTTCAAATCTCATATATCCAGAAATATATTCTAGGTAGAAGAACCTGTTTTAATCTTTACCTTTTAGGGTTTATGTAAATAAGTATACAAAGTATAGCTTATGAACAATAATGTTCATAGTTAGTTTTTAAATTCTCTCCTACCAAAGATCTTTATAGATAGTCTCTGTTCAATTCTAATTTCACATAGTTCTAAAAACCAAGTACAAATGCAGCCTTGTGAGATCCCAGGCGGAGAACTCACCTACCAAGTAATGTCCAAACTCCTGACCCATGGAAACTGTGAGATAATAAATAAGTGCAGTTATAAGCCCCTTAAAAAAAAAAAAAAAAAAGTACAAGGAATCAAGTAGACATTGGAGAAAAATGAGAGAGGAAAAAAAAGAGAGAGCCTAAAAAGCATTTATAAAAAAAACTTCAATTGAGGACTATCCCCTTTCACTCTGGTATCTCCCTTTCTAAAGATAGCCTCTCTTCAGGTAACCTGAGTGATCTAACCATTTTGTTGGATGAACAAGAATTTAAATAGTTCTAAAGGCAACTTCACAGCTTAAACTGAGAAACCAGCATAGCCTTTCTAAGAGATTCTAAGGGCTGTTGGGTTTTATTTTCCTTTTCAGATGAAGACAAAAGATGTTCTTTATATAAATAGGTTGGATATTTGAAAAACAACTTTTGAAAATAAGACTTGAGGAGATACTTGTGGGATAAATGTTTTATTTATTTTTTCAATAGCCTTAGTATTTTATCACTAAACTCTTAGAGCAAAATATCAAGTCATATTTCCTTTGAATGGTTTCCCCCTTTTTAACTCAAAACAACTGCAGGGATTCAGAACCAGTGGCCCCACGAAGAGCCACTCCGGCATTATTTCGAGCTGAAAACAATCAAGCTCAGAGGGCTCAGGAAGAAACTGTGGCCTTTCTCTTTATTGCCTAAAACAATTTAAGATAGAGACCCTGCTCCAGGAAGGGAGATATCATCATAGAAAACTACAGTTTAATCTGAACTAGGCACGGTAAGGCAGGAAGAAAACTGGCAAAGCCCACTTGATCCAAGTCCTCCCTGTGCCTCTTGTTTCAAGATGGCCCAGCACACATTATTCCCTAAACATTAACTCTTTTTCTCCCCTTTGTAAATTTGTCTTGCTTTTCTTTAAAGCCCTAAGCCCCTCCTTAGTCCAGAACGACACAAATACCTCATTTTGCCTTACTGTTTTTGGAGTTGTCATGCTTCTGGGAATTCCCTGTGCACACATATAAAACCTTGATTTTCTGTGGTTAATCTGCCTTGTGTAATTTTAATAATTCTACCAGCCAGAAGAACTAAGGGAAAGTTTCTGCATCCCAAACACAGCATAATACAAATTAGCCAAATTTGTCATATTTTGTTTTTTATTAAATCATGATTACGTGTTAAAGGAAATCATGATGATTTTTCTAAAGTTTAATGGACACCATCTCTGATCTCCATTATGATCAACTGATAAAGAAAAACTTGTGCTGTCTGGTATTTTACCAGCAAAGCCAAACACTGGACATCGAGGGATGCAATGGAGAAATTAAAGTCATTTACTTGCAGAGCGCCAAGCAAGGAGAAAAGGAAGCTATTGCTTAAAACCCAAACTCCCCGATGGTTTTTAATCAAGGGTTTTTAGAGGCAAAGACTTGGGGTTAAGGGTTAGGGGGAACAAGCATGGGGAAGTGCTGGAGGGGCAGGTTTTAACCGGAGGACCTTGGGGCCTGGCCATGTATGGTAAGGGGCTTCAGCACCCATCTTCCTGGACAGCGGACCCTTTGCTTCTGCTTCCAAAAGGGTTTGGTGTCCTGTCCAAGTTCCTGTTATGTCCTGGTTCTTTGGGTTCCAAGGGGAAGGGGGGCATAACTTTTGTTCCAGGAACATCTAGAAGTCAAAGTTCTCTCCTCTGGGTGTGCTTCAGCTGCATGGCTTGCAGTTTTGGTCTGTTGTCTCTAAAAAGCAACTCAGTTATCTTGCTAGAAACAGGATAGCACTAGTGGCGGTTCTACAGTTACAATTACTTGTGAGTGAATCCCATATTTCCTAGTGGAGCTGCCAGTTCTTGGCCACCTCCTGCAACCTCTTTTTTTCCAGTTGCTGAATAATCAAGTTCTCTTTAATCATATACATGTACTCACTTAGCACTGGATCTGACCTTAAGTCATCATTCAATTCGTGTTTTCCCTTTTTCCCTTCTCCTTCCCCTTACTGCCTTTCCATCTTCAGAAGGAAATACTAGAGCAAGTCCAAGCTTAACCAACCATACCAAGAGATACGTTTACTGACATAAACAAAATACTTTTTTCAAACCAATTCAAAAATCTCTAATCCCTAATCTCCAAAACTCAGCTGTCAACACCAAAAGCATTCTGATATATTTCATCATTTCTCAAAGGGATTCACAACACCTTTCAGAAGTATATGTGAGCTCCGGGGTGGCCAAAACCACATCCACCAGGAGGAAGAAAGAAATGGAAAAACCGGAAAGAGGCACAAAGTGAAAGGTGAGTCTCTAAAAGGTCCAGCGTACACTGTACATTCCTCAAAAAGGTTTGTAGATAAATAGCTCAATGCATTAAAAACATCACTGCTTGTAACTTTAAGGTCAAGAAATTACGTAATGATTTAACATAATTGTATTAGGTCTCTTAAATTTAGGAATATCAATTTTACATACTGAAATTACATAAAACACATATTGATTCTTAATTATAAATTTTAAAAATTTATTAGGTCTCCTTATCTTTAAACTCAGGGTTTTTTAAATAATAAAATGTTTCTAACAATAGACTCAGGCACACTTTTAAAAAAATTTAACTCTCAATTAAGGCAACATTAGAAAATAGCTTCATATAAGCAAAAGGTCAAGAAATTGTTGCAGATGCTTCATTAACAAGTAGAAAATCAGCAGGCACTAAAATGATATTTATGGAGCCCCGGTATGTGTCAGGCAGTCTGCAAGGGTTGGCTTAATATTCTGATGAACAAAATGGGCACTGTCCCTGCCTTCGATGTTTACAGGGCATTGTTTATGTCTATGAACTGCCTATTGAAGTCTCTGGCCTGTTTTTTCACTGAAGAGAATATCACTGCTCTTGCCAATTTACATAAACATTTCATATATTAAGGACCATAACACTTGGTCATAAATAAATTCAAATAAGTTAAAATCTAAACATTTATTCGAACAGGTCATAAAATAATTGTGAAGCATGGTAACTTACTTAAAATTTATCACAGTTACTACTGCCTCACATTCAAGCATATCTCTAACCTCAAGAGCCAGTATTGCAAAGTGGTAAAGAGCTCAGGCACTAGGGACAGGGGGCCTGGTTCTGAACCCCAGCTCAGCCACCTCCTAACTGTGACCTGGGAAAGTTATTTAACCTCTATGTGACTCGGCTTTATCAATGCAAAATGAAGCTCATTTAAGCACCCACTTCATGGGGCGGGGGGGCCTGCTTTGAGAATGACATAACCCCTGCGAAACACTTAAGACAGTGCCTAGAAGGCAGTACATGCTCAGTAATGTTACCTACTTTCAGTGGTATGCCAGTGCCAGCTCAGAACAGCTTGAGTGACATCAAGCTGGTAGCCTGAAACTGACCACAGTGGAAATATTTACACCACAGAAAGGAGCAAGTGCTACAGAAATCAAGATTTTTACCCCCAAAGAATTGGTTGTCAAATATTTATCGGCACACCCCTGCCTATTATTACAGTGATTATTATAATAAAATAAATCATCTTTAACTTCTTTCCTTTTCACAGGAAAAAAAAGGGTGGCAATTCAAAATGTTAGTTATCTCTACTCTACTTGCCCCTAGGTGGTACTGTACATACAAACTTGACAGCCAAGCTCAGGTTCCTTTTCAAAACTATGTCCCTGAAGGACCACATACCTTTGCCTATAATTGGGACAGGCAGGGGCCTTGCCTTTTTTGTGCTGCCAAAGCCAGACAGATTCAGAATTCTTTAAAAATAACAAGGCTAATCTGCCATGGTTCAATATGGAGGCCACCTTAAGGTGATAAGAGCTAAGTGCCAAAATGTCATCAGATACAGTCCACACATCTCTCAAAACTGTTTTGACCTTCTGACATTACTTAGCAACTCAAGTCAACATCAAACAGGCCCACAGTCGCTGTAGCTGAAACACAAATATTAACTTTCAAAATAACGGTCAGGTACTTAACTGCCTTCCAACTGCTCGCTGCATGTCTTGTGTTAGGAGCCAATACAATACGTACATAAATAATGTGTTCAAAGGGGCCAACTAAAGGTTTCTATTCACGTCGAAAGTGTGGCTTGAATGAAGCTTGCCAGGAAACAGTAGGCCGTCAAGGTTTCCCCCACTTGGTCAGGACCAGGAGGAAACGGAAGTCAGCACATGCATCTGGGCGCTTAAGGACTTTCTTAGGGCAACATGATTAACTGTGAAAAGCATTCAACTAGAATTAGAATACCTGGGCTCCAGTTCCAAGTCTGTTTTTAACCAGTTCTATGAGCTTAATATTTCTGAGCCTAATTTTTCTCAGATATGAAAGGCAGGAGCTGGATGACACAATCTCAGCTCTATGATTCTGCTCTAATTTTCAGAATAAATGTGCTGTCACCACAAAAAGAATCTTTCCTCTCTGCCTGCCCTCCTACGATATTTACATAATATCACATAAACAGAATCATTAATGTTAACGCGAAAATATAGAAATCTATGTATCGTGTCTTAATTCTCCAGCTACACAGCAGCTTTTACATTTTTAGAGTCATACTAATGCAAAGGCAAATGCATGAACAAGGACCACACTTCTTTCCTTTCTGTACTTTCTTTTTTAAATATATCTTTATTGATTTCAGAGAGAGAAAAGGAGAGGGAGAGAGAGAGACAGAAACATCAATGATGAGAGAGTCATTGATAGAGCCCGCAACCCGGGCATGTGCCCTGACTGGGAATCGAACCCCAATCGCCTGGATCCCAGGTCGACGCTCAACCGCTGAGCCACGCCCGGCCAAGCCCTTTCTGTACTTTCTAAGCTGAACCCAGAGCTTCCACCCAACAGAATGGAACATGTGGATAAACTGCACATTAAGGAATTTGAGAATTTTAAGTCTACAACATTTCTATAATCTATCTAATTATAATACAAAAATTAATGCAAAATTCATATGCACACGAGCTTTATTTAAAGAGGAAAGGAGGACCTTCCACTTCTGGGCATGATGGAGTAACAGGGACTGGATTCACTCATCTACTTTGCACAACTATTTTTGTCTCTAAAAAGAAAGACAAAATTTATGAAATCACAGTTTTTGGATGCTAGACAAGAGACAGACAAATGACAGTGATCTCTGAGAAAAGGGAAACACCACAAGGTGAACCCTACTATCATCCCAGCTTAATGCCTGCAGTTTCTAGGCTACAGTGCAGGGGTGGGGGGAAAGGGGGAACAATCTCCCTCGATTAAAGAGACAAAGTTAATCTGAGGAGGTCAAGACAATTAGAGTTTGCAGGGCAGAGCACCAGAGAGAGCCAACTCTAGAAATCAGAAAGGACTTGTACCTTTATCTGAGTACTCTATACATGTGTGCAAGGAAGCTACCAGAAGAGGTAAAGAACCACCAGAAAGGAGCAGGCAAAGGGGTATTGCCTCAGTAGTAGGGAAAATTAGCCCTAGGCTAACAAAGCCTGATATGGTCCTGCCTAACAAAGCTTAAAAAGCAAATCTTGAAAGGACCAATCTACTTGAAGTACTTAAAAAAACTCAAAAACACTTAAAAGAACACATTTTAAAAATTCAAGACCCACCTAAATAAAATTAACAATGGCTGGCATCTGTATAAAAAAATCACCGGGCATGCAAAATAAAGCTGGAAAATATAACCCATAATAAGGAGAAAAGGCAATTAAGGGAACAGGCTTAGAAATGACAGACAATAGAAGGAGTAGACAAGGTTACTGAACAGCTATTATTAATATACTCCATTTGTTCAAAAAGATAGAAGAAAGCATGAGTATGTTAAGAAGAGACACAGGAGACACAGAAGTTTTAAAAGACTCAAATTGAATTTCTAGAGATAAAAAACACACCCAATGGGATTAACAGCAGATTAGACACAGCAAAAGAAAACATTAATGAACCTGAAAACAGAATAATTCTACTTAGCTTGGTTAAGAAAATAAATACAGTAAATCTTAAAGCCCTAAACCTTCAGTAGAAATTCATTCATTCAATCACTTTACAAACAAAATAATTACTGAGCATCCACAATATGCCAAATACCATGATAAGTACTGAAAATGTTTAAAAGACTTAAATAAAAAACATTTTCTATAGTTTCCCAAGTTGGTTCTGCAAACTTCAAAAATATCCAATATTCCCTTATCTGATGATCCTATAAACAAATATGCTACTTTTTTTCCTGTCTCTCTGCTGTATTTCCATATCATCTCTTAGTATTAGGTGCTTCCTAGGATTAATCCTAGGGCTACATTATATTCCAGTCCACAAAAAAAAAAGAGTTGTACTATAACAGGGCTCTACTATAATTTCTTTATTCCTGCTTGTCAAAGAAGTAAAACTTTATGGAACAAGCTAAGAAACACAGGACACACTGGCCTCTCCAGGTCAACAGTGTGAGAACACTATTCCTAGGATACCTTTACTTTATTCCCACTGTATGTACCACCTCAATTGTTCCCTGATTCATCTTGCTGGTTTTCCCTGACAGACTGAGATCTCCAAAGGAAAGTAAGGCCATGGGCACCAAATAAATTTTTACATAATTTGTTAAATAAATGAATAAAAAAATGAAGTCAGATAAGGGACAAAAGATAGTAGCTGGCTAAGGATAGCACTCCTTAGAGACCATTATTACATTTATTTGTCTAACCTATTCAAGTCAGTGCCTTCTCGCCCCACTGGATTTCGCTTAAGAAGACAGCCTGTGAGTGTATGACCAAATCAGATGCTGAAAATGATAGCTGAGATCATAATGAACCACCTCAGCTATAAATGACCACTCAAACCATAAGTCTGTAAATTGTTTATGAAAGTACCAGATGGTCTATTAAGTCAATGTCACCTAATACCACACTGTTGCTTATAAATTATACCCATCAGAATCACACGGAGGAAGCTTTTCCCAAAAACCAGCACTGTTTCATCAAGTCACCATGTACATGCAAATATGTAATAATTTTCTTCTCTTAAACTTTCTACTTTACTTGTGATGGCATTTGTATTTATTATGGAAATAATGGATACTTTTTTAAAATGTCAAATACTGAGACTGGAAAAAAAAATCTCACCCCCACCCCAATAGAGTTAACCACAATTAATAGGTTGGTTTCCATCTTTCATATCTTTCCCTATGTTTCAATATTGGTCTTTTTCTTTTTTTTAATAAAAATAACACACACATTAATCCTCTGCCTTTTAATTTTCCTTAGTAATATACTGGGGAAATGTTACTGGTCAATACTTAAGAGACCTAACTCATAATTTGTATTAGCTGCTTAACATTACAAAGTGTGGAAGTACCAAAATGTACTCAACTACCCCCTACTGATAGTCATTCGAGTTGTTTCCAGTGTTTTGCAATTATAAACAATATCACAATAAATACATTGAATTTTACCTGTGGGAAAGATTCTGAAATTGTGGTGGGTCAAAGAGCAGATGTACCTTCAGCAGCAACCTTCTTCCTCAAAGGTGGTAACACAGCACATGGCACAAGCAATGCATGAGAGCAGTTTCCCCACATTCTTTACAGTACTGGATGTTATACTGTGTTTTTGGAAGATGTTGATAAGAATAAAAGTTGCTGCCCGGCTGGTATTGCTCAGTGGCTGAGCGTCAACCCATGAACCAGGAGCTCATGGTTCCATTCCAGTCAGGGCACATGCCTGGGTTGCGGGCTTGATCCCCAGTAGGGGGCGTTCAGAAGGCAGCTGATCAATGATTCTCATCACTGATGTTTCTATCTCTCTCTCCCTCTCCCTTCCTCTCTCTGAAATAAATAAAAAAAAAATTTTAAAGATATTTAAAAAAAGAATAAAAGTTGCTACTAACTTTAAAAAATATTACATCTTTTTTCTAAAATTCTTTAAATTTCTCCATAGACTTGCCTACTATCAAAAATTTGCCAGTTGTCTTCAATTAACCAATGGACTATGCTATAGAAATTTATTTGCAAGTCTTACAAACAACAAACTTATAACACATTGTCTCTTAAAATTGATACTTAAATGAAGATTAAATAATCCAAGATAATGCAAGGCTACATTTTTCATTTTAAAAATGGTTTTAAAAAAACACTATTGATGTACAATATACACTGACATTTTATAGTCAATCTAGAAGAATAATTGAAATATAATACAGTGATCTATAAAAAAATTTTAGTAGGCATGTTCCTATTGGAAGCACACTTTCCAAATCACATCCTGCCCACCCGGGTTACCACAGAAGGAACTGAGGAGACAGGGTCAGCCAGGAGAAACACAATTGAGCAATGAAGAAGGTAAGGCAGGTACAATGTATGAATGGAGACCCAAAATTGGAGAAATGGAGTCAGGCCACCACCACTCACCTAAAAACCTCTATCTCCCAACTGCCTAGAAATACCAGCTCCCTCTTCTCGTTTCCAGGCCCCTTTCTTCCACATTCCCTACCTCCCACACACCTCATGCCCATTTGAGGTGTGAGCAATTCTAAACTTTCCATTTCTTCCACGGCCGCTCCTACCCTCCAAAAGTAATAGAATTGAAGGCACAAAGCCCCATATTCTCCTCTATCCATTCCTGGTTCACAGCAGAAGGCAAGTCTCTAGATTCAAACAGATCCTGAGAAGGCAGGCCATGGGGTGGTCGGTGGCCCAGATCCACCTCCCTGCAGCCTGCCTCTTGTAGTTAACTAGGAAACAGCCAGATATCCGCACTCTGAGCCAAAAGCTGCAGCCAAATTGCCAATGAAACTTTTAAGGTGGAGGAATACTTTAATTGCATGTTATGCCTCCTATTTATATTAAGCCTAATCAATTTCTTAAAGCTCCAGAATGCTGATGAGCCTGCTGCATGTGATTCATCATCACTGACATAATGCTGGTCCCTAAAACCAATAAACATCAAATGCAACGCTGAAAATTCTACATTCCTCACACATATCTATCTCTGCTTTTGCTTCACTTATTCCACTCATTTCTTCTATATTATTTTCTTTACTAATTCTTTAGTAAGCCATGGCCTTTTCGTTCAATGACTTACAAACAGCCAATGAAAGCATCTCTTCTATCTGCCCACCAGTAAAAAAGTAGATGGGACATACGAAGAACGGGAAATCAGGAGACCTCGGTTTAGATCTTGCTCTTCTCTCTGCTGACCCTTCTCTGGACTTCAGTTTTCTCATGCATAAAACGCAAGGACTAAAAATCAGCACACTCAATGCTCCTGTCTTTTCCTTATATCAACCACAAGCAATGGCAGTTCTCAAAGATGAGCATATAGGAGAGCAGAATCAGAGTTCTACAGTTCTGTTCATTGGGAGAGTGGGGAGGGGACATTAGACAAAGAAAGGAAAAAACAAATCTAAACAGCTTAAGCAACCCCCAGGATAAAGCCACTTCAAAATTAAAGACCACTGAAGACTACAATCCCTAGACCTGAGGCTGTAGCTCCGCCTCAGACTCAAAGAATGGCCAACCAGGAAGCTGCTGTTCACATTCATTCTTAAAGTAAAGAATTAAAGTACCATGAAAGAAATCGTCCATTTAACCAGAGATGGAAGAAGGAGACTCAGAGGAGACAACCTTTAGGCCTTTCCTCAGGTTGTGTTATGGTCATCGTTTCACCAAACACAAAGGAAACACTGGCCTAGACATACAAAGACATGCACAGTGATTAAGACAGATAACAATTTAAAACTTCCAAAATGAGATCATGTGTCTATACTCAAAGGCACCAAGTTTACATATCATTAGTGCATGTGATGAGGTTGGAAAAACTTTTAAAATTATGAATTTCTTCCAAAGTTCTACTCCAATCAGTGTTACAGATAAGCCTAATCCCTCAAAGTACTGCTTAATTCAGTACTATTAATAAGCAACGCAGTCTTGAAGACTAGCACAAGCAATGAAATACAAATGCAATCAATGATTATTACCTATGTCAAAAGCTCCACAGGCATTTTTTTAAAGGTTTTCAAAAGAAATCAATAATAGTATCTGGAAAAAAAAATAAAGCCCACAAATATGGTGATTTCAAAAATAAAAAATGAGGTGTGTGTCATACACAATATATGGAAAGTATGTCAGAAAGTGATGTCAAGGATAACCAGACAGACTGTATCAGTATAAAGTGATATATTCACAACTCAACAAAAAACATAAAAGACTACTAGCTTTATTAAGTCTATTACCTTGTTGAGTTGTTGATGGCACACAACTCAACAAATGTTTTCTAAGTGAGTAAATGATGAATTCATTAAGGTCAGCATTATATTATATGATGAGGAGGAACCTTGGCAAAGCAAACATTCATTTTAATTTATAAGTCATCCAAGACTAGTTAGTTAACATAAGAGCCACGAATAACAAGCAGATCTCTGGATTATTAGTTATTGTTTCCCAAGTTGGAATTTCTAGATTTCAAGAGTAATTAGAATTTTTAAATTGAATATGTAATTCAGCAATCTACTCAGGCATTAGGCAGTATCTGATAAACAGTTGTTAAGTGGCTTATATAATCCATACGATTACTTTTTTTCTTAAAAACTTCTATTTCTGAATTTTGTAATTAGATTTAAAGATACCAATATAATATTAACTAAAGCCCATCAGAATAAAAAATTGTTTAAATGGTTTCATGATATCATTTATCACCACTGCACAACAGAATACATGCATTAGTCATTAAACATGTTTTAAATAATATTTGATGACATTAGAAAATGCCAAAATATATAGTGCATAAGAACTTTATAGAAAGTGGCTCAAATTTCTAAATGTTATATATTAAGGAATAAAGAGAAATGGAAAAGAAAATACGTTGGAATATTAATTAATGTATTTGGCTAATGAAACTATATATTATTTTTGTTCATATTTTGTACATTTCTTTATTTTCCAAAAACATTAGCAAGTTTATGTCATATATTTTTCTTCCCACATCCCACCATGCACTTACACAGTTCTGCCTTTTCCACTGAGTAATACAGAAATTACATCTTCAGTCAATGGGATAGTTGTCTAAATGTAAAACCCTAGAATTTTAAGAGCTGCTTCAATTAACAGCAGTTGGAGTTTTTGCCTCGAGTAATTAAATCCTCAATAGCCAACAACTGAATTTTTCACTGAAATTTATAGATAGATAGCCCCAAACCATATTAAACAAAAAGTAAACCATACTTCTCTCCTCCCTAAATATGTACCTCTACCAGTAACACTACATATTCAATGCATATTTACTTAAAGTGAGACCATTCGCCTCTCACTACCTACATTACTTAATCTATACTTGTAATAATAACTTTAAATGCATATAAAGAAGAGCCACAATTCTCTACAGCCGTTTCCAGTCAGCCACCCAGTCAAAGCAATCATGAGAGCTTGGTTTCCTCAGCTTAAAAAATGGCTCTTATGTTACTTGTCTCAAAGAGTTGGTATAAGAATCAAATTGTATCATATATGTAAAAATATAAGTGTGTACGATGCTATCATAGTTATGACCATCAATCTAATTCAGAGTTTCCCACACCATGTGAAGAGCAGCAAGTGTCTCATTCAATCTTGGCACTTGCTGAGCCACGCCTAAAAGTTACTTCTCACTACTAAATCCTGAGACTTTATCATATATTTATGGTATTAGCAGTGTTCTTAAAAAGAAAGGGTAAAACTTTCAACTGAACCCTGATTACCTATAAACAAATTTTCTCTGGTTTACATTCAAGTGTTGATTAAAATCATTATGATAATACTTCTCCTACAATGAAATGCAAGGCCAGATTGTCCAGATGAAATGCTAAGGTTGAGAAAACCCTCTGCCCACACCACCCACCTCCACACAAACACCACAAAGCCTTCTCCCCAGCGTTGAATTCTGACACCCTTCAAATGCCAGTCCTGCTTGTGAAACTCCTGGGTGCTCAGATTACTCCTGTTTTGCAGCGCTTACAGTAAGTGCAACTAACTGGTCTACCTTCCTCACCAACTGGGTGCTCTTTGGGAAGCAGCAGACCTGTAGCCCTGTGTTCCCCTTTCTTCCGTAGACCCTAAGGCCTTTGCACTAAAGTAGAGGATCAATAACTATTTAAAATTAAACCACATATTCCAATTTGGTGAGGATCAGTTTCTCCTGGCCTCTTCCTGGATTTTCTAGAGAAACACTGAGCACAAAATGTGATGGAGGCTGAGGGGAAATGTATATTACATGGTAATTTGTTCGCTTGACGCATGTAAACAATTTCTGATTGAAAATATGAGGTTAGAAACAATGCTGCCCAATGATTCAAAGAAATGCTAATTACAAAAGTATTTCTTCCTGTTTACCGTTTTAATTCTACGGAAGCAAAATTTACATTTCTATAAAGTTTACTAAATGCAAAAGCATGGAGATTAAGTACATCTCTGTTTTTCCACTAGAAAAGTAAAATATCCTTGCATTTTGCTCTCGGTAACTTAGAATTCTTCAATACTTCTCTAGACCCTCCAAAATTTTTCAAAGAAGAAGTATAAAGACCACAAGTTTTCTTGTAGTAGCTAAATTGTTATAGCTTCTGAGATTGCTTGAAGGACACATTCAAATAACACTGCAAATGCCTTCATAACCATAAGCCCTTGCTCTTAAAGAGATTACAAAATTCATAGCATAGGCAAAATTAAACTCTGAATTTCAATCACTCAGCTTTTCATCTACTAAGAATTTTCAATATTCTCTAGTTTCTGTTATGCAGATAAAGCTATCATAAAAATCACAAAATGAACAGCCAAATATTCCTTTAATCATTCACTTTTTTTCCCTAGCAAAGGCAGTCAATGGTGTTCCGGCATTCATAAATATTTATGGGGCGGTGGCTCATCTAAAATATTCTAAAAGATACTCTGGTTTCTCTCCAGGTCACATAAAATATATTCTAAAAGAAAAATCAGGTAATCTTGCTCTACCTCTCAACTCATATGGTTTTAAACTCAAATGTGATCATTTACGTAAAAGCAATGTCTTAACTCTGAGGGGCAGTAGTAAAACTGTGTTCCTAGGCATTATGTACATATAGCGTTACACTCAGGCTATAATCAAATCACCACAACAAAACCTTTCTTAAAAAAATGAAGCACACTACTTTCTACCTAACCCTACTTCTGATTACATTTTAAAAGAAGTAATTCAATACCCTAAGAGTTTAACTTTCATATGTTTTGCAGGACATGGACTAATTTCAGTCTATCCTTAAAATAGAACAGTTCAACTAATTTTAGACTCAAGTGTTACAAAGCATCATAGCTGCCAACCAACTGGACACCTGATTGCAGCAGCACATGTAGATACACTGAAGCAAACTGTCAGATTGCTGACCTCTGAGCCGCCACGTGCAATTCTAGGAAGCATGTACCAGATACAATGTGTACACCCAAAGCAAAATGGCACTTAAGAATGTGACCATATGGAAGGAAATAATCAGGGCTTCATTCATTTAAATAATTTCTATAATATGCAATGGTTTAAAAATATCAAAAGGAGGTAATGGTATAAAAGGTAACTAAGCCTTCACAAAACACATATCTGATAAAAGACTGTTATCTAAAATATACAAAGAATCTTAAAACTCAACAAATAAAAAAACAAACAACCCAATTAAAAAGTGGGGGGAAATTCTGAACAGACATCTAAAGGGGATATACAGATTGGGCAAATAAGCATATGAAAAGGCATTCCACATTATATATCATTAGAAAATCACAAATTAATTCAATACCACTACACACCTATCAGAAGGGCTAAAATCCAAAACACGGACAAAACCACATGGTGGTGAGGATTGGGGAAGGAGGGGGCCACAGGAACTCTCATTCATTGCTGGTGGAAATGAAAAATGGTACAGCCACTTTGGAAAACAGTTCAGCAGTTTATTACAAGGTAATCACAACCTTACCATCTGACCCAGGAGTTATGCTCCTACATATTTACCCAAATGAGTTGGAAACTTATATCCACACAAAAACCTGCACACAAATGTGCACAGCAGCTTTTTTCATAGTTGACAAAAATTGAAAGCATCAAGGCGCCCTTCAATAGGTGAACGAGTGGATAAACAAACTATGGTACATCCGGACAATGAAATATTATTTGGCAACAAGAAGGAACGATCAAGCCATGAAAAAACACGGAGGAACCTTAAATGCATATCACTCAGGGGAAAAAGCCAATCTGAAAAGACTACATACTGGATGATTCCATCCATGACATTCTGGAAAATGCAAAACTGTGGAGACAATAAAAAGGTGCTTAGTTGCCAGAGATTGGGGTGAGGGTGAGTAGGTAGAACACAGAGCATCTGGGGGACAGTGAAACTGCTGTGTGTGATGCTGGAAGAGTAGACACGATTTGCATTTGTCAAATCCTGAACTGTACAAACAGTGAACCCTAATGCGAACTATGGATCTTAGTTAATAATACTCTATCAATATTTGTTCACCAATCATAACAAATCTACCAGTCCAATGCACATTATCAAGAGGGGAAACATAGGGGGAAAGGAGGGAGTATATGGGAACGCTGTACTTTCTGCCTAATTTTTCTGTAAACCTATAATTGCTCTAAAAAGTAGTAAATTATTTTTTTTTAAAAAAGGCTTCTGGCCTAGGAGGAGCCAGAGGGCTTGAGTTCTTAGGTCTGTCTCATCTTTCATTGACTGTCTTTATAATCCCTACTGCTCAAAACACTTCACATGCACTATTTCATCCTACCTTTATTAACCAAGTGAGGAAGACAGCGAGGTAGATGGTGAAGCACACCTGCCACACCTAACTCACTGGCTTAATAAAGGTTGGATAAAATAAACCACTGAGCAGTAATATTTCATCCCAAAAATCAAGAATACAAATTCTCACGCTGGCATGGCCAGCATGGAGAATTATAACACTGAATTAAGGTCATTTTTTAATTCACTGGAACAAAAGTATCTTTGTATAATGTCTTTAATACCAGGATTCACTGGGAAATATTTCCACCCACTAGAGAAAAATCAGGACTTTGTCAACTCCCTTTGACGATTCTTTCCAGGAAACATTTCAGGCATGTATTAAAGCAGCCACATTCACTGGTGACATTTACAAAACCTAATCCTTTTCAAGATCTCCTCAACCCATATACACACTGGAAACGTTCATGCTAAAATTTTACTTCCCTTTCAAGGATAGCTTATTAGAATTTATAATCCAGCTAAGATATAACAGTTCAAGCTCCCAAGTTCACCAAGTATCTGAATTGATATAAATCTCTATGAGTTTTTAAACTATTAATTTTGATTTTATGCATCCATTTAACTCCTCTCAGAAAGTTCTAGCAATCAAAATCATAGTCCTAATAAAAAATTCTCGTAAAAACTATTTCTGCAACATTTCCCAGTCAACATAATGAAACTCAAAATATATAGTTTATGCCAAGTATACACTTGATGTTCAAATGCCATTGCTACCACTTATAGCTATATGATTTCAGGAAAATTAATTTCTTAAGCCTAAATTTCCTTATTGGTAAATGGCAGTAGTTGTAGCCAAGATAAGGAGTTATGAGAATTAGAAATTATACATATCATTCATTTGTAATAACCAGAACTAGGCCTGGTATATAAGTAGGTAGGCTTATAAATAGTAGCTATTATTTTTACTATTTTAAGCTAAAAATTAAAGGCTTAAGAGATAAATTCAAGGATGGCTTAGAACTTATATTAAATGATCATATAACCACTGAACTTATATACCAAACAAAACTGACTACAAATCTGCTGAAGTTTATGTAGGAAAAAAAAAAATTAAGAGGCTTTCCAAATAAAACCAAATGGAAAAAAGTTGTTGAAACACATGGTCAGATTTGTCTTTTGGTCATTTATAGTTACTTCTAAAAAGAATCTGAGTAATTTTGTTTGCTTATAAAAAAATATCTGAATAATTTTATTTGCTTATAGAAAACAGATGCACTGCTATAATACACTACAAATCATGCTCAGAGGATCCCCAGCAAGAAGAGGCAGCTCAGTTGATTAGTGTCATCCCAACAGGCAAAGGTTGTGGGTTCGATTCTCGGTCAGGGCACAGACAAGAATCAACCAACGAATGCATAAATAAGTGAAACAACAAATCAATATTTCTCTCTCTTTTCCCCTTTCCCCTCTCTCTCTAAAAAGCCAATAAATAATTTTTTTAAAAAGACTGATGAGGTATTACTTAGGGAGCCCTAAATTCAATAAAACATTCCATTACTCTAGGTCACACTATGTGCTGTATTTCCAAGGTCAAGTAAAACAGAATTCACTCCATTTCACTACCAAAGAAGCTCTAATAATGACTAACATTAAAAATGTTTTAAAAACATTCTTTCTAATGAACTATTCTTTACAAATTAAAAAGAAATGTTTATTTTACAAATTAAAAAGAAAATACTGCAAGCTTCTTCAAGTATAACTTCAACACAGAGGTTGTTGCATCCCTCCTGTCCCCACATCATAGAACCAACCAGTCAGCCATGCTGTCAGTTTCTGAAATTTCCTTTGAACCTAGCCTTCCATTCCAACCACCAGAATTTCACAGACCTGTCTCCCTGCTTCCTGAGTCTTCTTTTCTGTTCAACCCTCCACACTGATACTAGAATTATCTTGCTAAAACCTATCTCACTGGTAACATCTCACTGAAGATCATCAAGGTTTCCCTCCCTGACTACAGAGTAAGCCCCAAACTTGGTCTTGGGTGCAGCCTTCAGGCCCTTTCCAATCCGGTCCAGCATAACCCTCCATAGTCACCCATTTGCGTCTCCCAATAACCCCTATCCACTCCCACCCCTAATCCCTACCATGCACTTTAGCCAAACATTCAAAATACATTCTGTGGTTATGCTCATGAAATGAAAAGGTCATGCTGGTCTCTCCCCTTGGAGTTTTCCTCACTGGTACCTTCACCTTCCTACAGGGTAAAATCTCAGTTGACCCTAAGTACAAAGCTTTCCCCAACATGCAACCCAGGCAGAATGACTTGCTTCCTCTTCTGAGAGAGATGAAAGTAGGGTGGGAAATAAGAACACATAAATTTGCATTAAAGGGATAGACCAAAAATAAATAAAGTCTTACTCGATCACTTACAGAAATAATGGTGTGCTTCAGCTGATAGCTACCTGACATTTCTCCTTGGAAGTTGGTAGAATGTGATCTCTACATTACTAAGAGCTGAAAAATGGACACAGAAGTCTTCCTTCAACAGCCATTGTGGAGAGAAGAGTTCCATATAACTGAAGCATCTGAGTTTCTTTTTAACTGATATGAAATACTAAACATTCTAAACTACAAGTCTTCTCACTCAATTCGTTCATCAGGCTTATAGGGTCAGATCATCTTACTGCATTTAAACATTTTTACACTCAGTTGTGGAATGAAAACAGAGAGGAACATATGACAGCCTAGATATTCCATCTTTTTGTCACTTCTACAGCTTCAGGGGTTTTTACAATCTGCAATTTCATGAAGATGAATTGGGCAAATTCTCCAGCTCCCCACAGAGTCAGGCTCCTGAGCACACATGACCCAAAGGTAGAAACACAGGTGCTTCTTTGCCCAGCTACAAAATAACAGTAAGACAAGAAATTGTTATCCCCACTTCTCCTTACATGTTATTTATTACCTAAAGTCATCACTGGGCCAGAAAATAAGCTTCTCCAAACTGCTCAAAGAAAGCTTTAAAGAACAGGATGCTTTTTAAAAAGTCCCTGACTAAATAAATGCTGAGATAGCTGTGTAAGGCTAAGTCAGAACAAAAGAAACTAAAGAAGCATCGGTATGGTATTTGGGGTTCAAAGTTAAATTCACTTACAATGCCTAATAACTGGTTACCTCCTGAACCTGACAAATGTTTCTTAGATGTGAGGCAATGAACAAGTTCTTTGGCCCATTTAAATCCTGATTACCTGGTAGAAATTACTTTTCCAGTCCATGTTATAACATTATAAAACATTCATTTGTGTCATACTGAAACTCCTCAGAGGCTTCAATGGAGCTCTCAGATGGTCTCTCCAACTTTAAGTGAAATCAAATACATTGTGTCACGGAGGTTAATGTGTCCAAACTTTAAGTTTCCAATTTCAGGATGAACACTTTACCCTCTGTGTGCCAACCCAATATCCATTCTTTCCTTATTTTTTATAAACAGAACTTTAGTTTTGTCCAGGGCTCTAAGTGGGGCCAACCTAAAGCTCTACATTTTCCTAGTCTGCCTTTCAGAGAGCGGTGGCCCCTGGAACAGTTGGGCCAATGAGATACAAGTGAAAGATGCTAAATGGGCTTCTTAAAAAGTGTCTTAAAAAGAGGCTGAATCAACTAGTTTGCATCTGTTGTGCTTTGTCCTTGCGCTTCCCTTCTTCCCATCTGGAATTCAGACAAAAGGGCTGGAAGAGAAGCAGCCACCTTGTGGTGACAGAACCACCACAGGATACATGACAAGTGACTAAGCAGAAATGATAGGAGCCTGGATCCTATTGGCAAATAGAGATACCCCACAGCCCTGGCCTGTCTACCCTGGACCTCTCTGTAGCTGAGAAAAAGAACACATCTGTTTGGTGAAGCAGCATCATCTGTTTTCCATTACAGCCAAACACAATCTTAAAACACTTATTACCAAATGAAGCCTATTTTATTTTTTAAAGAAAAGAAAAAGCCCAGACTAATACTCTTTCAATGAGCTACACTATAACACTGTCATGATGCAACACAGTTAAAGTTCACTTATTACACAACTGGCCATTAAGCCATGAGCAGAGCATGGGCAGATGAAATCTGAAATCAAGCTTTAGCAAAATCCTGGAAACCAACTGAAAACCACTGAGCTAAACGGTATAATATATGGTGCAGGGAGGAGTTATTCCTGGAGACCTTTATATATTGGTCCCCCATTATCCATAGTTTCACTTTCCGTGGTTTCAGTTACCCGAGGTCAACCACGGTCCAAAAGTATGAAATGGAAATTCCAGAAATAAACAATTCAGAAGTTCTCAAATGTGCACCATTCTAAGCAGTGCAGTGAACTCTCTCCTATCCTGCTCTGTCCTACATAGGATGTGAATCCTCATTTTTCCAGCATATCCTCTCTGTACACACTACCCGTCTGTTAGTCACTTAGTAGCCATCTCGGTTATTGTTCTCAACTGTAGAGGTATCACAGTGCTTGTGTTCATGTAACCCTTATTTTACTTAATAATGGCCCCAAAGCACAAGAGTAGTAATGCTGGCAATTCAGACGTGCCAAAGAGAAGCCATAAAGTATATGCATGTGTAGGAAAAAACATAGTGTATATAGGACTCAATACTACCCACGGTTTTGGGTATCCACTGGGGTTCTTGGAATGTATCCCCTGAAGATAAGGGAAGACTACTGTACCCCAACTTTCAACTCACCAGAGTTGGTTTACACAGTAAAAAGACAGGATTTTTACCAACCACATATCTATGTAGGCCGTAAAACTGAACTGAAAATGAAAACTACAGTTGGAGTAGTTCTCGGTTCCTTCTGTCACTATGCACATAAGCAGAATTATATTGCCCTACTGAGAGAAGGGACTAAAGGAATTACTCAGAAGTTTTTGTGAAAAACAGAAAGGTTTGACTTTTTCCTAAAATAATCGAAGACGGTATTTTAGTGGTATTATAGACAAGTAACAGATCTGCCATTCAGCTTTCATCAAGAATAATAATGAAACACTTTTTACAGTTGTCTGAGGACAACTAATTTCCAGGTCAGTGGGAAAGTATTCATCGTGTTGGACCAAAGTAACTTAACTTTTTTAATGAAGTCTAAAGTATATAGAATAAAATTTATTGGGTCCACATTAATGATCTCATTTTCACTTATCATATTTTTAAAAGTAACAATGTGTTGAGAATATAAAACATTCTAATGAGAGATTCAAACAGCAAAATTTCATAAAGTGGCAGCTAATTAATTTTAGTAATATACAATAGTTAATTATTATAGCAATATATAGGTTAGTTTCCTTACATTGACAAGAAAAAGAAAAGACCACTTTGTATCTTTCATGCTAACTTACAAAAATGTTTTTATGACAAACTAGGTAATTTACTAGAGATATAAAAGAAAGCCACTAACAGGGATAATTCTAGCATAAACGATAATGAAGACATATGTTTTATTCATAAATAAATGCCTTTATTCACCCTGACTGTGGTATCAGCTGAAGTAATATGATTTTTCCAAATCAGGCGCCCTGAATATTCTAGTTGTGAATACATTTTATAAGTAAAAGAACTAGAATATGAATCAGAACACTGTGCCTGGCTACATAGCAAATAGCTCTTTCTGTGTTATTCTAAATCAGCAAACAGTTGCTTATTTTCACTCACAAGTAAAGGACCAAAGCACGATACCAGAATAGACCACACCATAAATACTTAGGCCTCACTCGCCACTATTCTTGTTTTCCTACAGAGAGCTAGGTTTGAAATCCTTCCAAGGCCGTCTGAGGACTAGTCTAACAAAACTCTCAAGTCTTGAATCTAATACTCCCAAACGCTAACATTATAGATTATTATAATCCTACGTTTCTGACAACAGACCGATTTTGAATCTGTTCCAGCTGACTCCACCACTTACACTATTCAACAGCTGGGCATATGATAACATGGCAACCTGATAATACTCTAGCTCAATGCAAACTCATTCTGTAACCAAGAGACTTTGCCAGAAATAAAAATCAAAATAACCTCCCTTAAGTTCAAATGGGGATGTAAAATGTTTTGAACAATGCATGATTTCAGAAATGAGCAACTGCACTTTGAAAGTTTGGTGAACTGACACTCCCTACTCAAAGCCTACAATTCTTTTCTGATTAGATCAGCCCCCATAGCAAGTCATCAGGATAATAAGCACTGTAGTGAAGTCATCGTATTGGATACTGATGGGAAATCATAACTGGCTTCAAAACATCAGGAAACAATGACTTTTCCAGGTCTCCAGCTTTTCATGTAATACACTGGCCAATACTCTTACTATTCTTTCCAAGATTAAGTGAAATATAGAACATTTATTAAGCCAAACACAAATTGATTTTAAAGCCACGAAGAAAAATGAAGGTAAGAACCCTCACTTTTTCAGCAAAATTTTGGGCTATTATGTTTGAAAAAGTACATGTTTATGTGCAATACTGATCATTAGGGTATAATTAAAACATAATGAAAACTGCAATGGCCTATGCATCTTTAATTTCCTTTCATTTCCAAAAACAATTGAAGAAATGCTTTTAAATATTGTCTGCTTCCTCCAGACAAGTCAAATCAGCTCTTTAGTTATATTCCTTTTCAAAGTCACCAGAAATTACCCATGTCACTGAAGTAAAACTCAATGGGGCAAAAACTTCATTCAGGTATAATTTCTTTCAAAAGTAAAAAATGTATGTCCTTTAGTATTTCCATACTTTGTTTTTTCTGACTTTAAAGAGCACGAGTGTATATCTTCAATAAGGTTTACTAGTCTATATTGGTATTTCTCATGTGTCAAGTTCTGGAGACAACTGATTAAGACCTTGATTTTAAAATAGATAGATATAGACACGAGTATATTACATGTGCACATAACACATGTATAAAAGTTCTACAAATGGGCTTTAGCCTAAAATATCACTGCACTTGCTCAGTGGCAGCATTATACACAAAAGGGTGTTGGCACAAAGGAGTTCGGATTGTACTATTGACAAAATTCCACATGCAGTAAAAGAATGTCAGCAATAAAACATGTTCTAGAAAGAGAAAACATATTTGTGGGTGAGTTTTGGGCTTTTTGGAGATTTGGAATTTAAATATTCAGTTCAGAGTTTTATATTTCTACTTTCAACTAATAGCAAACTATTAATATGTGCATGTTAACCATATAACCCCCATTCAATGTACAGAAATTGCCTATCTTAAACCCAAAGCAAATATTCAAGATGCAAAACCATTTGAATTCAACCTATCAAACAGGCCACTACTCTCTGTTAACATATTAAGGCTCTGTGGGCTACCTTTGGGAGAGTGTTTTAGGAACCACAGTAGGGAGATCATCTGCACACACTTAAAAACAATTTCCCGAGACAAAAAGACCCTTTAAGATGAGAAGGTGCACTTTGTCTAACGCTATATTTAACCATAAAGTCAAAGTAAACATAATATTGAAAAATCCATATTTATCAGTTTGGCATAGAATTTCCCGAACACAAAGGAAAGACTACATAACATCTCAAAATATACTCCTATACATTTAAATTTACAACAGTCTCACTGACTAAAGTCTTACATCACACTATCAAATAATTTTTATGATACATATGAATAGATATATAGTCTCAATCCATAAACTTTTGTCAAATAAGGTCATTTTAAGAAAAACAATTTGGTGATGCTCTCCGCGGTGAAACAGCCCATTGAAGAAGCCAAGAACCCTTTCTATAGGGCTAACCAACACCCCGTGCCAAGCGAGGGCAGCGATGCCTTAGCAATCCCGTGGAGAATCTTCGGTACCCACCCTCCCTGGGAGGGTTATGATTATGCGTAGAGCTTAAGAGCTTCTACAAGGCAGAGAAAACGCAATGTGCTTCTTGGAAACCAAAACCCCTCCCCCCCGCGCCACCACCCATCCAAGGGCGTCTCCGGACCTTCGCCCACCCCACCACCCTCCCAGCGTTGGGGGTACTGAATCTCATCCAAAAAGACCCGGTTCCGCCCCCAGATTGGTCCAGACACCTGTTTACTTGTGCCCAAGCAGGGGCGGCTCTGGTTAAGCAAAGGTAACGCTCGCCCCGCGGGTCCCTGCCAAGCCCTGCGCCCCGGCGCGGGGAGCCACATACCTTTGTACCTCTCCAGGACATCCTCGTAGGCCTGGAGGTACTCCTGCTCCTCCACGTACAGATACGCGGCCGGGGACAGGTACCCCGCCATGCCGAAGTTTACCCAGGCGATGGCTGGCCAGCTCCCCTCTCCCCCTCGGAATCGGGACAGTTAGTGTCTTAGTCAGCAGGACGCAGCCCGGCGAGCTGGAGGAGCGGGAGGAGCGGAGAGCCGGGGGAGCGCAGGAGCCCGAGACGCAGAGCTGGGGGCGCGAGGGGGCGCGAGGGGGCGGCGGGCGCCCGGCGGGCGGAGGAGACGCCCAGGCCCCCTGGCCGGCCGCGGGTGTGGGCCGCCCGGCTCCCGCCGAGCCAGAGTCGCTCTCGGGTTTCAGCAGCAGCAAATCTCGGCGAGCCCGGGGGCGGTGACGGCAGCGCCGCGCCACCCCCGGCGGAGGAGCCCGGAGCGCGGCGGGGACGCGCGGGGGGCGGCAGGGCGCCGGGACCCTCCGGGGCCAACGCGGCCGCCGCCCTGGCCGAGCGCTAGGCGCCTGCTCCGGGCCCGGCCGAGACGGCGGCGGCCCTGCGGGAGGACGGGCGCGCGGCCTCCGCCCGGGATGCTGCGCGGCGCATCTGCGGCATTTCCTGGCCTCCGCGCCGCAGACACTCGCCCGCGCCCCCGGAGAGAGGGAGGGCGGAGGGAGGGGCCGGGCGGAAGGGAGGGGGCGAGCGCGGCGGTCAGCACCCCGGCTGGCGCGGCTCCGACCCCGGCGCCGCCCGGCCCCTCCCTTCCAGGCAGCGCCGCGGCACCCAGGCCCCCTCCCCCGGTCCGCCCTCCGGGGTTGACGGCGCAGCCAAGCACGCCCACCCCCCGGACACGGGCCCGCCAGCCCCGGATCCTCAAGGGCAAGGTTTCTATTTGGGACCCACAACAGGTGCCTGGGAAACAAAGCGGCAGATCGCGGCCACCGACGGGTGCAGCCCCCCGCGGTGGAGCCGGGGCTCCCCCAGGGGAAGGGGCGGTGGGGAGCGGGGTGGGAAATACTTTTTTTCAACACAGCTTATGGCACCTGAGGACTCGGGTCAGTCTGTGGCGGGGCGAAGTGGGAAGGGCGCGGGGGTCCGCGCCCAGGGCGCACCTCCCGGGTGGGGCGAGCGGCCCCTGCAGGTGGCCCGGCGCCTCGGGCCTGACGGCGCGTCTGCGCCTGCGCACCGGCCACCCGCGGCGGCCGAGGACCAGCCGGCGGTCCCTCCCTTCCGCCCCCCAGAGCCCGCGGGCGAACCTGCCGCGGCGCCGGCGGCGGCCCCAGCCCGGCCTGCCCACGGCTCCCGGCCTGCCCACGGCTCCCGGCCTGCCCACGGCTCCCCCGCCTGCTCTGCCGCGTCCCTCCTCTCCACCCGTTATTCACTCCCCGCCGCACTGGTATCCGCTGAACTTGGGTAAAAATGGGTGCAATTCACTTAACTCTGGCATGTCATATGCTGAAGTGGGTGAGCTTCGGGTCCCTGGGGGACCCGTTGGTGCCCAGGCATGTGAACGGGTGTGTGTCAGAGGACTGCCTGGAGTCAGGCTGCCTCGGATGGGATCCTGGCTCCTGAGTAACTCGGACACAGGCGACTCACCCTCTCTGAGCCTCTTTGCATCAGAAAAATGGGATAACGGCGCCTACCTCATAAAGTTGCCATCTTAACTAGCTTGGCAAGTGTTAGCTATTATGATTATTGGATAAACGAGCTCGTTGCTCACCCTCTGACATGGCAACTTCACCTCTTGCCCAGGCCTCCCCTCCCTGTGTCTTCCTTTCCTATGTACTAACCGTTTGTCCCTGATGATTTTTCCTTCTTTGTGTCAGTGCTGTGAATCTGGACCATTTTCCTTTCCATTAACTTGTAGATGGAGATGAGTACTCTTGAAAAAACTGTGCGCTCTTGACAGAAAACTTCGGTTTGACTTGAAAAGCTTGACTTCTCCCCAGCAATTGGCCTATTCCGGACAGAGCAAGAGCACATCTCTCTTTTCTAGTCTGATTACTAGCTTATAATCGGAGTTTGATCCCATGCCCCACGAAGCTTTTAGGATCATTAGAGTTCTTCTGCAACTTGGTAAGCATTTAACATTAGCTCATGAAGTAGCACACACGTATCATATGGGACACTTTGAAATGAAAGGGGGAGCAATTAGATTCCTAAGAGTCATTCTATTTACAGACCACACATGTGCAGACAAAATTCTCAAAACTGTTTTGTTTCCCTCACGATGACTAAGGTCATTGAGAGCATAGTCTGAATTTTTATCAGAAACTGACAGTAGTACCCAGTAGTACCCAGTTTGATGAATATAATCAGTGCACACTTAAATGATTTCAAATGTTCATTTAAGGAGCCAGTCAAAAGAAACAGAAGCAGCACTTGGGGTTGTCTGCAGAAACCACCTTTGCCCCATGCATTCTTGGAATCGGTAATTTGGAGTCAAACTGCTGACAGTAATAGTGTATTCCATAGGGAAGCCGCAAAAGCACAGCAGTTAAGAGCTGGGCCTCTGGAGTCAAGACTGCCTGAATTTGTATCCTAGCTCTACCACTTCCTAGCTGTATGACCTTGGGAAGTCTCTCCCTCTCTCAGAAGATTTCTGGGCTGAAAAATGGAGAAAATAATAGTAACTACTTCATAGGGTTGTTGGGAGGCCTGAATGAAATAATGTTAAGTGCTTATAAGAGCACCCGGGCATCAGTAATCTATCATTTATAGAGCATCTTCCATGTGCCAAGAAATTTGCAAAATGTTTTGCATTCACAACTTTTCTTAATAACCACAACCATGACCCTTTGATAGAGAAAATCAAAGTTCAGTAAAGTATCCAAGAAACACAACTGGTTAGTGATAAAAGGAGAATTAAAATCCAAACTCTCCTGAGTCCAAAGTCCGACTCTGCTTAGATCCTTCAATTCGAACTTCACAAAGAATTCACGAGACAAGAAAATCTGTATTTTAGTATAGTGTTGTCACTGACAGACCATTTACCCTTGCAGGCACTTGAAGACTGAAGAACCTAACTTACAATATCCTGTAGCTAAGAACAGCAAATCTGTATTGTTTTTATGTAAAAGGCATTTATACAATGGGCATTTCCTTACATTCTGTTGTCTTACTCTCACACTGACCCCTCTGAGAAATAGGAAAGGCATATATTATAGTCTAAGACTTTAAAATGAAAAAACTATAATAAACACAAAAGCACTTTTAAAAATATAAAGTGTCAGACATATGACTCCATCACCAGTAAGACTTGCTGAAATGTAAACCTGATGATGTCACGTCATGGGTTAAAAACCTTCCAGCTGTTCCCTACCACTTAAGCATAAATAGTCCAGTCTCCTCAGTGTTGCACGCAAGCACCTTCCCAGTTTCTGCTGTCCCCTACCAAACCCCATGCTTTAGCTATACAAATTACTAGAAGTTTCCATTTAAACACGGCTCCCTACCTTTGTTCTTATAGTCCCAGCCCTCTGAAATGGCTTTCCCTTTCATCCTAATTCCACCAGGCTCTTTAAATCTCACCTGAAGTAGCACTTCCCCTCGGAAACCTTTCAGGAACCCCCCATGTTTTCCCTTCTCTATCCAAGTTCATTAGACTCTCCTCTGGGTTCTTTTACTATTAGGTGCTCACAGCCATTACACCTAATCTCTTACACCATGTTGGAACTGTCTAACACAGGGGTGGGGAACCTTTTTCTACCAAGTCCCATTTGGATATTTATAACATCATTCTTGGGCCATACAAAATTATCAGCTTAAAAATGAGCCTGCTATATTTGGCCAAACATTTAATTAACTCACCCCTAATGTGGTGGCTGGAACCGCTTCTCTTTGGTGAGGCCTTGGCAGGGCCAAACCAAATGATGTCTCGGGCCTTATGTGGCCCTCGGGCTGGACGTTCCCCACCCCTGGTCTAAAAGCACACCCATTTATCATATTAGACTATGACTTCTTCAAAGGCAGAACTGTGTGCTTTTCTTCATTTTATTCCAGGGGCTCAATAAATATTTATTAAATGTGGGTGAGCTAAGGTATTCCACAGACCATCTCGTCTTTTTTGGCTCTAGACATTTTCATATTCCATTCTATTGTTATGACTTTAACAATAAAAATATCAAACTTTCAACTCCTTTATTACTAAGTAATGAACTCTATGGACATCTTCACACCATTTCTGAACCTCACCCCATCTCTTACTATGGATGAATTTCAGAGATGAGGTGAGTTTTAGGCAGAGTGTGAAAATGTCTAACAAAATTAGAAGTCGAAATCTTAACACTATGTTTTCAAAGTATCCACAGCACCAAATTCCCTCGGATGCCGCTGTTCCCTGATCCTCACACTGGGTGATCAGTGGCAAATTTAACATATACATATCTGAATTTCACATTTTAGCCACATTATAATTCAACAGATATTTGTGGACTGACCTCCAAGTCTATATTCCATGTATGATTATTGATTATGATCTGTGTAGCATTTTACCAATATTTATTTTAAGCACAGTAGTACACTTCCATACTAGGCCTGCTTATCCTGTTTGTTGTTTAATTTTGTTGCATTCTGTTGTTGATTAACATCTTAAAAGTATGTAACTTTGAGATCTCAAGTGCATCAACTACCCCTAACTTCGTAACTATCCCCACAAATCACTCAACGAATATTTTACAAAAAATAAGACCTGGGCCCGGCCGGGCGTGGCTCAGCGGTTGAGCGTCCACCTAGGATCCAGGCGATAGGGGTTCGATTCCCGGTCAGGGCACATGCCCGGTTGCGGGCTTGATCAATGACTCTCTCAGCATTGATATTTCTATCTCTCTCTCTTCCTCTCCTTTCCTCTCTCTGAAATCAATAAAGACATATTTTTAAAAAATAAATAAAAAAATAATAATAATAAGACCTGGGCCCTGCCCTCATGGAGTCTACAGTCTATTAGTATCCACACATGCTTGTCCACTGCATCCCATTAGAGCCCAAGTTCTTCTGCACCTGAGCGTACACATAAAGTTACTTCCACCAGCTTCCCTTGACGTTCCGCCCAGTGGTCTTCCTCAGTTACATAATCTCATTCCCCAGACACACATCTTCACTGTTGTTCTTTCAAAACGCCTTCCTTCACTACCAAAATCAAAATATCCACCTGTGCCACCACTATCAGAACTCCCAAGCTAGAAGCACCTTCTGTCTTCCACAAAAATGCACGAAACGGCTTCCCATTCTCATGCCCGGGCTTTGCACAAAGCCCCAACAAGGTCTCTCCCCACCCTCCTTTCAACCTATGTTCCCTTTCTGCTGAGCCAAACATCTATCACCAGTACTGTCCATCCTGGTGCTTCAGACCTGCCGGGGGTGCAGGCCGGGGTGTCTCAGCAGGGCAAGAAATCAGGCCTCAGTGACTACACATATCTTGGTACCCCAGGAAGTGCTGAGAGCCAGGGCTGCCCCAGCTCTCCCAAGCCACCCCTGCTTGCTCTCCCTTGGCTCCCAAGCAGTCTCTCCACCCTCCATCTTGCCTCCTCCCCCCACCCCACTCCACCCGGCCTCTTCAAAGGCGTGGGTGAGACCAGCCAGCATCTCACAAGGGAAGCCAGAAGCAGCTCAGGCTGTTGCCCCAGAAACCCAGAACAGAGAATGGCTTCCCGGGCACTGTTTGTTTTTCCCGTAACCAGAAAATCCCACTGGGGGGACTCCATGGGGATTCTCAGTTGCCAGGGTGGCTGGGATCCCAGTGAGTCCCCCAAAGCCCCCCAGCGGAAGATAAAGTACCAACTTTGCATTATAGAAGGAGGCAAAAGAAACTAAGTGAGAGGGATCCCAGGGGGGAGGGGAGGGGAGGGGAGGAGGAAGGGAGGAGGTCTGACCTGCTGGGTGCAGAAACGAATGGGAAAAACATCTGGCCTTTGGCCTTTGTAAGGGAGCCCCAAGGACATACTCCATCCTACCCCATTACCATTTCCGAGAGAGAGAAAAATTACTGAAGGAAAGGAGAAACAGGCACCCCGGGAAGCAACTTTCATCATGCACAGAACACACACACACGCACACGCACACGCACCACGCAGGCCCTGCAGGGTGAGAGGATTGATTTCCAAGGTGTTCTCAGCTTTCGGCTAGGTAAAACGAGCCGTCACTTCTGGTTGGACTTTTACAGCCAGTGCAAGGGAACACCGGGTAACAGAACAGAAACCCTGGCACCTCCCATATATTAATTAATCAGGAATGCATCATGGCTAAACCCTCCGGAGCCCAGGGGCACAGGGGACCGTAAGCTGCTACAGGCACATACATGATGCTGACAGAGATACTACACTAAAAAAAGAAAAGAAAAATGAGATCTGAGTTGCTGGAATACCCTCTGTATCCCGGGTACCAAAAACCCAGACTCTACCCAAGTTAAATCTGCGTAGCTCAGTGCTCCAGGGCAGAGACGAAGGCTCTCGCAGCTTCGGGCAAACACACTAGTAATCACTGGAGCTGCTACTGTACTTTCAGGTGGTCTAGGTGGTTACTGCATGTAAATAGGAAAGTTTAATGCAGATGTGTGTAAATATCCTCTTGCATTTCAAAGGTATCGATTCATCCAGCCAGAAGGCTGGGCCAAACAGCTTAGTCACCAGCAGGCAGGGCAAATCGCTCTATCGATAAATCGGGGCAGAAAGTAAACATGGTCATCCCCCTCCCCCAGCCTGAACACAAATCTATGCCCAGTGCATCAGCTCCCAGATACTACACCCCCCCCCCCAGCGCCTCCCACCCCCACTCTCTGCAGAGCCTATGGGTGAATTTCCGCAACTCTCGTCCTGGCTCGATCCCTTCCCGGATGCTCTTACCTGCAATCCTGAGCACAGCCCGCTCGGCGGGGTCCAGCACCGAGCCCCCGTGAATCTTTCTTTTCGATCTCTCATGTTTAGGCAAATTCCAGGGTAAGGTGTCTCCGGGAGCTGGAGATGCCGAGCCAGATTTCTGACTGAAATCATCCTCATCGGAAAAATCCGCAGAGGAAGACATTGAGCAGCGGTAGGACGCGTTCCCGGAACTCTACAGAGGATGACACAGAAAAAGGCATTGACCGCAAAACACTCACACGCACACACTCCTCCATTTCAACAGCCCCCTCCCTGCCCCCCAAACTGAGCCCGGCATCCTGCTCCCTCCTCGGCGCTGAGGGGATGCACAGACAAGAAGAAATGAAAGCCAGGGCTCACCATCCTTTCCTGGCCCCAACTCGGACAGGAGAAACAATACCCGGGCAGTGCCAACACATGGAAGATGTGCACAGAAGTGTGTGGCCTGCGGTCGGGCCACCAGCTCACAAATGACTGGCCCAACAATGAAGCCAGAATCAACAGCCTTCCTGTTACAAATCTATAGTATTTGGCTCCCCCAGCAGGACGGGAGAAACATTTTCCATGACTAGACCGCTGGTTAATTCATTAAGGCAACTAACTCCAAGTTTCAAAAACAAAGCACAAATGCAGGATGTTGAGTCCCGAATCCTTTCCGTTTCAGGTCGCCGAGCCCCTGGAGTCCCCCTCTGGCCAGCTCTGAGCCCCTGTGTCCTTTATTTGATTTTCTCCGTTGGCCTGAAGCAGGTTACCAGGAGAGGGCAAGGAGAGGGGGAGGCCCGACTCCCAGAAGGGCCTTTTCCTAAGGCCGGGAGAGCACAAAAGACTGTTTTCAGAAGCCGAAGGCAGCTCCAATAAACAAACATCTGAACTCCGCTTAGAGTTCTTGAGATAATTTAAACTTCTAGCAAAGGCACAGCTAGCTGCCAATAATGTAAATGAGAGTGATGCAGTGCAGTGACAGGAAACAGCGCTTCTCGGCTCCCGGGCATTACTCGGTGCAACGGGAAACGGGCGCTTTTCCCCCGGCACTTTGCCTGGAGGCCAGTCTTCTCTACAAGGGGCAGGGGCAGACCTGCAGGGCCGGACCTTGCATAACACGGTGATACCTTCTGTTCAGAGAAGAGGCCCACGGTGTTGTGCTTTCCTGCTTTATCGGGGTAAGTTTGTAATTATTTAGAGAGCTTACTGTCGAAACAAGGATGCTGACCATCTGTGCTGCGAACAGTGTTATAAGTAAAAGTATCAAAGGGAAATCTTCGCTTTCCCGTTTTGAACTCCACTTCGCTGAAGCCCCTGGTGAAGATGCAAAACTGGTATAATTGGAAATCCTGAAATGTAACTCGTAGCCACAGGCGCCCAAGACACAAGTTGTGCGAGTAAGTCAGTGAGGCACGCTCCAGTTTAAGCAAAAACATGGCCTGCTCACAAAAGCAGTGACAAGAGCAGCAAAAACAGGCTGTGTGAGCAACATCCCAAAGCACTCACCGAAGGTATGGGAAATAAACTGCAAGGGATTCAGGATTACTGACCCTACCTCAGTCCATTCAGTCATGTTGCCACATGTGGTCAACACCATTTTTAAAAGTACACAACATTTCCCGCAAAATAAAGCATCTAAGATTTACCTTTACCTATATTCTTTCCTGAAAAAGCAGTTTATTTTACCTGAAATTTCATCACCTTGGCAAATTCACTTATTTAGATTTTGCATGTTTTCCTGGTGGCAATAATGTAGTCTGCACACTTGAGGCAAATAAATAAATAAAATTGATTTTCTGTATTGTAGCGAAAGCCCACAGAGAGCTGTGAGTGGCATTAAGTCGGTCACAGAATGCTTTCATCAGGCTAATTTATTTTCCATGCTTTTCTGGAAACTCATCTTGAGCTCTCTGAGGTTGTGTTGTTAGCTGGATCTTTGAAAAAGGGTGACATTCTTAAAGACTTTCAGAAGGGTATTGGGTTTCTTTGGTTGCCTTCTGTCTTCCTTAAAAAGGCTTCCTACCTGTCCTTACTTAAGGTCATCCTTTATCTGTGAGATTATATTTCTTCTAGTTGCCTGCACTATTTTCAATAGGTATGGTAATCTGATTGTTTATCTTTACAAAGAGGCTTAGAGAATAACTGTTCTAGAACTGTTCCCAAAACCATGGGTTATTGATTTTTGTAGAGTACATTTTTTTAATGGCCAGAGTCTCAGCTGATTGAACAGCAAAATGTTATTCATGCCATGACATAAACACCATTAATCACACGTAGCCAGATGGGAACAGTTACTAGCCCTGGACCCAAGGGTGATGACTGGTGCGGCCTCTAATCTGGTAGTGTCATTTGGTAAACAGATAAGAGAAAAAAGAAAGAAAAGACAATCAGCAACAGCTCTTTCAGCAATATATCACAGAGAAATATAGACACACGCGCAGAGAATGAAAGAAATCATACATATTTATATGTGGTAAAGTCCCTCCAGGGTTACATGATTCAAGCATTTTAACAAAGTATTAGATTTTTTTACCACAATAATTTATATATATGCTTTATAAAACAAAACTATATAAAATTAAGCCCATTTGAACCCTAAAAATTGAGAAGTGATATCTTTAAATAAAGCTCCTTGGGAGTCTATTGATCATCTAAAGCTATTATATTCTTTATTGATTTGAGGTGACTTGCCAATCCCTGTCACTATCTTGGGGTTTAGAGGGAAGAATGTTAAGAGTACAGTTCCTCTCTTCTTTTCTTTTCTTTTCTTTTGGAAAAAGAAGACATGTTCTCTGACCCAAAGTCCAGAGTCTTAGCTTTGATGCAGGGCTTGGGATGGTAAGACAAAGAGGGTGCCTGTGACCAGCAGAAGTCCCAAGTTCCTATCTTTTCTTCTACTCTTATTGCCTAAAGTTTGATTCCTGTTAAAATACAAATATCTGTGTCCATCAATAAAGGGCTAAATAAATTAACAGTATAGTCATACAATGGACTACTCTGCAGCAATTAAACAAAAATGTTATTGATCTACATTGAGCAAAGTGGAAAGAATTCATATAGAATTGTTCTTTTAAAAAATCTGTGCACATACATATGTGCAGGTGGACAAAGAGGGGATTGACAGATTAATAGATAACTATGTATCAGTATATACACAGTGGTTATTTCTGGGTGATGACTAATATTACAAATGGATTCTATTTTATTCCTTCTAATTTTATAATCTATAACAAATACACAAAATAGTTACTAAAAAGAAAAAGATACTGTGTCAAGGGTCAGAGAAAATATCAAAGGTCCCAGAAATAAGTAACTGTGTAAGCCAGGGCTCGTAACCATTTTGGGCCAAAGATGAGCCTGAAAACTTAATGAAATCTATGGAAACCTCTCTCCAAAACAAAGCTCATAAGTAAATACACACAAACTTTGCATATAATTCTAAGGGGTTCATTGACCCACTGACCCCAGGTTAAGACCCCAATTTACACCATCATCTGTCATCCCCATTTGGCATGTGTGTTGAGAACAAGATAAACAGGAAAGAGCTGTGGAGTCCAAGAAAAGAGGGGAAAGGGTAATTAAGATAGTAAAGACAAAGTTGGCATAAGTCATAGTATTTTTTAACAGTTGGTCTTTTTTTTTAAATAAAGGACCATAAGCCACCTATGGACTTATGTTGGATCACTAAAAAAAACCCACAAAACAAACACTAGTATGTGAGAAACCCAAAAACCCTGTATTGTGTCTTATTGCAACCTAGTTATTAAAGCAGTTTTAACAATTGAATTAGATCACCACAATCTTTAAAAGGACTTTCCTAATAGCCAATTCATTCACGTGGTATAAAAACAACCCAAATCTCCTAAACCAGGATAATTACATAATGCAACGTTTTTAGAAGGGGAACTAAACAATAACTTCTCTAATTGAAACCCCGTGGGAGATCTGAGGTAAGTACAATGGAACTGCCAAAATTGGAAGTTGCCCAGCCTTAGCACCCAGATCTGTAGGAAGGTGCCAGGAAATTGTCTCCGCACTAGGCATTCTCTAAATGCAACAGAGGAATAAGTGCCGAGATAAGGGTTTGTAAAACAGCCAGACTTTTAGAACCCCAGAGGCTAGAAAGTTAACTTTCACAAACCTGTACGCTTATGATTTATGCATATTTCCTTAAGTATATTTTGAAATACTTACAAACAAAATTTTTAAAACAAAAAGCACATGAAGAAACAATTGCGCAAATCCAGATTGTGGGGCATTCTACAAATGAACTGTCCTGCGCTCTTCAAAAAGGTCGATGTCACGAGACATACATACCCCAAAAGTTGGGACTATTTTAAATTTAAAAAGTGTAACAACAAATTCATGAACCTTAACTGGATTCTGGTTTGTTTTGTTTAAGCTAAAAAGACAATTGGGAAAATCTTAACATGGATCATGGATTATTAGAAAATATTGGGAAATTACTGTAAATCTTCTGAAGTGTGATAATGACATCATGGTTATATAAAAAAGTGTCCTTAACCTAGAACATGCAAGCTGAAGAAACCTATGATGTCTGCACGTATCTTCTATTGTTTCCATGAAAACAGAAGGAATCAGTAAATACAGCAACAGGTTAACAAAAAGTTGCTTAGTTTAGGCCTGTTTTCACAAGATCAAGATCCCCAAGTTCAAGTACACAGTGACAGTGTCCATCTAAGTACTTTCTCATAGCTTTTCCTCACATAGACTTAGAGAAGCTCCGAGCGCTGGCCTATATCAACAAGGCACCAGAGAAAGGCCATCTGCTTGCTTCTGTCCTAAGCATAGGTTTAGACAGAACAATATAAAAGAAGCTCCTACGTTATTTATTTAATACACAGTCCCGTGAACACAGTTGGTTCATTATCATATTGTGCCCCTGACCCTGTATAATTTTGCTAACCAGTGTCATCCCAATAAATTCACTTAAAGGGGGAAAAAATCACATAATATTTTATATTTTATATAAGCAAAAATGACATCAAAATGTAGAAAAAGTGATGGTCCAATTTTGTTTAAAATCCCCTTGATGAGGTAAGTACAAACACTAGCTTCTTACATATAATATAAAATCACATGATGTGGCCCAAGACTATCCTTCCTTATATACTAGGTATTTTATTTGGAAATAAGTCAAAAAGAAAAAACACATTATCTGATTGTAGAGATTCCAGGGAATACAATCAATCTCTACCACAAATAAATTTAGAAGAAAACAGTTAAGGAAAATGTAAGAAAGTGTGTTTAAGCCTTGAAGACAGAATGAGTGATGGTAAATTTGGGGACCGGGTGCCTGTTTCAGTTTAAAATTTTTTCAAAACTAGTGGAACAAGTCAAGTACTCTATCATCAAATAAATAGCTCATAATTAGCCTCAACGGAAAACCTCCCTGAAATTGTAAGTGGGAGAGGGCTCTCAGGGTTGGTGAGGCCTCAACGGGCTCTCACTCTCTCCTTTTAGGGGAGATTTGTGGGAGCCCTTAACTCAGAGAGGAAGAGGAGCCTGGGTGGAGCCAGAGAGGAAAGGGTGGTCAGA
The DNA here is from genome assembly GCF_054644295.1 of Miniopterus natalensis. Lineage (NCBI taxonomy): Eukaryota > Metazoa > Chordata > Mammalia > Chiroptera > Miniopteridae > Miniopterus > Miniopterus natalensis. The sequence goes on from NC_142085.1 coordinate 25,926,721, forward strand.
GGGAGGGGAAGCTGGAAGGTTCTTGGATCTGACTCAAGGGAGGAGGCATTGGGAAAAGAGTTAAGGAAGTCAAAGGTTCTTTCTAGGTGGAGAGGCTCAGTCATCAGCCTAGGAAAGAAGAGCACTGGAATTCAGGACACAAACTCTCCCTAGGGTATAAAGACTGTGCATTAGTTAGAGTGTCCCTTGGTATTATATTTCTGGGGAAACTGATTCGCTGTTGGGACAAAAGAAGGAGGAAATTTCCAACACCATTTTCCTCCATCTGCATAAGAAGCTCTACAAGGTAAGTATCCAAGACTCATTTCCATCAGGAGCATGGCTTCGGATTCAAGGCAGTCTTGGCTCAGCACTAAGACATTCTGCAAGACTTCCTTCCTTTCAATTTAACCAGCCAGTTCTAACTCAACACATCATTTATTGAATGATGGAGTCAGGGACTGTACTAAGCATTTCCACTCAGTATCTTATTTAATACTCAGTGTAACTCAGTAAGAAAACAGATGCTTAGGGAGGTTAAGTAACTTGTCCACAGTCATTCCATCAGTACAAGGTGGAGCCAGGATTTCTATCTGGATCCTTCTGACGCCAAAGACTGTGCTCTCAGCCGTGTGTGTTTAAATGCTTTAAAATGTGGTCCTAGGCACTGGGAGGAACCTATAACATACTCACAGCTCTCAAAGATCTTACCAAGCATTTGAGGAACCCAAAAGGATTAGACTTGTTCTGTGCTCAGAACTAGTCCCAAAGCATGGAAATGTCAGAGACAGGTGTCAGTTCACAATCAAGAAAAAGCATCCAAAAATATGCAGCTACTCAAAAGTGGAAAGGACTGCTTTGTGTGGTAGTGAGCACCTTCCTACTCCAGAGAACCAAGCCTTCACTGGGTGAAATGTTGAATTTACTCCATGCTCTCCTCCAGCTCTAAGATTCTTTGGTCCTATGTGCCCCTACATGTCCATAAATCCTCTCCCAAAATAGATTACAAATAAAAGGAAAGCTATGTTAGGTATCAGAACACCAAATATTTCTAAAATTGTAAAAAATCTTTCAAAATAGCATAGGCACCTATTTTTAGGCAAATCTACCTTAATTCAATCTTATTAAAATTATAGAAATAGACACATCAAGAACTGGTTTGCATTTAAACATCTGCAAATAGTCTTTCCAAATTGAGGGGAAATTTTTAAATAATTTGCCTAAAAGAAAAGCAACCATAACTCTGAAAACAACCCCACAAAACAGAAACACATTAGGAAGACAAACTCCAACACTGAAAACATCTCTTTAACTAATCTTCTCTTTTAAAGGCATGTTTAGTTATTTCAGTCAATTAAAAAATGTCTTAAGCACCCAGAGGCTTCTGCCTTGGAGAACAAAGGTCAAAAATAGTTAACTTAAATATTATCATCTTTATATATTAGGCTGAAAAATAAGTCTTGCAGTGGAATAATATAAAGATATATATAAAATATGGTTTATAATATAGGAGAGAGAAATTGACTGGAGTAATCTGTAACCTTTTTAGAAGCCAGAATGGATATAACAAGTGTTCCCCGCCTCCTTCACTCCTCAAACAGTATCATATCCAAAACTGTTGACTGATGGTAGAGCCATCCTGGAGATGTGTTGTGGTTGCCCCAGCCATTTTTTAAAAACTAATTAATGGCAAATATTTAAAAATTAGGTATATTACATTAAAATTGAGATATGGAACATTGGGCCGAATAGTAGTTCCCCCTAATTAGAAAGGGCATGTGCTTTCCAGTCTGGCACAATCCTTACCTGGCCCACTTCATTTATGGTATTGTCCCTGCAGGGAAAGGAGTTTGGGGGCCCGGCATCAATTAAGGAATGGGGACACTGTTGCTTTCAGAGAGTAAAGGGACGGAGGAGGGCGGCAGTTTAAAAAATAAAAAGAAAACTAGAGGGGAGGGAACAAAATGAAACAAAAAGAAGAGGGCTACCCAGAAATCTCAGTTAAATTCATGTCAAACAGAATTAGGTCACGCCATGTTCCTACTGACATCCAAGTGCTGATCTCTCCATCTGTTCCATGGATTCCGCTCCATCCCAAGAACCCTGAGTAACATTTCAAACGCCCAGGAAATGAAACTGCACTGTCTGACTCAGAAAATGCTGGCTCATGTTCTCCATGTATCTAGCTGAACCACCCACCCGTCACTACTGCTGATTCCTGTTGTGTTTTGCTTCTGTCCTAGTCAATCCTGCTCCCCACATGTCTCTCCTACTCTCGTCTGGGTCACAGAGGAGGCTTTGATGTCAAAGACCTCGGACAGCTGGAAGATGCCTCTGACTTCTGTTGGAAAGAAGATGCGGTCTATGATCACTCACATGGGGCCCTAAGATATAAACACAGGATGTTTGCAGAGACCGAAACTCAACTACTATCTGTCCTACGTAGTTATAAAGTTAAAAATATGTGCATGTCATGCCAAAGATTGAATGTTGGGTAAAACCTGTGTGATCCTGGAAAACTGCTTGACCTCTCTGGGTTTTGGTTTGCTCGTCTGAGAAATGGGAAACATAATAAATAGTACATAAGATAAAAGGTTGTTGTGGCAGAATACATAATATTTGAAAAGTGCTGAGAGCGATGCCCAAAATGTAGAAAGTGTTAAGTAAATTTTAGCATTAAGCGATGTTACCGATTCGCACGTACGTGACCCAGGGGTAGATGACTAACTCCAGTTGAGCCAATATAATTGTAACCCCAGGAAATTTGAAACAACAAACAGAAACCCAGAGACTAGAAATTATTGGAACAAGGACAACCTACTAGTGGCTCTCAGGAGACAAGGCGAATGTAGTTCCCATATCTATCCTTCCCAAGCTTAGAAACATCCTTGTACCTTTCCAATACATTCCTCTTTTTTTTTTTTTCGCTTTTAAACTCAGTTGTTTTTTCTTTTAAATTCATTGTCCAGTTTTGCTCACTGGTTAGAGCACTGACCTGAGGACCGAAGGGCCCTGGGTTTGATTTTGAGCAAGGGCACGCACCTCAGTTGCAGGCTCAATACCTGGCCCTAGTCAGGGCGCCAGCGGCAGGCAACCAATCAATGTGACTTTCTCACACCAATGTTTCTCTCTCCCCCCCACCCCTCCTCTCTCTCTGAAAAGCAATAGAAAAAATATCCTTGGGAGAGGATTAAAAATAATAATAATAAATATAAATAAATTCATTGTCCCCGTTGTTGGAGACAACAAAAACTTAAACACATTGTCTTTAAAAAGCAATTACATTCAATTCTTCCCTGTTGAAACATAAGCAGGGTTGAGTCTTTATTCCTTCATTTTCATTACCCTTCTTCATTAATGAGACTTCAGGAAATTGCTTTTGAAAATCGTGTTTACATAGTAGTCCTCTCACTTCAGTTACTACTTCAATCAAGTACTACAATTACTTTTTCATTTAAAAAAAAAAAAAGGTTTTGTTATTGCATGGAAGCTAAGTCCATGAGCCTTGAAGTGCCTGGCACTTCCACTGCTCCCTTCCGAGGGAAACAGGGCTTGTGCCAGGTGTGTTAAGTGGAAATAACCTTGCTGCCATCAGCCATAACTGACTGGCACCAGGGGCAGCTGCTGGACACAAGGAGGTCCACCGCCTCTGCGCTGGTTTGGTGGAGAACTCTGCCCAGCCGGGGTGCTTGTTACTGGATGGTGGCAATTGCAGCCTCTCAGGAAATAAATGCTAAGTGCGTTACAAATGCCCTTAACTAATATTTGGGTTTTCCCTAAGATCTGCTGCACATTCCAGTCTTAGAGCACTTGTGGTCTTCCCAGAACAATTATGTGGCCCAAAGTCCCCTACATCTGTAATAAGGGCCACCTTGGTCCCATTTTGTCTTTGTAACAGGCCTCTCTTTCAGCAAGTAATCCGCCTGTCCCTTCCTTGCTTTATCCCTAAGGAAAGTTATGTGTCAGAGCAGGAAGCAGAAATGGGCTGCAAGTACACCTGCCTTTTATTTTCCACAAACATAAAACGGTTGAGGCTAAGGTTATAGAAAAAGGAAGACAGACTCTAGAGAACAAGACTTTCCAAGCCTACAAAGAGGCCCCCTGGTTGCAAGGAGCATCTGTGGATCCTAGAGCAGGGGACTTTGTGAATCCCAGAAGACCTGAGAGAGATGGGTGCCGGGTGTGTCTGGGGGCGATAGACACTTAGTTAACCTTTCAAAAGATCCCTGTGTCCTGAGAGTAACCCAAAGCAGCCTGGAAGGCCCTATGGAGCAGTCACGGGGCATGTGTCAGCATAACCTGGAGGCACCGATGCTCCCTTCTATTTGCTGACATTTTGGCGTCTTATACAAGCCCAGAACCTTAACGAAACTCTCAGGTGGAGGAGCTAAGAAGCACCAGGCCTGGGAGACTGGGAATCAGAACCTAAGTTAAGATGGAAGAAAAAAAGTGATATATCTTACGCCAGAGTTTACAGACTAAGATTCAAACTCTGTGGGCAGTGACTGTTTACTTTCAGATCCCAGTTTTTGGAGTGACCCTGATGACTGTGTTGAGTGAATCCATTGGCTTGGAAACTTAGTTTCAGCAGCTGGGTCCCATGTGAACAGAGACTGAGAGAGGAAGCTGCCAACAAGGGCTAGAAATGCCAAGTATCTGTCTGTCTCTGTGTCTGTCTATCTCTCTCTCAAACGCACAGGCACACACACAAGATCACCACAGCAGCCGCCTCCCCTCCATCCCTCCCTTCTCTCAGCATTGCTCATTTTAAAGCTACTCTGAATTACTCCAGAACCAGAGAAAAAGGAAAATGCATTCATTCGCCTGCTCGCTTGCTTATTGCCACCTTACTCCAAAATGGGTATGAAGGTAACTGACAAGAAAACTGTGGGGAGAGGGAAGAAAGATCTTGAGAGCTATGAGTTCTCTGACCAGTGCCCCCAGTGAGACGTGGGAACTCATAAGGTGCTTAGAAAGCATGGGGCAGAAGTGGCGGCAGATGAGGCTGCAGAAGAAGCAGGTGGTAAAGGGAGGCCACGGAGGGCCTGCACGCAGTGCCAGAACTCGGGCGTGGTCCTGTAGGAGCCGGCTTGTTGCTGACGGGCTAGACGTAGTTTGCCCTGGTAGATGGGTGACTCTGGCAGCCATGGCGAGAATGAACTGAACAGGGTCAACCTCGAGTCGGCAGTTGCTGTAACAGCCCAGAAAACGATGACGGGATGAACTAAATTACTGATATTAGGGATGGACAGCGGAGGAGGGATTTGAGAAAGATTTGAGAGACTAGAAAAAGAGCAGGCAAGAAGAAGGCCGGGCTGCGGCTGATTAGAGTGAGAAGTTAAGGTAGTTTACCTGGAAGGAATGAGAAGGTCAGAAGCCAGGCAGAAGTGTAACAACGGAGACAATAGAAGAGCAACAGAAAAATGGGTGCGTCCCTGATGAGTCATACAAGGAGGCTTGAGATGTCAAGTCTCTGTGATAAGCCACAGAGTACGTGGTGACTCAGACTGCTTTAAGGTAAAAGAGTGGCTAGACGCCCAGCCTCCAAGACACCTGCATTTCCCTCCAACTCCAGCCCTGGGCTGGGCACTGCAGGGAGTGACCGAGAAAACCTACCCCTTAGGGAAGCTGCAGCTGGTCAGGGTCATGCAAGGGCCTGCTCAGATGGCACCATGCTGGTACCAAAGCATCACTGAGCCACTCACTCCTCCATCTGTCTTTTTTGTCACACAGAGAGCAAGAGTGTATAAACCATCTTGTGCATCGTTCCCTTTCACACAGGAGTTGTACTCTAGAATATAACAGACATGCCGTTTACACATATTTTTGTAACACTATATGAGCTATGTACAATATTATGCTAACTAAAAACAAAAATAATAACACTCGTGTTTTTCTGACTTCTAACTGTATATAACAAGAAAATAGGTAAGCGCTTCCTGCTGCGCTTATAAAGCAAATTCATCCATTCTTTCACAGCAGGGCTCCCTTATCAGTTATAATCCTGTGCAGCCCCATCGCTCTCCTCCTGAGTCCTACTGCACACTTATGATTCGTGGGAATTCCGATCGCCGACCTTCCTCTCATTCCCAGTGTGCTCCTGACCCCGAAACATTGCTTAAGAGTTTCTTTCTCCCCCCTTTCTCAACTGGTGCTTTCCCAGCCAATCTGATGGCTTCCTCCAACAACATAAAACAAGAATTTTTAAAACTACATGTCCATGTCCAGAAAACAATATGATGAATTCTATCAGAAACACACTCACGGAATAAACCAGCAGCTGTCCCCCTGTGCCTGCTTCATTTCCTCCTGAATCGGCTCTGTGTCTGTGTCCGTCCACAGCGCAGGACCCGGCCCGAACGTTCGCAGGTCAAGAAGCCGGGTACCTTCCCAAATCTATTCAGTGAAAATCAGTGCTCATCGGTGTGATGGTTAACTTTATGTGTCGATTTGGCAGGGCTGGGGCACCCCGTTTCAGCTGAAACACCAGTCTAGGTGTTGCTATGGAGGTATTTTTTTACATGTGATTTCGAATAAAGCAGATTACCCTCTGTAGTTAGGTGGCCTCATCCGCACAGTTAAAGGCCTTAAGAGCAAAGACCAAGGTTTCCCAAAGAAGAAAGACTTTTACTCAAGACTGCAACACAAAAATGCTACCTGACTTTCCAGCCTGATGCCTGGCGAAATTCAGACTCAAGACTGCAATGTCTACTGTCATCTGAATGCCTAGCCTGCAGACCTGCACTACAGATTTCGAACTCAGGAACCCCACAATCATGTGAGCCAAATTCTTAAAGTGTGTGTATGTGCGTGTGTGTGTGTGTGTGTGTGTGTGTGTGTGTGTGTGTCCTATTGGTTCCATTTCTCTGGAGAATCTTAACAAATACAGTTGGCTACAATATTATTTTATGAGAGTTTTATGAGTCACCTTTACTACATGTCAGGGAAGTGGAAACAACTGCTGTATTTCATGCACTACATAATGTAATGGAAAGAAAGACCATGCAGGACTTGAATCATGCAGGCTGAGTTAGGAGCCACAGTGTTTCCTCCAGCTCCAACACTCACCAGCCCCACCACCATGAGACAGTTATTTAAACTCTCTGATTCGCCCATACTTAAATGTGGATAAGTGCACTTACTTCATTGGATGTTAGACAATATCAAAGTGATATAATGTATGTAAAGCATCTAATATGATGCCTGCCTAGCACATAATACTCAAAACATTTTTATAACATTTCATTCTAAGATGAAAAGATAAAAAGAGCCCAGCCAGCGTAGCTCAGCAGTTGAGCATCGACCTAGGATCTAGGAGATCGGGGTTCGATTCCCAGCTAGGGCACATGCCCCGGTTGTGGGCTCAATCAATGACTCTCATCATTGATGTTTCTGTCTCTCTTTCTCCCTCTCCTTTCCTCTTTCTGAAATCAATAAAGATATATTAAAAAAAAAAGAAAAGATAAAAAGAAAACCAGGTTAAAAGTACTTAAAATATCGGTGGCTATAGTTATGTTACCAAAAAGTATTTCATTTAAGGACTTGAAAAAACAGTTCACCTCCCTTCACATCACCTGCACACTGTTGCCTAAAAATTCCAGGAATAAAGATCCATTCTTTCAGTTTAAAGCTTTTTATTTCTTTTCAAGCTTCCAATAGATATAAAGTAGTAAGTGATATCAGTCATTTATACATAAGTGTGACTAAGGTCATCAGACTGCATCCTGAAGAAATAATTTGATAAACGGAAGAAGGAACATTGAGGTCCCAGAGGTAAAGCATGGTAAACTTTGTCTGCCTCGCAATTTTTCCTGAAGCCAGTTCTGACTATTCCAGAGACAGAGATTCAAGCTGCCAAATGAGTCTCTGTACAAACAGAGACACAGCCTGGCCCTAATTCATAATACTACTCACGAGAAATAATGCCTGGGGTACATGTTTTTAATTTGCATGTGACAACCCACTCCTCTTGTTTCCCTAGTTCAGAGTACAGGTTCATCACCATCACTCTGTTGATCATGAGGGCAGATGGGATCTAATGGAGTAGGAAGATCCTACCAAAAACTAGTACCGCGATGTCTGAAATTCCCCCATTAGAGACTCACTGTTCAATGTTCCTCACCCTGAGACAAGCTCGTAAAATGCACATACTTACAGGAGGGGTAATAAAATACATAAAGGCATCCTAAGTTATTAGTAACTTATCAGGCAATTTCTTCCAAAAAGGTTGGTGCGGGTCACCTGGAAGCAATCAAAGCCAAGGGGGAAAGGCAGAAAGGGGAGGAAGAGTAAAACTGTTCACAACTTTGTAAATTCTTTGCTTTACCATGGTTAAGTAGGCGGTCCACAGATCAGGGCTTCAGTTCCCACTAGCTACGGGGCCTTGTTGCAAGTCATTAAGTTACAACTTTCATGACCCTTGGATTCCTCATCTACAAATGGGAATAAAACCTACCTCGCAAAGCTATTATATGAGTGACATATTCATGGCACTTAGGACCAAATCTGGCAAACAAGAGGACACCTAAATGGCAGCTGTCATTTTAAAGAGCTGTGCCAAAATTATCAATTTGATAAGAGAGCTCCTACAGTCATAGCTGTGAGTCCTTAGGCAACTTTCTAAGCCACTAGGCTTTTTAGTCCTATCATGTGCAGAGGGCTAACTTAATTCAGTTGGATTACTGAAATGATTAGAAGTGATATGCATAAAATGCATAGTAGGCATTGAATAAATGACGGGGAGTTCTTACGCTAAGTCACATGTTCTCCTTGTCCCCCAACAGTTTATTCTCCACACAGAAGCTAGATGGAGTCTTTAAAATGCCTGTGTTCAAAATGCTCTGGTAGGATCCCACTTCCCTTAGCAAAATCCTGAGCCCGTACATGGCCCACAGGCCTCATGAGCTACCTTTAGGTGTCTGCTCAAATGTCACCCTTTTAAAGAAAGTTCTTCCCAAACAACCTTATATACTATTACCCTCGCCCCCATCCTTCTATGCCCCTTCACCTGCTTCAGTTTTCCCCAAAGCACTTACCCCACCTGACATGTCACATATTTACATGCTAATCTGTGTGTTGTCTTTGGTCTGCCTCCCTCCTGGATAACAAGCTCTGGGAGTACAGGGACTTTGTTTTGCTCACTGCTGTAGCCCCAGTTCCTAACACAGTGACAAACCCACAACAGGAGCTCAGTAAATATTTGTGGAATGGAAACATGCCTAGTGAGTGACGTTTGCAAAAGCATCTGTACTGCCTAACACACAGCAAATGCTCAGTAAATACCTCCTTCCTTCATGAGCTATTAGTTCCTTCTTAGGCTCCCCTCCCCAGTCACTGCCGGCCACAGTTGTCTCGAAGCCTGACCATGCTAAAGCATTAGTATAGTCTCACAAGTCATAGCAAAACTTTCCTAACCATACACCAGAAATGAAACTGTCTCAGCAAGCCGACTGGGGAGATAACAGAGCCGAGGTTAGAGGTGGCCCTGGAGCCTGGCAGATCACTGTGCTTCCCGGCCCAGCTTCACCCCTTAGCTACCTGACTGTGGACAAGCTGCTTAACCCTCTGAGCTTTGGTTTTCTAATCTGTGAAGGAAATCTACTTCCTAGGGTTGCCGCTAGGATTAGGCGAGCTAATGCCCATTGCCTAACACAGTGCCTGGCTCACAGGAAGTGCTTAAGAAATACCAGCTACCATTATTATTATCATTGCTTAGCAACAATAAAAACTTTGTTGAGGAGTCTTTAGAACCTCTCTTGTATAGTTTTACTTAGTTCTGGTTATCTCTGGAGCTACAGAGAGCTGATGATGTTTCCAAAGAGTTTTAATAGGATTAAAAAACAGGAAATGATAGTCATTTGTTTATAAAAAGCCGCATTCTCGGTTCAGATGAGGCTTTTTTTCACTTCCCTAGTATCCTGAACTGTCTACATCTCAGACTTCCTGATTCTTTTGCTCTAATAAACAGATGAATTTCTCTGGAGTCACGGTGATTACCCGTCTTAAAGAAATAAACTTAAGAAATCTGTGTTGCTTGCTTAATATTCCCGTAAATTCCAAAGATTATTATACTTTTTTTTATTTAATGTAAAATGTCTGGGTTTTCTAAATTAATTTTAAACATGGTGGGGAGGTCAGTTCATTTTTAAAAACATTTAGATATGCTTTTTCATTTATAAATATAAAAAAATGTGAAATGCTTTGCTAAACATGGCATATAAAGAGGGAAACATAGAGCATAGTAGAGAATGTGTTCAACCAGGAGGTCAGCTTTCCAGCTGTGACTGAAAGTACGAGGATATGATGTTTGGAATCTCAGGTCACTTGTCTGGGTCACTGTTCCTCAAAGTGACAACCCAGGCTGGATAATTTTTGAGATTCTTAAACTGTCCACGAGTCCGTCCATCATCTCTAAAGTTCTTTTAAAGCCCCAGTTCCAGTATCTTTAATGTTTTGTCTTCCAACTTACACAAAGCCTGTTTATTTATTTATCCTGAACTAAGTTTAAAAACTAATGAATTAGAGGTATCCTGTACTGAGTATCACATGTAAGAAAACAGAAAACATCCCCTCCTATTCCCGTAACTCATCCTCTCCTCTAGAAAAAAAACAAGTTACTTTATTAATTTTTATTTATTGCTTTTGATAATCAACAACTTTCTACAACAATATTATAGTCCAAAACACATGTTTTTTATTTATTGGAAGTTAATAAATAAAATAGCTTTATGGAAATTAAAATAAAATAATTTAAAATAAAATTGATGCCGGTGGATGAAACTCCCTGTCATTTGGGGGAGTGAGGTTCTTGGGGCGCCGCTGCAAGCAGCATTTTCAGAAGCCCCCATGGGAGGATGGGATGTGGAGGAAGGCTCTGTTGGCGTGGAGTTCTAGTTCTTGGGTCCCAAGGTCCGCTGCCCCTTAAGCCAGCCCTGGAAGAGGGGCAGCTGGGAGTTCAGTAAAGTCAGAAACAGGGCCGTGTCCAGGGCCTCCGCTGCACGTTGCGGCCCGCTGTGGTTCAGCACTCAGGCCAGACTTAGTCCATTCGTCCAAGTGTGCAGGGCAGCGTGCCGGAGGGCCCTGCGCCTGGGTGCGAGCAGCCCCCTGCAGGCCAGTCCCAAGGGGGCGGGTGGGGAGAGCGGCTTCTTTGTCTAGAAGGTCATGTATTTGGATTTCGAGAGCTTGCAGTGGCCACACCCATCCCGGCCAACTACCTGTTTCCTGGTTTGATCGACAGGCAATTAGCCTCCCAGTCACTCAGACCTTTACTGGGCGAGGGTCTCAACTACCTTCGTCTAGTCCCTTCCCCCATTAATCAGCAGGGAATAAACTTGGAGAATGTTAAATGTAGCTTTTTGGCAGAGCTGTATTAATGGCATGCCTATACTACTTGGTCTCCTCTTTCACTCCTTTCCTGTTAAATAATAACCAGTTTATTACAACAAGACCAAAATAAACAAAATAACCTGGTCTTTTATAATTGAAAGGTACTGCTTAATTGTGCTCCAAAATGTCTGTACCAAAAGTGTGTGAGTGCATGACTTTTGCTCTGATTTTAAATCAAAGAAAACTGATTTATGTATAATCACAGAATACAGATTCTAGAAATTCTACTCTTATTAGAGTGAATTAGAATAAAGACTATCATGAAGTTTAAAGAATTTCTAGATGAAATTTAAGCTTCAGGGCACATTACAATTAGTTATTTAAAAAACAAAAAACAAAAAAAAACTACATCTCTGTCCCTTTCCCAGAGCTATTTTATAATTTATTTTGGATTTTTTTGTCATAAAAATAATGCTTCGATATTTTCTCTATTTCAGGTTTTATGTTCAACTCCAAATTATAACAAAACATTGTGCAATTAGAAAGTTGGCTTGGCTTAGCTGAAATAACAAATATGCACTGAAATACGAGATTTGAAAATAATGAGTCACTAGAGTACCTCTCAGTACCCTATGTAAGCATGAGTTCTACCATCTGTGGGAAATGAAGGTGCTGTGTCATTTGCTTTACGAGTAAGAGATAAGAAACAGTTGGCTCAATGTACCACTGCACAGCCCTAAGTAGAAATAAAATTATACTAGAAAGGAGAATTAAAAGTTATGTCTTGGCTCCTGGCTGGGGGAGGGCGCGAGTATACTTTGACAATGATATCCAGAATTTTTAACTCTCAATGGCCCTAGGATGGAAGCTGGAACGTTGGGGCACATATAGCTCTGATCTGAGAGGAGTCAGTTTGGGGAACCTCTTTAATCTTACAAAAATAAAACAAGAGTTTCTCAGATATATTGCAGACTTGACATCCTAACAAGCCTTCCTACTACACAATATATAAAAATGCTGGATAAAATAACAGCAATATATAGATATATATACATTTTTTAATGCATCAGTAAGTTGGCAGGAAAATAATGAAAAGCCTCAAAAGCGAGAGAGATGGAGAAGCAAAAGCACAAATACAGAGATGATGCATTGACCCCTGGGACCTAAAGCTTCCCCCTTGAAGGCCAAGCACCTGGGCAGGGACAGAGGACAACGGCAAGGAAGTCTGATTGAAACATTCACAAAGAAAGCCAGGGAAAGTATGAATTAGGAAAACAAATAAAAATATCCTAGGATACTAAGGACATTTGCCTGTCTCAAGCCTGAGGCTGGATGGAGTAAGAAAAACATTTTCATAACCACAAGCTGGTTCTCATGTGCTCTGTGGCCCGTGACACTATCTGTGCTGTATCAACACCTCTGATGCTGACCATTTATTTTCCACGGTTAACAAAGCCTGGCAGGAATAAAAGAAGATCCTTTTTGGAGAAATGTACCTTCTATTCAAGTCTCAAAAATAACCACAAAGTTCCAGTAAAGGAAAGTTCATGATAAAAAGTTACAAAACAGGAGTAGGGGGTGATCAAAAGGGGTGAAGGGAGTCAAAAGGTATGAACTTCCAGTTATCAGATATTTAAGTCATGGAGATGTAATGCACAATATGGCAACTGTAGTTAATAATACTGTACTGCATATTTGAAAGTTGCTAAGAGTGAATCTTAAAGGTTCTCATCACAAGAAAAAAATCCTATAACTATATATGGTGATGATGTTAATCAGACTTATTGTGGCAATCATTTTGCAATATATACAAATATCAAATCATTATGTCATACACCTGAAACTAATATAATGCTGTATGTCAATTATACCTCAATTTTTTTAAAAAGCTACAAAACATGTAATGACACAGGCCTCCTAGGTGGGACTACAGAAACAACAGGCAGACACAACCCACAGACAAAAACTGCAGGTATATTAATTATCAGACATCACATATAAAATACATTTAATATATTTAAAGAAATGGAAATGGGCATCAAAAGTAGGAGTTAGGGGCAAGAAATTATCAAAAATAACCAAGCAATGAAAAATATGCATACTTGTACACATGTATACTTCCATTAAGCAAATACCCAAGAAAAACTCTTGCATATGCAAAGTGGCATGTACAAGGAAACTTGGAGTATCGCTCAAATTATCTGTAAAGGCCTAGAATCAAATGCAATTATAAGACAGTGAATGAATAAACTGGGCTACATTCACACAAAATTCTAAATGAATATACTACAGTGACATGTAACAGTATGGCTAAATACTAGCAAGGTAATTTTATGGAAAAAAGTGAGTTCCAAATAATTACATACAGTGTAATAACTTTTTTATTAAGTTAAAATCAACTAAAAATTTTAACTATAAACTTTAAAGGAATCTAGAGAGATGTAATAGATTCTGTGAAAAGGGAAGCTAGAACGATAAAGGTGTTTCAGAATGACAGTTACCTCGAATAGGAGAGTCAGGTGGCTAGAAGGGAGAGATCACATGGTTAGATGTAGGTGACTGCCAAAGTCCCAGCTTTTGTTTAGAATGGGGGGTTGTGGGTGCTTATCAGATTAATTCATTAATTAATAAAACCAGGCCTGCCTCAGCCAATAATGACAACCAGCTACCTTACTCTCTTTTCATTCCTCTTTATCACCATCATATACCACCTAAAACCCCTGTCAATAGTAACTACATTTGCAGGGCATTTTATAGCTCAAAACACCTTGACAAAATATTATCTCCTTTGACCCCCTGAAACAATTTCTATTAATCTCATTTTACATCAATGAAAACTATGGCTCAAAAAGATGAAGTTCTTGTTACAATTTAAATCTAGGACTTAAAACTCCAAATTCTGTATTCTTTTGTACGTGAGCCTAAAAAATACCTAATCTTTCTAATGCTTCCCATCACCTACTTCAAATCATGTGATATTTAAGGGATCGCAAAGAAACAATAAAATCATACCTCCAAATCACCAAAGGCAAATGCCAAAACTAATTCCTTTGAGAGAGAAGATTCCTCAGAGTACTAGAGCATTCCCTTCCCAAACACCTGAAGAGGGTCATATTGGAGACCTGGTTATCTTTACTTACACCGCTTTCATATATATAAAATTGATTTTAGAGAGAGAGAAGGGGGGGAGAGAAGCATCGATGTGAGAGAGAAACATGGATCAGTTGCCTCCTGCACCCACCCTGACCAGGGATCGAGCCCGAAACCCGGGCATGTGCCCAGACCAGGAATCAAACCAGTGACCTTTTGGTACACAGGACAACGCTCAACCAACTGAGCCATACCAGTCAGAGCAACTCACATCACTTTCAGTTGCACACAAACACCTTCTGAACAACTCCTATTTGGAAACCAAGCCAAAGATGTTTTGAGATGTTCTCAGGGAACTAGACAGACACTCTTTCACAGGCTCTAAAAATATCATCAGCCCGGCTGGGTGTGGCTCAGCGGTCAGTTGAGCGTCGACCTAGGATCCAGGCGATCGGGGTTCGATTCCTGGTCAGGGCACATGCCCGAGTTGCGGGCTTGGCAGCCGATCAATGACTCTCTAATCACTGATGTTTCTCTCTCTCTCTCTCCCCCTTCCTTGCCTTGGAAATCAATAATGATATATTTAAAAATTAAAAATAAATAAATGAAAATATCATCAGACAAACAATGCACTTTTCCATTAAATGTTTAAAAAGGCTTTATTATTTAAATAAATTTTGTTAAAATATTTTTTGTATTTTTAAATTTCATTTATGTTTGATTATATAAAAGTTAAATTGCAACTGCCCAGTTAAAATAATGATATATTTTGTAGTCATTTGACTGTTTTTAAAGTTCAAGTTCCAAAGTTCATATTTTAGAATCAATAATATATTTAGGTCTCAATCATTCCAAAAGTCCTTTAAAGGGCTCACAAGCTAAACACAGACTAGAGTGTGTCTACTGGACACAGCACCTGGTCAGAAGCAAAGGTTAGTCTATCGGCAGGAACGGCAGAGGGCTGCCTCTGGCTTCTCTGAGGTCCATCCCTACAGCTGCTAGGATCTCAGTGCAGGTGAACTCACCCACCACACACTCATCCCTGCCATCCTTGCCTACTGCTCCAAATTCAAGCCCCATGGGCAACTCTCCTCTCAAACACTACCATCCTCCTGCCGTCTGCACCTCCTCCACTGCTGCCCTCCTGGACAACTTTTTCAAGGTGTCCTTTGGGAACTGTGGTAGGCAGTTAGGTAGACATGAGCAGAGCAGGGATGACGGGCCAGGTACAGAACGTCACCAGGGCAGAAAGCCCCAGGTAACGAGCAACAGGCAAAATTGGGTGAACAAGGACCTCACCCCCAGGGTAACCTTTCCTCTCCTAGCATATCACTGGTCATGGGGTTTAGAGCCCCTGACCTTTCCTCCCCTGGCATGCTGCTAGTCATGTGAGTTAGACCCCCTTAGAGGGGGAATAAATGAGGGGGCTGGGGAATAGCCCTTAAGCATTAAGCCCCCAGAACAATGAGATTCTGAACAAATCAAATACATCTAGGCTTCAGTTGTGTTTCGGCTCCAGGCCCAGAAAAGCAGCAAAACCAGATGAGTGACACCACAACTGACCTCAGGACCAAATACATTGACTAATGACCCCCTGCCTTGCCACTGACCAATCGGTGGAGACCACGACCCTGAAAGGACACAACTGGAAAGCTAATGAATATTCTATTGAGATCTTTCCATGAAACCTCCCCTAAAATCCCCACCCTTAAAAGCCCTTAGGATAGAGGACCCAGTGTGCTCTACTATCCAGAAGCACATTCTTGCTTTCCTGTCCCCTCTTCTTGCCCTCCAGGCATGTTACCTTTACCTCTCTTTCTCCTAAGCTCCAAGGGCCCTTCTTTTGCCTCTGTAACTTGTTTCCAGAGCCCATTTCTTCTAACACTCACTTCTTCTACCTTTGTGACTTTCTAAATAAACTTTCTCTTATAGTTTGAGTCTTGGCTCTGAATTCTTTCTTAGCCAGAACTTAAGGACCAAGGTTGCTGTGCCAAGAACTTAAGAACCAAGGTTGTTGACTCTACCGGTCTAACACCTGGTGCTGTTCTAATTGCAACCAACAGAACCTTCATTTCACTGCCAACAATCTCTACTGCTTGTCTTACCTTAATAGTTTAAGTGCCTGCTCTCTGTATCCTTGCACTCTTCCAGCAGAGGCTGCTCCTTGTCCCAGGCATCCCAACAAAAGCCTGCCCCCTCTGAAGTCCAAAGTCATCATCCAACACCACTCTCTTCCCCTCTCTGACCTCTGGCCACACACCTCATTCACCAAGGACTTGGGCATCTGACTCACTGCTGCTTCTCCACCTTGAGTGTTGACATTATCTGGGAAGATTTCCACATGAGCTGGATGAGCCATCCAACACTTCAGCCACGAAAGTTCCTAAGCTCCTGAACTCAATCTTCACCTTCTTTCCTCTTCTGCCCCTTGGCCCCTCTCTGGATGATGACATCATCTGGAACTGAACCAACTCTGAAACTTCTCTTCCTAATCCAACAACATGACCTCAAATTTCTGGCTCTCCAATTCTCTCACTCCTTTTCAAGCTAACCCTAACCAGTCTTCTCATCCTCTTTGGTTGGATCCATGACTGCCCGTGTGATTTTCTGTCCCTTGTCATCCAGCGTTATGATGCATCATTTCAAGCATTCTCTTGTCCTCAATATTCCAGCCATCTTCTCTAGAGCTATCCATTCTACTCTCATCTTGGATCAACCAAAACATTCACCTTAACTCCTGATCCTAAATTGCTGGAACCTGATTTGAAAACACTCTGCAACCAAGCAGTCTGATACCTTGACAAATCTAACATCAACTGGACCTTAGCACTATTCCTGTTCTTCAACTATTAATCCCAAAATGTATCTATTCCTGCTCTTATCCTCACCTTCATTCTGCCCAGGCCTGGAGAAGGCCCCCTTTCTTCTCACCAAAACATTTCTCATGTCTCCTGTGCCAAGACCTTTCTGAATCCTACACCCTCCCCAGCTTACAGCCTAAATTCCTCGTTCCCTTCTTACACAAATTTCTTTAAAAAGTAACCTAGAGCCGGCCAGTGTTGCTCAATGGTTGAGTGTCAACCTACGAACCTCAAGGTCATGGTTCAATTCCCGGTCAGGGCACAAGCCCGGGTTGCGGGCTCAATCCCCTGTAGGGGGCGTACAGGAGGCAGCTAATCAATGACTCTCTTCATTGATGTTTCTCTCTCTCTTTCCCTCCCCCTTCTTCTCTCTGAAATCAATAAAAACATATTTTTTAAAGTTTTTTAAAAAGTAACCTACAAATGTTCTCCCCGTGTCCTCATCTCCCATTCATTTTTCCCCCATTCATTTCTAAATTGACTTTTATTTATTTATTTAGTTAGTTAGTTAGTTATTTTTTAATTTTTCTTTATTGATTTCAGAGAGAGGAAGGGAGAGGGAAAGAGAGATAGAAACATCAATGAGTCATTGATAGGCTGCCTCTTGCACGCCCCCGACTGGGGATCGAGCCCACAACCCGGGCATGTGCCCTGACCAGCTGGATCCTAGGTCGATGCTCAACCGCTGAGCCACGCCCAGCCGGGCTCCAGTATTGTTCTTAAGTCCAGCGACTTTTTTCTCATCATTTGTCTTTGTCTAAATCAGCTTTACTGAGGACAAGTTTAATGAGCCCGGCTGGCTCAATCAGCGGATGAGCATCGACCTAGGATCCAGGAGATAGAGGTTCAATTCCTGGTGAGGGCACATGCCTGGGTTTCGGGTTTGACCCCCAGTAGGGGGTATGTGGGAGGCAGCTGATTAATGACTCTTTCATCATTGATGTTTCTATCTCTCTCTCTCTCCCTCTCCCTCCCTCTCTTTGAAGTCAATAAAGATATATTTTAAAAAGAAAGGTTTATATGAAATAAATAAGCCCATTTTAAGTCATTCTCTCTGTCTTCCTCCCTTTCTCTTTCCCTCCCTCCACCTTTCCCTCCTTTCTTCTCCCCTCCCTCCAGCCCCCAGCTTCTAGTGCCTGTAATTATATAATAATGTGCCTTGAAAAAGGTCTTTTTTTTCAGTCAGTGTCTTAGTCACCCCTTAGGTCTTTTCAATCTAAAGACTCACATCCTTCAGTGGTTGTTGTTTTCTTTCTTTGATAATTTCTACCTTACCATTTGTCTCTTTTCCTATTTTCCAGATATTAGACCTCCTGGATCAATTCTATGATGTTTGTATCTTTTCTCTCCTATTGTCTCTTTTCTACTTTCTGAAAACTTTCTTCAACCATAAACTTCAGTGGGAGGGAGGGGGTCGCTATCATTTTTAATTTCCAATAGTTCTTTTTTATTCTTTGTTCCTTATCAGTTTTAATTCCATATTTCTTTTGCTTCATAGAAGGTCAAGAAAAACTGCCCAAGACCTGGAAATAGACAAAAGAGACTATTAGGTGTCCTTTCAATGGAATGTTGAGCACTGTCTAATGAACTCTCTAGTGCTTATCTAAGTCAGAGGTTGACTCGCTTTACCAAGTATCAATCAGGATCACTTGGAGGGCTTGCCAAACAGAGATTAGTGGACTCCACTCCCAGAATTTCTGATTCAGTAGATCAGAACAAAGAACAAGTTTTCTGATCCTGCTGGACTGGGAACCATACCTTGAGAACCACACGCTAGGCTATTTTACAGCACTGTAAGGGTAAGGTGCACTCTTAATAAAGCAAATGACTCTTTTCAATAGCAATACAAGTGAATTTTGTCCACTGATCCACCCAGCAAAAATGGTAACCCCAGTATTGCATACTATTCCCCTATAGGATATTAACCTGTTTTACATCTATTAACAAATTCATTTCTGCATTCTTTTTTTTTTTTTAAAGAAACTTTTTTTCTTTAATTTTTATTGATCTCAGAGAGAGGACAGGGAGAGGGTGAGAGAGATAGAAACATCAATGATGAGAGTCATTGATCGGCTGCCTCCTGCATGCCCCCTACTGGGGATCGAGCCCACAACCCAGGCATGTGCCCTGACCAGAAATTGAACTGTGACCTCCAGGTTTATAGGTCGATGCTCAACCACTGAAGCATGCCGGCAGGGCTCATTTCTGCATTCTTGACTGATTATATGTGTCCTTCAGACTCTCCTTTGAATTGATCTAGTAAGACAGGCTTCCCCATTAACTGAGTTGAATAAAATCTTTAACACATGTTCATTTTATATTTACATAAGGGTCATGTTTTTCATTTTTTTGTGTGTTACTCTGGGTCTCTCTCTCTCTCTCTCTCCCTCCCCCCCCCCTTTGTGTTAGAGGCTTTTTTTAGTACCTGGTGATGGTTACCTATCATTCATATTCAGCACTGAGGTACTAAAAAGCTCACTGGAAACAGGATTTAGGCTTGTCCAACTAATGGTCTTCACCAAAGCATGAGTGGTTGAAGTTTGTAACTTGTGAGACTCACTACCAGGAGATTAGGTGGCAGTTGGCTTTTTCATAAAATACCCTCTAATATCTGCATCTTCCTTGGGTTAGTTCAATATCTTCAGAGAAGGGCCTTCCAGTCTCTTGCCTGGGAAGCATAAGCCTGGATGCTGTCATTCTAGAACTGGGAGTGTGGGAGTGGGGAGGGGGTATAGAGGTGTAGAAGTCTTATCAGATTTTCCCACCCCTATACCTCACTTCTGCCTGTTGTTCCTAAGTCCATAGTCTCTCTGACTCAATTTCTCCAGAAATTATATTTTTGGTCTCCTGTGGGAATGAGGTAGAAGGTGCCTGACTGAGTAATGAAGGTGCCTGGTCAAAAATGCTCTTTTAAACAATTCCTATTTGCAGTCCTCGCCTCATTTGTGCCTGCAACACAGCTTGGTGTTACCTATTCCTGACCACATCTGGGTGCTGGAAAGGGGGCCACGGTGAGAGTCTCTGTGAACACTTTCTCTTCCTGGCTACATCATTCACCTTTCTCCATTTGCTCTCATCTTCATGTACTGTGCTTCAAGGTTACAAATTCTCTCTTTCATCAAAGATTGGCTTTGTCTTTTAGTTTCTTGTTCTCCTTGTTGTTTTGGAGTAATTTTGTGAGAAGAGTCGGAAATAAGGTTTTTACTTGCCATCTTGAAGTCAACACTCCTGTGCACTCTTCAACCCACTGAAATCTGGTTTCTACCCAACATTATACATCTTTCTCTCTTCCCAAAACACTAAGCTCCTTTTGGTTGCTTAAAATTCAGAGCACAGACTCAGTCCTCACCCTTCTTGACTTCCTGGCAATATATCATTACCACTCCTTTCTTGGAATTCCTCTTCTCTTGCTTCTAGGACACCATTCTCCCCTGGTTTCCATTTCTGACTGCTTCTCCTGTTCGTTTCGTCCTGATGGCTTTCTCTGCCACCACTCAACCTTCATACATTATTATCCAGGATCTCAGCATATTACCTGGGACCTCATCTTCCTTTCTCATTCTATAGGCTTTCCCTGACTAGTTTCATTCACTCTCATGGCTTTACCAACATTCTATGTGCTGATGACTACCCAATCTATCTTGACAACTTTGCCTCTTCCTGCAAATTCCATATTCTAATATCCAACTGCTTTCTAGACATCACTCCTTGGATGTCTCAAAGGCACTTCAAAATCAACACATACAGAACCCAACATATCTCCCCCCCCCCCATATCACACCCTGTTCCTCTCATCGTGGTTTATTCCCATTTTAGTGACAGAATCTAGGATCTACACATTAAATAAAGCTAGAAACAAAACAAAAAAAATTAAAAATAAATTTAAAATATATAAATAAATATATTTCTCCTTTTCTCTCACTCCACATATTATTTGTTACCAAGTTATATTTATTCTAATCCTTTATAGCTTTCAGATTAACTCCTCTTTTTTCACCTACATTATTACTATCTTAATTCAGGCCCCAATCATTTCTTACTTGGACCATAGCATTAGTCTCCCTACTCCAACCTTGTACTCTGCCAATCCAGTTGCTACACTGGCACAACACTAATCTTCCCAAACTGAAATTCTCATCCCAGCTGTCCCTTATTAATGGTCCTTCAGGGGCCCCCAATGCCAATGATTCTTAACTCTTTTCCATGGAAAACAGAGCTCTTTGTGACCTTACTTGTCGCCAGCTTCACACTCTATACCAGCTCCTTAGGAACTATTTCTATTTCCCCAAAAGAAACAGATCTCGATCTCTCTCTCTCTGTCTGTCTCTCTCTCTTTCTCCCTCTCCCTCCCTGTCCCTCTCCCTGATCCTTTAGGACATCCCACTCCCTCTGCTTGGAAGGTTTTTCCCTATTTATTCAGCAGTCCTTAAATACCCAGCCCAGCAACCGCTTCTTCCAGGAAGCCTTCTCTGAACTTCCTACTTTGAGATAAGTGACTCTCTAATATTCTCTTAGAGCACCCTCTGTCACCCTACATTGTAACCATCTGTCCACTTCCATAAGACTGTAAAATCCCTAAGATCAGAGACCTTTGCTATTCACCTCCATGTTTTCAGAACACCTAGAACCTTATCCCACACCCAGGTTGTTAAGTAATAATAGCTAACATGCCCAGCCAGTGTGGCTCAGTGGTTGAGCATTGACCTATGATCCAGGAGATCTCGGTTCGATTCCTAGTCGGGGCACATGCCCGGGTTGTGGGTTCATGCAGGGGCCATGCAGGAAGCAGCCGATCAATGACTCTCTCATCATTGATGCTTCTCTCTCTCTCTCCGTCTCCCTGCCTCTCTCTGAAATCAATAAAAACATATTTTTTTTAAAAAGTAGTAATTGTTAGCAGATAGTTAACACTCTGTGCCAAGTACTGTTTTGAACACTATAAAAAGATGAATCTTCACAATAACATTATAAAGTTATGATCACACTCTGCAGTTGAGGAACCTGAGCCACAGTGAAGCTGATTAACTCACTCTGCCAAAGGCAAGGAGCTAGTAAGTGCTAACAACGGAATTTACACTTACAAAGGCTGAATGGCTCCAGGTTACACTCTCTTAGCCACTGCATCACACTGTTTATGTTTGCTGAAAGTTTTAAGTGTTAGCTCAAGCAAAATTAAACTGTGCCGTCCATTAATAACCCAGGTCCTCTTGTATCATATGATATTAAAAACTTTTCATTTCTGTGCCCATGGTGAATTGATAACATTCAAAAGAGTATCAAGAAAGGTACTTCTGGGGATATAAAATACAATCTAACTTGGCAATTTGCCTCAATAGCTAAACTTTATGAATTTCCTTTTCTCCATTCCTCCACACTCTGATTTCTACACTTACAACTTTCTCTTCCTCCGTGATGGCTAAGCAATTACTATTCAAAAAAAAAAGTAGAGAGTCATTATTAAAAATTTATTGAAATTCCACAACTCCCTAGAGCTAAGGTTTAGAACACAAAGCACAGTCTCTTCCTTGTAAGGTGACACAGTTCTTCTCATTATTAAAATCAGAACAAGAGTCAGAACTGCAATGAAGAAATGACTTTGGACGATTTTAGTACTTTTCTGAAAAAGCAGTGATGTTTTGTTTTTCAACTTATCTGGCTCCACATAGCATAAAAGGTATTTTAAACTGTTTTTTATTGATTTCAGAGAGAGGAAGGGAGAGGGAGAAATAGAAACATAAATATGAGAGAGTCATTGATGGGCTGCCTCCTGCACGCCCCCTCCTGGGGCTCGAGCCTGCAGCACAGGCATGTGCCCTGACCGGGAATCGAACCCCGATCTCCTGGATCAGAGGCCAATGCTCAACCATCTAAGCCACACCAGCTGGACTAAAAGGTATTTTAAAATATCAACTAATGTAATGCTTCTACAGTTCCTAGCAATATAAAATACTCTCTTCCTCAAAGTTATATATACCTAGGGAAGTAAAATTGAAAAAACAGTGAAAATAACTAAGAATATAAAGCATACACTCAGTAATTGCCCAAAGAATCAGATGATGCCTGACATCCAGCTGACTCATCTTCCCACTTCACCTCCCACTTTTAGACCAACAGTTTATTTTTACATTTTAAAAGGAACCATTCGGGTGTTTAGGGGTAGACCATAGAATCCTAACATTCTCCAACCATACTCAGACTTTTATGCCTGAAAATACACAATAACACGACTCAAAAGCAGACCAATAATCAGACCGATTTAATGCAAGCTGTTTTTCTTTATTGGTGAAAATAATAAATTTCTAAAAATGAAGCCTAACTCTAGTTCGCACTTTATTAAATGGAAGGCTAATCTTCTGTTTCACAGAGATAAAAACAACAACAACGAAAGAAAGTGAAAATGTGCCAAGAATCTGGGCTAATGACTTCCTGTCACCTCTTCCTTGTAACTCCAAAGAGCTGAATAAGCACATGGAACCCCAGTTTAAAGTACATGTTCAGGTTGAATGTATAATTTTTGCTGTTCTGAACTCTTGGGGAAAGGTTTTTGCTGAATAATGTTTAACTGTCTTAAAATGCAGGAGGAGAAATGGCTGAAAGTTGATCAGTCACAACTGATTGTAATCACAGTTCAAGGGAAATGGTTACTCTGACAGCTAAGAGAAAGGAGCTCATTTTCAACACTTATGCTGGCTATTTAAAAATAATCCTTTTTCTGCAGCTGCAAGTTATAAAAATTAATAGCATGAAAGTACACATCCTGTAAAGATCCCATTGCTCCTTAAAGACCCATGCCGAGCTATCGGATTTTAGTGAAGGGACATGGAGGAGTGTTTTTTCCATTTGGCGAAGCAGCTAAAAAATTATAATTCGTCCTCAATTATTGATGCCCATTTCTAAAAGGGCAAATATATAAATAAAATTCACAGATAATTTCAAAGCACTCTAACTAATGATAGTCTCAAAATTTCTTTTTTTCTTTTCTTCAAATTTTCTTAAATAAGCTTTACACAGAGGTGGAAACGTGTACATCATCATCTCACCTCCCTATTTAGCAGCAGCAAAGCAGAAGTATGAGCAGCGAAACGAAGGCAAACAATCTGCCCCCGGAAAAACATCTCCTGTATCGAGAGTCACATAATGGTATGTGATGTCAATATTAATATTAGCTCAAATCGATTAGGCAACTATTCAATAGCTTGCATTTCAGCCGTCATCAAAATTTCATGAGCTCTGTGAGAAGATATAAGTGTAACGTGCTGGGAAGAAAGTACTGCTGGAATATAAGAATTCTTACTATGAAAAGAGTGTAAGACTAGGTATCAATTGAGTTTCAGCAAGACAATGTCAAGCAATGTGATGGCATGTTGCCTTTGGGGTCAGTTTTGTTCCAGTAATAATTCTATTTTCATATCGATACATCTACGAAAAACAAAAAATCAGCTTTTAGATATTAAAATGGAAGAACATGCCTACATAATTCCTTCTCTGTTTTACATTATGTTTAAATTTTAAATAAGTACATTTTCACGCCATTCACCAATATGCTATTACAAAATGTTCTAAGTAAAAAGCTGACAAGCAAATAGTCCTGTGTTAAAAATTTTTTTAAAAGAAGAAATAAAAGTATCAAAAGATAGCCATGAGGATATTGCCCCCTTCCTTCTGCCTTTCGAAACACCTTCTAAAGGTTAATATATGAAATCTGGAAATATTAACAAAAAATTAGACTCAATCTACGAAAAACAAAAGCCAGAAGAAGGACTTGATGAAGCAAAGTGTTGATGTAAATTCAAACAAAGATGTGTTTCTTTTTTTTCAATGTCTTAAACCTTTTGTTATGAACAAATTCAAGCTTTTACAACAATAGAAAAGTATAAAGAACTACCATTCATATATTGCCCAGCTTCAAAAATTACCAAATCCTAGTCAGTGTTGTTTAGACTATATTCCCACCCACATTTCCTGCTCCATCTCACTGGATTATTTTGAAGCAAATCCCAGGGACCTTATTATTTCATTACTAAATATTTCAGTATCTACCTCTATAAGATAAGAACTACTTTGAACAAACTCACAATACCATTACCAATCTAAAACATTAATATAAACTCTTAATATCATAAATATCCAGTCAGTCCCCAATTTCCTCAAGAATTCTTTTTTTACTTTTGGTTTGTTCATCCAAATGAGACCTATACATTACATTTGGTCAGTAGGTCTCTTAAACCTCTTTTGATCTATAGATTACTCCTCTTACAATTTATTTGAAGAAATTACAATGTTTGTTCCAAAGTTTCCACAGTCCAGATTTTGCTCACTATATCTTCAGCATCTCATTTAACATGCTCCTCTGTCCTCTGTATTTTGTGTAAATCTGTAATTAGAAGTGGCAGTTTGATCTGATGTAGGTTCTATGTTTTTGACAAGAATACTTCCTAAGTGTCATTATGTGTTTTCATCGGAGGCACATGTGTGGTTGTCTCTCTCACGGGAGTTAGCAGTTACTGATGATCACCGTGAGGTTCATTATTTCATTAGGGTTTGCCAAATGGTGACATTTTGATTTCATCATTACTTCTTTCTCAGCAACTATTTGGTGGTGAAGTAGATTAATTCTTACAGCAAAGACAGGATAATGCTTAACTCTTTTCCTTTACCATTGTTCAAAAAAGTAAGTTGGTTCATTTAGCATTCTCCAAAGGTGACCAATAAGATGCTTTTTAAAAATACCATAATCACGGATTTTAAATATACCGATGGGTTTCTATCCACTGCAATCATTATTCTTATTGACCGGGCACTAGGAGCTTCTCCAGGTTTACTCCTGGTCCTTCTGACAAGGCCACAGTAATCTTTGATGCTCCCTTGCTCTCCGGTTTGAAAAGGTGTTCCAGGCTCATTTTACATTTCTTGTTCCAGATCTGGCATCAGCGATTTTCCAAGGAGTCTGAGATGGCTGCGGTTGGTGCGGGGACCCGGTCCCCCCCACCCAGCTGGTGTGCTCCCAGCTGCTGCGACTGCTAATGGCTCCCAGCTGCCCCTTCTTCAGTGAACTCCCCTGGGCCAAACCAGCGTCCTCACCCCCACCTCCGCGGCCCAGGGCCAGTGACTAATGGCGGTGGGGGGCAAAAGGCTCGCTTCAAGGGGAGGCTAACTCTATAGTGCAATTCGTGCACCAGAGCCCAGTGTAGGACCAGGCTAAAGCCAGTTTCCAGCCAAGCCTGCATCCTTGCTTACTAGCTTTTGCCCCCTACTGTGTTCTGCTTCCTTTATTTTCCTCTTGGCAGCTCTCATCAGTAAATCGCTTTCGCAAGAATGCCCCCTCTCAAGGATCCACTTAAGAAACCCAACCAAAGACACAGCCTTGGTTTGTTTCAGTAAGAAATTATATTAGGATATCATAATATGCATTACTAGTGGATTGGCCATTGTTTCCAGACCTGCTTAGTAGACAGAGCCAGGAAATACTTTTTTATGAAAAAATCCATTACCAGTTCAAACTGATAGTGCCAATTCAATTTTAGGATTATGGGGATTTACTTAATTTCTCTGATTTCATACCAACATCTCCTCTCTGCCATTAAAAATCCTGGCTCCTAACAACATCAACATATCTGTTTGCTAAATAAAATTTCTGAAGTTTTTTGACACAAGAATACAAATGGAACATGAAACAATACAGTCTTTTAAATTAATATGCAAGTTTTATATCAGTATTGTTTATTCCAGAATGTTTTAACTCATGGAAATACAACATACATATATCATAGCCCTTAAAACCTCAACCGAGTTTACATTTCTAGTAGTTTCTCTTTTTTAAGAATAATGATACCACTGTCATATTCATATGAGACGACGTCTTGCCATCTGATATTCATTCTCTCCACAGTCACGCCGACACTCTGTGTATAAGAGCAGGTCGTCCAATCAGTAACTAAGTTCTTTTCTTGGCATTTGCTACTCGCAATTACCACTTGTTTACGTTGTGCTTCTCATATTTCATGATAGATTTATTTGAAATAAGCTAAAAGTATGTTCTTATCACTTGGGCCCGTATTCTATGAACCTTTATTGCTGTTCTTTTGCTTCCTTGCCTGCAATGGCTGTTTAAATTCAACTTCTTTTTAATTTTGGTAAAATATACAAAACACAAAATTTATCATCTTAACTTTTTTTAAGTGTCCAATTCAGTAGTATGGGGTACATTCACATCGTTGTGCAAACTCCAGAACTCTTTTCATCTTGCGAAACTAAAATCCTACGCTCATTGAATAGTTCCCCATTCCCTCCTCCCCCCAGCCCCTGGTAACTGCCACACTAGTACTGTTCCTATGACTTTGCTACTCTAGGCACCTCAGGAAGTAAAATCATACAGTATTTGTCCTGTTTTTGTGACTGGCTTATTTCATTTAGTCTAATGTCTTCAAGGTCCATCCATATTGTAGCACATGTCAGAATTTTCTTCCTTTTTAAGGCTGAATAATATTCCATCATATGTATATATCAAATTCTGTTTATTCATTCACCTGTCGATGGACATTTGGGTTTCTTCTACCTTTTGGCTAGTGTGAATAATGCTACCATAAAAATAAGTATACAAATATCTCTCCAAGACCCTGCTTTCAGTTCTTTCTGGTATGTATCCAGAAATGGGATTGCTGGATCTTGTGGTAAATCTATGTCTAATTTCTTTAGGAGCTGCCATACTGTCTTCCATAGTAACTGCATGATTTTACATTCCCAATAACAGTACACAAGAATATTTACACCTAATTTTAACACCAGATCAAATCAGGTATCTGATCTGCATCCATCTTAGTGATGCAGTCGGTACACAGCGGGGAGTGAATGGTGATAAGTCAGTGATACAGTGATATTCCCCACCATCAGAGTTGATAAGCCACTTTCTGTTTGATAACTGAGCAGGATGTGTAGGCGCTGCAGCATGGACTTGGAGTGTTAGACTAAAGTGGACTTGCCAATACATCGGTACTCTGAGTGGCTAGTACAGAGAATGCAGGCTGTGAGCAGGCTCTCAAAGATATATAGCTACTCCTTGGGAATAAGTCAGGTTGAAAGAAATGAATAATTCCTCCAGTCTCCTGGAATCTACATTCCTGTCTGTCCCTGAAATTTCTCACCCAATTCCCCCAGTGTTATCTGAGTTAAAGCTCTGCCAAACAGGTTGCAAGGGTGATGGATATCTACTTCCATCTAGACTCATGACCTTGGATCTGTCCCTTACTCTCTGAGCCCAGTTTTGTCAGACTGGGTTAATAATATATGCTCTACCCGATGCGCAAGTGGGTTGTAAAGATTAAATGAGATAATGAATATGAGCACGCTTTTTAAAATATGAAGCACTACTTAACTACAAAGTGCTACTGCAGAGCAGTAATTTTCCTGAAACACTACTGTCGTTTCCGGAACTGAGCTCTCCTGTCCCGTGACACAAACTGAATACTGTGCGGATATGTTCAGTTTCATAGTTTGATTTTCTTGAACCACACTCATCCTCTCACAACAACAGCAGCAGAGGCATTATTGAGAAGTCAGGCAAATCCTTGCCATTGAGGAGCACAACAAAGGTGACGTTTGGAAAAACTGAGAATTAGATACAGGATGAAAGGCCCAGAGAAATGGAACCATGAGCCTAGAAACGAAAGAGCTTTTTTATTCTCAAGTACAACTAAATTGCTACTAATAGAGCTATCTAACAATGGGAGACCTTATTGCTAAAGGTACTCAAGCCACGAAGAATCTAGCATTAGAAGAACGTTGAATCAGATAAGCTGTAAGATTCCCTCAGACTTTAACATTTTGATTTCATAAGGACTGATGGTAGCACAGTAGCAGAGGGGCTAAACTTTAGCCTCTCTGCAGATAATAAACACAACAGGAAATGGTCTTAAATCGAAACCCATGGGATTTAGGGCAAAGATCAAGGAGTCATCTGAGGCAAAGACAGCTGTTAAAAGTCAACCAGAATTCCAAAGGAAACTATGTCTGTGTCCTTTAAAATAAAAGAATGTATACCACCCTCCTGGAGCAATTTAAAGACTGTCCTGGTGCGAAGTACAGTAATAAACCAGACCACCTCTGAAGGGGCTTTCTTTTCAGTTCTTCCATCCTTTGTTGTCCGTGAATTACAAGTGTCTATCTAAAAGTTTTATTTAAGTTTCCTCTGCTTGGAGTTTAAAGAAATTAAGGGGCACTCTGAGTACAAGAAAGACAAAAAGAATGACAAGCAGTCAAAACGCTGACCTTGAAGAGGATCAGGAGCTAGAAAGATGTGCTCACATTTCTCCAAGCAGAGCCCATGAATCCTTTCACCAAGTTAATCCTGGTTTCAGAAGCTAAACTCTGTATTAGCCCTGTTCATTTAATATTGTCCACCTACCTTGTATGCTCCTGTGTAGCCATTGAGAGCAAATTTATAATAAATGAAATCTTTCGTAAGATTCCGTAAGGGGGGGCATAGTAATGTGTGTGGCAAAGACTCAGTGTGTTGAATGAACATAGTTCAATAAAATCCTTTGAGGCAGTTAGCAAAAGAAAATCTACTTTATTGATTCAGTTCGTGCTCTAGAATTCCAAAGAGGAAATGGAAATGAACATTTCCTTTAGGAGCTTTGTACCTGCTGATTAATTAAGTCAAAGTAAGGTATGAGCTGTACAGTCAAGCCTTCCACAGAAAGGGAAGTGTCCTGAGGTTTTTCAAATAAAGCTGCCTGGTCCTACATGTCTGAAAAGGAAAGGGAAAGGGAAGGCTGTTTAATAATCTAAGCAGGAAAGGACCAGAGAAACATCCTACTCACTTTCAACAAGATCAAGGATGTGTAGTCAAACCGAACACATCCAAGTTGGAAACTTGATTTTTAGCCCACACTGCAGCAGGCTTCCAACTACAAAAATGATCTGAGATCCTGTTAATATTAATTAAAAAAACAACAACTATGCAATGTTCCAAAATATCTTGCAGCCTAAGCTGCCATCAGAAAAGCAGGAAATGTCCCCAAAACTCAAAAGTAAAATCCAAAAAGAGACGGGAAAGAAGGGTGAGTCAAGAAAGTGTTTCAGGAGTAGAAAGAACAGGAAGGGGAAGGAGTAATCAAGATATCAGAAAATCAGTTGCCTTTTCTTGGCCTAAGGTGAATATCCTTAAATGAAAGTCAAGAGGCCTGGACCCATCTCTGCTGAAGGCAACTGTATTGCTGAGGAAAGAGCTGGAAGTTATAAAGGAACCTCAGTCGTCTTTCCAATCCTTCAACACTGAAGACTCCAAAGCTCAGTTCTCAACTCTCTTCTCCATCAGTATCCACCTCCTGGTCAGCCCATTCAGTGCCACGCATTGGGTTAGATCAGCATACAGCTGACTCCAATCCAGACACTAGGATATCCAAAAGATATGTCAAACCGAACACATCCAAGTTGGAAACTTGATTTTTAGCCCTCAAACCTGGTTCTTCCTCAGCGTTCACTGCTTCAGCGCGCAGGGCCGTCAATCATCTGTGCTAAGCCTGCCTGTCCTCGAACTCCTGAGTCAAAATTCTCAGGCTCAGTCATTCACTTACTTGTGGTGGGAGCCCCAGAGTGAGAAGAGAGAAGCTCATGGGCCAAGGTTTTTCCAGCAGCTTGGGCTATGATGTGGGAGTGCTAGCAGCTTTCAATGAGATATTCTCACCTCCGTGACAAAGTCTGAGATTCTAAGTCATGAGAAAATGTACACGATGTTGTTGCAGTGTACAAAGAAACTGGAATCAGTAAAATGTAGCAGGAATAGACAGTGCACAAGATTATTTTCAAGTACTCTAAAATTTTTATTTCCTCTTATCCACCCCCAATACAAAACACATCAATTCCTCTTGGGCCTGAGAGCTGGTATACATTAACAGGTTCGCCTGAGTGGGCAATAGCGCGGAAGGACTCTTGCCGCTTCCTAAGTGCTCTGCCACAAAAATAAAGGATCGATAAAATGCATGGCAAAAGGGCTTGGGGTTTAGCTGTGGTTTTCAATACCACTTAAAAATAGGTTTTGAAGGATGGAATACTTGAAAGACACAAAGATCTCATCTATATCTACCATCTAGGCAGGTAGGAAAACAGACTCAAAGCGATTAAAATACTTTAGGAGGGTTGATTAGGATAAACATCTAGCACCAGAGGTGATGGTTTTAATTTCTCCATTCCCCCACTGCTCCAGGCAGAGTGCTTGGTCTAAATCTTAGTTCCATCAACTACACCAGCTGTGTGACCTTGACAAGTGTCTTCCTCTGAAAAGTGAGCACCTACCCCAGAGAATTGCTGGGAAGATTAAATGAAGGGGAAAAAACAAGGACGTGCACAGAGAGCAATGTCCGTGTGTTGCCAACGGAGTAAGCAATGCAATACACGGAGGGCTCTTAATACGACAATGATGATGTTCAAAAACACTAGGATTCAGATGCACAAAAATAATTATTTGTAATGTGAAAATACTAAAGAACTAACAGAGATCTAGATTTAATTATCTCTTCTGCTTCAAGGTGGTAAAAATTCCTAAGCATTCCAGTGTCTTAATGTATAGCATAAAACCCAAGACAAATGTATTTCCAAAGAGAAAATCAGGATAAATTTTTAGCTGAACCATCCTTAGAAACATTCCAAAGGAGAGAAATAAAAAGCATTCATATTATTAAGTTTATATTAGTGATCTCCATTACAAATTCTTACAGGGACATTTGAATATAAATTATGAATTCGGAACAGGTAAATTGGTTAGAGCCGCAAAGATGCTGAAGTGTAATGCCTTCCACGTGGCACATGGCCCATTTCACAAAGAGGACAGTCCTTCTGAAAGTGGCTAAAACTGCACTGTCACATTCTCTGATTCATCTCCTTCACAGCTATATCCTGTTCCAGACTTTCTCACTCACGGACCTGTTTCTCACTCAGATTGCAACTGGAAATGCCTGGAGTTCTTCATATAAAGTCATTCAAATAATCCTGAGTCACCATGGCTGGTTTATTTTCCCTCCAAGCCACAGTCAGAATTGCCTTTGTGGCAATGTGTGATAACACTGATTTTTCTCCAAATGTGTACGTTAGAAAAGGCTCAGGCTTTGGGCACATGTTGAATGGGATGGCTCTAGAAAGCATTGCTGACTACACCTAACCAACCTCAGAAGAGTCCACAAGGCCTCAGCTCAAATCCATACAAAAACAAGGAAATATCAGCACAGGCCATAAGGTTCCAGAAGGCTGAGCATGTGAGACAAGGAGCCAACAGCCTCCTCACCACCAGCTCTGGCAATATCCAGTCTCCGGGATGACCCCTGGGAGATGCAGGGAGTTGGAGGACGTGAGCTTTACCTGAACCAGAGAACACTCCCCAGGATGCTTCTACTGCCCCAAGCAACAGAGTAGCCTCCACTATTATTTCCTGCCCTCTAATTTCTCCCCTTCCGATCGATCCTTCTGAAGAAGAAAGGATGAAGGCCATCCTGACATTCCCCATCAGCAGTGACCACCAGATGCCCGCAGAGACAGTCTTGGCTAGGCCCAAGTTCAGGCCCTGAATCGCCTCATACCTACACTCTGCAGTAGCTACTTACCAGGCTCCTGTCCTGCTCCCCTCTGACTAACCCTGCTCATGTTGAATCTTCCTAAAACCACATGTTCCTTACCTCTCCCAGCATCTCCGGGAAGCACAGGAAATAAAGTTTAAATGCAGTGGTTGTCTGGAATGTATTCTGGCCCCAGTCTCTTTTTCCAGCTCTGTCCTGTGCTTCTCTTATATAAATCCCACATCCAGCCGAACACTTTTCAGTATTTTTGCTTACTCCACTCCCCACACCTAACATCAGCTGCCTATCCAGTTCCTACCCAGATTTTAAAGCTCAACTCAATCTCATCCCTTCCCAGAAGTAGTTATTCCCTGACCATCCTATGGGGTGAGGGAGTATAAAAAAAACCCTCTCTATTCTCTGAATTTCTATAATGCATTAGTATATGCCATGGATAAATATCATTCATTCATTTACTCAATAAAATGCATCCAGATGATATATTCTAGACCAGACGATATGGCCCCCAAAGATGTCCAGGTCTAGGGGAGGGAAGGATAGGAAGGAATTACCATTTATTGAGTTTATTCTAAGCAGATTACTCACTGTGCCATCTGTTTCCACATGTCAGCTCAGTTCATCCTCACACCTCGATGAGGTAGCTATTGTTATTATCGCTTTACAATAAGAAAGCTGAGTCTCAAAGAGGAACCATTTGGCAAAGATTATCACATATGATTTTTATTCTCCACAGTCCCTGTCCCATCTCAGAGTCTCTGCCCACCTCTGCCTCGCTCTGTCCCTGGGATGCTGACCTCTATAACCTGTGTCCCCCAGGCTCCTCTGCCCTCTGGCCTCCAGTCAGGTTGGGTGACTGGAAAGCACCAGCAGTACATTCACTGCCCCTGCTCCCTTCCTGCCTCACCAGGTTCTGGCAGTGGCTGCACTTCTCCGCCACAACTCCTGGGAAAGGGTTCGTCCATGGCTCCTGCTCTTCTTACCAGGATCTAGTAAGACCATTGTCTTCAGGTTAGGAGTGGTAGGTAGGTTCCACCTGAAGGTTGGTGAAGCACCTTAGCCCTGCCCACACTTCTGTAAGCAGTTCTTTTAATAAACTCCCTCTGTGTGCCAACTATTTCCTGCCAGATACACCGAGCAGGATTTAAACCCACATCTGTCTTACTATGCAGCCTGCCTTTTTCACCTGAATAACTGCTGTGCTGGAGATCTGTACAAAGTGCCAAGGGTCAAAACAAAGGGCACTTCGCTCTGATGGTGAGGATCAGAAAAGACTTTTCTGAACAGTCGCTTGACCATGAGCCAGTCTTAAGAGGTGAATTGAAATTCACCAGGAAAACAGTGAGGATTGGCATTCAAGGACAAAGCAGACAGCAAGTTCAAAGTCACAGAGGCATAAGGAATGCATCACATTACCCAAGGCAATTAGGTACCGTGCTCATGAGAGAATAATGGTGGCTGAGGTTTCTAAACACTGAAGATAATCACTTCTCCATTCTGATCCACATGGAAATATTAGAAGCAAAGAATTAGCTAGATTCTCAACAACTGAACCAGTGTGCCTACTCCCTACCTTCAGCAGATCCCCATCACAGAAGATAAACCCAACTATTTAGCATAATATACAAACCCTTAATGACAGGCCCTGCCTGACCCATCCAGTCTCATCTACCAGCACCACCTGGAGCTGGGCCCTGGGTACACCATTCCCTCTCATGCCTCTGTGCTTTTGTACCTGTCTTCAGGACTCATCTCAGGCGTCTGCTTCTCAGTAAATATTTCTGGCCCTCTAAGATGCTTCCATAGTGCTTTGTGCATAACTCTATAATAGTATTTTCATAACACAGACATGCATTATGTTTACTTGTTTTCATGTCTGTCCATTTACTCAGCTGTGAGTTCCTAGAGCAGACTGTAGAGGTAAGTGCTCGGGCTCTGGAAGCAGGCTGCCTAGATCCAAACCCTAGACTTTGCTCCCAAACAATTAAATAAACTTAGGCAAGTTACTTACCTTCTCTGGGTCTCAGTTTCATCATCAATAAAATGGGAATCACAACATTGACCTCATAGGGTTAAGTGAGTCACATAGAATAACTGCTGTTACACAGTCAGCCCTCAATAACTACTAGTTATTAATATATGTACATCCCTTATTTCCTGTATAAAAAGGTTTGTTTGTTAAAGGAATAAATTCTCCTACTATTTCATATTGCTCCACATAGGTACCAAGTTCTACACAGCCTTTGTTTTATTGAATTATGAAAATAAGACTCATCTCTAATTACATATGTACTTATTTTACAATTGGCTAAAGTTAAACAGGACCTTTTCTTGCCATTGTCGTTGGCCTGGTCACTGAGTCAGACATTCTCCTGGCTTTCCAGCAGCCTCCACATGTGCCTGTCGCACGTTTACCTCACAGAAGGGAAGCTCTGTTTTAATGATTTACAAAGATTTATTATCAAGTCAAATCTTGATGGCTCCACTAGGCTGGCATAAGGAACAAAAAAAGGCTCCCTACAGTACAGGAGCAAACCACAGGCAACATTTTCTGAATGCTAAAGCGATGCAAGATTATTACAGTCATAAAATTGTTTTTTAAAAGCTTTAAAGGGGCGTTTTCTAAGCCTAAATCCTTAACTGGCACAGCGTTGGTAAAAGGTCCACGTGTAAAAACCCCAACCAAGGAAAAGAATCAGAGCACATATGGCAATGTGCTCAGGAGGTGAGCGAGAGACAGAGACCAGCTTCCAGCTGAGCCCTGAATTTCCAGTGAAGGCAGTGCTGTGGCCACAGAGACACAGGGTACTGGTTAAAAAAGGACAGCACTTGAGCCTTGGAACAATAAAAAGGCCACACTGAGAAGCCCAACTCCTTAGAGTCACTCAGGCTGGCTGCAGAGGGCGGGGCAGGACTTCATAGCCCAAAAGTCCCCTGGAGGGGGTCAGCTACCCCCCGGCCCACCTTTCCATCCTGACACTGGCTGTGCACCAGCTCTGATCTCTCATTACCTAGCCCCAGCCTAAACCCTGGCTCCAATGGGGCTCAAACGTCAAGGGTTTTTAAATCGATGTCTGCCAGTGACTGACTCTGGCCTCTCTGACAGCTCTGTGCCAGCTCCATGACAGCTCTGTGAAACCCGCACAACCACATTCCTTGCAGGAACGCAAGAGAGCACACCGTCACTTGTTGGGGGTAACAAGAGGAAAACCTGATTATTTAACGTTAATCTGATGATTTTTTAAAGCTAAGAGAATGGCCACGCCATATGACAGTGTGTTTAATATTCTTATAAAAGCCAGCTCTGTACTTACAGGCCTTCTGGTCGCGGCGCCTTGGACCGAGTGGTAAAACTCCGGCTGGACGCGGCTGTTCCTCTTGAGCCTCCGCCTCCTCAGCGAGCCCTCCTGCTCGCTCTGCTGCTGAGCCTCGGCCACGGGCTTGGCCTCCTCCAGGCGGGCGGCCGCCGCCACCGCCGCTCGCCTTCGAATGTGCCGGGGGCTGGCCCTGAATCCCTGCGGCAGAAACACAACCCAACACGTCCTGATTCGCACCGGGGCTCGTTACCCAAAGAGCGTCCAAAGTCACCCCGCTCCATGAGGTCGCCTGCGTTCCCAAGGGGAGCACGCGGGCGGCTCAAGGTGCCAGCGAGATGGCCCCTCAGTGCTCCCTAAAGCACCTCCGTGCTTCAGGGCCCAGAGTCACTCCGCACTAAGAAGTGCTTCAACCCCATAAAGCTGGTCCAAGAAGAGGGGCAGCTGAGCACATTGCTTTACTGTGCGTACAGAAATCAGACTACATGTGAAGAAAGGTGTTTCCGCTTAGGCATGAAGCGGGCACAGGGGGTTGGACTGAGTCTGATTCCCGGGTACAGAGCCACTCTGCATTCTGGAGAGCAGACTTCTTCAAGGGGGAGGCGCGAACGCAAAGCATCATCATAAAATACTATAAAATGAAGCTCTAAAACTAAAGGGAGGCAAATCGGTAAAGTGAATGGGTTTTTGGGTCAGATGAGCCTACGTCCAAATGCTGATCTGTTAATTACAGTTACATACTTACTAAACATGTATGAGTCTAACTTTTCTCATCTAAGAAATGGATAGCAGTCTACTCACAGGGTTTTTAAGTTTTAGGTAAGGTGCTTTATGTAATATTCTAAGCACAGTATCTGGCAAATATTAGGTGCTCAATAAAACGTTAATTTTCCTTCCCTTCTAGAGTAAAGTGGGTATAAGGACAACTTGTTAGCCATGGAAACAAGTTCAACGGAGCTGTAAAATGCATTTGGGAATGTGCCAAAAGATTTTGGAAAATATCAAAGAATTACATAAAGTAGTCTCTGTCCTATGTAGCTACAGTTTACTCAAAAGCAGAAAAAGAAGTCTCACACAGAGTTCACGAACACACCAGAATGTGTACTCAAGGGTTAAAGTGGGCAGGTGAGGACTCTCAGGGCTAGCAGATCTTGGAGAAGGAATCCATACATGAAGCTGAGAATAGTCTATGTTTGGTTCAGTTGAGTGGGAGGCATTTGAAGAATGAATAGAATTTATATCCCAGGCCAGGAAAACAACATAATGAATAAGTAAAATGATGGGTGGATGGACAGGATATTTATGTAGCAATAAGAAACATTATTTGATGATGTGCCAGGATGCTAGTACAAGCTACCACACATGAAGTAAGGTGGGAAAGTAGAGGGGATGACGCATTAATGCTCCAAGGAGGGCTTCTCTGAGGCGGTGGGTCTTCTGAATGTTAGAAGACATATAAAAACTTAAAGATTGCAGTAAAGGCATAAAAAATGGAGAGTAAGAATTTCAGGGGGACAAGCAGTGTGACAAAAGGCCTGAGCACGATTCTGTGGGATACTGGTTCTGATGGGTACAAGGGATTCTCACTGAGGAACATGGGAGAAGGGCTGGAGTCTGATTATGGAGACCCTGACTACCAGGCCGAAGGACATGAAGGAGACTAAAGTAGAGGCTGGCCCACAGTCAAAGGCAGCACTGAGGTCAACAAAAATAAATAAAAGGGAAATGCAAATGGATCTGGCCATAGTTTGGGTGCTTCCTTCTCAGCCCCAAACACATATCCTGTTCCCACCCTTGCCCTGTGTGCAAGCTCAGCTGGATCCCCTTCAACCCAAAATAGTCCCAGAAGATCCCCACAGCTCTCACGAGCTACTCTAGCAGCTGCCAGTGAAGAAAACTGAGCAGAGATTAGGGCCAATTCCTAAACTGTTTTAGAACAGAGTTAGGACCAAATGCATAAGAACAAACAACTGCATGGGCTGCTTTGAAATATGTTGCTTCCTGTTCTCCCTCTCTCTCTCCCTCCCTCTCTCTCCCTCTTTTTCTCTCTCTCCCCTCTCTCCTTCCTTCTGAATTAGATTCACTAGGGGTAAGGCCAAGAATCTGATTTTTTGACAAGCTCCTCTTCAGCACGTTGAAGACAGAACCTCTAGGAGCCGAAGTTTATTCTAACCACTAGGTGGCACTAACGGTCCCAACTCTCGCACTTGCTAGTTCAGAAAGTGTGCGCTGGTGGAACAAAGTATTTGATAATATACTAGCTCCCGTCATAGTGGCGTGTGAGTTGAGTGTGAGTCTTTGGTACGAATGGACAGGAAATCAAATTTTGCTTAACTTGTATTATTACCAATAGTCCTCAGTGGTCTACAAATTTTAGAAACACTTAGGGAAAAAATAACATAAAACTCCCATGAACTGACCAAAAAATTACAACAAATTGGTACAGCCATTCTGGAGAGCAATAAACCCAGTAAATCCACATTCCTGTATCTACTCTAGAGAAATTCTTCCAAGTATTTCTAGGAAGGTAATCAAGCATTACTTATAATAAAAATCAGAAACAGTTTAAATCAGTCTTTCCTAAATTTCAGTCATTTTCATTCCATATTCACTTTTTTTTCAAGATCTGAGCACCACCGTGTAGGCCTTTGTGATTTCCCTCATATCCAAATACACCTGTACTATTTTTAAATACTTTTTATAAGCATTGTCGTATATAATACTCAGACTTCAGTCAGACTATCTGGCTTCAAATATTGCCTGTCACTTCTTTGTTGTGTGATCTTGGATAGTTACCTAACCATTTCCTCAGCTGGAAAATGGGGTTCAAACTTGTACTTATTTCATAGTGATGCTGAGAAAAATAAATGAACTAATCTATGTACTTAGAAGAGCATCTGGCACGTAATGCTATATGAGTGTTGTCTGTGATTATTATATACATATGACTTGTGTGAAATAAAAGATATTCTTAAAGATGAAAGTGTGTTGTTAATCAGATGTAAAAAAGGAAATGAATCGGCAGGTGTGCCTTGCTGACAGGCACATGTGAGGTTCCGCCGAGCTATCAACCACCCCTGACCATTAGGAGGAATTCTTTGCTTCAAAGAGTCCCAGGCACTTACTCTCCAGTGAGTCAAACTATCTGGGCTTGAATGCCACCTCTCTTATCACTAGGAACACTATCTTAGCCAAGTTACTTCTCTGTGTCTCAGTTTCTTCATCTGTCAAATGCATATAATAATACCTCTCTTGCAGAGTTATGATGGCCTTTAAATGAGATAACCCACATTAGGTACTCAGAACTGTATATACGTTACAATAGCAGTCAGTAAATTATCACCAGTATTACTATTTCACTGCTGTTAAAGTGGCAATTCACTTGCCAGCAGTCCAGAGCTATGACTGCAAACAGATAAACAACGTGAAGTCATCAGTGGGCAGTCACCTTTTTTATTTCTCTAAACCACTGTTTAGAATTACAGTTTGTTTTATTACACTTCCTTGTCCTAATTCTGTACTATAAAAAAAATAAGCCACAACTTATAACAGAAGGAAATTTTATTTTAAAACAGTAGGTGGTGCTATAAGCTCTGACAGGTGTTAACCAGATTTGATGGCTTGAGTATAAAAATCCATTTCTCTCTTATTTGTTTGATCTTGCCTGGATACCCTTTAACCAATAAATGACAGACACTTGGAAATCTCTCAGTAGTGGACTTCTGCCATTTTTTAGGCCACCCCATTTTTAGCAGCACCTTGTGAGTTATAATTTTCAAGATGTGCAGTCTTGATACATAGCTAAGTCAGGGTACTCCACAGCCCACTCTAGGTCTTGCCTCTTAATAACCCGGTACAGTTCATGAATAGGCACATGGCCAAGGCTGAACCAAAGTTTCTGTTTGGATATCAAATATTACATGGAGGGATAGAAAGACTCAAAAAAATTTAAAGGACTTCATTAGTTCTAGTGGCTGCGCCAAAGACCTTCTAAACCTGCCTAGTTTTGTCTATTCTAACTGGACAGTCGGTCTTGACTGTGAGCTCAATCATATATTTGCTTTTGGCTTAAGTCAAATTCTGTTGCCTACAAACATAAAACCTTGGAGCATACTGTTTTTGTTATGCTTTAAGATGGTTAGCTACTTTTTTCCTGAGGCTGATTACTCAAACTTAGCTAGGCTGTTTGGCTGTGTAGACTGGCATATAAAAGGGGGAGATATTAATAGCAATAATTTATTAAGCACCATTCAGGTGTTAAGCTTAGCAGACCTGCCTACTTCTGTCTGTTCTAACGCACTCAGAGCTAATCTTCTGTATATATTCACAGACCTGGGCACCAAGGAAGTGCTCAGGAATATATGTTAACTGACGAAAACAAGAAAAAGTCTATAAACAAAAATAAGTGAGACATAAATTGAAAAAGTTAATACTTTCATGAGATCAAACTACCATCCAGTTTACTGATGAAGCATCGGAATAGATGGAAACTTCAGGTATTGAATCATTGAGCACTTACATATGGTTGCTTTTGTGTTACTGTTATGCCAGAAAAACTTAGGGTTATAATAAGATACAAATTGATCATATACAAATATTGTGAAGCTTTAAAAGCTGATATTTATAAAGTACATAATAACTCTATAAAAACTATGATTCTCCACATCTAAGACTAGAAATAAGTTCTTAGACTAGAAATAGCAGAAGTTCTTGGATCTATGAGTAAAATTCAAGGCAGATATGGGGGAGGCAGTCAATGAACTTGGATGGCGAAAAATTATGTCTTCATTTTCACTAACCACTAATTTAGCATTATTACTCAGTTTTGAATGTAGGCCATAAACCTGGTATTATTAGCAGTGCCTATGATTTTGCCACCACAAGAAATCACAAATATTTAAATATTATAGCGGCTGCAGAAATTCTGAAACATACTCAGTGTTCCTTCAAAATCACAGTGGTTAGTAAATCTGCCACTAGACCTTGTTATTTAATACATTAATAAAGGAGTACATATATTGCTCGGTCAAAATGTTTTTAATAATTCATCACTACATTTCAATATAATTGGCTTTCTTTATAATCGTTTATTATTTTATACATTTTAAAACATTCTAAGAATGAGTCTGTGAGTTTCACCAGATTGTCAAAGGGGCTTATGGCATAAAATAGGTCCAGAATATGGAAAAATTTCAGCAATTTCCATAAAGAGTTTATGACAAAAGACTGCTAGTTGTTCACTAAAATCCATATTTGCCTTTTTTTTTCCTTGGACACAAGCTCGACTACATTTCCCAGCCTCTCTTGCAGGGCCATGTGACTGCGTTCTAGCCAATGGAACGTGGACATAAATAACTGTGCCATTTCTGGACCTAGCCCATACACACTCTCCACAGCCTCTTCTTCATGCTCCTTCCTCTCTTTTGGCTAGGATGACCTTGAAATTAACCTTGAAAGTCACATATTAAAGATGGCAGTGCCTTCAACAGTCTGAGTCCCTAAATAACTTCATGGAAGATGCCATTCTGCCAACCTGTTCACCTACCTGTACCTTTAAATGAGCAACAAATACATTTCCACTTTGTTAAACACTGAAGTGTATATTTGCTTCTGGAGTTTGCACTACTCTAATCAGTGGTTCTCAAACTTTATCAAGCATCAGAGCCACCAGCAAGACTGATGAAAACAAGATTGCTGAGGCCTGCCCTTGGAGCTTCCAACTGAGTGAGTCTGGGGAGGGGCTGAGAATTCGTATTTCTAAGGGGTCCTCACGTGCCGCTGAAGCTGCCGTCCCATGACTGCGTGTGAGAATCCCTGCTCTGGTACCACTTCCTGCCCTTTCCTTGTGGCTAGTGAGTAATCTGGGTCATAATAACACTGCTCCCCGTTGTGCTGTGTGCAGCAGGACCCGCAAGATTAAAGGCACTTTGTCCTTTGTGGTTTTAATAATCCTGCATTAAAAGAATGGCCATCGAAGACACTCTGTCAGCTGGATAAGAACATAATGTATCTAGAACAACCTTTCTGTTTTCAGAGAAAATGTGTTCCCTGACATAAGGAATAATGGGGCAAAATGTTACTTCTAAAGTCTTATTTTCTAATTATTAATCATTCTTTGGTAAAGATCATTGGTTCCAGGAGGTCTGATGACAGCAAAAAGTGCATTTTTAATCTTTGCAAAGCCTGAGGAAGTGTACACTTACTTTAGACAAGGTTTCAGAGGTTTCTAATGTAGTGTTTCTTTTATACTGACTGATATTATATAAACTGGTTATTAGTTTCTGCTGATCAGAAAATCTGACTGGCAGACAGCCTTGATGTTTTTTTCAAATTGCAAATGAATTACAACTTAAACACAGTTTTGTAAATAGAAATCTTTTCAATCTCCTACTGATGTCAATCGTAGCCTCTTGGACATATGCCCCTCACCCCCCACACCCACCCTCCAGTCCCTGCTACCTGGGGGATGTCTTTTGTACAATAACACCCACCACCACCACCACATCCAGGTCGTGGTTACTGGGTCTTGCTACTTGGTCAGAGTCGCTTCCTTGGGAGTTTGATAGCAAAATACCAAGAGCCTGGGTCACTTAGCACAGAAGTTGAAACTAAAAAAGAAATCATATGTATATGCAGAGCCTAGG
Organism: Miniopterus natalensis; assembly: GCF_054644295.1. Classification (NCBI taxonomy): domain Eukaryota; kingdom Metazoa; phylum Chordata; class Mammalia; order Chiroptera; family Miniopteridae; genus Miniopterus; species Miniopterus natalensis. The sequence goes on from NC_142085.1 coordinate 25,969,497, forward strand.
ATTCTTACTAAAACACAGATTCTGAATTTCTAACAAACTCCCAGGGGATCTCAATGCTGCTGGACTGAAGGCCAAACTCTGGGTAACAAAGATGTAGAGGCCTGATGAAGACCATGTGGCCCGTACAGACTGAGGGTAACAGAGTATAGAAACCATGGTGACCAGAGAAAAACAATTGACAGCAAAAGGCAAAGTAGCGGCTAGTGAAGTAAATCTGAGTCATGCCTTTGGTATTTCATTGCAGTGAGGAGGCCTTAACTCCACAACCAACTCTAAACTCCGGGAAGCCAGACCCTATCATGGGTCTTTTCCTTAAAGTCCATTAAATTACATATATATCCTTACAACATGCCCTAAAACACAGTAGGTCTCTGGTTGTTCACCCAAATAAGCTTAAGACACAAAATATGGCCTCCACAGTAGGAATGGTGAAAAGAATAAAAGGAGACTTTAGGGTTGAAATTACTTGAGATATAGCATCTTCTCCTTTGAGGAACTTAAAGTGCTTTTTAATGATAACTGTTAGATTAACCTAAGCAAGGATCATAGGGTACACTCAGAAAACTAACTATATTCTCTCTCCTGCCTGTCCCTCAAACCCATGATGAGGAGTTAGTTTTCTCCTAACCCTACATAAAATTTGGGGTAGATCTTATAATTTTTCTGGTCTTTCTCAGATAATTAAAAAGTCTTCTATAGCCACCTCTAGTCACGAAAACACTGCCATTCCAATGAGATCATATCACTCCTCCTGGCTTCCTCTTGGACAGGGTTTAACGTGAATCTAGGTTCTTTCTCCCAAGAGATCCATAAGAAATATTCATGCATCCTTCACCCCAACACATTCTGGGAGAGCGAGCTGTTCCCAATGCAGCCACCTCTGCTGGCCCAACCACTAGAGCAGCCAATCAGATACTGTCTCTGGTCCTGTGGAATTGTCGCATGTGGTCTGGTCCCAGCCTTGGCACACACACTCTGAGGACAGAAGTCAAGCTTTCCTAGTGATCTCCTTAAAGTTGCTCTCACTAAGGTTTAAGAGGGCTTGGGGTGAGACTCCATGCACTGCTAGGAAATTTTCCAGTCTCTAATCCTGAGCTATCCAATAGGGTAGCCACTAGCCACATGTGGCTATTTGCATTTAAATGTTAATGAATCAAAATTAAACTAAAAATTAGTTCTTCAGGCCTATTAGCCACATTCCAAGTGCTCGATACCACATGTGACTAGTGGGTACTGTACTGCATGATGCAGATAAAACATTTTCATTATCACAGAAAGTTCTATTGAACTGCATTGCTCTAACCTCTCATAATCGGATCCTCAGCCTTTATCTGTATAGCATAAAATTGGTGATGGGTGACTATAAATGTCAGGGTAGGCTAACTGCTGTAGCAAACAACAACAAAATCTCGGGATCTGTACCCAAAGAGGTTTGTTTTTCTCACGGTGCAGTCACACATGGATCAGCAAGGGAATAAGTGCTCTGTTCCATACAGTCATTTAGGGCACCAGGCACCTTCCATCTTGTGGCTCATGAGGTCCTCAGTGTCCTCTCCACTCTGTTAGCTTATGGGGAAAAAGCCAGGAGTGTGTGGACGGTTTCAATGGGCCAGTCTTGCAAACAACACACATCACTTTTCCTTGCATTTCAGCAACTAGAGCTCAGTTACATGGCCATCACCTAACTGCAAGAGAAGCCAAGAAACACAGGTAGACCATGTGTCCAGAAGATGAGAACACAGATATTGGTGGACAACAGCAGACAGAGCCACAGAGCTAGAGGCAAAACCAATCTTATAGCTACTTCCTTTGCTAGTCCTGTGTAGGAGTCTAGCTCTTCTCTCTAGCAATGTGCTCCTGGTCAACTACAATACTTGGGGCCTCAGACAAAATTTAGACTAAAAGAGCTCCATTTACACATCTGATTACATAGCCAAACATAATTTGAGCGCTGTTTACCTAATACTTTTCATCACTGTTCAGCTAGGTAACTATATCCAACTCTCTCTAACTCTTTACAGTTGCATAAGTAATAATAATTTCTAGTTATCAAGCACTTCCTATGTGCCAAACATTGTGCAGGCACCATCTCATTATTTCTTGTGGTATTTCTCGGCAGTAAATACTATTTTAATGTCTATTTTACAGATAAAAAGTGGACACTTAGAAGTCTGCCTAAGACTTAGCATCTGCCCTGGAATTGAAACTCCAACAACCTGACCTGTGCTCTCCATCAGAGGTCAGCAAACTATGGCCTTCAGGCCTAATTTGATGCACTATCTATTTTACAAAGTTTTATTGCAAATACAGCCATGACTACTCATGTACGTATTGTCTGCGGTTATTTCTGTTACAAAAGCAGGGTTGAGTCATTGCAAGATAGCTCATATGGCCTGCAAAGTCAAACATCTTTAATAGGTGGCCATTTACAAAAAATTTTGCCAACCTCTGCTCTCCAGTATCCCGTACGGCCCTGAGCACTCTGCTGTCTATCACAAACTGAAAGGTAATTTTGACTCGATGTTCTGGTCTCCTAATCTGTACTCTCCATCAACTACCTGGTTTGTGAAATAGAAGGTGAGTTTCATTTCACTCTGGCAGCCATGTCTACTCCATCTGTTTGTGGTTTCACAGGCAAATTAAACAACATTTGTTATGCTGTTTCATCAAACTCGTAGATATTACTACTTAAGGACACACTTGCATTATTTTTCTAATAATGATTATGCCTATTCCCTGATGATTTTTTATATTTGGACTGTCGTTACCAAACAAAAGCTTGCACAAATTTATCTATCAACTCTACTGTTTTGGGGATACCAGTTTTCATGCAGTCACCCTTACAGCCTCCTGCTTTGGTTTTTAGAGATAAAGCCATCAGCAGAGTGACAGTGAATAGAGAATTTTATAGGGAGTACCTGTCTGATAAGGCAGGCTTATTCTGTTGAAACTGGCCTACATTCTATATTGTCTTGGATAAAATTTATTAGCATCATGTTTTGTACCAAAATGAACCATAAAAAGGAAATAAATATGCTTCGCTCTTAAGAGATTCTCAGAATATGGAGCCCACATTGCATTTGTATTAAAATCAAGTTAAAAGTAGCCTAGAGCCCGGCCGGGAGTGGTCAGTGGTTGAGCGTCGATCTAGGATCCAGGAAATCGTGGTTCGATTCCCAGTCAGGGCACATGCCCAGGTTGTAGGCTTGATCCCCGGTTGGGGGCGTGCAGGAGGCAGCCGATCCATGACTCTCTCATCACTGATGTTTCTATCTCTCTCTCCCTTCCTCTCTCTGAAATCAATAAAGATTTTTTTTTTAAATAATTTTAAAAAATAAAATAAATTTTTAAAAAAGTACTATTCACAAAGCTATACCAAAAACATGTTAATGGCTATTGTAGGGCACCACTCACATCTCACCTTGGTGAGGCTGGCACTCGTTTCCCCAGCCGCTAGGACTGGTGGCAATTCCTGTCTTTTTGCCGAACACCCACTTCCCCAGGGCCAGTGTTGGTGCCTCAGAAGCAACTCCTCAGAGCCTCAGCTCCAAAACTTCAGTGGCATCAGCTCGAAGCCTTTGCTGCACTTGCATCACAATTCAACTTCTCCCTGTGCCCAGTCCTGCATCCCTCACTCCCTTTAAGTGCTATTCCAAGGTCACTCCCCTCAATCAATCTCCTGCACATGATCTCCCTTTCAAAGTCTATTTCCCTGGGCAGCTGACCTGCAAAAAACACTAAGTCTGACTTCCTAAAGAGTGCCATCAATAACTTCTAAGCCATATTTAACATTCAATGACAGGAAAGAATCTGCAATAACGAGTTTCTACAAGACAGTAAATCCATCAGGATAAAAAATGAGAGTAACAGCAAGATACCGGGCAGCATATACATCAAAAACAGGGAGCAATGGGCTGCAGAAGCAGCAGCCACCTGGAGAAGTGAACTGGAGAGCTGACAGTTGTAGAGGGAAGCTGAAGCTCTTCTCAGAGCTAAGGAGGGCGAGCGAGCAAGGCAGCCCGGGAACCAGGAGCAGCAAGCTGCTCTCACCCAGCGGGAGCTCAGCCCCTCTCCGCAACCAGGCACCCAGCCCGGGGCCCAGGCACTCATGCACAGTGACAGGCTCTATAAATAGCAGAGCAGCCAGCAAATCATAACCTAGCCTTCATAATTACAGACTGAGGGGGCTTGTAGACGATTCTGCAAATGTGAGTACAATCAGTTTGCATGCAGCCCTTATAGGTGAGCTACCCACTCACAGACAGTATCACTAGCGACCAGGTCTACAGATAAAAAGTCACAGTTTAAAATATAAATATGTCAGAGATAGTGTCCTTATCAAGATAAGAAGCTAGGAAATATAAAATAAGGAAACATGTTTTCTGGGAGGTTCACCACTTCCCAGTTGTAAATACTGAGAAGCCAAATAGCACCCAAACAGTAAGATTTCTGAAGTGGTCAATAGTCACACTAAGCAGAGGCCATTAGTCATACTAAGCAAAGGCCACAGAGACCAGTCATAAGAAAGAAGGCAGCATGGGGGTGGGGGAGCGGGGAGAGGAGGGGACAAGGGAAAAAGAGTCACAGAAAGTCCGCAGGGAGGAAAGGCCGGGAGATGGGTGAGGCTGTGTAGTCCACTGAGCGTGCGGGAGAAAACTCGAGGGTGGGAGCAAGACGGGACAGAGAAGAGAGAAAACGAGAAAAATAGCAAAGGGGAACAAAATCAAGAAAAATAGCAAAGAGGAACAAAATAGCTTGCCCTAATTCGCAACAAGTCATACATAGCAAAGTTCTAAAGCATGGTCACTAAGTCTTTTTCAAGGTCATCCTTAAGTGCCTTTTAGAACCCATTATAAAATCGGAGTCATTAAGAGACCGGTCAATTTATCAGAAACATCTCAAGACTTGGGAGAGAGCAATGGATTGAGACCAAGAGGTAAAAATAAAGGCTGAAACACAAATGCAAACCGAACTGTTATCACTGGACACGAAGGAAGAACAGTGGTTAAACTAACCTTACAACTACTGCTATAGCAATAGAATCCCAATAAACTAATTAATCTCAAGTAACTACTTAATCTTCAGGTCCAACTTAATTCCAATAAGCTACTATTTCTCTGAGAAATTTTTAAATTGAATCCAGCCCTATCATGACTCAAGCAGACTCAGCCATAAGGCAAACGGGGCCTCACCCATGCATGTGGCATGGAGGTGAGTGGGGTAAGCAGCAAGCCGGGCCTGCTAAGGGTCATGAGTCAGCACGGGCAAGAGACAATGAGTCAGCAAAGCCATCGGAGGCTCAAGCATCAGATACTCAAAACCAGGCAGGCAGGAACATTAGGGCACCAAGAGGTTAGTTCAGGCAGAGCAGGACCTGGGCAGCCGTAAGTGGTAGAGGCCCCAAGACCCCTGAGTGTCCTCCCTGCTGCTTACCTCCCCACCATTCTTGCACCCCCCCCCCCCCCCCCCCCCCCAGGATCGAGCAAGGAAAAGGTTCTTCGTTTGGCATCTGTTCTGATTGGTCAGGGCCCACCTTCTACTAGCTGTTAAATACTATTTTGATCACCACCCCTGCCAATGAATAAAGTGAACAAAAGCTGTTCAGGTTTGGGGGCTGGAGTGCAGGGCAGAATTTCAAGTCCCACAGGTGAGCGACAATTCTAAAACAGTTAAGTGAGATAGTCATTTAAGGAGCCTCCAGGCCAGGAGACTGAGATGAATGCTTGCCAAACTCACCATCAAGCCCCAGGCACAAGGTCTGTGAAGTAAGCCTACAAACACAATGGGCAGAGGCTTCCAGCACAAACTGCTCTGAGAGAAATGTCTCAGAACATGGACAGCCCCCACTGCGAGCACAGAGCAGGAAGGGCTGACCATTCCGGCTCAGTCTGGAGGCTGAACCTTTGCCCCTGAAGAGACTAATTGAATGTGTATTTGGTCTGTGTTCAAGTCTTAAATGCTTTTCTGGCAGCACATTCCCTCTCAAAATCTACTTACTCTGAAGACGTACTTATCAGCAAGAAGAAAAGAAGATGTTCTCATGACCTACAATCTTCTTGATAATTTATACTAAGTAAAGAGAAAGAGAGAAAGGAGCAGAGAGCTAACAGGACCAGGGTCCAAACAAAGACGGTAAATTAAGGGTTTGTGTGAAATATATGCAGCTAGTCCAGTTCGACATCTTTTTAAAAATATATATATTTTTTATTGATTTCAGAGAGAAGAAAGGAGACGGAAAGAGAAATAGAAACATCAATGAGAGAGAGTCATTGATCAGCTGCCTCCTGCACGCCCCCTACTGGGGATCGAGTCTGCAACCCGGGCATGTGCTCTGACAGGGAATCGAACCATGACCTTCTGGTTCATGGGTAGTTCGACATCTTTTATTGTGCATTTCTGCTCTTTGACATATATCACTTGGACATCAGCTAAATCTGCATTAGAAGTCACCTTGTACTCCCTATTTTTCCTAAGGTTTTGTTATTGAATAGTAGCTAAAAGCTTTAAAGATTTTGTTACCTCCTCTTGCAGTTATTTTGGCAAGACCTACGAACTTTTTAACCTAGATCATATGATCCTATTGACTTTTCCCAGTAGACTGACTTAAGTGGTGTTCATTTCAATGTGGCTTTTTTACAGCATTTATCACAGTTAGACTTATCTAAAATATATTTGTGGATATGAGGGCTTCTTTTTCCTTGGAGTCCTTCATTGTTCCTACTTATACATGGCACAAAGCAGATCCTCAATAGGTTTTGGTGTTTTCGTTTCTCTTTTTTAAAGATCTATTTGCCTAAAAATTGCAGAAAAGAACAAATTGGAAATTCAAATCCACCAAAAAGAATATACCACACTCACTCTTTTAAAACTATATAAATAAATTAATGTTCCTGTTTGATACCTCCAAATACATCCCTCCAGAGCAATACTGTGAAGTTAGTAAATGTCATCATGATTTCTTCCTATGCTTATGCAGATATTTGTAGACAAAAATAGGATCTTGCCATACATGTTGTTTTATATTTTGCTCTTTTTATTTAACAATAACATGGATAACATTTCAGATACACATTCCTTTTAACAACTGAAATTCTCTAGCATATGAGTGTGCCATACTTTAGTTAACTATTCCCTTACTGATTAAAATGTGGGGTATTTTGCCCCGGCTGGAGTGGCTCAGTGGTTGAGTGTCGACCTATGAACCAGGAGGTCACAGTTTGATTTCAGGTCAGGGCACATGCCCCAGTTGCAGGCTCAGTCCCCAGTGGGGGACGTGCAGGAGGCAGCCGATCAATGAAGACTCTCTCATCATTGATGTTTCTATCTCTCTCTCCCTCTCCCTTCCGCTCTCTGAAATCAATAAAAAAACATTTTTTACAAGTGAGATGTTTCCATTTTTTTCTATTATAAACAGTGCAATTAATAAGATATACTGTATATGTATCTTTAATTTTTACTTAGACATGGACTTGCCAAGCAATAGAAAAATCACATTGTAAAACTACCACCAAATATGTCTTTTAAAATGTTGAACCAAATTACACTTCTAGCACACTGAAAGTGCCCATTTAATCCTATCCCCATCAACAATGAATAGTGTCTACCTTTTTTCCTTGTTGCTAGTCTCATGGGCAAAACACTAGCCTCAATCTGCATTTTTTATTAGTAAGGTTGAAAATTTTTAAGCTATTTTTTTTTCTTTGAACTGTCTTTTCACATCCTTTGGTCAGTTTCCTACAAGGCATATGTATTGCCATAATGATTTTGTGAAAACGTTTTTTATGTAATATAAATACAATTATTTGCTATATATGCAGCAAGTATTTTTACCTAGGTTGCAACCTGTCTCTTTATCTTGTTGTACAGAAGTTTACGATTCTTTTATTCAAAATTGCCAATCTTTTCCTTTATGACTTCTAATTTTGTTTCCTAGAAAGTTTCTCCCAACTGCAAGAATATAAAATGTCCTCCTATATTTTCTTCTATTGCTTAAGTCCTTTATATGTACATTTACGCTCCCTCAGGAATTAATTACATGTATATATTTAATCCATCTGAAAATTAATTTTTTTATTATAATGTGAGGTATGACAAATATTACTTTGTCCCAGGTGGGTAACATCATCTACTGAACTATCTATCCTGTCTCCAAAAAGTTTATTCACTTTTTACTTTTTGTGTTTGCTTTTAATTCTAGAAAATTTCAAAATATTAAAAAAAAGGTAAGAGTATAAAGAACTCTAAGTACACATCACCCAGCTTCAACAGCTACCAATCCATCTACATTGACTTAAAACACCAGTTTTATTATTTGCTAAACCTCTACATATAGTTGGCTATGTATCTATATTTTTATAAACAAAATTTATATATATACATTTTTATAAAAATAGAAATATAATTTTTATACTGCATTATAATGAGATGAAAAGCATAGAAAAATATGGCCAACTATTATAAAAAATAAATCCAGAAGTACAGGGATTTGAACAAGATAGAAATTCATTTTCCGTGTGGCTACTTCACAGTTGATAGGTGGCTGCGCTCAATGAGGTCATTCGAAGGCCCAGGATCCTACTCCATCAGGGCTCTGCCTTCCCCTGCCCACATAGTTGAAACTGGCTCACCACACCACACTTTCTTTCCAGGCTTGGGAAGAATGAAAGGGACCGTGGGAGGCAAGCAGCTAAGGGCTTGACCTAGAATGTGCATAGGCCATTTCCACTCGGCCATTTAAGTTTAAAGAAAAATCTAAAGCACAAATGCTTTCTTAAAAACAAACAAACAAGAAAACACACCTAATTTTATGAGATAGGAGAAGGGAGACCATGATGTTCCATATCATGCCAAACTTTGATTAAACTGGCTTACATTATATTTATGTCTGCTTTTTTAATAGGGATTAAGGATAACTGATTTCAGCACCTTAATGGTTGGCTAATAGTACTACTGGACTGGAAGGTCACAAAAACGATAGCGTCAAAATAGCCTTAAACAGGGAGAATATTACTTTCTCATTAAATCCTGTAGAGATGGCAGAGCCTACAGTCCCGAGTCAAAGTTCACCCAGCCCCTCTCAGGGGTGGCAGAAGAGCAGGACAGGAGAAAGGCACCCACCTTCCCGGGTTGTCTGAGGATGAGGGATTGGCGGGAGAGGAGAGTGCAAAGTCTAGGACAGGGAAGCAAGAAGACAAAACTCCTCTGCTTGGATGTAGAGACCAAGAAGAAACAGAAAAGTAACCGAAAAAAGAAGTCTAAAGGCATGGGCTGTGACCTGGCCCGTGACAGAGACCTTACCCTCCCCCTCACCCCACCCGAGTTTTGGAGCATTCGGCCAAACCCTGTACCCCTAGAGCCCTGCTGCCATCCAGACTGCATTTATTTCAAAGAAAAAAGGCAGCAGCGGTCTCCACAGTTACCCCTTGGAGAGGAGGAGGAGCTCCCTGGGCAGGACACAGCTTCCATCCTGCACCCACATGCCCCAGTCCCTCAAGCGAGACAGAAAGGAGCTCTGTGGGACAGAAACGAAGGCCCTCATGTCGGCTGACAGGTAAGAGTTAGCCTTCTTCTATCACAGCTGCTGGAACCAAACGGTCTTATCAAAAGCAGTAACGCTTCTGAAGTTAAGGTTATGAAATCAGCAAGTTTGCACTGTCGCTGTCAAACAAATTTCTCTCCTTTGGAAGCAAACTCTTTAAAAAGACTATTTTAACTATTGACGTGATTCAGTAGTAAGTATAGATATGTATGTAAATCTTCTCCAAAGCTGTCCCTCCACAATTCAGTGTGGCTGAAAATAGTTGGGCACATCGATAAGAAAAGGAGAACAGAAAAAATTCTGCCTGGAGGGTACAGAATAAAGAACCCGCTGAGATGTGCCCGGGCAGGTGACATCAGTGCAGCAGCAGAATCGGGGTGGCAATGTGTAGATGTTCCTGAAAATGCTGGTGGCCTAGGTGGGTCCAAAGAATTCGAAATCTTCCCTTTATCATCCAAACACAGATTGCCAATTAAAATTTTTTCCAGCAGCTCAGGATGGGAAAAAATTCAAGCTAAACATAATCCCATGCTCCACTTATATTTATACTTTCCAGATGGAGGCATCATGGAAAAGAGCTTTTACTTCCCTCAAACCCCTCATTTTAATCCTCTGCTTTCAGGTCATCTCATCGACCAACAGACCTATTTTTAGCATCTCTTATTACTCCCTTTGAATCCCTGTCTCTACTATCATCATTTCCTGGAGCAGGACAAAATTTCCTGACGCAGGAAGGGTAAACACGAATGTCCTGATACAAAAGGTGAATTATTATAAAGCGACCAGAGGATTTTAGACTTCCACAGCCTTGAAAACTGCCTTTCTGACTCATTCTGATACACACCTTCTGAGTAAGCAGATTTAGAAAGTGTGTTGCCAGGAAAGCCTCTGTAATAGAAACATAAATCAAATATAAATTAAATCCACTCTGAATGAAAACATTGTTTATTTTTATACAGTGCCACTGGATTTTTAAAACCCACCTTTTCGCATCTGGCACAGGGTACTGAAGTCCCTTCAGAGTCCATTTATGTATTTGCCATTCACCTTTCTTTTTTTCCACTTCTACTTGGCTTTCATTTATTCAATAATTCACCAATTGCCCAGCCGGGCGTGGCTCAGCAGTTGAGCGTCGACCTAGGATCCAGGCGATTGGGGTTCGATTCCTGGTCAGGGCACATGCCCGGGTTGTGGGCTCGATCAATGACTCTCTCATCATTGATGTTTCTATCTCTCTCTCTCCCTCTCCCTGAAATCAATAAAGATATATTTTTTTAAAAAATTCACCAATATTTTTTTAATCCTTACCCGAGGATATTTTTTTATCGATTCTAGAGAGAGAGGAAGGGTGAGGGAAAAATATCGAAGTGAGTGAGAGAGAAACATTGACTGGTTGCCTGCCACACACGCCCCAACCGGGAATCAAACCTGAAACCTTTTGGTGTCCTGGACGATGCTCCAACCACCTGAGCCACCTGGCTTGGGCTCACCAGATATTTTTTGAGGCCTCCTATGTGTGCAGCACTGTACTAAGCATGGAAAACAAGTGATCACGCACAGAACATACCCCTAGGAGCAACCAGTCCGGTGGGACACACAGACTAAAAATCAAGTATTGCAATGAAGGTAATATGAGATGAAGAAGTATGCTCAGGAGACATTACTGGACAACTGAGGAGGTGGTCAGTTCAGGGGGCAGGGAGTAAGGAGGGGTTCCACTGTGTGAGAGAAACCAGGGCCCAACTTCAAAAGCAAGTGAAGATTCAACAGAGTCAAGGGCCAGGAAAGACCTGCTGGGCAGAGAGAAGGGGATGGAAACAAATGATGAACTAGGAGACTAGCGATAAGTTTCTGAACTTGAATGAGGTACTACTTCATCTTTTCCTTTACTCCCTCCAAGATAGTTAGGTGGCGGCCTGATGTTTTGTTTTCTTTTTTTTTTTTTAAGAGGGCTGGAGACCCCCTAAGGTTCCTGAGTGGAAAGCTTATTAAACCTGTTTAACTGAGTCAATGGGAGGACACTCTCCTCACCTGGTACCCTTATGCCTCGCCTCAAACATCAGTATACTCGGAGAAATTTTAAAAGGCAAAGGGGATGCAAAACATAAAGTCCCAGGACCCAAGGCTCTGTCGTGACCATATGCATAATTCTACTATTAAAATGCAAATGTTTCTATGCAGGGTCATATCTCAAAACCTGTATCAGTTAGTGGTAGGCGACCTCAACAGGGACTGGTTTCAGAATAGGATGGAAAAGAGGAACAGGTAAGAAAGAGAATGGCTTAGAGACAATAATTGTAAGATTAGTATTGCCCAGTTTGGTTTGGACCAGCCCTGGTACCCATAAAAGCTTTCCTTAACTAGCCCAGCTAATGCACCATCTAATATCACTTTTTGTGTTAGTCATTTGGGATTCATTTAATGAAGTAGATCTCCCATTATATAATACCAAACCAGTCCTTGTCCCAGAGCACCTCACAAAGAAATGCCACCAAACCTTAATAAACAAGATAAAACAATAGCAGAAACCTGAAAAGGCAATGTTATATGCTATTTAAATTGTTCCAGAGCTTAGGGAAAAAAGGGGAAACATAAAAGTTTTATAAAGTAAATACAGCGTTGAAATAGAAACCTGACATAGACTACCCAAAAAGAGAAAACTTCAAACCAATTTCATGTACAAATATTAATGCCAAGATCCTAATGAAAATATCAGCAAGTAGAGTCAGCAGCCCATTAAAAGAATTCAACACGATGCAGGGGAATTTATTACAAAAATTCAAGAGGAGTCCAGTATTAGAAAATCCATTATTATATTTCATTGGTCTAAAGAGAAAAACCGCATAATCATCTCCATTGGCACAGAAAAAGCACTGGGGGGAGGGGGGTCAGAAAACAACCTTGAAAACATTCGATAAAATAGGAACAGATGAGTCATCAGACTGGGTCCTTTCAAGAAAGCAGAAAGAGCATCAGGTATTTATACAGAGGGGATTTCATAGAGGGAATTGGCAAAAAAAAAAAAAAAAAGCGTTGGAGGACTAGAACAGCAAAAAGAGGACAGTGAGGTAACCTAGAAATAATGAATGCAGGAAGCAGCTACCACCTAAAGAATTGGGGGGACAAAAGGGAAGATACTAGGTTGCAGGAATGTGGGAGCTCAAAGGAGAAGCCCCTCAAAGCTGGAGCTCAGACCTGTGAGAAGGGGACAGTGCTCAGGTGCTGTTAGTTCCTCAGGAGCCCAGAGGTGGGATGCACCTCTGAATTGGGGCCCAAACCTCTTGGGGCCTGGTTGCTGCTGGTACCTATGAGGAGGCTCTTTCTGGTATGCTAACAATAGAGCTGGAGGCTAAGGTGAAATCCCTCAATGGGGCACCTCTGACAGAACAGCAAGAGATGAGAAGTGCTTGTCCCTTCTCCCCTCTCCCATCTCCTGCCTCCCAGGTGCCCCATAGCGCCCCCCACTGACAGATCCCAACAAGCATCTGAGAAATGTAGCTGACTGACTCCCCAGCCCCAACGCCAGAAAGTATATATATATATGAGCAAGGTGAAGTTGAGAGACCCAGAGTAAATAACCAGTACAGATGGATACTTGTAAAGCATAATAAAATGTATTTATCTCAACCCCAAAGCCAGCTTCTGCTTAACAGGGAAACCCTAGAGACATTTCCAGTAAAGTCAGGAATAATAAGAGTATCTACTCTTACTACTGTTATTTAATATTTTGCTGGATGTCCTAGTCCATGCAAACAGACAAGTGAAATAAATTTAAAAGTTGGAAAGGAGATGGTAAGTTCGTATACCTGGAAAACCCAAGAAATTCTGTTGAAAAGTATTACAAACAGTAAAATAATCAAATTAGCACATTATAAGATTAAGATAATAAAACCAATAGTTTTCATGTACAGAAACTACAAACAGAAGATACAGTGGGGGGAAAAGACCTACTTTTAAATGCAACTGAAAAGATAAAATACTAGCAACAATTTTAGCAAGACATGTGGAAGAACTACATGAAAAAGGCTCTTCCACAAAAGAATTGAACTAACAGATAAAGCTTATCAGTTATTAGATAGGACAACTCAAACTCCTAAAGATTCAGTTCTCCTTTAACAAAATTCACATTTAAGATGATCTCATTAAAATTACTAATTTTTTTCTTAGAATTAAACAACCTGATTCTAATGTTCATATGAAAGAAGAAAAAAAAAAGTAGCCAAGCAACAAGTAGCCTCAATAATTAATACAGACCATTATGGGGGCCATATGATACTATTTATCAAAACTGAAATATATATAAGCCCTGGCAGGGTAGCTCAGTCGGTTAGAGCGTTGTCCAGATGCACCAAGGCTGTGGGTTCGATTCCTGGTCAGGGCACATACAAGAAGCAACCAATGAATGCATAAATAAGTGGAACCACAAATCAATGTCTCTCTCTCTCCCTCTTTCTCTCCCACCCCTCAAATAAATTTTAAAAATTAAAAAAAACAAAAACAAAGCTGAAATATATATATATCTGGGAGTTCACCCTAAAGATAACATTTGCACCATGTGAAATGACTAAGGTTTTACATTTAAGCATTGTTTATAATAATAAAAGATTAGAAAATTACCAAATGTCATTAACAGGGGGATGGTTAACTAAATTATATTCATGCATCCAATGGAATACTACGTAGTTATAAAAATAGAGCTCTCTTCAGAAAGCTCCCCAAGAAACACTAAGTGAATAAAAATGAGCTGTAAAACAGTTTATACAGTAGGATCATACAGCACTGTGAAATAAAAGAAAGAAAGAGAGAACTCTTCAAGGGTAGGGGCAGGTCTTATTCAACTTGATTTCATTCCATTTAAGCTTCTGGCCAAGAGAGCTCAATGGGCTGGGTTCACTCTTCCCGTGAGACCCAGCCCTTTGGAACTAATGGCCCAGAGTAAGCTGCCCTCCAGGCCCTGGTGGTTCCTGGATGGGTAAGGAAAACAGGTAAGGAAAGTGGTAATGGTTTTCAGGGCCTCTGGTCTCATCTCCTAGGTCTCAGTACATAGCCCCAGTGCCTATACCATACCCGGGTTTTACAGGGCTCTGATCTTAGGGTCTACTAACATAGTTGCAACAAAGGTGTTAGCTAGATTCCAGCTGCTAGGAGGATTTAAAGCAAGAGTTAATAACACTGAAGAGGAGGCAGCTTGAAGGAAAACCCAGGCATATCTCCCTTACCTTTAACAGGTGCCCCTGCCCCGTAAAATGTTTTTGTGAAAGCACAAAAGAAATGACATGTGCAGAAGTCCAATGAGAGACTTAGGTTTCAGGCCCAGAAACTAAACTGTAAGATAAGAAAATCCCACATTATAGCTCCTCTTTTGTATACAATCTTCTAGAACCAGTTCCAGAATTCTATCCATGACCTTGCTTTTGCTTTTTTTTCCTACGTAATAAAACACTATAGATGGGCTTAAATTCAGGGAGCATCCATTTCAGACTAAGAATAGGCTCTTTTGCCTCACCTGATGATTTTTTTTATATCTTTATCTATAGAGCATTAGCTGTATGAGACCTAATTTCCTTACGTTCATCCATTTATATTTTAAAAGACACAAAAAAGCAATGAAATATTCAATTAATTGCACAAACGCTGCTGAATGAAGACAGCAATGTTGCTGAAACTGGTTACAGGCAGGCAGCTCTCAAAATATCCCTTTGTCATGACAGAATGACATAATCCAAAATCCTGGCATGAAAACCTTTTTAGAGATGGCATTAATATACTATATGGAAGGGAAGGTTAGATATACGGTCAGAAATCTGACCAGGCAAGCAACTCCTTATATTGTGGCATTCAGATTTCAGACACTTCCTGCAGCCTCCCTGCCAGTCTTTCACAACCTGGAATGAATTAGGTTGAAGCGATTACCCTCTAATTATACCCAGCAGCAAGCTTCAGTATGGAAACGGCATCTGATTGGGGTGGAGGGTAGAAGTTTGGGGAAGAAAGGCAAAGGGTACTGTAGAAGCTGAGGGGCACTGCGGGGTAGGGCAAGCCGGGGCAGGAGCCTGAGGAAGGTGTGCGGGGAAGCCACAGACCAGGCAGGGGAGCAGAGGGCACCTAGAGGGGCAGAAGGTGGGGAGGGGGAGAAGGCAAAGAGCAGAACCAAACCTCAGCTACTTTGTGTTTTCTCAGATACACCCTCGTGACTCCAATGATTTTACCCGCTTAATCCCATTCATACGTTCATCAAATATTTACCAAACATCAAATATTCAGCCAACAGTGAGTAAGTACGCTTTCCATGCCTGATACCACTCAAGGCTACGGAGACGAGAAAAAACGACATAGCACCTGCCTTTGGAGGACAGATGTGTAAAGCCTCGCCTCTGGTGCCCTCATCCAGGCCCAGGGGGGGAATGCTTGGGAGAAATAAGGGAGGAACGTGAGATAAAGGGAAGAGAGAGTGGTGTTTAATTGTCATTTTGAAATATGAATAGGTATGTCACACACACACACACAGAGTAGAAGAATTCCAGCACAAAAACACAGAAGGGGACAGTGAATGTGCAGAAGCTGGGCCTTGTTGGAGTGATGTACGCAGAGACTGAGAAAAGGTGTACTAATCCTGTAGGCAATGAGAAGCTATTAAGCAAAAGGAGTGGAAGATCAGATCTGATCAGAGACCGCGAACCCTGCCAGCGGAATCATAAAGGTGAACTGGAAGCCAGAGCCGGGAGGCCGGGACACAGGCTAGTGTAAGCCAGTTCCTACATGGCCTCTGGCTTATGAGCTTTACATTTGTAACTATTACACGTTATTTCATTAGATGCTGCTCATCTTTCCAGCTCCTTCCCCTACCATTTATCCTTCAAACAGGTACATTCTTAAGAGTGAATGGAGGCGCTAATCAGACAGGATGTTAAAATAGTGGCATAAACTCTAATTCTCCCTGGCGAAGGCGATGGCAAAATCCATCGTTGGGGTTGTTAGCATAACACCTATTTTGGTCCAAGAAAAATGGTAACTCTGGCTTTTTCATTTAGTTTTTTCGTTGCGTTTTGTTTTGAAATCACTTTTTGGCGTGCTCTGAGTTTATAAATTCTAGCATGATGGCTGTAAATGCTTCAGCTCAAGAGGAAAACAGTTTACTGATTTGTGGATCATCAGCCCACCAGTTCATTTTACTGGGGCATATACAAGATCTCAATTACTAAAATGCAAAGATCACCCATTTTGTAACTAGCCCAGACTGGCTGCCCTCCCTCTGCAACTGAGGATGCCTCCAGGCTGGCCCTTCCCACTCTCAGTTAACATATACTCAGAAAACAAATTAATTTTAATATTAATCTTAAAAAACATAACTAAAAAGCTCTATTTTCTTTTAAAAAATGTTATATTCCAAAGGCACATATTGATATCCATTAAAAGAGTGTCTTTGCAGGGAGGTAGACGAGGGTGTAAGGGGGATAAATGGAGATAGAAGGAAACCTGACATGGGGTGGTGAACACAGTATGATATACAGATAACGTATTATAGAATTGTACACCTGAAACCTACATAATTTTATTAATCAATGTCACCCCAATAAATTGAATTAAAAAGAAAAACGTTTCCTGATTCTTTGAACAATATAGATAATTAAGTTACCAAATATATCTAAAAAAAAATCTTTTTTAGTTTTCTGGATTATTCCCATACACTCCCCTTATCAGTTGGCAGGATCTCTCTGTTTTTCTAAGCTACACATACTACTTCAGCTTTAATTAAAAGGCCCGTTGCCATAGTTTCTCAGAGAACTGCTCAAGGCATGCTTGAGTCCATTATTTTCTTGCAGTTTCTGGAGAAATTGTATATAGCAGTAGCCAGCCAGAATTTCCCAGTTTTACCTCCCACCCAGCACAGCATACTATTCAGACATAGAGCGAGGCATTCTAAATATTTTAAGACAGTCTGGACAACCAGGAATGTTGTTTAAAATTGTCTTTGGTTCTTCTGTTCTGCCACAGGGGTAGGTAATGTAAGCAGCAGGCTGCAGCAGACCGAGGGGCATTCAGCCCAACAAATGCACTGCACCTGTGGAAAACGCCAGCCTATTTTTCCTTCTGATAATAATAAAGAAAATACACTGTATTTCCATGTTATAGTAATCACATTGCTTCACATTTTCTAACAACTCAGAAATGTACATTCCCATATGCTTGAAAAAGGAACTCTCAGAAAATAGACTAAATAATGCAGATTCATTTTTTTAAGGATTTCAAAAATTAAAAAGTGGAGCTCAGAGAACCTTGTTTCTTAAAGCTATAACTCGATTCCATCTAGTCCCTACCCTGCTTTGAAACGGCAATCACCACTATCTCTACGTCTTGAAAAGCAAGCCCAAAGGTTATTCTGAGCTTTTTCAAGGTTAAAGAATGTAAATTAACACTGATCCTTATGAACTTTAGAAAAGGCAAATGCCAGTTCAGCTTGTTGTAATTCAGCCTCACTTCCCTGCTCCCAGGGAGCTGGGAGCTTGTACTGTGCAGGAAAAAGGACCAGGGTTGAAATTTCAGCTCTGGGATCCATGTGACCTTAGGCGAGTGATGATTAAATGAGATAGGACGTATGTAAAGATAGGAAAGCTCTCAGAAAATGGCAGCTAGTGTCATTTCTGCATAACTAGGTCATCTCCAGGACAGGATGTGGGGCAGGATGAGATCTGACAATTTTCTGAAAAGCTTAAAATTACCCTGCTTCCTTTGACTATCATTTTAAGAGCTAATATAAACTACTCTACTATACTGATTTTTCCAACGTAAGTATTACGCAAATCATCTGACTTCCTCAGTCTATCACTAAACTTCCTTTTATTCTCTCTTTTCTGCACAAGATAAAGAGATTCTTAAAAGTACTAGAGAGACAGAAGGGCCATATCTCCAACTAGAGGCTTAGGGAAATTGAAGATGCCCTGTGCATGTTAGATTATAGGTATTTGCTAATGAATAAATGCATGGCAAATGAATGAAGGTTCCATTCTATTAGAGCTATTATGCTATGTGTCCCTTTATCTTTCAATTCAATAGGCTTATGTATTTTTAAAAATGAGATTTATTATTTTCACTAATTGTCGTAATGATCTATAAAAACACAGAACAGGTATTATTACTATTTCTAGTCTACCAAAAGAGAAAATAAGCCTCAGGGATATTAAGTGATTGACCCAAGGTAAGCTAAGCAACAGGGTTTGATCTCAGGTCTTTTAACATTAAATCAGGATCCTCTCCACCACACCACTTGCTTGGTCAGGATCCTGTCCACTGTACCATTTGGCTTGTCACAGGGCCTTATCACTGCAGTTTGATGAAGGAAGTCTGAGAAATAGCTCCTATTCCTGAATATGCATTTCTTCACAGTTAAAACAAAACAAATGAACTTGGAGCATATCTGCCCAAAGGGAACCTCCCATGCTGCAGGAAGAAGATCTGGGCTGGAGTTTCAACTTGTAGGCTGTGCATTAGGGATGACTGTGAATTACTATTTCTCTAAGTATCACAGGTAATTTACAGAACGTTATCTACATGTCACACCTGAACCGTGGTGAGAACTAATGCTCAGTCTGCCCTGCCAAAGGCATTACCCAAGACAAATTTTCACCTAGTAGAGATTTTCAGAAAAAGCTAAGAACCATATGGTGTCACTCATATGTGAGATATAAAATTAAAACTCGTGGACACAAACAGCAGTGTGGTGGTTGCCAGAGGGAAGAGGGTAATGAGGTGGGGGGTGAAGGGGGCCCATAGGTGGTGACAGAAGAAGATTTGACTTTGGGTGATGGGCACACAGTGCAATACACAGATCTTACATAGAAATTTACACCTGAAACCTATATGATCCTATTAACCCATGTGACCCCAATAAAATTAACTTAAAAAATTATCTCAATCCTACTTGGACAAAGATATCTCGTCATTTTACTGTGGGAGTTCTCAACTGGGATCTACCTCTGCCTTGAGAATCCACAGATGAGCATTAAGAGGGCAGGCACTTGAAAGTATATGCAAAGTATATGTCTTTGTATCTCTAATATTTCTAGAGATGCAGACCATAGCTTTCATCAGATTCTCAGAATGCCCTCCAAAGGTTAAGATCCTGCACAAGGGCTTCAGAAGAGTAGAAATTAAACCACATTATTATTGAATTTAAAAAATGTTTAAGTTTTTATTTGTACTGCAAACTTCTATTATACTGCATCATTAAAAAAAAAAAAATATATATATATATATATGTCTTTATTAATTTTAGAGAGAGGGAGAGAGAGATATAGAAGCATCAATGATGAGAGTCATTGATCGGCTGCCTCCTACATGCCCCCTACTGGGGATCAAGCCCACAACCCAGGCATGTGTCCTGACTGGGAATCGAACCAAGATCTCCTGGATCATAGGTCGATGCTCAACCAGGCTATAATGCATCACTTTTAAAAAGCTAGACAATTTCACCCCATCTTCCCAAATATATCTGGGATTCCTTTGGGGCACCCTACAGTAGCTTTAAAACAAGAGGCACGTCGCTCACTGCAGAGTGGCAGTGGCAAAAACTTACTTATTTAACATTTGTTAATGATTCTCCAGAGTTGGTCAGCTAGTTATTTAAAACTTGTTAATGGGCTACTTCTTAATGTGAAAAATCTACCCTCTTTGTAAATAGCATCAATCATGATTAAATGTAGATTGTTTTCTGTAAAATCTGCAGGTAGTTCTGTAATCTCAATTTATTTGGTTTTCAGAAATGGAAGGGAAATCCAGAAAATCTGGAAAATATGGGACAGGAAAAAAAAGGAAACTATTTTTTCAATGAAAGTGTATTGAGGTTAGATTTCTGAAAGTTCTGTATAATAATTAAATAAATGGAATCTTCGGTATTGCATGAGTTATGAGTAGCAATACACATGTCTCCCAGCATCATATTACTTTACTAGATGGCAAAATGCTACTAGATTTTCCAAAAGGTAAATAAGTAAAGAGAGAAAAGTAATGGGCTGATGGCAGAGGGCGGGACAGACTAATCAAAATCAGATCATGGTTCTAGACACAATAAAATAAAATGTCTCCCACTCAACACAATTACACAACTGAAGCGAATGCACTGAGCAGCCGTTTGAGGATTCTGGAAAGTAAATAGTAACAATGGACTTGAAGCTTTCAAAAGGCCAGAATTTAAACCAGTGGTGAGTTTGCCGTCTTTACCTACAGTATCCCCCGCACTGAAAACAAGGCAGTAACGCACCTGAAACCCCAAACTGGGTGGGTGCCGAGGCTCCGACAGAGAGGGCTCCAGGAGAAGCACCCTCACCTGGCTGGAGGGGTGAGAAAGGGGATGCTTAAGACTTAGAGTGCAGAAAGCCTCCTTTTTTTCTCTTCTCTGAGTCTCTTAAGCCCCAGCCTTCGAGCAGTCCCACAGGCAATGACATAAGAAGTCCCAAGGGAAGAGGGAACCTTCTTCTGATCCCAAGAGAGTGGGACAAACTCCCATCACTTTATATTCTCCCTCTTTCTTCCTACCACTTGGCCCTGAACAAAAGCGCAGTCACAGAAGTGTGCAACAGGACAGGATGACAAAAACCCCAGTTTTATAACCAGTCAAACAAAAAGGAATCTGAAAGTACTACAAACCATACAGAAATTAAAAGGGGTAAATGGGAATACTATTAGGCCAACGAATTAGAAAATTTAGATGAAATAAATTCCTAGAAAGACACAAATTACCAAAGTGACTCAAGAAGAAATAGAAAATCTGAAAAGACATATAAAAAGTACAGAGGTTGAAAACTTACATTTTAAGTTGATAACAAAATATTCCCGCAAAGAAAACACCAGCCTCAAATTATTTCACTGATGAACTCCATCAAGTATTTAACAAGAATACCAATAATTCACAAACACAGAGGATAAAGAAAAACTCGAAATGGATCACAGGCTAAATGTAAAAACCAAAACTGTAAAATTTCTAGAAAAAAAACACACAGCAGAACATTTTTGATGACCTTTGTTGAGGCAATGAGCTTTTAGATATGACAACCAAAGAACACAATCCATAAAGAAAAATAACTGATAAATTGGACTCAATAAATATTTAAAACTTTTGCACTTAACAAGATACCATTAAGTAAATGAAAAGACAAACTACAACATAAGAAAACCTTTGTAAATCACATGCCTGTTAAAGAACTTGTATCCAGAATATATAACAAACTCTTACAACTCAATAAAAAGACACAGTGCCCAATTTAAAAAGGGCAAAGTTTTAGCCCTGGTGCGATTCTGTTCCACCCGCCTTCTCTCCCACCTAAGTGTGTGCCAACACCCCATGGAAGATTCAGAGGACATGGACATGAGCTCCCTGACACCCTAGAACTATCATTGTGGTTGTGAACTAAAGGCTGACAGAAATGATCACTTTGAGATGGGTAATGATGAAAATGAGCACCAGTCGTCTTTAAGAATGGTCTGTTTAGACTTTGCAAACACCACCACCCCGGAGCCGCCTGTGACCAGCCATGGCGAACCCCGTCGTGTTCTTCGACATCGCAGTCGACGGCAGGCCCTTGGGCCGCGTCTCCTTCGAGCCGTTTGCAGCAGAAGTTCCAAGGACAGCAGAAAACTTTCGTGCTCTGAGCACTGGGGAGAAAAGATTTGGTTATAAAGGTTCCTGCTTTCACAGAATTATTCCAGGATTTATGTGCGAGGGTGGTGACTTCACATGCCACAATGGCACAGGAGGCAAGTCCATCTATGGGGAAAAATTTGAAGATGAGAATTTCCTCCTGAAGCATAAGGGACCTGGCATCTTGTCCATGGCAAATGCAGGACCTAACACAAACGGCTCCCAGTTTTTCATCTGCAGTGCCAAGACAGACTGGTTGGATGGCTAGCATGTGGTCTTCCGCCAGGTGAAAGGAGGCATGGATATTGTGAAGACCATCGAGGGCTTGGGGTCCAAGAATGGCAAGCCCAGCAAGAAGGTCACCATTGCTGACTGTGGACAACTCTAATCAATTTGACTTGTGTTTCATCTTAACTATCAAACCATTCCTTCTGTAGCTCAGGAGAGCACCCCTTCACCCCCATCTGCTTGGAATGTTCTGTAATCTCTCCGCAGTTCATTGGGTTCCATATTTTCCTTACACCTTCTCCAAGTCTAGCTGGATTGCAGAGTTAAGTTCATGATTATGAAATAAAAGCTAAACAATTGTCAAAAAAAAAAAAAAAGAATGGTCTGTTTAGGGGCTGGTGCAAAGGGTGAATTGCATATTATTGAGCAGAGGCAATGAATTATGAAGGCAGTCCAATGACAGGAACACTGGCAACTCTGAAAATGTCTGTAAAGCAGCGGTTTCCCTGGGGGCTTTGAAATAACATATAGTCTTATGGTTGTTGTGTGGTTCAGGGACCGCACACTTTAATGGACAACATTTAGCTGGGGGGGGGGGGGATGCAGAGTCAGAAGAAGAAGATGAGGAGAGTGAAAGCCCTAAGTATAGAGTGTTCCCCAAAAATGTATACACACACTTTGAATAATTATAAAGGAAGCGTGTGTGCAGTTTTTCGGGACACTCTGTATATCTGGAAAGTGATCTGCCCCTGGAAGTGGTAGCAAGTTTCCACAGAAAAAAAGAAAAACTTGCTGCTGCTGAAGGTGGTGATAATGAAGATGATGACTTTGATGAGGAGGAAGCTAACGAAAAAGCTCCAAGGAAGAAATCTATACGATTACTCCAGCCAAAAATGCACAAACATCAAACCAGAATGAAAAAGACTTAAAACCATTTGCACCAAGATCAAAAGGTCAAAAATCTTTCAACAACAGAAAAATAATCCTAAAACACTGAAAGAACCTAGTTCTGTAGATAACATTAAAGCAAAAATGCAAACAAGTATACAAAAAGGTGGTTATTATCCCAAAGTAGAAGCTGAAGTCATCAATCATGAGAACTGCTCCAGATAACTGACCCAGAGGCTATTCAAGATCTCTGGCAGTGAAGGACGTCTCTTGAAGAAAACAATTTGAACTGTTAATATTTTCCACCTTATTTCATTTCTTAACAGTTGATATCTGGCTGTCCTTTTTATAATGCAGAGTGAGAACTTGTCCTATTGTGTCTGTTAAATGTTGTCTAGGTTCCATTGCTGTTGTTCCAAAATGCCTGTATAGCTTTTAAAGCTGGAACTCCACCCTTGGTTGGTATGTATGCAATGCTGTGATAGGACATACACTGTAGTAGTAATGGTGGTCAGACAAATGGAACTGGTCTGGAGACAAAAATGTATATATGGAATAAGCTCAGTATTTTAATAAAGTAAAAAATTAAATTAAAATTTAAATGGGCAAATATTGGGATACTTCACCAAAGATCTATGAATTGCTAATTAGCACATGAAAACCTGCTCAAAATCATTATTCATTAAGGAAAAGCAAATTAAAACTAGAGATTCCACTTCAGATCCACTAGAATCGCTATAATCAGAGACAGACAATAACAAGTTTTACCAAAGGTGTGGAGAAATTAGAACTCTCACGCATTGCTAGTGAGAATGTTAAATGGTACATACAGTCACTTTGGGAAACAGTTTGACAATTTCTTTAAAAATTAAACAAACTTACAATATAAGCTATCAATTCTATTCTGGGTATCTGGCCAAGATAAATGAAAATATACCTCCACACAAAAATTTGAAACAAATATTCATTGGAGCATTATTTTTAATAGCTAAAAATTGGTGGTGGGGAATCCAATGTCCATCAACTGGCGAATGGATAAACAAAATGTGGTATACTTATAGAATGGAATACTATTCAGCAATAAAAATGAACAAACTACTGACACATGCTACAGTATGATACATATTACAACATGGATGAACCTGAAAATTATTAACCTACATGAAAGACGCCAGATGCAAAGGGCTACATATTACATGATTCCACTTATTGCAATGTCCAGAAAGGGCAACTCTACAGACACTGAAAGCAGATTAGTGGTTTTGTGGGGCAGAAAAATCTTAAAGTGAGTGCTTTGGGGACAGCAGACAGCAGCAAACTAGAGGTAAATCTAAAAATTATCTATGATACATTGCAAAAGTGCCCACAGTACTATGCAACTTCTCCCATCAGGATTTTTATTTTCTCCATTCTCTGAGACTTGCTTAGTTCAAAACAGTGTGTGAGCAGAGCTACTGTAAGAGTTCAGAACCCAGACCTCAAGAAGCCTTGTGCACTTCCACTCTTGCTGCTTTTGGAACCGGATTCTAACAACATGTGAACCAACCTGGGTTGGCTTGCTGGAAAAAGACAGGCCAAGGAGAGGAAAACAGAGTCAGCCAGAAGCTGACCAGAGACACATGAGGGAGTTCCAGCTGTGAGGGGCCAAGCCTGACTCAGCCCAGAACAACTGCCCATCTGGGCATAGCCCAAACTGCCAATCCCCAGAATTGGGGATTTAAGGATAAGTCTCCTAGGCACAAGAATGCAGTCGACGAGTTGGACTCAGGTCTGGGAACTGTCAAAGTCACTGTGGCAGAGGAACTAACTGCATGAGCAAAGTGAGAATAACAGTGAAAGCTTCTCTATACAGTTGATTAAGGGTCTATACTAAGCAGAAAGGCAAGTGAAGTTAAGTCAGAAAGTGCAGGCAGGCTCAAACCCAAGATTTAGGACCTGAGGTCCTGAGGCTGTAAGGAAGAACTCACTAAGAACTCATAAGGAGGTGCAGACAGGCAGGTGTGTGATCAAAGAGAGCTATTTTAGAATTCAAGACTTGGGAGTTAGAGCAATTCTAAGACATATGCATGGGTTGGAAGGATGAGTGGATGGATAACTAGAGAATTATAGATAGTATTTGTCCATTTCATGTAACTTGCCAAATTTTTGACATAAAGTCGCACAGAATATTCTCTAATCTTTTTACTGTCTGTGGGTTCTATAATTATAACCTCTTCCATGTGTCATACCAGTGATTTGTGTGGGGGTTTTTTTCTTGATCAGCCTAGCTTAATGTTTATAAACTTTGTTGATCTTTTCAAAGAATCAACTTTGGCTCAGTTAATTTTTTCTATTGTATGTTTTCTTCTCTATTTCATCAATGTCTGCTTTTATCTTTATTCTTTCCTTCCATCTACTTTGTGTTTCCTTTGCCTTCTGTGGTTTCTTTTTGATGCATGAATTATTTAGAAGCATGTTATTTAATTTCCAAATGTTTGAGATTTTCCTAGAGATATTATTGTTATTGATTCCTAATTTGTATCATAATTAAGAATATACTGTATGATTTCAATCCTCTTAAATTTAAGTTTATTGTGACTTGTTTTATGACCCAGAATATATTCTGTCTTTGTAAATGCATCATGTAAGTAAAATGTTCTATTAATATCAGTTAGGTCAGGACAGTTGAGGGTCATTAAGATCACCTATATTTTCACTAATTTTCTGTGCAGATGTTCTATCAATCTCTGAGAGAATGTTAAAATCATCAACTATAATTACAGAATTGTCTATTTCTCCTTTTAATTTTGACAATGTTTAAATTTTGCGTTTTGAGGCTCTGTTATTTGGTGCATACACATTTACGGTTATGTCTTCCTGAACAATTCGCCCTTTTAGCATAGTGGAAATCCCTGTTTATCTCTGTTAATACTATTTACCTTGTTATCTATTTTATCTGATTTGAACAGAGCCATGCCAATCTTCTCATGCTTATTCTTTGCATCATTGATGTTTTTCCATTCATTCACTTTCAATCTAACTGCATCTTCAAGTGCATCTTTTATAAATAGTATATAGTCAGACGGATCTTGCTATTTATTCATTCTGATTATCTCTGTCTCTTAATTGGAGTGTTCAGTCTATTACTATATAATGTAGCATGAATATAAATAAAAAATAAAAGTGGAATTTAAGAGGATGATGCTTTCAATGGGCCGATAATCTATGTATGTTTTATGCAGCACTAATATTCTGCAGCATGTGTAGTCTATATAGTTAGTAGTTGCTCAATAAAATATATTTTTTAAAAATCAGTCAATAACCAACCAAATCTCCATGTAAAATTCCTGACTGCTAAATAAAGGAATTTTACCCACAGTATAATAGTTCTGCCTAATAATATGTAAAATTCCTGGAATATAGTATGTCTACACACAAGCCTTAGTTTAAAAGACTTTAACATTTAAGACTTTGAAGATATGTTGTAATAGCAATACAATATTATTAACTACAAGAAACTGATTGGGCATGAGCAAGGTGACATGCATATTGAGGCTAAAATCATAGTCTTTAAACAGCAATTACAGAGCTACATTCACTTGTCTCTCCTCACCACAGAATCTTGGAGTTGCCTGGATGTTACTTTCAAGTACACTACAGTCTTATTTCACATTAGAGAATAATTTTACAAAGAAAAACCTTTATGAACACCAAACAGAAACTGAAATTAAACTGCTTTTTCTGATTTTGTACCAATTATTTAAAATACACTGATATGTTATAGATATGATGTTGTTTCTAATGCCTTCTTCTAGCTTTTCACATTTACTCAAAAATTTTCACCAAAGAATAACCTTAATCTCTACTAATTCAGGCTTGTTGGGATGAGCAACCTGGGCTCCAGACTTCCATAATGAGAAGAAACGTTTTAGGTAAAGGCTTGCTCAGCTTAGCTCAGCCAAATGACGGAGACTTACAACGGGCTGAGAAAGACAATATTTGTTGCCTTTTTTTTTTCTGGATGCCATTTTGATGGTGTAATTGTTACAAAGCAAATACATATATAGAGTAATTATTGATATGATTGGATTTAGGTCTACCATCTTATTTTCAGTCCATCCCTCTGTTTTTTGTTCCCTTGTTCTTCCTTCTTTTTTTGCTTTTTAAAAAAATATGCCATTATTGGTTTCAGAGAGAGGAAAGGAGAGGGAGAGAGAGATAGAAACATCAATGATGAGAGAGTCATTGATCGGCTGCCTCCTGCACTCCCCCGACTGGGGATCGAGCCCGCAACCCGGGCATGTGCCCTGACCAGAAATTGAACCCTGATCTCCTGGATTCTAGGTCGATGCTCAATCGCTGAGCCACGCCGGCAGGACTCCTTCCTTCTTTAGATCATTTCGATATTTCTTAGAATTAAATTTGGATTTATCTATTATACATTTTTTTTTTTGGTTGCTCTTGGAATTAAAATATGCATCTTATGCCCAGCCGGGCGTGGCTCAGCGGCTGAGCGTCAACCTAGGATCCAGGCGATCAGGGTTTGATTCCCGGTCAGGGCACATGCCCGGGTTGCGGGCTCGATCAATGACTCTCTCATCATTGATGTTTCTATCTCTCTCTCTCCCCCTCCTTTCCTCTCTCTGAAATCAATAAAGATATGTTTAAAAAAAAATATATATATATATGCATCTTTAACCTTTTATTGTACTTAGAATTAATACACCACTTCATATAAAATGTAGAAACCTTGCAAGCATATAGGGAGTTCATTTATCCCCCTGTATTTCTCGACAGTATAGTTGTCAAATATATATATTTATATTATATGTATATAGATTATATTCTATAATTATAGAATATGTATATCATAAACCCCACAAGATAATGTTATAATTTGTGCTTTAAAAATTGTATGTATTTTTTAAATTAAGAGGAATAAAATAGTATTTTCTATTTACCTTGATAGTTGGTATTTCTGATGGTCTCTATTCAAATTCACCACCGCATTTCTCAAAACTAGTTGAACAAAGATTACCAAAGCACACCATTTGACCCTCACCAGCCATGAATGCATAAATTACACATTAAAATTGCCCCTGACCTTTTTTCTTAAGATCAGGACAACTGAAACAATACCGCTTGATACCAATGTGATTGTAAACAAAACAAAAATTCAAGCATTGGAATTGGGTGACAATACTGGTGACAAGGTAAGTTGGTTACAAGATAATTCAGAATACATTTACATTAACTTTTTCAGATTACAAACTAAAATGAAAACACTAAATATTAAAACTTTTGTTCAAAACTCTCACATCAAAGTATGAAGACCTCTTCAACAATGAATAAAAAATATCAGGGAATATTTTCAACTCATTTTTAAAAGTGCCTGAATCTGTGCATTTTCTAAGTAACCACAGGATGTTAACTAATAGATAACTGTATGTCTGAAGTAAAAAATGAAAAGCATCTGTCTCTTTCCCTTTAAGTAAAAGAGGGATACAGGAATATTTAGAAAGTTACAGAATCCATGAGAATTGAAAATTAAGCTAACTTGTAGAAAATGTCAAATATTCATTCATTCAGGGAACATTTACTAAGCTTCACTCTGTGCCAGTTTTTAAACTAGAGATTTACACTACCTTCCAGATACAATCTTGTAGGAAAGACAAACAAAAACTTCAATTATGATTATGAGGAGCGAGCTCAGAAAGTTTCCTGGAGGAGACTATAGATCCCTGTTTATGAACCAGGTTTTAAAGGAAGAGCCGGAGTTAGTCTTCTGTGCCCAGGTATTTTGTTGTTGTTGTTGTTAGGGGTGAGTGGGCAAAGAGAGGAAAGGAAGAGAAAGAGAGGCTTTCTCTGTTGGAAATGCAATGGACAAAAACAATAATCCTAAAAGGTCATGGTCTGCTTGGAGAATTACAAGTGTGGACAAATGGTTAGGCCAGAACTATCACAAGGACATCAATACAGGGATCCCTCTGATGTTACATTAAGAAGGTTGTCCTTCATTACCTTGAAGGAAGTGGGAAACCACTGAGGGACTTTAAGTAGGAGAGGAAAATCGTTTAACCAGCCTTTTCTTTCTTGCCTACCTCCACTGCAGGCGCTTGGAAAAAATAAAAGCTTGTGTCCCAAGCTTCACTCAGTGTGAGAGATGGCCTTGTGACACAGTTCTGACCTGTCAAGTGTAAGAAGAAATCTAACTGGAAAGGCTTCTAGCAAAGATTTTGATTTTCTGATGAGTAGCCTTCCTTGGCTGGCTCTGCTCCTTCCCCTCTCTCCCTTCTTGAATTTGGGCATGATGTCTGGAGCTGTGCCAGCCATTCTGCGACCATGAGGGAAATGCCAGCATTATCCCAAATACACTAGCAATGACACAGTAGAGTGGCTCAAGCAAAGCCAGCAGCATCTCTAGACCTCTTGCTATAAGAGACTATAGATCCCTGTTTATTCGTAAGCAATTTCATGTTGAGATGACTTGAATCTGAATGTCTCCATAAGTGATAAAAATTTTAATTAATTTATATTTTAGAATAATCCTTATAAAATTATTGTGTATGGATTGGGGATGGGGAAGCAAGGAGATCTGTCTGGAGTTTTATTTTAGGGCCTGAGCCAAGATAGCCGCAATAGGCATAGTAAGGAAGGCAGACCCCAGAGATATTTTAAAGAGAAGACAGGGCAAGATAGATAAGGAACTTGTCTGTCACATCTTTCAGATTCTTCGTTTGAGCAATTGTAGGGGGTAGAGGGAGTACTATCATTCTCCAAACCAGGGGTACGTATGCTGAGGGACTGATGAGTTCAGCATTCAGTCTGAGGTACCCATGATACATCATGTGAATATGAGGAGAAAGCAATTGACTCTCTGTATCTGAAGGTCAAGATGAAGTTGAATTTGGGATATGGATTTCTAAGTAACCACTATATGGGGGCAACCTAAAACAGTAAGTATGATGCACAAGTAAAGTTTGAACAGTGTGAGCTAAAATGAAACCCAACAAATCTATTAAGACAAAAAGTAGATTAGTGGTTGCCTAGGGTTGTGGGTTGAAGGGGAAGGTAAGTGGGGAGTGACTGATAAGAGTGCGGAGTTTCTTTTGGAGGGTAATGAAATGTTCTAACATTAAATTGTGTGATGGTGGCACAGCCTTGTGAATATACTAAAAACCAGTGAATATAGTTTAAAAGGGTGAACTGTATAGTATGTGAATTATATCTCAATAAAGCCGTTTTAAACAATTAGGCCTAAGGCAGTACCTTGGGAATATCTACATCTAAGTAGGAAAAAGACCCCGTATGGGAACAGAGGGAGCAATGGCCAGAAAAGGGGGATGGGGTGGGTAATAAAGAAAGTATTGTCCGAAAACCTGGGAGAAAGTTTCAAGGAGCAATCAGCGGCCACCAGTGTCAAATATAAGATAGGCCAATTGTGATAAAGACGAAAATATTTGATTTAGCAGTTTAGAAATCACTGGGTAGCTAAGTGACTTTAAGTAGTAGCTGCAGAAGTCAGATTATACTAAGGTGAGGAATGAATGAGAGGTGAGAAATAGGAAGTAACAAATAAACAGCCTTTTTCAGGAAATTTCTCTTAAGTGTAATAAACTTCTGCCAAGAGAAGAGCTGGTGGTATAGAGAGGTTTTGTATTCTTGTTTTCAAAAGGAAGCATGTATGATGCTTATATATAAGGGAAAGGAGCCCACAGAGAGGTGCGATAGAAGATAAGAGGGGAGAACTAATGGAACAGCACCTCCCAGAAGACAAGAAAAGGAATGTACAACATAAGCATAAAATATTAGCATGAAGAACAGGTGAATTTTTCATTGGTCTGGGAGGGAAGTTTAAGATGCCACTTAGTTTTTAAGGGCAAGAAGTTTAAGGTGCTATTAATGGATGGCACTGATGTTCTCTGTGAGTTAAGAAACAAAGATCACTGGCAGAGGGTGAGGAAGTAGGCTTGAGAATGCGAGGAGGGTGTGAACTTCTAGAATAATTATTGTGGAACAGGAATTTTCAGGGAAGGAGTTTAAATATAGACACACACATCTCAAATACTTTATAAAAATGTAATGTATTTCATAGCTGATAAAAATGGCCTTGTACATAATGATTTACCTGCAAATTTATTATACTTTGCGTGAGGATTTATAATGAGCACTGAACACATGAGCAGGTTGTCACAAATCCCTGAACATATGGTGTCTGCAGTCAAAATATAACCCAGTGATGCTTGTGCACTGGACCTGAAAAACATGGTACCCTGCAAAAGTGCAGCCTCAGAGTGACCAGAAGGCCCACAGTGAGCCATTTTCCCAGGCCCTCTACAGCAGAGGCTGTGACTCTTCATTTTCCTTCAGAGTGAAAAAAAGAGTAATCAGGCTGTCTTGCTATAGTGCTGGAAAAGAAATAAAAAGGCAATTTTTGCTTCTCTTAAAAGGGCTCATATGGTGACAGAAGATGATTTGACTTTGGATGGTGGGCACACAGTGCAATATACAGATCTTGTAACACAGAAATCTACGCCTGAAACCTATATGATCCTATTAACCGTTGTCACCCCAATACATTTAATTTAAAAAAGGAAAAAACGAGAGGGCTCATAGCAGATATCCTCCTAAGGTGTTCAAATAAAATAATGTTAGGTCAAAGACTTTTGTCAGCTGTCTAGTAGTATACAAAAATTATTTTCATTGTAGTTGGAAGCTATTTATATTTCCAGCTCTATATTCCTTTATGCAATATCAAGAACCCTTCATTCTAATCATACTGGTGTATTCTGAGCTCTGAAAACAGGCGTGCCTTCCTAAATCTTTGCCCATTTCCATGCCATTCTGCTGGGCTGGGGTATTGCTCTCATTCTCTCTGTCTAGCTAAGTATTACCCAACCCCATGCTTTAACATAAACATCACCTCCTCTTGGAAGCCTTCTCTGATCACCTCGGCTAGAAGCAATCTTTTCATCAGAACTATTTCAACCATTCTTATTCTATATACAATTTGTTACTTTGTCCTTAGGCTAATTATATTTTTATCTTTGCCTGCCTTAAGCTCCCAGAAGGCAGGAGTCATGGTTTACATAATGCCTTTTTAGCATGAATCTTCGCACATAGCAGAAACATGGCCTGTTACTTCTGAAGGGTGCTTTGGAGACCATCTTTATGTTACCAGTAAGAAAATCAAATATAAGTCTTGGAGGCACTAAGAGATTTGGCCAAGATCACACAGTTAGTTAATAACAGAACTGGAACCCCAGATCATGATTTTTGAAGTCTATTCCAGTATTCCTTTCATTAAGCCAACACTTGTCATTGTTAGCCTGGCTATATTTTGTAATCCAAATCTCAAAGAGTCATTGTTGAACCTTAAGGTTAGACAAAGGGTCAAACTTCTCTGGAAAATCTTTTGTTTCAGCTTTCATCCAGCTCTCACATAATTAGTTTGGATGCATGAAAATAAAAGTGGGGTTTTTTCCCTTCCTTCTTATTTTTATTCCTTTCAGCATTCTTTTTTGTCACCATGTAGCTAAAGGGTAAATTATATGGTAGTGGTGACTTTAGTGTAATAAACCTCAGCAAATAGGGTGAATTTTGTGCAAATGTATTGGGTGTACTTGTACACCCTGGGCTCTGATGCTCTCATCACATTTGTGACTCATAGTTGGAAAGAGCACAGCAGTTCAGTTACTGTAACAGAAGAAACCAGCAACTATAAAATTTCAGCACTGATATTGGGAGTGACCTAGAACTAGTCATCAAGGGCAGGGTCTATACCTCAGATCCTTTGTTAGCCTTGTATCTAACATTAAACCTCATACGTAATTTTTTAAAGTGTTTATTTTGAAAATAACTGGGCGAAGCTAAATGAATGCTGCATGTGTGGGGCTCAAATTGCGACTGATTTAATCGGTACAAATTAACTTAGACCTGATATTTAACTCAAGGAAAAGAATTTATAATCTAATTGTAAAAGACAATTGAATAATAAACTATCATTTTTTTCCTAATCTATTAAATTGGGTAATTCCTAATGAAAGATGCAAGCTTAACGAGAAGCTGTAAAACATAGTTATTTTACTGACCACTCTTCCACGGTGTGGTTCAGGGACGCTCTGGGAATATAATGAGGCCAAGAGAGTTCGTGTGGAGCATCCTTTCATCTAGGAGAACTTGAATAACTGCTGGAAAAACCTAAAGGAGTTGCCTATTCAGCTTTGTAAGAAATGTCCACTAAAACTTCACTCAAGGTAGCTTCTCTCTTTCATTGAGAATTTCGGGCATATTATTACTCTCTGAGCCGTGAGTGACAGTTAAACACCACAGGGCAGAGGAAATGCAGTCAGGGAGCTCTCATCTTAGTCCTTATGTGACTCTTCAGGAACTGCTTAACGTGAGTTAACTCTTTTGGTTCCTTTACCTGAAATGGGAAGTGAAGATACTTACTCAAGTCCTGATAGACATAAAACCCACTCTTCCCCCTCCTTTGCTCAAACAAGGCTTCCCTTATTCCACTGAGCTGATGAATAGGTAGGGATCATTTACCACCGCTCGCTCTGGGAACTCTCAAAGGGCCTCCTAATTGTCTTCAGTCCACTGAAGTACTCCCAAGACTCTCTCTTGTAACCTAATGGCACCTCAATTACCCATATCACTTTCTGAAATTTCCTCAGAATCAGGATAGTCACTGCCTGATTTCCACCACAGGAATCTGGAATAACAGCTAACCATTGTATAAAGTCACACTATAAAACATTATAAATCCTCAGGAAAAATGAGCTTCTTAGATACAGAATGAACATTCGGTTTCTAGACTGGGTGCTACATCAGTCTGAAATCACTTCTCTTCACTAGCAACTTAGGACTCAATTAATTAATTAATTAAATCACTGTACCACTTCTTTGTCTACATATGCAAGACACATATTTCTATTTATCTAACTGGCTTTTTTTTTTTAATCTGTCAGTGAACTGGGATTATACTGTACAGCCCTCGCTGGATGGGTTAATAAGTTCACAATCTCAAATGTTAATTATAAAAATTTAGAGGATTATTAAAAAGAGAGTAGAGATAAGTTTGCAAGTGAAAATAAAAAAGGTTGTTGGTGGTTATGGTTTCAAAACATCTTATCAACGTCTCTATTATTTATTTCCAGCTTCAGGAAGAAGAAACTGAGTTGGAGAAATGTGTTTATTACATCCTCAGTGAAGAGAAAAAAGCTGGAGCTCCTCAGATGAGAGATGTGGCTTTCTTCCCTGCTATAGAACTTCCCCAAAGCAAACTGGATCCAGTGCCATGGTTTTCCTCCCTGGAGAAGTGTTTCTCTATTTGGGAAGGAACATCCTGAAATTTCTTGTCCAATTGGACTCCTTGTTGGGCATGTGGATAGCAGAAGCAATATCTTCTGCCAAGCAAAGCAGCAAAATGCTAACCGAACTCCTTCCACGTGTTCAAGGGCTTTCCCAAAGCTCTTTTCCATTTCAAAATGAGTCAGCGGATCCTAAACTCATTTTCCTCATTTGAACACTATGCAAATACTGGATGTGAATTATCTATTTACTGAGGTTGGAATGAGAAACAAAAAGGCACCGACTTCTTAATTCAATATGATTATGACTTGTCAGAAAATGAAAACATTTTCTTTGATAGTTAATTATTCTGCAGCCGCTACTGCGAAAAAGCAACAAGAATATCCATTATGCCACTCAGATTCTAATTTTTTAATATACTAGAATCCAAAAACGTCAGAGGTATTTCTCAAGGAGAAAAATCCCATAGGAAATGGCATTTTGATAGGGTAAAGAAAAAAAATTGCCTATGTTACCCGTAAGGGAAAATGTTTTATTTGTGGTAAACATAAAACAGTGATGAAATATGACATTCTCATGAAACACAGTCTCAGGATTTTCACATAAAATAACACTCTTTGAGTAGTTTATAGAAGGAATTTGGTACAGAGGAATACGGGTAGCCCATCAACAAATTAAGCTAATTTTACATTTGATTATCTGAGGGGGGTAAAATTTAACCCAATCCATTTTGTTATAATTAGTGACTTACTTTTTCTTTTTAAATCCTCACCTGAGGATATTTTTTTCCATTGCTTTTCAGAGTGAATGGAAGGCGGGGGGAGAGTGGGGAACATCGATGTGAGAGAAACACGTTGATTGGTTGCCTTCCTCAAAAGCCCCAACCAGGGTTGGGAACTGAGCCTCCAACCTAGGTACGTGCCCTTGGCAGGAATCGAACCTGGAACCCTTTAGTCCATGGGGCCAACACTCTAACCACTGAGCAAAACCGGCTAGGGCAAGACTTACATTTTTAATACAAACTCCAAGGCAATTTTTAAAAGCCTAGAAAAATCAAGTAAGAGTTGATATTCAGCAAATGTTGAATTCTGAGCAATATCCTGAGAATGTGTTTTTTTTTTTTTTTTTTGCCCATTTATGGGAACTGGCACCCACTGAAGAATTTTTCATTCATTCAATAAATATTTCTTAAGAACCCACTATACCAGGCAGTGGGGATATACCCCTAAACAAGAGAGATATGGTCCATGTCCTCAAGGAGCTCACAGTCTATTAGATGAGGCAAATATGAAGTACAAAGAGGATGTGACACTGTAGCAGTATTCTTGTGGGACAAGTTAAGGCGTTAAAGAATTGCTCCCAGCATTCCTAACCAAATGCAAGCTCTGAGAGACAACTAAACAAGACACAGTTCTACCTCATTTTTTTCTGTGTGTGCTTTAACTGAAACACCTAATGGCAAATGAAATAACCCATAACAGGATTATTATTCTTGTTCTATCATTTACGTGTATAGAATTGTTTACCTCATTTCAAAATCAAAATTCTAAATTTTTAAAAAATATATGTCTTTATTGATTTCAGAGAGAGGAAGGGAGAGGGAGAGAGATGGAAACATCAATGATCGAGCCTGCAACCCGGGCATGTGCCTTGACTGGGAATCAAACTGCGATCTCCTGAATTACAGGTCAATGTTCAACTCAAGCTACACCAGCTGGGCAAAATCCTAAATTTTGATGTTAGCAAACATCACATTTATATGGCTTATTCTATTAAACTAATTAGATATTCAAAAAGTGTTGCTTCATGATAGACATGGTTTATGTTGTTTCACATAAACTTGAATTAATTTAATAAGGAGTTTAAAATTTGCAGATTTTTATTTTTACACATTTTTATTTTTATTTTTTCTCTTCTTTTTTCTTTTTATTTATTTATTACAGGTGTCCCTTTTTCTCCCCATTAACCCCTTCCACTCCCTACTCGCCCCCCTCTCTAGTCCCTCACCACACTATTGTCTGTGTCCTGGGGGTTAAGCACATATTGCATATAAATTCTTTGGTTAATCTCTCCCCACCCATCCACCCACCCCCACCTTCCCTCTCAGATTCGTCAGTCTGATCCCTGCTTCCATGTCACTGAACCTATTTTGTTCATCAGTTTATCATGTTCTTTAGATTCCACATATAAATGAGATGATGTGATGCTTGTCTTTCTCTGCCTGGCTTAGTTCACTTAGCATAATATTCTCCAGGTCCATCACACGATCTCAATTTTACACATTTTAAAATTCAGTTTTACAAAATGTAATAATACCTACCCAGTACTGAATGTCTAGTATGAACTAAGTGGGGTGGGGTTTTTTAGTTTTGTTTTTTTTTACATAATTACTTGTAACCCTGAAATCAACTTCTCCCTTACAACCCTGCCAGTATTATTAGTCCTATTTTATAGATGGGGAAACTGAGATGCTGAGAAGTTAAGAGAGTTTCCCAGCACCACACAGCTAGTTAGTGTAAAGCCAGGAATGGACTGTCTAATCATCTGACTGGTTAATTTATTCTCTTAAGTATCCTAAATTGAGCATAGAGTTCTCACCCTCCTGGGCGACATGCAGTAGAATCACTCATTGTGCAACATCAGAACGCTGTTATAATAATGCAGTTAAAGCTTTCAAGCAACCAGAGTCCAATGAAACACCTAGGGTGCAATAAAACACCTGGTTAACT
The DNA here is from genome assembly GCF_054644295.1 of Miniopterus natalensis. Lineage (NCBI taxonomy): Eukaryota > Metazoa > Chordata > Mammalia > Chiroptera > Miniopteridae > Miniopterus > Miniopterus natalensis. Next base: position 26,006,809 of record NC_142085.1, read on the forward strand.
AGTGAAATGAAATGTGAAATAACTTCTCAGGTAAATGGCAAGGAAATGGAGGGTGTGTAACAAGAAGTCTGCTGAGATGAGTAAACCACAACAAGCATTGGTACCAGTAACCTCCAAGCCTGGCTTTGCGAAACTCTCCGAAAAAGAAAAATAAAGATCTCACACTGAGTGGGGTTGGCCTTGAAACTCATAAAGAAATGCTGGGTTGGGGAGAACTTATGTTTTTGTTTTGTTTTGTTCCATCCTCAGTGGAGCTGGTGCTGCAGCAGTCCCACCTGCTCACGGAGGGATGGTCCACATTTTGAGAGTAGAGTCTAGCACACACCACTGGATAAAGCCCCATCACTACCACCATCACTTTGCAAAAATCATCAGCTGGTCCCAATAACACATGAAGAGCTTTATCAGTGAATAGTAATGCAAACTTGCAAGTCTAAAATGAAATGCATATGGGTCAAATCGCTCTGCACTAACTTCCTAAAAGCTCTGCTCTGCTATTGGATATCCCAGTGAACAACCCCAGCTGGCAGCACCCAGAAAGCTTCCACAGGCAAATTACAGATTGTAAACGACGCTGAGATCCACCCCGAGGCTAAGTTTTCTAAGGTCTGTAGTGCACTCAGAGGATGTCTTTCCCCTTCTAGTACAGAGGCTCCACTACACAAAAAATGTGCTGAAACTGTTCCTGGGCCCTAGCTCGGCTGGGGGCAGCGTGCTCGCCGCGCAATGCCCTACTGGTTTCTTAAGGCGCATATGATTAATATTGGTACTCCGGAAAGAGAACTTCTTCTGACCTTGAGCGTGCGCGCTAAATAAATTACCTCGGAACGAAAGTGGTGAGATCTCATAACAGCATCTGGGGAGAAAAGAGAAAAAACGAGACTTCATTTAACTCCCTGTTCAGCACCTGCCTGCGGAGTGACTGATGCCTTACCTGGTTGGGGCGGGGGCGCGGGGGGGCGAGGGGGGCTGGGAAGGCACTTTCCAGACGCCTCGAATTCGGTGGGGACATCCTGGAGGGCCGGGAGGTCACTAGGACATGGGTCTCTAGCTGATTTCAACACGAGAAGTTTCAGGGAAAGTTCTGGGGGAGTTGGGGAGCCCAGAACTCTCCGTGAAGAAAGCGAGGGATGGGTGAAGGGAGGCTGCTGCAGCCCCGGACTCCGCTCCCATTACCGCAGCGGCTTTAGCAAGCTGACACTAAGGATTTGCGCCCGTGCCTCTCCTGCCAGGTCTCAGCATCGCTGTGTTTATCCCAACCCGGGAGACTGGAGGAAGGGGGTGAGGGCAAAACGGGCGAGAAACGTTAAACCCATCAGCGTACTCAGCTCGGGGAAACGCGCAAGGATGGAGCGAGGGGCAGCGGCGCAAAGGGGAGCGAGCCGCGCTGCGCTCCCCAAACCCGTTTAACTGTCCCTCCTCCTAGCCCGGGGAAACCCGTCGCCGCGTGTCTTACCTCGGCTCCTTGAACGACCCGAAAAGACCGATTTCATCGGATGCCTCCCTTTCTGGAGCTTGCGATGCCAGCAACAGAAGAAGACGATGGTGGCGATGGTGCCTAGCAGAAGCAACAAGAGGAAGAGGGCACATTGGATGCTGTAGGGTCTCAGCAAGACCAGGAAAGCCGCGGCGATCATGGTGAGGGCGAGGCGGGGGCCGCTCCGCGGCGAGCTGGAGGCTGGCGGCACAGGCACCCGCGCGGGGCGCACGGCGAAGCGGCGGGCACGGGCGAGCGCGGTCAGCGCGTCATGCCCGGCGCACGCGGCCCCGCGCCCAGCCCAATGGCTGCGCAGCCCGCGCCAGCCGCGCTAAACTAGTGATCGAGGGCTGCGGGGAGCGCTCGCCATGACTCAGCAGACGGGGACCGGGCAGGGACTGGGCGGCCGAGAGCCTCTCTCCTCCCTCCCCGGGCGCCTCCGCCCCCGCCCAAGCGCAGCCCCCGGGCGCAGCCCCGCCGGGGACGCGGCTGGCGGGGAGGAGCAGCGCTGCCGCCGCGGCCACCTGGGCCCTGTGCATCGTCTTACGGCCGCCGCCAGCCTCGGCATCCCGAAGACCCGCGCACGTGGGGCGGGGCGGGGACGCGGCTCCCCGGCCGCAGCCGCGGCAGCCCGCGGGGGGCGGAATGGGGCGCCGTGGCGGGGGCTCGCCTGATGACATCACAGCCGGGCTGCGGCAGCGCGGGCGCGCGGACATGGCTGCGGCGGCGGCCGCGGGCTGCGCTCGGGCCTGAGCGCCCAGCGCCCTCCAGCGGGGCCGCCCGCCAGTCCGCGCGGTCCGCGGGTACACCAGCCGGGCACCTCAAGGCTCCCGGACGCTGGGGGCCTGCGCCTATCCAGCCTCCCTCGGCCGAATTGCAGGGGAGCCCGGCGTCAGGGGGCGCCAAGGGGCCGGGGGGAAGCCGTAAGGCGTTGAGGGAGCCTCCAGGCGGTGCTACCCCCAACCTCTCACCTCCCCGCGCCCCGCCCCGATGTCGGGGCTCTGGAAGATGCAGCCCGGTGAGCTATTGCTTGCAGGAGGTGGGGGGCGGGGTGGGGGGTCCTCGCACGCTGGAGCGCGAACACCGGGAAGGGCCTTCCGTGGTAATTGGGGTCCTCGGGGAACGGGCGGCCCACCCGTCTCCAAGCCCCTCTGACCGGGAGCGCTCTGCAGGGGAACGCTCCGCTCCGCAGACGTGAACCGTTCCACCCCCAAACTTGCTGCAATTTCGCAGCCGAGAAATGGGCACTTTGGATCCTCCTGTACCCACCCTGCGTTTCCCGTAAAATCGGATTCATTTAGTGCATTTGCAAGGGAGAGGCAATTTCAGATTTAGAGAACTGGCAGGTGAAAGAAGTTGGGATTGGTTGGTAAATATTTGGAGGAGAAATGTTGTAGGGAATGTGAGGAAATAATGATCTGGCACACAAAATGCGCACACTACCCCTTCTCTCCCTCTTGCCCCCTCCCGTTTCTTCATAACCAGCAAAAAGTGTGCTGTGGCCAATGGCTGAGAGGTTTTTCGGCGGTCGCTGGTGCAGCGCCAGCGCAGGAGGCATGGCGGGTGCTGCACTGCGCCGGTCCGCGGCCGCCGCCTGCCCGGGGGCCGCCGCAGCCTGGGGCGCCTTGGCCCCTGGCCCACCGGCAGGTGCCGCCCGCGCGTCTCGCCGCTCCCGAGGCGATGCTGCGTGGAGCCGGGGTTTGTTTGTGTTGTTTCATTTACTTGCATAAGGAAACTGCGAGTATAATGGCAAGATAGCACATGACTGCATTTGTGGTTTTATTAACCACTAAGGTGGACTTGAATATTTAAGAGACTGAAGAAATTGTGTCATAAAAAAAGTCATTTGTGAAATTCTGAAAAGCATAGAATCCACGACAGTACTTAAGTTTTGTTAGGTGCTCGAAGGATCTCAATCATCGGGGTTGTTTTCTAATGATGCAAAATTAACTACATCTGCGTAAAGGCTTAATCAATGTTATCCTAAGACCTGTAACTCTTAGGGTTCGTAAGCATTACAGCAAACTCAAAAACGCATTGCCTAATGCATTTCCTAAATGCCAGATTCATAAACATGGGAAACAATGGATTAAGTTTTCTTACTTACAACTTGTTTCCAAGAGCAAAATAAACATTCAAGTTGTTGACATGCCGCTTCTCATTCAGCTGTGGGTTGAAGGTGGAAAGACCTTGTTGGGGACTCTGGGTAAGGTGGGAATGTTGAATGGCGGAGTGTAGGCTGCACTGCAGGTCAGGAGAGGCTTCATAGGACCCTGTCGCTCGGGCTGGCAGGTAGCGCTGCATCGTGTGCACTTTGCTGAACCGTTTCCTGATACTGCAGCCCGCTGCAGTGAGAGACTGTATTCCCGTCCATGGTGCAAGGGTTATTGAAGAGAATCCTGAGAGCCTGCAATGTGTGGCACATCAAGAAAGGAAGAATTCTCTACCCCAACTCACGGTGGCATAGTGGAGTAATTTAAAACAACAACAAAACTGAATTAACCTTCTGCAAACATTGGGAGAAATAACTAAGAATTTAGGGAGGTCATCTTTATATTTCTCGTTAACTAAAATTTTGAGTGAGCTGAAATGGCCTGTATATCCTTGAAACATGTCTAAGACGACAAACACAGCATAGTGACCAGTTTGCCCCAGACTCTGCACTTTTAACAACAAAAAAGCAACTAAATAGCAATTATGGTTTTCTGAGCTATTACGTTAGCACAACTGTTATCATCCTGAGTCTTGCTGCAGCCATTTATAAGTTTCAAGTGCACACAAGAACATCATTTATCTCTTTTGGCAGGCAAATGCTTAGTTGCCGTGCAGTAGGATTATAGATATTTCTTTTTAGATGCATTCATTTCTGTTCTTTCCATTAGTTATCTCAAGAATACTAAATAATAAGCAAACCAAATCATTGAAAAAATTTAGTATTTAAGCCCTATTGTTATTTTGTGATTTGCTTGTTGCCAATTTATCATTTCCTTCTCCAAATAATGGCATGTTATTAATTGCTTCTTTCTGTGTGTTTCTGTGATGCTGAATGCATTGTGGAATTCAATAAATATTAAATCAGCTATTCAATCCTTTTTGGAAATGAATTAAGTAGAATTCATAAATTTTTCTTCTGCTACGTTTTCATTTTAAAAAAATAATTGACATGGTATCAAAGTCACAAAAATTTAAAGTCTGGGGATAGGGCTGGAGGTGGAAGGCTCTTGACCACATCTTTCATCCCAAGAAATAAAAATCAAAATGGAAAAGTATATAAAATATGTAATTTTTTGACTTTTTATGATAATGAATTAGCACTGTCACTCAAGAGAAGACAGCGAGTTTGGGGAAATAGTGAAGAGAGTTTGTAGCAGGTGTGTAGATGATTACCCATTATCAGGCAGCCCTTCCCTTTAGATTCTCAACCAAATTGAGAACACACAGGAGGAACCAAAGGAACCAAAAGGAAATCAACATATTAACTTTACTGAGGGTAAAGTCAGATCGAAGAACATGGCTTAGACCCAACGCCAGAATGACAAGTTTTGAGCTGTGGTGGAGGAAGAGTTCTGAAGGGGAAGATGACAAATTGAATTTTAGACCCATTGAGGTGGAGTTAGTGAAGTTATCCAGCAAGCTCAAGGGTGGAGAGGTCAGAACCAGAGACAGACAGGAATCATCAACAGAAATTATAGTTGAAGTCATGGAAATGGATGAAATGACTAAGGAAGAGAAACTAGAAAGCGTTGGAGTCAGAACTTCGGAAACTGCTTCCATTTGTGGACTGGAGACAGTGAGCAGAAGGCAAGACCACGGAGGCCAAGTGGGGGGCGTTCCAGCGTAGTGAGTGGCTAGCTGGGGCGCTTCCACAAATGGCAGGGTAAGGATGATGAGGACTGTGGACTGGGGACTAGGAGACCTCTGGAAACCTCCCAGAAAACTGACTCATGGCAGCGGGACAGGCTGAAGCCAGACTAATGAGTAGAAAAGGGGGAGGCAGGTGAAACAGAGGAGAGCTGCTGTCCACAATCTTTGGAGAAATTTAAAAGGGATGAGTAGAAGCGCAATTAAAGCCTGGATAAAGGCTAGTAAAGGTCCCTTTGTCAGGCACAAGTACCTGAACAAGTTAGTTTCTAGGGGGGTGGAAACAGCAGTAGGAGAGACATTGAGAGGTGAAGAGGGGGGGGAAGAGGGCATTCTCCTGGGCATTTGTGGTTTAGCTTTTGTTTTAACATACTTTGAGTCCTCCAGACTGGCTCATTCTGCTTTCAGGCTACTTTTGACTCTGCAGTTAAAATTGACCCTGACTAGTTATGATGGGTTCCTGCCCATGGTCTCTTCCCCACTCACCCTGGCTACTATAAGTCAGACTAGAAGAATGATTTGGAGGGAAAGGTAAGGAACACCTTGGAATGTGGTCCAGATTGTCTGTAAGCTTTTATTACAAACCTGTATGGAAGTGAGTAAATTACCCAACTGATAATCACACAAGGACATTATGTTGAAATATTACTTCCTTAAAAACAGAAAGTTTATGTACAAATGGCTCAAGCAATAGATTACTAGAAATAAATCATACTGATTTTGGACTGGTAATCTACTTGTTCCTAGGTGAAGATTTTACTCTCAGAATTAAGTGGTATGAAAGAGATTGAGGAATCTGAGGAAATGTGTTGTATGGCCTCTTTGTTTCCAAATGGTTTTTCATAACGTGCCAACAATATACGTGTTCTTGTATTGAAAGGTAAAGGAACTACATCATTTGGAAGAACCTACATCATCTAATATAACGTTGGAGACGATTTTTCTACCACCAGAATCAGAAGAGCCATCATGTGGATGGATCACTATTATCTTTTTAAAATTTGAGTTTTCGAAGGAAAAACAATTGTTATTTGCAGTGATAGCAAGTAATATTTTCAGCAAATATTCCCTAGGAAAGAACTTTATATTCATTTTACCATAATGAAAACTTTAAAAATAACTTAAAGACATCATTATAAAAGAAACTATTTCAAATGGATTCATTTTAAATTGTTCTTTTAACATTTTAGAAATTTTAGAGCCTAATTAAGGATTGTTGTCCTGCGGGTTGTGGAATCCATGATAATGCTGTGGGGGGAAATGTGTGGTTTTATTGTGCGATTTTTTGTGTGTGTGAACATTACGAACTTCTCAGAAAAGTCTGAGTCTGAGAGTTTAAAATGTCAATATAATTGAATACCTCTACCCCATAATGCTTTGCAGACAGTTTTTGGAAGGCAGTCATTTATTATCCACAAGCAAATAGAATTCATTTATATAGTTTCCACATTGAGTGTGGAATTAGTCATGCAGCAAAATACTGAGTCATTTGGCCAGAAAATTTACTCATAGTTGTCTGAGCTGCCAATGGAAAAGTTGAGAGCTGTTCATAAATCAAATTATAAAGCTCTTAGAGTTATAAATCACTGAGCAGTAATGTTCATTATTATTCAGATAGTGTAAAATATTTCCACCACTTCTAAGAATGGGCAATTTACAAAGCAAGTTTGAAAGCTGAAGTTATTGCCTTCTAGATCCCAGATAAGAGTTGCCATATGAGTTACCAGCATTTCGACACTCTTAAGTGAAAAAAGAAGATAAAAGTAAGGCGGAGGGTTAAAGTTGCTTAGTAGTTATGTTAGAATATGAAATGAATAAAACTTGACCAATGTTTATGAGTTAAATTCATATCGTCTTGATTAAACAACAGCAACATTTAATAGCTAAATTTCCCCCATTACAATAATTTTATAGGACTTTTGCATTAGGTATTTTGTGCTAAAAGATTTGTGTGCTAATGCATCAGTATACTGATAACATGAAAGAATAATCCCACTAAGAGAGCAGAGTGTACCAGGAGAACAGAGAATTGCGACGAGTAACCCATGATTAGTAAAATATGTTTCAATAACACACAGTTCCAGAGGTTATTGAATTTATCCAAGTGTAATAACATCTTGTGGATCCAGGAACAGAAAGAAAAGTACATCTTAAAAAGTAACCCCCAAATACTTTTTGGAGTAAGTCAAGGAAACAAACAGCAAACACTAAATTGAAATACAGTAAAGTTTATATTTCAAAGAAGAAAGCCAAAAACCTAGAGCCTGTTCTTGCTGGTCCTATTTCTGCTGTAGGAGTGTTTAACCTGGAAATGATGAACCTGAAATTATATGTAAAAATGAAGTTCTCTTTTGGAGGGACATAAAGGGATCCATAGTTTTCATGGGGTTCTTAAGGAGTTATTGGGGAAGGGGGAATCATCAGAACCATACAAATTCACACAGATACCAAGGCTTCTGCGACATCAAATCATTCTCTCAATCCATCAACACTGGCCTCACCTAGGTACCTCCTCTAAGACCAGAACAAGCGTCTTCAGCACTGTCAGTCAAGGATGAGCAGAGGAAACTGCAGACTCAGCCTGTAAAAGTTCAGGGACATCTCCCAAATGCATGTGAGTGCTGCCCATCCTAAGACTAAGTGGAGGTGGTGTTTCTGTGAGTCAGCCCTCTTGCAACTTTAAACAGATTTGGAGAGAAACAAGTGAGTTGTGATGATGGTTCTGACCCTGCGAAGGGAAAACTGCTAACTATCTAGGACCACTTCCACAGGCTTCTGTCACAAAGAAGGACTGACTTGATTCCCTTGCTGCCTTCAGGCCAGTTAAGTATTCCATTTGAATGGATACGCCCATTCTGAGCCAAAAACACTAGTTCTAAAATTTAGTCTTGAGTTCAGAGTCTATAAGGATCTCTGTGATCTTAAAGCTTAAAAGAAATGTAGAAGGACTTAGTATCAGGCTCCTGGAAACTTCTCCAAGACATCCTGGTCATGTAGCACCTACTCTTCCTAAATCCCGCCCCAAGCCATAGCTTTTCAACATTCAGTCTCCTACGGAGACCTGGTAACTGGGCCCTCAATCCAGTCAGGATAATTTCACATATACCAAGTGCTCAGCTCCATGTACCCATTATCTCTGGCTTCCCACACTTGCCGTACTTGTGAACCTCGGCTCTCCCACCACCGCTGTGTTCTCACTAGGTCCCAATGTCCCATCGCTGTGATCACATTCTCTCACATCATGGGGCTGGTTGTTTCATCATGTGACTTTCTCACTCCAGTGGGCAGGTCCTGTTTCCAGGGGGTCCTGATCTCTCAGTCTACCTGGTTTTATTTTTTCTGAGTTCCCGTAATCCTCTAAGCTGTGCATGGTTTAGTGGCACAATATTCATGCATTCTACACAGAGACAGGCCTTGAACCAAAGCCGTTCCCTAAGTGACTCAGACCCCTCTGGATCTAGCAGACACTATTCTTTGCACAATTTTATCTTGTGGACATTTGTAAATAATGCAGGAATCCACCTTGAAAAGGGACTGCAGGACTATCTTAGTGTCCCAGACCCCCTGCCATCTGGTGAGCTGTTGAAGTCTGGATCTTGGCGCCTGCGTTAAGGGCACCACCAGCACTGTGGGAATTGGTTGGTACAATAATTATTCACCTCTCCCCCTCACTCAAAGGGCATCAGACAGCGTGTCCCGGGCTTCCTCATTACTGAATGGCTACCCTGGTGTGGACAACCAAGTTGCTTTAAGTAGTAGCTAACACTTATTGAGTACCCACTCTGCTAAATGTTTGGCGTACCTTAGCTCACAGCAACCGTGGGCAGCTACCTCTCTTATCCCTATTTTATCGATGAGGACCCCGAGGCTTCAAGATGTAAGTTATTTCCCTGAGATCACACAGCCAACAAGTGGTGTAAGGATTCTCCAGCACTTCCAAAACTATGCGGTTTCTGTTGCATGTTTTCATTTGCACCACCTCGCCTCCCCTAAAGGAACCTCGCCCAGGTGGAGTTTGCTGGGCAGCTACCCATCCTCTCTTCTGACTGTCCTTAGGCTACCCCTGCCCAGGTGAACGAGGGTCAGCCCGACCGATGCCCCGGCGGTGTATCAGCTGTCTCCTGGCGCACAAGCTCTGGTCTCCTTTAGCCTGTGCGGAATGTGCCCAGACCACCTCCTCCAATACTTCAGTCGAACAAGACTCCTTTTATTTAAAAAAAATTATACATCCATCTTATCATTTTGTTGCTGTGTTCCCATCACTATCAGTTGGGTAAATTTGACTCGGCACCTTCAGGAAGCTAAACAAGCTTGGGAGGGCAGGCAGATGGCCACTTTGGGGGGGGGAAGGCATCTGGTGGAGACCACCTGGTTATCCTTCATAAAAGGCATAGCTCTAATAATTTTTTTTAAATATCTTTATTTCAGAGAGAGGAAGGACGAGGGAGGGAAAAAGATAGAAACATCAATGATGAGAGTCATTGATCGGCTGCCTCCTGCACGCCCCCTGCTGGGGATCAAGCCCGCAACCTGGGCATGTGCCCTGATCAGGAATCAAACCTCGATCTCCTGGATCCTAGGTCAATGCTCAACCGCCTAGCCACGCTGGCCATGCAAATTTGTTTATATTATTAAGTAAGATAAAGATTTGTCTATTATAGCATCATAGGCATCCAGGTTAATTAACTATGCTTCTTGACATTGACCCTCTCCACTGTGGTTTATAAACACTGCACCCACCCCTACATGTTTGATCTAAACTTGTATGAGGGGGATCTGGGTACGTATCAGCTCATAATGGGGGACTGTTATTATCACCATTTCACAGATGGGGAAACAGTCACAGAAATGTTACATAGGTAGGAAGTGATTCTAGGGCTATGGATCCAGACGGATTGATTCTAGATAGCCTGTTTGTCACCACTGATTTGACCCTGATTTACCATCTAAGATATTTAGAAGAAAGTCAGTCTGGAAGGCTATCTTGAACTATCTATATAACAAGACCTTTCCTCTACCAAAAAAAACAAACCCGTATTTCACTAAGCTTTCTATCCTTTGGTAGAGGGTCAAGTTTACTCTTCCCCTGTTCCTATGAATAGGATATATATTTGCCTGAAGTTCTGTTTCCCTCGGCTGTTTGAGCAACTTCTCTGCTATGGGATCACGGGCTCACAACATTGTCCCAAAATGCCACTGCTGTGGAGTTTCCTATTCCTTTGTCTTTGACACTCCTGAACCTTGAGGTTGGCTTCCTTCAATACAGTGAGTTCAATGTACTTTGCCTTGCTTTTATATAACTTTCTGGGTCTCAGTGGGATTAAAGAGATTCATTCTGTCTTCTCGGGCTTCCCTCTTTGGTTAATACTTGCATTCTCCACCCTTAACTAGCTTCCTAGTTCCAACTTGCCCTATAGCGGCCTATACCTAGGCTTGGCAAGACCGGTGACTGAAAGATAGTGGCCTCTTACTTTCCCTTCCATTTTGTTATTCTCTGAATTTATTGATAGAAAAATACTGTCACTCATAAATATACACTTATATATTTTTCTAATGACCTCTACATAGGAGGTAGAGAAATGATAAAAATGTGAAATATAGCTGATCATTTTTTAAAATGTTGCTTCAACGTGGTACAAAAGAATATTAGAGCAATGAGAGAAAATTATTGGTAATAGGTGAGGGGGAAAATCACTTAAGATGATTTATTAAGTAAATTATCTGAAGTGTGTGTCTCGGCACATTAATTATGTTTAGACTTAAACTTTTGGGACTATAAAAGTATAAAATTAATAGAGACATTGGTAAATGGTAACTAGTTATTTCATTTAATGTATTATATTAATATAAGGTATAATGGAGTAAATATTTCAAAGAGAAATTAGCTTGTCCTTTCATGTTATAATTGTAAGATAAATTAATGTTTGAAAGTTGAACCAATTCTGATTATTATGCATAAGGATTGATTCTTACATCAAAAATTATTACATTTTGTGAATTTTTTAAATCTGCCTGAAACATTAGTGTTTTAGAATATGATTACTTAAAGCAAAAACATGATGATCTCATCTTGCTCTCAGCTTTTAAGATGAATAGAATGTTCTACATTAATCCAAAAAAATGTGAAGTGGAAGATGATTTGTATGACTGACAGTTATCTTAAAATAGAACTTTTAAGTGATTCCTACGCTTCTTTAGGCTTGACTCTGCATTTGTGTTTCTGATAAATGGGGAAAAGGCATGTAAATATGAGGTGTGGGGGGGCAGGTAGTAAGAGGGAGCAAATACTCACAAAAACTGGTATTTCTTAGAAAAGATTTTGAAGGCTCTAGAATCTTAGGAAGCCTTGTCCAGAGTGCCTCTAAGTTTTGCATATACTTCCTTGTGCGAAGTTTCAGACGGTTCCACACATGGCTACAGGCTTTTCGTGGACAATTGCTGGGGATAGGTGACATTATGGAGCACATAAAGATTGACCCCCATTGTTCCCAGCCTCTGATTTCTGTGCTGTCACTTCTCTGCCGTAGAAGCCTTCTTCCTGAACACAGCAATGAGAAAGTAAGCCAGTCACACTGTCTAATTCCAGATAGGACAGAGTTGGGTCATTTAGTACTTGGCTCTCTTGCCAGGTCAGGAGCAACAGAGGGTCTGGGACAGGTGATGAAGCTAACATGTGTGGCTGGTGTCTTAGACTGGGTAGCTTGTCCAGAGACTGGGTAGCTTGTAAACATCAGAAATTTGTTACAGCTCTGGAGGCTGGAAATCCAAGATCAGGGTTTCAGGTTCTGGTGAAGGCCCTCTTCCAGGCTGCAGACTGCTGACTTCTAGCTGGGTCATCAAATGGTACAAGGAAGGAAGAATCTCTCTGGAGCCTCTTTTATGAGCGTGAAGATCCCATTCATGAGATTTCTCCCATCATTAGCTTAATCACCCCCCATAGGCCCCATCACCCAAATACTATCATCTTTGAGGGTCGGGATTTCAACATATGAATTGGGGGTTTGGGAGGACACATTCAGATCTTAGCAGCTGGGTATAAGGACACCATGAGGAATAGTGCTGTACCTCAAGGATAGTCATAGTGGAAGTGTTACTAGCCCTAGACCCAAAGGGAGCGGGACAAGAGAGCCAGGAGCCTAACTCAGTATCCTCCCTCCCTCTGATCTCCTTCCTGGACACCCAACTAGCTAAACCAAGCTGGGAAATGGGCAAGGAAACCCAATCAGGTCAACCTCCAGGCTTAGGAAGCAGCATAGGGATGACTGGAGAAGGGATCTGGAGGGGCAGAGAGAGGATCTCCAGCACTCGTGTCTGAGCAGGACTGTAATACTAGGAAGAACCTGGTGAGCAAGTCAAGACTTCTGTCTCTGGGGGAAGGGACTAGAAGGCAGAAACTTAGGCAAAGAGAGCCCTGTTAGGGACTCAGTCAAGCGAAGAAAGCAAAAAATCTAGGTCCAGAATTGGCAGAATCTGTTGCAAAGCTGACTTGACGATTAGTTTCTAAGTTCTGGCTCTACAGTCCTTCTTTAGCCTGCTTATGGGTGAGCAACTGGGAGTGGTTGCCTGGGTCCACTAGGGACCTCACTTCCCTCATTTGTAAAGTATGAATAATAATTATACCTATGAGAATTAAAAAAGTTAGTACAGGTTAAATGCTTAGAATAGTACCTTATACATAGTAAGCACTCAGTAAAAATTAGCTATATTTGTATTCTTATTAAGAAGTCAGGATTGGAAAGACCTGAGGATGGCACATAGGGCGGTATAGGGAGTTAAATTAATTTCTTTTCTAGATAATGGTTACATACATGACAATGCATGATATCACTGCTTATTAGTTAAATTAGCTACAGGAAAATTACATCCACAAACTCTGGCCAGATAAGAATATGTTTTTTTTCTTTCCTTTCCCATCATGGAAAGTCAAAAATGATTCAGGTCTATAGTCCCTCAAACACACTTAGCATTTCTTAGGCTCATGCGTAGTCTTCCATCCAATCTAAGTAATGCAGTCATGGTTTGGCAGCATTGTTGAACCATCCTAAAGTATATTGATCATCTTTTTCATCAGGATATTGCTGGAACAACTTGGAAATTGAAAATATGTTTGACGTCATTTAGAAATGCAGGGAGTAAAAAGAGTGAGTTGAATTGCTCCCTAATGGACATTAGTAAAACCTAGTAACCTCTGTCTAGAAGTCAAAAACACTTGAAAAGAAAGCCATCCAAGCGCTTGTCTTAGAGCGCTGTGGGTGCTGCAGGGGAAGGCACCCAATGTTTAGAACCGTTCCGATCTTGATTTCTCTTCCTCTAATATATATATATATATATATATAATTTAAAATAATACATGGATACATTCCTTCATGTTCCACCTTGCTAGTGCTGGACTGAAACTAGTGGTCCATTTCGCAAAGAACATTAAAACAGCCACTGAATATTTAGAATGACATCGGCACTGTTTTCCTAGCACTTTGGAACTCGTTTACAGGGGAGTCCCCAGTTCATTTTCTGACCTGAGTATTGCAGGGGACCTTTCGTGTCAATACGTTCCAAAACTGGCATGTATAGGAAGCAATCCGAAATGCTTGAAAATTATGAAAGGGTACTTAAGATTTCTTGTACTGTTATACTTGCCTTTCATAATTTTTATTTAATTCATTATAGAGAGTTTATATTTAAATCCAAAGGCAGATGAGACACCTGAATTATATTTTGATATTCTTTTGGTTTCCTTAAGTTTGGTGACTTTTGTTTCTTAGAATCTCAGAGGTGGCTTTTGTATTTTTGAATTACTGCATTAATTACTTCATTGATTTATTAAAAGTAAACCTACATGCATTAAGAATTTATAACTTTATTAACTTGCTTTGCTCTTGTTAGTTGCTAACTTCCCCTTTCTCTGTCTCAATTCTCAGATATTGTTTTTTACAATTTGGATATTGCTTAGAGCATTATTTTCAAGCTATGGGTTATAACCCATTAGTGAGCTGCGAAATCAATTTAATGTGCTCTGACCAGCACTTCTGAAAATGAAATAAAATACGGTAGATATAATAGGAACTGAGAAAGTGCATCATATGCAGTAAGGGTGAGTATGTTTCATGAAATTTTGTTGTATATTTTTTTGTATGTGTGTACATGTGTGTTTTGGGTCAAAATGTAAAATGTGTTTTTTACTATGAGCTGCAGTTAAAAAAAAGATTCAAAGCCATTGGCTTATGTTCTTCTTCCAACCACATATATTGGATGTTCTCATAGATGTGGCTATGTTTAAACTCACTGCTATAACTAGCTTGGGAGTTAATGAAATGTTTACTATTGGCAAAAAGTAAAGAGGAGCAGATTACTACATAGTGAATTTTTTACTATCAGTAACTAGTATATTTAATAAATACCATATTATTAACATCCCTTCTGAATTTGCTAATTGGCAAGTAACATAAACACTGAGTCATCTGTTTATGGATGTTATAACAAAATACTGCCTGAGATCTACCCAAAAGTAGTCATTCTAAAAGAGGCCTGATATGTCCATTCAGATTGGTCTTGAATAAATTGTTTGTGAAGAAACTTGAGGATTTGCTTTTTAATAAATCACATCAGCAGGAGACAATTTTAGCACTCTGTTTTTGTAAACTAATTTCCCCCCAATTTTTTTACTGTGGTAAAAACAAATGACATAAAATGTAGCGTCTTAACCATTTTTAAGCGTACCTTTATACGTTCACTTGTTATGCAATCATCGCCACCATCCATCTCCAGAATTCTTTTCTTGGTGCAAACCTGAAGCTCTATAGCCATTAACCAGTAACTCCCGATTCCCTTTCCCCCCTCCTGGGGTTGTCCTCAACGCCCGTGAACCGGGACTCTGGAGTCTGTCACCATCACTAAATAATACTTAACAGGTCCCTGAAAACTAATAATGTTTTTCAGTTTTAAATAGTTGAAAAAATTAATATAAGAATAACATATCATGATAGGTAAAAATTATGTAAAATTCAAGTTTCAGTGTCTATAAATAAAGTTTTATTGTAACACATCCACACTTACGTGTTCACATATTACCTATGACTGTTTTCATGCCATGAGGGCAGATTTGAGTGGTTGTGACAGACCATAGGGAGCAGTATCATCACTTTGCGCTGCTGCTCAGTGTCCACAAATCACAAGTGATACAGTTATAATAACTTGACCATGTTTTAGTGTCATGCATATTGTCGTAATACACTACATTATTTTATTTCTTATTACCAGTGCATGGCAATGATGGCAAAACAAGGAAAAAAGGTCAAACTGGACTTAATGCTTTACAGCTGAGTGAAGAATGGATTATTTTGTTTTAAAATGAGGTGGCAAAGCATTGTGTTTTTTATACAGTGACACTATAGCTTTGCTAAAAGAACATGACATGTCAACATTATCAAAATAAGCACTCATTGCAATATTTCCAACGTACAGGACAGCAACGGTCAGAATAATTGAAATTTTAAAATGAACTATCACAGCAGAATTTCTTTGCAAAAATAAAAATGAGGAAAAAATCAAAATAAAACAAAAATATGAAAATGAGTCTGCACCCAAAATAAGTTTCTGAATGGTTCATTTGTTAGCTGAGCAAGGAATGCCATCCCAATAACAACTAGTATGTGACTTATAAGTAATGTTAAGCTGCTTTATACACTTCTCCTGCGGTCAGAAGTTGAAACAAGAAGTGAGATGTTCACCCTGACTCAGATTTGCACTGGATTTCTTTTTAAAAGATGTTTCTTTCGGTTTTAGAGAGAAAGGAGGGGAGAGGGGGAGAGAGAAACGTTGATCAGTTGCCTCCCTTACACACCCCAACTAAGGAACCGAACCAACAACCTGGGCATGGGAATCCAACCTGGACAGCCCTCAACCAACTGAGCCACACCAGCTAGGGCTGCACTGGATTTACTTTTCAAGTTCAAATTATAGTTCCAGCATTGTCTTTCAGACTTCGATGCAAATGCAAAGGAAATTTCCATATTTCAGAATATAGGCATACCTTGTTTTATTGCGCTCCATTTAATTGTGCTTCGCAGATATTGTGTTTTTATAAACTAAATGTTTGTGGCAACCCTGCATCAAGCAAGTCTATCAGCATTTTTCCAACAGCATTTGCTCATTTCCTGTCTTTGTGTCACTTTTTGGCAATGAAGGTAGCTGCATGAAACATCAGATTTTCAATGTATGTGAAACAGTCTTATAACTGGAAGATGCCATCTAGTACTTTCATAGCTATAGAAGAGAAGCCGATGCCTGGCTTCAAAGCTTCAAAGGACAGGCTGCCTCTTATTAAGGGCTAATGCAGCTGGTGACTTTAAGTGAAAGCCAATGCTCGTTTACCATTCTGAAAATCCTGGGGCCCTTTAGAATTATACTAACTCTACTCTGCCTGTTCTCTATAAATGGAACAACAAGGCCTGAATGACAGCACATCTGTTTACAACATGGTTTACTGAATATTTTAAGCTCATTGTTTTGACCTGCTGCTCAGAAAAAAAATAAATTCCTTTCCAAATATTACTGCTCATTGATAATGCACCCGGTCACCTAAGAGCTCTGATGGAGCTGTAAATGAGATTAATGTTGTTTTCATGCTCCTTAACACAACATCCATTCTGCAGCCCATGGATCAAGGAGTAATTTTGACTTTCAAGTCTTTTTTTTTTAATTACAGTTTACATTCAATATTATTTTGTATTAGTTTCAGGTATACAGCATAGTGGTAAGACAATCATATACTCTACAAAGTGTTCGCCCTGATATTTCCAGTACCACCTGGAACCATACATAGTTATTACAATATTATTGAGCATGTTTCTTATGCTGTACTTTACATCCCCATGACTATTGTTTAACTATCAACGTGTACTTCTCAATCCCTTCACCTTTTTTCACCCAGTCTCCCATCAGGTCTTATTGTTTAAAAAATGCATTTCATAAGGCTCCAACTGCCATAGATAGTGATTCCTGTGATGGATCTGGGCAAAGTAAATTGATAATCTTCTGGGAAGGATTTACCATTCTCAATGCCATTAAGAACATTCTTGATTCATGGAAAGAGGTCAGAATATCAACATGACTTTGAAAGGTTCCAGATTTCAGTGGAGGAAGTAACTGCAGACGTGGAGCCTAAAGATGTGTCTGAATTGCTGCAATCTTATGATAAAACTTTAACGGGTGAGGAGTTGTTTCTTATGGATGAGCTAAGAAAGTGGTTTCTTGAGATGGAATCTACTACTGGTGAAGATGTGAAGACTTGTGAAATGAAAACAAAAATCTGGTTGATAAAGCAGCAGCAGGGTTCATAAGGGATTGACTCCAGTTTTGAAAGAAGTTCTACTGTGGGCAAAATGCTATTAAATAATATCACATGCTACAGAGAAACTGTCTGTGAAAGGAAGAGTCAGTCAATGCAGCAGACTTCCTTGGTGTCTTATTTCAAGAAATTGCCACAGCCACCCCAGCCTTTAGCAACTACCACCCTGATTAGTCAGCAGCCATCAACAGTGAGGATAGATCTTCCGCCAGCAAAAAGATTATGAATTGCTGAAGGCTCAGATGATAGTTAGCTTTTTTTTTTAGCAATAAAGTATTTTTTAACTAAGGTATGTACATTGTTTTTTGGACACAATACTATTGTACATTTAATATACTACAGTATAGTGTAAACTTAGCTTTATATATGCACTGGGAAACCAAAAAAAATGTGTGTGATTCACTTCATTCTCAATCGCAATATTGTGGCTGTCCAGAACTGAACCCACAGTATTACTGAGGTATGACCTACATTTAACTGTGCAGTTGAGGAGAGTTTCCATTTAACTTTTAATTGGAAGTTTTGCAATGTAAGGGCACACTAAAAAGAAAATATCAAAATAATTTAATAAAATTCTGTAACAGTCTACTAAAAGAGGAATATACTTAATTAAAATTATAAGCTCATATTGGGAGGTATGGACTTCCCTGAAGGTGGTTGTACAATATTGTGAATATACTAAAAAACCACTAAATATACACTAGAAAGAGCTAACATGGTGACTTTTATGTTATGTAAATTTTATCTCGATAAGAAAATTATAAGCACATGGATTAATAACAGTATATGGCAGTATCTATCAGTATGAAAAACATTTTCAAAGATGAAATACAGAAAATCTCATTATAGGTCAGCATTAACAAATGAGCATTTGCAATTGACATTGATGGTAGGAAACACTTTGAACCCAATTAAACAAGATGTTATTTTTTTAAATTCCATTCCTGTTCGTAGGCCTGTATTACAAAAAACTTTGTACTAAATTATTATTAGTATATATTCAGTTTTGTAAATAAAAATTTGTTCTTCCTTGCTATGTACCTACATAATGTCCTTGATTTTGCCTCTTGGCCTGCAAAGCCTAAAATATTTACTCTCTGACCCTTTACAGAAAGTGTTTGTTGACCTTGCTCTGGGTAGATAGACTAATGAAATTTACTAAAAATGGGAGTGTTCATCTATGGACTGTTCTTAATTGTATATCCCTGATTTAGGATTGCTTATGTAAAAATACCTAGAATCTATGGATTTATAACTTCCTAGAAACAATCGTGTAAGCTAGACTCTGAGGTATAAAATGGAGATGTGTTACAACTTAAACACTCCCCACTGTGCAAGTGACCCCCAAACCTCATTTAGAGGCCTCACCTATTATTCTGGACCACAGAGTACCTATATGGTGTGAGAAGGAAGGACCTACAAGCCAGTTGGATGTCTTAGACCTCTCCTTACTCTGTGTGTGCCTCTTGGCTGCTTGTATTTTTGAAATTATTAATAAAGCTTGATTCTAGGTAAGATCTCTGATATTTATGAATCAGGTATGACAGTCCAGTCCTATGTGTTAGCTCAAGTACTATTTATGTATTTGAAAACCTAAAGTAAGTTTTCAACGAGTTACAATAAACAATTCTGGCAAGACCATCTTAAATATTATTTTATGCTTGGGGTAGAGAGTAATGAATTTCTCTTAAAATAGGTAAAAGAACCATATTTGCTAATATAATTACTTAGTGTAATTTGGTAAGGAGCATATGTTACCTTCTGCTCAACAGTCTACATATTTCGTGAGGTCCCTTTAAGCTCAGTCCCTTCTGTAGTTAAAGTTTTATTATTTATAATTAAATATCTTTTCATGAAAGCAAACCAATATATGCAAGTGGTAAGGATGCTAAGACCAAATGTGCTGCATCATCTGTACATCATCTGTAGCGAAAGTTAAATTAGATCATTTCAACCCTGTCTGGCCTAAGAACTATCATCTACTTTAGCAGGTTTTGAAAAATGATTATCCCTTAAAATTTTTACAAAATGTATTGTTGTCTTTGAGATATTTTTCTTCACTCTTTATGGCATAATTCTTAAGTTTATACCAAGGAAAACCTTCCATGTCAAAACTTTAGAGTTTTCAGGAAAAACAAACAACAAACTTCTGAGTAATTCGTATTGATCTCCCTTGGAATATTTTGGTCCCAATGAGATCTGCTATTATTAATGTCTTTTCCCTAAAGATATGTAACTTCAGTCCTCTGAAATATTGTTTGCATAAATTTATAAAGTTTCTACTTTGTTTTTCACCCTCCTCGTAAAAATCTTGTAAATACGGAAATTTTTTAAACTATTTTATTTTGTAAGTGACAACTCACTGCATATCACATCATGGAAACATGACACCATCATGATAGTGATGATGAAATTGAAAGACTTTTGAATCAAATGAAAATGTGTACTAAATTGGTCAGTGGGAGAAAGAATGATAGGAAACTTTTAGTAAAGGTAGTTAACTTGAGTGACTAGTGCTGTTATGAAACATAGAGCCGGAAATATGTAATGTATCCTTTTGTTTGTTTTTGTTTTTAAGGAAAAACATTAACTTTGGGACTACATCTGGAATAGCATCATCTACATGGGCATTCCCTCCTGCAGTTTCAGAAAACCTTTGGTAATTAATTGATAAAATGCAGACAATCTTGCAAACAGATGAAGTTACCAATACCCAAGCTCTTAGAAAAGGAAAGAGGAAAAGAACAGAGACAGTGGACTCAGAGAATGCAAATAGTGACATGGACAAAGGACAGGTTGGTGTTCTGTTACCTTGATACAATTTTATTACCTAGCTCCACCACAACTCCATCATTCCTCTCATAGCTTATTAGTACTTTCTTTATTCTGTTCATTTATCCTTCCCTTTAATTTTTTATTCAACCAGGGAATAAAGTGGCATGTTCTCTTTTTAATGTTGAGCAAGTTGAATTAGAAACATACTCAAAGATATTTTACCTGCTTTCATTTAAGAATGGCCAATTATGCCATTGTTCAAATGTCCCTTGGTATCCTGCGAAATTAAAGATCAGCAAACTGTCAGAATATACTTCTTTCTTTCAAAAAATGCTGGAGAAATTGGAATACCTCTTCTTTAACATTTACTGTTTCCTTTTTTTTTTTACTACATTTTGTAGCCCATCTTCATCACTGGTTTGGTTAGGGTGCCATCCCTATTTTTATTTATTCACTGATTCCCCTTTAAGCTGAATTCCTTAACCCCATTCTCCTCCTATGCCTTGAACAACCTATCAGTGTGTTTATTCTGTATCTTTTTATTTGTTTGTCTATATAAGTATTGGCGTACATCTCCCCAATACATGTAACATTTTATGTGCATGTATGCCTATTTAATTTTTAAAATAATATACTATATACTCTAGTGGTTTAAAATATTTTTAGTCTTTCAGGGATGGAGTCTAGAGGCATTCAGAATGGTCCAGCGTTTGAGATACTGTCTTAGGCTATATCCTACAATACAACCTCTAACAAAATTAGGCTGTCCTGAACCCCTGGTAATAGAATTATTTACCTTTATACCATGAAGGTTGGGAAGCACCAAAATACATACGTGGAGTGTGCCCAGGCAAATTGTAAGGAGTTTGCGCTGTGAGACCTAAAGTTCTTACCAGGTTGTCTAAGAAGAAAAAGTACGTCAGCAGTGCCCATGCGGGTCCCATGTGTGCGAAATGTGTCTACGGCAGGATCAAGTGTGCTTGTTTGATTGAAGAGCAGAAAAGCTTTGTGAGAGTGTTGAAGGAGAAAATACCTTGTCTCAATTTGCTGGTGCAGGTTTAGGGGACCCATGGTTCCTTGAGGGGTAAGATAGTCACATGCTCTCGCAGGCTAGTATTGTGATTTCTTTAGCAATTTGTTTTTCTCAAAAACTTAATGGCTTTCCAAACTATTTATTTCACTTTGGATCCATTACAAGTAACTACAGCCAGAGATCTTATTTGGTCAAAAATAAGCGTGAAAACTCGTCTCTTTTATTATGGCATCTGTGTTCAGCCTCTTTTTTCTCCAACTTACGGCAGTTACCTAAAGACCAATGAAACAAAAAACTTGCAGGTCACACACTGAATCTGATGCTTCCCACTGGGATGGATCTCAGTGTCTAGCCGGGAACTTATAAAGAGAAGTTCCTGAAAAGAAAACGCCTGAGGTCACAGACTTACCTCCAGCTCTGTAGATGGAGAAGTAATTGGCTTTTTCAAACCTTGCCGATTTAGCATTACTGGACTCAGTCAGTTTAGATTGCGGACTGCATCCTAAATGCAGTGGAAGAGAAACCTTTCATCTCTGCACACTGGCCAGCACTCACCAGAAGCCACTGACACACACCAACGTTCTTCTTCCAGACTCAGTAAGCACATGGTCTTACTGATTTATCCCAGGCCGCAGTTCTACCAAGTATGTCACCGAGGTCTAACAAGAGTCAACAGCTTTCCAGCATGTTATACTTGTGCTCTTTTTGTCCACAACCTGACCTCTATCGGGTTTGGGGTATCTTGCTTCTAGGTTTCAAAATCTGGATTCGTTCTCTTGTATGTTCAAAGGCTGTAGCAAAGACTCAAACATAACAGCGGCTTATACAAGATGGACATTTATTTCCCTTTCACGTAACTGCAAGAGCAGTCCAGGGTTACTACGGCAGCTCCACAATGTTGAGGATCCCTCTGATCTGTGGCTCTTCCTTCCTCAACACACAGACTCTAGCGCTGGGCCTAAGGTGACTGCCACAGCTCCCACCATGGTGGCTTTCTCTCTGCCAACAGAAGAAAAAGGAGATCACAGGCAGGAGCGGGCACGCCCATTCCTTTTAAGGTCACGATGCTTCTACTCATGTTTTATTGCGGATCCTTAGTCATATAGCTGCACTGAGCTGCACAGGAACCTGGGAACTGTAATCTTTAGCTGACAGCTACTTGTCCAGCTAAAATCCTGTTACTATAGAAGAATGAGAGAGCAATACCTGGAGATTGCTAGCAGTCTCTGCCCCTGTGCACTTTTCTATTGCGATCTTTTTGTTGTTGTTGGATTTCTTAGTCTATTCTAGTGGGTTTCCTATTCTGTCCTTATTGATTTGCACCAATACCTTATCTATTATAGAAATTAGTCTCTTGTGGTTTTTAGATTTCACAAATATATTCTCTTGACCTGGCATTTGTCTATTAACTTTACGTTTTCCATTGATGATTACCAGGGGATTAGCTTTTGCTTGATTTCATTTATTTCTTGTAGGAACTTGTTAAAAGTGGCAAGAACTAGACCATACATTCTAATTACTTTAGAATTATAGCAGATCCTCAAATAATGTCGCTTCATTGATGAGATGCCATAAGAACTTACCTCTTGTTTTTATCAATGAGCCTATGGTAAAATTGGTTTCGTTATATGTCATTTCACTTAAAGTTGCAGAATCCATTGACAATGTTAAGTGAGGGCTTACTGTACCCTCCATAGAAGGATGGTCCTAACAGACGCCCTTACGTGTTTTTTTAAACCTTCATTTCTGTTTAATCTAATCCATTATTTTTTTCATTAGGATTTATATATCTAGAGTCAGTACATTAGCTACTTGCCCACATATGATAATAGTAATTTTCATTACCATTTTATATATATAATATATGTCACTTGCACAAATATATGTAATAATGAGTATATACGCAGATACATATATTTGCATTTTTATAAAATAAGGAGTGAGATTAAATGTATACATTACAAATCATATAAAAATGTAATTATATTTTCTATAACTTATCATCATCTGGCTTCTAATTCTCCATCCCTGCTTGATAAGAAAGGAAAACAAAGAAAAGGTTAAACGTCCATTCACAGTGAATGACAGAATGTTCTAGTTTTTAAAAGTCCCTTTGGGCCATTAATATAATTTCAGTCCACACTGCTATCTGTGTCCATGGGTTATACATATAAGTTATTTGGTGGGGGAGCCGGGTGTGGGGTGGAGGGGGTCAATGTGGAAAAAAGGGGACACATATGTAATACTTTCAACAATAAAGATAATTTTTTCTTAAAAAAAAAGAAAAAAATATATATAATTTTAGTCATGTCAGGATTTAAGCTTCTATGGATCCCAGATTCTTACCCTCCCCCACTTTCTTTTTTTCCCCTGGGAAGTGATCCAAGTCTTCAGAAGTCTTACATATCATCCCAACATCTAGGGAGGGATAGCTGGCCTTCCTCCAAGCTTCTAACTTTTCTGCCTGGTTCCCAGGTGTCCAGCAGTATTACTATCGAGGTACAGCCAGGCTTTCCAGGTCCTTCGGGGCTTCTATTAAACTGCTACCGAAGTTTGCCATCCTGGCACCCACTGCCATCTTCTATAAGGTTCAGGCACCTGTGACCTCTCTGTCTACATACTAAACTATTTCTGTTTCACCAGCTCCCCCAGCACTTACCCATTTACTGACCAGGACACAGGGACGTTTTGGATTCTCTAGCTGCTCTGCATGTGCTCTGGGATGTCTAGATGGTCTCTCCAGTCTTTTTGTCCAGATACCAATTTTGGCCATTTCTAATCTGTGGCCCAGAGGGGTGCCTTGATGCCCTGATGTTATGCTGGACATGGAGCCTCTTTAGAGAGCTTATAATGGACTAAGAAGCAAGGAGCCAGCCCCGCTGCTCTGGAAATGCCCGTTATTTATCTAGATGTTTCTATCATATATTCCTATCCCTATAATCCAGCCTCCTTCTTCCCAAGGGGCAGGAGCAAGAAGATCAAAGACAATTGAATTTGATTTCCTGCCACTCCAGTCCTTGATTCCCAAGGCCCCTCCTCCTCCTGGCACCAGAATGTCTTATCCCTTCCTATGCAGCAGGAACTTTATGTCATGCCTTTGTCTCTTCTACTATAAAGCATATTTTTAAAAAACTTTATACTCCAACCTTCTTGATTTGGATCTTTTTCAATTCCACTCTATGCTCCACTTTTCCAGGTTTGGGGATATATATGTGTGTATATATATATGTGTGTGTATATATATATGTGTGTATACATATATATATGTATGTGTATATATATATATATATATATATGATAGCAGCTTGGTAATTTGAGAAAATTCTTTTCTGTCTCAACACAGAACGCAGCCTGGGTTTTACAACTCAAGTGCACATGTGTTCAGACTATTGCCTTGCAATTGACCTTAAGAACAATTTTAAAACTAAAAGGTAAACACAAATGTTTTGTTCCTAGGTGAATCTTTTCTCTCCTTTTTCTGATGCAGTAAACCCCCAAATTGTCCTCATGGCAACAGAGAGACTGTGAATGAGAGGTAGGGTAGAAATGGAGAATGGGGATGAATTGCGAAGATTGGAATGGTGGTCTTGTCAATTCTGCCCTGTTACACTCTTTTTCTACTTGTATTTCTCACTGAAGGTAGGCAGAAAGCCAGAATCGTGATTTCTGATTTTCAAGAGATACGTGCATGGAACTCTGATGTTCTTCCCTTCTTCTGACTTCCCCTGGACAGTGGAAGGCAAGGCTGAGGCTAGATCATTGGTTAGAGCCCAGCCCCTCTCGGCCACAAAGTGCCTGGGAGAACAGGAATGAGTAGGTCCCTTCAGCGTGGAGAGCGTGGGCTAAACCGTTAAAGTCACTTGGAAGCTTCTTTTCTTGTACCCGCCTTGTATTTCAGAGAGACCCATATTCGGGAAATGCCTTTCTGCCCGGTGAGAGCTCCAGTGAAGATGAAGAGCCTTTAGAAGAATTGTCAAAGGAGGAACTGTGCATGAAAATAAAAAGCCTGAAACAAAAACTGACCAACACCCGCAAGGAAAACAGTCGACTTCGACAGTCTTTGGTCATGCTTCAAGGTAAACTTTGAGAAAATTGGCACCTTTAGATGAAAGGGAAGATACGTTATGAGTGGAAAGTGTTGCACATCAGCGGTTGAGAATGAAAAAGGAAAGACCTTAGAGAAAAAAATAAAAAATCACATTTTAAGAAAATTTATGATTCATTATTTCATATGGAAGCACCATATTGAAGCTGCTAGTTTGTTGCTTAGGAAGTTTTAAATTATCCCTACAAAATACCAAATATCATGTTCATTTAACAATGTTCAATGGACATTTATTGAACACTTAATATAGACGCCACTCGCTGGTAGGTCCTGGAGAGAAAAGATTAGTAAAACAAAACAAATGTGTTAAAGCATTGCTTATCTCAATCCCCTTTGCTAAGGAAAACACTAGAAAATGGAACCTGTTCTAATCCATTATAGAACAACTATAATTAAAAAGTCCATGTATTAAATGTTAGTGTTGGAGCTGGGAGGAGTGGTTGGGAAAATAATCACATTCATTGTGATAAAGGAGAAAGATCAGCATAAGCAAATTAAAAACCACTTGGCATAATGCTTTTGTAAGATCTTCTATTGTGTTTAAGTGTTTATTTTTCAAAAATTGTATTTTCCATTTGTGGTTAAGCACCACGCACTACTTTATACAGCTGGATATTTGGCAGTTATATCCTATGATGGGCAGCACTCTGTTGTAAACAGTAAACACACAGAACATTTTGAAGTAAAGCAGCTGTGTACAGAATGAGTACACGTGACAGAGAAAAGAAAGGGGGGATGAACTTGAAAGGTACAGCGGTCATCCAGACTAACTTGATGGCAGCCTGGCCTAGGGTGCTGACGCTGGAAATAAACTGGACAGTTCTGCAGTATTTTTCAAGTCAGAAATGGTGAGATAGATAGAACCATGGTGGTAACAGGTTGACAGAGTAATGGCTCACGTGCTTTCCTCAGAGTATTTATTAAATTAAGTTCTTACCAAAAAAAGTACTAATATTCCGTAGTCTAATAGATAATTCATAGAAGTTCAAATAATCACAAACAAATATATATTTAACTTCATAATAATCAAATAATTGCAATTTAAATTGAACTAAAATTTTAGCCTATCAAAATGGTGAAGATTATTGTTAGTGGTTAATGCTTTTATTGATGGTGCAGTGAAATGGCCATCTTCTTGCATAGCTAGTGGGAGCTTAAGTTGGAAGAATCTTTCTGAAAAGCAATCCAGCAATATTAATTGAGGCTATGCAGTTCATCTGTGAGTTTTTTCAAATGGTCACAAATCTCCAAAAATTTTCCTCTATATATTGATTGATTGATTTGAGAGAGAGAGAAAGGGAGAGAGAGAAAAACATCAATTTGTTGTTCCACTTATTTATGCATTCATTGGTTGCTTCTTGTATGTGCCCTAACCAGAGCTCGAACCCACAACCTTGGCATATCGGAACAACACTCTAACCAACTGAGCTGCCCTGCCAGGACCTCCAATATATTTATTGAAAAAAAAATCCATGTTAAAAAAAAAATCCATTTATAAATGGACCTGTGCAGTTCAAACTCACAAGTTCAAGGGTCTACTTTAGTTTATAGCATGAATTTGGCAGAGTCTGAATTTGAATCTTGTTTCTTCTTTTCACTAATTGGGTTGACCCTGGATGGGTTATTTAACCTCTGATTCACTGCTTAATTGTCCCCATCTATAAATTAAGGATATGATAATACCTATTTTGTAGAGTTGCAATGAGGATTAATTGAATTAGCATGAATAAACTTCCCAGAATAATGCCTGGGACAAAGTAAAAGCTAGGTCAATGTTTAATATTATTAAAGGCTCGATAAGTAATTTCTAATTGAATAAGTCTGACAAAGGAGAGGTGCTTAGTAAATATTAATTGAAAGAATATCAAATAAGATTTTCTTCTGTAGTAGATTTTTCTCTTTTTGTATCAATATAGTACCAGATGTATTGATTTTGGCATGTCATGAATATGCCTGATTTTCAGCTCTCAAATCTTATATTATTCTAAAGATTATAGCTCAATAATATGCTTAAGAAAAGCACAAAAAATTTTCAGTCTTTGTGCCCCTCAACCATGAAGTGAGGAGTTGAATTAGATAGGGTTCAAGGTGACTTCCAACTCCAACAAAATGTTATTTGTCCTTAGGAAACAAACTAAATATAACAACAGAGAAGACCATTTAACATGGAGACATGAAAACTTTGAATGTGTAAGTTTCCATTGAAAAAAAGAATAAAGTGAGCATTCGGTTAACTACCAAAATTCATCTTTGTGAAAACATAGATTTGACTTGTGGCAATGAATTTTTATTAGTTTGTTGGAGTTTGACTCCATGGCAAACCATACACAAAGGTCATGGAAAATTTATTTTAATCTATGAAAAATGGTTTATTTTAGGTTTATTTTATCTTGTCACTTAAGCTGGCTTAATGTGAGTATCTGGAAGGTGATTGGTAGTAGACTCATTAATGTCTCCAAACAAGAGATTAAACACTTTCAAATAATATTATTAACAATTAGAAAAAAGAACCAACTTGTTAAAACATTCACTTTAGTTAAGTGTGATGCATAAACATTTAAATACCATCACCAAATGTTTTTAAATTGATTTTTTATTACTAAGCAATTATTAAATTACTTAATAATAAAAAGTAAATATGCCCCAACCACATTTCTTACCATGTTTATTTTCCAAAGGTAGCAAATGTTAACAATTTGTTCTACATATTTTTATGCATATGAACACAATAGGAAATGTATATATGGCCCTGTTATTAAAAAGTATTTGTAAGGTGTTACTTTTTCTTGCCATTTTAGTGTTACCACAAGCAGTTACCCAGTTTGAAGAATTGGTTGGTATGGCGGAGGCTGTGCTTAAGGGTAGAGGAACCATGTTTACATCTGCATCCACCCTCTGGAGAGCAACAAACAACAACTCACCAGATTCATTTGCCTCCATGTGCAGTAATTCTAACTCTAATTCTAATTCCAGTTCACCAATTTCCTTGAGAGCTGAAGAAGAGCATCACAGTGAGGAGAAGCAGGTCAGTTGGAATACCCACCCTATTTTTCTCTGGGATACAGTTAAATACAACAATTAAAATAGCGCAAAGTGACCATTGTTTTGTCAGCTACCTTTAAGTAACTTTAGGTCACAACCATAACATTCCAGTTGCATAAAACAATTTTTTACAATAAGTCTAATATTTGTGAAGCAAATATCCAGTTTAGAAAACTAAAGTCAAATTGTGGACAGTGATGAAGTTTAAAAACTAGAAAATTCTTACTACAGAGACAGAAGGATA
Organism: Miniopterus natalensis; assembly: GCF_054644295.1. Classification (NCBI taxonomy): domain Eukaryota; kingdom Metazoa; phylum Chordata; class Mammalia; order Chiroptera; family Miniopteridae; genus Miniopterus; species Miniopterus natalensis. The sequence goes on from NC_142085.1 coordinate 26,035,692, forward strand.
ACTGTGCTTTAAGGGTTATGAGATTATCTCACTGAGAGAAGGTAAATATCATCCTCTGCATGCTGTCTGGACACAGTTCTTTTTCTACTTTCTCAGTTTCTCTTAAGAAACAGAAGCTAGCCCAAGCCAGTTTGACTCAGTGGTTAGAGCCTCGGCCTGTGGACCGAAGGGTCCTGGGTTCAATTCTGGCCAAGGGCAGGCATGTACCTCGGTTGCAGGCTGTACCCCGGTTGGGGCATGTGCCGGAGGCAACTAATCAATGTCTCTCTCACATTGATCTTTCTCTCTCTCTCCCCCTTCCACTCTCTCTAAAGAGCAATGGAAAAAATACCCTCAGGTAAGGATTTAAAAAAAAAAGAAAGAAACAGAAGCTAAAAAAACAAGACCTTTGTTTGAATCAGGTATCATTGTTGGAAAATAGGCCTTCAAGAGCAATAATTAAATACTAAAACTCTAACATTCCAAGTATTTGAATCTTAGTGTATTAATTTCCTTTTGCTATATGACAGATGGCCACAGAATTAGTAATTTATAATAACAGATTGCCCGGCCAGGTGTGGCTCAGCGGTTGAGCATCGACCTAAGATCCAGGAGATCGAGGTTCAGTTCCCGGCCTGGGCACATGCCCGGGTTGCGGGCTCGATCTCCAGTCGGGTTCGTGCAGGAGGCAGCCGATCAATGACAACTCTCTTATCACTGATGTTTCTCTCTCTCTCCCTCTCCTTTCCTCTCTCTGAAATAAAGATATATACATATATATATGTATATATATAAATGTTTAAAAAATAATAATAGATTTATTATCTGAGAGTTCTGTAGGTCAGAAGCATGGTAACATCAAGCTGTTGCAGGCGCACTCCTTTCTGGAGGCTCTATGGAAGACTCTGTTTCCTGCTCATTTGGGTTGTTGCAGAATTCAGTTTTTCGGTGGTTGTAGAACTGAGTTCCAATTTTTTTGATGACTGTAAACTGAAGGCCATTCCTGCTTCTAGAGGCAACCACATTCCCTGGTTTGAGGCCCACTTCCACCATCCCCAAAGCCAGCCATGGCAAGCAAAGTCCCTCTCACTCTTCGAATCTCTCCTCCTTCATGTCTCATTTTCTGACCCATTCTTCTGCCTCCCTCTTCTGCATTTAAGGGCCCTGTAATTAGATGAGGGCACCAGCAGAATCCAGGATAATCTTCCAATCTCAAGGTACTTAAATTTCATCACACCTGCAGAGTTTTCCCATCTTCAGTGGGCCAGTATTCTGCCTCCCACACTTAGTTAAGTATTGAGGAGAGGACTGATTTTTAAAGCACCAAATCCAGATTCCATAACAAGAATTTGTATAGACTCTGGGCCAAATACCTCATAAATATTGGGAAGTATCTCAAAGATAACATTTAACTCTAACCCCTGAAGTATAATTTATATACTAAAAATATAATACATCAACTTAAAGAATGTTGATCTTGTTTTCTGGTATGCCTTAATTAGTAATATATTCCTCCAGGTATTACTTTCCTTTTTCTTCTTCCCATTTCATTTATTATTTTTTATTTTTCAGTTCAAGATTGAAAAATGGCAGATTGCCCGTTGTAACAAGAGCAAGCCTCAGAAGTTTATTAATGATTTAATGCAAGTACTTTACACAAATGAATACATGGCCACACACAGCCTGACCGGTGCAAAATCCTCTACTTCAAGGGAGAAAGCTGTAAAGCCAGCTATGAATCAGAACGAAGTTCAAGAAATCATAGGTGATCATGACTGCATTACATTGTCATGTGATTTTGAAATTATTTTACCCCTCAAAGTTAAGTTATTCTTTTATGATTTTTTTATTCAAATTTATCTTTCTATGAAATAAAAACCTGAGGATAGCATAAACCCTATTAAATATGGGCAATTTTATAGAACAACTTTACATTAAAAGTAGATGTTAAACTAAAACTAAATTTTATATCACTAACAAGTTCATAAAATTCATAGCTTTAGAAAGGTAAATTTTCAAAATCCTTTCAACCAAAATTCCAATAACAGTTTATATCTTATTTCTTTTTCTTATCTTTGGTCTATCCTTTATCTCTTATTCTAGAAAGAGAGAAGTGAATTTGGCTATCTTATTTATGGTTTTTAAGTTAACAAATCTCCTTAAATATAATAATCTAGATGGTCAAATAATTTTTTTTTGCAAATAATCCAACAAATTAAGGGAATCACTGAATCCCAGCTTTCTATTTTTTTAATAGTATATAATTTCTTACTTGGAAAAGTGCCAGTCAGACTCTAGCTGTTCCAACTGAAGTTAGGATGGATAAAATTAACTTCTTAACATTTTGGAGCAAGGAGACAGAGTTCAGAGCAAGGAGCAAGGTTGAAAGTTGAGTGTACCATGGGAAGACACATATGTATGTCCTCGCTTTATAACATAGACCTTCGTTATCTCTTACTTTGCTTTGTAAAACCTGTCTATATATTCATCTACTTAAATATCTCCTGGGTGTTTGGGCTGCTTTTTCAAAACGAAGACAAAATTGTAATGTGGGTTGCTGAGGTTTTACCTCAGTTCCTATCTTAAGATGCAAAGGCCTCACAAAGTGGTGTTGTGTGTTGCTGTTGTTTTTGACAGGAGTCACAAAACAGTTATTTCCCAACACTGATGATGTCTCGGTCAGAAGGATGATAGGGCAAAAGCTGAACAACTGTACCAAGAAGCCAAACTTAGGCAAAAATATGAACTCTCAGGATATTAAGTAGATCTTTTCGGTAAGTATTTTAAATCTTCGCTATCTCTTTAATGTGGCAAGAAGATGTAATACATCTATTCCTAGAAAAGCGTTTTTCAAACACTCTTCTAGAGAAACCAGTGGCCTGTGAAATGCTGGCATTTCTGGGGGTGAAGGTGGGCACAGGGAAGGGAATTTAAATTTGGGAAATGATGATTTCGGTTACACCGATTTTACTTTCCTAGAACCTCCCAGACGTTTTGATACCCTTTAGTATTCCCAAGCGCACCAGAAACCCCCAAGAAGGGGATATAGTATGTAGTATTTTCCAAATGTGTTTTACTGAGGAACGTTTTTCTTCTTCACAGGACATGTGTTAAGTTGTGGGTAGCTAGGGGTAGGAAGGAGCCAAAGGAGGAACGTGTGGCAATTTAGGAAGTGTTTCTCTAGAACAGAAGGGATTCATACCTTTGGGAAAAACCTGTGGAGCATCAATGCTATTGAATTTACAGCTCTAACCCAGGGATTTGACCTGTGTACAAATTCCTGGCTGGAAGTATTGAAGGGTTTCCTCCCCCACTCCCCATTCTGCTTTCCATTGTCTTTAAATCTTTAAATCGGTTGTTATCATTTGTTTGATGAGGATTGTTACCAAGATGTTTATACTATAGGAAGGAAAAGAATTATTTGTTTTCAGTGAGAGCTGAGGGAGATACACTTTAGAGGCAGGCCCTGCCCTAGGCAAAACTGCCAAATGGAATTTTGAGTTTGCTTTAGCAGCCCCAAGTCCTGGCTGTTTCTCTCGTGTTCACCCTTCCTCTCCATTATTTTGATGGAAAATATGTAAAAAAAATATGAATTATTGTGTTATTAATGTTTTAATTGATAAATGGAAGTATATGGTAAACACCGAGGGCAGGCTTTTCATCCATTTAACTTCCACCTTGCCTGTTCTCCACCTGACTCTACCACCTCTGAGACCATTTCATTTGTCTTTTTCTTCTGGCCGTGTTTTAAATGGGATATGGAACTGCATGGATTGCACTAATTCAACCAGCCCCCCTCCTCTCATTGCTGCCTACCAGCCCACCCTCCTTGAGGGTCCCTTACTATTTTGCTATACAAGTCAGGCTACTGATGAGGGTCTATAATAGTCTCTCTTCCTTAAAAACATACACACAAAACTACTTATAACAACTGCAGGGGGATTCTGCAGTTATAAGTAGTAGAGGGAGATAGACCAACTTGAAGATTTATAAAAGATAAAGACATTTAATCCCTAAGTGATGAAAAATTTCAGTGGGCTGTGAATTTCACAACTTCTCAGTTAGTAAGTAATTATTTAAATGAGCCCTTAGAAGTTCTCATTTTGACATGGGCTACCTTATTAACTTATTAATGGCCAAGTTCCCTCTCTAACTGCCATGCAACCAGACACACAAGCCATAGAGCTATCTTTTGTAACACAGTATCGTATTTCAGAGCTCTTTGCAGCATTTTAATATTCTAACTTCTGCCTTTTTAATATCTCAGACTGCCAAAGGTAAGCACAAAATTCTTTTCTGACAAGATCAGTCAGCAGAGAGCTAAAGAAATTAAAGTTAAAAGGTTTTTATATCAGTTTTGCTTGTACTTGCCAGTAGTAGTGTTATTAAATAACCTGGCTATGGCCTCAATTAAAAATTTAAAAACAAACACATCTTTTGCTATTAACACAGTAAGTTCTTGTGCCTTCTGAGCCTGAGCTTTGCTTTGTTGCCAAGTTGCTTAGAATAGAAATGGATGTATTTTGCATCAGGAGTAGAGATTAGCAAGGTGTCAGAAGTGAATGTGGTCTGAATGTGTAAAAGTTTTTTTTAATTGATAGATATCTCTCATTTGAAGTATAGCTAAATCAAAATTATTTCAAAAGGACTGAGAAAATATGCTGGGAAGGACAGAGAGCATATTTAGCCACGCTTGATGAATTAGTCAGATATAGCACCATCTAGTGGTTATTTGACTAACAGGAACCCAAAAGGTGACTACTACATTTACTTAGGTAAAACATGCCCCTTGCGTGGCCCCTGTCCCCCAAAAGTGTTATTTGGAAAAATCATTTCCTTGCATTACTATTAGCGGTCAACATGTTGCAAAATCATATAGACTTATATGAACTCCTATTCATTCAAGAAGCCAGCCTAGCAACCCCCAACGACAGGCCCTGTGGCTGACTGTGCTCTCCACCTAGTACTGAGCTCAAGGTCCCACTGATGGCTTGGGTTTGAAAGGACAACCATTTCCCAGCTGAGACTCATTTCTTTGAGGATTAATGCTAAATTCCATCTTTCCCCCTTTTTCATCTATTCTCTCTCATTCCTGTGACAGCTGTTAGGCCAAAGTGAGAGGCAACCAGTATTTATTTGAGATCCAAAAGAATAGCTATTAGGAAAGCACTGATTAGGGCAGAAACCCAACTAGTGTTCCAACTAGGAGGGAAGACAAGGGGTGTTGTTGAGAAAGGGAAGGGGAACAATTACATCGAAAGAAGGAAGGAGCCTGGCCGGGCGTGGCTCAGCGGTTGAACTTCAACCTAGAATCCAGGAGATTGAGGTTCGATTCCCGGTCAGGGCACATGCCTGGGTTGTGGGCTCGATCTCCAATCGGGGGCATGCAGGAGAAAACCCCTCAATGACTCTCTCATCATTAATGTTTTTATCTCTCCCTCTCCCTTCCTCTCTCTGAATCAATAAAGATATATATTTTAAAAAAAGGAAGGAATTTCTTTTGTGCAGAGAAGCTAATACAGTGATGTCAATTCTAAAGAATGTTTTTAATTTTCAGTCTGGCAGTTACAATACGTGCTTTCTTATTATCTTTGCAAACAGTTGTTTGGGATACAACCTTTGGGTCCAGTCCAAAGGTTATTTTGCCCAGTTTTGACATTCGAAGGGGTCGAAAAATAAGACATGCAAAGGCAGTTCCTCTAGAATGGCACCTCTGACTCCATTTTAAAGTGGCTCCGTTTATATTATTTTTCACTGCTCTCAAGTTGCCTGAAGCTTGCAAATTGCCAAGAGCTTGATGTTGCCAATCTTTCTGGCCTTTCTCCAGTTTTTGCTTCTCTCTTGTAGGAGCTGAAGAAAATTTTATTTATAAGAATAAAAGACTATTAGAATCCCGCAGCCATAACATTCCACTAAGTGGTCAAACAGCCTCCTCCAGAAATTTCCAAAGCTGCCTCAGTATATATAATCTCTACCATACTATTACATACGCGTATATTATAAGCTAAAGATCATTTAATGCAGCAGTGCTGAAATGGGGTGGAAGAGATTTTGTCCCCTACCCCTCAACAGGAGGTTATTTGAAAATGTCTGGAGACATTTTTGGTTGTTACAACTGGGGAATACTGCTGACATCTAGTGGACAGAAGACTGGGATGCTGCTAAACTTCCTTCAGTGTATAGGACCGCAAAGAATTGCCCAGCCCAAAATATCAACTGTGCCAAGGTTGAAAAATCCTAGTCTAAATGTTTTCCTTATTTTAGAGATAATGAAACTAAAGCCTAAAGAGGTTAAGTGAACTGACAAGGTCATACAGTTAGTAACTATTAGAGAACCAACACTAGCATATAGTTTTTCGTAGTTCTTTTGGGAGTGGAGGGGAGCTTTACCCCCAAAAAAACAACTTTATAAAATTCAGGGGGCAAATAAATTATAGAAATCACATACAACATAAAAATGGCCATGTTTTCAAAGCTGCAACCTCGATAAATGTCTGGCTGTAGACACAGAGTGGAGCTTATCAGTCCCAAATCCCCTCATCGGTGCTAGAAGAACCGGTTCAGTGGAAGTTCAATTGAGTCAGACTTGGCTTCCTGATTCTTAAGAGCTGACCAGATAACCAGGTGTGGCTTAGTCTCAGGCAAACACAAAATGACCCTTCTCAAATCATGAAGGGTTCTGTGCTTTATTTAGTACTGAAGAAGGTTGCTTTGTACTCTCGATCTTGACCTATCCTTGAAGTATTCTGGGTTCTGGAATTTGTAAGATTCATCTAGTTCTTCTGGCTGCGGGTGGCCAAAGTCAGGCTGTGGTACCAGCGCACAGCTCCTCCTGGTCTGTGGACAGAAGCAGCGGCTTCTCTCACAGGAATAGGACAGGCTGAGCAGTCCACCACAAGGGCCTCCTGAGTGGCCAGAGACCCTGTGGAGTAGACGCTGGGCCATGGGGTAGAGGGCCTGGCAGGCAAATGTGCCACTTTGGGGCAGATGCAATGCGGGTCAAGGCCTGGCCACTCGGAGCAAGTCAGAGAAGAGGAAGAACATTCGGAGAGGCTCCCCACGGGGAGGCAGCACCAGCAGCCAGCCCTGGCGTAGGAACCAGCAAGCCCAGGTAAGCTCCTTTGCCTGGCGTCCGCCGAGCAGAGCCTGGACACACGGGAGAAGGAGCTGCTCATTCCTCTGTTTCTGCCCAATGGTGTGGATTCTCTGGGCGATCTCACTTTTCAGCTGAGCAACCTGTTCGTGCTATTGGTGCTCAGGGTTGTTGGAACTTGGGTTTTCTGCCAAAGCAACAGTAAGATTCTCATACTGCTCGAGCATCTGAGAGCCAGAAGAAGCAGGTCCTGGAGCTGAAGGCCTGCAAACCCAGGGCAGCCTTCCTGAAGCTGCATGAACCTCCAGGAATGTTTGCTTTTCTTTAGTTGCTCCTGCAGGGTGGTCCAGGACTTCTCTGAATTGGCAGCAAATTGGGTGTAGAGCACCAACCAGGTCGGGGCAGAAGCCCTCCAGTCCCTGTCCGCAGTGCCCTCTTCTAGGTAGGGAAGCAGCTCTTGGCTGGTTCATAAATAAGCTCCCAGAACCCAAACATGGCCTGGCATTTTGGTCACAGGGTGCCCTTGGCTCTCAGAATCCCCATGAAGTATGTGGCCACAAGCCCCAGCTGTTCCTGGTAGCGCTGCTAGGTCTCCAGCAGCTCTCCGGCAGTGTAGGAGCATTTCTGCTCCCAGTGGCCAAGCTGCTCTTGCATCAGTTACTGAGCAGTGGGGCTCAGACTCTCCATGCTTAGCTAAAGGTAGTTCTTTGCATTTCTTATGCATTAGTCATGGCTCCCTCAGAGAAACAGAAATTTATTTTAAGGAATGGCACACACATTGTGGGAACCGGAAAGTCTGAAATCTGCAGGGCTGGGTGGAAACCCAGGGAGGAGTTGATGTTGTGGTATTGAGTTCAAGGGTAGTCTGGAGACAGAATTGCTCCTTCCTTCCTTAGAGGACCTCAGGTTTTTTCCTTAAGGCCTTCAACTGATTGGGTGACACCCACTCACATTATGAAGGGTAATCTGCTTTACTGAAAATTTACTGATTTAAATGTTAATCTCTTCCTAAAAAATACCTTCACAGCAACATCTAGACTGATATTTGGAAAAACAACTGTGCCACAGCCTAGCCAAGTTGACACATTAAATGTTTTAGGGCCAGAAAGTCTGGTTGTAAAGTTTGCTCCATCTCTTAATAAATGTGCAGCCTTTGAAAAGTTACTAGACCTCTCTAAATTTACCTAGCTCAGGGATAGGTTCAGGATTCGTGGAACCCGAAGCTTAGAGAATTTGGAAAAATCTCAGAGAAGAAATGCAAAAATTATGAATACACAATCAGTTACAACTGTATATGTTATTTTCGAATAACTAAATCATGAAAACTACATGATAGTTAAAAGTTAACAAATTTCAAAAACATCCCATCATGTAGAAGAAATTACATAATATTGTTATGAAGATCCCTGTAATACCTTTATCTTTCATTTTTGGGGTAGCATACATGATGGTTGCCTCTTCATTTGACAACAATTTTATAATAGCCTTTTCTATAGAAAGAATAGAAAAATTAAGACTATCCTCTAGCATTACAGAGGTTTAAGTTCTTACCTCTTTATTAGCAATGTAATTTTTAGAATTGTCAAACTTGAGAAGCCTCTATTGAGTTTCTTTGATAACTGAGCTATAAGATTTCAAGGCATTTCAAGATTCCTATGAAGTGGCTGCCCTTAAATATTCTTTGAATGAACTACAGTCATAGCATTCCTAGGAGACTATGCAAACTGGAATGATCAGCAATAACGTAACTATACATGTAAGAGATTGCAAAGCAAAAAAGTATATCTGTCAGTCCTTAACAAAATCTCAGAAATGCCCACTGACACTCCATAGTTATAATTAGAGAACAAAATATGAATGAGGGGCAGTTGAAATGGAGAGAGACGTGGTCTTAACTGATTATGGTTGAAATACCTAATTTTGGCAAATTTAATATAAACATGTGAGCATATTACTAGGGCCCCATTTTTGGAAGATACCTATGTAGGTAAGCGTTATTAGCTTCACAGTAATTCCTCCTCTGACCAAGCTCATTTGGTTTACCTCTTTGAAAGAGGTAAAGCAGATTTGAGATATTGCCTGATATTTATATAATCAATATGCTACTGAAGAATGACAAACAGAATTGTTGATAATTTTTTAAGATGGTTGATGGGTGATGGTTCATTTTATTTTGTGTGTTTGAAATTTTACCTAGTAAAAAGTTCCTTAAAAGTCATTTGAAATTCAAGTATATGTTAAATATTTTAACTGTTATCTATGATGGAGTTCCTCTGAATAGATCATTAAAAGAATTCCTAAGTCACCTCAGTGGTAATAGTTCTTATTTAAAAATTGTATTTTTAAACCAAAATTTGTAGTAGATACAAAAATAAATAACTCACACCACTGTTAAAAGACTATAAGAATTCTAAAATAAATTTATTCTGTCTTTGAAAATTTGCTTTTTATAGGTACTATAAGTATCCAAAATAAAGCACCTCCAGTTTTAAATCTAACGTTGGATTTTGTTGGAGAATCTGCAACCTCCCTGGCAGTGAACAGAGAGAGACGTGCAGGGACAGGCTGTGAGACATCTGTAACATCGATGGACTCTCCTGATGGAGCAACAAGCTGCATGTAGATTCTACCCTAAATATCCACGGTGCATCAAATTAGAGAATTTCTAGCAGTCAAATAAGCATGCATTCTGGTTTCTTGCATTTTTCTGTCCCAAAATGCTTCTCTGTATAGCTAAGTTAACAGGATAGTCAGAGTTCTTATCATAACAAAAACATCAACCCGTGATGTTTGATTAAGACAATGACAATATTAAGATTTATCACTGTCCTAATCAATTGTGGTACTTTTTAAAATTACCTATCACTCTCCATTTTAATTTTTTGATCTTTAGCATGAGCACATGTGTGAAAAGTACTGTGAAGTAATCAGTGTTCACAAGTAAGAGAGCAGCAAAGTCAGCCTAAAATCTGATAATCCTATCTAACCAAGTAATAGTGTTTTAGCAATAAAATTACAGGATAATTCTGTTACTTAAAATGTATGAAATAGAAATAAAAAAATGAGAGCAGCAACACCTTCTATTTCAATAGGAAACTATTTCATTGTACTCCCCCAAAAGAAATAAATACAAATTTTTGTGATTGTTAAAACAATGCATCAACTTTCAGTAAAATTTTTTTTGTTTAAATGCTTCTAACTTTTTATTGCCCAAAGTATAAATACAGATATACAATATAAAACATCAATATCACCTAAAACATCCACATAAGATATAATATCCTTATGTATTTGGTTATATTACTACACTGTTTAGTTTTAACTGGTTTGTTTTGATAGCATCAGAAGAAAAAAATAATTAAACAAAATCATATAGGGTTGATAATCACACAAAAAGAAAAATGCCATTTTGTAAGCGAGTGAAAGGTAAAACATTCTTCATCAAGAGGTTTCTCCTTTGATGTCAGGTTGTCACAGGTGACGACTGCACCGCCGCTCCATGCTTCTCCAGTGCACAAGGTTATGCATAAACTTGTGAAAAAGGGTGCCTATAATAGAAAGCTCAGTACTGTGGGCCCAGGGAACATTCCATAAATGTTGCTTGATAACAATGTAGTTGTACAAAATGAATATTCTTAAGGAAATAACTTATGTTAACATTTGCTACTTTTACTTAAATATAAATAAATCCCATTGAAAACATGAAAAGTATTTGCTTGTTTCTCATTAAAGGATAAAATCCCGGGGGGGGGGGGATCCCTTTCTAGACCTCTGGCTTCTTTACCCACACCTTGAGGCATTACCATTACAGTTGGGCCGTGTGGTTCTGCTGGTTTGGCCTCTAAAGAGCTCTGCTATGCAGAATAAACAGAAGGTAATACCCATAGCAAATGCTCGTTCTATGTAGGATACATACACAATGTTCAGGGTGCTTAATACTGTATGTTATTTCCTTTCAAAATACTCTGAAATACAAGTTTTGCCTACTAACTGTAAGTAAAATTTCCATTGCAAAACATAACTGTATTATTCAATGGATTTTGCAGGATTTTTCTAAGGTCTGTTGCTAGGAGTCCCCTAGATACTAGATGTCTTTTCTGTCCACATCCCAACCCCTTGACTTCTGCTGAAGCTCAGCTTACCTCACCCCTCAGTTGTAATCTATAGGTTATAGATTTTGCACTTCTGGATGAATTTCTCCTTTTCAGGATGTATGCTTTCGCTGGAACTTTCTGAGATCTGCCACTCATGAGGCACCTTGACATTCTCCTTGCATTTTCTGTTTAATTTTAATTAAATTCTTTTGGGTTCTGCTGATTTTGTCTGTCACCTATTTGCTGAAAAAGTGTGGCAGTATTTTTTTAGTATCTTTGTTGATTTAAGAGAGGAAGGGAGAGATAGAAACATCAATGATGAGAGAGTCATTGATTGGCTGCCTCCTGCACGCCCCTGACAGGATCGAGCCCGCAACCCGGGCATGTGCCCTGACCGGGAATCGAACTCTGATCGCCTGGATCCTAGGTCGATGCTCAACCGCTGAGCAATGCCCGGCCTGGCAGCAATATTTTTTTAATCTTTATTTGTTTTTTTTTTTCTATTTTTTGTTGTTGTTGTTGCTTTGTTTGCTTTCTTAGGGGAGAAGGAAAGGGATGGGAAGGTCACCAATTACCTTGTTCATACCTGAGAGCGACACCCAGTGCTGCTCTTCAGAAGCCTCATGCACCTCTGTTCCTCATTCTTTTATTCAGAACTCGTCTCCACCTGCTCCTCCAGGCTCTTTTAATCTTTTTTAGAATTGGATAAAAATGAGCCTGTTGTTTATCTTTCGTTATGCTGGACACAAGATGGATCCTTTCAATCTGGGTACTTGCATCCTTCAATTCTGGGAAAATTTATTTTATTACTTTTGGTGTAATTTCTATATAACATTCTTCTCCCCACTCTTCATTTTATCTCCTTTCATTCCAATTATCCTGGGAATTCAATGATTCATGTACCGAATCTCTGTCTCCTATCTTTTTTGTACTTTTTTTGGTTAATCCTCACCTGAGGATATTTTTTTCATTGAATTTTTAAGTGGAGGGGAGGGAAGAAGTGGGGAAGAGAAAGAAAGAGAGAGAGAGAGGGAGAAACATTGATGTGAGAGACACATGCACCCGACCTGGGCCAGAGATCGAACCTGCAACCGAGGTACTTGCCCTTGACTGGGAATCAAACCTGCAACCCTTCAGTGCGTGAGCTGACGCTCTAACCACTGAGCACACTGTCCAGGGCTACTTTTTTTTTTTTTTTTTTAGTCTCTGGGCTTCTTTCTTTTTTCCGTTTCCAAGAGATTTTGTTGGCTATATAACTTGCAGCCATCTATTAAATTTTTAATTTCTACTGTCGAGTATATTTTCCTGTGCTTATTTATTGTATATCTTTTTTTTTTTAATTTTTTTGTTTAAAATATTACAGATGTCCCTTTTTCTCCCCAATGACCCATTCCACCCTGTCTCATCCCCCTCCCCTATCTTTGTATGTCTTTATATTCTGGACACAAGTCTTACCACATATATGATTTGCAACTATTTCTATCTCTTTATCGATATTCTCTATTTGATGTGACATGGTCATCCTGCCTTTTCCTTCTGAATCATGTTTCCTGTAGTGCTGTGGACGTGTACAATAACTAATTTGAAGTCCTCTTACAAATCCATTCTAGTCGGCAGTTTCTGTTGTCTGCTTTTTCCCAGTGTATGGTTTATACTTTCTTGTTTCTATGCTTGCCTTTTAAATTTTTTGTTGGAAACTGGACACTTTAGGTAACATTTTAGCGTCTCTGTGTGCTGGTGTCCCCCTCCCTCCAGGTGTTGTTATTCTTATTTGCTCATTTGTTTAGTGACTGGCTGGACTATTTCTGTGAGGTCTGCTCCCCACTTCTCCCCCAGTGTAAAGCCTCTATGTTGCTTCTCGGGGAGGTGTAGCATCCCGTAGTCACCATGGGATGACATTGGATTTGGCAGAGCGCTCTTCCTCTTTCCCTGAGCATACCTAATGCACTAAATCTTGGCTGAGTGCAGTTGACAGGTAGGAATTAGCAGCAATAATTCCTGCTGGCCGCTCTGTTTTTCAACAATGTTGTGGGGATAAATTACAGAGTAATCCAATCAAATTCTGTCTCTGAAGGAATATTTTCTGAAATCAGTGTTTGATATTTACCCCCCCCCCCACCACACACACACACCCGCCCCAGGACTTCTTTTAGCTATGCTTATCCCATTCTCATGGAAACTTGGCAGCCTACAGTTTACCTAGTATCTTGAATGCCCTCCCAACTGCCTTTCACCACTTTTCTCTGTTCTTGAGAGCATCTATGGGGTTGCAAATGAAGTCAGCTATCTGTTGTAAATTAAGTCGGCTCCTCCTCCCAGGCAAATTCTCTAAACCAGGGCTCTGGAGCTAGAGGTGGAGCTTGTCTTTTAGTGACATCCCATCCTAGGAGCTGAACACTTGGTGGAGGTGTCAGCCTGAAGTCCCCTGGTCTTGTCTCTCCTGACATATAACCATCACCTTACCAGGCAGGGCAAGAGTAATAAAGGCTCCAGTATTCTCAGTGTACTGTGTTCAAAGTAGAATTTCTGGTCCATGTGTTATGTCCGAGAATCAGATCCCCTATGTGGCGGAAAGACAATCCAGAGCTGATAATGTAACAGCAAAAAGGACTTTTATTCCAGCTAGCTGGGGTTCGGTCGTATCCAATGCAGTGGAATTCTGACTCGAACCCCGATCTAAATTTACCACAAGCTTATATAGGGCTACAGTGAGCAAGCAATCATTGTCAGTTACAAAGTTACATGGGTTATAAATTCTTTAGGAAGGGTGGGCTCAGGATGTTTCTCAACCACAGGTGCCTGAAGCTGGAGTGCACCTGGTATTCGTCAAACCCACCGATTTAAGTTAATTCCTGGAACTGCCTCCACCCTCTGCAGTTTACTGAGTCACTCACGTACGCCTTTTGTCCTGCCCCGGGGCCTAGAGGCCTGCCTCTGTCTTGGTGGGTCCTCACACATGAGTGCCAGCTGCACTGAAAAGGAGGACCCCTACCTATCAATTGCATTCACCTAAGACAGCCTCAGCAACAGGTAGCTGGGGGCAAGATTAGAAATGCTGATGTCCTGCTCTGTCCAGGAAAAGAGCTCTCTGACGGGGAGTTGGGGGTGAGGGAGTGGAGAGCCAGCCCCTTGTTCTTGTCTGCAGTAGTCTGGAGTTGAGTCTCTGTCTCACTGAGCTGGAAAGGGGGGTGATAATGTTGGGGGCAGAAATATTGTTCTCTGTTAACTATGATTTTAGCTATAGTTATAAGAAATATTAATCATGATCTGTTAACTGTGGTTGTTCTGTTCTAATTAGAAAAAGCACTTTCTAACCTGGCTGGGAGTTGTACGCTCTGGACCTGGGAGTTGACCTTGGAATGTGATCCATTCTCCTTAACTGCCTACCATCATGGAAAGATTAACAGCCTTTTTGCATTAACAGCCTTGTCCGGGAGGTGCCTCATCTTTTGCAAAACCCCCAGCCTGCATCCCCTCCACCTGAGGCGGCCCACCTTTCTGCTGCCCCCAGCCCGCATTTCCTGTAACCTGTGAACCATTATATTCATTCTTATTCCTTTTCTGCCTACTTCCCTAGTAGTCTTTGTCCCTCTACCCAATATAAGAAACTGTTGGGGGGGGGGGGCAGATTTTATGTGGACAAACTCTACTCTCCCATTTTGCCAGCAATATTGGAATAAATGCTCATATATGATTCAACTTTGTCTTTATTGGCTGAAGTAGCCACAGGCAGCCCAGATCCATTGTGTCCAGTTTCAGTAAGAAGTTGTCTTGGTTCAAATACTCTTGCCTTTGTTGCAGAATTTTCATAGATTTTTCTTGAATAGATATTTCATTTGCTGTTTGTCCTTAGTACTACTTCCATAGGCTTTAAGTAGTTTTTTAATGCAATTTTTTTCACCAGTTTCACTTAGGAGCAGGTCAGCATAGCTCCTCATGCTATCATACCAGAAGTCTATATTATTTTTTACAATTGCATGTGAATGTAAAATTATCTCAAAAGAAAAAAACCAGTCAGGACATAAATATATAGCGTGGCTAAAGTACATTGAAGACAAGTGTTATAAGTTTCCTGGTAGAAAAAGTAAGCTGACCTACAAAAGCTGTTAATCAATTATCTCTGATATTTGGAGTTCCTAATATCTACAAAATGATTACCAGGTAACAGACAATGAAGGCTCTTGATGTGATTCTGAGTATCTGTACTCTGTGCAAATGTCAAAAAACCATGTAATGGCAAATTTAAAAAAATAGGAAGTCAGTGAGTTCATACTTACAATAAAATCTTTTAAAAGAGAGAAGACTCTTTTTTACCAAAAAATGCCAATTTAAAAAAGTTGAGAGAAGAGTTGAAATATTACTATTTTGTAACCATTATAAATTATCAGGCAAAAATCATCAGAATACACTATATATAAGGGAATACGTTTCATGAGGAGCAGGATGTTGGCATGGTGGTGAAAGTATATCCCCACAGATTGCTTATTAGTTGTAAGGGGGAAAACTACATAGTGATGATACTCGACACCTTGATCAGATGATTAAAAATATCCTCACTGATTGTTGCCAGAGGAGAGAGGGGTTGGGGGACTGGGTGAGAAAGGTGAAGGGATTAATAAGTACAAACTGGTAGTTACAAAATACAGGAATGTAAGGTACAGCATAAGGAATATAGTCAATAATATTGTAATAACTATGTATGGTGCCAGGTGGGTACTGGAAATATGGGGGGGGGGACATTTTGTAAAGTATATGGTTATCTAATCACCATGCTGTATTCCTGAAACTAATACAAACTAATGTTGAATGTAAACTGTAATTGAAAAATAAAATTTAAAAAAATTACTATCCTCAATGAGGGGCAGGTAGCCATCATGTGCCTCTAGATGTGATCACAAACACTCAGTGCCACTTACTGTATTTTGTGTGGTAATGCATAATTTGAATCTAATGAGAAAAACTCTGACAAACCAAAATTGAGGAACATTATGTAAAATAATTGGCCTTGGTACTTCAAAAATATTAATATCATGAAAGACAAAAGCTTAAAAACTGCTCCAAATTAAAAAATAGGGAGACATATAACTCAATGCATTATGTGATCCTGGATTGGACAATTGATAACATGTGATAAGGACTGTAAATTAGAAAATGGTATTAAATCAATGTTAAATTTCCAGATTTTGATAATAGTACTGTTATGGACTGCATGTGTATGTCACCCCCACCCCCAATTCATATGTTGAAATCCTAATCCCCAATGGGATTGTGTTTGGAGACTGGGCCTTTGGGAAGTAATTAGGTCATGAGAGTGCAGCCCTCCTTATGGGATTAAAGTTTTTATAAGAAAGACAGAAGAGAGCTTCCTTCTCTGCTGTCCACCAGGTGAAGACACAAGAAGACTGTTTGCAAACCAGGAAGAGTGCCCTCACCAAGAATCGATTCTGCTGGCACCTTGATCTTGGACTTCCCTGCCTCCAGATGGTCAGAAATGAATTGTTTAAGCCACCAAGTCTATGGTAAATTGCTATAGCAGACTAAGCAGACTAAACAAGTACTGTGGTTATGTCAAAGAAAATCCTGATTCTTGGGAAATACACATCAAATATTAAGGAGGCATAATACATGCACATTACTCTCCAATGATTCAGAAAAATATATGTGTACATATATCTCTGTGTATGGATTAGATATAGAGAATAGGATAAAACATGTTATTGCAATTTTTCTATAAGTGTGAAATTCTATAGAGATGTCTTCTGCTTAAGATTTTTCACTCTTCAGCTCATTCGGAGAAACAAATGTGTTATGCCTGCCTTAAATTCCTTCACAGCCACTCTTTAGTAAATAGATTTTCACAACTATTCTGACACATAGATTATCATAAAAGAGGTTAAATTTTAAAACTTACGACCTTGCAGCAGTATTGTTATAATTATATCTACACTTAACATTATGCAACACACTAATTCCTTTAAGAAATACAAACCAGTTCTAATACTTTTGTTTGTCCGTGGTGTTTTCAAAACCCTTGTAACCCACTACAAGGTGAACCATCAGAATTCTTGTTCAGTAGCCTTACATGTATGAATAGAATTACTATAATGCAAATATAGTGAATGATGATCCTCCAAATATTTCTAGAAAGGTGGTAGGAAATTTTGCAAATTACTCAAAATGTGTAATAATAGCACCAAAAACTGCTGTTTTCAGTTTACTCATAAGGGCACATACATTGCTCGAAGGAAGAATGTCCATATCTAAAGAAGTAATCAATACAGCACACTCAAGTGAGAAAAGTGGCTTGTATTTACAAACCAACCACAGAAGTAAACCACCCTCTTTTTGTCCTGTGCTCCAACAGGTTTATTTTCCTTATGCAAAACGCTTGTACAGGATTCCGGGACTGAAAAGAACAAAGAAATTGCACTACAGACCTCTGGGCTACTCTTTTATACTCTTACAGAACCAAATGATCTTTGTTCTGATCCTGTAACTCCCAGAAAATGCTGATGACAATGGATTCCATAAAAGCCATCTTCTTCCCAGAATATTCTTGTTTTGGAATAAATGCCTATAAATCTATTTATTACTTTATCAGAAATGTTAAAGAGATCATTTCAGTTGCCAGGTTTTAAAACCAGAGCATTTAATCCAAACCAAGTATGGTTCTTAATATTAGAATTGCACTGGAAGTACTTGTGCTTTTACTGAAATATAATAATATTTGGTGGTGTGTATACATGAACTCTTTTGCCCAAGTTGAATGATCCTTAAATAAGTTACAGACTTATGCTAGCTATACTCCCCCCCCCCCTTTTTTTGAGATTTATGAATTTTGGATAATGATTTTAAAGAGGGTTTGAGCCCTATTGATGCATTTAATTTGCCTCTTGGTAGCATTCCTTTAGCAAGAACCAGGTCTCCAGAATTTTAAACGCTGCTGTGCTGCCAATGTTCAGACAGATGGTTCTACAAGTAATCATTTAACAAGAACAGCAAGAAAGTTCATAGAAAACTGATGAAAACAAGACTGAAGTTGAAGCCATTACTTCTTTGTTACATAATGAGTTGAAGGGTGAATATCAATGTATTGTCACTGATGTAGATCTGGAAATCTATTATGCTGTTGCTTAGGACAAATCTAAGAGAATTAAATTAGAGTGGTTATCAAACCCAATGATGGGCTCTCTTCAAGATCTTTACTCACAAAGCAAAATAATGGATCTGTATCCCAAGTAAAACAAAAAACATTTCCTTAGTCACACAAAGAAAATTTCCCCATAGTTAAGTCTCCTGCTTCTTCCAAGTCTAATCAGTCCCCTACTTCACAGACTGGCCTTAAAATCATCCAGCCCAATCTCATCTAAATTTCCTAGGATTGAGAGACTCCCGATTTGCCTATGGTTTGTTCTCCTTTGTTACACCAATCTAAATAAACCTGGCTTTGTGGGAACTACAGGCATGTCTGATAAATCTGTTAGTGTGTTTCAAATGATTTTCTTATAAACTCATAGTCCAGCTACCCAGAGAAAAGTATTAATATATAAATAGGCTTCCTATTTCAGGCATGGTTTACTTGGTGGTTTGACATGGTTGTGATAATATTACAGTGGTACGTTGGTTTTCGAATGTCTCCGTTGATGAACATTTCAGTTTACGAATGCTGTAAACCGGGATGTGTGTGCTTCGGTTTTCCAACACGCCTCGGAAGTCGAACATGTCACATGGTTTCCACTGAGGGCAAGATCCTGAGGCCTAGCTGTTGGCTGTGGATCCTTCGGTTTTCGAATGTTTCAGAACTCGAACAGTGTTCTGGGACAGATTACAGCAGAAAACCAAGGTACCACTGTATATATGTCTTGCATTTTTGAGAAATGTGCTTTTAGAAAGTTTTCCGAAATATTTTCAATGATGGTAGAAACACTATAGTGTTATGTTGGTACAGTGCATGCCAAAATTGAACCATTCCATTCCCCAATCAGACATTTAGATGTTTTATAATCTTTGCTATTACAAACAAACTTGTGATAAATATTTTGCATAAAACCTTTCCTACAGATTAAATTACGTCCTCAGAATAAATCCTTGCAACAACTGAATGGAATGATTATGAGTATTTTGGCGCTCTAGCCACATAAGGTTTGTTTTCCAAGAGTTTTACCACTGAACTCCTCCTACCTGCAACCAGTTAAAGTCAATGTTCCACTGACTTCACCAGCACTTTAGGAGAAACTTAAATACAAGTTTTACCTAGACATTTAAAAGTTTTCGATATTTACATACAGCTTTTGAGGAACACAAAAGGCAGGTTTCTCATTCTCAATTTGGCTCTAAATTTTTCAAGCTGACTAGGTAGAAAAGCAACTGAAACCATAAAGCATTTAAGAGGAAATGCAGAAAACAGCAAATATTAAGCAGTAATTACTACAAGCATAGGGAAGTTTGGTCAGATGGTAGGTTTGTATATATACAGGCAGAAACAGGAATCTAAGACTTAAAAGAATTTTCCAACCTGAGTTCTTTTCAAAACCTTTGACAACTGTGTGTATAAAAGGCCTTTTTTGGTAAGGCATTATCTGAGAAAAAGCTAAAAACACAGTTGACTACGAGTGAACTATTTTATAGACTGCTTTTTGAGTGTGAACATTGTAAAAAGGTCAACTATTTTATTTTACCAAGGTAATAGTCGAGAGCATCTCTTAAAAGTGTATTTTTCTACCGTGGGTCTAGGGTTTGGTGATCCAGTTAGCTAGGCCTGGGCTTCCTGGCTTGTTGGGCCCGGGGCTCTCTAGCTTTGCCAGTCTTCTTCAAGCTAACCTGGGGGCTGGAGCTCCAGTCCTCAATTTTCTTCCCAGGTTGTCTTACATGCAGAAGCTGGGGAGGAGCTGAGGGACGCAGACCACATCAGCTTTCTGATCTTAGACTTCAACCACAGCTCCCCATTCCTGGTCCTCCGCAAAAAAGCAAAAACTGAGAAATTAGTACCCATCACCGCCTTTAAAGCGAGCTCCACTTCCACAACCAGACAAAATCCGACTCGAAACCTTCCTCAGCCCCCTGTTCAGCACAACCCAGCCCACCCACCGCCCCGTGCCACTGCTGTGACGTCACCGGGGCGAAACGCAGGCGCTGTGCCTTGGGGTCCTTTTTCTCATCTTTTCCACCGAAGCTCGGGCGTCCCCGGGTGCGAGTAGAACTACAGTTCCCAGCGTCCTTCGCGGCGCGGAGCAGGAAAGCCGGGACTGTGGGAGCCAGGCTCCGGAGGATAGCGGGCCAGAGCCGGCCGCTCCTCCTTCTCAAGCGGTTTTGCACCTCTTTCCGCCGGCGGCGTTGGCGGCGTCGGCGGCGTCGGCGCTCACGCAGGGGCGGGTCACGGCGGCGCAAAGCGGAGCTGGGCGGGAAGGGAGGTCGTGGCGGTGGCGGTGGCGGTGGCGGCTGCGAGGACGGCAGCGGCGGCCGCAGGGACAGCAGGAGCGGTGCTGCTGTCAGTTAGGCGGTCGGAGAAATGGGAGACCCAGGGTCGGAGGTGAGTAGGCGAGTCGCGAAGGGTTTTGTGTTTTGTTGGGTGTGAGGCCTGGTGCTCTTCCGCGGCCGCGGGGCGATCTCTCAGCGCCTCGGCCGAGCCCGGCGGCAGGGGCCGTGCAGGTCTGAGCCAGGAACCAGCAGCAACAATGGCCGCCCGGCCGCCCCCGGCCCCGGCGCTCCTTGTTGTTGCTGCAGCTCGGCCGACGGGCTTGCTCTTCGGTAGCGAGCCTGCCTCTCTCCTTCCTGTGCAGATGGGGGAATCCGGAGGGGCCCGTAACTGGGTTTGGCCGCCTGGTCCCTGCGGCTCCACGTATGCAGAGGCATAATCCGACTCCATCGAGTTCTGTTCTTAGTCGGGTTTGCGTGGCAATGTGCCGTTAGATTTCTTTTAAAGCTCTTCCTTTTTCGTTCCTTTGGGGGAAATCGCTCTCTGCAAGTACGCGGCCGTATAGATAAGCGTGTTTTGGCTTATTTTTGTAGATAATAGAATCTGTCCCTCCAGCTGGGCCTGAGGCATCTGAGTCCACCACGGATGAGAATGAAGATGACATTCAGTTTGTTAGTGTAAGTAGCAACGATATTCGGGTTTTTCCCAGAGTCCAAGACTGCGTGGTAAGCGATTATGTGACTACACCTCACCTGTTCATTCATCGTCCAACAAATATGTACGCACGTCTCTGATGAGGACGAGACAGTGTGGAGCATGGCATAGGGTTAGGAAACTGAGCAACCACAGTGGCCATCACAAAGACTACTAGCCAAGGTACATGTTGTACACTTAAATGGCCTTCATGTAGAGCCATTTTATGCTCAATCTGTGCAAAGTCTGGTCTCTTAAGACTGTATGTTGAAATGGTGCAAAAGTTATCTTCTGAGAGATCACACACAGGTGAGGGAGAAGGGACAGCTAATGCTGAGAAAGGAGGTAGAAAACAAAGGAGGGTTGTAAGAACTCAAGACCCGAGTATTATGTAGCTTCATAACATTGGAGGCAGGTAGCTTGAAGGTCTCACCAGTGTCTGACGTCATGATGTTACAGCATAGTACAACAAGTGATGTTCATAATGAGGATCCCTGCATCACCAGGAACTTGCTGTATTTTCTGTTTTTATTCCCTTTGAGACAGTTTTCAAGCATTAGTAAGTGTAGATTCCTGGGCCTCACTCTGGACCTATTGAATCAGAATTTGAAGGTGGGGCTTAGGAATCTTCATTTTGGAAAAATTAAAGAACAGACAAATCTCCAAATCACACTTTTTAAAGCATTGGTTTAGGGGGAAAGTGGGTATGATAAATGTGGGATGATTTTCACCCCAAACTGTTTTGACAAGGGCTGTGCTTGGAGAATACCTCTACTCTAAAGTACTCTTTGAGTTCTATAGTTGAGGTTTGCTAGTAAAGGTGTCTTTGAGTGTCTGTCTGATGTGTATTTGTGTTGGTTTGGGGGCAACTTTGTAAAACTGGTTATTACACAATATCCTATGATATCACAACATTAGGACCATTGTGGTGATCCATTGTTGTATTGTGTTCTAATGGGTTTGTGTAAGCATCTTCCATGAGATCGTTTTGTGGCTTTTTCTCCAGTGCTAGTGTATATGGTACTCTTTTTCATTTTTAACTTTTAAGGTTTTGGGTGGTGGGGAGGTTAGAAGGATTGTATCCTGCCCCCAGTCACTAGGGACTGAAGTATATTTGGTAAAAGGATTCCAGGGCTCTTTAGGACTAATATTTCGTTCTTCCTGAGTATTGATATATTTGTAGATGGAGAGTATTTATCTTGATATTTTATGCAAATGTAAGTAAGAATGACACACAATTTTTTGTGAGCTACAGGCTTACTTTGAAAGTCACAGATGGAATCTATTAAAATAAGATTTGAAAAATATTTTTTTGGTTACTCTGGAATGAAGAATTGTAGCTTGTGACTAATATAAACTTGAATTAAATTGAAGTTTTAAAAACTCTTTAGGTTTTATTTTAAATGTAGAGAATCTCTTATATCTTTCATCTAGAATAAAAAATATACAATCACTGTTTTGTGTATCCAGTGTGATACAACATCTTATATTTATCTCAGTTTTCAAATACAGGTTCAAAGGTTTGGTAATTCTAAATGGAGAAATGAATTAAATGTATCAAGTGTAATTACAGTACTAGAAGAAACCTATTAAAAATATTCCCTCTACCTTTTTAGTGATAACACTTAAATGACAATGATACCTTAATTCTATTTTAAAATACATTTACAAACGGAATCTTCTACTTCTTTCTGTGACCCAATTTTATAGTAGTTTCCTCCAGGTAATGTTTATCCAGTAAAGATAACAAACAATTCCCTGCTTAAGATTAATCCAGATACAAAAAGAGCATTATGATGTCATTTCTTGATTTACTCTGGTTTGGATTTCTTAGTTTGCTGTTAATTAATTTAATTTTCTCATTTTTGATCTACATGATAGCACATCAGTCTCTCTGTGGTTTGCAAAATTCAGAGTCCAAAACTAAACAGCATGCTGAAGGAAAGGAAAAATACAGATGTGGAAGTCCAAAATGACCTCTTTCGTTTATATTTTATTGAAATAAACGTAGAACACAATTCATAAGTGTACCATTGACTTCTGCAAAGCCAATACACCTGTGTAAACAGGGCTCAAGTCAAGAAACAATGTTACCATAACAAAACCTTTTCATTTAGGTCTTTTTCTTTCATTTCCTTTTCAGTTTAGTAATGTGGCTCATTATTCAGCCATCTTTATGTCTTTCTTTGAAACTGGGTATTTTAATATACTCCCAGAAAACTCTTTAGCCTAGGAGCTGATGACATGATTTTTCACAGTGCTACTCTAGATACAAAGGTATAAGAACTGCTAAGGCAACCTATCATAAACTTGAGAACAGCACAGCAGATGAGATTTAGGTTTCAACCAAGATTATTGGTTTAATGTGGAATCATTGAATATGTGAAAATAGTGAAAGAAATCGAGGTTATCATTTCATAAATAACTTGAGCACACAGGCCAAGTGGTAATATTTTACCTGCACTAGAATAGGTCAGAGGCAAAAAAATTAGGAAGCTTTTGTCTGGGTGTCTTAGGACTATAATTAGCTTAATAAAAATGATGTAGGTGCTCATAATATGCAAAGTCATGAATTAAGTGCCTTAGAGCTACAAATATTAATTGAAAATACACCCTATCCTTAAATATCAGTATTTCAGTGTGGGAGATGAAATAGGAGATGAGAACTGTGTAAACAGTTCTAGTAGAAAGTTCTTTACATGGTGCTATCACACAAAAAAAACCCAAAAAACCCTTCTGTTTTCATAGGTAGCATTTAGTATTTGTATGTGTTTAAAAGGTCATATTGAGAATTAAGGAAAGGCATCAAATTGGGAAAGCAGGATTTTGTGTAGTTCTAGAAGAAAAGATTTTTTTCAAGTGGGAAAGGAAAGGATGGGCCAGGTAGTATAGATCTTGAATTGTGGACTAAATTTGAACTTACAGTAGGCAGTTGTGAATCATTTGAAATTTTTGAGTTGGGCAGGACTGCAGAAGTAAACTCTGTCCCTAATGTCTCTGTATGGGGGGGGAAAAAAACATGAATTATTTAGGGTTTTAGATTAGATTTTTGCATCTGTGGTTAAATCCATATTCATTTTAGACTGAGGTAAACTTTTTTTTTTATTTTTTGGTATACCGTATCTTAGTGTATTGACATCACTTTCTAGTTAATAGGCAATTGGTGTTTTGATTTTGTATGAGAATCAGTTTTCTAATACCAGGAATGAAACCTTTGTTTAAAAAAATTTTTTTTAACTTAGAATATTAATTCATCTGTGTTCCTAATCTTTTTTGCTTCTGCCTTTGCTCCTGCCCCTGAATTGCGTGGCCTTGGAAGTAGAATCCTTTGATTTTGTTATTGGTTCAAAGGAGATGAGAAGGATGGTTTACTAGTTGATGAATGGAGCAAATTCAAATTAAGTACCTTGTAAATGGAGGACTAGATGCATTTATACTTGTTAAGGACATAAGCAGTCATAAATATTATCAGAAATTATTTCTTCTTGGTCTTTGTATTATAAACATTACTACTTTGGGGGAGTTAACATTTTGGTCAGTGTTATGAGTTATTCAGAGTTGGGGATAATAGCAGGTAGTCCTTTTTCTCTTATTGAAAAGTATGTTAAATCTCAGAAATTTAGGTAATAAGTGGATTTAAAAATAGCATGTATATTTTAAACTGCCTTAGAATTGCATGTGTAGCCAGTTATGTGTTTAGACAACCAGGTGTATCTCACTTAGTTTTCTCTTTTGTTAAATGGGATAATAGTAATAATTCAGTATCTCACCTTGTCAGGTAATTGTGGGGATTAAATAAAATCATGTGCGTGAAAAGATTAGCACAATCCCTGTACAGGGCAAAATGACAAATGTTATTGATTAATAGGAAAATAAATGGAGTACTAAAATGTTTTGATTCTCTCATTGTGGTGGAAGTTTTTCTACATGGGATACTTCTCTTATTTTCCCACTCAGCCTTTTTGGAGGGCTCAGACACTTGCTATCTTCTTCTACCATTCTGTCACTTAGAATTCCGTAATTATTTGCAGAGTGAATGAATAAGTAGTATAAATGACTCCTGCTTCTCACTTTTGGATTTTTTATCCTGACTTGTTTTATTCTTAATTAGTGTGAATTATATGAGGTTGCTGTTGTTTAGTTGTGCATATCAGTCCAGTGGTTCACTCTAATAGTAAATTTCTGGTAGTCTTCTCTCTTCTGTTTTTACTCCTGCCCCTTCTACTATTTCTAGATTTACTTTTTAATCCTATTTGTGACCATTTTCCTTATTCTGTTTTTTCCTGCCCATTCTACTTTTTGCTTTGTGCCCTGCTACTTTCTTTCCTCTCCTTTATTTCTTTGCTATCTGTTCATGGAAGTTCTGTCCCTACCTCTGTATTTCTGGTAACATTGGGACTTTCTTGGTGTGCTATTTCTGTGGGCATGTAATAAAATTTTCTAGTGCACATTTCTTGAAGAGTGCACACTCAGGTAATTATATGAACAGTAGAAGCTATTTTTATCTCCTCTACTTCCTTCTTAGATTAAACATCTAATTTTGATAAGATTCTTAATACCAGTGGTAGGTTTTAGTCTTAAAGTAGGCGATGCATCTCTGTTGACCATAAATTGGAGAATATCTGTCCCTCTTTTCCTCTTTTTTAAACTTCCATTTTTATAAGCTTAGGCAAAAATACCAATTACTTTATTACATGATTCCTGCCCAGAAGTTTTGCTCTCTGGTTTTATCTTAGTGGCTGGATCACTGCCTGCAAGGATAGCAATTATCTGCTTGCAGAGAGGTTGTAGCAGGGAGAAACAAGCTGTCTTTGAGATTGGATGCTTCTTTCAGGAAGATGATCTTTAACTAGATCTTAGCTTCTGTCTCCAGACTCTAAGGTCTTTTTATGTTAGTTTTTCCACCAAATTGATCACTTTGGCTTGCCAACAGTCAACTTTCTCTATCCTAAGAAATCTTTCCCTCAGCCATATTCTCCTCCTATGTTCCTTTCTCTTGTTCTCAACATACTAGATTTTTTTTTTTTCTAAAGAATACTCTCTACTCACGTCCTTTACTGCCTTACTTTCTACTTAATTTTTAGAAAATGGCTTCTGTGCTCACTACTTGACACTTGCTCTCTCAAAGGCATTTTAAATTCTTGTTGCCAAATTCAGTGGCATTTTTGTTTTGTTTTGGTTTTTGGCCACATTTAGCATTGATAACTTTTCATTGAGGTTTACTCTATCTTTCGCTTCTTTGAGTTTATGCACTCTTGATTCTTTTCCCAGTCTCTGATTACCTACATAGCTTTCTTCCTGAATCCTAAAATTCTCGCATTTCCTCAAATGCCTCCTTTAATCTCCTCTTTCTCCTTTTTGCTTTCTTCCTTGACTACATCATAGTTTCCATTTAAAGCTGCAGTTACTACTCTTTTAGAAAAGCTACTCCCAAATCTCTACTCTTAGTTATCTTTATACATCCAGATTACAGGCCTGCATTTCCAGCTCCTTGCCAAATACCTCTGCGTACTGCGGGCATATCACATCATTATATGCAAAAGAATATCAGCTTTGTGTTTCTGTATTCCAGATTTATATTAATGGCATTAGTATCCTTCTGGTTACCCAAGCTTGAAACCTTCGGGACCACTTTGACTTCTGGTTACTGTTGGGGTTTTGTTTTGTATTGCCAATCCCCCTCCCCCATTATACCCATGTATTTTCTTGTATATGCACCACAACACTACTCTTTCCATCACCACTATTTTAGTTCTGCATTATTATGTGTCTGGACTGGTTAATTATTCTGCTTTCCCCACTCTTTATACTTCTTTGTTTGATTAATCTTCTTAAAGCACAGTGCTCATAATGTTACTCCCATCTTAATATTTATTGATCCTCTTTTGCCTGTGGAATAAAATCGAGGCCTTTGAGCCTCAAGGCCTGGTTCATGACAGAGTCAGTATGGCTAGAAAGAGGATGGGGAAGAATCAGTTTTAATGTTTGACTCTGTAGAAGTGGGAGATAAAGCCAAGCTGTTGGTGAGAGAACTCTGTGATTGAACTTGGATATCTAACAAATCATTGGTACCCATCCCATTTGAAAAGCATTGAATCATAATATCTGTGTCCTCATAGCCTATTTCTGTATTAATAATCCTTTCCCCAAGGAATTGACATAGTCCTAATACTGTTACTGGGGTTTAGGCTCTTCCTTCTAGGTCTCATAATCATTTCTTATTCACATACATGCTCTGAATATTTTTCTCTGCATTCTGATTATTTTCTGCTAGCCATAGGCTTTCTCTTCAGAGGAGTTCTTGTCTGTCTCAACAAGCATGATTGTTTTAAATGTTAGTTTAGTTTAGTTTGAATAACTGTTCATGACGTGTTAATTTGCTCAATTCTTTCTTAGGAAGGACCATTAAGACCTGTTCTTGAATACATCGATCTGGTCAGCAGTGATGATGAAGAACCCAGCACCTCTCATAGTGATGTAAGTACATTATATTTGATTTGCATTTCTTGCTTCTGTCATTTAAGAGGTATTCTCTAAAGAGAGTTACCAAATCATGGATGACTGTGTTTAGTAGAGAATGGCCCATCTCTTTTAGAATGTCCATATAGGTAGTCCAAGGATTCCTTTGCCTAGAATATCTCCTACTTTCAGCTTTGTTCCTCTGCTGTCAGTGAGGATGTGAAAGGATGACATGACACAGGAAAGTGCTAAGCCCTGGGGGTGAATCTGATGAAAGGGAAATGGAATGAGAACTGCAAGCTTTTTGGCTCTTTGTGTCCTTCTCCTTTCCTGTATCTCTTCAGCTCCCTGTAGAACTGGACCTTTTTCATCCAGAACCATGTGGCCACAGAAAATTTGTTTTATCTTGGAAAAAAGGATATGTGAAGATCCTTTAGAAAATGGCAAGTAGGGAAGGGTTATAAGTGTCATATTACTTTAGTCGTCATATCTTTTACCCTCCTCTATCCCCCATATTTGGAGTTTTCTCTCTTACCTGTGATTTTTTTGGTTGTAGGTTTGACCCTTAAACTATTACTTGCCTTACTTTGAGAACCAAACTAGCCTAGCCCTTTGTAGCAATCTGGTCTTTCATTTGTTGTAGCCCAAATTGCTAGTAATGGGCTATTTTCTTGATGCATTACAGAACTCCCGGCTCTTGTTCAAGGATGCCAGAACCTTCTGCTCTCTGATAATAGGGGCTTGAGACTTGGACTTGGAATCAAAATACCTAGGTTTTAGTCTCAGCTTTACTCCTTATTAATTCTGTGACTTTGCATAAATTAAGTAGCCTTTTAGCCTTAGTTTCATATCAAATAAGAATAGCACCTACCTCACAGGGTTGTTGTGAGGATGAAATGAGGTAACAAAAATATATGTAAGCTCTTTGAAAACTACAAACCATAAAGTAGGACTATGCACCTGGAAAGTTTTGTTATTCATGGAGAGCGAATGAGAGAATTTTTAAAGGGGCTTAAAAGTGATTCTACAATGGAGGACTTTTAGAAAAAACTTTTTGTTCTCAGTGGAACTTTCCCTGAGTTCTCTCTGCAATTATTAACTCCTTGTTGATTTAAATATGTTGAATTGTTACCACCGATGGTCTTACCACCTCTTCTTGTCCTAGCATGGGACCAGCCAGCAGCAGGCTAGGATGGCAGCACTTGTACTGGGCTTGTTTATACTCCCTTTTTTCAGAGACAGAGTGCCAGATTAATGCCATTAACTGGTATTGGGTCTTTGGGAAAGTGAAGCTTGTGGATTTGATTTTTGTGATCCTCTTGCTGACCTATAGTGGATTGCATCATTATTAATTATAATAATTTTTTAAAATTGAATTCTACTTACTGGACATGCATCTCTGCACTTGAAAGTTAACATATTAAAAGCATTTTTTTTTCTTCCTTGGTTTTCTTGTTCATGTGGATAACCCAGAGAATGCCTGAGTCTAAGGTGCCATCCTCTGAGAATCATCGCCCAGAAATGTGCTCTAGCTGCAGTGTTCCTCTTCCCATTGGAGACAGCAGCTCCTCTGGGAGTTGCACCAGCAGTCCACAAAGGATAGTTTCTCAACCTTCTTCTGTTGAGAACCCATTGGAGAACCAGAAAAATGATCAAAATAATTCAGATTTTAAGATCCCTGAGACAGAGACACTTAAACCATCACAAAATTATCAGAATCTGCCTTCATCTCCACTTCTGATCCCCCAAGAATCTTTGGCCTCTTCACAGGTCAAGGAGGATTTACCTCCAGAGTCTTCAGCTTCACAGCATGGACAGGATGCCATCCTCTATCTCCAGACACAAGTGGCTGAGATGTCCCGAGTGATACGTGATCTGCAGTCCAGGAGTTGTTTCAGATTTCATCATTCTAGGCCAAGTGAGAACTCCTCAGTTCCTTGGGACATCACCTCCAAGGAAGACAATTTATCCACAGTTGAAGAAGAAGCAGACTGCAAATCCCCCTCAGCTGATGACAAAGGGCAGCCAGCTGACCCCAGTCAGACTAGTTTCACAGGTCTTTTGAAGAGAATGGAACAGAGAGGTGTTATAAAGAGAGTAACATTGCAATCTGAAGCAGAATCGTGTGATGGGAAACCTGATTATGTGACCTCTAAAAAACGTTTGGTTCCTCCATTGCATCCTCTTCTGAGAATTGCCACCACTGAGGTTTTTAAAGACCCTGCTGATTGCCATCCTTCTTCTTTCATGGGACACAGGGTATATCCTGTGGCCAAGGATACCTCTCCTTTTCAACCAAATCCTCCAGCTGAGGGCCCCATTGTAGAAGCATTAGAGCATAGCAAAAGAGGAAGCGCAACATCTCCTCTAGATTCTACCTCAAAAGAAATGGAGGTCATGGGTTGTAGATTCTACCATGCTGCTTCCATTGCAGCCCGAGCTGCTAGCTACATGGCCTATATGACTCAGTATCAGCGTAAACTCTGGGAAGACATGGAGGATCTGGTCCATGACCCAGAGTTTGATCGTGGAAAAGCAAGATGTATAATATCTGATGGTATGGATGCAGGTCTTTGGCAGCTTTGTACTACTAGGGACATAATGGACTCTGTAGTCAGAGTTATGGCAATGGCAGTAGACTACAGAAGGCAAGCCTGGCTCCGACTTACATCTCTTACTAAGAAAACCCAGGAGAAGATCTCACACTTGCCCTTTGATGGCACTTCCCTCTTTGGACAAGATGTGAATGCTGTTGTTGCAGAAGAAAACAGTATAAAGGAAAATGACTATAAAGACCACAACAAGTACTATAACCAACATCGATACTTTTATAGTCATGATCAGAAAGCACATTATCACAATAGAGGCTACTCCAAAGGGGATTGGTACAAACCCCGAAACCACCCCTATAGATATAGAAAAAAGGGAGAATCTCCAGAACGTCATGGGTATAAGAATTAATAGCCTGTTGATGTCCAGCAGTATAGCCATCCGACATCCTAAGTATTTTACTTGCTCTTCCTGACTTAACCAGGATCTACAGGTAGGAGGTCATCTCCAAAACTGAATGCATGTCTGGAATTTCCACAGCTGTCATTTGAATTCTAGACTGTTGGAATGACGTATATAATAAAGCAAATTGTGCTTTATTGTCCAAGTGAGCAGTGGAGACTTTTCATCTAAGTAGGGTTGGACAAAGATTTACCCATTGTTTCTGGTTCAAAGTAAGCAGAGAGGAAGGTACTCAGGAATCTGAATCCTCTTCTGATTAAAGAAAAATATAAAGATTTGTTCCTTACGAAAATCTTGCTGGTAAACTGAGGACTAGCAGATTGTGGGTCTGGAAATAACCTACTACTTACTAGATCTCTTTAACATGGAGGCAAATCCTTCATTTTTATGTCATCAGTGCTTCCTTGTTCAGGTTTTGCTTGTCCGATCTTCACAAAATGACAAATCTGTTATCTCTTTATATCAGGATGATCAACTCACTGAGTCCATACTACTGAAGCTCTGTGAGACTTCAAAATCAACCATGAAGCTGTATATCAAGAACTGGAATTCAAATCAAATTTTGCCAAATCCAGTTTGCTTCCAGTGGCATAACTAGATGTCACAGGTCTACTGTGGGCACCAGCTGGAAAAAGACTTTCCTGCCTGTAATTTCTTTAGAAATTTCACAGTAACTATTTTCATCAAGACTGATTGCTATCATACCATCACCACTCCAAGTTATATATGAGAGAATTCTTTGTTGTTATCACTCATAAGCCTTCGACCTATCAAACTCATATCAACAAGCTGGGAGAATCAGTAATGGTGTTCTCTCAGGATAATCTGGACCTTTCACCAAGATGACCTTCTTAAACCCACCTTCTAAACAGTAAACTTTTTGAACTTGACAAATTCATCACACTTTAAATACAAAAGAGATATGTACATTAGTGCCCTGGAAATAAAGGATGTTGTTACACCATCCAGGCATGCAAATCTGAACTCTTAAAAGAGCAAGAATTCCAAACATGCCTGACAATCCAGTCCTCTTACTGTAATAAAGACGGATGCCCTCAGTTGATGTTATTGAGAAATCCGTAAGATTTAGAGTATAACTGTGGATGTAGTAAAGGGAACATCTCACACAGTTCTGTTTCTGGATATCGATTTAAATGGTGATATCCATTGATTTCTTAAAAATCTGAAATCAAGACTTCAGTGACATGTTCTTGGTTTATTGGTCCCTTAATCTAGTCAGACTTTTACCATGAGAGACGACTTACTTTGGTTTAATTAATAGTTCTCCACCATCCTGGATCTAGCAGCAGATACCTCAGTGATATGTCCCACAGTATCTTTTTAATCTCAAGGCAGTGGCTGTACTGTATACCAGCCCTTAGATCCTTGTCTTCGCAGCACGACTTCAGAAATGGAGAAAATTGTCAAGTTTGAGGGATCTGAATACATGATGTAGTACTTGCTTGTCAGCCAAACTAGTTTTTTTTTTATTGACGGACTTAAAATTCTGTAACTTGTTTGTCAAACATCTCCATTTTTTTATCTGCTTGATCAAAGTATTTGGGTCTACTGTTAGTGGATTATAACACCGATTTAGGATTCATGTGTTTCTTCTTGCCATCGTTCTTGCACAGTGGTGATTGACAGTTTCCCTGGTGCCCCACTTTTTAAATAGTTTATTGAAATCTCATTCTTCCTCCCCATCATAACCATATTCAGCACCATATCTGTGCTATAGAGGTTGAAGAGGCAAATATCCCTACTTGGAAGAAGTTATTTTCTTAGATACTCTGAGGGTACTGTATTGGTCCTATTTGTAGATTAAGCTTAAACTACCGTCTTGATAGAGGAGATCATCTTGCAAATTTGGTCAAGTCATATCTACAGTTAACATATACCTTTATTTTTTTGAATTTCCACAAAGTTTTACTTCTACTTATTTAGGTCCGTGCCAGTGCTGTAGTAACTGTCTTCCAAATTGAACTCTAGAAGAGCATTGATTAACTGCCTGTAAAGAAACAGGGGCCTAAGAAATCATATAAATATTTTTATAGTTCATGTGCCATTGACATGGGACTATAGTTTCTTCTGTGAAGGGACTAGTCACTGGAGAGAGAGAGACCTTGGAACTGTTCTATATGACTGCACATAGGTGTTCCAAATTAGCTAAGACTACTTTAGACTGTTCCCACTTTTCCATTTCTCTCCTTTCCTTCCCTGAATTAAATACTGGTTCACAAACTTAATCGTTTTTGAGGTACTCTTATTTTCCAGAAACCAAACCAAAATAAATGATGCTTGAAGATACGATTCTCTGAAACTGCTTTGGCACTTCTGCTTAACATGCTCCTCTGTAATTTTTCAATTTTTTAATTGTGGTTAAAAGAAGACAACATAAAATTTACCACCTTAACCATTTAAGTGTACAGTTCGCTAGTAGTGTTAACTATATTTGCATTGTTGTGTATAGCTCCTTCTTTCTTAAATATTTCTAAAACAGCATTGCTATTCTTTTCCTCTTGTATTATGTTGCTCAGTAATAAAGCTGAAAACATTGCTTTATCACTCTCTAATTGATATGCCCGAGCGTCTCCATAGGATTTACCTGAAAGTGAAAAGGTATTGAGAAGTTATTGAATTGATGATCAAGGAGGTAACTTCTGAAGGGATTTAACTTTTGAGTGGGGGTAGGGACAAAATGCTATAGAGTTGGGACAGTTTTTAGCTATAGATTAGTTTCTTGACTACAGAAGAAACATCCTTAACCTGTTTGGTTTTTATTATTTTTAAAATCTTTCTCTGGCATACTTGAATGATGATGGTGTTATAAAACTGAAAATGAGGACTTGGTCTAAGGAGACAACCCCAATAACGTATGGAACTCATAATTGGTCAGATGATAAGTTTTCATATTGTGCCTGCAATGTGCAGAGCCTGTAACAGAATTCTTCATTAGGCCAACCTCTTACATTTAAATACTTTTAGGTTTTCTAGGAGACCTTGAAATAATTGCAAATTTAATCATTTGGTGTTCTCAAAAGGAATGCGTCTTTAAAATGTTATTTCTTGACTAGACATAAAATGTATGTGGTCACATTATGATTTCTTATAGTTACTGTGTACAGAGAAATACTGTTTCCATTAATTGTTATATGAAGTGCCTTTTTAAATTTCACGCTATTGTTTAAAAGTTAACATTTTGATGTCTTGCGTATTGTTGCTGGTGATATGTGAATTTTGTACAGTTATTTTTAATCTTGCCGTTTATTCATTTGTACAATTAATTGCACTATCTAAATGTACTCTCCTTCTGAATGTTAGTTTGTTTTCTTTATAACACTGTTGATCCATTTCAGAAGGTTGTAGAGTATGTCCCTCCTTTATTTAATAACTTCACAGCAGTACATTTTAGTTAATAGTGATTGGCTCAATTTTGGGGGCATTAAGGCAGCTTTGTTTTCTATCTGTGGATTGTAGGCTTTCTCACTGAGTCGTTTGTCTCCTATCTAGCCATGGTAACACAACTTATATTTGATAAGTGTATGTGCTTACTTGGTAAAAAGAAACAAGGACATGAGGAAAAAGCAGTACATTTGCTGACACTTTATCTTTCTATTTTTTTTTAAGACTGTGACCGCTTCCCTATCATTGTAATTGCATTTAAACTTAAAAATTGTGTGGCAGCTTCTTTATCAGTATAATTTCATTATTTACTTAGCCCTCAAAATTGCATTTGAGGGGAGCATAAACTCTTTCAGCTTCTTGGATACTATATAGTATATTACATTAATACTGTACTGAGTGATCTGATTAATAATGTCCTTATAGTCCCAATACATCCAGGATAACCTCTCAGTTACTGTAAGCAAGGAGGTTGGAATAGACACAGTCCAGAATCCCTTCTAGCTATAAAATTGGATACAGAGTTAAATGACATGGATGAACAGAGTTAAATGCCACATTCAGTATTCTTGAGGATGTAATTAATTGGGATTCTAATGAGGGTTAGAAATTATGGATTAGATCTTTGTAGAAAGAATTTTAAAGATTGCAATAACTGAAAACTTTTTTTTAAAAAAAAGTGAGGCATATTTTGCCTGTGACTTGCACTGTTTAGGTTCCCTCATCTTTTGAAATTTACAATTTTTTACTTAATGTTAACTGCTACTCCAATAAATTGCTGTACATTTTATGTATGTCATTTGGTTGACCAGATCCATTCTATATAGATTTTCATTAGTGGATGCACAGACCAATCAATTCTTCATTTTTCACTTAAATATACAGGTGGAAGTAAACTGATGATGATCACTATATTGAGTGCAAATCTTTTAGTTATTTTTTTCAGCTAGAACAACTCTTGTAAGCCATTAAAATATCCTTTTATGGAATTTCCCTTCCTCGGTGAATGATGAGAATATTGTTTTATTAAATCTTTTTTCTCTTATTGACTAGTGGGATGATATTTTTTGTACTACTTTGTCTTTTATTTACTTGACTTTATATAATGAGAACTTTTTTATAGTAGTGTTTGATACCATTGAGGTATCTTATTACTGGAAATTATGTTTGCTTCCAGTTGGCTGTATTTGGAAGTAATCACAGTCCAACCATGTCCTATTGATGTTAGCATATCAGTTCGTTCTTTGTATTGATCTTTTCTTCCTCTTTATGTGACACCTCTTTCTAGAAGGATGGCTGATCTTCCCTTAATCTCTTTGATGTAGATTATATTTTTCATTCTACCCATATAAACTAGCCAGGATTTTGGTGTGGCTTTGTATTTGTGTATTTAAATACAATGCCTTCAGCATTATTGTAAGAGGTTTTCTAGTTTTCTCTGATAATGTCTTTAAAAAAAAAAATAGTAGCCAGTCCAGTCTCTTAAACTATTCCTTAGCTAGTCAACCATCAGTTTTTCATGCTTTCTTTAATGTTAGTAATATTTTCTCATTTCTACATGTTCTTCACACAAATGTATTATTACATATAGTTTATGGTCAGTTGCATCTTTTCTCTGTATAAAGATTTTAGGCCCTTCACCATGAATTTATAGTACAGCTCTGAGATGTACTGTATCTTAAAGTTAGCCAGTTTTCTCTAGGTCTTAAGGGCTTTACTGCTTTTGTTGAGATCAATTTCAAATGGTCTATTATCTGATGCCTTGTTAAGAATTCAACAAGAATTCTCAGGTTGTCTGTACTTTTAGGACTTTGGAGCTCTCTCAAGTTGTATTGAGTTTTCAGATATTCCTGAGTATGTTCCTTGGTAGTGGTGAAGTAAATGCTTTATATCTGGTAATAATTTTAAAAATTCTCCTTTGACCTTAAATACTCCAAGTGTTATGAGTTTTGTTAGTTGTCCTTTTATAAGACTAATTTTCATCTGCTATTTTTTCCCCAGGAGCTATCATATGCTTTCTGGTTTTTTCCTATGACCCATAAGAATGGTTCTATCACAGCATTCCATTTTAAGGGCTACAGTTAGACCTCTTGTTAACTCCTATTTTTTCTATGATGGCTGTGTTTCACGCTACCTTGAATTATAATGTAGTAATGTTCTAAACTAACTAGTAGGTTTTTAGTCCCTTTATCTGTACTGCTTTTAATTAGTGAAGCAACAATGATGTAAATGATGGGGAAAAACATCTTTTGAATCACCAGTTTCAAATTTTCAGTTTTATTTTTTTATACATGTTTATTTACACTAAGCTTCCTACTGTTAGGTGTGTAGCCCATTTCTTTCTGTCTCGGTTAAAATATAGTTATTTTGTAATTAGTCTCATTTAGAATCTTAGCACAGAGTTGCATGCATGTTGGTCTTTGTTTAATAGCTTGTAATAGCGCCTGTTTTACTTTTGACAAAAATATATTTTGACAGATCTTGGAAGCGCCTTGATAGCCTTGGGTCTGGTTGTCCTCTTCCTGCCTAGAGAGGAGAGAAACCTCATTTATAGAACTTCTATTTGCTAGGCTCTGTGCTAGTTGCAAGGTACTCTTGAAGTAGAAATGTATCCTTATTTTGCAGATGAGGAAATGAAATTTGCCAATAAGCCACCTGCTCAAGTGGTGGAACTGAGCTTTGAATATAGATTCTCGTCCCTCACAGTCTCAAGTGCACATCGCTCTAGGCCGCTGCCGTGTGTGTTTCACGTCTTACCTCTGATAAGCTAATTTGAGATACACTAATCTTTGTCTTCCATTTTACCTACTAATTTTTGACAAATACTAATCTTTGATATATACTAAGCTTTCTATGTCTGTACTCTCATTCCTTAGTACTTGATGTCTTATATTAACTAATTCCTGGTTATTTTGCTTGTCAGATCAAGAACCCTAACCCTAAACCTCTCCCGTTGAGGTTTTACTGAGCTGGACTAAGATTATTCTTGATGTATAATCATTGGCTTCTCTTTCATATGTTGCTTATTTGCATTCCATTTATTTCAACACTGATTGTTTTAATCATGGTTCTTATTGCTTGTTTTTTTTCTTCATTCTACCTTTTTTGTTTGTTACACCCATTTTGTTTGAGATATACACTTAAACATTTTTTTTACTGGCAACTTGAGGATATTGGCGTAATGAAAGGAAGGTGGAGTGATGCAAAGCATGTGGTATTTGAATTCCAAACGCCTTAATCTGAGTATTAGCATGTCACTTATTTTCTGAGCCTCCGTTTTCCTACTCTCAAATAAGGCAATGTCCAGAAGTACTTTGAAAACTCGAAAGCCCAATGTAGATGTTCTTTCTTTAGTAGTTCTGCTGTTTCTATCTATATTTGTAGATTTCTTGTAACTGTGGGATGGTATCCGATATAAATACAGATACATTTTAAGATGTATTTAATAGCATGTAATAGTTTTGTGTCATCAGATCATGTTCCCCTTGTTAACAGTTTTTAAGGCTGAGTTTTTTTGTTGCAAGCCCAGCAATGGACTAAGTCATTGAAAGACATTTAAAGTAGTCTCTCTTCTCAAGTGCAAGCTAAGAAATGTTAATAAACAAGAGAAAATAAAAGAATGTAGAATGAACAGCTAGGATATGTAGGTATGTGTATACAATTTTTGATGGTTGGTATTTTGTCATTTTGTGTCAGTGTTAGAAACAATTATCTTTTCATTTGTCAAACATCTTTTTCAATACTTGCCATGTGCAGGCAGGTACTGAGGAAGGTCTGGGGATACTGGGAGTTAAGAGAGTATATTAAGAGAAAGGAATACCAATACAATGTAATTATCCTGTTTAGAGGAATGCCTGTGATGAAGTTGGGACAAAAGAGGTCCATCTAGAGGGGTCAAGGAAGCCTTTTACTAAATTCTTGAGCTGAGGTTTGGAACATGATCAGAGAAGAGTTAGTTGGACTAGTGGAGAAACAGGAGCCAGGCAATGGGGTGAAGGAATCAGTATGTGCAAGGGTATGGGACCATTTTGTTTCTGGTTTCAGATTTGTAAGAAACGGCCTTTATGAGGCCAGAACTGGATATTAAACTGAAGACAGAGGACACATTACCCATGAGAACATATTGCTTCCTACCTATTCAAAGTGTACTGTTTGTGTAACCTTTACTTACAAGGTTATAGAAATTGTCTAGAGGTTCGTTTGTACCATAGTCCACTATAGACATTTAGAGCAATTCTTTTTCTTCGTGAACTGAGCCAAAGGAGAGCTCTTAGTCAGTGCACCTGTAGCCCTAGGGACAGCTCAAGCATTGAAATGGAACTGAGGCACTGGCAGAAAATAACTGAAGATGAACAGGATGATGCCACTGAAGTGGAACATGACGTCTCGTTAGTAGTGTATAGTTGCAGACTTCAAGATTGCCTGTTGGCAGTGTGTCCTCAGAGTAGCTAGAAATGTGGGTACTTTCCCTGTGTGTTGGCTCACAGATCATTTGTAGGTGGACTTGGGGAAAATGAAGATGTCTCTAAAAATGTTGCTTCATTGGAGTTAGGAGGTATTTTATTGAAGGAAGGACCTGTGAACTTTGTGCTAGTGTTATCTCCAGCAGCACCCAAAGCACATTTTGTCAACTTCCTATTTGTTTTTTCTCTGGTTTGAGTTTCTTGCTGTTGTTGCCACTTTGACTTCTCTCTGCTTAATTCACCCTTTTTTCTCGCCGTGCCAGAGGTGGACCAGTGGCACTCAGGATAAAAATGTTGTAACTCCTCTTTGACTTGCTTTATATTCTGAGGTATTTTTAAGTTCCAATGTTACATTTACTTATTTTTTGTCCTATACTGAAGGAGAATCAAAGTCATTCTTTATAGGAGGGGATTTTTATACATATAAGTATTGGCAGTTTACCCAAAAGACAATACAGGAAGTATCTTATTTAACAGGCTCAGTGGTACTAGCCTTCTTAACCGACTAAATTACTTTACAGAATGGGGTATGTCTGTATGTTTTAAAATTTGTTCATATAAAGCAGATGTTCTGTGTACTTTGTAAACAGAAACCATTTGTGGTGGGAAGGAGATGGCTTTGTACAAAAGGGTGGTTTCCTGGTTCCAAAGCTTTGCTGCTGGAGATGGTAAATAAATATTGTACTGCTTTGCTGTGTCTATTTCTTCTGCTCTATCTATATTTGAATATAAAGTTCTTGAGGAAAATTGTTGCTTTTCAAAATGTTATTTGGAACATGACTTGAGTTATAAGTTGGACAGAAGAAACTTCTGGTAAACAGCACTTCTTGGGGTGTAAACTTAAGACCAACCTGTGGACCAAAGCTTTAGGATGGGCAATAATCGGGCTTTGAAATTTGACTTTGTATGAAGTAGTACATTTTCAGGAACTCTGTTCAAACTAAGTGCACTAGTCAGGTGGATATAGTACAATTTGCAAAGTTAATTTGTGCAACTTTTGCATTTGGTTGCTCCTTTGAGCTTCTTTGAACTTGGGATCCCTTACATAGAAGATAAAGAGGTAGGAGGGAATAATCATCCTCCAGTTGGTGCCCCTCTGTCTAATCAGTGCCAGCTGGCACTCAGAGCGAACAACAGTAAATAACCCCCTGCCTGTATTGTTCTATCTATATTCCCTCTCCCTTTTCTTCACTTCCCCCTTCCTCCTACTAATTTCATCTTTTTTTGTTACTGGCTTTTTTAGTAGCCAAAAAGTGCCTTGGTGAGTCAGATAGGGAACTGGGTTGTTGTCATCACTTCTTCGGATAATAACTATTTTTACAGAGTGCTTTCTCACAGAGTATATCACCCTGTGCATGGTCTATTTCACAGAGTGGTCCAATGAGTATATTCATATTTTCATTAAAAAGTAATGTAGAAAATGCTTAATTTTATCATTTTTGTTACTCAAGAACTAAAGTGCTTTTTAGAGATTAATAATAATGATTTTAAAATATAAATCATTTGCCTATCATAAAAAAGCCACAAAGTGATCCACTGCCACAAGTTGTTATAAAATGATCATTTCTCGTGTGAAGCCCCTCTTTTCAGTACTGAGTTTCTAGAAATTGCTTCACAAAAGCAGAATTGCTACTTTTATTTCCTTTAACTTGATCTTGGCAAGTATTTCTGGAAAACTGATTTAGTTAGTTAATGGCAGTAACAACTGACTTGGAGGCTCAACTTTTGGGTGAGCAGATGAGTGAAAAGTAAAGTGAAAGATTTGCCTGTATTTAATATTTGAGAAAATTTGGATGCAGAAATTCTTACCAAATATTACCAAACCAAATTCTACAATAGATTGAAAGGATCATACAACATGATCAAGTGGGATTTATTCTAGGGATTCAAGGATGGCTCAACATTTGGAAATCAATCCATATGAACACCACGTAGACAAAATGAAGGGTAAAATCATATGGTCATCACAATAGAAACAGAAAAAGCTTTTGACAAAATTCAAGATCCATTTATGGTGAAAACCCAAGCAAAGTGCATGTAGAGGGAATGTACCTCAACATAATTAAAGCCATACATGACAAACTCCCAGTTAACATAATTAACAGTAAAAAGTTGAAAGCTTTTCCTCTGGGAACAAGACAAGGATGCCCATTCTTGCCACTTTATTCAACATAGTATTAGAAATCCTAGCCAGGGCAGTTAGGCCAGAGAAAGAAAAGGCAATCCAATTGGAGATCAGAAAGGAAGAAGTAAAACCGTCACTATTTGCAGATGACATATATAGATGGTCCCTGAGTTAAGATGATTTGACTTACGATATTTTGACATTAGGGATGGTGTGAAAGGGATATTCAGTAGAAACAGGCTGGGCTAAGCTATGATGTTTGGTAAGTTAGGTGTATTAAGTGCATTTTCGACTTAGAACATTATCAACTTAAGGTGAGTTTATTGGGATGTAACTCCATCATAAGTCAAGGAACAACTGTATATAGAAAACCCTAAAGATTCCAGCAAAAAATAGGACTAATAAATGAATTCATTAAAGTTGCAGGATAAAAAATCAACATACAGAAGTTTTATACACTAATAACAAACTGTCAGAAGAAATTAAGAAAATCTCATATTTGCATCAAAAAAAAATAAAATACCTACGTATAACTGTAACCAGGGAAATGAAAGACCTGTACACTGAAAACGCCTAAGATGCTGGTGAAAGAAATTGAAGAAGGCGCAAATAAATGGACATAATTTTGTGCTCATGGATAGAATTAATGTTAAAATGTCTGTAATACCCAATGCATGTACAGATTCAGTGCTATTCTTACCAAAATTCAAACAGCATTTTTCATAGAACTGGAACAAATCTAAAATGTATATGGAATTATAAAATAACTCAAATAGCCAAAGCAATCTTGAGAAAGAACAAAGTTGGAGATAGCACACTGTCTGGTTTCAAACTACATTACAAAGCTATAATAATCAAAACAGTGTGGTTATGGTGTAAAAACATACATAGATCAATGGAACCAAATAGAAAGCCCAGAAATAAACCCACACATACATGGTCAATTAATTTATGACAAAAGACAGTCTCTTGTATTAGTGGGAAAACTGGACAGCCTGATGCAAAAGTATGAAACTAGCCATTATCTTACACCATACATAAAAATTAACTCAAAGTGAATTAAAGACTTGAATGTAAGACCTGGAAACATAAAACTAGAAGGGAACAGGCAGTAAACTCCTTGACATCAGTCTTGACATTGCATTTTTGGATGACTCCAAAAGCAAGGGCAACAAAAAGAGTGGGACTATATCAAACTAAACTGCACAGCAAAGGAAACCATCAAAATGAAAAGGCAGTCTACTGAATGGGAGAAAATTTTTGCCGATTACATATTCAATAAGGGGTTAATATCCAAAATATATAAATAACTTAATAGCAAAAAAACCCACAATTTGATTAAAAATGGACAGAGGACTTAGACTTTTTCTAAAGAAGGCCCACAGATGGCCAACGGGTACACTGAAAGGTTTTCAACATCATTAATTATCAGGGAAATGCAAATCAAAGCCACAATGAGATACTACTTCACACCTATTAGAATGTCTTATCAAAATGACAAGAAATAAGTGTTAAAGAAGATGTGGAGAAAGGGGAACCCTCATACACTGTTGGTGGGAATGTAATTTGATGCAGCCACTATGGAAAACAATATGGAGATACCTCAAAAAATTTAAAAATAGTATTACCGTATGATCTAGCTATTCCACTCTGGGTATTTGGAGGGGGGTGGGGGGAAGGCAACCAGAAAATACTAATTCAAAAAGATATATGTACCCATATGTTCATTGCAGCATTGTTTATAGTAGCCAAGGTATAGGAACAACCTAAGTGTCTACTGATGGATGAGTAGATAAGAAGATGTGGTATGTGTATACACACACCCAATGGAATAATACTCAGCCATAAAAAACAACAAGGAAATCTTGTCACAAAAATCAGTGATGTTTGTGACAACATGGATGGATCTTGAGGGTATTATGCTAAGTGAAATAAGTTAGAGAAAGACAAATATCCTCTGCTTTCATTTGTATGTACAATGTAAACTTGTAGACACAGAAGACAGATCGGTGGTTATCTGAGGGGAAAAGGGTTGGAGGATGGACAAAATGAGTGAAGGGGGGTCAATTATATGGTGACAGATGATAAATAGACTTACTTTGGTGATTACTTTGTAGTGTATACAAAGGTCAAGTTATTATGTTGTGTGCCTATAACTAATATAATGTTAAATACCAATTTTACCTCAAATTTAAAAGAAGAAAAAATATTTGAGAACAAACATTTATTCAAGAGACCTTAGAAAAGTTTTATAAAACAGCTTGCAGCCAGTTTTTTCAGCATTCAATACCAAGGCTAGTTTTTAATGCCAAAGTGGGGTTGGCAAGCATGTGGCACTTAGCTTTCTAAACCATAATACATTTTAGAATTGAGAGTGAATGTTTCAAGAAATAAGCATTCCTAAATGAGTATTAAAAGAAAGTCCACTCGGAAGTCATTTCAGTATGCATACATCAAGACTAGCCAGATGAACAGGAATTCAGTTTCTGGTAAAAATTCTGTGGAATAATTAGCTTCCTTTTGAATAAGTCTTTTAAACATTGAGAAATTACATCTGTGATGGGAAAAGCTAAGAATCTTGCTTTCTATATTTACTATGCAAACCAGAAAAGAGGAAGGTCAGGTTTAAGCTTAATAGTATAAATATATATATATATATATTTTTTAAGTGACTGGGTACTTCCCCTTTTTTTAAAGTACATTTTTATTGATTTCAGAGAGAGGAAGGGAGAGAGAGAGAGAAACATCATTGATGAGAGAGAGTCGTTGATCAGCCTGGCCTCTAATTGGGGATTGAGCCCAAAACCTGGGCATGTGCCCTGACCGGGAATCAAACTGTGACCTCTTGGTTCATAGGTTGATGCTCAACCACTGAGCCATGCTGGCCGGGCTCAGTAATTTTAAGTTTTAACTTTTAATTTGACTATATGTACTTTTTAATATTTTTAATACATTTTAAACTGCAAATCAGTACATATGCTTTGGATTTTTTAAAGCATAGATGTAATTAAAGAAAAATACAAATTTATAAGTATGTTTTAGCTAAATGCGTTTTGCTTTAAAGTGATAATGGTGTTTGACATCAAAACTGTAAAAATATTTACCCAGTAAGCCATTAATTCTGTTGAACTGAAAATGACTTGCCCTAATTCTTGATTAACATCTATTTGTGTTAGGTTTGGAAGAGAATGTAATCTAATCATTGTATCACTAGAGACAAAAATCTAGAGAAATAAATAAATAAAACTTACTAATAGATTATGTTCCTCCTAAATATAAAATTTTCATGTCTTTATAAAGGGTATATGTTAAACTTACATTTTTATAAGGCATAAATTAGTGATTTAAACCAAATCCATTACATTTTCAAATAAGAGATTGAGATTCTCAACACTTTTTGTCCTTATACACTCTGGTTCATTAATAAGTGAAATTTTGTTAATTTTATTGCATATGCTGATTGTAGAAATATTAGAAAATGGAATTTAAAAAGAGAAAACTCCAGTCAGAAATAACTACAGTGGTACCTCGGTTTTCGAATGTAATCCGTTCCAGGGGACCATTCGAGTTCTGAAATGTTCGAAAACTGAGGGATCCATAGCCGACAGCTAGGACTCAGGATCTTGCCCTCAGTGGGAGCCGTGGGGCATGTTCGACTTCCGAGGTGTGTTAAAAAACTGAAGCATTTACTTCCAGGTTTACGGCGTTCGTAAACCGAAATGTTGGTCAACAGAGGTGTTTGAAAACTGAGGTACCACTGTATTAACATTTTTATTTATAGCCTTCTAGATTTTACTTGTATATTTTCCAAAAAAAAAGAAATCATTTTTACTTTAAAACGAACAAGTGATAGGGAAAAAAGACATTGTAATTCATACAGA
The DNA here is from genome assembly GCF_054644295.1 of Miniopterus natalensis. Classification (NCBI taxonomy): domain Eukaryota; kingdom Metazoa; phylum Chordata; class Mammalia; order Chiroptera; family Miniopteridae; genus Miniopterus; species Miniopterus natalensis. The sequence goes on from NC_142085.1 coordinate 26,080,308, forward strand.
TGATAGCTTCATTGATTAGTGGGATTTTGTGTCATGTCATTAATTTGCCTATTTAACAATTTCGTATGCTTTATTTTACAGTTCACATAGCAAATCACAGTTTCATAGCAATGTTAAAAATTTTAATAGTTTCCAGGAAATTTTGTTAGCTCATTAAACTTGATTAGTAAATGAAAGTGTTAATTATTTTGATGAAAACTGGAATTCTCATTGGACGTGACTCCTGATCTTCCATACTCAGGATTGTGAGTTCATGGTCAGAACTGGCTTCAAGTTCAATTTCGAAGTTTAAAGTGGTTATTGGTGTGTGTAGCAAAAGAGAAATTAGGACAGCTCAACTAGTTTTTCACAAGGCTAAATTTGCTCAATATGCAACTGCTAAAGGGAACTTAAAAGTATTAGTTTGAGATTATCTCTTTATTATGAAATGATGGTTACCATTCATATTAGTTTCTGAATGTATCAATTCTTTGAATTACCTGTTAGACCTCTGTGCAAAATAAAGCCCTCTGCGACCTTATGGGTAAAATCCCTAACATGCATTTTAATATTAATGATCTCTCTGTTTTTTCAGTACCATTATGTTCTCCCAGAACCACAGATGAGTGTAATTCAGTAAGCTCTAGAGGCCATCCCTCATGTTGGATCACCCACAATAGAAATCCAAGGGGCTTGGCTTTCTGGAGAGAGCGAGTGTTCATAGATAACCCATTATTCATGCTTGGCTTTAACCAGCAAGTGATGGGAAGAATCATATGAATATTGCACCCTGCTTCATTTACTTAATTTCCCCCCTAGTTTAATGGAAAACATTTTTACTTAAGTACTTTAATTTTTTTAATATATTTTTAAATGGCAAGGGTTTCAAAGATGAAGTTCTTCCTTTCTCTAGCTACCATTCTTTCCCCCGTACTCCCAGCAGGTTCAAAATCTACTTATCTGTGTCTAATATAGATGGCAGCCAGAGTTTTTTCTGTTTGTTTTAAGAAGAAAAAAAAAAACTTCCCCTTCAATGGGGAGGAAAAGAAAACCAAAAATTCTAAATGTCTTTTGTTGTCAACATCAGGGTTGTCAGGTCTTTTGAGCCCTTCAAAGTTAGGAAAGATTAGAATTTGCTGGAAATAACAGAAGTAATCTTTTCATTGACATAACTGTGTACTTAGATATAAGATAACATAGGCTACTTATAGCTAAATGGAAGAAGAAGAATTTTAGCAAATACCAGTAGGTTTTATTTATTTAACCTTTAAAAGGTAATGTTTTAGGGTTCGAGATTAATTTTATAATGAAGCCAAAGATAACTAAACAAATGTTTGAATGTTGATTAAAGGGCTAAGGGCTATGGCCAGTTTTCTCAGTGGTTAGAGCATCAGCCTGCGACCAGAGGGTCTCAGGTTTAATTCCTGGTCAAGGGCATGTACCTCATCAGTTGCAGGCTCTTTCCCTGGCCCTGGTCTGGGCAAATGCAGGAGGCATCCAATCGATGTGTCTCTTTCACATTGATTCTCCTCTCTCTCCCCCACCTCTTCCCTCCCCTCCACTCTCTAAAAAAAGAAAATCAATGAAAAAAGTATCCTCAGGTGAGGATTAAAAAATAATAATAAAGGGCTAACGGAGTAAAGTTTTAGGAACATACTTGTATTTTGTGACTAAGTGGATTACTCAGAAATTTTCCCATTAGATAGATAAACACTATTTTTCTGACTTTAATTTTCATTTAGCTTTGTGTCCACAGTATATTTATAATTTATAAATCAGAATAATTAATTGTGCTTTAAAGTAAACTTTAAGAAGAATAAGTATGTAAAGTCTTCCTGAATGAGTATAACTTCAGAAGTTATTTGGAATGGGTGTTTTATTGTGGCCTAGGGAAAAGTAAAGTGATAATAGAACCATTAGTTCAAGGGTAGCTCTTCCTGCATTAGTAACATCTTAATTAATCCAAAACATGGCTTTTGTCCTGTCCCCAAAATATTCACGTTGTTGTGACACACATTTTTTTTAAGTAAACACTAATTTATACCTTGTCTACCACTCTCATGTATTAATATGAGCTTGGTTTACCTGGCCTCCCAAGCATGACTTTTGCTGGAGTTTAAAACCTAAAAAATGTTATCCCTATCAGGAAAACTAATACACTCTAGGCCCATGTTTAAACATTATTAGCTTCCATATATGAAAAAATGTTTTAGAATCTACTCTGAATTTCCTTCTCAAGGTAGTACCTACATTTTAAATAAAGAGATACTACTTTTTTTTCTCTTCCTAAGGAGTAAATTTAATTTGCTTTTAAAGAGGGAAATTTGCCTCAACTAAAGGATCAGAGCTCAGATAAACAGCTTTTTATGACTAATTTCTAATAAGCTACATTACCCAATGATTTGTAAAATGATGTTTTGAAGTTAGTAGAATGTCACCTACTACCCGGTTCAGTAGTGTAGGCTTAGCAAGTGGTCTGGAAGTTAGCTGGGACTACTTCTCCCCAAAGTGATCCTGTGAGCATTCCTTATTGCAAAGATGTATCCTGACCCTGAAAATATGAATTTGGCCCTTTTATGTATGCTCAGTTCAGTGTAACTTCTGTGTACTTGCAAAATCACACCTGCTATTGGACTTGGTTGATGGAACTCTGCTACCCCACTTTAGATAAACTGAATTGTACTTATATGATTGATTTTCTTAAAAAGTAACATTTTAGATAATAACCCAATCTTTCTAGTAGAAAATTTTTTAAGACTTTATTATTATTTTTTAGAAGTTTTACATTCACAGCAAATTGAGAGGAAGGTACAGAGATTTCCCATATATCATCTATTCCCAGACATGCATAGCTTACCCCATTATGAACATCCCCTAATATAGTGGTACATTTGTTAATAGCTGATGAACCTTAGTTGACACATCACTATCACCCTAAGCCCATTAGTGATCACTCTTGTTGTAATTCTGCGGGTTTGGACAAATGTATAATTAAAGGTATCCACCTTTATAGTATTATACAGAATAGTTTTACTGCCCTAAAAATTCTCTGTATTCTGCCAATTCATCCCTCTCCACCCCACCCCCAACCCCTGACAACTACAGATCTTTTTACTGTCACCATAATTTTGCCTTTTCCAGAATTCCATATAGTTAGAATCATGCAGTATGTAGCCTTTTTAGATTGGCTTGTTTCATTTAGTGATACGTATTTCAGTTTCCTCAATGTCATTTCATGGCTTGATAGCTTATTTCTTTTTAGCACTGAATAATACTTATCACCTGGATGTACCACAGTTTATCCATTCACCTACTAAAGGACATCTTGGTTGCTTTCAAGTTTTGGCAGTTATTCATAAAGCTGTTATAAATATCTAATTACACAGGTTACTTCACCCCTAACTACCTGCTTTTTCTTTTAAAATATGTTTTTATTGACTTCAGAGAGGAAGGGAAAGGGGGAGAGATTGAAATACCAATGATGAGAGAGAGTTATTGATCGGCTGCCTCCTGCATGCCCGGCCTTGGGGATGGAGCCCACAACTGGGGCATGTGTCCTGATCAGGAATCGAACCCTGACCTCCTGGTTCATTGGTCGACGCTCAACTACTGAGCCAAGCTGGCTGGGCTACTGCTTGTTTTATTTACACCTTTTTCTTAGGAAGATTATGTCATCTGTGAACAAAGAAGGTTTTATTTTTTCCTTGGTTTGTGGTTCACTGATACTGACTTGGGAAAATTTTCAGTTATCTCCTCATGTATATTTGTTCTGTTTATTACTTCTTTCATTATTTCCATTATGCATATCTTTTGTACTAGTCGTTGGGTATTCTGTTGTATTTTTCAGTCTTTTTTCTCTTTGTTTTTCAGTTTTGGAAGTTTCTGTTGACATATTCTCAGGCACTGAGATTCTTTCCTCAGCAGTGTGCAGTCTACTAATAAGTCCATCAAAAGCATTCTTCTTTTCAGTTAGAGTATTTTTGATCTCTAAAGCATTTCTCTGGTTCTTTCTTAGGATTTCCATCTCTCTTACTTACATTACATATCTGTTCTTGCATGTTGACAGTTTTTTAGCATATTAATCATAGTTGTTTTAAATTCCTCATCTGATTATTCCAGCACCATGTCTGCCATTCTGTGCTTGCTCTGACTCTTAAGACTGGTTTTTGCATTTCAGTATGCCTTGTAATTTTTTGTTGAGTGGTGGACAAGATGTATGAAGTAAAGGAAACTGGTAAACAGGCCTGTAGTAATGCAGTGGTAGGTATGGGAGAAGTGGTGGCATTCTTTAGTCCTGTGATTAGGTCTCCGTCTTGGTAAGCCTGTGTCCTGGGACTGAACTTCAGCAGTCCTTCTCAGTCCCTCCCTTCAGTGGGGCAGGCTAGCTAGAGGGGCCTGGATTGGGTATATCCCTTACCCCATGTGGAAAGCTGAAGGGACTTGGAGTTGGGTATTTCGCTTCTACCAGGTTAGTTAAACTCTGATAAAACTCTAGCAGGTTAGGCTCTGGTAAAATAGTTTCTCTGAGGGCAGACCTTGTTAAGAACAGAATGATCTGGCATATTCCTCCCAGCTGTTGGAAGCGTGAGGCGATTTTCTCCATTCTTCACTGTGAGAGAACCTGGTAGACTCCTGGAGACAAACTCACAAAAGTATGAGAGCCCCCCATGGCTGGGTCCCCCTGGAGTTTTTAACTGTAGACTTGTCCACACTGAGCTTCAAGTAGTTCAATTACAGTTCAGGTTTTCCTACTCAGTACTGGTTCCTGCTGTGGTTTCTACTCATGGGTTTCCTCTCTACTAAGTTGTGATTCTTTACATCTGCCCTCCTGTCGCTCTCATTTGGGGGGCAGCAGTTTATATTGCCACCCCACTTTGATGAATCTAAGAAAAGATGATGACTTAATCAGTTTGTTCAGCTTTTTGCTCATTGTTAGGATGGAGTGGCAGCTTCTAAGCTCCTCACATGCTGGACCAGGAACTGGAAGTTAGATCTACTTTTTTAAATCAATAGTTTCTCTTAAGTAAATACTGTCCTGGCATTGCTGAAAAAACAGAGCTAAGGATGTTTGTACTTTTAGACTGTGGACTAGTGGCTTGATAGCATTACCTTATAGACTCAGCGCAAAGCAGTGCCACACTTTTCAATATACAGATGATTATAAAGTAAATATAGATGATAAATGTCCTAGCAGCTAGTTTATTTAACTTTGAAAACAAAGGTGCTGATGGATGGTTGGCTGACCTACAAAATACCACATATAAAATATAAAATATTTAAGACAGTTTCTTAGAAAGTTGATAATGTTAAAGGTAAGTAGTTCTTTAGTACAATAACTCTTTGGTAAATGGATATATGTTATCCCAAAGCTAAATTTGTTCATTAAAAAGAGTGAACATTATTTTTTCAATTATAGGTTAATGTTAAGCATAAAGACCATATTGACCATCAGAAGGATAAAGTTGCTTTAACTCTGGCTCGTCTGGCCCGCCATGTTGAAGTGGAGAAACAGCAAAAAGAAGAAAAGAATAGAGCATTCAGGGTATGTGGCTATTTTAATTGGTCTTTTACCAAATTATAGAATTGTTTAGAATACAGTTGTAAAGAGAAATTTGTAATAAAAAATATGTAATTGAATCCATGTTCAGCATTGACTGTAGATAGCACATCAGTTTAGTAGTAATTTATAATAGCTTTTTACATCTCTGTTTTTAGTTGTTGGATTCTAATTATATATGTATACAGGAAAAAAGGAAAAAATGGAATTACTTGAGTGGACTTTATTTTTGGAAATTAAAAATTATTGGATTACTCAAAGCAAATGAGCAATTAAAGGGTTTCTGGTTACTTTATCACAAGAGTGAAAATTATTTATCAGGTTTGTTGAAAGGTTATTTTCTACTAAATAGAGCCAGGCCACTTTCTCAAACTTCAACCTATTCTTTCAGATTAAATTGATTATTAAAAGGAAGAAATTTGAATCAGGATTGTAGAAGAGCTGCTATGTGGAAAACAAAGCCTAATTTAGAGTCTTGCATGATATAAATATTTTCCTTGACTTGCTTGACAAAGTCCCAAATGAAATTACTTAAAAAACTCCCTCAGTGTTGACAAATGTCTATTAAGATTAGAATGATGATGAGTTAGCTAAAAAAATAAAACCTTCTCAGTAGGATTTTAAAAATTGAAATTGAAATCAGGGCTCCTCCAGCAGCTATTTGATTTAGCAGGCCACTTAGCTTTTATAGATTTTGGCTTCAGTCTGCAAAGGAACAGAGTTGGAGATGATCTCCCAGGTTGGGACAAGTACTATGATTTTATAATTTTAACATCTGTGTTTGATTCCTTCAATATTTATTCATTGCTTATTATAAAGGAATGAATATATTTCTGTAGCCTCTGTTTTAGTATCTCCTAATTTGATACAGAATAAATTAATATTTAGATTTAGAAGTAGGTTTGTTTGGGGACTTTATTATGTAATACCAATTATATTAGAGCATAGTATTCTAATTGTATGTTTAAAATGCTTAAGGCGAACCAACATTTACAAAAACATAGATGTCACCTGAAGAGAACAAGTTCCTTTGTATGGTCAAGCTTCTTTGCAGACTCCATGTTGGGTCTCGAGGAACTAAGCTCAAAGGAGGAGGAGAGTCAGGCGGAGATAGAGAGGCCATCACATCAGGAGATGCGAAGTCAAAGTTCCAAGGCAAGGACTCCGCCCAGAGGGAAAGAGCCACCCCAGAGACCCACCAGGACAAAGTGGCCCCAGCGAGTTTCCTGGATTCCTCCAGGCAACCTAAACAAGAATGTCACTCAGCTGGTGACTGCTGCAATGGCAAGAGATATGGAGAAGCTGATGGATCCAGAGGTGGAAACCAGGCTTGAGGAGAGGTCGACTGAGGAGTTGGTTCAGCATGTCACTGCCAAGAATCTGACAGACCAGAAAGTCACATCTCTTGAAACCTCGATTAATGCTCTGGCAGTATTTGTTGGTCAGGTCCATGAAAAGCAAACAGAAATACTCTCCCTGATCAAAATGCTGCCAACAAAGGATGACATAAAGGTTCTCAATAAGAATGTTCTCCAGGTGGCATCATCTGTTCAACAAATGTCTGAATCAATTAATCAAATTACTGAGAAGCTCAACTATGTTCATGCACGCTTGGCTATACAGGATCCAATGCCAGTGATGACACCAGCCACAGCAATAGTCTCAGGTGCACCACCAGCTTCAGCATTATCTCTATACCCAGTTGCAGATTTAGCTGTAGCTACATCCTCATATTCTGTAGGTGATTTAGTACTTGATTAAAAACTAATAATAATAAATAAATAAAATACTTAAGGCATAGTGATATTAAAAGTAAGATGATTCTTTTCTGGCAGAAACACTATTCATTTTTAAGGAATATTTTTTACCAAAACTGTGTAGCTGCTTTTCCCAGGCAGTATTAATGGACACATAAATAATAAAACTTTCATGATGAGTTCAAAATCTTATGGTCACTATGACAACCAGGGTTTTTCTCAAGGGTAGTTTTAGCCTCCATCTATGCAAATGTTTGTTTTATTATTAAGACTTTACCTTAGCATTGAAGAAAGTTTTTTGAAGTTCTTGTTTAACCAATTGTAAAGAATAAATTTATCTTTCCTAAGAGAAGCTGACTCACACAGATGTTTTAGTTCACTGTTCGCTCTCCATTCATGATCTTTTTTTTTTTCCTATTTGATTGCCTTTATGGATAAGTTGTTTTTTTTTAAAACTAGATGACAGAAAACAAAAACAAACTACCCAGAAAGGAAGATAATGAAACTGAAATAAAAATAATTCTTGAAGAATTCTAGCAGGTGGTAGATAACACTGACTAAAAATCGATAATAGTAGAAAATATTTTTCAACTATTCTAGGCCTTTGTGAATGGTAGGTGTCTCACTATTAAAGTTGATTATCCATTTCTGATTCTTCCTGATTCAGTTTTACATGATCTCACTTATATGTGGAGTCTAATGAACAAAACAAACTGATGAACAAAATAGATGCAGAGACATAGAAGCGTGGAACAGACTGAGGAATCTCAGAGGGAAGGTGGGGAGAGATTAATCAAAGAACTTAAATACATATATGCATAACCTATGGACACTGACAATAGTGTGGTAAAGGGGGAAGAGGAAGTGGAGAGGGGAGGGGACCTATTGGGGGGACACACATCTGTAATACTTTCAACAATAAAGATAAATTAAAAAAAAATAAAGTTGTTTTTCCGTCTCTTATAATGGAGTGGTGTTAAAGAAAACAAAGAAAATTCATTAAAATCTTTGTTGGATAGATCACTGTCAGAGATAATGTGCTGTGCTGACTAGTTAACCAGCTCCAGCTATGCTTATTGATATTTCAGGAGTTAAGATGATTTGCAAGAAGTGATGTAACCGTAAAGTTTGTGGGAGTAGCTTTGTGATATAGAAAAAGGTGACTCATTTGGAGATGATTTTAGCCAGCAAATGTTTTTTGAGCATTGACTATGTTTGGCCACTGAGTTAAAATTCTATTGTGAGAAATGCCAGGGAACATTTTTTTAAAACTTTAAAAAAATGTTATTGGCAGTTGTTTAAAGTAAGTAGGCTACTAGCTGACATGTAGTAATATTTAATCTCAATATGCTATTTTAAGAGTTATTTATTATGATAGATTTTTGTAAAGAACTTCGATAAATCATGGTTTAATTTTGTAAATAAGAAAAAATCTTTATAGTCTACTGAAAGCTTGCCATATTGCTTTCTTTGGATAGACTAACTTTGTTTCTTACAGCATGTTATTCAGAACACTGATCCTATAGAATACACTTTGAAAAAAAAGTAAAAGGTGATTTATTAAGTTGGGATACTGCATACTCTCTGGATGGAAAATCATAGGCACATTATAGTACTCTAAGGTTTTGGAAGTCCTGCACTAAAGGAACCTTTTAAACTTGGTATTAAAACTAGTGTTTCTATACTTACTTAAGTTGATTACAGAGAATTTTTAAATTTATATAATACGTATTAACATCTTTGAGAATTTGTCTTCTATGGCTATCCTTTGAACAATATTGTAAGATTTTTTTCAAATGAAAATTCAGTTTGAATTTCCTTGTCCTTTTGGACAGAAGATCCTGTTATTGCTAACTAGGCCATTCATTATTCTGACGTGTCTTGCAAATCTAATGTTTATGAATTTGTCATTTCTTTTTATTTTATTTATTTATTATATGATTTAAAAAAATTTATTGGGGTGACTTTGGTTAGTATTATATAGGTTTCATGTGTGGGTTTCTATGTTACAAGATTTGCATATTGCATTGTGTACCCACCACCCAAAGTCAAATCTTCTCCCATCACCATATATTAGGAGCCCCTTCACCCTCCACCCCCTTCCCTTTGGCAACTACCACACAGCCATCTCTGTCTATGAGTTTCAGTTTTATATCCCACATATGAATGAAATCATATGGTTCTTAGCTTTTTCTGGCTGACTTGTTTCACTTAGCATAATATTCTCAAGGTCCATCTATGTTGTTGCAAATGGCAGTATTTCATCCTTTCTTATGGCTGAGTAGTATTCCATTGTGTACATGGACCACATCTTCTTTATCCAATCCTCTATCGCAGGACACTTTGGTTGTTTCCATGTGTTGGCCACCATGAATAATGCTGCAATGAATATAGGGGTGCATATATCTTTGCAAATACATGTTTTCGAGTTGTTTGGGTAGATACCCAGGAGAGGGATTGCTGGGTTATGTGGCAGCTCTATTCTTAATTTTTTGAGGAACCACCAGACTGCTTTCCATAGTGGTTGTACCTGTTTACATTCCCACCAGCAGTGAAAGAAGGTTCTCTTTTCTCTACAATCTCTCCAACACTTGTTATTGCTTGTCTTGTTGATAATAGCCACTCTTAACAGGTTTGAGGTGGTTTCTCATTGTAGTTTTGATTTGTATTTCCCTAATTACTAGTGAGATTGAACATCTTTTCATATATCTATTGGCTGTTTGTGTGTCTTCTTGAGAGAGGTGTCTGTTCAGGTCCTCTGCCCACTTTTTGATGGGGTTTGTTTGTTTGGTGTTGAGTTTTATGAGTTCTTTATATATTTTGGAAATTAAACCTTTGTCGGAGCTACTGTTTGCAAGTATCATCTCCCATCTGGTTGGCAGCCTCTTTGTTTTGTTGTCAATTTCTTTTGCTGTGCAGAAGCTTTTGGGTTTGATATATAGTCCTGTTCGTTTAGTTTTGCCTTTGGGGTCAAGTGCATAAAATGTTCTCTACAACCAAGATCCATAAGTTTGGTACGTATGTTTTCTTCTATGTAACTTATTGTTTTGGGTCCTATATTTAGGTCTTTGATCTATTTTGAGTTAATTTGTGTACATGGGGATAAACTGTAATCGTTTCATTCTTTTGCATGTGGCTTTTCAGTTTTCCCAGCACCAGTTATTGAAGAGAATATCTTTACTCCATTGTGTGTTTCTGGCTCCTTTGTTGAAAATTATCTGCCCATATACATGTGGTTTTGTATCTGGGCCCTGTATTCTGTTCCACTGATCTGTGTGTGTGTTTCTGTGCCAATACCATGCTGTTTTGATTATTGTAGTTCTGTAGTAGAATTTGAAGTCAGGTAGTGTGATACCTACCTCCAGCTTTGTTCTTTTTTCTCAGGATTGCTTTAGCTATTTGGGGTTGTTTGTCATCCATACAAATCTGGTGATTTCTTACTTGCTTCTTTAAAAAGTGACATTTGTATTTTGATGGGGATTGCATTAAATCTGTATATTGCTTTGTGTAATGCAGCCCTTTTAACTATGTTCATTCTTCCAATCCATGAACACAGAATATTTTTCCATTTTGTTGCGTTTTTTTCAATCTTTTTTTTTTAAAAATATATCTTTATTGATATCAGAGAGAGGAAGGGAGAGGGAGAGAGAGAGAGAAACATCAATGATGAGAGAGTCATTGATCGAGCCCGCCACCCAGGCATGTGCCCTGACCGGGAATCGAACCCCGATCGCCTGGATCCTAGGTCGATGCTCAACCACTGAGCCACGCCCGGCGGGGCTCAATCTCTTTTAATTATGCTTTGTAATTTTCAGTATATAGATCTTTCACGTTCTTTGTTAAGTTTATTCCTAGGTATTTTATTCTTTTGGTTGCAATTACAAAAGGAATTGTTTTTTTCATTTCTTTTTCTGAAGTTTTGTTAGTATACAGGAAGGCAATAGATTTTTGTACATTGATTTTGTGTCTTGCAACTTTACTGTATTGGTTTATTGTTTCTAATAGTTTTTTGGTGGAGTCTTTAGGATTTTCTGCATACAGAATCATGTCATCTGCAAAAAGTGACAGTTTTACTTCTTCCTTCCCTATTTGGATGCCTTTTCTTTCTTTCTCTTGCCTTATTGCTCTGGCTAGGACTTCCAGAACTATGTTGAGTAAGAGTGGTAAGAGTGGACATCCTTGTCTTGTTCCTGATCTTAGAGGAAAAACTTCCAGTTTTTCACCATTGAGTATGCTATTCGCAAAGGGTTTATCATATATGGCCTTTGTTATGTTGAGGTACTTTCCTTCTGTTCTTATTTTATTGACTGTTTTAATCCTAAATGAAGTTGTATCTTATCAAATGCTTTTACTGCATCTATTGATAAGATCATATCAGAGGATTTTTATCCTTTCTTTTGTTAATGTGGTGTATTACATTGATTGATTTACGTATGTTGAACCATCCTTGTGCCCCTGGATTAAACGCCACTTGATTGAAGTCAGAAGAAGGATGAAAATAATAAAAATTAGAGCAGAATTGAATAAAATAGAGAACAAAAAGACTATACAAAAAATTAATAAAACAAAGAGCTGGTTCTTTGAAAAAATTAATAAAATTTACAACCCCCTGACTAGATTCACTAAGGAAAATAGGGAAAAGACCCATATAAACAAAATCAGAAATGAGAGAAGAGAGGTCAACCACAGACATCACAGATATACAAAGGGTCATACTAGAATATTATGAAAGACTATACGCCACCAAATGCAATAACCTAGAAGAAATGGATGAGTTCCTAGAAATATATAACCTTCCTAGACCAAATCATAAAGAAATGGAAAATCTAAATAGACCAATCAGGAGTGAAGAAATTGAAACAACCATCAAAAACCTCCCAAAAAATAAAAGTCCAGGAACAGATGGCTTCACCAGTGAGTTCTACCAAATGTTCAAAGATTTAAAACCCACCCTTCTCAAACTCTTCCACAAAATTGAAGAAGAGGCAATACTCCCTAGCACATTTTATGAGGCTAATATAACCCTGATACCAAAACCTGGCAAGGATGACACAAAAAAAGAAAACTGCAGACCAGTATCTTTGGTGAATACAGATGCAAAAATCCTAAACAGAATACTAGCCAATTGAATACAGCAGTACATCAAAAAATCATTTCTTTTAAGAACACAAGCTTTTTGAGACATAGTTCTGTTTAAGTGCATGGATCCTAGAATCAAATTGGGAGAGTTTAAATCCTGGAATTGTTATTTATCCTTGGGCAATTTATTTGCCCTTTCTGTACTCCAGTTTCCCATTATAAAATGAGAATAAAAATAGTGCCTATTGCATAGGGTTATTGTGAGAATTATATCTAAAATGCTTTTCCAACAGTTCCTGTCACATGGGAAGTAGTTAGTAAATGTTAATTGTTACATGCAGCATGATTAGAGAATATGCAAATAGATTTATAAATAATATGACTAGAAAGATTTAGAGACTCTAGTAATCTAAAGCATCTAATTTAGTGGCTTGCACTGACCCGTTGCCTGTTTTGTAAATAAATTTTTATTGGAACGTAGCCATGCCCATTTGTTTGCATATTATTTGTGGCTGCTTTCATGCTACAGTGGCAGATTTGAGTAGTTGCAATAGAGACTGTATGGGCTACAAAGCTTAAAATATTTGCTATCTGGTCCTTTATGGGAAAAGTTTGCCAACCTTAAATGCTTTATATTGCCACAGGTTAAATACTAATAAGTGTCTGCTCAAAGTAATACTATTCACTGAATAAATATTTAATAGGCTTCTATGTACTTCACACAGTATAGGGTGGGGCAAAAGTAGTTTTACAGTTGTGAGTACTCGAAACACAGTTTATCCTTGTATTATTAATTATTGTATTATTTTCCATATGAACAACTGTAAACCTACTATGCCCCGCCCTGTGTATGAAAAATTGGAAAAAAGTATGAAAGTTTAAAAATGAAACTAATTATTCATATCTTCATTCCCAGATATAGCCATTAAATTTAATATATTTATTTTCAGCCTTTCCTCCCCTTTGCAGATAAAGTTACACATAACTTGAAATTAATCTTTGTTTATACTTGGCCATATTTGTTTAATAATACTTGGTGGCCTGCTTGATAACAAAAGTATGTTCCTACTTCATTGAAAAGTTTTCGTTAGTGTTTCTATTGACTCTAGTGAAATGTACTTACCATAATTTACTTAAACAGTGCCCAGTTGTTGGAGATGTAGGTTATAGTGAACTTTGTGCAGATATAGATAACATTGGCTCAACATCTTAGAGCATGAACCTTTGTTTTGACTTATCTCTTTGGGACTTAGCTGTGAGTTACAGGGATAAAGGGTAATCAGTACTTTCTGGTCACTGATGTGTTAAAATCTTTTTCTCAAGGAAACCATGTTAGTAATCATAGTTAATTGATTTTTTTCTTAATATCTTTAGGAAAAAATCGATTTTCAGCATGCTCATGGGTTACAAGAATTGGAATTTATTCGAGGACATTCTGATACAGAAGCAGCAAGACTGTGTGTGGACCAGTGGCTAAAAATGCCAGGTATTTTTTAGAGAGAAGAATGGAACGCTAAGGTTACCCAGCTTCCCTAAAACTTTAAGGCAGTATGTTCATTTTATTTGGTTGCTAATGAGTATATAAAGTATTGACATTTATTTTAGTGATTCTTAATAATGGCCTACTTTACCAGTTACCTTCCTACTTTGGCCAAAGTATATTTTGAGAGTAAGTAATACAGGTCATCCTTAAGCTCATTAGATACTGCTCATTTATTTATTTTTTAAAATTAAAAAAAAAATTTCTTTATTGATTTCAGAGAGAGGAAAGGAGAGAAAGAGAGATAGAAACATCAATGATGACAGAGTCATTGATTGGCTGCCTCCTGCACGCCCCCCACTGGGGATTGAGCCCACAACCCGGCATGTGCCCTGACCGGGAATCAAACCCGATCTCCTGGATCCTAGGTTGACGCTCAACCGCTGAGCCACGCCCTGCCGGGCTGCTCATTCATTTATGATTACATGAAATAGTACATGTGTCTGTGGGAGGGTATATAACAGGTTCCTTAAGGTCAGGAAAAGCTTCTCTGGGGAAATGGAATTTAATCTGAGATCTAAAGGATTAGTGTTTACTTATTTGTCAGTGCAGTCTATGTAAATATTCTGCAAGTGTCCACATGGGAGGATCATCTAAAGCCTTGGGTAGCCTCTTCACTAACTCCATGCAGACCTGAGGTTCCTGGAATTCTCATTGTGAAACATTTTCCCCTATGAGATAATTTGGTGAAATTTTTAAGAGCCAGTGGGACTGTGTCACCATGGCAACTTTTTTTTTTTTTTTTAATATATCTTTATTGATTTCAGAGGGAGGAAAGGAGAGGGAGAGAGAGAAACATCAATGATGAGAGAGTCATTGATCGAGCCTGCAACCCGGGCATGTGCCCTGACTGGGAATCGAACCCCGATCGCCTGGATCCTAGGTCGATGCTCAACCACTGAGCCACACCCGGCCGGGCACCATGGCAACTTTTCTAGTCTGTCTTGTAGAAGACCCACTAAGTCCTTAAAGGTTTGGGATATCTACAGAAATCTTAACTGTGGATTTAATTCAGCAGGAGGTTTAATTGCAAGAAGCCTTTAGAATTATCTGTGCATGCAGTGCTCAACTTTGAACCTGAATATCTTGTTCTAAAGTTCCTTTTTAGAGAGCTTCTTAAAAATAGTCAAACTAGCACTTATAAAATAATTCCAATAACTTGTAGATATTTTTATACTTGGCTACTCCCTGAAACTATTTCCTTCTTATCATCTAATCTGTTTGTGCCTGGCAAATTGGCACCTCACCCATCCTCCTTTTTAAATACTTTTTTCTTCTTACTTGCCTGTGGGGTTAGCCTACAGATAATACTCAACACTAGAGGTTGCTAGGTTTATTTATTCTACAGAAGTTTGGTTGCTCAGCCTTCTTTGATCCCACAGTGCTTTATTAATTTCTAATACAGTTTTTACCGTTATGTTGGGTTGATGTGTTTACATGTCTGTCTCTTCTACCATACCGTGTGCTCTGTGGGGATGGAGACCAATGCTTATTAATCCTATTTTGTGTCAGTGCCTAAAAAGAATGCTCAGCATAGAGATGCTCAATAAATTTTGGTTGAATATTATACCAAAGGAGGCTATATAAACATTTGTACATGAACATAGAAAACAAGCCTAGACCTTGGGTTCCAGATGTGATTTCATTCAGCTATATGAGAGAATTGTTTGGCATTCCAGACCTACTTTAGCAAAAGAGACTTAGAAATTATGGTAAATGGTTTTGCTTCTTGGAGTATTCTTTTAAGGCTAAGGTTATAAAAAAAATCATTTTTGATATTCATTCAGTTCTCAGTAGTTGTTAATGACTAGCTCTGTGGTTTCACTGTAGCTGCATTAGAATCACCTGGGAGCTTTTAACTACATGTGTGGGCTTCACCTCCAGAGATAATTAAAGCATCTGTAGCTTTGAGAAGATTTCTAGGTGATTTTGCTAGGAAAATCGGCTGGAACTACAAGGCTTTATCACCTCTAAGGTCTCTTCTAAAAATCATTTATCTCAAAAATCTAACACTTTCAAGGCCTGTCTAGAATGGTTTTGGGCCAGTAATATGCCTCTTTAGGCCTAATCCCTGACCTCCAGATTGCCAGAATATTTTAATTCATTGTAAATTGAATTCATGAGCATCTGTTTTTGTACAGTGGTACCTCAGTTTTCGAACATCTCCATTGACAAACGTTTCTGTTTACGGATGCCGTAAACCCCGAAGTAAATGCTTTGGTTTTTCGAACCCCAGAAGTAAATGCTTCGGTTTTCAAACTCAGCTCGGAAGTTGAACATGCCACACGGCTTTTGCTGAGGGCAAGATCCTGAGGCCTAGCTGTTGGCTGTTGATCCCTCAGCTTTCCAATGTTTCATAACTCGAATGGTCTTCCGGAACAGATTACATTAGAAAACCGAGGTACCACTGTATTTACCTGAGCAGGCCAAGTGAGAACAAATGAGTCAGTTAGCTGTGTCTTTATGATTCTTGAAAAGACTTGGTATTTTACATATATTTAGGTCACACGTGGCTCCTCAGTGGCTGATAAGCTTGAGCCTAGAGTTTAGGTCTTTAGTTATGCTCTTTTTATGTGATTGTTTTATCTTTTTGCTTGGACTCTGCAACACTAAAACTGAAGTTTGGCATCAATTGCTAGAACAGCTACTTTAGCATTGGGCTGTATTTGTTATGGGTATTTGTCTTTCATAAATAGGCTTTAGAGAGCGATGAGATCTTTGAAGAGTGTATAGTTGGGGAAAAAAGATGATCATTGTACTTTTTTAATTTTAAAAAGTGAGATTCTACTCAGTAACATTAAGGGACTCATTCAATCTATTCCAAAGTATCCAGCTGTTATAATTCAGTTTTTTTATTAGAAGTAGTTTAAGTACTTTATAATTACTCTAACTTTAGAAATCTATCTTTTATAGACCTTTATAGTTAGGCCAGTTTGTATACATTTGAATACTTAATAACTTAAAAATTTTACTCTCTATACTATTTAAGGAAGAGAGCTGTTTAAATCTCTCTGTACTTTGCCTGTCTATGGATGAAGCTTATTTTCTTTCAATTGATTGTTTTCTCTGTTTGGCTAAAGATCTTAATTGTGCAACATCTGAAATGTGAATACACAATAAATAAAAATTGTCCTAATTCTGAGTGTATTAAAAAATTAAAGATAAAAAGGTGTATTGTCATTTAATGCCTCTTTAAGATTAAAATATGATTAATGCTGTGCTGTTCATTTTTTGTTGGCAAAACACACTTATAAGCATTTTGGCAGCTTTTAATGGTGGGTGGCATCAGCAGAAAGGCAGTTGAAACCGTAAACATACATAGCCATTTGGGGATCTTAAAACTAGATGATATTGAAGGAATAATATTCTCTAGTTAAATGCTTAGGGGCTTTGTAGGAACTGTCATAAGGATGAATATCCACCCTGGCTGGTGTGGCTCAGTTGGTTGGGGCATCGTCTGGTACACCAAAAGGTGAAAGATTTGATTCCCCGTCAGGGCACATACCCAGGTTGTGAATTTGATCCCCGGTTGGGTCAAGTGCTGAAGGCAGCCAATTGATGTTTCTCTTTCACATCGATGTTTTTCTTGCCCTCCCCCACTTCTTCTCTTTAAAATCAACTAAAAACAGTAAAAAAATAAATAAAGATAAATACCCAGTTTTCTGTTGTATGAAATATTTAAGACATTTAATTGAAACAATTCACAAGAAATAATAATAAAAGAGAGACAACAATCAAACTATATTAGAATTCTCCTGGCAGTTTTACAATTCTTTGTTTATACAATATAATTCTAAATTTTCCATTGTATATCATGTATTGGGAGTTCCAAGGGAACAAAATTTGGCCGGGGTATTAGTCTACAAGAGTCGTGTGACTGTAAGACCAAGATTATAAAGAAAGAAAAGGGATGAAGAATGGACCAGAATAAGAGGAAATTAATGAAGAGGAGGTAATGATGGGCAAACTATTTTTAATTGGCTTTGAAAGTAAAAAAAGGGAAAAGACAAAATAGGATAAATAAAAAGAAGAGAGTGAAGTAGATCTCTGCTTTGTATTCTGTAAATTTGTTATTACTGATACCGGCAGCACTTGATGTCAGGCTAGAGCTGGTGGGTCAGTAGCTGGACTCCTCAGGAAGTATCACTTTTATTCTCCTTCTCTTCTTGTCCTCTCCACTTCTCCTGCCCTCTCAGTTACATTGTTTAACATAATTTTCATAGAACCCATATCCTCTATAATATAGCTACACTTTAAATTGTGTTTAAGATAGCTAAAAGAGAAAATAAGAGTTAGAAGAAAAGATCTTTGCATACTTGTATAAATGAAAAGAAGGGAGGTAAGGGTTCTGTAGAGCAACTGATTTCCTAATGCATTTGATCTTTGTTTTTTCTTGGGTATTTAAGGAAACAGATTTTTTTCCTCAAGAGAAGGCTACTTGGACATGTTAACTGCTTTCCTTGTCCCAAATAACTATTTACTTTACTTTTAGGCTGTTATATCTTTTATAAGATAGCTTATGAACATTTAATTATGATATACGTGGTTGATTTTTCATTGCTTTGTCATAATTTTGATTACCAATCCTAAGGACAAATATCCGAAATAGGAACTTAAGAATTTGTATTCCAATGACACAGGACTCAAAGCAGGCACGATTAATTCTGGAACAAAAAATTCATTCCGAAGAGGAGGCCAAATGCAGGTGTCTGGGAAACCAATTTCATGTCCCATAATGCACTGTAACAAGGAATTTGATAATGGGCACCTTCTCTTAGGACATTTGAAAAGGTAAGTATGATATTCAGAATAGTGGATACTGGAGATCAAGTGAGTTACAAAGAGATTTCATAAAATGAAAACATGATGTGCCTCTGCCATTAAATATGTATTTATTCCTAAAATGTCTCATAAAATTCTGAACAGGCTTTTTGCATTGCTATGCAGCTGGATCAGTTTTAGAGAACTTCAGCCCATAAATGTAAATTTCAAGAGTTGTAAAGCACTTATACAGATATTTACCCTAAAGAAAGCTAATATGGCATTGCAAAATAAATGCTATAGACAAACCAAATGTAGCAAAATTAACAATAAATATTCTATTTATGAAACCCATCTTTTTAATTTACTGGATTTTTGAATAGTAGAGCATGAGAAAGTAAATATCAGGGAAGGCAGTATTAAAGTCATTAAATATTCTGTTCTTCACAATCCCTTTCTAATAGTTTAAAGATGAGAATTGAGAGTTTGGGTCTCTAAGCCACTGTCTTTTCCATATGTCACCCTGCTTGTGCCTTGCCTTCCTAAGAGAGGTTTCTAGAGGGAGCTTCAGCATTCTGCAAATAAGTGCAAATAAGTACTGTATCTTAACTATTTTAAAGTACTGTATCTTAACTGTTTTAAAAAGTCTTCAAGGCAGTTTAAAATGACACAATTTTTTTATATGGTTAAAATGAACATTAGAAGGATTAAAAGCTATTTTTAGGAAACAGGTATGCCAGAAATCTTGACTTGAGATTATTATTCCAGTGGTTCATTTAAAATAATTTGTGAGCTTTATGGTAAATAAGGCAAGAAGAAAAGAAGATGGCTCTATATTTTTCAAACTGGGGGTTTACTGGTTTGGCAAGACATGCCTAAATCTATTTTATTGGGTCTTGAGTACTTTTATGAAATCTAAAACTAACTGTTGGTCACTGTCTGAAGGGATTGCATGGCTTATGGGAACTACTTGATATTTCCTGAATATGAAGAACATAATTTAATATTTCAGTAAAAAAGTGTAAAGTTCTGAATGTGTGTATGTGTTTGTTTAGCTTAACAAATGAAGAAATAGCTGTGCCCCTAGAATGTGGGCTTTTCTAATGTTACCTCTCTTTTGCCAAATAGGTTTGATCACTCTCCATGTGATCCAACAATTACACTACATGGACCTCTCATCAGTTCCTTTGCTTGTGTAGTATGTTATAAACATTTTGTTACTCAACAACAATATAAGGAACATCTTTTTTCTAAGGTAAGAGCATGTTGTCTTAAGAGTAGGTATTATTTTTCTTGCTGCTCTTAAGCTTGTTATCACCAAAAATGCACAGAAGGATCAAAATTCTGATTGTCTATAAAGAGTAAAATGATTTGGAACATTAAATTATTGTGGGCAGGTAAACTTGACAGCTGAAAACCAGCAGTCCTAAAGATTATCATAGCAACCCTTCCTTTTATGGACTTGCTTCATAAACTTAAATTACCTTGTTTAAGATGCTCTGTTAGTCCATAGTGAGAACTAGTCCACTCCTTTTCACTGCATGTTGAACTGTGGGAGCCATGTAATGACTAACAATTATTTTATTAAGGTTAGTATTAAGAAATAGATCTAGTACTTAAAAGGCTGTTCTGTAACTCATTAAATATTTATCTCAAGGGACATGAGTTGATTCCTGGTATATGCAAATCTTTGTAATATAGAACTCTGTAATGAGTGTTGATATTAGCTGTAGCTCTCAATAAATACTGCTTTTTTTTTTTTAATATATCTTTATTGATTTCAGAGAGAGGAAGGGAGAGGGAGAGAGAGAGATAGAAACATCAATGATGAGAGAGTCATTGATTGAGCCCGCAACCCGGGCATGTGCCCTGACCGGGAATCGAACCCTGATCGCCTGGATCCCAGGTCGACGCTCAACTACTGAGCCATGCTCGGCCAGGCATCGATAAATACTCCTTTTTGCTTATTCTTTGGAGTGTGTCACAAGGATTCTAAAGGAAAACTAGTTATACAGTTGCCTATATTGAATCAGCCAGAAGAGGTCGCTAAAAGGTCATATCCTGAAGAATTCTATTTTGTCAAACTCCCATTCTTCAATGAAAGTGAAATGATCTGTAGTTTGCATTGTCTGTCTTGCTTCCCTCCCTTTTTCCTTTCATCTCCGATTTCTTCCATCTAGACTGATGCTTCTTAAACTTTAATGTGCACACAAATTACTTGGGAATCAAATTTAGTGTGCATATGAATCACTTGTTAAAATGCAGATTCTGACTCTAGATCTGACGTGGGGCCGTAGATTCAGGATTTCTAATAAGCTTCTAGGTGATGCCAGTGCTGTTGGTTCATACTTTGATTAGCAAGTGTCTAGTGTTTTTTTGACAGTAAAGTCACCCAATGGATATATTACTAGATAGCTTCCTGCCTCTCTCCCTTTTTGGTGGTGGTGGTGGTGGGGGTGGTAGACATACTGTAAGCTTCAGTGTGCCTCAAGGTCACTTGTGGGCCAATAGATACTACCACTGTTTTTCATTCTGTTCCTAGGGCCATTCTATCATCAAAGGTTATTTTTCCCCCTTGCTAGCCTATTCTTCTCTGTCGCAGGAAACCAGTAAAACTACTTTCTGTCTCTCTGATTTTGCCTTTTCTGGACGTTTCATATAAATGGAATCATAGAATATGTGGCCTTTCTGTGACAAGATTCGTTTACTTACCATAACGTTTTTAAGGCTCATCCATGTTGTAGCATATATCAGTACTTCATTCCTTTTTATTGCCAGATAATGTTCCATTGTATGGATATATGCCACATTTTGTTTATCAACTCATGTAGTTGGTGAACACTTGGGTTGTTTTCACTTTGGCTATTGTGAGTAATGCTGCTATAAACAAATGTGCAGTCTGTGTGGACATATGTGTTCACTTTTCAGAAGAGTTAAATTATTGGGTCATATGGTAATTATGTTTAATTTTTTGAAGAACTGCCAAATTGTTATCTAACACACTATATACCATGCTACTTTCCCAACAGCAATGTATACGGTTCCAATTTCTTCATATCCTTTTTTTAAACAATTTTTTTAATTGATTTGCAAGGGGCAGGGGAGATGACACATCAATTTGTTGTTCCACTTAGTTATGCATTCATTGGTTGCCTCTTATATGTGTCCTGATTGGAGACTGAACCCACAACCTTGGTGTATCAGGACAATGTTCTAACCAACTGATCTACCAGACCAGGGCCAATTTTCTTCATATCCTTGTCAACACTTATTATCTGTCTTTTAAAATAGCCATCTTAGTGACTATGAAGTATCTTATTGTTGTTCTGCTTTTTTCATATATACAAAATTTATGGTGTATTTTATTTTAATGTAATATAATAGTAAAAAGAACTGGAGTATTTTAATTTACCAGACATTCTATTTCCCATTTTGTCCTTAAGTTTATATATGGTATTTGCAAATATACTATACTTATTCAGTAGGTATATTCCAGTAAAATTTATGTAGAATCTCATTTTTGTTTTATTGAGTCAACCATTTAAACAAACATTATATTAAATATATTTAAAACTCACAATTGAACTAAAAATTATTTTCTTAGATTAGAGGTCTTCATTAAGGGTCATTTGTATAAATTGGTCGTTAATAAATGCCTTTCATGCTCTTATAATTTAGAACCTTCTAATGAAATACAAAATATTTTCCTGGTGTGATCTTTTGTGTGACACCTGCCAAATTAAAACGGATGAGGCTCAGCCGGGTGTGGCTCGGCTGTTGAGTACTGACCTAGGATCCAGGCAGTCGGGGTTCAATTCCTGGTCAGGGCACATGCCCAGGTTGCAGGCTCGATCCCCAGCAGGGGGCATGTAGGAGGCAGCTTATCTATGACTCTCATCATTGATTTTTTTATCTCTCTCTCTCCTTCTCCCTTCCTCTCTCTGAAATCAATAAAGTCATATTTAAAAAGAAAAAAAAGGTTATATTGCAGAGTAATGTGAGCAAAGCAAAACATTAGAAAAAGTGTATGTGATGTAAAAAATTTATGCATTTGTATAATATTGCATATGGATGTGTATGTAAAAAAGGAAAAATATATAGAAAGCAAATATACTTGTATATTTATTGTCACAAAAAGATGGTTATAATTTGTTTTCAAGGAAAAAAATAAAAAATTTTACATATGGGACCTCATTTTGATAAAAGCTCCATTGTTCACACTCAGGGAAGCAAAGTTTTTGTGTTAAAAACTGGTAGAGAATATTG
Source organism: Miniopterus natalensis (assembly GCF_054644295.1). Lineage (NCBI taxonomy): Eukaryota > Metazoa > Chordata > Mammalia > Chiroptera > Miniopteridae > Miniopterus > Miniopterus natalensis. The sequence continues at coordinate 26,103,247 of NC_142085.1, forward strand.
TAGATAATAAATATTTTGAAACTTGATTTTAAGAATTTGAATATTGTTTTTAGTTTATAATTCAGCTTGGCCTTATGTTTTAGGAAGCTGCAGATGATGGACATAAAAACAACCTTCTTCCTCAGATTATTCAGTGTTTTGCCTGTCCAAATTGCTTCCTTCTTTTTAGCAGCAAGGATGAGTGTTTGAAGCATATGTCTGGAAAGAATCATTTCCATCAGCGTTTTAAACTGGGTGGTATGTTCATACTGTTTTCTCTGAAAATTATTAAACTGCTTTAGTTTTTGCTGATTTACTATACTTCTGACGTAATTTTTGAGGTTTCTTATCTTCATGTTAGTGTAAAAACTGTGAAAGTGAAAGATTTTTAATTTTTCCCCCCAAAAAAGTGTCTCAATATTTATCTGTATCTAAAAGTAAGGTTTACTTACTTTGAGGAATGTAGAGAAACTTGGGAAGAAAGCATTTATTCAGAATGTTTTTATATCCATGATATCTGGGAATTTTGGCATTTTTCAACATCCTTTGCCCTCCATTTTTCAACATCCTTTGCCCTTAAGGCTAGAAAATGACCACCTTTAGATTTTCATTACCTAAATAACTTTCTTCTACGTACTCCAACTGATGTTGAGGAAGGCAAAAGGGACAAAAGGTTAGGTCACTCTACTCAAATCTTTGTAAGTTATGGCTTATTTTTCTTTCAGATGGCAAGGGAATACCATATCCTATATCATTTCCATCTTTTGCAAAAAAACTTTTGATCTCTCTATGCAAAGATGTTCCATTTCAAGTTAAATGTGTGGCCTGCCACCAGACACTGCGTTCCCACATGGAGCTCACTGCCCATTTCAGGTTTGTAAGGGAATCCTGCCCAGTAAGTTCTTAACCAGTGGGATTCAACAGATACTTTTCTACTTCATGTTTCTCTCTTTTTAAAATGAGAATGTACTTTTACCTGGAAATTAACCAAATTAGTATAATGAGAAAAATTAGAGGTGTGGAAGAAGTGGATGTATTGATATTGTAATGAATGTAAAACAAGCTAAGAGTTCTAAGTTCTGTGTGTCATTTCTCTGTGTGTTTTGTGAGTGTATATATAGGGAAGGAGAGGGTTAAAATAGAACCTTGGCTTTAAGTCAACTAGAAGGGAATGTATTATGGATGTAAAAGATTACATTTTAGTGAAAAGCAAAATTTATCAATCAAGAAGATTTTAGTATGATTTTTTTGGTCTTTACAATGGAAATGATCAAACAGTAAAAAAGGAGAATAGTATCGTGAACCTCTGTATACCTTTTACTCAGCTCAGTAGTTATCAACACATGCCAGTGGGGTTTCATTTATGTCTCATCCCCTGAAGATTATTTTGAAGCAGATCGTGTTATTTTATCTGTAAATATTTCAGTATGTGTACATAAATGATAAGGACTCTTCTTTAAAAAGATCAATACCATTATCATACCTTAAAAAAATGAATAGTTTAGCCACGCTGGGCGTGGCTCAGCGGTTGAGTGTCAACCTAGGATCCAGGAGATCGGGGTTCGATTCCTGGTCAGGGCACATGCCCGGGCTGCAGGCTAGGCAGCTGATCAGTGACTCTCTCATCATTGATGTTTCTATCTCTCTCTCCCCCTCTTCTTTCCTCTCTCTGAAGTCAATAAAGATATATTAAAAAAAAAAAGTGCATTCAAGCATCTATCTTTAAAAAAAAAGATGAATAGTTTAATACCATCGAATACCTAGTTAGTTACCAAATTTCCCTGATTATGTCACGAAGTTTTTTACATTTGTTTATTGGAATCCTGATTCAAACATAGCCTATACTTTGCATTTAGATACTTTGTCTGTTAGGTCTTTTTTTTCCTATTATTTCTTTAAAATGCATTAAAAGTTTATCTACAATGACATTTGTTTAAATAGAACAATTGTTTTCACAAATCTTTAAGTAAAATATGTTTTCATAAAACTGAGGTAAAACTGCAGAGTATAATTACTCTGTGTACTCATATAATTACTAAGGTTAACAGTTCTCGTTCTGCCTTATATTTTGTGAGTTCAAATCCTGATTCTGCTTTTATTTTTACTCTTAATTTTTTATTATGGAAATTTTTAACTGTATGATGAAACTAGTATAATGAACCTCCATTTACCCATCACCTAGCGTCAGTAATAATCAACACTGCCATTTTTGTTTTATTTATACATCTTGTTTTATTTATACCACTTGTATTTTAAAATTCTTTGTTTTTTAAGATAGAATTTAAATTCACTGAAGTGTAAAAGTCTTAACTTTCACAATTTTGACAAAAGGATACTTCTGTTTAACCCTATACTTTTATCATAATATATTACCTCCATGTGGGATGTTCCATTGTGTCCCTTCCCAATCTTTTTCTGCCCTCTCACCCCCAGGCAATCTTTATTCTGATTTTTTTTATACCTTACATTGGCTTTATCACCTCTTGAACTTTATGTAAATAGAATCATATAGTATGTACTCTTTCGTGTTTGTCGTAGTATCGGTGACATTGAGCCATGCTGGTTAGTACCTTGTTGCTTTATATTGGTGCGTAGTATTCTGTTGTATGAATATAGCACAATTTGTATATTCATTTTCATGTAGATGGACATTTTTATTATTGACAGTTTTTAGCTATTGTGAATAAAGCTGCTGTGTACATTTTGTACAGGTCTTTTTATGCATATGTTTTCATTTCTCTCAGGTGAATATCTAGGAATGGAATTGCTTGGTCAAAAAGTAGTTGTGTGTTTAGTTTTATAAGAAACTACTAAACATTTTTCCAAAGTGTTTTACTAGTGTACTATTAGCAGCAAGGTAGGTGAATTCCGGTTACTCTACATGCTTGCCGGGTTTGGTGTTGCTGTCTTTCTCGTTTTAGCTATTCCTTTGAGTGTCTTATTATGGTTTTAATCTGCATTTCCCTGATGAACAATGATGTTGGGCATTTTTTCATGTATTTATGGGCCATTCATTTATCTTTGTGAAGTATCTATTCAAGTCTTTTGCCTGTTTTAAAATTAGATTGCTTGCCTTTAAATGTGAGTTTGGAGTTCTTTATGTATTCTAGATATAAATCTTTTGTCAGGTATATTACTGTGAATGTATCCTCTCCCAGTCTGGTGCATATTCATATTGTTAATTGTCTTCTGATGAGAAGTTTTAATCTCATTAAGTATAATTTATTGATTTTTTTTCTTTTTTGGTTATGCTTTCTCTGTCCTGTCAGAAAATCTTTGCTTATTCTTACTTCAGGAATATATTTTTTGTTTACTTCATTTTTTAAGAAAGTTTGGCTTTTTAAAAGCTTTTCCATTTATTTCTATAATCTATCTCTTCACAAATTTTTGTTCATCTTTGAAACAACCAGCTCTTGATTTCACTGATGCTTGATTCTCTGTTGTTTGCTCATTTTTTACTTTGTTGATTTCTGCTCTTTAACCTTTGGGTTTAATTTGCTTCTCCTTTTCTAGTTTCTTAAGGTGGAAGTTTAGATTGCCGTGGGACCTTCTTTTTCTATATAAACATTTAAAGTTATAAATTTTTATCTAAGCATTGCTTGGACTGAATTCCTCAGATTTTTATAAGTTGTTTTTATTTTCATTAAGTTAAAAATATTTTCCCTTTTCCCTTTTGATATTTTCTTTGACCCATAGATTTTTTAGAAACGTATTGAACTTGTAATGATTTAGGAATGTAATTTCCAAATATGTATGGATTTTTATTGTTATTTCTTGTCTCTAATTTAATTCCACCATAACTAAAGGCCATACTTTATATAATTTCTCACTTTCAAAATGTATTAAATATATGGGATGGTAGCAGGTATGTTCTCTTTGGAGTTTAGTAGTGAAAATAAGACAGTTTGAAGCATAGTTACATTTTTCTTTTTCCCTAGAGAAGTTTGTGTATTTTGAGTTAATTTTTGGAATAGTGTCTGGTCTTTCCATTGAACCTGATTCTTGAGTATAAAGGCAACTATGAGCATGGCATATTCCTGACGTAAAGTAAGTCAGTTCTTAAGGAATAGGTACCAAGTTATTGTGAATCTTACCGTAGTTTAATTATTACAATTGAATTATCATAGAGAAGCTCATTTGCTTGTCTGATAAGGTCCTCTATCAGTGCATTTGGTACTGTTTTCAGTTTTCTAAAGTTTGTCTGAATTTTTTTTTTTGACATTTTGATTCTAGTTTTACCCATTTGTATATAGGATAGAAAGAGACAAAATGTAGGTAATACTCAGGTACCTTGAGATGATAGAATGTTATATAACCTGCATCTTTATTGAACATTATCTTTTAGCGCTTATGTATACATTGTTTATTTTATAATTCCTGCAATAAAAGCAGAGCTACTGTACTTAGAAAATACTGTATTTGTGAAAGAGATTTTTTTTCTTACCTGCTTTATTTTTTTAATCTTTTTAATTGAATTTATTGGGGTGACATTGGTTAATACAATTATATAGGTTTCAGGTATACAATTCTATAATACATCATCTGTATATTGTATTGTGTGTTCACCACCCCAAGTCAAGTCTCCTTCCACCACCATTTATCCCCTCTACCCTCTCAGAGCTACCTTCCCCCATCCCCCTTTCCCTCTGGCAATCACCATACTGTTGTCTCTGTGAGTTTTGTTTTATTTTGTTTTTTATTTGCTTAATCCCTTCACCTTTTCTTATCCACTCTAGAGTTCGTTGTCGGAATGCTGGTCCTGTAGCTGTAGCTGAGAAAAGCATTGCCCAGGTTGCAGAGAAATTCATATTAAGAGGTTATTGTCCAAATTGCAACCAAGTCTTTGTGGATGAGATCAGTACCCGAAAGCACAAACAAAATTTAGGACATAAAGTCCGAGTCATTAACTCAATGGAAGAATCAGTCTTACTTTATTGCTACAGCAGTGAAGGGAACAAACCTCCTTCTGACTTGAATCTATTGCTAGATCAATCAAAATGTTCATCGCTTAAAAGAACTCTGTCTCTCCAAGAATCTGGCTCACAAGATTGTAGTACCATTCCAAAAAAAAGGGTGAATTTAGAAGACAAAAGCCATGGAGGTAGGATTTGTGTCCAGAAAGAAAAGTCAGTTAAAACCTGGTTTTGTGAATGCCATCAACGATTTCCAAGTGAAGATTTAGTAGAAAAGCATGTTTTCTCTGCAAATACAATGTGTTATAAGTGTGTGGTCTGTGGAAAGGTATGTGAAGATTCAGGTGTGATCCGTTTGCATATGAGCCGGATTCATGGAGGGGCACATTTAAATAACTTTTTTTTCTGGTGTCGAACATGCAAAAAGGAATTAACAAGGAGAGAGACTATCATGGCACATGTGACTGAATTTCATAGTGGTCACAGGTATTTTTATGAGACAGATGACACAGAAAGTGAAACTTTGCCATCATCCTCTGCAGTACTGGGGAGTAATTTGACTGCTAAGAATCCTTCTCCAACTATTACCATTCTTGATCATTCCCCATCAAACAGTCCTCCACGGGGTAAATGGCAGTGCCGAATCTGTGAAGATATGTTTGATTCCCAGGAATGTGTAAAACAGCACTGCATGTCTTTAGCAAGTCACCAGTTTCATAGATACAGCTGTGCCCATTGCAAAAAGACTTTTCACAAGATAGAAACACTGTACCGACATTGTCAGGATGAGCATGGCAATGAGATAAAGATTAAGTACTTCTGTGGGCTTTGTGATCTTACCTTTAACGTGGAAGAAGCATTTTTCAGTCATTATAAGGAGCACCACAGTATAGATTATGTGTTTGTGCCAGAAAAAACTGAAATTTCAATTAAAACTGAGAATGATTTTCCAGTAGTAGAGACCGGTAATCTGTTAACCTGTGGTTGTCGTGAGAGTTACATCTGTAAAGTCAACAGAAGGGAAGATTATAGTAGATGTCTCCAAATAATGCTGGATAAAGGTAAATTGTGGTTTCGCTGCAGCTTGTGTTCAGCAACAGCCCAGAATGTAGCTGACATGAACACTCATATCCATCACGTGCACAGAGAAGAAAAGCAGGAGGAGGAGCAGCGATACGTCATCAAGTGTGGCACCTGCACCAAAGCATTTCATGACCCTGAGAGCGCTCAGCAGCACTTCCATACCAAACACTGCTTCTTACAGAAACCCAGTGTGGCTCATTTTGGATCTGAAAAAACAAGCCCGTACAAGTTTGCTGCAAGTGCCTCACGCACAGAGAGAAAACTGAAACAGGCAGGAAGCTATTCAAAAAATTCAGATGTGGAGAAAGGAGCCGAGAATGACCTCAGCTGTCAGAATATAGGTATGGCTTTACAACTCTAATGTCTGCAGATTTCTCTGTTAATGTAGAAACGTGTATTGTAACCATCATTTTTGTGAAAGCTAATAATTCAGTTTTGAAGCAGAAAACATGATAGGATGATAGGTTAATTACTGCTGCATATGGTTTGTAGGGATTTATATGCCTTCTTCTACATTCAGCCAGCCATTTTCTAAACTTAAGGGGACAAAGAGTGTATGTTAGCTTTAAATAATGTTTTTTAGATAACATTTTCTTTGCTTTCACAAAAGGCATGGGGATTTTGAGAGATGAAGGAAATTTACAGTGTTTGGGAAATTAAGATTTTTAAAGTTATCCTGGACATATTATTTAGATTTTGGTTCATTCAAAAGATGATAAATTAAGTAGAGTTCTTTTTGTTTCTATTTTGGCCTTATTCTAGAAGTACAAGAAATCTTAAAGGTCGCTTGAGAATTTGTATATTTTTGTTAGGATTTTTTTGGGAAGCAAAGCTTTTACTTACAGTTAAAATAGGAATTAGAGGTAGAGTTACAAGTGGTAGCAAGAAACCAGGGAGAGAAATGAGGTATGAATCTCCTTGTTTGTACTTACCCAAACTTTCTTCTCCCATATGGTAAGATTAAGTAAGTCTCTGAGAGTGCAATGTTTTTATTTTGTTTAGAAGTATAATTTGTTTTGTTTAGAGTATAATTGTGAGTCTGTATCCTTTTAAAATTTTTTTTATTGTATTTGTTGCATTAACATTGGTTAATAAAATTGTATAGGTTTCAGGTGTACAGTTCTATAATACATCATCTGTATATTGCAATGTGTGTCCCCACCTCAAGTCAAGTCTCCTTCTATCACCCTTTATCCCCCCTTTACCTTCTTCTACCTCCTCTCACCCCCGTTTCCCTCTGATAATCACCATACTGTTGTCTGTGTCTATGAGTAGTTTTGTTTTGTTTTTTCCTTTGCTTAATCCCTTCACCATAAATATTAACTGGTAGAGTGAAGACAATGAGGATACGTGAAAAATTTGGCTAATAAAATATTTTTATGAAATAATGAATTTTTATGGGCTTGCTCTATAGCACATGTAGATCTCAGCATCACCTTTTTATGTTATTATGGCATATTTTATGTTAATTATTAACTGACATACTACAGACCTACTTAACACAACTTCAAACAGTAAACCAGTGGTTACCCCATTTTTTTTCTTGTGCTTTTCTATTGCTCTTCTGATTATTTTTTGGGAATTTGGTGGTCATATTTGATAGATGATTGTAGTATCTAAATCTACAATAATTAGAATTTTAAGAAAGATGATGGGTGGCTTAGAAATGGGAAGGGATACAGTAGTATATTTGAGGGAGTCTCTATTAGGTGGAGCAGAAGCTATTTATTTTAAAAACAATTTAGTAATTTAAGGTTTGCATTGCTACCACTAGAAACTTTAAGGTTGTCAAGGTAGAAAACTTTGAAAGAAGGGAAGGGAAGGGAAAATGAGAGTTGAGCATGGTGGAAGGTGAAAGAACTTGAGAGAACCAAGAAAGATTTGTTTGTAGTGAAAGTACTGAAGTGCCCCCAGTGCCTATTTTGCACCACTTTATGGTGTGGGTTGTGGGTTATGGGTTATCTCACTTCTGCTCTATACAGTGTTTAATCTACTAATAAATCAGTCTAGATTAGGAAAAGAGCAAAGTTATCCAATTTAAATGTACTGTGTCATGTACAGGTGTGGACTTTACAAAAAGGTTTAGATGGAAATAACATGCTACATTAATATTTTGCGCATTAGTTCTCTGATATCTTTTAAACTTGAGAAATTTAAAATGTTTTTAGCTAATTCTTACCAAATCCATGTTAATGTTTCTCTCTTCTTTCTTAGATGAAGTTGTTGAGCTTCCAGATTTGGATTACCTGCGAACCATGACTCATATAGTCTTTGTAGATTTTGATAACTGGTCCAACTTTTTTGGTCATCTACCAGGGCATCTTAACCAAGGAACATTTATTTGGGGCTTTCAAGGTATGGTTAATAAAGAAAACATTCGCGACAATCTGCCTTTTGTTTTCTTCTTAGAATCTGGTTCACTTTAAAGGACTCCTTGAACCTTCCTGAATAGAACATGGGAACATAATTGGAATATTGTCACTTTGCATTATAGTTACTTGGATAGAATTTTCTCTTTACATTTCTCTATGGTAAATGTTAGTCTGTTTGGTGACCCAAAATTTGTGGATCTTTAGATACCAATTGAAAAAGCCTTTATTCAGTACTTTCAGTGTGCCAGGTATTATACTTGGTGCTAATACATGCTTACTGATTTCAAAATATAAAGAAGTAGGCTGGTGGGATTGCTGCTCTTGTGTGTTGATAGAGTAGCAAGATATTAAAAAACCAGAAAGCACACTTCTCAGATAGTCATCACAGATGACTGTGATCTGGGTTGTTTATTTCTGAGATAGTTTTTTTCTTATTTATTCAAGCCCTAATCTTTAATTTTATGAAATAACTTTCAGAACAGGATGCTGCTGCCGATTGTAATTTTGTAAAACTTCAACCATGGTGATCACTGTACTGTTACAGTCAGAGCTAGAATGTGATCTTTCAAAGTCTATTAAAAATGTGAGTTTGGGGGGGAAAAAAGTAGGCAGAGAAGTGTATTTTTTCCAAAATATAAAACTAATAAATAGCAGAGTAAGCTTTTGAACTTGGGCCTCATGGCAACTATGCTACTACTCAAAAATGTGCAACTTTGAGAAAGACTTCTTTGATTTACAGAAGTTTAGTATAATGAGCATCTGATACACTTCACATTTGATAGGAGGCTGCATATGAAGAGGAGGATTGGAACTTAAATTAGAAACATACTGACCTGGATAAGTTAGTACAACCTTTTAGTAAATCTGGTTTTGCTGATTGCTGCTCATGTCTCTCCACTGGACAGCCTTGACGTATTTGTAAAAAACCACTAATGCTTACATTCATATGGAATGATACCATTCAAAGAATTTTCACACATTACTTTTGATTCTCCTTAACATCCCTGTGAGTTTTCAGATGAATAGGCAGATTCAGGGAAGTTGGCCTACGTTCCTGAGATTGTAAAGCAACAAGATGGTGATACCTACACTAGAACTGAGTTCTTCTGCATTCCAATCTGGTACTTTCTGTCTAGAAAACTTTTTTTCCTAGTGTTTTTTTCTTGATAAAATTTTCAGTTATATCTAGTGTCCTGTTCTTTTTCTCCTGTTTGACTATCATTTATGCCTTTTCTAAAAACAATAGGAGGAAACACCAATTGGAAGCCTCCACTCAACTGTAAGATCTATAATTACCTGAATAGGATTGGATGCTTCTTCCTTCATCCTCGTTGTAGTAAAAGAAAAGATGCTGCTGATTTTGCCATATGTATGCATGTGAGTCATTATTCAAAAATCTAATGTGAATCTAGGACCCATTTGAATTCCCCCCCCCACTTTAATCATAATGAAACTATAGATCATTCTTTAGTGTTATATTTTTGTATAAAACCTTCTGTGTCAGGTTCTACTTATGACTACTATGAGGGCAGGGACCCAGAGCTTAATTATTTATTGCTTTTTCCCTAACTTGTAGTAGACTCTTAGCTACTGTAGCAAACTCTCAACTATTTATGGAATAAGTGATCAAGAGATGACACTATACTTGAGGTATTACCAAGACACTTGCACATTTTAACATCTCTGAAATTGGGAGGCACCTTAACAATCACTGTTGGCTAGATTGGATTTGCATTTGCTTCTGTCTCTGCCAGTCACCTAGAGAAACAACCAGCCTGAGACCCAGTTTAAATTAAATTCTCTGCTTAAGGATTACTGTGTCACACTTATAACATGAATTTACTCTGAAAACTTGACTAATGCTTATGTTTTAAACCACAAGAGATTTCTTTTTCCACCTATCCAGTGTCAAGATTGAGTGTGCAAATTATGTTGCTTATCTTTTCTCTGTGGTTGATTTATAGTGTTTCAGCTGTATGATGGGAGCCTCCTATTGAACTCCTTTTGGCCCCTTCCTGCCTTCCTTCCTTGCACATAAAATAGCTTATCTTATAATTGATGGTATTTTATATTTGATTAAATGTGGTATATTTCATCTGTGAAGGAGATCTTTACTTCAGTGGGAACTAGGAAACAAGCTAAATATACCTTCCTAGGTGTGTGTTCATTCTGAAATAGGTGTAACTTGATTTGAAACTCAAATGCTGATTTTCATCAACATATGCTATTTGTTCCATCTTAGGCGGGCCGTCTAGATGAACAACTGCCCAAGCAAATTCCTTTCACCATCCTCTCAGGAGATCAAGGTTTTCTGGAGCTAGAGAATCAATTTAAGAAGACTCAGAGACCAGCACATATACTAAACCCTCACCACTTAGAGGGAGATATGATGTGTGCCTTGTTAAATAGCATATCTGATACCACCAAAGGTATGCAGCTGCAGTCACAGTGCAAACCGCCCAAGAGGAGGAGACTTCACTGCTGAGAAAAACCAATAAACTGCTGTCCACTAGTGAAACGTTGCCTGCTCACTAAACCATCATGCTCTCATACTTCTGTTTATTTTTTCCTTACCTCACTTCCATTCTTAACTTTTTCAGAATAGGAAAAATACATAATTTTCTGGAACCTTTTTGATCTAATGGAGAAATCTGTGTTCATGTATATAACATATTCATGGTATGAAATAATGTTACTACAGTTTTGCAAAGCTAAGAATCCAGAGTTTCACTTTGTTTCTAAAATTCCAAATTTATCTTTAACTTTTCAGAAAGCAAAGTTCTTACAGGTGAATACAGAAAGCAATAAATAGTAATTATTTCAATACCTCCACCCCTAAGAAAAAGACCATTTAAGAGGTTGACAGTGACAAAAATGAAGCCCTGAAAGATCTTTAGTTCCTTGAAAGGGATTGGTACTTCCTGTCCTATTCCTGAAACTTCTCTGCCTTTCTGAAATTGTTGAAAGAAAGACAGTAGTAATGTCCAATTTCACTAACCAGTATTTAAGAAAAAATGTAATTCTAGAGATTCAGAAAGGTGGGGTTCCCCCCCCCTACAATTTCTGAAGTAGATGTGGATAGAAGAGAATAAAAATAATGCTTTTCAAATATCCTAAAACTTGCAGCCATGAATAGAATGCAAAGGTATTGATGAATAACCTCAATGAGAAACTGACTACTTTTTGGCATTTTTATTACATGCCTTTAAATTTTCCAACTTTGCCCACCTTCTAGGTATTTATTTGGAGCCACATTTTGACTGAAAGACCATTCTGAAGAATTTTGCTGTATCACTTACTACAGTGAATTAATTCACTTCTGCAAACTTAGGGGTCATTAATCAAGCCCAACTTTGCTCTTTAAAGGAAAATCGACTCTGTTTTGCATATTTATGTCATGCCTTAGTATTGACTTTTATCTTTCTATTCAGTAAATTTTGGTTTTTATCCACTTGCTTTTTTTAAATCTTTGGCTTTTTTTTTTTAATGTCTTCTTCTTCCTCTCTTTTGCCATCCTCTTTCCCTTAACATTTATTTAATATCTTGTAAAATACTTAAATTTTCACCTTTGCCACCCTTTTCTTCTCTTTTGCTGATGCTTTTGGGAGTGTTTCTTTTGCAATTTAGAATGTGAAACCTGTTACGGATTTGCCCTTATTTCAACTTTATTTGGAATAAGAGCTGCACATGAGTAGGTCCACATGGGTATATTAGGGTTGGAGGTAACATATAGGTTATTGTTACATGCTGATTGTTCCCTTCTAAATGCCTCTTATGCTCTAGGTGGTTTTTTTGGTTTTGTTTTGTTTTTATCATTTGTTCCTAATCAGTGCTCTTTTGAACTTACTACTCTTTGGGGGCACATGTGTACTTTATTCTGAATTTTTGCAAAATGCAGAGATCATGCAGTACAAAAAGAGTGGCATGGGCTTTGCTTCAAATACTAACTTTGTTGCTTCCTAACTTTGTGATTTCAGACAAGTTACTCAACTTTTTATGAGTCTCACTTTTCATATCTATAAGGTAGAAATTAGTGATATGTATAAAGTGCTGTATGGGCTTAATAAGTAGCAGCTATTTTTATTATTAATACTGTAAAAAGAAAATATTCCTACCCTCTAGATTTTTTTTTTTAAGTTTTCCCCCAATTTTTATTTTATTATAGTAAAATACAAAAAACTTAAGTTTTATCATCTTTGTCATCCTGAAATGTACAGTTTAGTAGTATTAACTACATTTACATTGTTGGGTAGACATCACCACCATCCATCTCAGAACTTTTCTCATCTTGCAAAGCTGAAACTCTGAACCCATTAAACAATAGCTCTCCATTCCCCTTTCCCCCAGCCCCTGGCAACCACTACTGCACTTTCTGTCTCTAATTTTGACTACTCTTAAGTATTTCATATAAGTGAAATCATATAATACTTGTCTTTTTGTGACTGGCTTATTTCATTTAGCATAATGTCCTCAGGTTTCATCCATGTAATAGCATATGTCAGAATTTCCTTTTTAAGGCTGAATAATAATCTATGTGTATACTCCATTTTGCTTATCCATTTATTAACCGATGGCTAATTTAATTGTGTCCATATTTTACTACTGTGAATAATGTTGCTATGAGCATGGGTATACAAATATCTCTTTGAGACCCTATTTTCAGTTCTTTTGAGTATATACCCAGAAATTAAATAGCTGGATTATATGGTAATTCTATTTTTAGTTTTTCAGGAAACAACCATACTGATTTTCACAGGGATGGTACCATTTTATTTACATTCCCACCAATAGTTCACAGAGGTCTCAGTTTTTCTACACACTTGCCAACACTTGATATTTTCTGTTTTTTGTTTGTTTGTGTTTGATAATAGCCATCCTAATGAGTGTAAAGTGGTATCTCATTGTAGTTTTGAGTTGTACTTCCTTAATGATTAGGATGTTGAGCATCTTTTCATGTACTGTGGCCACTACACTTTAAAAGTCATGAAAATTATTAAGTGGCCAAAGAAGTATGGAGTACTTAAATCATGATATTTTATTTAGATCTAGATTTAAAGATGCTTTAGTAATTTTAAAATTCAAAAAAATAAGTTACACTGAATCACAGTATGTTCAGATTCAGTTATCTGATTGAAGACACAATTTTTTTTCCCATGAACAACCTAAAGGCATCAAATTACCTGGTAGTGAACTTTATACAATAGTGTCCTTCCCCCCCCCCCCCCCCACACACACACACACAGGGGATAAGTTCTAAGACTGCAGACAGTACCAAACCCTACATATACTATGTTTTTTTTTAATATACATACATACCTTTTTACTTAAAGGAAGCACTTTATGGCTCTTCTTTGGCACATCCAAATTGCCTGCACTGTCATTCTTGACCTTTGGGCCATTATTAACTAAAATAAGGGTTCCTTGAACACAAGTACTGTGAGATGCTGTGACAGTTAATCTCATAACCAAGACAGCTACTAAATGACTAACGGGGAGGTAGCATATACAGTTGACCTTTGCACAGTGCAGGGGTTAGGGGTGCTCACCTCCTGCACAGTCAAAAATCTGTGTATAACTACACAGTCAGCCTTCTGAATATAGATCCGCAACCACAGAGTACACCCTTGAACAATGTGGATTTGAACTATGCAGATCAATTGAAAACATCCACATATAAGTGGACCTGTGTAGTTCAAACCAGTGTTGCTCAAGGGTCAACTGTACAGTGCAGACACTGGACGAAAGGATGATTCATGCCCTGCATCGGGGTGAAACGATGACATGAGGTTTCATCATGGTACTCAGAACAGTGCACAATTTAAAACCTATGAATTATTTCTGGACTTCTTCTTTTAATATTTTTGGACTGTGGTTGACTCTATGTAATTGAAACCACAGAATGTAAAACCATGGGAAAGGGGGACCTAATGTAGTAAGAAAATCAAAGTACAGTTACTTTCTTGGATAACATCACATTTTCTAACAAATATGGCTTTGTGAATAATAGTTTCCGTTAAGGAATGGTATTATATATTGGAACTTGGAAAATTTCTCAGTGTCCACAAATAGGGTAACTCTTGTTGGGCCATTAGGGTAATTTTGGTTACCACAGAATGCCAGGATAGTGTCTTTCATCTGGCTTCTTAGCACAATGTTCCTGTGACCTCCAGACAGTTTCTTAACGCAGTGTGGTTTTCTGGGGGGAGTCAGTCGACCTTTTTGAGAACCTAACCAAAGCTTTCTGTGCCTCTTTCTGTAAAAGTGTACATGTATATACAGTATCATGTACAGTTCCAGGGGATTTATGGTCTCAAGGCTCCAACCAGCCAACCATACTACTCTTTATCTTTTGGATATGACAAAACATTTAGACTATAAGTAACATACAATAGAAGTTCTCTCATGTTCATCATTTTGTAAGCAATCTGGCATTTTTTCAGGTTTTTAAAATCAGCATAGACAAATGATATAAGTGTGAACCTCTTATTCTTCTCCAACTTTTCAGAAATTTTTCATTATTAGAACCAGAAAATGATTTTGTATAAACAGGAAGAATCTGTTGAATAGTGTCATGAGACTCAGTGATCATATGGTATTTTATACTTTGAGAATTTAATCTTTGCCAATTTTTCAGTTAACTGAAAGTTTTTCAGGAGGTACTTATCTCAGTAAAAATAAAACCAGAATTGCTGGTTTCATATACAGATGTCTAGTCATTTGGCCATAAGGTATCACTCTGTTGCTCGGTGGGATGGGGACAGGTAGATAAGTAGCTTTACTACTGGTACGTTTTTAGTTCTCTGGCTTGGTTAATTAAGGTAACTCAGTTACTCTTTGTAGCAAGGTGAGCCTTCATACTAATTTTGAGATTTAAATCAGTCACAGTTTTTACCCTATAAATTCTCCTTTTAAGCATCAGGGTTTTAGCACCAACATTTTTATTACAGCTATGATATATAAAGATATTTATATCTTTATAGAGATATTTAAAAATATTAATCTGTCTTAATTAACACCATTGGCCCCCTTATCCTTCATCAGTTTTATTTTTTAATGTACTTCACTTTTTTAAAACTTGCCACGATACATGGATCCTTTACGATAATCCTAATCAGAGGAGGCAGGTAGATGCTCTTCTTTTAGATCTTTAACATTCTATTCACAAATACATGTTCATTAACTGAAGCCTCATGTTTCAAAGATGCAAATATAACTTGTCACATAAATGTTGTTTTAGAGAAGAGAAAGGGAACTAACCTTTATTGAGGACTTATGTGCTGGCCACCAGGCTAGCTGCTTTTTATATTTGTAGTGTTTGAAGATGTTTAAAGAACTTCCTCCACATGTTATTCAGTCCTCTTTACAACACTGAGTTAGGAAGTGTTAGGTTATCCCATTTTATAGACGAGGAAGCAGAGGTCCAGAAAAGTTACCATAAGCTACGTGTGACCACACACATGTTTTTTTCATCAGTATCACTGATACAAATTCCTGATTTTATGATGTAGAGAGAATCCAGTGTGAATTACTGTCTCTCAGCATATCCTTGAAGGGTGAAGACAAAAGTCATTCTGCTTCAGTCTAACAACATTTGCAGAATCAATTTGGGAAAGATACCAAATATGAGAGTTTTGTGTGTTTTTTTTTAATAACATTCAAGATGTGGGGTTTTTGTTTGTTTTCAGAAAATAAAAAGATTTGATTGTGGATTCTGGTACTTAATAAAGTAAGATGATTGTATGTCAAACATACCCACTGAAAATGATCAGCATTATAAGATCCCTAGGATCTTTTATAATTAGACAAATAAGCCCCATTTTCTTAATGATTGTAGAAATGCATTCTCAATGTGATGAGCACATGCTGAGTTATAGAAACCATGCAAGCACCATTTTTAATTTACCTTGTATGATGTTGTTCCCCTGCTTGTAATACATTCTCCATAACATGAAATGACTATGCTTCTTGTTTTTACAACACTGACCATACATCTTAAGGATTTTTTTGTTTTTACTTTCCAAAGTGTTGAACTGTTGCACCTACCTCAGCCAAACTCCTTGATTGAATTTCTGAGTTACCATTTTCACTGTTTCTTTGGTGACAGCCTTTGCTTATATAATAAATTCTGTGGGCTTTTAATGATCTGTTTATATAATAGAACTTGACCATATCTTGTAGTTTAGTTGAAGAACATTAACTTGATTTAATATTTTCTTTTTAAAGACATAGTTTTATATGTTCAATAGTTTATCGTTAAGTAAATAAACATCCTCTTTGCAATTTTATGCAAAGTATTTACTTAGAATGTTTTTTCTTAGGTAATACAAAAATGAATTTGAGCATAGGCTGTTATGTATTAATGAATTCAAGTTGAAAACAAAAGATGATTTTTGTTGACCCTAAACACTTTCCTTGGACTGTGATTTATGGGCCCAGAACATTGTTGTATCTATTTTGTTTGTATCTTTGTTTGGGAATGAATGGGGTGTAGGTATTAAGTATAGTTGGTATCTATAGAATCATACCAATTACAGAGATTTTAAAAGCCTTCTTTAAAATTGAACATAAAGGTTCACCCGTGTTGTGAAAGTGTAGATGACTGAAGTAGCACCAAGCTCTATGGAACAGGCATTATATAAAATAATAGTTGAACTTCATTCTAAGCCTACCTGCCTGTTGTTTCCTTAGCCTATTAATGAAATTATAGGTTGTTGCTTTGGATACCATCCCCAAACTCTATGTGATATAATTCTGATCAAAGTACTGAAAATAGGATGGAATTCTGTACTACTGGTGGAGCTGACTGAGGCAAAGGAAACTTTAATTTTTGCAACCTAGTATCAAGCTAATCCTTGTAATTCAAATCTACAGTTTTACCTTAGGTTTGTATGCAATGATGATGAATTTTTTAAAATAAAAAAATTGTATTTACTTAGAAGCATTCTGAATGTCAACAGAATAGCTGCAACTTTTTTTTTTCCAATTAGAGTTGTATTCGGTTAACAGAACAATCATTTCATATAAACTGCACCAGCGACAACTGAAGATGAAAAAACTACCATCCCCATATGTAACTAATTTCTGCTGTGCACCAACAAGAACCTGCTTTAAATTTCCATGCCAGTTTACTACCCCCGTACTGTACCAGGCGAGGCTGATGGCTATTGAAAATACCACCAGGACAGGGCTATCTAAAGACATTCAGTAGTGTTTACTATTCAAAAAAAGACACTACGGTTTAAAAACAAATCCAACACAGCCTTACATTTTGTTTTGTTTTTTGTTTTGTTTTTTCTTTAAAAGGAGTGAGTTGTATTCAGGGGGTTAAGTACTTTATAAACGAGAAAAAACTGCGCTAGAACCAACTTACTCATCCTCTTCATCTTCCCCCTCTTTCTTTTTTCATCCTTGATGGCGCCTTCTTTGCTGCTTCAGGCCTTCCTTTAGCTCAGTGTGGAAGAGCATCCTTTCTGCATTTCAGCTTAGCCACCTTCGTTTTCATCTGGCTGCTTGCCATCTGCAGCAGCGACCACATCTCTCCCAGCTGCTTTGCAGCATCGCCAGCGGATAGGCCGGGAGCTCTCCTTTTGGTTTTGGGCGATACTCAGAACAAAATGAGAAAAAGGCCAAAGGAGACCTCTTAGGTGCTTCGGGATCCTTGAACTTCTTTTTTGTTTCTCTTTTAAGAGGGATATGTTTTCATTTATCTTTCATAACAGGCCTTGTCTGCCTTTGCCATGTCGTCAGGATTTTCCTTTCTCTTTAGCAGACATGGTCTTCCACCTCTCTGAGCACTTAGAAAACTCTGAGAAGTTGACTGAAGCATCTGGGTGCTGTTTCTTGTGCTGCTCCCAACAAGTTTGCACAAAGAAAGCATATGATGACATTTTGCCTCTTGGCTTCTTACGATCTCCTTTGCCCATGTTTAATTACTTTTCCTCAGTGAACACAGTGTTGCCCAGTGCCTGTTCAGCTTGCATTTGACCCAGCACTATCAATGGAGCTCTGCAGTGGCTGCAATAATGAATTGTGCAGACCAGTTAAGACATTCCCCTTTTGACTGACCTTAACTTTGAATTATAGTGACAGAAACTTGGGTATTTTATCTTTGTACCTAATGTTTAAAGTCTTAATTTGTTATTCTTCAAATCTTAACTAATGTTTTATTTTACTAAAACATTACTGGAAATATTTGAAGCAGCAGGTGTATATCACAGAGTGTAGAAAAAGCAATAGTATTTTTGCTGGAATGGCAAAAAGTGACTTGTAATAACAAATTTTTCCAGCAAAGGAATATAAGAGATATATAGTGATTTTTTATTTATAAACAATCACAAGTCTTTAACTTTTAAATGTATATTTAAAATTTTACCTTTTTCCAGAGAAGCAGATATGTCCATTTGACTTGGATTTAATTATTTAAACCCTGATTCTGTCACTCTGAGCTTTATATAAAGGGTGGGGCAAAAGTAGGTTTACAGTTGTTCACATGGAAAATACAATAATTAATAAATAATACAAGAATAAACTGTTTTGCATGCTCACAGCTATAAACCTACTTTTCTCCCACCCTGTATGTGTGTACATATACATATATATACATACCTATATACATACACATATACACACACATATATACATATATATATAAATGTAGTGACAGTAACAAGCCAAAAAGCCAAATATTAGGTCACTGATACACCATGGTTCAAATTTTAAGTGACTTTGGCAATACCTGGTCAGTCGTGTCATTTTTATTAAGCCTTAGGTCTCATTATGAAAGCATATAAGACATGAGGTGAGTGAGTTTGCCATGCAGAGGCATTGTTAATTCTGTTGTTTCTATAGAGGTGAATGCATATGATTTTCAAGATACGGGAGAATTTTATCTGGCACCAAGGTTGTAAGATGATGTGATGCAAGTGAAACGAGTTTCTTTGTTAGACCCAAATAAACATACTAGCTTCTTAAAATTTAGTTTTTTTAAATACTAGAATTTTTATTTCTTCAACAGTTATGTTAAAAGAACATTTTCAAATAATTTTTTGACTATAGAACTAAAGCTGAATTGCCTATTTCATTAGTTTTTATTTTATTCTTGATTTATGTAATAATTTGTTAATTTTTAAAAATTAAATAAACCAAACCTAAAGGGAAAGTGGTGTTCTACTAATGGATTATAGTTAGTAAGCTTGGGTATGGGAGAAGTCATTGATAATATTGTTTGAGAATACATAAATTATGGCATAATAACTTCAGAAATTCACTTGTATTTATTGATTCTGCCTTACAGAATGTGACAGTGATGACAACCTGGGTATAAAAAGTACTCCGATGGAAGAAGAATTCAGATCCACAGAAGGTAACCTAATTGCATAATTAATCCTTTCCCTACTTGAGTGTATCTTCTATGTTTTTTCCCCCCTCTCACCCATACTCCCTCCTACCCCTGAGGTTAAAAATAATTATTTCCTCATGCAAAGGATAGTGTGCATTTTCTCATGTAAGATGATTTAGGGATAATATTAATTTAGGAGGCTAGAACAGGAAACAGACAATTATGGCCCTTGGACCAAGTCCAATCCACTTCCTATTTTGCAAATAGTTTTTTTAGAACACACTCCTGTTTAAGTGTTGAATGTGCTGTGGCTATTACATTACAAGAGCAAAGTTGAGTAGTTGTGACACAAACAGTATAGATTACCCCTAGTCCCACACTAGCCTAAAATAATTATTTTCTGACCCTTTGCAGAAAAAGTTTGCTAACCCCTAGGCTTGGAGAAGATCATGATTTCCTAATTTTCACTTATTTTGAGTAGTATTAAGTTAACAAATTAAAAGTTATGCAGTAGAACTATGAAAGCAAGCACTTATATCTAAATAGTAATGGACTGTTTCTATAATTAAAATTTGTTCCCTCTTTTCAAAGGAAAATCTTATTTCATTCCATAGGTTAAAGAGAACTTTTTGTATTACTTTACAATAAATAACTTACTGACTATACCACTATTTGGTTGAGTCATATGCCCATTTTTTTCTCTTGGTTTTTCCATAAAATACTGATTTTAAATATCCGTGGGGGGGAAATGAAACAATGGATTTTAGAAAAAATACTTTAAGCTTCACTGAAGAAGTTGAAACTATTACATTGGCATCTTTAACATAAAGGAGAACAGTAGGAGTGAGAATGTGGAGAATAAAAAGTAAGGAGGGAGCCAAACAGAATGGCCTAACTCATTTGTTTTCTTTCTATCTGCTTAATCTCTCATACAATGAAATAGTTTGACTAAAAGCATACTAGAGCTTTATACTATTAGGAGTTAGGGAATTCAAGTTGGTCAGTGGAATTGATTCATCCATTTCGTGAAATAGAAAACTAATCTTTCTCTGTTATTGCTAGAATTCATTGGTTAAACAATGTTTATAGTAAATCTACAGCCTAATTGGAAGCAAGCTTTTTGACCAGTTGTTATCCCCAATGTGGCCTTTCAAAGTCTAGCTCAGTGCTTAGCCGTCACATAATGAGTTAAACAAATGAAAGAACTTTTATGAATTTTAAACAAAAACTGCCAGCTAAGTTATCAAGCCCACTAAAAGATAAACACCATTGAGCTTCTATGTAGTTCAGACTTTGCAGTGTTTATTTGCCACCCATACTGATCTCATGGAAAATGCCAGACAAAATTATAACTTTTAAATAAACACACTTGGGGAGCCTTCACAGTTTTGTGGGCTCCTAGCTGAGATGTATTTAACTGAGTATGTGGAATTTCTAGCATTTTATTATCTATGTAATGCATTTTATGGTTTGAAGGTTTGGAGAAGCTTTACATTTTTGTGATTCTTTAGTTTGGAAAAAGGATTACCGTTACAGGGTGAAAGAGAAGGTACTTTAAACTTTTAAGTCGTTGTCATATGAGGTATGGACATAATGCTTTAATTCCAAGAAAAATCAAAAGGGTGTTGTTATGTGTGTGTTGTCTTTCATTTCCTGATGCTACATATTATTATTATATACATTATGTATTATATTATTGTTATATGTAGAATATAAGTGAGAAGTGCACAGTGTTCCATGTAAATTAAGGAATCTGATCTCCTCTGCACTTTAATGTCCTTTCTTTTCCTTCTCCTTTTCACCCAACAGGAACTAGCTCAAATGTCATCTCTTAGGTTGAATCATATATAATTGTCATTTTTGTAGGCAATTTTGTATGGTCAATGCCTCTCCTAGATTTTCCATCTTTAGAGAGAGCTAACTCCTGCCTCCTCTAGCCTCCCTCTGTCCCATACCAAGTGACTTTAAAATTTCTGTCTGGCCCTGGGCGGTGTGGCTCAGTTGGTTAGAGCGTCGTCCCCTATACGGTTGCAGGTTTGATTCCCGATAAGGGCACATACCTAGGTTGTGGGTTTGATCCCCAGTCGGGGCATGTATGGAAGGCAACCAATTGATGTTCTCTCTCACATCGATGTTTCTTTCTCCCTTCCTCTCTCTCTAAAATCAATAAGCATATTCTCAAGGATTAAAAAATAAATATTTTCTTCTGTCTGTGCCTCTCATTTCCATTGAACTATGAGCTCCTTAAGGGGTAGGATCATGTTTTATTTATCTTTATTTCAACAGCATCTGACACGGTGTGCGGCACTAAATGCTTGGTTATTGAATGAATAACAAACTTAAACAAACTTAAAACATGTTAGAGCTACCAAGACCCATCTCTCTGTAATTGGATGAAGGAAATGAAGACTGAGCCTATTTGGTTGGGAAGAATATTAGGTGATTTTGTTGACCCTGTACTATGAAAGCAAATGATGTTCTAGTCCAGACCTGATAGCAAAACTCAAAAAAGTTAAAATAACTTCTCAACCTCTCCTCCTTCCCTTCCCAACAGAACACTGTAAATGCCTGTCAAATAGTGGTAGAAGTCAGCATAAATTTGCATGTGGCTTTTTGCCTTGAGGAAAAGTAGATTCTGTAGGTCTGCTTACCTTCTTCCCCTAATTTTCTATGCTATAGTTTTCATTGTAGTATATCTACATGTATTATAAACTCTGCAGGAAAATGTTATTTTTAGCTTTAAACAGTGCTGTAAATTTTAAAGAGAGAGAAGAAATATATGGTCTTTCATATTTACCCACATAGTTACCATTTCCAGTGACCTTTGTTCCAGTGATCATTCCATTCATCTTCAGATTAGATATTCCTTTATTTTTTTTCAGCCTAAAGAACTTCCTTTCCTTTTATGTAATGCGGTTTTGCTAGTAATGAATATGCTAATTTTGTTTATATGTAACATCTTTATTTTTCCTTTAATCTTTAAGGATGTTTTCTCTGGCTTTAGAATTCTGGTTGACTAATACTTCTCCCTTTATCACTTTAAAGATGCCATTCCATTGTCTTCTGGCCACCATTGTTTTTCATGGTAAATCACCCTAATTTGCATTATTTTCCCCCTAAGTATAGCTGTGTAATTTTTTCCCCCTTTTGATGCTTTCGGCATTTCCTCTTTGTCCTGGGATTTTTAGCAGTTTTTGATAATATCCTTAGACAGAGTTTTCTTTCTATTTATCCTGCTTGGAGCTTTCTTAGCTCCCTGCATCTGTAAGTTTATAGGTTTCCCCAGTTTTAGAAATTTCCAGGCATTATTTCTTCACAATTTTTGCCTCACTTTTCTCCTTTTCTTTTGGAACTCCAATTACATGTGGTAGGCAGCTTAAGTACACATCTGTTCATTTTCTTCCAATCTTTTTTCTCTTCATTTTGGATAGTTTCAACCTTCAAGTTTATTGACCCTTTTTTCTGCTGCCTCCAATGTTAAACCCACCTATTGAATTTTCCATTTCATATATTGCACTTCTCAGTTCTAGAAATTCTATTTAGTTGTGTATGTTTTTCATAGTTTTCATTTCTCTTTTGAGATTTCCTGTCCATTTATCCTTAAGTCCTTGAAAATACAACTTTGCTAAAATCCTTTTCTGCTAATTCCAGCAGCTTGATTATCTTGGGGGTTAGTTTCTATTGACTGTGTCCATCATATTAGACAACACAGGCATGGTCTATAGTCTTTTGTGTTTGGATGCCTTCAATCAACATTGTTTTACAAATTCATCCAGATTTTAGCATGTAGTTTTGATTTGTTCATTTACAATACCTGTGTAATCTATTTTATGTGTAAATCACAACTCATTTATTATTTATAGTCATTTGGTGTGTACTTTTCAGATATTACAAGTAATACTTTAATGAACAGTCTTATACATGTCTCTTGGTGCATATCTGTCCACATTTCTGAGAATATATACCTAGAAGTTGCTTATGTTCAACTTTAGTAGGTAATGCCAAATGGTTTTATTAAAGTGGTGGTTCTAATTTCTTTTGTCACAGTAGTACATATGAGTTCCCATTAATCTACAGTTTGGTTAATCATTGAAATAACTTAGTCTTCTTAATTTTAGTTAGTGATGGGCATGTACTGGTATTTCTTTGTGGTTTTAATTTACATTTTTTTCTGATGAGTAATATTTAACAACCATTTTGACACAATGTCATGTCAGTGCATTTTAAATTTTTTGACAATTTTCTTTTAGATTGTTTTTGTTTTGATTTTTCTGAGTTGAAAATCTTTCAGTTCTGTCTGGGTACACAACTTCAGTGTATTGCATATATTTTTTCCCACTCTATGGTTTGCCTTTTTACTCATTTAATGGTGTCTTTTGATGAATAAACGTAATTTTAATACATTCCAAATTACCATTCTTTTCCATAATGGTTTTCGACCTACCACCATTTATTAAATTAAAATGACCATCTTTTCCCACCATTCTGCAATACCACCTTTGTCATAAATCAAGTTTCCATATATGCATGGAAGCTGTTTCAAAGGTGTCTATGCTGTTCCTTTGGTCTGTTCATCTATTCTTGCGCTAGTGCCACACCCTTAATTACTGTAACTTCATAATGAGTTTTCATATCTTTACAAATCTTGTTATTTTAATTCCTCTTTGCTAAGAGTATCTTGGCTTTTCTTTGTACTTCTTCAGCCCTCTGAATTCATCTGAAGGCAACTCACTGACCTAGAACCTAGGTTTAACTTAACACACAGGATATACCAGCTTGTAGTATTTTAAATTACAGACAACCTAACACCAGTGTCCCAGCTCAGGAAGGGGCAGCTGCATCCTAGCAGGATCACTGGTCCTATGGACCTCTAGTAGGCTTTGAGAGACTGTAGACTGGATGGGATGAGAGAAATCTGGTGTCAAAAGCTAGTGAAGGCCAAGAAATTGACACCTAATTCCACCCTCCTGCACTTTAGCATCATTCTCAGGGAGGAAATGGAGAGACTTGTGAACCCAAGAATGTCTCTTGCTCACTATTCTGTTTCTGTGCCTGGCATACAGTGGGCATTTAATAAATATTTGTTAAATGAGTGCGTATGTGTATATAATATAGACTTCTCAGAAAACATTATATATAGCCATGAGTTTCACTCTTTGCCTTAGGTGCTAGAAAACTTAAAACTAAAGTTTTAATAGCCTGTGAGATTTTACCATTTCATAGTTTTGCCAATTTCTATTTTATCCTGTGTGCATTACATCCAGTCTTTTGGGAAATAAGCGCATGAATTTTTTAATGTTTAATTTAGTGATTACCTATCAGTGATTCTAAAAGCTTGTTGACTTTCTACATCCCTAAATGGAAATAACTTGCAAGTTCCTTAGCACATAAAGCTCATGTGTGTTATAACCCAGTTTGAGGCTATATCCACATTCTCCTACTTTGAAATATTCAGATTTGATGGAGAAACTCCCAGGTTGTTACCATAAGTTTCTCTATTTACTTCTTGAAAAGACAAATGTAGTTGATGGGACTTATAAAGTACATGTTTATTAGTTTCTGCCCTAAATATTAAAATTCTGTTTTTTAATGCAGATGTAGAATTAGAAGAAGCTATTAGAAGAAGCCTTGAGGAAATGTAAAGATATTACCACCCAGCATCAAGTAGCCTTGAAGATACTCAGGATAATGAATTCTTGAATTTGTTTTCTAAAGAAGGCCAGCAATCTACTAGTTAGTGCAGATGTATTTGAAAACCTGCGTTTTTTGCTTTCTCATGTTTAAAATTTTGTATTTGCTTTGTATTTTTGTGCTCTTTTTCAAAAATGTACAGAGGAATAAAGTACATGTTAATGCAAATATATAAATCATGTATTCTATTAGAGGTATGACAGTTTCCCAGTTAACTTGGAATTCATATATTTAGGTTAAAAGAATTAAAAAATAGAAAAGCTCTTGACTATTGTTTATATGTTTCCCAAATAGCATTATTTCTTTATTTGTACTGTACAGATTATTCTAGTTTATTTTTTTTAGGAGTGAAAATGAATATAAATAAAGCTGTCATAGATTAGTTTTTCTGTAAATTCTACTTCTTGTGTGGCACTAACCTATGTATATGATAACCTTTGGGATCTTTGTTTATGATTTTTAGAAGAGAGTAATGGAAACTGATCGTGGAAACAGCTTAAAAATTTTACCAGCAATGTTCTTCTTTGTGGGTTTCACTCAGACTTGTATCCCTGCGTTAATTAGAGCAGCACATTGCTGGAATAAAAAGAACACCCTAATTCCTTTGAAATAATTAAAAAGAAACCTTTTCTATTCCTTTTACCTGCTTAGGCTTCTATGTGACTTGTATTACCTACTTTTTAAGGGGAATGGTGTCAAAATATTTGCATAGAATTAAACTTATTTTTAATAATATTAGTCCTTTTTTATGTATTTGTGTAAACATAATCTTTAAAGAATATAATGTGCAAGCTCTACTCAGGAATAATCTTCCTTAACCCTTTAAAACTTTTATTTCATAGGAAAGTATTTTCATTTTAGTTATTAAATTGTTTTTCAGTTTCCTACATTTGGTATTATATATTTACTTTTCAAATGTTGAGGCCCCATTGTGAATAATTAAAAGTATTATTCAGTTAGACTAAGAAGGGCTTGTCGTACTATTTGTGTATATACTTCATGTTATTTGACCAGGAATGTTATCCCAAATTTTTGAGTAGTAATTCCTTACCAAACTGAAAATTTTTAAAGAAAAGAATCATGGCTAGAATTTTGTTCTTTTTCTACAATTACATATTTTAGTGTGAAATAGCATTGCTGTATCTTTTTATTAGTATAGTCTTATTGGTCAACATTGGAAATCAATTTGTGTTTTTATTTCTTAAGATGTCAGGTCTACTTGCTTGTATATATTTTTTTAAGTAGACATTATAGGTTGAGAATTACCAGTCATTTTTCCAAAATGACCACACTGTATTTTTAATTTGTATGTTAAGATGGTCAAGTAAGGCCTTAGGAGGTAGTCACTGAGCCAGACCTTATAGACACCTGCAGGAGCTTGCACAATAGTGAGGAGCCTAAAGGACATTCCGGAAAGAGGCGTGGTTAAGCAAATACGGGGGAGGGGAAAAACCACCTCTGTGCCAGAGGTGCCACACAGGTGTGAGGTACACTGGTGCTCTATTAAGAAGCTTTCGGGGCGTATATGGTAGAGAGTAACTGAAGCTTTTCATCAGGACCCTTAAAAAAGTAGTTGAGTTGTTTAATGTTTTAAGTAATTGTCACTGATTGTGTTTCTACTTGTAAAGCAATTAAAAATAATTTTAAACATTTTTTATAATTTGAATTTAATTTAGATACAAGGGGGAGCTGTAATCAATGGATAACATTACAGAAAGTTATGGATAACCAAATTACCAAAGTAAATGTTTCTAACATTGACAAAGATGCTTATCTTTTTATTTTATCGTTCAGTTAATCATTCACTCACAGAATACTTACTGAGTATTTGCCATGTGCCAGTGACTGTTCTAAGCACCTGAGATGTACCAGTGAGCAAAACAAAGCCCACTGTGTGCAGCACACATTGAGGAGAGGAGGTTGGATAGAGTGTTAGGTAATAAGCAAGTATACCCAGTGGTGATAAGTGTAATGAAGGAATATAGGGAAGGGAAAGATAGTGTGGGGGTGGGGAGCTTATTTTTAATGGGGTGGTCTGGAAGGATCCTGACCATAAGAACTTGAACAAAGACCTGAAGAAGTTGCCCTGGCCGGATGGCTCAGTTGGTTGGAGCATTGTCCCATACACCAAAAGTTTGCGGGTTTGATTCCTGGCCAGGGCATATCCCTAGGTTGCAGGTTCAGTCCCTGGAGCGAGTATGGGAGCCAACCAATCGATGTTTCTCCCTCTCTCCCTTCCCCTCTCTCTCAAATCAATATTCTTTCTAAAAAGAAAAGACATGAAGAAGTTGACAGAGTGAGCCGTGTGAATATGTATGAGGAAGAGAGTGCCAGATGGAGGGTGAAAAAGTCTAGAAGTCAGCTTGATATATCCATGGAAAAGCAAGAAGGCTATTATGAGCAAGGAGAGTAATAGATGAAGTCCCTGTGGCCTTTCTAAGGATTTTGGTTTTTACTCAAATGAGGAGCCATTGAAGGTTTCAGAGGATAAATTGTGTGACCTGCCTTATTTAGGAGGATTACCAGTGAGAATGTACGCGAGGTGAGAGTAGAAGCATGAAGACCAGACTAGAGGGTACTGCAGTATCCAGGTAGGAACTGGTGGGAGCTGGGACCAGAGTGGTGGCAGTGGAACTGGGGAGATGAATTTGGATATATTCTGAAGGTAGAACCGAGGGGATTTACTTACGGATTAGATCTAGTATATGAGAAAAAGAGAGTCTAGTATGGTTCTAAAATTACTTGATAGACTTTTAAACCATTCACAAAATAGCCTTGAATTCCGACTTTGTGTCATGATATGACAAGACATTTAAGCAAGGTTAAGCAATCCCATACACCACGAGTGTTTTAGTTTAGACTGAGGTCTGAGGGAATTGGGTTCCAGTTCTAAGGGCCTCATCTCTGTTCAAACATTTAAGTGGCTTTGATCTCAGATTCAAGGTTGTGAGTCAGCTTTAAACTGTTACTACCTATCATTCTGTCTGCCCCCTATATTCTCATGCTTGCAGTATGAAGCACATAGCTATGAGGTGGGAGCGAATCACAAGTTTTAGGTAAAACTTTGTACTCCCAGGCCTACTCCACTTGTACGTAGTGGCCTACTGCATCTTTTCGTAACAGATTTACACAAATTGGGTGTGAAATGGCCTTAATAATACCAATTACTTCACTCAAATTCCAACAAGAAAAACTTTTTAATAGGGAAAAAAACCTTATTAAAAATCCCTTCATTAGAATGGGTTGAAATGTACGTCCACCTTGCTTCCTACACCCAGCTGGAAAGAGGCAGCTGGGTCGATGTTTCCCGTTTCCCCTGTTCCTGCAGCGCTGTCACCCAGGCTGTCATCTCCGGGAAGTGCTAACAGGGCCGGCTAGGCAAGTAGTTACGCGCCCTCTGTTCCCAAAGGGGACCTCTTCTCCTTGGATCCAGGGGCTTCAGCGTTTTGTGTTTTGCTGTGAATTATGGGGGCTGGGAGCAACTAAGGGAAGGCATCACCGAGGGGTGCACCCACAGCCTCGCCTTGGGTCCCCTCGCGTGTGGACAGTTGGCGACTTTGGGGCTGCGGGGAGCATCGGAGCCGCCCGGGGGTGCGGTGGGGTGGGGGTGGGGGTGGGGGATGGGGGTGCGGATGTTGTGTGCGTCTCCGCCCGGGTTCTGTAGTTCCAGGGTCCGCAGGGCTGAGCGCTCCGCGGTGGTGTGAGGCCCACCCCCGCGTGGGCCTCCCCCTCTGCGCCCCGCCCCCCCCCCCCCTGCGCCGGAGGTGTCTCGGGCGCCGCCAGGCTTTGCATTTTGCTCCTCAGGCCCCCGGAGGGCCACCCCGAGGGCCTAGGGCCCGCGGGCGCCCGCAGCCGCCGCGGCAGTGCCCCGCCGGCGCCGAGCCCGGCCCGCGGGCGAGCGCCTGCCCTTGTTTGGCCACGCGGCTGCGGCCCCCCCCCCCCGGGCGTCAGAGGAGGCGGGAGCCCCGCGCGCCCACAGCGACGCCGGGGCCGCGAGCTCTCCACTCGCCGCCGCCGGACAGGCCGGTGACCTCTCGGCCGCCCCGCCTCAGAGGCTCAGATGGCTCAGGCCAAGATCAACGCGAAAGCCAACGAGGGCCGCTTCTGCCGCTCCTCCTCCATGGCCGACCGCTCCAGCCGCCTGCTGGAGAGCCTGGACCAGCTGGAGCTCAGGTGAGGGCGCGGGCCCGGCCGGCGGGGGCGCGCGGGGCGCGGGCTCGACCCTGGTGTTCCGGGGACACGGGCAGTTTTGTTTCTCGGGGGCTTTTCTCCCGAGAGAAAACGCTTTGGGTTTCAGCAGCACCCCGGGAGCGCCTCTTTGGCGGCCACGTGCTCCCTAACAGACCGCAGCGTTTGGGAGCGGAGCAAAACCGGAGGCGATGAAAGTGACGTCATTTGAGATGAGGGACGGTGACCCTCGGGGTCCACAGCACTTACCGAACCTTCTGGGCGCCGGTCTGCGGTCTCCCCGAATGTTCCCAGCTTGCCCATTCCCTGCCGGGCGTTTTCAGCAGAGGCGGCTGGGAGCCGTCCTTGGGGGGAACGACCGGCTTCCTTTGCTCCAAAACACTTGGCAGCGCAACGTTTGAAAACCCAGGAATGCACCCGAGAGCAGGGGCTAGAGAGGAGCCGGGTGCCGGGGAGCTTGCACTTCGTGGAGTAGACACAGCAGCCCCCGCTTCCCCGGGCCCTGCGTGCGCCCCGTTAGCGCCTCAGTGTTGACTGTGCGCCTCCTTCCACCGAGGCGCTGTGCGCACCCCTCGGGCCCGGCGCTGGCCCCAAAGGGGAAAGGAAGTTTTTCCCTCCTAACTGATTACGATGTTACTAAGTGCTTAACGTGGTGGTGGGCTTGTCTGGGGTTTCTAGGCGAGTCTTACTACATTTTGGAAATACTTGTTTCCTTTCACGGTGTATGAAGACTTCTGTGTACGTCCTGTAATCGATGGACTGAAGCCGCTGCGTAAACTGTGCCGCAGGGGAAGTTAAATGAAAATCTCCTGAAGGTCCCCACAGCCTCCTGGAACTGCACAGAGGGGTTTCCCCCCATAGTTTCACCAGGTTCTGGGTGGGCCAAGGAGTATGAGAACCAAAAATTTTCAGAAGCGTTTCATTATGTCTTTTGTCTCCCTGGCTCATACACCAGAACAAGAAGAGGAGTCTGTTTTCCAAGGCAGTGCATTAGTAACCACGGTTTATCTTCGCGAATGAGGCATTTATTATGACTAGCCCAAGAAAGGAGTCAGAATACGAGAGGTTTTCCACCCTCGATGATTTCATGGATGGCAAGAGTTAGAGAAACCTGAGCCCAAACCACTTTCGGGGGCTCTGCTGAGACAATGAGAAAAACAGAACAAGAGGAAAGTAATGCTTCTCCATTGCTTTTAACGTTAACATCTTTATATCAACCCTCAGAGGCGGTGGAGCAAAACTAGAGATCTGTGGCCTCAGCTACTTAACGTCCCCCAGAAGAATATTTCTTTTTATGCAGCAGCATAACAAGTAACTCACAGGTCTCCCCAGGTCTTTACAACGTGGAGGGCATGTTCTCAGCCATTTCAGGGGTCTCTCTCCCCTAATCAGAAGGAAAGGGTTTTCCTTAAAGGAGTGAGGGTGTTGCCTCTCCTTCTTCAAGCTGTCCTCAAACTTGAACTAATGCCCCTTGTGTGGTAGCTGCAGAAGTCAGGTGCTCGGTTGGAGCGTCATCCCATCCACCAAAAGGTGGTGGGTTCAAATCCCCGTCAGGGCACATGCCCAAGTTGGGGGTTGGATTCCGAGTCAGGGTGCATGCAGGAGGCAAACAATTGATGTTTCTCTCTCCTGTCATGTTTCTCTCTCCCTTCCTCTCTCTCAAATCAATTTTTGAAAAAATAAATTTAAAAAACGAAGTCAAGTACTCATCTCTAAAAGAAAGCCTCTGGATTTGAATTTATTATATTCTAATATTGATTAATATAAAGTGAATTCTGATTACTCTGTACAAGTGATTAAACTATAACTTTTTTTAATCCTCACCTGAGGATATGGGGTTTTTTAAAAAATTGATTTTTGAAGATAGAGGAAGGTGGGAAGAGAGAGAGAGAAAGAAACATCGGCCAGTTGCCTACTGCGCACACCCCGACCGGTATTAAAGCCCTCGACCTAGGTATGTGCACTGACTGGGAATCAAACCCACAACCTTTCCGTGTATGGGACGATTCTCCAACCAGCTGAACCACTGGAGCAGGGCTAAACTATAACATTTTTGTTGTTAATCCGCACCCAAGGATATTTTTTCCGTTGATTTTTAGAGAGAGTGGAAGGGAGGGAGAGGAAGAGAGAGAGAGAGACACTGATGTGAGAGGAGACAGACACATCGATTGCTGGGGACAGGGAGTGAACCTGCAACCCATAGTTGCCCTTGACCAGGAATTAAATCCAGAGACCCTTTGGTGCGCAGGCGGATGCTCTAACCACTGAGCCATCAGCTGGGGCAAACTCACTTTCTTAATTAACCCTTGAGCTGAGGAGGAAAAGACTGATTAATATGTGTTGAATTGTTCATTGTAAAGACTTTCCTCATAATTTTAGACTTTTGTAAGCTTTGTTTCTTTCTTTAAAAAAAAGTAATATTGACTGAAAACTAAGGAAGTATTTTAGAAAGTAAGTAAAAATAGAGAAAAATGCTAATGCTCATCCATTAAAGTTTATTTGAAACCACATGGGCAGAGTCACAGCAGTCACTACACTGCTAAAAATTAGAATCATACCTAGAAGGTGAATTTTTAAAAGAAAACATGATATTTATAATGCAGTTTGTTTCTAACATTTTAACCGTGATACTAGCTTGTCTTTTCTGACTCCTTCTAGAAAGGTGATTCCTTTATCTCCTGGTTTTCATTACCAATTCCAAATGGTGTCTGATTTTTGCATTCATCAGTGGTTCAAAACACCTTGCTTAAGTTATCGTAATTATAAATAATACACGCTAACATTTATTCATTTAATGAGCACTGACTATATGCCAGGCCCCATGCCTTTGTGAAAGTTATTATTTCCATTCTCCAGATGGGAAATTGAAACAAGAAGTTAAAAGTCTTGCCCAAGGTCACATAGCTAGAACCCAGGAAGACTGGCTATAAAGCTTAATACTTTATTAGTAGTTTTCTTAAATATGTTGTATTTTAAAATGTGCGAATAGTATAAGGAATAGTATATGATTTTACTGAGAGAAGTGAAAATTCCATTTAAATTGGTGTTTAACTCAGTAAATATTGAGCACCCACTTTTTGCCAGGTATTGAGTGGCTCCTCATAGGCTCTGGATGGTCATGAAGATGGGACATGGGTGTGGAGAGTGTCACAGGGGAAAATGACAGGACAGGAGATTGTACCCAAACTGATCATATTGTGGCTCCTTCTCCCTCTTATCAGTCATTTGCAGTGGCTAACATGGAGGGTTGGGTGAATGAAGGAGGGTGACAGAGATCATTTGTTTGGCTGCAAGTTTCTTAGGGTGTGCCATTGTCCCAGTAGTCATAAAACAGGGTGGCACCATAATTAATGTTGTATGATAGCCTATAATTTAAAAGAGCACTTTTCATAAACATTGTGATTTGAACCTTATAAAATCCTTTGATGAGGAGGGCAGATATTGTCTCTCTTAGAAATGAGAGAACTGAGGTCCAGAGGGATTGAGTGGCTTGCCTAAGGCCACAGTACTCATGGTAGCCCCTCACACTACACATTAGTCCCATTTTTACACCAAAGTGTTTCAATAGTGAATGTAATTTAATACTTTGGTTATGATCAGGAAAACCCTTCAAAATCTTACATTACCTAAAATATGAGTGATCATTGTAGTATTTAAAAAAAAAAGTTTTTATTGATTTCAGAGAGAGGAGGGAGAGGGGGGGAGAGAGAGAGAGAAATCAATGATAGAGAGTCGCTGATCGGCTGCCTCCTGCATGCCCCCAGCTGGGGATGGAGCCCGCAACCTGGCCATGGGCCCTGACTGGGAATCGGACTGCTGCCTCCTGGTTCATAGGTCAGCGCTCAACCACTGAGCCACGCTGGCCAGGCTGTAGTATTCTTTTGATACAAAAGTATTAAATAAGAGACAGGACTATGATTTTAAGAACCTGTTTGAGAAATTATTTGTTTCAAATAAATCCATGATAGGAGCACTTGCCATTTTCACTCCTTTTTATGAAAACACAAATTTTTGTTATTTGTAAGTCCGCATTTATAACGTTTGCCAGCACCCATTCTGGGCCCATTGCACATATTAACTCGTGTGTATATTTTTTCAGTTGATGTTGTCAGTCGCCGTATTAAATTGTTTACCTTCTTTACTTCGTTCACTCACAACTATCCCATTATCCCTGTTAGATGAGGAAAATTGGGGCGAGGAGAGGAGGTTTGAACAGCTGGACTGGAGCACCATTGCCGTGTCCACTGTAGACCGTATTAGCTGACACAGTAGCAGCCACAGTCTGAAGTTGCTGTTGGGTCCCTTCTAAGTCTCCCAACAATTCGTCTTTTGAAACCCAGGCTGCAGAGACTTGTGAAGTGCCGGCTACCCGAGGACTAGCTGAGGATGAGTGCCCTTCAGTTCTGCCCTTATGTGAATATTCTGACCACAATTTATGTTGGTAAAAGCCTGCTTCATTGTGATCTCATGCAGAGAGTTTTCCAGAAGCACAGCCTTGATGTGAGGATAAGTTCTTTCCCAATTTGGACTTGTAGCTGCTTCCAGGATCTGTTAGTAAAAACGGAGCTGCCCCTCTCTGCCAAGAAAAGTGCTATCAAATGATGTGTTAAAAAAAAAAACACACAAAAAAAAATGAAGGGTAAAGTGAGATGGCCTGACATTTTCCTAACCAGAGCTCCGGAAGAGAATAGGGAACGGGAGACAGAGAATGTTTGAAGATACAGTGGCTAACAATTTTCTAGAACTAGTGGAAAGGTAGGCCAAAAGATTATATGAGTTCGATTTAAGGATGGCAATAGCTGATAAGCAGTACTAATATTATTTAAACAAGCTAAGCAGAGGTCTAGATACAGCTTTTTAAAAGAGAAAAAGAAAAATACGACGGAGTCCATACACCAGACAGAGGTAGAGTAGTGCCAAGGGAGGCACTGATTCCCTCAAGGGAGAGGAAGGGGGAAGTTGTTGAAGAAATAGTGTCTGCCACCCTGGCTGGTCTGGCTCAGTGGTTAGGGCGTCGGCCCATGGACTGAAGGGTCCTGGATTCAATTCCGGCCAAGGGCACGTACCTCGGTTGCAGGCTTGATCCCTGGCCCTGGTCAGGGCGCTGGTGGGAGGCAACCAGTCAGTGTGTCTCTCTCACATCAATGTTCCTCTCTCTCTCTCTCTCTCTCTCCCCCCCCCTTCCACTCTCTCTGAAAGAGCAATGGAAAAAATATCCTCAAGGATTAAAAAAAAAAAGAAGAAATAGTTTCTGCCCAAAGGGTTGGGTTTTGAAAAAGTTTCACCAGTAGACAAGGGTAAAGAATGTAGCAAGAGAGGAAATAGCAAAGAAAAGGCCACAGAAGCCAGAAACAAAACAAAAAACCTTTGATTTGGAAGAATGACATTTTATCTTTGCTGTGATATGGGAACGGTATATGTGAAATATATGTGAGAAGTTCTGTAAAAGATGAAATCTATTTTTCACAGGGAAATGCCCTGTCCTTTTCTAGCCTTGTGTGGGGGTCGGGGGGGGGGGGGCACCATAAAAGTTTCATTCTAATTTCCTCTATATTTAGTCTCATTTAATGGCAAAATATTTCTTCATGACACATTATATTTTTTCCAGTGTCTCCTTTTAAACAATTTTTTGTTAACAACACCATGAACTTACTGTTGTTAACTTAATAGTTGTAAATGAAGCCTCCCTTTTGAGAGTAACTTTCAATTCTCTATCATCTGACATTCGAATACAAACTCGAGCGTTAAAAAATTATTCTCTTCTTTCAGCATCTTCTCATTTTACCATTCACGTGGTTCATCTGTGTCATTTAAACACTAGAGTCACGGTTTGTGTTGTTAGCATAAATATTTCATGTTAGTGCCAACTCAGTCTCTCTCATATGTACTGGGCCCTAGTTACCCGTGTGAGAGTTTGCAAATGTAAAACGTGAGTGGTGCTAGAGGAGGGCCTGCTACAGCATTATTCCTATTTCATAGATTATTAATTTTGATTGTGTTTTCTAGCCAAATTAGTTACATAGTAAGATTCTTACCAGCTCTTTGCTTTTACTGGCCCTTATAAATGCAGAGTCCAACATATATTTAGTATCTTGATGAATAAAGAGACCCTGTGACTTTTCTGCTTAGGAGTGCTATTTTGGGGTATAACAGGTGGGTGACTGTTGGGGAAAAGGCGTATGTGTGGTTTGGGTGAGGAGGGGGATCCTTATATGGAATGGACACGTGCTAAAACATTGTGGCTCCTTTGTGCCCACTTAAAGCAGCAGTCAGGATTAGATCTTCGTGATCTTGGATTTCTAAGACCATCTGAATACTTGGGTAGATCTGTCACTGTTCAGTTTAGAAAAGTTGGCAACTTATTTAGTTGTGATGTAATATATAGCAAGGAAGCGCCCTGGGAACAGAGCACTTTAAACACACAGAATTTCTCTCACAATTCCACAGCCTAGTTCTTCAGTAACTGGGTGTGTTCATGGGTATGTGTAGTAATAAGCACGTGTGTGTGCATAGCTCGGGGAGTTGGGGAAAGTAGTACTTATATGGTTTAATCATGGCTCTATATCAAAAACCTACAGAGGCATTCCCTTTAAATTCTGGAAGAGGCAAAGATGCTCTCTCTTACCACAGCTGTTTAATACAGTACAAAAGGACTTTAGTCAGTGCTATATAAAGAAAAATAGGAGTAGCCCTGGCAGAGTAGCTCAGTTGGTTAGAGCATCATCCCGTTGTGCTGAGGTCAATACACGGTCAGGGCATAGGCAAGAATCAGCCAGTGAGCGCATGGATAGGAGGAACGACAAATCCATGTTTCTCTCTCTCTCTCTCAAGTTAAAAAAAAAAGCTAATAGCACTGTAAAGGACGAGATAAAAACTATCATTTTATGATCATCAATCTAGAAGAACCAGCAGAATTAAAAGACAAATCATTTGTCATGTTAGCCAGTTTCAAGATGAACCTAGAAAAGCATTTCTCTAGAAATAACTAGAAAACATCATTAAAAACATATCATTCACAGCAGCAACAGTATCCATAAAGCTTCTAGAACACTCCGGAGTCCACAAGACTGCCATTAAGAATACTTCACTGCAAGACAAAATCACCACCAACGACTTGTGGCTCCAGGTAGTGGCTCCCAAAATAAAAAAATAAAAAATAAAAATAAAAGAATACTTCAGAATGCTAAGAAAGAATATAGAGGAGGATCTGAATAAGTGGAGATACGTCCTGCTCTTGGATGGGGTGACCGTACACTTACTCTAGAGTTTATACGGAGGAATAAAAGCCTAATAGCTAAGTTTTCTGTAAAGAAGATTAGGGGGCTGTTCCTACCAAATATTAAGGCATATTATAAGACTGGTGCTTTTTTTTTTGTAAATTCTCACCCGGGGATATTTTTCCCACTGATTTTTAGAGAAAATGGAACGGAGCGGGGTGGAGAGAGAATGAGAGAAAGAGAAACATAGATGAGAGAGACACATTGATTGGTTGCCTTCCACATGCGCCGGGGATCGAACCTGCGACCCAGGTATGTGCCTCTGACCAGGAATTGAACCCGAGAAGGGTGCACGGACTGATGCTCTAACCACTGCACAGCACCGGCCAGGGCAAGACAGGTGTTACTTTCTACTTTTTTTTTAAGATTTTTTAAGTTGATTTTTAGAGAGAGGAAAGGAAAAGAAGAGAGAGAAACATCGATGTGAGAGCCAAACATTGATCAGCTGCCTCCTGCATGCCCCTACTGGGATTGAGCCCACAACCCAGGCATGTGCCCTGACTGGGAATCGAACTGGCTACCAACAGACTGAGCCACACCTGCCACGACAGGTGCTATTGTTTTAAATGGGCTTTCGTGTAGGAATAGTCAGATGGAATAGAGATTTCAGAGGTAGACCACCTACAAATCAGTGGGGGAAAGATAGATTTTTGGTGAATAATGTTGGAGAAAATGGTTCACTATTGGGAGAAAAAACAACATCCTTATCTAACTACATACAAGGGTGGATTCAAGATGGATTAAGATGTAAATAGAAGCCCTGGCCAAGTTGCCTGTTGGTTGGAGCATCATCTCGTACAGCAAAAAAGATTGCTGGTTAAATTACTGGTCAGGGTATGTGCGGGAGGCAACCGATTGATGTTCCTCACATTGATGTTTCTCTCTCTCCCCCGCTCTCCCCTCCTCTCTTCCTCCCTCTCTAAAAGTCAGTGAACATATCCAGGGGTGAAGGTTAAAAAAACAGATGCAAATAGGATAAAGGTAAAACGATAGAGTTAATAGAAGGAAATGCAGGCGAACATCTTATGACCTCGGGATGGGGAAGACCTTGAAACAAAATTTCGAAAGCATAAACCATAAGGCAAAACAAAAGCAGGAAAAAATGAATTTGATCACTTCAAAATAAGGATCTGTTCAGTGAAGGATATCCCAAAGTTCGTATGTGATAGGATGGGAGAAGGTGGTTGCATTGTCAGTAACCAACAAGGGATTAGTATCTTGAGTATGCAAATCAACAAGAAAATAGACAAAGGCTTTGAACAGGCTAAAAAGAATGCAGAGATGTCCGAAATTATTAATGAAATAAATGCACATTAAGCATTGAGATATCACTACCCTTGCTAGACTGGCAACAAGCAGTTAGAAAATTGGAAAATGCTGAGTATTGGTAGGGTGTGGGGATATAGGAACTCTTGTGCTTTGCTGCCAGGAGTTTTACTCCGTATAGCCATTCTAGGGAGCAAGCCTAGTACCGAGTCAAAATGAGGGCACACATACCCTGTGTCTCAGCAGCTCTGCCCTGGGACATACCCTCAGCAGATTCTCATTCAGGTCCTTAAGGGGACATGTACTCATTGAAGGGTCATTTGTGGTGATGAGTAGCTGAGGGACAAGGTGCGTGTCTCCACTGGGAGAGTGGAGGTAAAGTCAGGTGGATATACGCGTGGAGTATTAGGCAACAATTAGAAGCTACTGATTAGATGTGCACAGAGGAAGCTGGGTGGTTTTTAATAATGCTGAGAGATAGAAATTGAAGAATGTATGAATACACAAATACATACTTTGCAAGAACAAACAGGTAATCACTAAATAGAATGATTGCCCCGTAAGCAGGGAGGAAAATGGGAGCGGGGGTAGGTGGATTCAAAAAGATAGAAAAGTGAAAGGATGAAGAATAAAGATGAATAGAAAAATGAAACAATAAAAAATAAAACGGAATAAAGACTTCTTGAGAAGTGTCCTTAATGATCTTTAAACTGGAGTTGAATGGTAGGAGGCTGAGGACCACTCATCTTCCGTGTAGTAACTGCCTGTTTCCCGACTTATATAGGGTGGAAGCTTTAAGAGAAGCAGCAACTGCTATCGAGCAAGAGAGAGAAATCCTCCTGGAAATGATCCACAGTATCCAGAATAGCCAGGACATGAGGCAGATCAGCGATGGTGAGAGCTGCTTGCACAGACGGGGGCTCGCCTTTTACAGCCCTCTGAGGGGTTTGCGATAAGCGTGGGTCAGTTTTTCCTTGACTGGTGGTGTGATGAGTTCACCAGATTTCAGCACTTAATGTGAGCAGCGGGCAGCCGCTGCGGCTGTCGGCTTATTCCAAGAGCCGCTCACCCAGAGATCAGTCTTCCACGGTACTCCCCGGCTCAGGCCGTGGCCCAGAAGTGATGGAAAAAGGCCTCCAAGCTCCTTTGGCAGAAAAGCTGGCCCCAAACAATAAAGGCCAAGTATAGAACTTCAGTTCTATAGGAGTCACTGGTATGTAAATGTGAAAACAGAAAAGGTGAGGGGAGAAAATACTGACAATGGCTTTCACTGACAATGGCTTTCCAAATTTAGCTCCCTTGGTGCTTCCTTCATGGGACAAGCTAGTGGGCCAGGGAGCTGGTACACTAAGTGTGCAGTGTGACTCCAGAGTCCACAGTGGGGTCAGATCTAGTCTGTCTCTCTACCATCCTGGCCAAAGATCAGTGAATTAGGAAGGAAGTCACAGAACAGGTCAAATAGGGGGTTGCTGACTTTTTCATATAAATAATGAAATGTTGACAGCTCCCCTTTTCCCATCATTGCCTCTTTGTGCTGGCCGAGATTTAGACCACTGGCCAACTTAAATTTGTCTCAAGGGGGTGAAGTCGATGCATAATTTTGACGCCAGCTTTTCTCCACTCTCATGGCTATGTTTTCTCAAATTGGGGCATTGTATTCTGATAAACATGCAGGATATGCCACCCCAAAATATGCCTCTTTGGCATAACGATTTTTTGAGCTGATTATTTTTGAGAAACTGTGAACACAAGAGAAGCTCCGAAAACAGAGAGGTTACCCTTTTTGTAAGAGAAATTTACATTTATAAAGTAACTTTCCACTTGTAAGGGTGTCTCCCTCTCTATGCCAGGAAGGGGACTGAATCACAAGGAAGTCTTATCAGTGGAGAAGGCGCCCACTGTAGGTATATCTTACTCTGTTTACTGTGCTTTTCCGGGTCACCTCCCATAACTGGCTTCCTGTCCTCCCCACAATCTTTTGTCTTCAGCTGAAAATGGTATTTAAGGTGGTGGCTTGAGCCATTGCAGAGAGTTACTTAGTTTCTCCTGTATATGTGAGGTATACATGTTAATGAACTTACGTTTTTCCTTGTTAATCTTTTATTGCAAGGGTTCTCAGACAGGAACTCAGGAAGACAAGAGCGAAATTATTTTTCCTTCCCTACATGCACATCCTTATGGAGAGATCCAGGACATCTGCTCTCTGCTGCCCTAACGAGCACAGAACCCTGGTTATGCTCACTGTTCACTCTGTGTTAAGACCCGATCTCCGTCCCAGTTACAGGTGCATCCCTGCCCAAACCTGCAAGCATGACAACTGGAGACGTTGTCTGGTATTCCATGTGCACAGACGTTCAAGGAAGGGTGTGCTATTCTACAACCTCCCTCTCTAATCCAGAACACCTCATCAGTCATCTTACACGCTGTAGTTTTCACTCCAGCCTTTAGAAAATTCATAATAGAGGTGATTACAGAAAACTGATTTAGCCACAAATAAATGTGGTAGTGTTCTTGACATTGTTGGGGGAGGCAGAAATTTTTCTCTGCCTTTCTAGATCCTTTTGGCTGGTCTAATAATTAGATTGACATGAGACAGATTAACAACGGAAAAATAACCAAACGTAATTACATATGTACACATGGGAACCTCATATACGTGAGTCAGAACTCCCCCCCATACGAGAGGTTTAGAGACAGAAAGGTAAAGTAAGGTGACAGTGTGAGCTAAGGTATGAGATACGCTCTGGGGCTGCAGAGGGGAGGGGCCTGTCCTGAACCCCTTCAACATGGATAAGTTTATGTCTCATATTGATCGATATTTCCAACTTTTTATGTGTAGGAGAAAGAGAAGAATTAAATCTGACTGCAAACCGTTTGATGGGACGAACCCTCACTGTTGAAGTCTCAGTAGAAACAATTAGAAACCCTCAGCAGCAAGAATCCCTCAAGCATGCCACCAGGATTATTGATGAGGTGGTCAGTAAGTTTCTGAATGATCTGGGAAATGCCAAGAGTCACTTGATGTCGCTGTACAGTGCGTGTTCATCTGAGGTGCCACCAGGGCCAGTTGATCAGAAGTTTCAGTCCATAGTAATTGGCTGTGCACTTGAAGATCAGAAGAAAATTAAGAGACGATTAGAGACTCTGCTTAGAAACGTTGAAAACTCTGACAAGGCCATCAAGCTGTTAGAGCATTCTAAATCTCTGCAACAAAATGCTGAAAGCAGATTTAATTAGTTTCCAAAGCTGAGAGCTCTTACAAATAATGATATGAAAAATGATCAGATGCTATTTTAAGTAATAACTAGTTCTTTATGTTGGGCATAACCACTCATTTGATAGTGAAAGTTGTTTCAGATGATGAAAATATTCCAGTGTCATCAGTTTTGTGAACAATTAAAGTAGAAATATTTTAATTATCAGTTTTTAGATTGAATTCTTGTCTTTTACTAGGATCTAGCACCCAAGATATATATTTTACTATTCTGTTTGGATGAATGCTTCATATGCGTGGGGGAGTAAGTGCTCAGTGAGGGGCAAAAGAATCACTGTTCTTTCCTGGGCTTTGTCTGGTGTGGAGATGCACAGGCACGTGGGGCATTTGGTTGACTAGAAAGTCGACGCAGCAGCGCACACACGTCTAGTGTTGGCCAAGCAGTGTGCTTACAGAGATAAAAGGAATCACACAATTAGAACCTTTCCCTACATTCTCTCATGCAGTTTTTTAAGATATGTCAAATTATTTGGAACTTAAAGATTTACACATCTCATAATACGAATATATTTGTTGATGTACATGACAATATGAAAAATGTGAGAAAATTCACATCTGATTTTACCGTGATTCTCTAAACTGTTAATTACTACATAAAACACAATGTTGTAACTTACCTTTAAAAAAATTAAATGGCACTATAAAGTCCATGTAAATTGTCACCTTAAAAGCCTCTGACTTACCGTCCCCTTACTAGACACTTGTTTCCAATTTGTTGCCATTACTGCAACATAACTGATGTACATAGAGCTTTTTCCTTCTTTCTTTTGTTTTTCATTTTCTTTGTATTAATTTCCAGCAGTGAGATTTACTGGGTCAAAGGGTATATACATTTTCATGGCCTGACATATTTCCAGGTTTTTTTTGTATAAGAGTTATAACAATCTATACTGTCTTCAATAATTAAAATGCAGCCATATCACTGAAAGCTTTCCAGTATTAAGCATTTTTTCCTAACATTAGGTATGAAACACCTTTAGTTTGCATTTTGTTTACTAACAAGGTTGACCAGTGTATTGATTCTTTTATCTGTAACAAATGAAGCAACTACAGAATACATTTATTATTGTTATTGATATACAAAGCCCTCAACTTTCCCAAATACTACTACGAAACAAATATTTCAAACTCAGTTTTTATTAGTACTCTCTCATACTGGGAAAAAAGTTAAGATCCAGATACTTATTTTTTTATTTATATCAATAAATATGTACATATCAATGAAAACAATGTTGAGCTTTGTTTTCTGGACAAAAATGCCCAATTAGTCTCTCTTCATAAAAAGCAATTACAATCTAAGGAAATTCATGGCTGCTTTGATTGCCAGCCGCATGTCCACCTCATTTAAATTTTTCCATTTCACGGGAAGCATTCATTCTCATTGATAACCATGGCAAAGCCTCTGGATTTGTCAGCAGATTCTGATTTGCTATTACCAGGTTCACTGTCAGATAAAGATTTTTTTTTTACCATCTGTTTATCAGCTTCTTGAAAATTAAGAAACAGACGATCAAGTTTTCCTCAAGTTCTCAAGGACTGTCAGCATCTGTAAATCCTTTCCATTCAGGGAAGTAAGTACTCCCCCTTTCCACTGACTCCGTCAACCTGAGACTTTATCACAAAATAGTCCAGCGCTGCCTCCTCAACCTTTGTGTTCTTTGCAGTGTTTCTGTCTTGCTCTTTGCAGTGGTGTCTGTTGGAGGCTACTTCTTATCAGAGACTTGAGAGCTGTGATCGACCATCTCCAAGCTGCTTTAGTCCCTGGTCTGCTGGTTGCCAGCTTGGGCCACATTCAAGGGGCAGCGACCTCAATGTGTTGATTCTTTCTTCTTTTTAAGAATGGAAGTGTGATTTATTTTCAAATGATGAAACTCCCAAGAGTCACATTTTTTCCTTCATTTCCTCACATTTCAACTGTCATTTTTTAATATAGGTAATAGATTTGGACTATAAGGGCATTCAGAGTATATGTGTTGTCCATGTTGGTATGTTCCCTAAGGGCCCTCACTGGGATAGGCATAACATTCTAGAATGTAATGTATAATTTTCGGACAGCC
Organism: Miniopterus natalensis; assembly: GCF_054644295.1. Classification (NCBI taxonomy): domain Eukaryota; kingdom Metazoa; phylum Chordata; class Mammalia; order Chiroptera; family Miniopteridae; genus Miniopterus; species Miniopterus natalensis. Next base: position 26,146,685 of record NC_142085.1, read on the forward strand.
CGTTTGCCATCCCTCATGAACACTGCTTCCCAGTAGAGTTCCAATCCCTATCCTAGCTCTTGCAGTGTGAGCTAGCAGGACCTGCAGAGGAGTTGACCAGAGCAGCCAGTGCTATTCATTAACTGAAGGCAGTGACACCACTGCCCGGTTAGAAATCTGGCAGATGTAGAGTTGACCTTCCTGGTATTTTAATGTAGGAATCCCTGACATTGAAGAAGAAAAAAAAATCCCTAAATGTTGAACTGCTGGCTTCCAGCTGTGCTTCCTCCTAGTACCAGTATTGCATCCTCTAGGGGGCACCATTCACACTGTATTCTACAGGAATGGCCGGCTCGCTTTAATTTAATGAAACCTTAACCAAGTGAGGCAGTAGAGGGATGCAGTGGGTGCAGGCATGGCCCTTTGTATTGGAGCTCAGTCTAGTACCCGGACAGAATTCACCCTGAAGAGGTAGGTGATCAGCTAATTACCGAACCCCGCCTCAACATTTTAAAACTAGAACCCATGAAAAAACGGAACCACCACTGAAAGAAGCAGAGTAAGGATCTGGCACACTAAATACTGTGCAATGGTTTTTAACTAGGAAACATCCGTGCATTTGTCCCTTTCACATGATTGATAAACTAGCATTCCTGGAGTGCGTACACGATACTGTTTTTGAAAGATGGATTTACAATCGTTCAAAAACAAAAATGGAAAGAGCCGAGTAGTGGAAAAGGCAAGACAACAAGGACCAGCAGGGAGTGTGAACTTTTTTGTGTATCTGCTCATACAACAAGCATGCAAAATGAAACAGACCTTCTGCGTAGGGACATGACCACATTCTTAAGTTCTCAATCACGAACTCAGAGTAAACAGCTTGACCTGGACCACACAAATCTTTTAATTACCCACCTCAAACCACTAAATATTGCAGCAAATATGCTTCTTTTGCATGTAGTGGGCATTTGGATCACTTTGGCATTCACTCACACATTTGGTGAGGGCCGATTTCAGTATCTAGTCCAGCTTTAATATGCCACATTCCAGGGGTGACCAGAGCAGGTTAAACGGGATAGAGTTTGTGCAGGAATTTGACAAAAAGTATCAGAAAATATAGAAAAACCTGGGCTTGGAAAACTGACCTAGCATTTGGATCCAGGGAGTATTACAAATACATCTCCAAATGTAATTGTCAGACCTCAGGTCTGAAGGTAATGCTAGGCCTAAGACAAAACAGCAAAGAGGGCATCAGCTTTGCTGCAGGGAGACCTGGTGCAAGCCTCCAACCCCCTTCCTTACCAGCAGAGGGCCCCAGGCACATCCCTGCCCTCCCAGCTGTACAATGGGGGTGATAACGCTCCTATTCCAAACTTCAATGAGATACAGCACACAAGGTGCTCAGCATGGTGGCTAACAGAAGAACTTGTTAAATAAATCTGAATTCTGTTTTGTACCACAGGACAAAGTAAATGTATTATTGGGGGGGTGAGGCTGGAGAGGGAGGTTCAAAACACAAGGAAACAACTTTTCTTTAAAACAGCCTCATACTGATAGAAAAGAAACTTGGTTTCCAATGCAAAATTATTTAAACCACAGTGCTACTAAATTGCATTAAATATCTACTATCAATAAAATAAGAATGCTAAATATTGGCGGAGGATCTGAACTATGAAATACTTTTGTTTTGATTTTTAAAGAAGTCACATTATATACCTTTTACTATTTGGTTCCACACTGGTGATACATATCACACAAAACTCAAGCTTTGAAATGCATTTATTATAGGAATTCATATTTCATGAAATTTTTATTAAGTAATATATTTTAAATTAAGCTCAAGGGCATAACTGTAACCCAATAGCAATACGTACAAGTGGTTTTCCATTCAAATTTACAAAAGCATTATTTAGTAGTAACAAAAATATAGAAGGGGTTGAGATTTCCTTTTAATCCAAAGTTTTTATTTTTAAGACCATTTACCAACATCCTACTATAGGTATTTCGAGAGAGAGAAGAAAAGGAACACTAATAAAGGTTATTCCAGCTGAGCCACCCAGTTACCCGGAGTTAGGTAATTGCATATTTCAGAACCACTGTGGTTTTAAATATTTTCTGTTAGCGAACAAATTCACTTGTACGATAGGCTTATATGTTTTAAGGTGAAAACCTAAAGAGTGAGAACAGTACCCATGATGTTTGTAATTGTAACTAATAGTTAAAACTGAATAAATCTACCTGTTCATTAGACTGTGCGGTGTGAGACAAGTTTTTACAGTTCACTTTGTTTTCAGAGAAACAGGTATCTAGTAATGGGAGCACTTCAGCAAATTACCAGTAACTATTTCAAAGGTTTTAAACAGGATGCTATCAATTAATATTTTGCATTAAAATAGTTCACTTTAAGTTGGGAAATTGGGTTCTAGGCCAACTCCCCATTCTAGGATCTTCAGAAAAGACCCAAGTCCCTAAGAGTCACAGGCCCAGTGGGGTGCACTAGTGAGTTTTCTTTCTGAGCTCTGCACCCCCAACCTCTGAAACAACCACCTCACTTCACTCTGCAGTGGGGAAAGGTGTTCATCTCTTTATGATGTTAGTTTTACTTTATTTTGAAAAAGTGTCTGTGTGCTATCAACTTTGGGCAGATGAAAGAAAACCATTTGGCCTGGCTTTATTTAACTATATTGCCTTATATGCGCTGTTCTGTATGCTATTTAATTCAACAGGCGGACTGAAAGAGGAAGAGGGAGCCTCTGGAACTTGGAAATATGGCAGTTATTACAGAGCTATCTGTCTGTATGCTCAAAATGAGCCATAATGTAAAAATACGTTAAAGCACAAATGCACAACCTCCTGGAGGCTTAGACAAGTTTCCTTCAGCAACCATGGTTCATTAGAAGCTAAGAGTAAAGTTAATGTTAATTTAGAAGGTTTTAGAACTAATTAAATTGAGAACATATTAATGATTAATTATGGTTAGATTTAAAATACAGATGTGCAAATTAAAATTTCAAATGTGTAACAAAGATTTCTCTCTGTTCTCTCTCACACAAAGAAAGACAAAACTAAGTACATAAAATTATATTACAAATATTGGAAACTGCAACCATCAGAGGTTACATTTTTTATATAGAAACAGTAACAAACTTTTACCAACATGCATTTAATTGATATGAAATACAACTACAACATATTACACAATGTGATTTTGCTGCTACTAAAAAACATAAGACTATTTGAGGCAAAATATATTTTGTGCAAAAATTAAAGAGACTATGTTTCAAGAGGGTAAAAAAGGAAAGGTGACTCACTAGCAGGTATCCATTGACAGGAACTGAGTTTTCCCCCAACACGCATCCCACTGCCAGCAATGGGAGTGGTGACAACTGGTGACATAAAAGTAAACATTTTATATTACTTTGAAATATATAATGCCAGATTATTTCAAAGTTATGAAAAGCAAACATCCACTCTTGGTCACTTAAAGAAAATTCTATTAGGTTCTCAACATGAAGCTGGATGGGGGATGAGAATGGTGCAGATGGAAGACTTAGGAAAAAAGAGAGAAAACATACAAAAGAAATATATAAACATTATGCATATAGTACAAATAATGAAAAAGGACTTTATAGCATATTTTCCAAGAAGTTATTTTTACATATTTTGAAATCCTTTAAAAACCAGGTATATTGCAAGGGGTTATAAACAAAATCATTGATAAATGATAGTTTTAACAAGAGTTCATGCACTTATCTTAGTTGGAAAGCTACTGTCCCCTCAAATCACAAAATTTATGCTCTGCCACGATTACACATTAAAATCATTTAAAAGAAATTATTTTATATTTGTTCCTGACAGAGGTCTTGGGAAAGTGCTGTACAGACCTAAGATTATAGAAATTTTTAAGTGATAATTTAAAAATACCATACAAAAATGTGTAAACAAAAAGATGCTTTACAGTTGCAGGGCATTATAAAATCCATAATGTGGATTACGGTGGTGCATTTTAAAAATTGTTAATCTTAAAAGTTCAAAATTGTGTTTTCAGTCAGCAAGGGGTGCTGGAAGCGCCACCGCACTTCCCAGGCCCTAAGGGGTAACCACAGACGTGCTGTGTCTGCCTAAGGACTTGGCCAGCACAAGCTCACTGTGCTAATGCAGGGACATGTGTAAAAGCTTTTGCAACAAGTCTCACCTGGGAGATGCTCTAGCACTAAAACATTTACACTCTTTTATCTACCCCATCAGAGAGGAAAACTGCTTTTAAAAGATATAAACAATATAAATTCTGATAGTAAAGCATTGTAAAAATTAGGATATTTTTGGCACAAAACACTTTAAATTTGAACTCTTGCAAAATATATGTCTGAAATTTCTTACTTGAAAATAAAAATTTTAACACACACAATGTGTAAATGGTTCTATGAATGAATGAATGAGATTCTATGTTTCCGTAAATACTGCACACACCTTCGGTTTACTTCAGAACCGAGTATCTGCATGCAACAGATACCCCACACGATACAGATATTGACAAGCAATGCTGCCACAGTGCACACTAAAGCAGTCTGTCAGGACTTAGGGCGTACCTTTCAATATTTTTTGTGTGTGAGTACTTGGATTCAATACTATTTTCCAGAACAGCTAGGTGACCAGTTTCAGAAAGGATGCTTGCTATCTTTCCTTGACCTATAATCTTACAATCCATACCGATATATTTAGGCATTTCATTTGTTTTCCAGTACTTAAAATTCAGCAAAACCTGTTTTTGACATTTCTTACAGCATTCCTTCAAAAACAGGAGAAGCTTCGTCTAATGTAAAAAAATTAAAATGAGTCCACAGGGCAGTAATTTTTCCTCCAAAGTTCTCACTCCATTCTGAGAAGCACTGCAGCACAGTATTTAAGTCTATCAACGTTCAGAGAGCCGTTAGGTGCAAAGTCTGTTAAAAACTGTAACATACCATGATAGCTGGAAGTAGCTCTTACTGAATTGCACATTTTTTTTCCTGCCTAAAAATTTTAGGGTATGCTACAGCTGCTAAAAGGATTTCTGTTTTTCTTGGTCCTCTGTTTGTTGGGTCTAAGATTGATGACATCTCCGCCATTAAGGGTACTTAAATTCTGACCCGAGTGACTGCCACCAGATGTGTTGAAGACACCTGTAATAAATGGAAGGAAAACACAGAGGTTGACACTGACATGTCTCAGGGTTACAAACTGAATAAAGACTGTGCATCCAGCTTCTTAGTGAATCAGTAATATTTCCAAGTATTTACAGTTTTAAGCCTTTGTTTTCATGTCATTTATTTTTAATAGCCAATACACATGGTTCAAAGTTCAAAGGGTGCAAAAGGGTTCACAGTGAAGTCTCCCTTCCATCCCGTCCCCACCAACACCAGTTTTTTCCCTAAGACAAGCATGTTTTATCAACGTTCCTACGTATCCTTCCAGAGGTATTTTATACATATGTAGACAAAAATGCAGATTCTTTCTTCCTCCCTCTGCTACCAAAGGGTGACGTACTCTACACGCTGTTCTGCGCCTTTTCACCAACAATTTTCAATCTATTTTTGAAATATGGAATCAGTAAGTTAATTGTAATAATTTCACTTATTAACTTTACATCATTTAACTTCCTCAAGAATACCTGACTTGTAGTTAACAACAGTATTTGTGATATTTTACGTTAATAAAAATATTACCTATGTAAAAGCCGGTAGTAATGTAGGATTTTCCTATCTAGGACAAAATAGCAATAAAATGGTCTACAGGCAATTAAAGTCATGAATAGATAAAATGGAAAAGAAAAAAAAAAAAACTTTTATAGTTTACATTTTGAACTTTGCTGGTCTTTCTGAACTATTTATCATCCTGATACACAGAAGTCTGGGCCAGAGACACTATCAACAACACAAAGGTGACTATGACCAATTCCTGCCCACAGGCATTTACAGTCTCACAAAAAAAAGCTTACAGTATAATAAATGAGGTGTTAGTATACAAAGAAGTAATGCTATTAACATTGTATGTTAAGTGCCATAAAAGAGACACAAGATCCTATAGATGGTTTAAAGGAAGGACCGGTAACATCTAAGTTATAAGAAAGGAGGAATTACATGATGAAGGTGGAACTGGACACCTGGCCAGGTCCTGGACTTGGATCTCTGCTTGTTTGGAAGAAAAAGCATGAGGCCAGCTATCTAGCAGAGTGAGCTTTCTAGATAGTCTGTGAGGAATAAATAGTTCTTTGACAGAGGGTGGGAAAGGGAGCTTATTCTTGGTGGAAGAACCAAAACGAGCAAAAGTGAAGAAGACAGCCCTGGGCATGTTCAAGAAAGAGCAAGACTTCTGGTGGAACTGGTGAAAGGGGTACATCTACTAGTGGAGCATGAGGCCGTACAGGAAGGATGGACAAAAAGAAACTACCTTTAAATACTGGAATGAAGAGAGCCTGTATTTAATGTGTTCCATCATAATAATAAGAGAACTCGACACTCCTAAATTTAATAATCACTGATCTAACACTTTCTAACCATATTTCTTAAACAAATGAGCACAAAGTATTAAAAAAAAAGTAAATATGATAATAATGAATGGGAAATAAATTTACCAGGTAAACATGGGTCTAAAATTTCCTGGGTACTTACCAATTTTGTTACTACTTGAATGCCTCAATTTTGGATCCTCAGCTACTTGTTTGAGTTTTTGAAGATACTTTTCGGCCAAATATTTAAAAACTAGAATAAAAACAACAGAAACCCTACCAGGTCAGTATGACTTATGCAGGTAAAATGTTATTTCGTATCACTATAATATTTATATTTACTAAAAAAATTTAAAATTAAATTAGAAATATACAATCTAGTTGAAAATTTCAATTTTAAAAATCTGTTTCAGCAATACCTAAGTACAATGAATGGCAATACTAATAAATATATAGTGGCATTTTATTAGTAAAGAAATGAAATATTTGTAATCATTAGCTCTTTAGTTTTAAGTACTTGAATAGTGATTAATATTCAACGACATTAAATGACTTAGTCTTGAAAAGATGTCTCATTTCTTTAGGTGAAAAAAACTACCCAGAAGACACCCGAGCAACCACCTAGTTGCTACCTAATACAGTAAGTAGGAATTGTGGAATGAGAAAAATAGCAATCATCTTTCTCTAACCTCACTTTCTTAAACTAGGAAATATTATTAAACAAATTAAGGTCACTGTAACTACCTAATTGTTCTAAAACAATTCAGTAATTTTAAGAGGTACGCATGAAAAACACACACATGCACACACACACTCACACACAGTTATATTTTTAAAGATAAAAAACAAAACAAACACCCAGGAGAGTTTTGCTGTACAGTAACAAGTATTCCAGGACATTAGTAAATAATTAAAAACTCTAACTCAAAGCATCACCCTTTTAATTTTTTCTTAATGATAGGTGACAAGAAAACTCTATTCTCATTACAAATGTTTTCTCTAAACAACGCAATAGAAACATAATAAGAAAAATAAAACTTCCTGTTAATTTTTTTAAAAGGCAGTTTACCTTCATTCACATTGAGATCCTCTTTCACCGATGTTCTATAGAACCTTAGCTTTAGCTTTTTGGCCAGTGCTTCAGCTTCCTCACTGTACATCAATTAAAAAAAAAAAAAAGCTTATAAAGGTACTTTCTGGTAACTTGTTTTAAAAAAATCACTTTTATTACATTTACTGATACAGCTTGGGGAAGGAGTGTCAGATGTTCCAGACCAGTTAAAGCTGTGTTCTCAGTGCTTGAACAGGGTTTTTAGTTTTCACCACTTGTGGGGGATAAACACCAACCATTATACTGTAACTGTAAACAGACACGTTCCATAAAGTCACTAAACACTAGCCTTAAAACAGCAAAATATTACTTTTCTTTATATAATACTTTAATTTTCTGTTTTTAAAAATCATTTGAATTTAATTACACACTGAAAATCATACACTGCATTACTTATTTTACTCTTGCTGCCAAAGTCAACATCAATATAGTAATGGCTGTCTCTACAAGAGTGGACTCCTAATTTTAGTTTTATTATGACTCCTGACTCTGGAATCCTGATTTTATGAAGGCCGTAGTGGTTAAGCTCCAAATGGTTCCCAGTGACTCCATCCCCTCCCCCACAACCACTGCCACCCTCCTCCTGGTCTTCATACTCTTGAGTAGTCTCCTCCCACATTGTAATCAAGGTTGGTCTATGGGATCAATAACACACAGATGCGATAGTATGTAATTTCTGAGACAGGTCCTAAGAGACATGCGGCTTCCGCTTTGCTCTCTTGGATTGCCTGCTGTGGGAAGCCAGCTGCCTTGTGAGAACACTCAAGCAGCCCTAGAGAGAGGTCCACATGGCAGGGAAACAAGGCCCCTGCCAACAGCCAAGTGAGTGAACCATCCTGGAAGCAGATCCTCCAGCCCCACTCAAGCCTTTGTGTGACTATAGGCCTAGCCAACATCTTGACTCATCTCAAGAAAAACTGAACCAGAACAATCCCCAAGCCATCCCAAATTCCTGACCTACAGAAACTGAAATAATAAACGTTCACTGTTTTAAGCCACTAAGCTTAAGACTAATCTGTTATACAGCAACAGATAATATAAGAATACATAAAATAATAAGTGAAAACCAGGCAAAGATATTCAAAGCTAGCAAAGCTTTAATAATATAATGAGCAAATAGTTATAGAAAAAAAAAATCTGGATGCTAAACTCCATTCACAAATTTGAGCATCATAGTTCTGAATATACAAAACAATATGAATCTGACCTAATCTATTTAAACTCATCAACACAGGATTCTGTCTACTTATTCTACATTAAAGCATCATTCTTAACATTTTTACTGTATCTAGGTTTGACTTAAAATGAAGAATGGATCTGTGATGCAAAGACCAAAGATTGGAATTCTAAAAGGCCTTCAAAATTTAATCCTTTAATTTTCTCTACTTACGATTCAGTAGGAACTTTTTAAAACCAAACCAATCACATAGAATAGCTCACAGAAATGTTAAATATAAGGTGCTCTTTATATAAACTTCACTAAATTTTGTAAGTCTATGCAAAAATTAAAATAGGTTTTAACTTTATAGAATTATCACCACCCCCTCAAAAGTAGCCATCTTACTTCTTTATACAAGAATCATCCAAGAGATCAATCTTGTTTTGTACAAGTACAGTTGGTATATCTCCAACTTCAGCTACTACTTTCTCTCTCCAACTGGAAATTGCTTCAAAAGATTCCCTGTCTGTGGTAGAAAATACAAGCACACAAGCCTGGGCTCCTGTAAGGTCACAAAATAAAAATGTTATTTATATTAATGAAACAATCCTATGCAGGTGAGGCCAACTTTTACCTATCAAAACAATTTTTTATGTAAATGTTGAATTCATCATTTAACACTTTGCTTATTTCTTAACATATAAATTCTATTTTCTAATTCAAAGGACCAACTCCTACCAAAATCAGTGGTTCTCAAACTAGTGCAATTGCCTAAGTACCCTCCAAATAATACACTTTGGAGGGGAGGGCACCATGAAATGCTGATGTGTTTAATTACATTCTAAGAGCTAAAGAGAATGGTAAACTAAATATGAATGATGGGCTGTTGCCAAGTTCTTCCTGTTAATACTTGTCATTTGCTTCTTAATTTCTTTCAGCACAGATTTATGAAAAATCTATGTGAAAAAAATAATTTTCTCATTCTATTTACTTTTCTAAAAATCTGGATTATCTTATTTTAGTTGCACAATACCAATGACGCTAATGAACCTCATTTAAGAACCAGAGCCAAGAGAAAAAAATATAGGATAGAAAGGGAAAAGGTTTATTTTTTTACCCTGTTTAACTGCATAATTCCCATACTATACTTACTGACCATATTTTCTCCTATCAACTATCCCATTAGGTTGATAATATCTAAAATTAAATATAAGCAGCAACCTTCTGGAAGAAGCTTTTACAAATGATTAGCTGTTGAATCAGGCCACCTGGTGACAAAAAGCAGGGTGTAGGTAACAAGAGAAACTGTCTCGGGGCCAAGAGGATTTCCTGGAACCGAGGCACTTTTTCTTATTGCTACACCTTCCTTCCAGATCCCTCAGGTGTAAGAGTTTCCTATTGAGACTCAGACATACATGCTGGCCTACCTAAGACACTATAAGGCCAAAAAAGGTTTGTTTATCACCAGAGGGAATACAGTAGAAAGAAAAAAAGCATATGATGAAAGAGAAAACGAGCAGACTGTAAAAGCAGAGGCTTCATCTGGGAAAATCTTCCCTACTACAGACAGGTTTCAAACCAAAGATTAAATTAATTATACAGAATTCGTAAGGGGAAGACAGGCAGATACACCGTGAGACTTTGTCAAAATTGAAGGAAGAATAAAACTTATGAGATCATACTAGTATATTGGTAAATAAATTTATATTTACTTGAACTGTAATATTTACTTAAACTACAAATAAAACATTATTTAATCATAGTTTAATTTTTATTTAAGTTTTATTTTAAAACTCTACTATTTAGCTTTAAACCTAGAATTTTATATCTAATCAATTGTCATTTAATTCAAGGGTCCAATAGGGTACTTCCAGGTACACAAAATATAGACACTTAAAAAAAACCCTTAAGGGAAGTATGTAATTTAAAAAAACAAACAAGGAAAACTATGCAGATAGAGCCAGAAATATGGGCAGCAAGAATGATTAAGAAAAACACAACTTTTTTTCCCCCAACGAAATTAAGGATCAAAGGATAAAAGAAAAAGTATAACCATAACAAGCCCCAAATTACTTAGTGGGGTACTGAGTGGGGAGAGACCAAAGGAATGTGGGAATGTGCTAAAAGTGCCTGTCTAAAGAGGAAGATGTATTACTGATATGTTTAAGTAATCAAGGAAGGTAAATAAACATTAACATATATAACAGACACCTGCAGCGTCCCCTCCGCTCAGCCCCTGGTGTCCCTGCAGCCGTGGAGACAGTTCCTGCCTGTTGCTAGTACCCTACCTCAAGCTTACGCTGCAGGTGGGTTGCACGTGGCTCTCTGCTTTCCTGCGTCAGGGCATTTTCTGATGCTTCAGAAGGGAACCTTGGTTTGTTGAATCTTCTAAGGTGAATGGATGCCTCTGGGAGGGGAAGCTTCAACTTATGGGGGATGGGATAAAGACCTCAGCTTCACTTTGGTGGGACCATCCTGAGGTGTGTCCATAGGGTTCTTCACAGGGATCCCTAATTACCTACAGCCAGTTCATTAATACACCCTCTACAAGTTTTTCTCCCTCTTTCCCTAGTCTCTTCACTTCTACTTCCTGGGATCACCACCCAAATAAATTAGCTCCACCCAGTTGTGCCAAGAACTGCTTTGTGTGTGTCCAGGGAGAGGTGGGAGGGTTAAACTAAGAGAGTACTGTCTTAAGTTAAAGGCAATCACCATAAGAATAAAGAGACAAAGTGTGCCTATTAAATCACAGGAGAAAAGTAGACCTATCCAATGTACAGGAGGAGAGAAAACAGAAAAACCTACAGAAGATAGAAAACCTGAACGAGATGACAGAAATAAGTTACAGCAAGAGTAATTACAGTCTTCAGGAAGAATGGCACACAAATAGGACTCCAGAAAGAGTAAGAGATTTCATGCTAAATTACTTTCAAGCCTGAGAAAGATGCAGTGGCTGGGAGCGAGAGTGAAAAGACAAGACCAACAGACAAAAAAGAAGAGAGCTGCATTAGGGAGTAACCTGCTCCCACTGGTGGCAACACAAAGAATGCACAAGAATTTCATACAAGTATGGAACCACATCTAAGAGATTAGCCAGCATGGGGTCATTTTAAATCATGTCCAATAGGGCCATTTATTGGGTGATGAGAACTTACCATAAAGGAAGATGGAGGTGGAATGATGAATCCCCCAAATGCAAAGCAACTGCGTGAAGTATATATTTGCCCTGAAGAAACATCCCCAAGAATGGGAACGTTGGAGGAATCCAGGATGATTTCCTAGAAAACCATCTTTAAAACATCTGCCATCCAGAAGGCGCCAACATCAGACAATAGTACCTTCCATAGTGGTCTCATCTCCCACTCTGCTCTTCTCCTAGGCCTGACCCAGGAGAATAAAGAAACATCTCTCGCAAACCAGGGAAGAAAGTGGGAGGAGACAACCAACATTCCTTTCCCAGACCACAGGTACTAACCTGCTAAATAGGACTCCAGAAAGAGTAAGAGATTTCATGCTAAATTACATTTGGAGTTTTAATTAATCCACAGGACTGGCTATTGTCATTACCAAGTTGACATAATGTTCATGATTAGAAATAATTATGAGGCAACTGAAAAAAATTACTGAAGATGACCAGAAAAGACACAAGAGGAAAGGGTTTTTTATTGAGGGTAGAGGAAAAGACTGCACCTCTTCCTACTGCCTAATATAAAGGGATGTGAAAGACAAAACAAAAGTTGTATTTTGGTAACTTCATGAGCGGTGCCCTGTTCAACATACTAGCTACTATAAATATTCTTAATTCAAAAATGACCCTATACTGTTATCATCAGTGGGGTGCCCTCCATTGTCTCCACAGGTTGCTGGTGGAAGTGAGCTTCTTGCAGTGTCACAAGAAAAGGAATTTTCTGAGACTCGCATGGAAGAATGAAAGGCATTTACTTGCATGGAATTAAACCCCTGAGTTTCTAAGGTCCCATCTCCCTCCGTCCCAACATGGAAGAAGTCCAGCTGTGTCCTTAGCAGAGCTAGGATTAATCCCGTTGCCCAAAGTTTCTGTTTCATACTTGTACAATCCAATCAGCATCAGGCTAGCTTAGCTTGTGTACCCAGCCACAGTCCATCAGTCCATTGCATGCGGGGTCTGCATAGCTTCTAGGAACATAGGCGAATGCACGGAAGCAGGAACAAAACCAGAGGAACAAGAGAGGAACCAGAGAGCAAGAATTCCTTTTAACCTCTAAGATTTCATGCACTGGCAGTGGCCTCACCCCCTCTAGCCAGTTATCTTTGTTTCCAGGTTAGACTGACAGGCACCTTCCCTTCACCACCCTGACTTTACTGAGCATGCATCCATCTCCCCTTTGTTGGACCCGGTCCCCCAGTGATTTCCAGGGAATGGACTGGTAGTTCCCTGGGGTGTGTAAAGTTACAGCTTCCTGGTGAAGCTGCCCAGATGGCCATGCTTATATGTCTGGCCTCCCTTTTGCTCCTTTCCTATTATTAATAACTAGCTAATTATAATGGTAACACTGTTATCCTTTCTTTTTTTTTCTTTGACTTTCAGTTCTGTGTCAGTACCAGTCATCTTTAGGAAAATTAATGTTTTAATTTCTCTGATGTAGTCATTTGGACATATCTTACACCTTTGATATTTAAAGGCAGCAGGTGTTTTTTACTCATATATTTTATAAAGACCTTTATTTTTCTACTATTCAATCATCCTTCTATACTACCTATCCTAAGAATCACACCATTGGAAAAGTTACTTCATCATCAGAGATACCAGTAAACCACCCACAAAGGAATCACTTAAAATAGTTAACAAACTACCCCCTTATCCACACTTCAGGCAACAGACCTAAATAAAGTTTTAGTGTCAATTATAAGATCATCAACAGCAAATATTTTTTCCTAATTAATAAGATCATTCAAAAAAAGTTATTATTTCTGAATGTAATTCAGAAAATACTCCCTAAGGCACATAATGCGTAGAGTAATTCTATCCTCAAATAACTGCAAGACCCTACAAGATGGTCTCTAGACTTGTTCTGAGTACAGCTGAGGGTCAGCAGCATCAGTGTCAGCTGGGAGATTGTAGAAATGAAGAATCTCAGAGCCTCCCACAGAGCTACTGAATTTGAGTCTGCATTGTAACAAGCTCCCCCAGGGAATTCATTTGCACATTAAAATTTAAGAAACACTGCTCTAGAGAACACAGTAAAATCCAACAACAGCAAAGACCAACCAGAAGCATAAGGCTTTATACACTATTATAGATATTACTCTAGATTTAAAGTGCTTGTCCCTTATTCTCTTGTACACTCTATATAACTTAAAGCATACACATTATTCAATGAACCAATCTAACACAGATTCCATGCTCCTATCATTTCAAAACAAATCTGAGACTTGCATGTCTGTTATTTCTAAATCTTGCATTTATTGTTGTAATTTATAAGTAGCTTCCTGTCCAGAGCTATTTTATTTCCAACAATTTATATTCATTTATGTTTGTGAAAGTACGTTTTAAAAATATATACATATGGGTTTCCTTCCATTTAGTGCATAGGTCTCGAGTCTATAACTTCATTTCCATATGTTGCTAGAAAGGAGCATCTTTTTCTTAGAGCCAATCACAGTTAAAAAAGTATAATGAAAAACTTGTATGTTGTATGTAACTTTCTGAACTAAGTATGGTTTCTACTGCCTGGCTAGACTTTCTTAAGAGCTTAAGAGGAATAATTGGGGATCCCAAAAGGCTTCCTAATATGATCTGTGCTCTGTTCTAGCCTTTTTACAAGGAGGTCATGTTTCAACATGTCTCACTATACAATTAAGCCAGCATTCCAAGAACATAAAAATGCCTTTGAACAATGGTTTTTGGTATAATAGGTTTTTTAAATGAATTATAGTTAAAATTTTTCTTTAAAATAAAAATTACAAAATTTTTATGCATCCTGAATAATATATTTCTAGAACATAAATCAGTAAGTCATAACTTCATAAGGTATGGCATTTCACCATTAAATTCATATCTTACTTAATTCATGCTTCCTGGCCCTTTCCTTCTCTTCCTAGTCTTCATTTCTATTTAATTACATCATTATCTGAATCTATACTAGTAGTTTACCTGGTTGCCTAACTGGCATCCAGTTCCCCTCCCTTCCTGAGAACACCTCTCCCCTACTGTACATTAGCCATGGTTTAGACAGGCTAACCATACCCTCTGGTCTGGGAGTTGAGGCGCTAAATGCACCAAGCCAATTAAGGTAATCACATTCCTCTGACTACTTACTATAATCTGGTCAAGGGTGGTCTAATCAGATAAAAGCTCAGGACTTTTGATCCATTGCTATGGGGAGTAACCCTCTCTCCCCAAAGATGTGAAAACCAAGTGGCTTCCATTGCTGTTGGTAGCAACCTTGCAACTAAGAGGAAAATCAGCATGAGGAGGAACCCCACACAGGAAGGGAGACAAGCAAGAGAAACAATGGTTATAATCAGAACAAACTACTACGACTGAAAGTATGCTACTTCCACTCTTCTATTAAAGTCAATAAACCTTTGTAGTTTAAGTATCAAATTGCTTTTCTGTTGTCAGCAACCAAAAGCAGTCTGATGCAACCCCAAAGAAAAGCATAAAAGAATGTTCAGTATGCATTTCTCAAATTTATGTATAATTGCCACCGTTCCTTAATTCAAACTGAGATGTGATAAAAGGTTCATTCTCACAACTTAGAAAAAGCTGAAATTTAAGACCTGTCTCAATATCCCACCCTCTTTGCCATTCCCACCCTCTTAGCCATTCTAACATAGTTGGCTAAAAAAACGTCAGTTACATTTTAAGAAAAGCTTTTAACAGACATCTACTTATATGCTTGAGACTACTTTAAGTTAAAATGTTAAATATAGGGAAATCAAAGCCACTTAAAGCCTTTTAGTCCAAATGAAACAAAGTGGAAAGAAATTTAAACACCCATTGTAAATTAAAATGTAAATACGAATTATGAGCTCTTTTTAGTTTCTGGCACAGAAAATTTTTGGCAGACATAGTAAAGAAAAACAGTATGATCTATGGACACCTAAAGAGTACCAAACAAGACGTACACAACAAACTGGATAAGCTAAATTTAAAAAATTAAGAGACAATAATGTTGAACACAATTTTATAGCAAAAATGGAGAAAGCATTAATACCTGAACTACAGTGCAAATTAAAATATCTTTAGCTACATGTTTTTAATGAGGGACCCAACTGCTCTACTTAACTGCATGGTTCCAACATTTTCTCCTTTTTATTTATAAACAAATCAAATCATTTTTGGCATTTGACCAGTTTTGCCTTTTTTTTAAGTTAAACTTTATCTTGAAATAATTGTGGACTCACACAGTTTTGCCTTTTTTTAAATTAGAGATACATAATAATAAATACATTCTCCAAAAATAGCATACTAGTTAGAAAGTAATACTATCATATCAAATCATCAAAAGCCTAAAAAGAAACAGCCCGACCTATTTTTTTTCCTCACAAAAAGAACACAGAGTTCATGGCAAGACTTTATAGAGAAAAAACTAGGTAGGTAAAAAGAAATAACGACAGTCTTATACATTCCTACTACTTGTTTCCACCTAGGTTTTCTGTTTGTTTTATTTTTTCCTGTGTATTGTGGGGAGAGGGGAGAAGGCAGTTGTAGTAATAACCCTACTAAAAAAAGTACAAACAACCTTTACTCAAGAATACACTTTATATTGAGGACCTGTTATTCGACAATGTCAATGCTTGTGAAATTCATAATCTGATAAGAATACCATCTATTTTAAGAGCTTTGGAGAGTAAGAGTATAATTTCACCTCACACCATGATATAGGTGAAGTGCTCGAGATCCAAACTGGCATCCACAGGAGTGATAATCAAAGCTACTGTAGATGGGAAGCCTTTAAGGGCGCAGTAAAAAGAGTGAGCAGTACGGAATGGTGACATTACTAGGATGACACCTGAGAGGTGTACCTCTCTTATTTCTCAAGGAGCCAAAATGTTTTCTTAGAGTGGGCAGCAGAAGCCAAGTTTCCTTGGTACCAATTTAGAAAGGCAACATCTTTGGTTGCTTATATGTTAGTGTAATTATGTTTTTATTAGACCTCGTTGCCATTATTATAATAATTCCCACATTTTCAAAAGTGGAAAAAACAACATACATGTTCAAAAGCCTCAACAGGCTATAATGCTACATGGTACTAGATTAAGCTTTCAGTTACTTTGCTCTCATTATAATCACCACTGGCAGTGAGTTGGAGAAACACTAAAAATGCTGTCTTAAATTCCAAAAGAAAAGGACATTTTATAAGAAAATGTAATGGAAACTTAGAAATCTAAGCTCTTCCTGAGGAATTTAACCTTGCATTTTAGCATCTTAAATCCTACAGCTGTAGTTCTTTCCTTTCACATGTATCTCACACTCCTTTGAACTCCTACAGCACTGAAAAGGCTTTACCCATGAAATTTCATGTGTCATATCGAAATGTCATCTTATTTTCAGGGGCTTTACTCTTTTATATGATAGTTTCCACACTTCCTTGGGGTCAGAGGTAGGCATTTAACAGTTTCTGACTGATTAGGTCTGGGAATGCCTATATAAGTCATGTAATTCTAAAGGCAGAGACCAACAGTCCATAGTACAAAGGATCATTTACCACTCAACAAGACCCTCAGAAGAATAATGACCTGGCATTAAAAAAAACACCACCTTGAAATAAATTTAAGTATTCTTAAGGAGAAACCTTTCTATGAGAAACAAAAAAGGCAAAGTTCTTTGTTTAGCCAAAAGAACATGCCCAAATAAACAAAATCCCCCACAATGTACCTCGATAGTAGGCCTTTGTTATTGCATCAAATTCCTCTTGACCTGCCGTATCCCATAACATTAATCTGACATCTTCGTCATTAACTCTGAAACAAGATAAATTTCATAAGTAAAAGAAATGTCTTTAGCGATATAGCTTTGTGTACATTTTTATTTTTCAAATTTGAAGTATTAAAACAACATTGTTGGTTTCACCCTGAAAAAGTCTGAGTACTTTTAAACGCTGATACAGTTACCAAAATGAAAGTAAGGGTGGAAGACATTCCCGCAAAGCTATAATTTTACACGATTTGGATTTACCTGGCATGTTTTTTCCTTTGACAACAGTGACAGTTAGCCATGGCACTAAGACTAGTAGTATTGGGAAAGAGGGTCAGTGCTTGCTCTCCTCTCTACACCATTCTAATGAGTTCTGGTGCACATGTGATAGAATAAGAAAGGAAAGCAGCAGCTTACCTGCTTGGTTGCCTTTTAACTCAAAAATTTACTCTATTTGGTCATACAGTCCATGGTCTTATTCATGGTAGTTGTGTTCTATAAAGTCACAGCAAACACTGAATTAGCAAATACTAAACTACTGCTCTTAGGAGAAATATAGGGTTAGAGTCCTGTGAGCCCCTGGTTACATTTTCATCAACTGATGAAATAACCTTGTTTTTTGTGTGGTTCTGTTTAAAGACACCTTATTTCACATATGTTGTTAATTCATTAACATTGAATTCACAGCCTACACCACTATAACTTATGCCTGAACGAAGCCTATCTAACACACGTATTTTCTCTGTAAGGCACATCACACACAGCCTTCTTGCACTTGGGGTCACTAGACAGCATTTCAGCACTATGCTTGGGGGGCATCTTAAACAGCAAAATCACCAACAAATAGCACAAAAATGTGGCACAAAAACAGAGCACTAAAAATTCACTGTTTACAGTATGAGATATGAAATAAAAGGAAAGACAGTTGCCTTGTTCCACCTAGGCTGGGAATCTGTGGGTAGGATGACTCAAAGTTTTTGCTGACCCGTGCATGTCTATGAATGACCACCAAAGCACTGGGAGTACTCATTCTGGGGTTATGAATAAATTTTATCAAGTAGGTGAATTTGCAAATGCAGAATCCACAAAAAATAAGAATCAACTATATACTTAAAATATTAATTTGGTTCAGATAAGAAGTACAAAAAAAACAAACATCATCAACACTTAAAATGACTCCTCTTCAAATATCTAAAAGAATTAAATACGAAAATATTTTTAAAAGCAGGGTCACAGAATACAAATCAGAAATTCAACAACCTTTAAAACAATGAACATAATTATCTTTGATGCTAATGTCTGGGCTAGTTAAGTCAGATTTGTTTGATGTTATTTATTTCTGTAATACATTTTAGTTTGTCTATTACAATTTAAGATAACCTAAAAAGTTCTCAGGACTAATAACAAAAAGTGTCACTTTGATGTGTTTTAGAACCCAACTGGATTTCTTGAAGTAAGATTTCCTTTTCATAGAAGTACTTAATCCTCCCAAATCTACTTTCTCTAGAATAAAAACAAATGAATAATTATTAATTCTCTAACTTCTATATAGTCTTGCCTCGTTTTAAAAAGAGAAGAGACATTCTAAACAAAAGGGCTTCCATAATGTAAGAGAAGAGCACTATTCTGATAGACACGTTAACTCCCTCCAAAAAAATAGTGGATGGAAATTTTCACTAGAGTCAAGCATCAGTTTGTGTTTAAGAAGTGCCTAAAGTGCCACCAATATATATAAAATGGATGTAAGATAAAATAAAAAGAGAGGTGGGAGAGAAATAGGAAAAAAATGTAAAAACATGAAAGGAAGGGGAAAGAGATGAAGGTGGGGAGACAGAAGGACATAGATTCACACAACGTAAGTAACTGCAAACCACCAGCAGCTGCCTCATGACCCACTGCCACCGGATGCCTGACCTCGGACTGGACCGGAATTAGTCACCATTATTCTGACGGAGCCTTGGACACCGTTCACAGACCGAAACCAAGAGGATTAAATGGCCAAGTACATACTGGATTTGTCGCTCCAAAAAATCAACTCCGATGGTTTTCTTGTAATCTTTTGTAAAAATGCCTTTGCAGTATCGCTGAATCATGCTTGATTTTCCAACTGCTCCGTTCCCAACAACCACCATCTTGATGGCCACTTCCATATCTTCCTCCAACATTTTTGGAGTTGAAAAGGCTTCTGTACCAACTTTAATTCCCACTGGTCAGATCCTCTTTCTCAAATCTGTGGTTTAAAATGAAAATAAAATTCTTTTTCATGACATAAAAACTGTACACAATAAGCTATAATTGTTTCATCAAGAAATAATTATATTAAATTGCAAGAATTTGTTTCCATGATGAAGGCCCCCTCCCCACTCTGTTTAACTAATATAAATTCTTTAAAACAGGGGCCACAATATTATTTACTTCTGAATCCTTACAGATAGCAAAATGTATGACATTCAGGGATTAATACATGCCTAGATTATACAGTTTTGCCTTTCACAAAGGTTAAAACTATGGATGGTTAGAGATGAGGCCTGATTTAAAGTTCTATTTACTAGTTCTGCACTCTTAGTGAAGTTATTTCTTAACCTCTTTAAGCTCCAGTTTCCTGATGATGTTTACCTCACAGGGTTGTTGATCAATGGTACTTATAAAGCACCTAGCTCGGTGAAAGTTAAGCATTCAAAAATTGGTAGTTATATACATCATAATAAATCTTCCATAGTTACCACCAAGTGGGAAACAAATACAAAACCTAAAGAAACTGCTTTTCGACCTCACAGGTAATTAATGTCCACAGAAACGCATCCCAGGAAAAGGTTTTGTATAATAATGCACAACTGTGTGATGCCATCGGGCTCTTAGTTACAGTGCTTTAGTGTTCAGGTTACAACGAGTCCTCTACAGATAATCTTGTACCACACATTCTTTCTTTAGAATTTAGTTTGGTTGGTTATTGTTACTCATATAATGAAAGTAATAGAACAGGCACTGTTTGCATTTTAGACTGAAAAGAACAGAAAGTCAACTTCTTCATCTTCTTAAAATTACTAGTTAAGTTCCCGCCCACTTAGCTATTATATTCCAATTACCTTAACTGAAAAAAAATCCATCTATACAACCACTACACAGAGAATTGTGAAGAACATTCCTCTCTTTGTCCCTAATGAAATTAGTTTCAGTCATCGTCCCAGTGCTTCATAAACTTGCACGATCAGAAGAATCATCTAGAAGCACTTGTTAAAGTACTGGTTCTATGTCTCCACCTCAACAAATTTAAATAATTAAAAAATCCCAAAAACTTAGAATGAGAACAAAAGAAAGAACATGGTAAATGCAAAAATATGGGTAAATACAACAGACTTCTCCTCGAGTGTTCTAAATTAGGTTTGACAGTTCAAACAAAAATTGTAACACTGTCCAATGTAGTTTTCAGTATATGTAGAGAATATACTTAAAACAGTGAATGCAGGTGGAAGGGGGTAAAGAGATGTAAAGGGAGGTAAGGTTTCTATGCTTCATTTGAACTGGTAAAATGTTGACGCCAAGAGATTGTGATAAATTACATATGTATAGTGTAATCCCCAGAGCAGCCACTCAAGAAGTTACACACGGAGACATACGCAAAAACACTACAGATAAAACAAATGGAAATTCCAAAAACGATAAAACTATCAGAATCTAATGAACATGAAGAAACCTGTCCACACCGAGGCAGAACATATGTTAGGCTATAAAACAAACCTCAACAAGCTTAAAATGATGGGATTACAATGGAATCAAGCTAGAAAGCAGTAACAGAAAGATAACAGGAAAATCTCTAAACATTTGGAAACTAAAAACACAGACCTCTAAACAATCTGTGGGCCAACAGAGAAGCTCAAGGGAAAGTTTAAAAAGTAATTGAACAAAAATGAAAAGACATGTCAAAATTTGTGGGACATAGCTAGTGTGCTGAGAGGGAAAATTTACAGCAGTGAATGCTTACCTTAGGAAAAAAGTCTCAAATCAATAATCTAAGCTCCCACTTTGAGAAAGGAGAAGACGATGAGGAAATAAACTCAGCATGAGCAAAAGGACGGATGCCAATGAAACTGAAAACAGAAAAATAGAGAAAACTAATGAAACAGAAAGCTGGGCTTCTGAAAAGACCAAGAAAGTTTATAAACAGAAAAAAGAAAACACAAATTACCAACATCAGGAATAAAATAGGGATTATCACTACAGACTGCAGACTCAAAAGGATCACACCAAACAACTCTATACACATAAATTTGACAACTTAGATGAAATGGACCAATTCCCTGAAAAGTATGAACTGCCACAACTCTCCTACTATGAAACAGATAATTTGAATAGCCCCATAACTATTAAGGAAATTGAATTTGTAACTTAAAAACTCAGAAAGAAATCTCCAGGCTCAGGTGACTTCATTGAAGAATTCTACCAAACTTTTCAAGAATTAACACCAATGACACACAATCTCTTCCAGAATATACAAGAGGAGGAAACACTTCCCAATACATTTTATAAAGCCGGCATTATCTTGATACCAACACCACACAAAGACATTACCAAAAAAAGACAATATTCCCTCATGAGTACAGATGCAAAAATCCTCAACTGCCCTGGCTGGTGTGGCTCAGTTGGTTGGGCATCATCCAGTGCACCAGGCGGTTACGGTTGAATTCTTGGTCAAGGGCACATGCCCAGGTGCTGGTTCAATCCTGTAGGGCGTGCAGGAGGCAGCCAATTGATGCTGTGCTCTCACATCAATATTTCTCTCTTTCCCTTCCCCTCTGTCTAAAAATTGATAAACTATGCTTTAAAGAAATATCACCAAAATGTATGTAAATCCAATCCAGCAATATATAAAAACAATAACCAGGACCCAGTGGGCTTTATCCTGGAAATGCAAGGCTGGTTCAATACTCAAAAATCAATCAATATAATCCACCATATTAACAGAGTAAAGAACAAAAACCACATCACCCTATCAATTAATGCAAAGGAAATTTGGACAAAATTCAACAGCCATTTGTGAGAAAAACTCAGCAAACTAGAAACAGAAGAGGACTTCTTCAACCTGATAAAGGGCATCTACAGCTACCACCTCAATTAATTCTGGAAGACTGACCGTTTTCCCCCTTATAGGAAATGTCCATTTTCACTTCTCCTATTTATCATACATGGAGTCCGAGCCAGGACAATAGGCAAAAAAACAACAACTTACAGATTAGGAAAAAAAGAAAGAAAAACTGTCTCTATTCACAGATGACATAGCTGTCTATGTAGAAAACGCCAAGGAATTAAAAAAAAAAAAAAATCCTGGAGCTAATACGTGAGTCTAGTGAGGATGCACGATGAAGAGCAACATTCAACACTCAAATGTATTTCTATATCCTAACAATGTACAATTTGAAGCCAAAAAGTTTTTTGGTTTTTTAAAATACATCTTTATTGAGTTCAGAGAGAGAGGAAGGGAGAGGGAGAGAGAGAGAGAAACATCAATGATGACAGAGCTGTCCCTGATCGGCTGCCTCCTGCACACCCCCGACCAGGATCAAGCCCGCAACCTGGGCATGTGGCCTGACCAGGAATCGAACCTCCATCACCTGGATGCTCAACCGTGAGCCACACTCAGCTGGGCGAAGCCAAAAAGTTTTAAATGACATTTATAAGAGTTCCAAAAATATCAAATACTTTGGAATAAATGTAACAAAACATGTACAGGATCTGTATGTTGAAAACTACAAAATGCTAATGAAACAAGACCTAAATAAATGGAAAGACATATTATGTTCTTAGACAAGAAGACTCAATAAGGTAAAACAACAGTTCTCCCCAAATCAATTTATGGTTTAATGCAATTCCAAAGTAACAGCAGGAGTTTTTGTAGTTACAGACAAGCTGTTTTTAAACTTTATATGGAAAAGCAAAGGAACTATAATAGCTAAGACAATTTTGAGAAAGAATAAAATTGGAGGAAATAATATTACTATATACTAACACACTATAAAGTTACATTAATAAAAAAAAAGTGTGATACTAACAAAGAGAAAGACATAAATCTATAGAATAGAACAGAGGTCCCCAAATTAGACCCACACAAAGATAACCAATTGATTTTTGACAAAGGTGAAAAAACAATTCAAAGGAGAAAAGACAATCTTTCCAACAAATGGTGATGGGAAAACTAGACATTCATACGCAGAAAAAGTAAACCTCCCCCTAAACCTCATACTTTATACAAATAATTCCCCCAAATGAATCACAGATATAAATGTAAAACTGTAATTTTTAGGAAAATACTTTTAGAAGGTAAAAATCTTCTTGACCTGGACTTAGGCAGAGTTTTTAGATATGATACCAAAAGATCCATAAAACGAAAAATTGATAGACATCATGAAAACGAAAAATTGATAAATTAGACGTCATGAAAATTAAAACATTTGCTCTGTGAAGGACACTCTCAAAAAGAATGAAAAGACAAGCTACAAACTGGGAGAAAATACTTGCAAAATACATGTGAAACGAAAAACTGTATCCAGAACATACAAAGAACTCTCAAAACTCAACACAAGAAAGCAAACGACCCAATTAAAAAATGGGTAAACTCTTGACCAGATACTCGCCAAAGATTATATATGCCAAATAAGCACATAAAAAGATATTCAACATCTTTAACCATTAGTTAAAGACACATTAAAACCACGAGACACCACTACATGCCTACTAGAATGGCTGAACTTAAAAATACTGACCATGCCAAGGTGCTAGAGAGGATGTGGAGCAACTGGTACTCTCACATGCCCCTGGTCAAAATGCAAAATGATACAACCACTATGGAAATCAGTGTGACAGTTTCTTATAAAGTTAAACATACTTTACATGACCCTGCAATTCCACTCCTACCAATACCCTAGAGAAATGAAAACTTAGGTTCACAAAAAAAACCTGTACACAAATGTTGCCAGCAGCTCTATTCATGATCGCCAAAAACTGGAAACCACCTGAATGTCCTTCAATGATGGATATATAAACTGTGGCACATCCATCTCATAGAATACTACTTAGCAATATATGCATTCTAGAAATGATCAGTACAGATGGTCCCAGACTTACATGGTTTGACTTACGATTTTCAACTTTACGCTGGTGTGAAAATGACAGGAATTCAATAGCAACCATACTTCAAATTTTGCATTTTGACCTGTTCGCAGGCTAGTGACATACAGCATGATATACGCTTGCGATGCTGGACTGCGGCGGCCGCAGCAGCTCCCGCTCAGCCAGAAATCAGGAGGGTAAACAACTGATACCCTACAGCATAGTATGTATTAAATGCACTTTGACTTATTTTCAACTTACAATGGGTTTATCAGGTCCTAACCCCATCATAAGCTGAGGAGTATCTGTAATTGATGAGTTAGGGAAAGGATATAAAAGGATAGCATGCGTTTTTTTTAGGGGGAAGTGATAAAGCTGTTCTATGTACTGATTGATGTGGTTACCTGAATCTAAAATTCACAGAACACACCTCCAAAAAAATCAATTCATAACTGATTTTTTGATAATCAAAAAAAATAATTTAAAAATAAAATTTGAAAAAAATGCAATCAGATTTTAACACAGGCAGTATAACATTTGTGATTACCAGCCACTACTCCTCTATAGTCTCAAAGCACTATATCGAAACAATTAAGTTCTCAGAAAATAAGCATAATTCTGAGTACAATAATTAAAAAGCTGGACAGTAACGCTCTACATAATCTTTACCCCAAATTTAATTTTAAAGATTTTTGGCAACCAGCGCAGCCTTATAAATTAGAAAAGACTTAACTCACTGATCAAAAGGGTTGGTGTTTTTGTTGTTGTTTTTGTTCCATCACAGCCTGTACTTAAGTACAGGTGTGCTTCTATTTACAAAAATACTGAAATGCCTCTTGGGTTCAATGAAATTACCTAGATGTTAGCAGTTACATAAAACCTAGAGAAGTAAGCGGCCCTTTCCGTAGCCCGCCGCTACTAGGCGGTGAAGTTCACTCCTGTCTCTCACGCCCGCAGCCTCCGGTGCTGGGCGCCGCCTGGAGCTCCCCGGCTCGAGCAAAGTGATTCTGCGGGAACCAGTGTCAATGAAATCGCGCCGTCGGGCTCATTCACGTGCCCGCAGCCTGAGCGAGGAGCTGGGGATGGGTGGGGCCCTCCCTCCGCGGGGGCGAGCGGGGTCTGAAGCCTGGGCAGCGCCTGGGATCGTTCCCCCTCAAGCCTACCCCGGGCGCTAACGCCCCGCAGCTCCCGTCCCGCCGCGCCCGAGTCGCCCCCTCCCCATCCGGGCGCCGCGGGGAGCGAGGCGCCCGCGGCTCCGCCGCGCTGGAGGCACCGCGCCGCGCCCCCGCCCCGCCTCGCGCACTCCCGCCCGAGGGGCGATCCCAGGCACCCACACCCAGGAAGACGGGACCGCGGGAGCCGGCCGGGGGCGCCGGGCGGGCGCTGCCGCCCACCTCTCCAGCTGGAACTTGGACCCCGCGCTCAGAGGCGCGGAAGCGGGCGCGGGGCGGCCTGGGCCGGGGGATGGAGCCCGGGCCTGGAGGCCCCTGACCCCCAAACCCCTCTCGGGTCCCCGGAGAAAGGCACCTCCCGGGACGCCGGCGAGAGGCGGGTTCTTCCCCAGCGGAGCCGTTGGAGCCCTCAGCCCTTGGAGAGGGCGAGTGAGTGCTGCGCCGCTGCCCTGGAGTGCGAGCCGCTACTCACCGTCCCCCGCCGGCCGCGGACCCGCAGCCCGGAGCGACCGGCTCCTCTGGTCGCGGCGCAACCGCCGCCGCCGCCGCCGCCGCCGCCTCCACCTCCTCCCAGCGCGCCAGCTCCCTCGGCGGGGCCGCCCGCCTGGCTCGCGCCCTCTTTCGCTTTATTAAAAATGACTATGATTTTTTTTTAACGAACTTTATTGGCAGTCAGGGCTCAGAACAAGCGGCTCAGCGGCAGCTCCGCCGGGGACGGTGGGGCGCGGGAGACTCGACTCCCCGCATCTGAGGACCCGCCGCGCTGCCGAGCATGCGCCGGGCTGGGTCTGCGCATGCTCCGCGGGGACCGGTCGGCCGCCCGGCTCCACCCGGCGTCTGGCGGGTCGCGGGGAGCCGGCTGCGCCCCTCGTGCCTGCGGGGAGCCCGGAGCGGGCAGGCGCTCCTCGGGCGTGGATTCTAGTGGAGAGAGATCGCCTGAAGGAGGGCCCCCTGCCTGAACTTCGCCTGCTCAGTGCTCGGACCTCCCGAGCACTCAAAGGACTTGGCTTGGACGCGCGGCGTGTTTTCTGGACGGTGGCGTCCGAGGGGCCGAGTAAGCAAAACCGTCGGGCAAAGTCGAAAACGCGCTCAGAAGTCTGCACCGGGTGGCTGGACAGAGTAGCAGCCTGAGACGGTTAATGATTCAGAGAACCAAGCCAACAAGTAAGACGTTCCCCCCAGAGGAAATCTAATCTTCGCTTCAGTTTTTATATTTCAAAATAGAGAAGGAAAAAAAAAGGAAAACACCAAGTGTTGGTGAGGCTGTGAAGTAAATTAATTCTTCTACCCAGCTGCTGGAATGTAAACTGGAACAACTCTCTAAACAAAACATAATTGGGCACTATCTGCTAAAGGAGCATTAGACTGTCTAGGTTTAATGGGTGCAGAGCTTCAGTTTTGCAAGATGAAAAAAGTTCTGGGGATGGATGGCCTCTGAACTGTACATTTAAAAATGGTCACAGTGGTAAATTTTATGTTAGCATATGACCCCACACTTTTTTAAGTGGGGGGGGGGGAAATCCAAGTGTGTCTTTAGAGAATAAATCTGAAGATTCAAATTTGCAAGAAACTTCTTGAAGAAGTCCCCCCAAACCATTCCTTACTCCCCTTTTCCATTGTCCAGAGGCTTGTTGGACGTTCTCAGTGCAAATAAATCAGCTTTTTATTTGACTCAAAGCTGTACCCAAAGACACAGCAGAGATTCCTATGCTGTGATAAGGAAAGGAGATAAGGAGAGGCTACATGGAAATGTGGCCTTCTAAAGCCTGCAGTTGTGCTGTATCAAAAATGGCAGTAGAATTTGTCTGAAGGGCTTTGAAATAAATTTTACCTGCTGTGACTAAAAATGAGTTGCACAAAATTATTTTAGGGAAAACATTCTGGAAAGTTATATTTTTAAGTCATTTAAGTCAACGTCACTGACCCAGCAAAAAAAAAAGTCCTTTGTCCTTTGCTGGTTGTTTGACTGTGTTTGACTCTAACAAGCTAAATACTTTTCAGGGATCGTGAATTGTCAATGAATGAAATAATGAAAAGCATGAAAGAAAAATTAGAACATATTCTTAAGGAAGAAATCTTTAAAAATGTCACCACTTAGACCACAGGTCTGCAAACACATGTGAATGAATTCATGGACATCAGGAAAAGCCTAGTAGAAGCCACAGTACAGACGTCCCCCCTTATCTGGCTTGTTTTCCACAGTCAACTCTGGTCCCAAAATATTAAATGGAAAATTCCAGAAATAAACAACACATAAGTTTTGCAGCCATTCTGAGTAGTGTGATGAAACCTCGAGATGTCCTGCTCTGCCCATCTGGGACTTGAATCATCTCTTTGTGCACGTATCCACACTGTATACGCTCTATACTGTTAGTCACTTAGTAGTCACCTTGGTTATCAAATGGACTGTCCTGGTACTGAAGTACTTGTGTTCAAGTAACCCTTATTTTACTTAATAATGGCCCCCAAACGCAAAAGTAGTGATGCTGGTAATTCGGATATACCACAGAGAAGGCATAAAGTGCTTCCTTGAAGTGAAAAGGTGAGTACAATAAGATACTTGGAGATTCCTCATTCACATAACAGTATTTTGTTATAATTGTTCTATTATGTTATTAGTTATTCTTAATCTCTTAGTGTGCCTAATTTATAAATTAAACTTTATCATAGATATATATGTATAGTAAGTCCTCACTTAACGTCATAGATAGGTTCTTGGGAAGTTGTTACTTTAAGTGAAAACAATGTGTAATGAAATCAGTTTTACCATATTCTGATTGATATAAACAAGAGTTAAGTTTCTACAGCATATTTCTGGTCACAAAAATATCACCAAACTTCTGAATAAAGACCCAATACATTTCTAATATTAAACATCGAAATAAATGTGAGCGATATGTACATTTAAGAAAGATTAATAAAAACAGTAAGATACTTTTCAACCTACTTATTCCAGCTCAGGGTTGAGGGTGGCCAGAGCTTAGGGTACCAGGCAGGACTCCACCCTGGACAGGACACCTTTCCATGGCAAGGCCACTTACACATACCCCCATGCACTCAGACTGGAACAATTTAGACATGCCAGTTCACCTCGTGTGCACATCTTTGGGATGTGAGAGGAAACCGGAGTACCTTGGTGATAACCCACGCCAACATGGAGAGAACATGCAAACTCCACACAGACAGAGGCAGGAATTGAAAAAAATCATAGAATGTATAGGGTTTATTACTATCTGTGGTTTCAGGCATCCACTGGGGGTCTTGGAACGTATCTCCTGCAGATAATAGGGGACTATATTATTGGTCTAGACAGTAATAATTTAGTAGTCTACAGAATCAAATAGACCATGCTGGAAATAATTTTTTTATGCTTTCTAGCCAGATATCAGAATACTGGTTTTGTTCTTGTTTTGTTTTGTTTCTGTGCCCTGACTCAGAATTGAACCAGTGACCTTTCAGTGCACAGGTGGATGTTCAACCAACTGAGCTATGCTGGCCAGGGCTGTTTTAGTTCCTAAAAGCTATTTCACCCTGGATCTCAGTGTCCTCATGTAAAATGCAGAGTTATCCATCTTTACAGGATTATTTAAAAAAATATTGTGCCAAATACTGTACTGGACACTGGGTATTCAGTGATGGACAAAATAGACATAATTTGTGTCCTCTTGGAGTGTATAGCCTGGTGAGGAAAACTATACATATGTACATCTACATATTTATAATTATGTGAACTAAAATAACCAATACAATGGAAGCATATAAAAGGGGATTCTAAAATTTTTATTGAATTTATTGGGGTGACATTGGTTAATAAAATTGTATAGGTTTTGGGGGGCCCCTAATTTAAATTGGAGAGCCAGAGAGGTCTTTCAGACAAAGTGACATTTAATCTATTATCTGCAGGATAAATTAGTTAGCTGGGTAAAGCATAAGGAGAAGATTTTAAGTAGAGGGAGCAACATGTACAATGGCCCAAGGCAGGAAATAATTTGGTGGGTTGGAGGAATTGAAAGGGAGCTGGTGTGCAGAAATGAGGTGGCAAGCGATATAAAATGAAGTAGTGCCCTGTTAGGTGTGTCTCAATGGTTGAGTGCCAACCCATGGACCAGGTGGTCACGGTTTGATTCCTGGTCAGATCACAGGCCCAGGTTTCAGGCTCGATCCCCAGTGAGGGGCATGCAGGAAGCAGCCGATCCACTATTCTTTCTCATCATTGATGTTTCTCTCTCTCTCTCCTGGAAATCAATAAAAACATATTTTTTTTAAAAAAAGAAGTAATGAGGGAGGCAGGGGCCAGATGGTGAAGACCTCATGGGTCATGTTAGCAATTTGAGTTATATCTTAAATATATTGGAGAAAGCCTTTTGAAGGATATTTAGTGCAGAGATAAGGAGATCCACTTGAAAGATCTCTCTGGCTGCTGTCTCACAAGAAGGTACAGTGTAGAGGAAAATGAGAGACCATGATGGAGGCTTAACTGAGGTGGTAACAGGAGTTTTTAGAGTGATGAATTTGTTTTTAACTGTGAAAGTAGAATCTGTCAGACTTGGCTATGGAGCAGAAATGAGCGGAAATGTCAAGAATGACTCACAAGTTTCTTGAATGACCAGCTGAGATTCTGGCACCCAATTCTGACATGTGGATCCTACCCCCCCCCCCCAACAATTCTCAGACACCAGCTGGATGTCCTACAATTCAGCTCAATTCTTACACTATCTACCTGGAGATAGCACCAGATTTTATAGGTTAAGTGTTCAGTCCCACAGGACGGTCCATCCCCACCCTCCTACCCAATTCAGATGCCAGTTGCAAGGTAATGGATCACCTGTGCTTCTGAAAGACCACCGGCTACAGATGGGAGGTTCCCAGGACCTCATCCTTGGGTTTTATTAATTTGCTAGAATGGCTCACAGAACTCAGAAACATTTTACCTACTAGATTACCAATTTAGAATTATAACTCAGGAATAGCCAGATGGAAGAGATGCAAGGACCTTCCATGTCCTCTCGCTGTCCCAGCACCTCCACGTGTTCACCAACCCTGAAACTCTAGGCCAATCCTCTGGGATTTTTATGGGCCTTCATTACAGAGGCACGATTGATTTAAATCGTTGGTGATTGAACCCAATCTCTAGCCCCTTTCCCCCTCCCTGAGGTCAGGGGATTGGACTTAAAGTT
Source organism: Miniopterus natalensis (assembly GCF_054644295.1). Classification (NCBI taxonomy): domain Eukaryota; kingdom Metazoa; phylum Chordata; class Mammalia; order Chiroptera; family Miniopteridae; genus Miniopterus; species Miniopterus natalensis. Next base: position 26,177,776 of record NC_142085.1, read on the forward strand.
CCAACCATGTAATCACAGGATTGGTTCCATTGACAACCAGCTCCCACCCTTAGGTAATTTAGGGGCTTTCCAAAAGTCATCTCATTCACATAACAAAACACATCTTTATGGCTTTCATGATTTAGGTAATCCCAAGGGTTTTAGAAGCTCTGTTTCATGAAGGAACAGGAGACAAAAACCAAATATATATTTATTAATATAAATCACAATATCACACTACCTTGCTGATATGATCACTATGGAACTAATTATAAGTCCTAGCCAGTGTGAGTCAGGAAATATTCAGTTAATTCTAGATTCCTTTGTGCTTTGTCAGATTGTTCTAGTCTCACATGGGCTAGTCTGTACCATCATAGACACTTCAGGATTTAGGGTACTTATAGATAAAGGAATTCTTAGAACATAGCAATCTTTCTATTTTTTTCCTTCACTGCCCAAGTCATTCTCATATGTACATTTGCTTTTGTTGAAATAGTTTTGGTGTGCGAAGAGATCTCCCTGAAAGGTCTGGCCTGTCTGTGCACTCTGATTTTTAAGGACTTCACTGATGGCATATAAAAGTGCACTTGTAGCCCAGCAGGAGCGGCTCGATTGGTTGAGCATCGCTGGCCGGGGCACGTGCCTGGATTGCAGATTTGATCCCCAGCTGAGGCTTGTACGGAAGGCAACCAATCGATGTTTCTCTTTTTCTCTCTCCCTTCCTCTCCCTAAGCATGTCATCTGGTGAGGACTTTAAAAAAATGGAGTGTATCTGTGTGATATTCTTCTATGTACATCTATTGGAACATTTGTTTATGTATCACTCATGTGATCTAGCATTTAATGCATTTTCAAAAGCTTATTCACAATCACCATTTTGTCAGCCACACCTTAATCTAAGTTCCTCTCAGTGCTATCATAAAATAAATAGGGGAATATATGATTAACCCTACTTTAGATGCAAATGAAATAAATAAAGGTCACATGCCCTACAGGTAAATTAGGTACAAGAATCCAATTCTCTTGATGGCCAATTATAAATCTAAAATCATTTGGTTGTCCAACACCTGGACTTGCAATTATTAAGTCACATACAGTGATGGGAAAATGTTCTACTATGCTAACAATCAAATACTTGATGCCTACAACAGAAATTTTTTTCTTAAGTATAGTTCTTTGCACAATAATCAGTGATTGGGGTTTCATGCCTGAAGCAATTTAAAAAACTGAGTTGCTATGGGACAAAAAGAAAGAATTGGGAAGGAGGTTGTAGAAATGTAGAGTTGATTCAATAATGAGATACATATGGCAGTGTTATACTGATACTTTGTGTGGTGTGGGAGGGTCCTAGATAGAAGTAGTAGTACTGTATTTGAGAGCCGCTATGCAATGGAATGCATAGAAATATTTCCAAATGGACGCATCTCTAGAAATGCCAATGGCATTGCCAATTGTGGCAGGATAGTAAGGAGCTAGGAAAATTCCTGGGCAAGTGGAATGGGGAAACTGAGACAAGAAAATTAAGCGAGGCCAAACAGTGTGGCTAGCTTGCAGCCGGCTTATGGATTGCAAGACCTTGTCTTCCCCAACCAAGGACACTTGAGAGCAAATGGTTTATACCCCTCCTCCCTAACCAGAGAATAGCTTAAATCACCCTTGTCTAAGAAAATGGAGAACAAAGACCCAATTAATGCCATTTGTGCCAGCTACACCCAAGAACAGATGAAGTCTGGGGGACAAATAACAAAACCCCCCAAAGCATTTGAATCGTATCACTTATGGGGGGGGGAGGGAGATTTTATCTCACCCACTGAACAAAGAAGCCAACCGTCTTGGGACTTGCCAAGATAAAATTGCCAGATGTTCTCATAAATTCTGGGAAAAGCCACAACAATGTAAAAGGGGGACCTTGAAATCTAGTCTATCTGTCAGAGGAACCTTGAAACTTATAGGGGGGAAAAGTATAAAACTCTTGAGCCCCCACAAAGAGGGGTGCTCAGACTAGCTGAGTTGTCCATGTGTGCCTAATGTCAAGTGCATTCTTAATCAATTCACTTGCTTTGCTTCCTTAAATTCTCTTGCTCTGCTTCAACATTGCTTTCTGTCACTTGTCTGAATTCTTTCTCACCAGCGTAAGCAGAACTGAGGAGGAGAGAGGCCCCTCAGACTCGGGTAACACAATGATGTATCTTTTTTCTCTCTAGCTGCTTTTAAGAGTTTTTCTTCATCTTCACTGTTCTTTAGTGCCTGAGTATGGACCGTGTTCATTTTATCTACAATATTTGCAGTGCTACTTCAATCATGGCTTTCTTCAGTTTTAGAAAATTCTCAGCCATTATCCTTTCAAATATTGCCTCTAAACTATTCTGTTTTCTTCTTCTAGAACTCCTGTTAAAAGAAGTTTACCCTTAATCTCCCATATTTTTTCATATCTTTATGGCTTCACTATGTGTGATGACATCTTCCAGTTTACTGATTTCCTCTCCAACTATTTTGATTCTACAGTTTAAATTTGTTCATTGAATTTATAATTACTATATTTTAAAATCTCCAGATGTTGACTGTTTTGTTAAGGTCTCTATTTCTTTTTCCTGTAGTCAAATTATTTTATTTATTATGCTTTTTAAATCTTTCTTGCATTGTTATAATATGTTGAACATAATTATTTTAGTCCCTTTTGGATTGTTCCATTATTTCTAATTCTCTTTTTTTACTGCATTTGATGATTCTCCACATTCGTCATGTGTCCTTGTATGATTTGTAGTTTAGGAATGTGAATTCATCTTCACTGTGGCTATGTTTTCTATGAGACTTCTATGTGCTCAGACCCTGTCCAGTGGTCTGATATCTTCTATTTATCTTTGCTTTTTCCAAATCCAGGGCTTGAGAATGCATCTGGGATCAGCATTTATGTTAAATTCTCACCTTGTAATTCTCATATCATGTACATAGTATAAATTCAGAAACCATACCCATCTGTGGTATAGGTTTGGGGATTTGATTCTTCCCAGGAATTTTTTTCTCCATTCAGAACCCTAGGGCAGCAATTTTTAACCAGTGTGCCCCAAGAATTTTTAAAACATGCAAGACCTGACTATTTAGTGAGGGGCACTGAAGTCTTTTCCCTTAGACTGTCAGATAAAAAAAAAAATGACAACAGCCAACACAACAATAGCCATCGGTGTGAATGAATCAAAATTGTACCTATTTTTTTTGTCAGATTTGTAAAAAAATGTGTTATATTATAGATGCTGCAGAATTTTAGTAATTAGTTTGTGTGTGCCATGAGATGAAAAAGATTGAAAATCGCTTCCCTCATGTATGGCAGGTTTCCTTGGTGTTTGTGTTCCACTTGACAGAATTTTTCTAGCTCCCTTTTCTCAGCTTGGTAGCTGTTCTAGTGTCTTGTCTTTATATCAGTGTCTCACTTCCAGCTCCCTCTTTCATCTAGACAAGCAACGTCTTCATTTCCCTGAGGACATTCAGGCCTCTGTTTTGAACCTCAGGTGTGGCATTTTCCTGAACTGCCAAGGCCCCGGGTGATTCCCTTTCTTTCTCTTGATTAGGCTATGTATTTTGTTGTTGTTGTTGTTGCTATAGTTTATCCAACTGCTTGTTCAGTCAATGTATATCTAGTGAGAAGGTTAATATGAGCTAAGTTAGATTTGTTATAGGAACAGTATATATTCTCCATATCAAATTAATTCTGATCTGAGTCCTCACTTGCTAGGGTTGTAAGATAACCACTATCAGTCTTTAAATTAGGAATTGCCTTCCCTTTCCCACAGTTGCGCAAGACTTTTCAGAGACATGCACAATTTAGAAAACTTGGGGAAAGACCTCCAGCACTCAGTTAATTTTAATCATCACTGAGTGTGCATTACCTAGATTCATTCAGTCTATTTGAAAAAATCCACATCCTTTACGGTAGGTTTGGTCATAAGTATCTTTTACCTTAATTTTCATCCATCTCTAGGAAGGTAATTAAATCTTTTCAATTCTAAGGATCTACCTCTTGGTAAGAATGGTAGGGACATTTGAAACGAGAGGGTGCATTTATTTGGCTATCATAATGGCTAGGGTATGCCATCATTAGTGCCTAGAAACCAGGGATACCCAATGAAGCTTGTGCAGAAAGGCCACCAAACTTCTCTTTGTGAAGCATTGTCTATTCCATTCATCTCTTAAATGGTTCAATTTAATTTCCTTTGAAGGACTGTACCAAAAATATTTGGGTTTTTTAAATCTTCACCTGAGGATATTTTTTCCCATTGCTTTTCAGAGAGAGTGGGATGGAGGGAGGGAGAGAGAGATCAATGTAAGAGAGACACATTGATTGGTTGCCTCTTGCTCACCCACCTACCAGGGCCAGGGATTGAGCCTGCAACCGAGGTACATGCCCTTGGCGGGAATCAAACCCAGGACTCTTCAGTCTACAGGCCAACACTCTAACCACTGAGCCAAACTGGCTAGGGCTGTAGCTAAAATGTTTTAACTTGTTTTCTAGGCATCTTAGCTCAGGCTGCCATAACAAAATACCATAGACTGGGTGGCTTAAATAACAAGAATTTATTTCTCACAGTTCTGAAGGCTGGGAAGTCCACGATATTTTGAATTGTTATCTCTGGTAGGAATTTCAGATATATTCTAGTCCTTCTGCAATTTTGTCTCAGGGAAATTTTCTAAGATGTCTAATATTCAAAGAGAATGAATGAGAGTGAGGACAATAGCAAAGATTTTGGAAACTAGAGAGAAGATGGGTGGGTGACAAGTTCTCACTTGTCATAATCATAGTACATCCAAGGAAGACAAACCATAAGCAGGCAGTGAAGAAATCCCAGAAGTGAGGCGCCTTGCACCATAGACCTCCCAGAGGCTCAGAAATTGTCAGTGCCAAGTGTGTTAAGCATACCTTCTTATTCTGATGTTTACACGCTTGAGGCCTTACTGATAGTGAGGCGACTGTACCTCCCAGAGCTAGCCAATTCCTCGAGATAGTAGAGTCTCCTTCATTGTGCCTTTCGTTGCAAAGCAACCGGTCCAAAGCCCACACCACCTCCCACCTCTTTTATCAGGATCTTACATTCTGTGGTCCAAATCATCCCAGGGGCAGGCATCAGGCCCCTAGGGACAGTCCCAGTGCTCCAGAGCCTGCTGAAATTGTTTGAACTAGCCAAGCCTAGCCTGCTTACCCCACCTCTCCCATGAAAACCACAATAAAAGCTCTTGCCCATATTTCTCCCTCACTCCTTCTGCCTTCTGACGACCCTGGTGCTTCTCCTTGTGGCTCTATGTCATGCAGCATACCTCCTCCTCTTGGCAGCTGCGAATAACTATCTTTTCAATGAAAGTTGCCTCCTGATCTGAATAATCATAAAATTAATAATAAAATACTAAATTCTAAAACACCAGGAATCTCTGAAAAAGAAAGATAAAACAGGAGGATTGCTTGAAAGTTTATATAAGAAGCAGTTAGATAAGAAAAAGCTAAAGGAGTTCATCACCACCAAGCCAGTACTACAGGAAAAGTTGAAGGGTCTTCTTTAAGAAGAAGCTAATGAGCAAAAGAATCTGACAACTAAATAGACCCAGAGACATTGACTCATGCAACAGAGGATGGTATTTCAGAGGGAAGAAGGAAGGGGGGTGGAGGGTGGGAAGAAATTAACCAAAGAAGTTATATGCATATAAGCATAAGCCATGGACACAGTCAATAACGGGGTGAAGGCCTGGGGAGGGAGTGGGAGTGAAGTGGAGGGGGTTGATTGAGGGGAAAAATGGGACACCTGTAATACTCTCAACAATAAAGATAAATTAAAAAAAAAAAAAAGCAGTTAGATACTCCCAATCTCCTTTGCTACCCACCGCTCACCCTCCTTGCCTACCACCATGTATAGTGGTCAACTGCCCCTCTCCCACTACAGCAGACTTTGTTTACTTTCTGAATAAAAGTGAACCAGAGGGCCCTGACTGGTGTTGCTCAGTGGTTAGAGCATCTGCCCTCGGACCGCAGGGTACTGGGTTCAATTCCCAGTCAAGGGCACATACCTTGGTTGCAGGTTCGATCCCCGGCCCCAGTTGGGGCACGTGTGGGAGGCAACCAATCTGTGTCTCATCGATATTTTTCTCTCTCCCTGTCCCTTTCACTCTCTCTAAAAAGTCAAAGGGAAAAATATTCTCTGGTGAGGATTAGCAACAACAAAAAAGAGAACCAGAGGGAGTGAAGGTACCACACTGAAAACAAAAGTGGCAAGTGCAGGTCCACATATTGAAGGGAGAAACTCTAGATACATACAGCTACAAGATCAGTAGCAAGCAAGCTTCATGTAGAACATCAGACACATTTTTGTTGTTGTTGTTGTTTTCTGGAAGTCTAAGAAGCCCAAAAGAAAAGCCTAAAGATACTGATGATTAGGAGTCTCCCTAAGAATAACCTCAGCAGATCACGCTCTAGTAAAGTTCACCAGTTTACAATCCCTGCCTATTGCACACACAGCTTCAAGTCAGGTTTGAGTGCTCTGCTCTTAAATGTGAGTGAATAGTCCATGATTCCCATGCATTTTAGCAGAGCCTCCAACATCAGAGACAGAGACAAAATATAAGTGTAAGCTAGAACTTAGAGAAAACAGAAACTAAGAGAGAGAGAAAAACGTTAAAACAATGACACCCAGCTCATTAAAATCTAGAGATAAGAAGAAATAACATATCCATGAAACAAAAATAGATTAGTAAAAAACAAAAAATTATGAGAATACTAAAAAATACCACCACATGGAAACTTAAAATATGATAATAGAAAATAAAAATCTCAATAGAAGGGTTGAAGTCTCCCAGAAAGTAGAATAAAAATGGAAAGAGATATAAAATGACAGAAATCATCAAAGAACTAGCTCAAAAATTCCAGAATAGAAGGATTGACGTTGTAGATTGAAAGGTCCCACCCCTTTCCCAGAACAACAGATGAGAAAACACCTGAATCAAAGTAAATTATTATGAAATTTCAGAACACTTGGGACAAAGAGATCTTAAAGATATTCAGAAAGAAAAACTGCCACACGTAATGGATCAGGGCTGGGAATGGCCTCAGGCTTCTCAACAGACACACCAGTAAGCCAAATGACAATGGAGCAGGATCTTCATGCTTCTGACGATAAATGATTCCTGACCCAACTACTAGGGATCCAGAAAATGGGGGATTCAGCACAGGAGAGAGGGAGAAAGTCCCAGGCCTGCAGATGTGTGGGGCAGGGGGAACAGTAAGTCCTGATTAGTAGACTAGACAAGGGAGAGGCTCCAGGATGGCTGTCTCCAAGGGGATAGATTTGATAGAATACCTGACATCTTTGAAAAATATGTTGAGACAGGACTTACATTTCTAGAAGAGAGTTTAGGTTAAATTAATGTAAGATACATTGAAAATTTAATATGTGACAAAACAAGTCAGGAAAACAAAAACTTGTATAAGAAAGGAAATATAATCATACTATACTACATGGCTCAGCAATGAAAAATATCTCATGGTCTTAACAATGTAAATGACACGTAAATACTGACTATTGATCTAATAAAAAAGCCGAGACAACATACATCATGAGGAAGGAGGAGATATGTGTGCATATGTGTGGGTGTGGGTGTGGGTGTGAGGACAGTAAGTATGTAACAGAACCATAGTCTCACCTCCCATAATAGGAAGTTCAAAGATATATAAAACTGAAAAAAAACTTAGAATAGCAGTATTAATAAGAATAGAAATATGGCTGTAAATACTAAAAGAAACAGGAAAAAAGGATTGAGATTGAGTCCTTTGGAAATAAGATTTGGGAGGGAAGCAATGAAGCTATTGCTTTACTGTTGGATTACTGTTTTTCATCAACTTTCTGGAACTATTTAATTTTTTTAGACTATGAATATATAAACTGATAAAAATAAAATCACGTTAAAATTTCTTCCTAAGTTGTAAAGTAACGCATAAAGACCATATTATTAATGATGGTACTAACAATAATCTGTTTCTTTAGTGGGTTTTGTACAGTGTTTATGCTAGTTAAATGAGAGCTTACACATTAATGTCCAGAACACTGTTTGGCATATAGTAAATGCTCAATAAATAATAATTTTCTTCCTCTACTACTTCTCAACAAAAGTATCTAAAACTTTTTTCATGTCAAAACAAATAGAAAAAAAAAGTGAGATGTTTTGATTTTTTTTGTCTACCAACAAATATTATTATAATATAAATTACGTTATTTTTAAGGACAATAATTTAATACTGGAAAAAGTTATAGTTCTGTAGCTAAAACATAGAAATCAAATTACTTATAATTGGTTTAAGTTGTTTCATGTTTCCCCAAACCAATATGATGGCTACCGAATCAAAAGGAAAAACATGCTAGTTAATCATAGCATAAGCTTTTCTCCTAATATGGTATGAGCAATTTTAACGTTCTTACTGTATGACATCTTAGGGTGTGTATTTTCTTAACTCTCAGAGGAAGATTAGTAATATATCATGTGATTTTTTTTTTTTTTAACCCAAGTTGCTACCAGACTTTATTTAGAGCTCTGAAAAGCCCATGCTCCTTACATTATAATTAAGCAATGATGTAATCTGATCTAGATTTGTGTCTGAAGTAATTACAGGCGATTTCACAATGATGTTTGCCTTGAGTTTTTGTTTTAGGAATGAATTCTCATGGAAAAGAAAAACTTTCTAGAAACTCTGTTTTAAATGTCTTCTGTGAACTTCATAGATATTCTCAAACAACATAGTGTTATTTGTTCCAAAAGCCATGTTCCCCAATTTGGTATCAAGTATCAATACCATTTACCAAGGCCAGTCACCTCTCAAATATAAGAAATTTTCAGAAGGTTCCTTATGTTCAGTCTGCTCTCATCTGCAATCCACAATTCTGCAATTCATCATTTTACATTCTCACACTTTCTGCCTGTCAATATTACATATCCTTTTAAAATGCAAATGGTTATGGTCATTCACTGGCTAATATTTCCCCCTTAGTAACTGGAATCATGCAAAGGAAGCTTTAGTGGGGAGATGGGAAAGATTAGGAGTGTGTGTGTGTAAACGATGGTTGGTGGCTGTGGAGAGCCTGAGTTAAGAATAGGATGCTGGATACATAAGGGAAAGGGGGAAGAAGGGTGTGGGGAAAAATGGTGATGGTACCCTAAGATAAATATTAAGAGGGTATGTGAATAGGAATATTAGCACAAAAGAAGAGGTTAAATGCCTTTTTAAATCTGAGGCCTCGATTCAGTGTTTAGGCTCACAATCTATTCCTATCTAGACCGTTTGACTCTAGCTAATATAACGGGAAAACACAGATACCGCAGTTGCCTAAAAAGGCCTTTCCTGACCTCCCTGAGCCTCCCAATTATGTTTTCTTTCAGTTGTTTTTTGAGGTTGAATTTATACATATTTGTGTGACTCTTTTATCTTATTCTCAGTCACTAGACTACAAGTTCCTTAAGGAGAAGCATCTGTCTTTTTTTGGCTAACAATTGTATCCCAGATTCTCCATGAACAGGTTTTGAATGAATCAATAAGCATACATTTTGGCTCTGGCTGGTAGGCTCAGTGGCTGGAGCATCAGCCTGCACACCAAAGGGTCGCAGGTTCAATTCCTGGTCAAGGGCACATACCTGGGTTATAGGTTCTATCCCTGGCCCGGTTGGGGTGCATGTTGATGTGTCTCTCTTACATCGATGTTTCTCTCTCTCTTTATCTCTCCCTCCCTCCCTTTCACTTTCTCTAGAAATCAATGGAAAAAATATCCTCGGGTGAGGGATAACCAAAATAATAATAATAATAATAATAATGATAATACATGTTAACTGTGAAAATCACTTCAATCCATCAGAAATCACTGGCACAAAAGAGTTTTTTTAAAAAAGAACAGATTCTACCACTAAAAAGACACCCATGATGACTTGGGGTTCCCTTGCCAAAAGGAATATTTGCCACCGAACAGAGTGGAGTCAACTTGTGACTCGTCCACTTTGGTGAAGTAATTGTGTACAGACTGAGGAATGGGACTTGCCTGTTGCTCCAGAAATGGCACTAGGCCTGTTGCTAAAGACAAAGGTGCTAAGAGATGCACATCCTGAAGAGAGTTTCCACAGTTGGAAAATTACCCCCACTGCACTCCAGCCCATATGAACAGACGTTTTGTGAAGAGGAAGAGGGGCCTTGAGGTCAGGGGTGCCAGCCTGGTGAGAATGAGGTTCCCAGTGAGAGGTCCCCCCTTCCATTGCAGAGAGGTGCTCTTACACTCTTGCCCAAACCAAGAGGGGAGAAAGATTGAGGGTGCCTTCAGGGAGGGGTGGGTATTATTGACCTGCCCTGTGCCTACTTGAATGAGGAAAGGGAGTGGAGATGATGGAGGAAGAGAGAGGGAATGGCAGAGGTGCAGCCATTTATTTGGTGTTCCAGAATTGGTGGTTTACCGCAGGCAATGTGGTCACTGCTCAAGATGACTAGAGCCACCTTGCTGGTACCCTGCCCCTGCACCACCCCTGCCGCATCACCAGAGGGCGGCTTGCTGGTAAGGAAACTAGAACCAGAGGCTGGAGGGAATGTACAGTTAATGCCAGGAGATAGGGGTGGGGTGGGGTAGGGGAAAAGATATACTGGAGCCAGACCTCACACCTCACACATCTAAGAATCCTATAGCTGGATCCCCCCTGGAACCCTACAAAGAACTCACAAGAATGCTCTGCCACACTGAGGACATAGACAATGAGCTAGGGTTAGTCCGAGAAACAAGTTACTAAAATGTCAGGTTCCCAGTACCATATTCAGTTCAGATCTCATGCATACATTCTGAGAAGTAAGACTGTGCAAACACAGAAGCAATTATGGAATAAACTTCTTGCAGATATGACCTGCCCTAGACCACTCTGACCTGCTCCTGTTGAAGAATTTGCTGCAAGGCGAATTGAATTCTCCACCACAACCAGCCGAGATTCGGTCCTCAGCGGTGTTGGGGCAGCACCTGTGCACTTGTGCCTTGTCTTGGCTAGAGTTGTACTCACGAATAACTGCTTGTAAATGAAATGTTACTAAATCACATCATAATTTCAGTCTAACCTAGGAGTTTTTTATTTAATAGAAAGCTGTAATGAATTTATTGTAGCTCTACTGAGTTCAAAGTTTACATACTCATGCTCATTTATTAACCAAAGCTTAGATTTTCTTATATTTTAGGATTAGTATGATAATCGGTACTACTTAAGTACGTGCTGCCTTCATTTACAACTGATGACTACAACAGTTGTTTTTTTAGCAACTGTTTTAAATTTCTCACAAATTTTAGTGGAAAAGAAGTTGTTGTTACTTGGGGATAAATTGCCCTGAGTCCTGTTTTAGACATTTTATAAGTCAGTATTCCTACCTGCAAGCAATAGATACTTACTCTGGCTGATTTAAGAAAAACAATTTATTTTAAAAATATTAAGTACTTCTTAGAATCACTAGGAGGGTGAGGAATCAAGGTTTTTTGAGGCTACAAAGCCAGAAACAAAACCCTGTATCATGCTAGGAAATTGACTTAAATGAAGTTATCACTTCCTGCTTCTAGGCAGACATCGCAATTCCCACTGGATCCAGAACGGGCTGCTTCTGGCACTGCCCCTGCCGCTCACTTTAGAGCTCTGACCAGCCGTGGCCACTGCTACTGCCACCCCTGTTACTAGAATGGACCCCCTGTGGACTCTACTTCTAGATGTCATTAGCTGCTGATTCAGAGTGTGGGGAAAGTAGATCTGATTGGCAGAGCCTATGTCATATGCTTGTGCTCAGTAGCAAAAGAGGCTGGCAAAGTGGGGACCCAGCAATGTTAGCTTCTGTAGTGGAAAGTGCCTCTGCCTTGGAAGAGGAGAGGGACTCCAGAGACATAGGAGAAGCAGCAGAATATGTACAGTGGACATGCTGGGACCGAGATGCATGTTGGAAATTCAAGGAAAGTTGTTGAACAGTTGGATATGTAGATGCTGTTGCGTAGATGCTATTTAAAGTCATGGGACTGGGCAAGATCACCTGAGGAGAGTGCATAGACAGAGAAGGCAGTGTAGAATGGAGTTCGATTCTTAGGAACAAGAGAAGGAATCTGAGGGAGCAAACAGTTGGTGAGTCCTGGACTGATGTCAAGAACCTTGGAAGCCACTTAAAGTTTCACAAGGGAGGAAATGATTGGCTATCGAATTATGGTGAAAAGAAAATTGCCCTCTAGGTGTATTCCCTAGAATAGGGTCACTGTCCCATTAGAACAAAGAGTCACCCAGTCAGCAGCAAAAGCTGGGACACCAGTGGCCCTGCCTTATCTGTACTTGCAGGTGCCCTCCACCTACATAGCCCACACCTGCAGAATGCCTGGGAAACATTCTGATCAACTGGAGCAGTTTCCAGTAATACGGGGATGCTGCTGCTTTGTGCAACACTTTTCCCTTTATCTTGCAACACAAGGTCAAGTTCTGTTTGCCCAAAGACACAAAGCATTTCATTGATAGTGTGCTTTCCCCGCCAGGAGGGTGGTGCTGAGTAATGGTCTCTGACCCGCATGGCGGGGGTCTGAGGAAAAACAACACACTATATAAATGGATGTTTTTCTCGTTTAATTAGAAAAGGTCATGAGGCTTTTGGTCTTGTTTTATTTTGTAGACAACAGCCATTGATATATTGGTCAAAGGGGCCACATTTATAATAAGAAATGAAGAAAAAGAGAAAGAATGAATTCAATTAATAATAGTTAAAAATTAATTAATAAACCACCAAAATCTATATTTTTAGCATTTTTGTCACTATGATGGCTGACCCACTGAATAAACATTGAGCTGACAAGGAGGGTTTCTCTAAGCTTTTGTGTTGGTTAATGGTCTGAAGTTCATGTATCTCCTTTAATAGGATAAAGGCATTTTCACCGAAGTTATTTGAAAGAACAGTCACATTTGAAGTAACATCCTGGAGGTAGTACAGACACTCTGAAAATAAAAAGAGAATGGAAAATGAATAGGTAGCACATATAAATTGAAAAGTAAATCTGCACAGACTCCTTTTCAAGTCTTGTAATTTACATGATTTATTCTTTTATTTGGTCATTTCCTTACTCATCTCACAAAGATTTAGAAGTAGTCCTGAAATAAAGATTAAAATATAAATAATTTAAAAATTGGGATGAGCAAAAATGTAAATAGAAGGAGAAGTAATCCAAAACCTTGGGGAAAATGCGCAGAGTGCCAAAATGAAGACAAAAAGAATGAAGAAGTTGTGTTAGTTAAGCTTCATAAATGTTTGGAAATTGAATTCATGTTTGTTGGCTATTACATTTTCTCTAAGCTATTGAAAACCACAGCCAGAAAGCTTGGGGGGTGTTAGGCAAGTCCCTCAGCAGACTTATACAAGTGCTTTGCACTTTGTAGACATGTAATGAGTTCCTGCTGGACTGAGAAAAAGTTAGAACATGAGGCCAAGCAATTATTAAGTCTTCATGCTATTATTATAACAGATTTTTTGTTTTGTTTTTATTTTTTTCTAATTTTAAATGTCATTATGCTCATTGCATATGATTATGTTCTTGGATGTTAGAAAAATTAAAATCTCACATACCATCAAATCTAAAGGGAAATAACAGTAAAGTCAGTTTTTCTTCATTAAGTGTCTCTTCCCCATCACCTACTCTTCTCTCTGAGAGAGAAGGAAGATGATGATCACATAACATAAAAGGCACTGAATTAGGGGCCAGAAAGCTGCGTTCAGTCAGGGCACTGCTACTAGTTGGACTAACCCATGGGTCATAAACAGATTTCATCTTTAAGCCAGATCTCTCTGACTTACAGGAGCTGTGTGGAGTGCTCCTGTCACAGGGTCCTGGGGTCACATCTGGATTCAGCAGGACAACATTCCATGACATGAACATAATTTGCCTGTGGCCACCCTGGAGCCTGTTATTAAATTCATCAGTAGCATGGGTTGAACTGTGGTAGGCAGTTAGATGCACGTGAGCAGAGCAAGGACAATGGACCAAATACAGAAGGTCACCAGGGCAGAAAGCCCCAGGTGCCTAGCAACAGGCAAAACTGGGAAAAGAAGGACCTTGCCCCAGAGTGACCTTTCCTCCCCTAGCATATCACTTGTTACATGGTTTGGACTCTCCCCTGGCATGTTGCCAGTCATTTGGGTTAGACCACCTTAGAGGGGGAACAAAAATGGGAGCCGGAGAATAGCCCTTGAACATTAAGACCCCAGGACAATGAGGTTCTGACCAAGTGAATCAGATACATCCAGGCCTCAGTTGTGTTTCAGCTCCAGGCCCAGAGAAGCGGCAAAACCAGACAAGTGACACCATGGCTGACTTCAGGACCTGCTGCAAAAGCTAATGACCCTGCGCACTGGTGCTAACCAATTAGAAGAGACCGTCACCCTGAAAGGACACACCTGGAAAAGTGATGAATATTGTTTTGGGATTCTCCCCTAAGACCTCCAGCTAAATTACCCTCAAGACCGGGACCCTGTGTGACTCTCTCTATGGAGCACACCCTCGCTTTTCTCCAGGGTGTGTTTTTCTTTTTGCTTTATTTCTCCTAAGCTCTAAGGACCCTTCTTTTGCCTCCGTAACTTGTTCCCTGAACCCATGCAGCTTGGCTGGCTCACTTCTTCCACCGTTCAGTACTTCCATCTCTGTGACTTAACTAAATAAACTTTTGCTTGTAGTTGAGTCTTGGCTCTGAATTCTTTCTTAGCCAGAACTCAGGCACTGAGGTTGCTGAACTGAGGTCCAATCGCTGGTAACATTCCAGTGCTATTTTCACCACCAACAGAACTGCATTATTTATATAGTGTCTTTCAACTCTAATATATTATCATTAGGTAAAGAAAAATAATAATTGAAGTTTTTAGGAATACTTTAAAATACAGGTTTCATTATTATGAAGGCCAATACATCAGGAGATGAATGCCATGGAAAAGAAAGTCTACTATACTCACAGATCCCAAGAGGAAAGGGCACACCCCACTATGGGGGCCACACAGGGAAGCATGGGGTATGTCAAAAAGCAGAGGAGTAGGGGAGATATTGGCAACAGTCTTTATTGTGGTTTCTGCAAAAAGAAACAGGTGAGGCAAGGTAAAGGGGTTTAGGATTGTCTAGTTTGAATAATCTCAGTGGGCTCTGTGGAGCACAGGGCTGTCCCCTAGTTGTCTGGTAGCTGGCGCTGGGGTGATTAGGGAAGGGGAATAACTGCCCTGAGTGTGGGAGCCCACAGAGGAGGTGGTTGAGGGTGTGGGCTCTGGATTGGTTGGTTTGCAGCTCCTCCAGAGTCAGCAAGGCCTCAATTTCAAAGCATTCAAATACAGAAAATAAAAAGACATGGTAATACAGGGCATTTTTCAGAATATTAGTACTCTTTTGCATTTCATTTGGGTAAATATGGTGTCTCTTACTACTATGAATTCCTTTTGATTATGGGAAGAAAATGTAAACAAGTAATAAACTGTTCTTTTCTAAATGGGAGAGTCCTCAGACATTTGAAAGAGATATCCCCTAATACTCCCATATTGTTTTGGTTGTCATAACAGCAGTTTGGGTCTAGTTGTCCACTGGTAACAACAAGTTCTCGATCTGTTATTGAATATTTTCATAATATTACAACTTATTGCTGAGACTACCAAATCTAACCAGTCAGTTTGTGGTTGCCCATCTGGTGGCTGGCTAGACATCATGATAATCTTCCCCAAAGGGAAAGACAATCAATATCATAGATTATTGTATCTTATTGCTAGTTCCTTTATGACTTTTCTTAAACAAAGAGATGATTTGCAGAAAAAATCCATCATCATTTAACATGGTACCTCCCTCGTTTTGTTTTTATTTTTTTTATCCTCACACGAGGATATTTTTTAATTGATTTTAGAGAGAGAGAGGAAAGGGGAGAGAGGGAGAGAGAAACATCAATCTATTGCCTCCCATACATTCCCTGGGGATCAAACCCACAACCTAAATATGCGCTCTAACTGCGTATGGAACCAGAAACGTTTTGGTGTGTGGTACCATGCTTCAACCAAGCCACCTGGCCAGGGCTCTCCTTGTTTTTGTGAACCACAAGGAACAATACCTTGTCCCAGATCTGCTCTTTAAAATCTCTCAGGAATCATATTCATGTCAGAGAGCATTTCATTGGCCCAGTTTGGCTCACCTTGTCCAACCACTGTGATCAGGCAAGAAAATGGGGGAGCAAATTAGTACCTCTATATACATCAAAGCTGCCTGTCACATACAGATTAAGATCATTAAAATGAAAATGGAAATATTAAAGACAGAGAGCAGTAAGTGTAACAGATTAATATGGTTACGTTACTTAAGTACTGAAATTTCTAGGAGCCAACATAGGAAAGGAAAAAGAATAATTATTGACCCTTTGGGGATGTTATGGTAGATAATTAGTTTCAAATTTGTAGTCTCAAAAGAAATTGACACTGAGTGTTCCTCAGGGTTTCCTATTACAGTAACTGATTATAAGTGGTAGGACATGAATATTCCTGAAATACAGAACACAATGGTACTGAACAATGAATTTTCAATTGAAAACTATAATTTTCAAATTATTGAGAAAGATGAGATGATTATTTAGAGTGTCACTTTACACTTTAGTTATAGAAAACACAAATCCAGTCCTGATTTTGTGTCAGAGTCCTATTGTTTTGGTGGTTGCTCACTTATTGTATCACAGCTGTATCTATTTATCTATGTATCATATATCTCAACACTAAAAAAATTAATTTCTGTATAAATAAGTAATGTTCTTATTTTTCTCTTATTCTAAGATTTCTTTCAGTAACTAATTTAAATGTTACATTGTGTGACAGAAAGCTCTTATTTGTTCTATAGGCCATATATGGATGAAAGGGTATTTACAGGCTTCCTTAGTATGTGTTTTAAAAGCATCAACTCTTTTGGTTCCTGTATAACTTCTTTCATCTCAAGTGGAAAACAATAGACAGTCACATGATTCTCTTTCTCCCAGAGGCCAATAGAAAAGGGCTGTGAAACTAGAGATGGTGCTATTCTACTTAAGCTGATTTCTGGGTTTCTTAAGATGTTAGTGAGATATATCTGGAGAAGTGCTTCACCTGAAAAGAAAAAGGGACTGGCTCAGTCCTCTTCTGCTCCAACTCTTATCAACAGCCTCCCCTGTCCAATCTCTGCTCACCCATCTGATACTTCGTTTTGGTGATAGGGGAGGAACAGGAATTAAAGGTAGGATAGTGCTGCACCCACCACCTCAGAAATGGGGAGAACAGTTACTGCCAATGCATTAGGACTATGATTTACTCAGTCTGCTTGAGAAATCCATACCTGTGCCCAGGTAGATGGGGAATGGTGAGAGGAGAGGCAGCCCTTGCCGAAACCACCAAGCTGGAACAGGGAGGGGCAGCTCCCTATTGCAAGGAGTGCAAGGGAGATGTGTACGGAGGCAACCATTCCTGCTGATTCTCTCACCTGCTAGTTTCTGCATCTGCCCTTACAGTCCTCATGTGCTCCTTTCTGTCCAGTTGACATCCCTGGACATGATTTCTTTTTTTAAAATTTATTTATATATTTTTTATTGATTTCAGAAAAAGGAAGGAAGAGAGAGAGATGGAAACATCAATGAGAGTCTTGATCAGCTGCTCCTGCACGCCCCCTACCAGGGATCGAGCCCGAAACCCAGGCATGTGCCTTGACCGGGAATCGAACCAGGATCTCCTGGATCATAGTTCAGTGCTCAACTGCTGAGCCACACCTGCTGGGCTGGACATGATTTCTTGATTGCCTAGATCTAGGGTATCCATCTTCTCTCCCATTTTGCTGGAAAACTAGCCTTAGCCCTTTCAGACTAGAATTCCTTCATTGCCATCACATCCAGGGTTGACACTGACTGATGTGTAAAATTATTCATCACTTCTCTGGCCTGTATAGATTGTAATGAGTTTTAGGGCTTGTCAAATTTCAAGGCTCTGTTTCACACCACACATATTGTTAGGAATTTGAAAAGTGCTTAATAATTATCCATGAATGAGTAAGCTTTGAAAGGAGATAAGAAGTATTGTGAAATAAGTGACAGTTATAATTGAGGCTTATTCAGAGAAACATTATTTTTGGTATATTTTGAGCACTAGATAAATGTCAAAGAAACCAATAAAAAATAGTTAAAACTGCTAAAATAGCATAAATTCACATTTATAACTGCTGCAGACAAAATGGAAATGCTCTTTACAAGGTTGGTCTGTGTGAGAAATTGTTCACAACACTACCAAAATTCTATCTTAGGACGTCCTTTTGGATAGTAAAAATTTCAAGGTTTTTTTTGGTGAATTTTTTAGGGTTTTCTATATATAGTATGTCTTCTGCAAATAGTGACAATTTCACTTCTTTCTTTCCAGTTTAGATGCCTTTTATTTCTATTTTTTAAAAATATGTTTTTATTGATTTCAGGGAGAGGAAGGGAAAGGAAGAGAGAGATAGAAACATCAATGATGAGAGAGTCATTGATTGGCTGCCTCCTGCACGCCCCCTACTGGCGATTGAGCCTGAAACCCCAGCATGTGCTCAGACTGGGAATCAAACCATGACCTCTCGGTTCATGGGTCAATGCTCAACCACTGAGCCACTCTGGCCAGGCTATTTCTGCCGGAATCCTTGTCTTATTCCTATCTTATAGGAAAAGCTTTCAGCTTTTCACCATTGAGTATGTTAGCTTTGGGCTTGTCATATATAGCCATTATCAAATTGAGGCAAGTTCCTTCTGTACCCACTATATTGAGAGGTTTTATCATAAATGGATGTTGAATTTTGTCAAATGCATCCATTGAGATGGTCATATGATTTTTTAAAAATTTTATTTTTGTTTTAAAATATTACAGATGTCCCTTTTTTTCCCCAGTGACCCGTTCCACCCCGCCCCATCCCTCTCTCCAGTCCCTCTCCCCACCATTGTCCGTGTCCTTGGGTTGTGCATATATGCTATAAATTCTTTGGTTACTCTCTGGTCATATGATTTTTATCCTTGGTATCGCTGATGTGATGAATCACATCAATTGTTTTGTGGATATTGAACCACCTTGCATCCATGGTATAAATCCCACTTGATCATGGTATATATGCTTTCAATGTATTGTTGAACTCAATTTGCTAGTCTTTTGCTGAGAATTTTCACATCTGTGTTCGTTCGGGTTATTGGCCTGTAAGTCTCTTTTTTATGTTGTCATTGGCTGGTTTTGGTATCAGGGTAATGCTGGTCATGTAGAATGAGTTTGGAAGCGTTCTTTCTTTTTCAATATTTTAGGAATAGTTTGAGAGGGGTAGGTATTAATTTTCCTTTAAATGTTGGGCAGAATTCACCTGTGAAACCATCTGGACCTGGGCTTTTGTTTCTTGGGCTTTTTAAATTTATTATTATGATTACTGCTTTAGTTTCATTGCTAATGATCGGTCCGGTCTGGTCAGATTCTTGGTTTCTTCCTGGTCTAGCCTTGGAAAGTTATATGTTCCTAGAAATTTATCCATCTCTTCTAGATTGTCCAATTTGTCGGCATATAATTGTTCATAGCGTTCTTTAATGATCCTTTGTCCTGTGGTGTTGGTTGTAATCTCTCCTCTTTCATTTCTGATCTCATTTATTTGGGCTCACTATTTTTCTTGATGAGTCTTGCTAGTGGTTTGTCAATTTTATTTATCCTTTCAAAGCATCAATTCCAAGTTTCATTGATAATTTCTATTGTTTTTCAAGTTTTTATTTAGCTTATTTCCACTATGATCTTTATTATTTCCTTCCTTCTACTTACTTTGGGTTTTGTTTGTTCTTTTTCTAGTTCCTTTATGTGTAAAGTTAGATTGTTTATTTGGAATTTATCCTGCTTTGTGAGGTAGGCCTGTGTATCTATGAACTTTCCTTTTATAATTACTTTTACTTCATCCCATACATTTTTTAAAGCTGTGTTTTCACTTGTCTCAAAGTAGTTTTTGATTTCCTGTTTGATTTCCTTATTGATCCATTGGGTGTTTATTGGCATGTTGTTTAATCTATGTGTAATTTTCTTTTTTTCAGTTTTCTTCCTGTAGTTTCTAGTCTTATGCCATTTTGGTAAAAAAAATATATATATATGCTTGATATAGTGTCAGTCTTCTTGAATTTATTGAGGCTTGTTTTATGGCCTAATATGTGGCTTATCCTGGAAAGTATTCCATGTGCACTTGAGAAAAATGTGTAACCTGCAATTTTTGGATCAAATGTTCTAAAAATGTCTATTAAGACAATTTGGTAGCCCGGCCGGGCGTGGCTCAGCAGTTGAATGTCATCAAGGATCCAGGAGATCCCAGTTCGATTCCTGGTCAGGGCACATGCCCGGGTTGCGGGCTTGATCCTCAGTCTGGGGCATGCAGGAGGCAGCCAATCAATGACTCTTTCATCATTGATGTCTCTCTCTCTCTTCCTTCCTCTCTCTGAAATCAATAAAGATATATATATTTTTAAAAGTTGAAAAAAAACTTCTTTATTTTTTTAAAAAAAAGACAGTTTGGTCTAATTTGGCATTTAAGGCCAGCATGAAATTATTTTGAAATCCTTACAGAATACTGAGATTAAAGAAAAAGCAAAACACTAGTCAACATAGCATCTAATTCAGTCTATCCTTGGGAAGTTTGAGTTTAACCAAAAAAGAATTGGATCCATTACAGGAGCCAATGGTCAGAATGAGAACAAGTGGGGAATTAAGGAATATACATAAAATCTTGCATTATATAAATCATGCATATCATGTGGCATATCCAAATCATAGATTATAAATGCCACGTGGCATAAGAAATTATCCAAGTCTATTTGCACACACTCTGAATTGTCACTGCAGAGAGTTGGTCAGGAAAGAGTAGTCCTCAGACACTCAGCGAATTAGCACTGGAAACAGATGGTAGGAGCAGTTTGAAGTTGAGCCAAGCTCTTTAGATTACAGAGCAACCTTCAGATTCATTTTGCTATCCATGGAGAGAGATAAATCATACTTATTAACTTACCTAATTGTCCTTAGCTAGCAATATGAGGTTCAGCCTTGTGCTCCTTTAACTTTCATTTGTTAGGCATTTGAGATGGAATACAATATTTAGAAGCTGTCTCATAGTGGGTTAGTGATTTCTGTTCAATATCCTTAAATTATTACCTCCAAATAGCAGAATTCATTGAATAGCACTTATGTCAATTTGCTCAGCATGTTGGTCTCTGTAGAACTGATGACTGCCAATCTCTCCTCGATTTTTTGAAGCCACGTTAATATGCTGGAAACAGACTCAGTTAGCTTTGAACAATGGTTAAAGGATATTATGAAACATGTGAATCTGAAAGGCTAGAATGTTACACCACTAATTTTAAAAACTTGTCCTCCAAAAATGTTTGCAGCTTGGTTATAACATACCTGTTTCAGTGAACATTTTGTAAGGAGTGAAATGTAGGAAAATCTAAACTAGCATTTCCTTTTCTTCCTTTACTTCTGCAAGAGCATATTTCCCCCCACATATTTGCTGAGCAATTGTTCTTTTGTTCAATAGATGTTAATTGGTTTTTCAATTATTCTGTTTATAAACAACATGGAATTTCTTGGCCTCATGATACTAAACTGTAGTCTAGCAGTATAGGCAATATCAGGGGCGCCAGTAAAAGGCCACGGCTTTTACATTAGCCAACAGTTTCCGGTTGAAAACACTATTTTATACACATAGAACACTTATAAAATCGACTTGTATGTAAACACTGTAAAATCCTGCTATTTAAAATTCTATACTCAAAATCTCTAAGTATATAAAAAAATAGGAGAAATTTCTAATTGATAACAATGAAACATTTTAAAGCTACAGTTTTCTTTATTCAATTTCAAAGTGAATTCTCTGCAAATACAATAAAACCTGACATTTCATATACATTCTTGTTTTATATTTTTTAAAAGAAGCCACCCGTAAATACTATTTTCTTTTGCAAAACAACAAACAAACAAAATTTTTTTAATTACAATAAAACATAAAGTAGTCAAGTGGAAAAGTTATCATCACCAATGTGCTGAGCAATTTTTCTTTATTATAAAAAAACAGGTCAGCTGTGAAAGAAAGAAGCCCTTTTCTAGCTGGGTAATTTGTTTAAAAGCTAGCCTCTCTTAAAGATTGGGAGTAAGAATAGCACAAGTCTGCTTGGTCAGAGTAGGGTCAGGTTAGCCAAGATGAGATATGTGTTATCTACTGAGATGAAGAATGCTCGGGTTAATGTGCTGGCTTAAGGCTTGGAGCCAAAAGGTTGAGCAGAGACTAAAGCTGGCACAGTAAGTAAGAGAACGGAGATGCGTGGGAAGGCTTTAAATTGAATACTGGTTATTGACAAGGTGGAGTAGGGCTCTTTTATGGTCCCGATGCTCCTGAAGTTATTACATCCTGCCTGGAGTATTTATTGGCCTTTCTGGTATTAGGAAGACCAGTATCAAAAAGTATATTTTTTTTGTTTCAGTGCACGTTCCACTCTGGCAGAGAGTTCATCTGGTGGTTTGGGGTGTAAGTCCTAAGACATAAAGGATGGAACTAATGTTTGTCGATTGATCTACTCTGGTGTGCTGGACACTATGCCAGACAGTTGATATTCCTTGGCTAATTAGTTTTTATTCCCTAAGTCTTTAATTATTTGATTCTACAAATACTGCTATTCTTCAATATGTGAATACTGACTCAGATAATGTGTGTCATTTCTCCAGTGTTTCAGATTAGACATCTAGGAATTCATTCATTCATGCATCAAATATTTATCAGGTTTTTACTAGTATCAGGTACCATGTTGGGCATTGGATATAAAAGAGTGAAGTAAAAGAGACATGGTCACTATCCTCATGATATTTATAAATCCAGGGGGACAGACTGATTTTAAATAAACACACACACACATTATATAAATACATGTGTATATATACATTATATACATACATAATTACAAATTAAACAGTAATTTGTAGTAAATATTATGAAAGGAAAAATTCAGGGCATATGAAAGACAATAATGAGATGGGGGGACATAATTTAGATTGAGGAGTCAGGGAAAGCCTCTCATGAAAGTGACATTTGAATGAAGATACGAGAATAGCCAGGAGAGAGTTAGCCACATGAAGAGAAAGGATAAGAAGATTCTAGGTAGAAGGAAGGGCATGTGTGAATACGCTGAGATGGGAAATGACTCTGTGTTCAAGGTACTAAAAGACCCCTGAAATATAGTGGCAGGTGGACAGTGGTACAAGATGAGGTAGCGTTTGACTCTTTGTTTCTTGCCCATCACAACCAATTAGTGTTTTTAAATGTAGATGTTATTATTCAGTTATGGTGAAGCCAACAACAGGCCAGGAGACAACTGCCGTGGGGCAGCACAGGGTTGGTCAGGAGGCAGTGGGAGCGACGGGAAAATGTGGGTAAGAGTCTTTATTATGCTTTTCAAATGAATGAGGCAGAGTGAACAGATTTACGTTTTGCTAGCTTGAATAATTTCTGCAAGCTCTGGGGCACAGGGGCTGTCTCTAGTTGTCTGGCCCTGCCCCTTCGGTGGGTGATTAGGGAGAGTGGGTAATGGGTCAGTTTGAAAGCTCTATAAAGTCGGTAGCTGGAATGTGGGATCTGGATCGGTCGGTTTGTATATAAAGTCATGCTCACCGGCTAGTTTTTACTATCACAGGAAATAAAAAGGCATGATTAATACAATTAGTTATTACTGATTTCTCTCTAGTAATCTTCCTCTCAGCTATATTTTATTTTCTGTTTCTTCGCAAATTCAGGCCCTTATTATGTGGATGCTAAAGTTTTGTATTAGATTTTTGTTCTGTCTTTTAAAAAATATGTTTTTATTGATTTCAGAGAGAGGAAGGGAAAGAGAAATAGAAACATCAGTGTTGAGAGAGAGTCATTGATCGGCTGCCTCCTGCATGCCTCCACTGGGGATGGAGCCTGCAACCAGGGCATGTGCCCTGACCAGGAATGGAACGGTGACCTCCTGGTTCATAGGTCAACGCTCAACCACTGAGCCACGCTGGCCACGCTGTAGTGAGTTTTTAACTATCTCTCTGCTTTCATTTTCTCTTTCCCTTTGATCATCTTACAGGTCATCTATAGACTAGATGTTTTGTTGTTGTTTTTAAGTCTTACTTTCATTAAGAAATCTTAGAGTTTGAAGGGATATTTAGACGTGATATAGTCTAACTTACTACATTAGTCAAGATAGGTGAACCACTGTTGCAAACGTTCCCCAAACCTTGGTGCTTAATAAAATAAAGGGTTATTTCTTGCTGGGTCACAGTCTCATGCAGTTTAGCAGGAGAGTGCTCTGCTCCATGCAGTCGTTTACTGGTTTAGGTCACTTCCATTTAGTGGGTCAGCCACCCCTGGACCAATCCCAAATTTCCAGAAAAGGGAATCTGAACGCCTAACTTGGATTAGATGCTATCTTGGTTCAATCAACTGCGACCATGGAAGGGGCAGTTAAGTACTTCAAAGGGGTGCAGTGGTCATTTTTGTGTGTTGTAACCATTTACACAGAAGGGGAAGTGAGCTGGGCGGATACCATCAAACTAGGTGTTATTTGTGCAGCCATTTTTATTTCATATGATAGATGTTTGTATAATTGAAGAAAATCATCCTCTTTCTCACGAGCTTCATTTTTTTTTCTTATCAGAGTAAACATTGTGTGTTTTCTAGAGCCTGCACAACCCAGGTTATTTACACAAGCTCATCAACTTTCCTCCTAAAATTTTAATTATGATTTCCTTCCAACTTCACTTCCTCTGGGAAGAGGTCCTTAATTAACTCCACTCCTTACTGATTACTCCCTAGTTCTCAACTCTTACATGGCATGATTCATTCAATCAAGCAACCCTTAACCTTGCTTGTATAGTTGCATTGCATTAATCTTTAGCTTTTAAGATTCCATGTCTTGCCTTACACACTTTACAAAAATTAATGTAAAATGGATCATAGATCTAAATGTAAAGTGCAAAACTATAAAACTCTTAGAAGGAAACAGGAGAAAACCTAGATGACCTTAGGTATAGTGATGCTTTTTTAGATATAATAGCCAGAGACACAATCCATGAAATAAATAAATGACAAATCGACTTCATTAATATAAAAAAGTTTCTACTCTGTGGAAAACAACATCGAGGGAAGTAGAAGACACACCACTGGGAGAAAATACTTGCAAAAGACACATCTGATAAAACACTATTATCCAAAATATACAAAGAATTCAAAACTCAACAATAATAAAACAACTCAATTAAAAATTAGGCCAATGATCTTAACAGACATCTTACCAGAGAAGGTATACAGATGGCAAACAAACATATGAAAAGATGTTTTACATCATATGTCATCACAGAAATGCAAATTAAAACAACAGTGAGATATCGCTACACATCTATTAGAATGGCCAAATCCCAAACACTGACAACACCAAATGCTTGTGAGGATGTGAAGCGAAAGAAACGCTCATATATTGCTGGTAGGAATGCAAAATGGGACAGCCACTTTGCAAGACAGTTAGGTGATATCTTACAAAACTAGATATACCCTTACCATACAGTCCAGCAATCTCACTCCTTGGTATTTACCCCAAAACTTGTAAACTTGTCCACACAAAAACCTGCACATGGATATAAATAAGAGCTTTATTTCATAATTGCTAAAAAGCTTGGAAGCAACCTAGATGTCCTTCAGTAAGTGAATGGGCAAATAAACTGTGGTACATCCACAATAAAAATATTATTCAACACTGAAAAGAAATGAGCTATCAAGCCATGAAAAGATGTGGATGAACCTTAAATGTACATTACTAGGTGAAAGAGGCCAATCAGAAAATGCTACGTATTATATGATTCCAACTCTAGGAAATTCTGGAAAAGGCACAACTATGGAGAAAATAAGAAGGTCAATGGTTGCCAGGGGTGCACGGGGGGAGAGATAAATGGGCAGAGCATAAAGAATTTTTAGGACAGTGAAAATACTCTGTACAATATTTTAATGATGGATGCATGTCATTATATTTTAGTCAAAATCCATAGAATATACAACCCCAAGAGTGAGTTGTATAGTAAACTACAGACTTTGGGTAATTATGATGTATCAATATAGGTTCATCTTTGGTGAAAAATATACCATTCTGTGATGTTGAAAATGGGGGAGGCTATGCATGTGTGGTAGCAGGGAATATGTAGGAAATCTCTATACATACCCCTCAGTTTTGTTATAAATCTAATTCCTCTGAAAAATAAAGCCTTAAAAAAGTTCCATGTCTTACCCCATCGAGGATGAAGACCACGTCTTCTCCCTTTGAATTCATCACAGTGTAGTGCTGACTTATTCCTTCCTGAATGCCATTCAAAGACTTAATAATATCTCCCTCCTCAAGAATATTTTTATATTTATAGAAGGTAATAAAACTCACTTATGACTTAAATCTGTTTTGTGCATTGTCTTTTAATTGGTCTAAGGGATGGTATAGCTTATTCGTAAGAAATGGAAACTCCAAGTTACTATTTATTGAGGTTCACCATGTACCAGGAACTCTGCTATGCACTTTTATGTGCATTACCATTTACTCTTCACAACAAGCCAAAGAACACACACTCACACAGACACACACACACGCATAAATCTTCACAACAAGCCTCTGAGCCTGGTAGTATTATTTCCAAGATCACCCAACTAAGAACTAGCTTATTCTGGAACCCAAGTCTGTCTAAGTTTCCAAGCCCTTGCCTCAACCACAATACTGATACACATTAATAAATTGGCTAAATTTGTAGCTCTCTACTTTCTCAGTCCTCGCCCTTTTCATTATTAATGCCTCATCCCAAAGAGATGTTTTAATGAAGGAAAAAATGCATTTGGTTTAGTAGTTATTAGAAATAAATATGTTAGGCCAGTAAATTCAGGGGGACATTGGAAATAAGAGACAAGATAAAGAGGTTGAGGTTTCTCAGTGTTTACATTCCTGTGACTCAAAAGTGCTGAGAGCCAAGAGCAAAGCTGAAGTTCAGCCAGGAAGACCAGTTGTCTGGGTTTTAGGATTTCCTCCTCAATTTCCTAAGAAAAACAACATGCAAATGAAGTAAACAGTAGTAAGAATGAAGGAACCTATGTAATTAGGGCTAAAGCCACGTTTGGTATGTTAGCTCCATTTGGAGAATGATCATAGTGGTGATTTTGGAGGGGTTTGCATCACAGCAAAGGAGGAGACCATGAGTACACACTTGGTATATAAGTCAGAAAATTTATCCTACCTCTGTGAATTTAAGCGCTTCTTAGGTTCTGTGGGCTTAATATGCTACTGGACTGATTTGGTTAGTCTGAGGATAAACTGGAAAGTTGTTAGTCCACATGGCCATACCTGTTCCATCTGATACTGGAATTGTGCAAATGGGTGCTCCACCCATCAGCTCTGGGAGACCATGGAGCTTGTCCTCCCGCTGGTTTTCAGAATTGAACCTGGGTTAATAGTTATTAATTATATAGTTGTTAATAGTATAATTATGGTAATTGTAAAACAGTGATATTATAAGTATTAATCCAGATAGCTCCCTGTATACACCTGTCCCTAGTTTCTATCAAGGATGTCTGAGCCTGCACAATGGCTTAGGATAGAATGGAAGAGAGTCAACACCCAGGGCTGTCTCTGGAACCCTTATTCCATTGTAAACAATCTCTTTCTGTCCCCCGGCCTTTCTCCATAATGCTTCCTCCAGTTGTTGGTTTTGATTGAAATCTAAATCTCAGAATAGACTACAAAAGTGGCTGTGATGGTAAATGGGTGGGTGCTGACTTGTTCAGTTTTCTCCATGGCAACTTCTAAACAAGTGGCTCTCAGACTTGAGCAAGCATGTACATCATTTGGAGGGCTTGTTCTGAGCCATACTCTCAGTTTCTGATTCAGTAGATCTGGAGTGGAGCCTCAAATTTGCATTGCTAACAAGTTCCTAGGTGATGCTAATACCGCTGCTCTGGGAACCACAGTAAGCAGTAGTGTCTCATGGAAATTATAAACATAATATAGAAATCCTTGAACTTGAAAAGATGGGAAACACCACATCTAGTTAGGATGATCAGAAAAAATTTCAAGTACATTATGGGAGACACACGTATGAATAAAACATTACTAGTCTCTACAGCTCTTTAAGTATGGGAATGCTGGAGTTTATGTTCATTTCACTGATAGTGCCTAGCATTTTTTTAAAAAGAGAATTAATAAATTGTGTCTTTCTAATGTGCTGCTTTATTCGTTACGGTGTGTGAAAAACCTTAAGGGTGCCCAAATAAATATATCTAAGAGTGTACTTGGAAGAGATTTATCACTTTATATGTGTGTGCAGATACTTGCACACATGTTTGTTCCACAAGTACAGAAAAATCTGAGGATGACTGCTGTCTTGCTTCATCCACTGGCATGTTGTTTTCATTTGTGATGAGGCGAATGCCCCCTTTAGTGATTTAAACTTTCACAGTAAAAATTAAAAATATTATTTTGGGGAAGAAGAATATTAACTTGCTTTTGGCAAGAAGGGGTGGAAATAATAATACTTCTTATGTTTCCTGAGGACCTACCATATGTTAGGCATCTGTTACCTCATTTATCCCTCACCACCCTTCTGCAGGGCTGTATTATGTATTACCTTCATTTTGCAAGTGGGATTCAGATAAATTATTGCATTTCATCAATTCTAAGATGAAATTTAAAAAAACATTTTAAATCTTTGAAATTTAAATGAATCTTATAATTGATGGTGTCTTAGATTTGATAAAATAACCTAAATTGCACTATTATTAAATAATACATATAATGTTGTCATCCATGGTTGAATTGGCTCTAAATCCTGTACTTTTCCCCAATTAAATTGCATTATCTTTTATTACAAAAGCAGGCTTTTTGCTTCTCCAAATTTTCTTTCTCTTCCTTTTACACAAACATACTGTCTCTCTGTCTCTGTCTCTCTCTGTCTCTCTCTGTCTCATTCTCTCTATCTCTCTCATCTCTCACATGGTCTTATGTCTCAGTACAAACTAAGAATATCCTGTTCATAAGATGCTCTGCCTTATGTCAAATCTTAAACTTAGTTTGAGTTGGTAAACTTCATCTAACTGATGTGTTAATCTCCTGTCTCCTGCTAAATTAGTCAGTTCATCTATTTTGTTCAATTCCATTTTACCCACAACCCTTTAGAGTCAGTTGCTTTGACACCGGGGAAGAAAGTAAACTTCTTTCTTAAATATTTGGTTAATTGGACACATTCATTCTGACTGAAGCAATAAAGGTCTTTTTATTTTTATTAGGCAGTTTAGCTCCCCTGGGCCAATACTTATCAATATCAAATTGAGCACACCACTTCAAATACTTGGTCTGTCTTTTTGGAGCATCAGTTTTACATGAAGAAGAAATAGAGCATTAAAAAATGTAGATAAAAATCTTTGAAAAAAGTATTTTTTATATTGAAGCAAATGTGAAAGTATTATGGAATAGAATGAGATATTCATTTGTATTTTTAAGGTAAAGCTTTGTGAAATTTGGAGCTGGTGGTAGACCACTTATGGCAACTTATGCGTGAAACCATGGACTTTGGAGCAAGACTTTGAATCCTAGCTCCACCTTTTTTTAACTGTGTGCCCTTGGGCAAGTGGCTTAACTTCTTTGTTAAGTTTATCAGTCTCCTCATTTATAAAATGGAAATAATAATATCATCTGCCCTATAGGGTTATGAGCATAAATTACACATATATGTTAAATGTTAGGACAGTGGCTGGTCCATAGTGAGCTCTCACTAATGTTATCTATTTTCATTTTTATTCATCCTTCCTGATGTCCCAGGGGCAATTTTTTTTGTTTCCCTTTTTTTTGTTAAGGTGTCTTGGCATAAAAGTTTGAGAAGTCCTTCCCCAGGATTCTCCCCAGTATGCTGCACTTGCCTCTCTTCTGTTGGTCTTTTGTAATGTTTCAGGAATGTACTGTTTTCTTTTCTTTTTTCTTTTTTTTGCAGCACCATTAAAAACAAAGAGTAGCTGTTTTAGGAATTTGGAAAGTGAAGGGGAATGACTTTCAGTTTCATTCATGTTTAAAATGAAATAACCTAATAACTGAGAATAGTGTGCCGCAGTTAAGATTTTGGAGGTAGAGAAGTGAAGAATTTCAAAGTCCCAATCTCCTTGGACACACTGGTCATAAAATGTGAAGTCTGTAATTAAAACTTTCTCTTGTAAGACTTGGGATATGGGTAATCTCATCTGGTTATGGCTCATTTGGGAATAAATTTTCTGACGCACATGAGGTTTTAAAAAAAGCATAGTGTCTCTTTATTTGGTTAACATTATTATTTCTGCACTTTGTTTTCCTTGTCAGCTTTAAAAGGAAGGGAAAAAAAGCAAAGTATCCTGCCACGCTGCCAAAACTTGGCAGAAGAATTTCAGTGAGCAAAATTTTTCCACCTACAGTAATGTTTGAAGTAGTGGCATGGTGGGGCCCCCACAGGCTATCCTTAATGCATCAAACATCATATCACGTAAAGTGCAGAAAGCTCGGGTGCCCGGAAGCCACAGGAAAGCACCAGTGTAGAACTAGTGGGCACCTGTTCCCTGTTCTTTCTTGCCTCTTCCATCCTATAGTATCTTTGGCTCAATGGTCCAGGAATCAGAGGCTAGATACTCCATTTACCATTGACGTTGCTGGACTCAACTCTGCCATCACCTCCACTTAGGACAGGAGCAGCCTAAGAAACAGGAGAGCAGTGGGAACTGACCCTTCCTTTGCTATCCACCTTCACCCGCCAATATTTTCTAGGATTGTGATTTTTGTAACCAGAAATACAAGCATACGCATATTGACCGTAACGCATAGTAAATGAGTGCCTGTAAGCTGCTATGCACTATATACTAAGCTCACAACATTACAAAGCAGACATCATTATTTCTATATCAGGGGTTAACTTGAAGCTTAGAAGAAAGTTGGGTAAATTATACAAGGTCACAAGTAGGTCACTGCAGTAGTCAAGGTTGCACAAAAAACAGAACCAACAGGAGATACATATTTTTTATGAGGAATTGGGCCACCCATTTATGGAGGCTGAAAAATCTCTTAAGAAGGTATCTTCCATCTGCAAGCTGGAGACCCAAGAAAACCAGTGGTGTAATTCAGTCCAAGTCCAAAGACCTGTGAACCAGAGCTGATGCTGTAAATCCCAGTCTAAGGTCAGGAGAAGAAGAAATGAGATTTCCCAGGTCAAGTAGTGAGGCAAGAAGTAAAAGGGATGAATTCCTTCTTCTTCTGGCTTTTGTTTTCTTCAGGCTCTCTTTGGGTTGGATTGTGTCCACCCACACTGGGGAGAGAATTTACTGTGTCCGCTGATTCAAATGCTAATCTCATTCGGAAACACCCTCAGAGACACACCCTGAAGTAATGTTTAATCTTGGCACCCTAAGCCAGTCAAGTTGACGTATAAAGTTAACCATCACTAGCCAGAGGTACCAGATGTTGGAACAAATCTGATCATTAGGTCAGAGCCTATTATATCAACTTGCTATCAATGAATAACTAATCATACAAAGGGTACATTTATTTCTATAGTGTCTATGGGTCATCTTGAGCGTTGGCCCATCTGAGCTGGCCAATGTCGGCCAAGTGGCTGGTTTGGGTAGCTCTGCTCTATGTGCCTCTTATCTTCTGCCTGACACCAGCAGGTTAGCCTGGACATGTATAAGAAGGAAATTGGAAACACACAAGGTTTCATAAGGCTTGGCACTGGCATCCTCACTTCTGCCTCATTCCATTGGTCAATGCAAGTCACAAGGCCAAGCCTAATGTCAAGAAGCAAAGACATATGCTCCACCTCTATGGGCTGTAGTGGATGCTGTGCCACACCTCTTCATTCCCTTTCAGAACCAAGGCACTTACTCCCTCAGCTGCCAGGAATATTTTTTGTTGATGTTGGCTCACAAATAGCCCCACCCCACCCCTGACTCTCATCCTCTTACTTCAACCCTCAAATCAGATTCCCCATCCCCACTGTCTACCAGAAACTGCCCAAAACTGAAGGAGACTCCTTTTCCCAAAAGTGCCCCTATGGGCAACCCACATGCAATGACTGGTCAGATGTGAGAGCACAAAGACTGGATCCCTTGCCTCAATCCAAAACATCTCTGAAGGGCCCTCCCAACTTCAGAGCTTCCCATTGGGTTGGCTGAAGCCTCAGTTGCAATTAGTCCCATTTTTCTGCCTAATATTGCATTCCTCACTCTGTTAAAAGTGATGTTCCTAAGAGTACTCCTCAAGAATTACCACCTGCAAATCTAACCTCCCACAAGGGAGGAATTCCATTCCAAAGACAATGGCCAAGGTCATGGATAGAGTATGGAAAAGAATCACACCCAGTAATGCGATTTACCACACCTTTGCACTTAACAACTAGGCTAAACTGCATCCCAGCTTAGAACAAAGAGTATGAATTGGAGAAAACACTGAATCTCTGTCTGAAATGCCCTAATATGTATTTATTTTTATTTTTTTAATTTTTATTTTTGTTTAAAGTATTACAGATGTCCCTTTTCTCCCCAGTGACCCGTCCCCCCCCCCCCCCGTTCGTTCCCCCTCCCCAGTCACTCTCCCCACCATTGTCCGTGTCCTTGGGTTGTGCATATATGCATATAAATTCTTTGGTTACTCTCTCCCCCTCCACCCCCCGCCCCCCTCCATCCCTCTGACATTTGTCAGTCTCAACTATGCTTCCATGTCACTTAAATCATTGATATTGGACCTTGGAATATATTTGAGTTGAAACTCAGTTTGTAAAGGCAGGTGGTCCTGAAGAGTGATGGGCAAATGGAAACTTTGTAAATTGAATTACATTCCAAGTATTGGTAGGAGTTTGGTATTCTAAAGTGAAAACTGCAGTGAATTATTCTGTGGATAATCACTTTAATAACTTACTGATTTTTTTTTTAATGTCAGGTTTTATATATCAGCACTTCATTTTTATAAACCCATTCCAAGTTTTTATAATTCCATGTGTGAAATTATAGCCTGTTGTCATAAGTTTATTTTGGGGGCTCTGATTCTTAACGGATTTCCTTTGCATTAATTTTAAACTGATATGAACCTTGGTGGATTCAAGGGACTCTGGAAAGATCTGGGGGCAGGATTGTTGGAAATGGGTACTATGGAAACAGTGAGCAGACAAACAGCCCAGGAGAAGAAACTTTGGGCCAAGCAGTGTTTCTGTAGTAAACAAGCAGGAACAGAGAAAGCAGATTCTTGTCCTGTTCAGGTACAGGTATTGATAAGACAGCTACAACCAAAGAACAATTGGCAAGAAAATCAAGAGTTGCAACTGAATATTGCTTACAGGCTCTTTGTGATGCCCAGGGGTGAGAAGGGCAAGCGGGGCCAGACAGCATGGCAGAACACTGGTGGTTGGGGAACTGGAGGCCCCAGTGTCAGGACGGAATAGGCTCACAATAGCGTTAGGTCCAACACACATTTATTCAGTACTTACGATATGCAGGTCATATTTATACTGATTGTCCTCCTGCCTTCCTGGGAAGGTTGAGGTTCTTTGTGATATGTTTACTATACTAGCCAGGGCCCAGGACATATTCTTGATATTTTAAACAGAGAGAATTTGGTTCAAGGAATTGGTTACACAGGAGATGACAGAGCTAAGAAGCCTAAAGTGGGACAGTGTGAAATCCTGGAGATTAGGAGCAGGAAGGCACTACCACTGCCTAAAGCTTAAGAAACAAAAGGATCCAGGGTCACCGAGCAGAAGCTGGGGTAACAGCAGGCCTTGAAGCCAGAGCAGGTCCGTAGAAGAGACAGCTACTGCCACAGACAACGCTTGAAGCACAAAGAGGTGGGAAGAAATACCCTGGCTTCTCTCTTTCTGCCCTAAAGTCTTCCTTCAGTGACCTCCCATTGGCTGAATTGATGCCAGAAACAGAGGGCAGCCCGGCCGGGCGTGGCTCAGCGGTTGAGCGTCGACCTGGGATCCAGGCGATCGGGGCTCGATTCCCGGTCAGGGCACATGCCCCCGGTTTTGGGCTTGATCAATGACTCTCTCATCATTGATGTTTCTATCTCTCTCTCTCCCTCTCCTTTCCTCTTTCTGAAATCAATAAAGATATATTTTTTAAAAAAGAAAAGAAACTGAGTGCAAAGGAAGCTGGGAAAATATTTCTTTGTGATACAGAGCAAGGCAGAGTAGAGCAGGGGATGGATCTGAGAGCAAAACAGGTCAAGGC
Source organism: Miniopterus natalensis (assembly GCF_054644295.1). Taxonomy (NCBI): domain Eukaryota; kingdom Metazoa; phylum Chordata; class Mammalia; order Chiroptera; family Miniopteridae; genus Miniopterus; species Miniopterus natalensis. The sequence continues at coordinate 26,212,077 of NC_142085.1, forward strand.
TAGCACATGGCCTCAACTATCTTTCTCACCATGGAAACACCTTCGTTTTCTTCCATCTCTATGAGTCTCTGATCCTGCCACCAGCCTCCTCCAAGCTTGCTTGACAGCAGGTTTACAGTTGGGCACAGCTGGTAGGTGGCACCAGCAAGAGACTGAGAGGTGAGAGGGAAGGTCAGATTTTTCTTCTCCATTCTCTCCCTGCTTTGGAGCCACATCTCTGGCAAGGGTGTTGTCCCTCCCCAATTACAGATCCTGCTGGTGGCCTCTCCACCATGGCTCCAGGTCTCACTAGGAGCGTAATGGCTTCCTTTTATTGCTGATCTCAGAGTGTCTTAATTTCCCTTGTTGATTCTCTTAATGAGGCCCAAAGCTATGTCAGTAATATCTTTATTAAAGTCTCTTCATTTGAACAATTTTGGGTTCCACACTGTTTCCTACCATGACCCAGGTAATACCTTGACCCCTGCACTCTTTTCCAAACTCCTTGCAAGTGCCATGCTTCCCCACCTTCCTAGATCAACAGTGTGGTATAGCAGGAAGAGCGCTGGCCTCAGTGGTAGGCTGACACGGTTTTGTTTCTGATTCAGTCACTGACTCTGTAACTGGCCAGGAGAGTTATTTAACCTCCTGAGCCTCAGTTTTCTTGCCTTTAAATGGGTTTTAGTTGGATTAAATGGGAAAATCTATGTCTAACCTGTGTGTTCCAGGCCTCACCATCAGCCTGTTATCACAAAACAAGGTCTCACATTCTTTTTATATTTCAATTTTTATGGCATGAATTTCCATCATTTTTGACTTCAGGAAATTAACTCCCTTCAAAATATTTCCAGTTATGTCTAGACATTCTCAAAGTTCCCTTGCTAACCTGCTTCTTTTGCAGTTGCCGTGGGCTTCTGCCCTGTTGTTTTTTTTCTGCCCCAGCTCCCACACATCCAACATCTGCTTGCAAGGCCACTTGCTGAGGCTTTGCCAAGGCTGAAGTTTATCCAGGGTCACTGTCCATCAGGGGAGCACAGACCATGCCAAGGGTGTAGACTGTTAATGCTCCCAAAGAGCCTGGTCCTTGGGACGCCTCCATGTGGCCTGTTTCTGTGGAGAGGAGGGGAGAATGGCCTGTCCTGGCTCTAAGCCATCTCAGTCCCAAATATGCAGAGCCTCTCAGAGTCGCTCTAACTAGTTGCTCACCTAATTTCACATGAAAACAAAACAACTCACAGAGGTACTGGGATTTGCTTCCACCGTCTCTTCTAAAGGAAGATCTGGGCCAGGGCTTAGAATGGGAAGAGAAGCTTTGCCATCTGCTCCATTTTCCTTCTCTCCCCCTCCATCACTCTCCCCCAAACTCCACACCCTCTGGCTTCTTCCATTTTCCAAACTGAAGCCTCTATTCACATCAACCACTGTGGGATGGAACAGGGAGGGCCAACTAGGGAGGAGAGGTCTAGCTGTCCTCGGAATGTGAATGCTTCCTGGAACAATACTTGGCATATGGTATATCATCAACAAATGGTAATTATCATATAAATGAGAGATCCCATTTCCTACCATTCAGATGCTACAAGTTCTTCAAGGTTCAGCTTAGAGACCAGTTCTTACAGGAGCCTGGCTATAATCTCTTCAGTATGAAGTGATCTCCGCCTCTGTTTTAGTTTCCTAGGGCTGCGGTTACAAAGTACAAACACTGGGTGACTCAAAACAGCAGAAATGTTTTCTCTCACAGCTCTGGAGGTTACAGGTCTGAAATCAATGTGCTGGAGGAGCCGTCTTCTCCCTGTCTGCTCTAGGGGGGAATGCTCCTTTGCCTCCTTCTGGCCTCTCGGGGTTCTCTGCAGCCCTTGGTGTTCCTCGGTTTGTTGTTTCATGGATGTCTCCTCCGTGTTTGTCTTCACCCCCACAGGGTGCTCTCCTCTCTTGTACGAATACCAGTCAGTGGATTAGGGCCCACACTAAGAACCTCATTTTAACTTGATTATGTTTGGAGAGACCCAAATGAGGTCACATTTCGAGGTACTAGGGGTTAGAACCTCAAAATATCTTTTTGAGGGACATAATTCAACTCACACTACCCTCCAGTAATATAAAATCTAATAGCAACAATCTCATTTCTCTTTTGACATCTATCATATTCTAGCTTCTTTTTAAATAATTTATCTTTAATCTCTCCTTACAACACTGAACACTCCAAGGACAGAATCTATTTATGATTCCCTTTTGTGCCCTGAAAATACCTGCCTGGCCATAATTGGTTTAATAGTTAACAAATGACTGGGCTCTTTTCCTGACTCACAACCAATCTGTTAGACTTGGAGCAGGCTGCTACCTGCTTGGTAGGTGCGTTTCTGCGTTCCTTGTGTTTTGGGCTTTTGGTTGATTTCTTTTCTTGAAAGAATATAGATCAAGAAAATGGGCTTGGCTAGCTGAAATAGCTGGTTGCAGCCGCCTCAGGTGGTTAAATATTTATGTTTTCTGGGAACGAACAGCAGATTTCACTCTACTGGGGAAACAATCTTGTTTGTCTCCAGCTTATGGCCCTTTTTTCTTCTTTTTCATTTTCAGCATCCTGATGATGTCCTTAGTTACAGTTGCTATGGAAGTGCTGTAAAGTGCCCTGCAGTGCTGGGTGGAGCGGTGCCTGGAGCCCTCTTTAGTGCAGATTTACAGTGATGCCCAAGCCATGGGTTTCATTTGCTAGTTTTATGGCTTAGTAATTGGTTGTCATCAGGGGAGTGATATGCATTTATTTTGGTTCCTTAATTTATCACACTGGATTTCTTTTCTTTTTTTTTTAATCCTCACCCCAGGTGAGGATTAAAATCCATTGTTTTTCAGAGAGAAAGGGAGTGAAACATTGATACAAGAGTGACACATCGATTGGTTGCCTCCTGCATGAGCCCTGACCAGGGCTGGGGATCAAGCCTGCAACCAAGGTACATGCCCTTGGCTGGAATCAAACCCAGGACCCTTCAGTCCACAGGCTGACACTCTAACCATTAAGGCTAACAGGTTAAGGTGGATTTTTTTCTTTTTCATTGTTTCTGGAGTACTCATCATCTTTTTAAACACTCAACTCATGATTTCACAGAGTATACTGGCAGGACCAGCCCGATCTTCTTGTTACTGAATAAATTGATGAACAGATGCAGTCCCTCAATATCCATGTGGTGAGGGGCAATCTAGGCTTGTCAAAGCACTTGAAATCTTTTAAGGATGTATAGTTTCAGAATGGAGACTGAGTCATGGGAGGAGAGAAAACTGTGCTTTGTGGAGATTTAGACGCTGGTTGCTTCTATAAAATGGAAATAGTAATAGTAATACATGTCCCACCTACTTGATAAGGTTGTTATAAAGGCCACACGATTAATGTATGTGAAAACAATTTGTAAGCTATACAGTGCTATAAATGCTCACAAATGTCATTGTGAATCACAACAATTAGCATCTTAATAGTCTTGGCTCTGCCTTTGACCTAGGTGTCTTTGATCTGGGTGATCGTGGGAAGTAACACTCCCCTTTGAAACAGTGAGATATCACCTCACATCTGTCAGAATGGCTCCCATCAATAAATCAACAAGCAACAAGCGCTGGTGAGGATGCAGAGAAAAGGAAGCCCTAGTGTTGGTGGGAATGCAGACTGGTGCAGCCACTGTGGAAAACAGTATGGTGTTACCTCAAAAAGTTTAAAATGGAGCTGCCTTATGACCCAGTGATTCTACTTCTGGGAATATATCTGAAGAAACCATAAACACTAATTTGAAAGAATATGTGCACCCCTTTGTTCATAGCAGCATTATTTACAATAGCCAAGATTTGGAAGTAGCCCAAGTGCCCATCAGTAGATAAGTAAATAAATAAATAAACAAAAGTGATACATTTACACAATGGAATATTACTTGGTCATAAAAAAGAAGAAAATCTTACCTTTTGTGACAGCATAGATGGACCTGGAAAATATTATGAGAGAAATAAGCCAGTCAGAGAAAGAGAAGTACCACGTGATTTCACATATATGTGGAATCTAATGAACAAATAAACTAACAAAATAGAAATAGACTCATGGATACAGGGAACAGACTGACAGCCATCAGAGGGGAGGGGGATTAGAGGGCTGGATGTAAAAGTTGAAGGAATTAAGCAAAAAAAAGAAAAACCCTCATAGACACAAACAAAAGTATGGGGATTGCCAGAGGAAAAAGGGGGTGAGGGGAGGTAGGAGAGAGTAAAGGGGGATAAATGGTGTTGGAAGGAGACTTGACTTGGGGTGGTGAACACACAATACAATAACAGATGATATATTATTGAATCATATACCTGAAGCCTGTGTAATTTTATTAAGCAATTTCACCCCAATAAATTCAATAAAAACCAAAACAAACAAAAACAATCTCTGATGAAGGCCTGAGTCGGCCTCTTTATTAAACAATCTGAACAAATGCTCAGGCCATTTTGTAGCATTTTCTAGGTCATCAGGGTCTATGTGTTAACTTCTATTCTACCCTCATCCTTTCTTTTCTGGAGGGAAGGGATAATAGGACCTGAATTATCAGGCTGAAAAGAAGGAAAAATCTTGATCTCTTAAAATATCTTTTCCAAGTTTGTTTTTTAATATAAAGTCTCTCTGGTGCATCTATTGCATGTTTGGCACATTAGCATGTACTATTATAATTTTACTCCTTCAAAAAAAATTTTTTTTATGTACTTTGGTTTAGGGTAGACACTCAGCCACTTGCTGGAACACATTTAAGCATGCAGGCTTTGACAATTATAGGGAAAAGTTCCAAATCCACTTAGTGATTTGATTCATGTATTTTAGTTTTTAAAAATCTGTTAATTTATTCTGGAGATGCTCTAAAAATTGATGTCATTGCATTTGAACAGAATTCTTAATAAAGAATTTTCTGCCTGACAGCTGTAGATAAATTTATTATGCAGCTTCTCTTGAAGCATTTTTTTTCTTTTTTATTGAATTTATTGGTTATGGAAGCATTTTCAATTTGCTCAATTGGAGCAAATTTTGTGTGTTGAATGCAGTTGGTTTCTAGCACTGACTCATTTTCCAAATACAGTATACTTTTCCCCCCATCAACTGACTTTCTCCTGCCAGCATGTTGTCCAGTTCTTCTTTAAAGTGCTGTCAGAACATGGTCTGCTCATCATTAACAGGAAACGGGCTTCTTGCCCACTCTTACAAAAGTAGAAAGAAGTCAGATAATTTGATTTTTAAATGATAAGAAAAGAAGATTGAAAAAAAGAACACTCAGAAACCTAAGTAATAGTCTCAGGACTATTATTATGAGACACTTAAATAAATGAGATACCCAAAAATGAAAGGAAAAGCTGCAATTTGCATGGTTTTGAGTAGAATGCAGCAGAATTTCCATTTCACTTTAAATATAAAATAACTCTAATGTGAGTCAGTATAAATAAATCAAGAAACCAAGGCTTCATGGAAGATAACAGCAGTTTGATGTGGGCGGACAAATATTTAAGGCAACTCAGCATGAAAACTGGGCCATATGCTCGGGACTAGTTCTCTGTATTTAGATTTTTTTGATGCAAACTGTACCTTTGTCTCTAGAAAATAAACCCAGAGGCCTTCAAAGCCAACAATGAAAAGCTCATTTTACTTAAGTGCCAATAATGTCAGCTCTAAAAATACCAGAATTTTTGGTTCTAATCAAATAATAATCTTGACAATTTTTGCAAATAATCATCTTGACAATTTTTGCAGACATAGTTGCTTGTGGAACTGACAGAAGTGACCATTTGTTTAAGATAAAGTCCAAAGTTAGTTAAATATGTAATATATAGTGCAGATTTGATTAAACCATGTGCATGGTTTACCCCAAAAATGTTCTTCATTAATCATCGAGGAAAGAAATAATTAGTTGCTGTTGAATTATCTAGTTACCTGCCTCCATCTTCCACTTCACTTTGGTGGTTTATGCAGACTTTATTAGAATAACATTTTGTAGTGTAAAAATAGTTTATTCTTCCACAGCTTCTCTCCACTTGCCAATTTAAAACTTTCTCTTTAATTTTTTTTAATTTTTATTTTATTTTTAAAAATATATCTTTATTGATTTCAGAGAGAGGAAAGGAGAGGGAGAGAGAGACACAGAAACATCAATGATGAGAGAGTCATTGATCGAGCCCACAACCCGGGTATGTGCCCTGACCAGGGATCGAACCCCGATCGCCTGGATCCCAGATCGACGTTCAACCGCTGAGCCACGCCCGGCCAGGCTCTCTCTAATTTTTGATTGGTACCACTTTGGAACCATCTCTTTAAGACTCAATTTCTGCATCTGTGGAGTGGATAAAATAACACCTCTAAAATAGTACCAACTTGTTCCAGTGCTTAGTGGAATGGTACAAAGTACTTCACACAGGGCCTGGCATATAGTAAATGCTCAGTAAATCGTAACTATCTTTACTTTTACTATTAAAGATGTGAACTTGGAAGTTATTAAACCTTTGTCATCTAGTTCTTTAGTTATGAAAGACAGTATCATGATATAAGACTGAAAGTGCCCTTAAAATGGATATAGTGCCTCTACATGCAAAGTGAATATAGAATTTAAACAACTACCTTCATTAATTAATGTGCTTTGGAGCAGAGCTTGATGTAAAAAGAGTCACTTAGCTTAGATATTATTTTTATTGCCATTTGGCCATTTTTGGGGGTACTCATTATCTATGACAATCTGATTAGAATTTGGGTGCAAGTAGTTTGTTTGGGAGGTGATCCCAGCAAGCGTGATCAGAAGTGGGAAAGTAAGACTGGCAAGAGAAGAATGCTATTAAGGTACCTTGATAGGCAGGTTACCATAGCAGGCCAATGAGCTCAGTCCCACTGGGGTCCCTCTAAGAGACTGCGTGAGCCTTTTGACTCTGAGCAGCCTCATTCATTTAGTGCAGTACTGCGCAAATATTACCACTTTCTAAGAGTGTTACCACATGAAAAGTTTGGGAAGCTTTGCTATAAAGAACCGTTGAGAGAAATGTAGAGACCTACCCTGGAGAAAGGTACGTTTAAGGTAAGCAGTGTCGTCAGAGAGTATGAGGTCAGAAGTTGGAGACTTAGGGCCTTTGTATACTTGAAAAATGGTCCAGGAAAGAGAAATTGAACTAAAAACAGTGTCAATAGGTGGAAAACACAGGGAGGGAAATAAAAGTCTCTGTCAGCACTGCCTCAAAGTAAACTGGACCTCTTGTGAAGGGCAGCACATTGTCTCATTTAATTCTTATAATGATCATGTGATTTGGAATCTTTACTTTTTCCCTCAAGCCCCAACCAAACTATTTTACAGATGATAAAATTGACCTTTCAGAGGTTTTGTTACTCACCCAAGGTTGCAAAGCTAGTTACAGCCAGGTGCAAAGCTTACTTTGACGTTGGAACCCATTCTCTTTTCTTCATTTCAGACTAATTTGCTCTCTCTCCCAGGAAGTGTTCAAGCAGAGATTGGTGGTCTCCTCGGGTATTAGGAGGGATTCCTACACCATGGTAAAGAACCAGAGGACTTCCAAGCTTTCTGCTGTTAATGATTCTGTGATACTGTGAAATAAGTGTCATATGCTAAACCCTCAACACTACCTTTAATTTAGTAATTATTTATTCCTTAAATTAAGAATTTAAGTTCTTGTTTATTTTAATGGCCATTAAATGTTTTTTAATTACCTTTGATTTGACACTAATAAAAACTATTTTGTTAATTGTTTAAAGCATTCATTATTAGCATCTCTCTTTAATTATACTGGAATATGCTGTTTGAATCAATAATAATTTAATGATGATTAAAAAAAAATCAAGCAAGGAAAGGTTGGAAATTAATAAAGATTAGAAATGGAAACAAAAATGAGGTCCAGACATAGAAAATGCAGGACGGATTATGCTTAACGGTGTCCGGAAAAGATCTGAGAATCGCCCACAATGAAGTCTGTTGAAAGAGAGGTTGCTGAGCTGTCGGAGCTGAGCATTTGAGGGCAGAAGTACAATCCTTTTAGTCTGCCCAGCATTGTTTGGGCTTTAAAAGAATAATGGCTTTTGTTTCTGGCTTTATGATGCAAGTAAGATGGATTTAGAAGAGCTCTGTGATCTCTATTAAAGTGTTGGGAGTGGATAGAAGGTTCTATGAATTACGTAAGTTGTTACTTCAGTCTCCAGCAATAGGGAGGGGAGGCACATGGCCAGTCACATTCCTTCTTAGTCACAGGAAACTGCTTTATTACTATTTCCTTCAAGTCAGGAATGTAGTCAGAATGCCCACTAGGTGGTGCTGAAATTACTGTATAGAATTCCCTGACCTCTAGTAGGATGTAAGGGTAGAAACTGTTAGGACTGAAAGGCAGAATGTATTCTATGATTTCAGCCTCAAGACATGAAGATTTCATATATCAAGACAACTGTCAGTGCTTTTTAAAATATTATGTGATATCAAAATTTCTGTCCACAAAAGGTGGGAAAAAAATGCTACCTCAGAGTCGAGGTTAACATTATTGGCAGGAACGTGAGTTCTAGTCAATATTTTTTCTATTAAGCTCTAAGAAGAATTCTAATACACTAGACTTGGGGGCATTTATGAGGATTTTAATTTATATTATTATATCTTTTGGCTACCAACACTGTTAAAAAGTTGTTTTTCCACGTTTATACCTCATCTTTCAATATCATCTTCAAATGTATAAGATGTGGCTCAATAATTCTGTCAAAAGCAGTGATTTGGGGCAAAAAGGGAATGAAGGTCAAGCAAAATGAAATACTAATTGTTGAGACAAAAAAGCAAGACTATAGTTAATACTAGATGTTATTACTACTGGATGTTATTACTACTAGACTACCTAAAACCAGAATTTTAAAATATTTTTTTTCTTCCCAAACCCAGTCCTGGATCAATTCAAAAATCTGCTTTTTTTCCAGTCCTGCACTTGAAATGCCAGGCTGCCACAGAAACATCTCATAACAGGGCAGTTTGGTGCTATTGCAAAGGTAAGGTTTTGTACAGAGGGCTGGAGGTTCTGAAAAGGTGGCCGCCTGAGCGCCTTCCTCCTCACTGCCTGTCAAACCAACGCAGCTCCCTCTGCTGACCCACGGAGGTCCTGCTGGCTGTGTCCGAGTCCTCGGGAAAAAGCCCTCTGGGCTTTCCCTCCAAAGGCCAACTGGAACCCACCTTTACTCCCACCTGAAGGGTAACAAAATTGTCCATAGCAATAGTGTTCCTAGTAGCAGAAAGTGAAAACCACCTATGCATCAATGAGTAACAATATAAAGTAATCAGCTGTGATATGTTTGTACAATGAACGTCATATTATACAGCGCTGACAAGGAAGGAACTATAGCTCCATGTTGTCATATGAAGACAAGCATGCTGTGAAACAATACTGTATATATATTTTATACTGTATATATATGTATGTATTTTTTTTTTTTAAAAAAGGCAGCTACTTTTAGGAAGGGGAAAGCTACACGGGCTTCAATTATAACTGTAATATCTTTAAAATTATTTTTTAATTTCTTTAATGCTTTGAGACAGAGAGAGAAAAGGAGAGATATATAGATACAAAAAAATCGATTTGTTGTTCCACTCATTTATGCCTTCACTGGTTGCTTCTTGCATGTGCCCTGAAGAGACTGAACTCGAAACCTTGGCATATCGGGGTAAACGCTCTAACCAATTAAGCTATCTGGCCAGGGCTAGAAGAACTGTAACATCTTAATATGTGAGCTGAATGGTGGGTGAAGACATGATCATTGAGATGTAATTTAAATTTTTGGGCATGTCTCAAATAATGAAAAGGAGAACCGGGGAGAAGAGGAAGGAGAGGAGAGGATGAAGACCAAAGGAAGGGGGAAGAGGGGAGGAAAGGAAGAGGGGACCACCTCGGAAGGACCAGGACTGGGCACCAGCAGGCCCGTGTGTTCTAGGGGGCGTGTGGGTTTAGGCAAGAAGTCTCCTTCACAGAGGCTCAGTACAAAAGAGGGGATGAATCTGAGGTCAGGGTGTGAAACTGCTAGAAAAATCAGATAAAATAGCAAGGACAGGAAGGCACCCTTTCAAATGGAGTAGCTTCATTCATTCATTCAAAATCTGTTAACTATCTGCGCTCTGCACTGTTCCAGGATGCAGCAGTGGACAACACAGCCAAAAACCTGCCCTTATGGAGCTGAGGGGTCTGGCAAGGTAAATTCCTTCTGTGTCCAAACTGTTTGCGTGTGAACTTCTCAGCTAGGGGCACCTAGGGAAGGAGAGAGATTGATTCGTTCTACACATATGTCTTGAACACTTCATAGATGGCCAGCTTTGCTGGGCGCTGGGGATATGGGATGAATTCTTGCCTTTGAAGAGCTCACAGTCCACCGGAGAGAGCCACATATGCGCTTAGGTATCTGCCGTTCAGCGTGTTGGAGGAATGAACAAGGTACCTTCGGAGCACAGGGGAAGTGGGGGGGAGTGTTGGGAGTCGGCTTCTGCTTGGAAACAGAGTGGATGACCTTTGAGGACCACGATGGGAATTCAGAGTCAGTGTGAGTTCAGGAGCATGGATTACAGATTTGGCCTGTGGAGCACACACCTCAGTCAGCCGTTAGCTGCAGCACTGGGAGGGTCTGTTATCCAAAACCATCTCCCCTTACCCTTGTGTCTGCTCTCCCCTCACCAGTGTGTTGTTGCTAGAAAATGCCTCAATACATTTTAATTATTTTAAATAATATGCTATTGTACTGAAAGTTTATAAATAAAGTCTTCATAATCTAATTTGTAACTTTAATGTTTTGACGAGAGCTATGTCCCAAACATCTTGGCAAGGGCACATAAAAAGTTGTGACATTCTGAGAGACACAGTGTAATACAAAATATGGACATGATGTGCCTGTTACTTTCTTATTTTCTTCTCCCAGTCTTCTAAGGTTTGACGAGTACCACAGGGTAAAGAGGAGCTGTGGGTGCAGGCATGGCTTCAGGAAAGAACCCATGAAGGAGGTGGGGAAGGGTGTCCAGCAGTTGGGGAGGAAATAGGGGGTCTAGTTATGAACCAAGATACAGGCTAGGAGACCTCTTCCATCATCGTTCTCTGGAACTCTGTGGAATATTACCCCCCTCTCCAAGTGATAATTATATTGATACAACGAAGCAAGTAAGAAAAAAAAAAAGACTACATATTCACTCCGTGATTATTTTTCGTGCTTACTACTTGCCAACTAATGTGCCAGGCACTGTGAAAGGCACTAGGGGCACAGTCCAAGGCACCCATTAAAAGACAGTGGGTTGCGACTGCTTAGAGTGTTTGTTCTGCTCCCAAAAGGAGTGAAGTTATGGTGTGTGAAACCCTAAACCCACTGCACTGAAGGCATGGTACTTGAGGTTTGGCTTCCAAAATGGTTTAAAATCCTGTTTCCAAGTCCTGTCTTAAGAAGGACTTGAGCTTGTAAAGGTTTTATGTGAGGGAAACTGCACATTAGAGCTGGAAAATCTGACTGCCTACTTTACTGGTCTCCTTTTCTTTAAAACAATTTTTTAAAATGTCAACTTCTGGAAACTGCATTTGCTAGGTCTGGGAGCAAAAGGAAATCCTGCTTCACAACCCTTTTCAGTTCCCAGGTTGGGCAGTTTGCTGTTAAGCTGTAGGGAAATAACCCTACTGGAAAAATATTTGTTCAGCATTTTGAACACAGAAACCTTTTGTGGGTCAGTAACTGCAGTGCCCTTGGGAGAATTTCCAGGAATTTCAGACCGCTGTGTCAGTCTCCCCCAGGCAGAATGCAGTCACCCCCTTTTTGGAGAACTGTATGACTAGACTGAGGCAAGTTTCTCTTTGCATATAGGGATTTAGGGAAAGGTGGGAGGGGTGTGCTAGAGGGGAGATAATGAATATAGGGAATACAATTAGTGTCCTTCAAAAACATGTCGGTGGCCCTGGTAGGTGCCAGCACTGTGCTATGCTCCAAAGTGGAAAATAACTCAGAGCTCTGTCTTCAGGGAGCTCACAGACAAGTGGGTGAGACAGATCAGTGTGTGGAAGTGCTCACTCAGTCCAGGTCTGGTACTGTGGTAGTGTGGGCTGCCTGGACGTCAGGGGGGGCCTGGGCTAAATCCTGAGGGAGCAGTCCTTACCCCAGGAGAAGATTCAGGGAAAGGGCTTCCCATACGGAGGACATTCTACACGCACGAGGCAGGTTGGAGGCCTGTGAGTGGTTCAGGAAGATACGGAAAGAGGGCAGGAGAGGAGGCTGAGGAGGGAGGCCCTCCTCCGCCAGGCTAAGCCATCTGGACAGGCTCCCCCGCCCTCCACGGAGACACGGAGGATCGTTTAAGGCCGTGAGCACTTAAAAAGAGGTTCTGTTTTTCTGTTTTGTTTTATTAATCTTTTCTTTTTTTCCCCATGTATAATGTTGAAAAGTTCTCATTGAAGAAAATTTGGAGACTTTATTAGAAAGGTGTAAAGAGAAAATAAGAAAATCAACTTTAATTCAATCACACAGAGGCAACCATGGCTAATGTTCTGACATGCTTGGTATATAACTATTTACAAGTTTGTGATCACTTTATATATAAAATCATATTTTGTTCTTTTCATTAACATTATTTCCTGGACATTTTCCTACTTTATGTTCTTTTTATTTGTAAATTTCTAATTTTGAAATCACTCGAGATTTACAGAAGAGACCCTAAGAGAGTGCAAGAGTTCCCACATGTCCTTCACCCAGCTTTCCCTACTGTTTCCATCTCACCTTCTATCTCTCTCATCTCTGTCAGAATGGGCTTACCTCTGTTATATTTCCACTGAGTTTTCTAAACTGACTACTAATGAAACTGGAAAACTGGCCGTAGTACTGTGATTCGATGGACATTGTCAGCCTGAAACACAGTCGTGGTGCCCTAAGCGGCAGGTGTGGGAATTCTGGGCGAGGGCAGTGCCCTGGGCAGGGAGGGGTCCGGGTGGGTGGGACTTTCAGGACCCTACAGCTCAGCCTGCGGGTGGGAGCAGCTCTGAGCCCTGCTCCCAGTGAATCCTGATGCTCACTGAGATATTGATAAGCCATCTGCAGATGTTTCTTTTTATATTTAAAGAAGTAGTAAAACTGAGTTTCTGCGTTGTTATCTTGACTCGTTTAGACCCTGAGCCTGATCCAGCATTCACTGGCATTGCTCAAAGCCAGTGCTGAATGATCTGTGTTAGTTCTGAAGAACTGGGTTAAATCACTTGGTCCTCACAGGTCATCCAAGGAAAACATCAAGTGCTGGCAAAAGTCACCACTAATGACAGAAAAAAACTACCTCCAAGCCTCAGCCCTAGACCCTCTGCCTGCTCTTTTTCACCATCCAATATGGTTTCTTTCTTTTTAAAACCTCCTTAACGCTTATTTGTCTCCTCTCAGGGCCGCTTTCATACTACGCCATTCACGGGCACATGAGCTGCGTTTATTTCTTACGTGTACCTTTCGTGAGCGTGGTGCTGCATCTCCTTCACGTTTCCATGCTGCACAGTTCTCAGCGCAGTGCCTTGCTATGACATGCTAAAAAAAAAAATCGTTTTTAAATTTATTAACTCCCTACATTCTTTCCCTTGTAGAAACCATGGAGTCTCACAGCTTCAAGTAATATCTTTTAGTATGTAAATTTTGTTGGATATCTCAAAATGTTTCCTAAATGGTTCTATTTCAATAACCTAATTTGATTGCAAATTCCAGAAAGCTAATATTGAAATAATCCTTCCTCTCAGCCTCTTCTTGGGCTTAATTGTGTCCCCCCCTCCCACCAGATTCTAATGTTGAAGACCCCAGGTACCTCAGGAAGCGACTGTGTTTGGAGATAGAGTCTTTCTAAGAGGTGATTAAGGTAAAATGAGGTCACATGGGTGGACCCTAATTTACTATGACTGCCCTAATAAGGAGAGCCGATTAGGACACAGGCCTGGAGGGAAGGTGGTATGAAGACAGAGAGAAAATGGCCATCCACAAGCCAAGGAGAGAGGCCTCAGAAGAAACCAACGCAGCCGACACCTTGGTCTTGGACTTCTAGCCTCCAGAACAGAGAGGAAATAAAAGCCACCCAGCCTGCGGTGCTTTGTCATGGTGGCCCAAGCAAGCGAGTACACTTCCTTCACCCAAGTCATCAACTGGCTTTCCCAGTGCACCTCCACTTCGCGACATTCTCTCCGGCATGGCTAGTCGGAGGTCTTTTCCCCAATACTCTCAGCTCCTTTTATCATCACTAAATCTTTTTCTTTCCTTTATCAGCACGGCTACTGCTCCAGTGCACCTCAATCTTGATTTGCATTTAACAGCCTCAGCACACCTCTCTTTCTACACAGACCTCAGTACTGTACCTGATATCTCTATTATGATACTCTCCCATGTGAACTCGGTGCAACTCAAACTGAATGATCGACAATTCGAGCACTGCCGTGCCGGTCTTGGTGCCTCTGTTGGGAGTGCCTCCCTTCCCTAAGGCCTACTGATTTGTGAACCTGGACATATAGCTACATGTCTTCTTGCTAACCTCTCATCGGACCTGTATTTGTTACTTTTTGGCATATATCTTTGACTTCCTTAGTCTCAACCTCCTAACCTATCTCTCTGCTCTGTTCCTACACCAGTTATAGTTTAAAATATTAAATTAACATTGAGTAACCCCTGCAATCAAAGAGGTGCTTCTCCATATGGCATACCACACATACAGGTAGTGGGTACTGAAGGTCAGCATAGGGTTATGTTAGAGTTTTTGGTTTAGTCTCAGTCTACACTAGCTTTGGGACGTTGGGAGAATCTTACGACTTTTTTTCAGCCTCAACTCTAAAGTGAAGACAACAATATATAATTTTACTTGTGTATTATGAAAAGTAGATTAAATATCTAAAAGATTGGTAAGGCACTAAGGAAGCAATATTTGGTGTTATTTGTTGTTGTTGGCCTTCTTGACATTTGCCAAGGTGACTTTTATTGCCACTGGTCCTGTATTGCTAAGGGCCTTGGTAACTTCCTTGAAAGACCTGATCATGGGTCATATATTATTTCTGAATCCTACAGCACCTGATTGCTGTTTAATAAATATTGAAATTTAAAAAAAGCTAAGCCCCTAAAATCACAGTTGTTAAAAATACTTATAAGTAGGGTGATTATTGAATCTACTTTGCATGAGATGGTTCTGATTTACTCTTGTTAGTCCGGCATAATTATCATAATACTCCCTCCTGCTCTCAAAAGCCTGCTCATGTGGACATTAAAATATATATGGTCTCCCTCCCCATGAGTGACCCTGCACAGAACCATGGTAGTTTGTTTCATGAAAATATAAGGGGCACAGGGGAAACTTTCTCTGAAGGAAGAAAAGCCTGAAGATAAAGAGAGCTGAATCCAAAAGTAAAAGTTCTACTGGGAGAATATTTCAGCTAATGGACAGTATAAAGCTTGTGGTTAAATTTATAAATGTTTGGATGTCGGATAAGATAAACCAGCTGTATTTCACTGCAGTATTGCCAAGTTTAGTCTTTGAGTTTAACTTTTGGCAGATACACTTGGATGCCATGCAGCTCGAAAAGCTATTAATAATACTGTTAAAATGTGTGTTGTCAAAAGCTAAAGATATAGTCTGTGTTCTGATTTTAAATAGTTTTGTTTTTAATTAGCAAAGTAATACATGTCTATAGTTTTGTTGTGCTTAGTTAAAATGCTATTAAATTACAGAGAGTAAAAATGTCTCTCCTGCCATCACCTCTCATCCACCCAATCTCACTTCTACATATGTAAACCAATTTTAATCAAAAACAACACAAAAAAGATTCAGTACAAACAAATTGTAAAAATTAAAACATTCTATAGAGGCAACAAGTTAGTAATTTTTAATAAGTTAATCCAAGCTTTCAGAAAGACAATTAGGCAAAAATATCAAAATGTCACACATTCTTTGACTTAGCAGTTTCAGTTCAAAGAAATAGTCATACAAAGATGTATACACAAGGATATTCATTGCAAGGTAGTTCGTAACAGTGAAAATCTAGATATGATTTAATGTGTTTTTACTAGAAAATTGGAAATATATTATGGTAGAGTCATGCAAGGGAATATTATGGAGTCATTAGAGATAACGATATTAGTGCTACATTTACTGATAGGGAGAGAGGTCCACAATATGTCACTAAATGAACAAAAGCAGACTCAAACAATTTTATAGTGTAATTGCATTCATGTATATTTATATATATGCAGGTAACATATAAATATATAAATATACACGCACCTATGTAATAACACACATATACACTATTTATGTATACCAAATAAAAATTCATGAAGGGAAATACAAAAAAAAAGTTAGTAGTTATTTCTAAATAGTAAAGTCTTAGAATGTTTTTACTTTGTCATATTTTCTATATCAATTTAATTTTTTATAATAAAGCTATATTTCTTTTATAATCAGAAAAAAAGAAACTTAAAAAAAAAAAAGGATAGAATTCCAGTTTCCAAACTTTACTTATAAATCATCAATTTAAGAGTTGTTTGTTTCTTTCCCCCTAGCTGGTGTGAGGAAATGCTGCCAATGGTGTCAATAATTACACCTACATATCAAATACATCTACATTCTGAAGCAAGATTTTTTTTTTTTATCGGTAGGAATTAGGCTTTACATTACAGCAGTTTAGATGTAGAATATCTGATCCAGTGCCTAGAGGATTAACCAGTAGCAAACCACTATTTTACTTGGGAGTGAATTAGTCTACATTAATGCTATAGAAAAAGAGTCCTAAGTCTCTCTTCTGCCAAAGGAAATATTTGGCGTGAAAAAAGGCTGGTTATAATGTTTGGTTGATAACATATCATAGTTTAATGAGTTAGAATTATAATCTTTAGCTTTGTTCTTCATAAACTAACTGATTTTAGGGAAATACAAAGAAAGTATATGGAGTGGATAGAAGAAAACACAAATGTTCCAGGAACTTAAAGGAAGGGCTGTTTCCCAGTTTTAAATCTCTTTTGAGCGGCAAACTTAATTGCCAAGATCCTGATGCTCGTCTCCATGTGAACAGGTTCAGAGGCAACTTAGCTCCTCATTGACAAAATTGAAGGTATTACCTTCATCCGGTGTGTCTGCCATCTATCCTTGGTTCTCCAACATACCGAAGAGCAAAACCATTATCCCCAACAGCCAGATTAAAATAACGTGAACTTGGATGGAAGGAATGGAGCAATGGGCGCGTCGTCTCTTCCTGGAAGGACATAGTCCTCCCAGAGTTGTATGGCTTGAATTTGACCACGAGGAAACAAGGGCCATGTACATGATAACCGCTAATACTCTTCAAAAGTATCAAGGGAATGAAGGACAAGAAAGTGTCAGGAACTGTCCTATAAAAAGGAGACTAAGGAACATGCCAACTAAGTGTGACGATGGCTCCTGGATGGAAAAAAGACACTAGTGGGACACTGACTTTGGGGTCAGCTGATGAAGGTTGGCAGGTAACTTTTGGTGCCATTTTGTACTTTTTTATAAGCCTGAATTATTTCAAAGTGAAAAGTTTAAAAATTTAAACACTGGTTTTAAGAAAATCAATTTGCAGACTGGTGTTCTGTGCTGACAGGATGCTAAGAACAAAGAGATGAGGAGTGGGAGCGCATAGCTGGCCGGGGTGCTGGGCACGTGCAAGGCCCCGGGGGAGGTGACCCTGGGAAGCAGGGCAAGAGTCGGATGTGAGAGGAGTCAGATGTCCCCACGGAGACAACAGTTTTAACAGCTACCAAACTGGGCCTTCGTGCAAAGCACTGGATTCCCCTTCATTCTCTTCTCCCTCCAAATTAGGAGAAGCATTTTCTTCCTTTAAGTAGTAAAAATAGTCATTTTATTAAGTTCTTTTCATTGGTGTAAGATAACTGTCAAGCTGCCCAAACTGTGTACTGCTCCAAAAGTTAAAAATCTTGTACAGAAAATGCATTTGAGGGTAGTAAAAAACCAAAACAACAAGAACAGAACAAAGCAAAATATGAATCATTCTGATTCTGCGTTCTCCTTCCTGCCTCCCCTGTCCTGTTCCCCCATGGCCCGTTTGTCACCAGACCCTGTGAATGCTTTCTTTACACCGCTCCTTACACTAGGATTGGCATCCGAGGGCCTGGGTTCTTCGACTCATTTTGTAATGATTAGTCCTGTGACTGTGGACATTTCCCTCTGTGCCTGAGTTTCTGTGTGTGTGGATGTGTGTGTTCAGGGAGGGGAGTGGGTAGGATTCCAATGAAATAATGCACACGAAAGCTCTTCATAAACTGTAAGGCATCATACAAATGCTAGGCTTATTCAGGGCTTTAATAGGTCTTATCTTTATGTTATTGTTAATTCTCACCTGAGGATATTTTTTCCATTATTTTTTTTAGAGAGACTGAAGGGGCGGGGGGTGGAGAGAGAGACACTGATGTGAGAGAGGCACATCGATTGGTTGCCTCCTGCACATACCCCGACTGGGGCCAGGGATTGAACCTGCAGCCTGAGTGCATGCCCTGGACCAGGCATCAAACCCACAACCCTCTGGTGCTTGGGCCGATGCTCTAACCACTTTGCCACACTGGTCAGGGCTAATAGGCATTATCTTGATAAGCAGTTTCCAAATCTTACGATTTTATGAAACTAAAAAATTTGAATAACTGACACAGAATTTCCCATTTGATAAAATAAATAAATACATTTTCCTCACTGCACCATTTCATAAAAGGCAGGACATTTTCACAGAAAATGGAGTACAATCCTTCCCAACCTTGTACTGACTTACATTTCTAAATCACCTGGTCCTTAGTTTTCTCATTTTCCTGCAGACTGGCCCCAAACAATGATTCCAGGACCAGTATTTGGGAATCAATGTCCTGGACTAAAATATCCAATGTGATAACTTCTTGAGCTCTTTGTATCCCATCTTACCTTCTTTCCAGTCCACCCATGTTTGGCATCCAATAGTTTTGTTAAATGAATCTTTAAATGGATAGATACACATTTCTTCTTGAGTTCAGTGAAGAACTGAGCCTAATTCTTTTGCAGTTAATTAAAGGGAGGAGATATTGGAGGTCAAAGATGAGCCAGGATGCTTTTATGTTTTGGTATAGAGAAGAGATCTGAGAATCTATTTTCCAGTTGTCATCCCCCATATTCTCTAATGTGCGGCTCAGTTACCATACCTAAGCCACATGTATGTCCTTAAAGTAGCAGAACCTTGCTGGAGAGATGCCCCTCAGGCCTGCAGGGGTTTAGTTTGTTCTGTAGGCACTGAAGGTGGTGGTATAGTATGTGGGTTCCTTTCTTCTGCAAAGCCTAGTTGGCAAATCCACAGAGAGATGATGTCCTTTCTCTACTAAGGTTCAAGAGGGAGTGAGGTGGAGTAGATACATGACCCCCACACATGCACAGGGACATGCATGCGCGGGCACACACACACACACACACACAATATTTATCACTCTGTTAACCCTATACACTTATATATGAAGTCCTATACGAAGGGTTAGGGTAATTTCAAAAGGACCTTACAATATAGGAGAGAGAACTGCTAAATTTTTAGCCAACTTGGACTTTCTCTTGCATCAGGAGCTAGGTCCTGCCGATGCTCCTCATGCGAGACTTACCTTACTTCAGACTTGGCCCTTTGGCTCCTACATTTGCACCTGTGCCCTGTACTCCCTTCATCCTCACAAGCGCTCCGGCTTCATGTATCTCCGTGGTCCAGCAAATTCAGTTCCTCTGGGGGAAGTGAGGCCTCTCTGCAAAAGAGGAGGTCTAGGTTAGAGAACACCCTGGGCTTCAGATCTGGGTGGGCGAGGAGCTGGGTGTGTACGGATATGCTTGCTAGTGCATTGTGTGTGTGTGTGTGTGTTGGGTCTGGGGACTAGTAGTGAATGGTCTCCAGTCCCTTGAGTGTGCATTAACGTGTGTCTTCCAGTTGGAGCTCAGTCTTCCCTTCAGTAAGTGTAAAAAAAACTGTTGGTTTCTTGATTAGTTGACAACAAATGAGTGCATTTCTCAGACGGACATTACTTTTTCTAGATCAATCTTAGTTTAAACTTGCTTTGCTATTTTCCCTGCGAGCATTGTTATGGTTCTACCTTCAGAAACCATAGTCCTAATCATCATCAAGCTGAGATGCAAAGTTGGGCTTCTTTCCAATGTTGCCCCACGGGAAGCAGCTCCTTTAATGCTCTCCTCCTCGCCTTGTGCGACGAACCCCCTTTACGAAAGCATCCTGACTGAAAGGGCTTCCCTCCTGTCAAAGGGGACAGGGAGGGTTTGCCTTTTCCATACTACTGTTAAGGTTGGTGTGAGAGAAGCTGATTTTGGAGAAAGAGATAGTTATTCCAAACACAGGATGTTTTAGTATTTTTTGTTTTGTTTTGCTTTTATTGCTTAAAGATCTTTTTTTTTGCAAGAAAGGGAAGTAACATCTGACTACCCTAGGCACAGGATAGCAATGGTTTCAGTACCTGGTGTGGATAAGATCCCTTTTCTTCTGAGTTTTGTTATCCTTCCCACCCCTTCTCTTAAAGGCTGCTGCCAGAGCTGAAACTCGTGTAGGCCCTGAGCTCTGATCATTGTCAGGCCTGGTGGCCTTAAGAACGGAAGAACCAGACCTAGGAGCTTCATGCCAGATGATTTGAAATGATTAGTCTTCAGAATAAAGTGGAGAAAGTTTGCCAGCCAGACTCTGATTTCCTGAACATGTGTACTAACAAGGAGGCATTTACATAAAAAGGCTTTTATTGATTATCTGAGTGTTAAAGTCAAGAATAAGGTAAGATTGAATCCTAAGGCAACTGTAGTTCTATGTGGTTCTGTTTTCCTTTGCCTTCTCCGTGGCACCCACTCAAGACAGATACTTCAGAAGCCATTCCCAGTTACTGGCTGGGGGGGTCAAGGGCTAAGACAGAACTTTCGGTCTCTACCATTAGGGCAGGGGTGGGGAACGTCTGGCCCACTGGCCAGGAAATCATTTAGCCTGGCCCTGCGAAGGCAACCGCAGCTGGGACTCAAAATTCAATAAATCTAGGAGCTTTTCTCATAACTAATTTTTAACTTAATAATTTTAAAAATTGGCAGAAGAAAGGTTTCTCACCCCTGCCTTAGTGGGTAACAAAATTCTCGCCTCCAAATTTGAACTAATTTCACTTCCAAATTTAAACCACCAACTATGACATATTGCCTTATCTGGGCCCTTTATGGTAATATAAAATTATTTAGGGAAAAACTCCACTTTAAATATAAATATCTGCCAAATAACTTAGTTATCATTTAGTTTAGTTTTTTTAGCAGTTACATTTGAATATATACAAATGTGAAATATATATATACATGTGTATGTATTCATTCCAGGTTATTTAACTCTCGAGTCTTTAAGTGTTCCATTTAAGTACACACTTGAATCATTAGCAAACATTTGTGGTGTTTAAATTTCCCCCCAGCACTTTTCCATATGTTTCACTGAGTTCAAGGTCACTGTTGAATTTTAAAGAGTACATTAAAAATTATGTGCCCAAGAGAGATATGAAAATTGTTGCTTGGTTAGCCACACATGGTTAAGATATAAATATATCAAATGTCTCATCTCTGTCCCTCAAAGACACAACTGCTAAAACACATTTTTTTCCTTAATTTTATAATTCCATTAGGATAACAACCCTGAGTCATTTGGAAGAGTGTTTTTTTAAAAAACAACAGTGTTTGTCTCCCAGAAAATAAACACTCCAAAGGCCTAGTACTTCTATCCCTAAGCCAACGCCTTCTGGAAATAAGTTAGTATTAGAAGTCCATTATCTCTAATTCAAATAAAATAATTAGTGAAGCAAAAAGTAATAATTGATTTTTAAATTTCTAAAGTCAAAATTGATTTTAAATTTCTAAATTTGTCAAAAACCATTTTAAGTTACTGTGGGTAGCATTTATCCTGAGAAGCATTATAAATCAAAAGATTTACTGTTAACCTATTTATGATTAGATGATATTTCTCAAACTTGAGTAATGTAAAGAAGCCCTTAAGAGAAAGAAAATTATCAAGGATATCCAGAGTTGACGTATATAATTTTGATGTCATTGTAATCATGATAGATTTTATATGTGTATGGTTAAGATAACCATATAAAACCTAAATACATTTACATGTTAAACACAAAATTCAATACAATTCTAATCAACAGTATGAATTTAATTTTCTGGATGATAGTTTGCTAAAATTAAAGAGCATGTGTTGAGGTTAATTATAGAAAGATTTAGTCATTTTTTTACTTGATGTTTTTTATTTGATCACAGTAACTAATCATCTGAATCATTGTCTTTACCAGGGTTGCTTATTTATTTCTGTATTTTAAAAAGTGAATTTGTTTTTAACCACTACCATTGATTGAAGGGCAAATCAATTTAATTATTCCCTGCAAAATGCAAACAGAAACATATATACTGCTTGTACACTGTTGCAAGTTGGTATACACAAAGGCCGACTCAGTGCAATACTTCTAATAATTTTTTTTTAGTATATCTTTATTGATTTCAGAGAGAGGAAAGGAAAGGGAGAGAGAAAGACAGGAACATCAATGATGAGAGAGTCATTGATCGAGCCCACAACCCGGGCATGTGCCCTGACCGAGAATCGAACCCCAATCTCCTGGGTCCTAGGTTGACGCTCAACCGCTGGGCCATGCCTGGCCGGGCTCAGAGAAATACTTCTACTTGCGATACCAACTGGCTAAATGGGCTCAGCAGCTTCTTTGAAATTACTAAATGTCTTTTGAATTATAATCCTGGTGAAAACCCATGTGTTCTATCACAAATATCTATTCCAACTACTGTGAAATCTTTGTTCAAAGAACTGAAGTATTATTTATCTTATTTGGCTTTGATGAATCCTTTTCATGTCTGAGTTTACCTTTTCAGTAGTGCTTTATTTCTCTACGCTGGTTTGTTTTCACAATAGCAAACCAAATCTCAACTTATTAAATGTCTTAAGAAACCAAAGACTTATTCATGAGAATAGAATGTCTTGCAATTGCAAGTTATGATTGCAAGAAAGAAGCTAGTTTTGTCTTTATAACTGTTGAAAAAAATCCAAATTAAGGTGATAATTGACATTTTGACTTTAGAAACCGCTAATAATCTAAGGGCAGCTAGACATGTTTACCAGTGCATGGCACGCCACATCGTGTGATTTCAGACAGTTATATGGTACCAATTATACAAGGTTGGCGTTACATGCAATGGCTGTCACTGAAGTCATATAGCACTATTTGGAAATAGCATAGTCTCCCCAATGACACAGGATATGCCTTTTATTACTCGTTTAAAGCTTACCATAAAAATGGAAAGAAAAAAATGGAAATTGTAGTTGAGTGAAGGGACCCCAGAGATTTGATTGGTTTGAGAAATCCTTGGTTAGATCATATAAATGAAATTGCTTTGAAAACTATAATGTGCTCCACAAATGCCAATACCATTATTATTAGGAAACAAAGATAATTGGAAAAGTCTGGAGTTAATATAAAAAAGATCAGATTAACTGTGCATAGCAGACAGAAAATTCCCAGTGAAGATCATTAAACAGAGTTTCCAGGAAAACAGCTGCTCCTATCAATCCCCTGGAAAGAGCACTGAACAACCTAATTCCCTCATAAATGTGCTCTGGGGAAGACTGGCCTTGGTTCTAAAGTTGCCTGTGTGGCCTGGCCCTGTGTGTGGGTTGGGTGAAGAGGTGGTGGTACTGAGTGGGGAGGGAAAGGAGCCTGTCCCGTGAAGGAGGCTGTAGCCTTTGATTTGGGGGCCCATGGCCTTATATGCCTCATGGGGCAGACAGGTCTGGACAGAGAGCAGTCAATGAGAAGCCCATTTAGAGTGAAGTCCCAAGTACATAGGACACTGCTTCTGGGGCACTGGTCCTGAAATATTTAACTCACAGGAAAAAAATCATGTTCTTTCTAGATGGATGAAGTTTTTACCACATGGGCCCATGGTTGACAGATTATGTTTTGTTGTTCAAAGAGAAGAAAGTGCAGATTAGGTGATTCCACATGTGTTAGGAAGGTCACTTTTCTCTCTGTACTTAGGATAACCCTGAACATTGATCCCGAAGTGTTTAGATTAGTCAGAGAAAGGTAGATTTATTTTTATTACTTTTTATTTCCATTTTCTGAAATGGTAAAACCATTTTCTAGCTAAGAATGCTAGGTTTTGGACATGATTATCAGTCAGGTTGGAACTAAGTCTTGGCATCCTAACAGGATCATATTTACACCTACTTCAGTTTCTAAACATCAGCCAACTGAAAGAAAATATTTTGATTAGGAATTTCAGTGAGAAAGCCAAAATCTAAAGTGGAAACACATCTTCTGCGAAGGATTACATCACGAGGCGTACGAGAGCCCATCTGGAATTGGGTATAAATACAGAAGGGTTCAGTTCAGTTCAGCAGACAGCTCTAGAGTATCTGCTCTGTGCCAGGAGTTGTGGTAGAAGCAGGAGTGTGGAAAAGAGTGAGACAGTCAGCTTGGTCTAATCACCAAGCTCATGATCTAATAACCAGCCTCACATAACAAATGCAAATATGCGAAGGGGGCAGTGGGCGGGGAGGGATTAACCAAGGAACTTATATTCATATATGCATAACCCATGGACACAGACAATGGTGCAGTAGGCCTGGGGTGGGGGGCAGGTGCAGGGTAGAGGGGATCAATGGGGGGATAAAAAGGGAGCACTTGTAATACTTTCAACAATAAAGATAAATTTAAAAATTCAAATATTCGGAGTAATTCGGGCCCAAGAATAATGGATGTGGCCAAGATCTAACTGAATTCATGTAAAATTAACACATTCACTTTAGGAGTTCTCATCATGTTATATAGATAGTACATTGAAAAGTGCCCTTAATTACATAGCATAAAGTAAAATTTTATTTGAGGGTAGTGCCTTGATTACCTAGATTATTATCTCATGCTCCCTTTCCTCAGTTAAATTCCTTTTAACACAATAAGGCAATTCTAAGTACCCAGGTCTAACACAGTGAACTCCAGTCAGCTTAAATTTAAATAGGGAAAGAATAAGGGACATTCTACTAAATTGTTAAGCACCAAACTGGGTTGTGTGCTTACCTAAACTAGGTATTTCTTATAATCTTTGGATGTTCTGAGCTGGCATGAATAATTATACTGTAACAAAAAAAAATTCTGCTCAAAAGATAATTTAACACAGAGAAACGAAATGCCTAAAATTACGGTGCGTAGAATAATTATCCATAAATGATAAGTGGTGCTCATAAATACCAGTATTTAAAATTATTTCCACATGTAAACCAAGTTTTGCTCTTTTTTTCTTCTTCTGGGCTTTTTATTAGTTTCCCATATACAGAGTGGGCAAAAATAGGTTTACAGCTGTGATGACATTCTTCTGAGTTAATAAAGCTAATGTAATAATCATAACCTGCATGGCTTTTTTTCATATGAACAACTATAAACCTACTTTTGCCCACCCCTGTGTATGTCACCAAGAACCAACAGTTTGACTGGATAGTATGTTCCTCATGAGCTTCATTTCACCAGAAGGAATAATTGTTAAATCAACTGGGATTTCACCGAAGTCAATATGTTTCTGTGTTGAGACCTGAAGGTAGAGGGAAGGGAGCTGTTACCAGACCCAGAGTGAGGGAGACCTTTAGAGTTAGTCACCTTTAGAGGAGCAATGACAGGTTGAGGGACACAGGTGGTCTTGCAGGGAGGCAGCTAGGGGAATACATACATTGGCCTCACTTTCTTCCCTCCTTCCCCTCTCCCGTTGGGGCCCCTAATTGACTTTAGAAGTTCTGGAGGCAAAAGGCACAGAAAGACGTATATAAAGTTCACACAAGTCAGGAGCAGAGAGCAGGGGGAGGCAGAGCGTTTAGGGGGGGGTGAAACGGGAGATACCCAGCACATAGATGTATTCTGCTGTGACTTTTTTCTGTTAACGTTATGTTTTGGGGATTTATCCATATTGATATGCTTACCTTCATTCATTCACCCTCGCTGTTGTTTCTTCATATCCTGCTGTGTGAGTTGGCTGCACTTTGTTTACTCATTTGCCTGATGATGGGTAGTTTCCAGTGTTTTACTAGAAACTTTGATGTTGTTATGAACATTCTTGTTAATTTTTTTATGCTTATGCACAAGAATTTCTTTAGAGAATATACTTAGCGTAGGATTACTGTACTGAGACAAAAGATCAAATTTACCAGATGATGCCAAATTGTTTTCAAAAGTACTTGCATCAATTAATACTTCTACCCGCAGTGTATGAGTTCCTGTCAACACCTGATATTTTCAGGCTTTAAAATTTTTGCCCATCTAGTGGGTGTAGAATATTATAGTACTGTGGTTTTAACTTGCATTTCCCCAGTTACTGATGTGGCTGAACATATCTTCATATATTTCCTGGTCATTATGTTTCCTCTGTTGTGAAATATCTATTGTGTTTTTATCATTTTTGTATCTAATATATCCTGATACTAATCCTGTGTTGTTTATATC
This sequence comes from Miniopterus natalensis, assembly GCF_054644295.1. Classification (NCBI taxonomy): domain Eukaryota; kingdom Metazoa; phylum Chordata; class Mammalia; order Chiroptera; family Miniopteridae; genus Miniopterus; species Miniopterus natalensis. The sequence goes on from NC_142085.1 coordinate 26,238,577, forward strand.
TGACCACCTTCTTTTCCCAATTTGTGGCTCATTAAAAAATGTGTTTTTATGCGCTTTTTAAGAAAAATTGATGTAAATTACACAGTTTGTTTTAGTCATTTTGAGTGCACAGTTCATGAGGTGGCATTAAGCATATTCACACTGTTGTGCAACATACCACCACCATCCATCTCCGGGCCTGCTTGTGCTTCCTTTTAACATCTTATTTAAGAAATTCTTTGCTATAGCAAGACCATCTGTGCCTTTGTTCTAAATTCTTAAAGTTTTGCCATTCATATGTAAGCCATTAAGTCATCTGGAATTGATTTCTGTGTATAGCGGGAGGTAGGAAATACATTTCCTCCGTATAGATATCTAGCACCATTTAGAAATGTCCATTTTTCCTCCATTGATTTATACAGTGGATCTGCCATATACCAGGTGTCTTCATAGGTGTGGGTCCGTTTCTGGGTTCTCTGTTCTGTTCCATTGGTTGATTTGTCTATTCTTGTGCCAGTGTCACACTGTCTTAAATACTGTGGAATTACGATAAGCCTTCCATCTACCCGAAACGCTGTTCTCCTAAGTGGCCAGTTTTCTGCTGGTCTCTCTTTCATGGTCACATTCTTGGCCAGACTTTCCTGGCCAACCTTTCTATGGCCAAAAACTTTATGCCCTCCTTCTCTGCTTTAGTTTTTCTGCTTAGCAATTATTATTATTATTATTATTATTATTATTATTATTTTTAAAATATATCTTTATTGATTTCAGAGAGAGGAAAGGAGAGGGAGAGAGAAAGATAGAAACATCAATGATGAGAGAGCCATTGATCAAGCCCAAAACCCGGGCACGTGCCCTGACCAGGAACAGAACCCCGATCACCTGGATCCTAGGTCGACGCTCAACCCCTGAGCCACGCCCGGCCGGGCAGCAATTATTATTTAACATAGTGATGTATATACTCCTCTTGTCTATTCTCTCTCTTTCCTACTAGAATATAAGGTTTAGGAGGGCAAGGACTTGGGGCTGTTTCATCACTCTTGTATCCCAGCATAGAACACGTTGCCTGGCACTTAGTAGGTGCTCAATTAGTATTTCTGGAACAAATCACATAATGCTGATGTATGGAAAGGTGACCCTTCCTCCCTGTCCTTCCCTTTAAGAATATGCTTTTTCTCTATTTCTCTTGCTCTTTGGAGTTAGATTGATAAAAAACAATCTGAAGCAAAGGGAGAAAGAATGAGGTGTTCCTTAAGGTTTCTTCCCCAGCCATGTCCCAGAGATGGGCGGTGAAGTGGAAAGGGTGGAGGGACCAGTGTTTGGCTCACTGTACATTAGCTTTTATGGGTCATCTATCCTGCTGGACATGCCCCCTGTCCTGCTTTCCATGGCAAGCAGAACTGGCAGGATCTAGAGCTTATAGTGTCCTCAGTGGGTAAAGACACATACAACGCCTTTGTTTTTCAGGGTGACACACTCTGCACCGGAGAGGAGAATGAACACTCGCTTTGGTTTACCAAGCACGGCAGCTAAAACCTCAGCTGTAAGTGTGACCCGCTACAGGACAGAACTCCTGGAACTGTGGAGTCATCTCAAGGCGAATGCTCCGTGGGACAGTCTGTCTGCAGCTGGGGAATGCCTGGGCAGGCACTGAATTGAGCAGTGGTGATTCATGGAAATTCCATCATAGAAGGTACTCTGCGCTTTATTACAGGCTGAACTTGGGAGCCGAGTCATTATGGAAGGAATGTGTATGAAGTTTTCCGATGAGGACTTGAAGTTTTATAGGTGGGAATCACATTTGATTCAAACCATCTGTTGAAATGTCGAGCTGAACCCATCACTTTCTCATACATTTATCATGTTTTACCTTGATTCAGTATAATAAATATTTGTTGAGGGCCCACAGAGTGCCAGACGCTGGGGTCACAAAGATGAATACAGTGGTCCCTGTTTTTGAGATGCTTATTATGGTCTAGTGGAAGTAAAAGTTATAATTTACATGTATTTTCTGACCCCAGTTGTGAGGCCAGGGTTTGTAACTTATGTGCATCTTGGTTGCCTGGGCTGAGCATTGTGTCAATCCACTTTTGTTCATGAAATACAATGAAGAGCTTGCAGTGATTTACCAAATATGGCTACTGAAATGTATAACGCCCCGCATTGTTGATACTATGTTTTGTGGATTTGTAACGCAGTTGCTTCTGGATACAGAAAACCCTCTTCACCGTGAGGTAGTGACCCAAACTGGCATTGGAAACCATTAAAGATGCTGGAATAGCCTACAGACAGAGACTATTTTGTTCCCTGAGGTTTAAAATAGATTTTTAAAATGATGAAAGGCAGGGACATATTTGGAAGATACTGGTAATGTCAAACTTGAGTATGTTTTTTCCAGTTCTTTCTGAGCTGGTCATAAAATGACATTACTTCATCTTTTAATTTGGAAGATACTTTGCATGGTAGGCACTGTAGGGGTCACAAAGACAAACAAAAGGATCTTTGTAAAGAGAGGTTAAAAGCTAGTATTAGTCTTAACTCGCTGCATATGTGTTCACAAACAGTTTGAAATAGTGTACAAACTTGGTGTGTCTGTGCACTTTTCTGAGGAGTGTGTTCATCAGATCATCCAGTGGTTCATGTTCCCAAGATATTAAGAACCAATGTAGTAGAGAAATATAATTAGAGAAAGAATTGTACTATGTGGGAATTACAAAGAGCAGGGGGGTTCAAACAAGGAGCAACCCAGGTGGCATAAGCAAGATCTCAATAGGATGAAGGCAGATTTGACTACTGAAGAACAGGCAGGAGTCCAACAGGTGGGAGGCATAGAGCCCCTGAAGTGGAGAGACCACCCCAAAGAGACGCAAGGAAGGGAAGTGCAAGGCCTTCTTCGGAGGAAGAGCTGGTAGTTAAGCTGGAGGACATGTGTAGGCAATAAAGTTACCAAATCTTGGGACCATGCTGTGGGAAGCCTTCAAATGTTTGTTGAATAATCAAAATAGAACTTCAAAAATATCACCAAATGCTCATATGTTCTACTCCGCTGCCAGTCTCTTAGTTGACACTAATGTAAGCACTTTTATGTTTGTGGTAGACTATTTTTTTAAAGGGTCCAAAGAAGTATTTAACAGACATCAACTATTGTAGAGAAAGGGGCACTGGCATTTAAGTTAAAGGTGGGACAATTTAAGACCAGACTGAGGATAAAGCCAAGAAAAGTTAAATAAAAATCAGTATAGCTCAAAGGGGCTGTCCTGCACCTAAAATTCTGTTGTAATGAATAACATGTGCTCAGATTGCAAGACTCTGGGAGGACGGGGATTGGTGCACATTTGGAGGGGAGGAGTCGCAGAGAGCAGCCTTCTCATAGTAGGAGCATCGCAGAGAAATGTTAATACTATGGCAAGACTGTCTCATTGGCTCTCATCAGCCACAAAGTTTTTATTGCTTGAAGCAAAGTGTTAACTGTGTCTGTCACTGGGAGAAGGTATCAGTGGATAGCAGCATCGTAGGTGCATTTTCTTTCTTTTTGGTATTTTCCAAAATGTCCACAATGAGTATAAAGTACCTGTATTTACTGGAAAAAAAAAGTAATTTAAAAATTAATGTCAGGTAATGTTTTTACAAAATTGGGATCAGATGGCATATATGGTTTTATGTATTCTGCTCCGTTAACAGTAACCCAAACATTTTCCCAGGTTGATATTCTTCAAAACATATATATTTTGAATGGCTGTGCAATGAATATACCATGATTTATTTATTCTTTTTTTCTGGGTTTTTACTCTTACCATGAAGTTCCTTGAACACAATTTTTTGTGTCCATTCCTGGACAGATTTATATATGTGAAATTATTTGGTCAAAGTGTATAAATTCTTTTAGGGATCATAGTACACAGTGGTATACTGTACTCCAGAATTGTAACAACACAATTCCTATGTGAGCCTATTGTACTATACTTTGCCCAGCAATGAATATTTTCATTGTAAAATCTGGAAGGGAAAAACTTCTTTGCTGCCAATTAAACATTTTTTCACATTTTATCATTAGTTATTTTGTCTATGAGTTACCTGTTGTTCTTTTCCTGTTTTTCAATTTGTCTTAGGAATTTTTCTAATTTACGTAAGTTCTTTACATCTTGATAGTATTAGCCTTTTTGTTATTTTATTTATGGTGAACATTTCCTCCAGTGTGATGACTGGAAACATTTTTGTAATTTTTTTAGATGAACAATTTTATAATTTTAGGGTCAAATCTTTAGATTTTTGTTGTTGTAATATATTTCATTTCCTTTCCTATCCAGAGATCAGATAAATACTCACGTAAATGTTCTTACGGCCTATGCTCCAGGTTTTTTCCAGGCAATTCTCATGCTTTCAGGTATCTTTAGACCAGGTGATGCAAATTATGTGTCTGATACAGGGAGGAAGGAATTCAGGTGAGGCACAGCTGTCCTCAGTACAGTGTGGTGGTTAGCACTGTGGCGCCTGGACACAATCTCGCTGACTCTGAACCTGGCTCTGCCACTTATTATGTGATCTTTGAAGTCATTTAACTTCTTCATTCTACAGTTTGCTCGTCTGTAAAATGGGTTAATCATAGAACCTACCTCATACGTTTATGAGAATAAAGTGAGTTAGCATGTAAATCACTTAGAACACATCCTGGACAAAGTCAGTGCCAGCTACAGTTTGGTGCCGACGGGGTAGGTGCTTTGAGGCTTGATACTGTTTCAATATCCTTTGCATTTCTAAAAACTTGCATATTTCATATTGTTCTTCACCTCCGATGAGTGCCTTCACTGGAGCCTTCCTCCGCCCTTTTGTGAGTGCGGCACGCCCCCTAGAGGCCGCGAGCGCGCTTTACTTCCCGCTCCTGAAGACCCTGAGACGGCGGCGCGGGGGTGGCTCCGACCCGCCGCTCCGCGAGCTGAGGTCCGAGACCCGCTTTATTCTCAGCGCTTCTCCGCTTCTTCCACACCTGCCTCTTCCCTCTGAGCCTGACTTCTAATTTCAGTAGATCCCAGAGCGCCTTCTGCGTGTGTCCGTCCGTCCGTCCGTCCGTCCATCCATCCATCCATCCATCCATCCATCCATCATCCGTCCGTCCGTCCGTCCGTCCGTCCGTCCGTCCGTCCGTCCATCCATCCATCCATCCATCCATCCATCCATCCATCCATCCATCCATCCATCCATCCATCCATCATCCATCCATCTCTCCCTCCCTCCCAGCTAACTGCAGGGATTTCGCGGGTGCTCCCCACCGCCGGGCGCGGGGGCGCAGCAGGGCCGCGGGCGGCGAGCTGCCGACGGAACGCAGCCTCTCGCGGCGGGGCTCGGCTTGCAACGGGAAAAACAAAACACGCCTTGTACATACACGGGCCCACTAACGATGGTCGTTTAGCTATTGTTTTCTCATCCTTAAAACGGGGTAACACCACTTCCCCGACAGGATCGCTGAAAGATTTAAACAAGAAAAATCCGGGCTTCTGGGGGGCGGGGACACCTTGTAAAGCGTATGATTTTCTAACCACTATACTGTACGTCTGAAACCAGTACAAATCAATTATGAATGTAAACTGTAATTGGAAAATAAAATTTAAAGTTCTTTAAAAAAACTCCCCAAACCAAAGCAAAAACAGAGCTCCTAATAGTGAGAGGAGCTCAGCAAATGCCGCTTCTCCCTCCTTTCTGCCCCGGAGCGCCAGCCTTGCGGGTGAAAGCGCCACATTCCCAACATCCGGGATCTTTGCTAGCGTCCCCAGAGGCACACTCGTCGGCACGTGGAAATGGGTGCCACGAGCATCCCAGCGTCAACCGTGAAAAGCCATCAACTGCCCCCCGACAGCAGGCTCCCGGGTGCGCGCCCACAGCTCGCCCGCGCCGGCGCTGCAGGGGCGGGACGTCCGGGGGCGCGGCTGGTGCCAGTCACTTCCGCTTCCTGTTCAAGTGAAATCTCCCGCCACCCGCTAGAGCCGGCTGTGGGCGTCCGTGTTTCCTCGCGTTTGGTGTGGTTGCGGGTAAGACAAACTCCCGTGGGTTCAGGACGGACGGCAGTCCTGGTGCTGAGGCTTTTGCAAGTCGCGAAGGAAGGGAGAGCGCTTTGCGGGCGGCGGGGGCGGAGGACTGATCCGGGTCGGGTATTGATTATTGGTTGGTTGGGGCAGAGACTCGGGCGCCGGCGAGTGGACTAGAGACGGCTTCGCCGGAGGAGGGCCGGGGGAGGGTCGGGGCGGGAATTTATATAAGGAACTTGTGGATGCTCCCGAAAGACCGGATTGAAAAGACAACCGCTCCGTTCCCCGGCGTCCTTAAGGTAGGAAGTGAGGGACTGGACCCGGCTCAGGGAGTTTCTCCTGAGATAGAATCTCCCGCGCTTTCCCCGAGGTCAGGGCTGCTGCCCGTGTGCGACCTCACCTGAACTCTGGGGACTGCGGGGACCTAAGGACAGCGCCGCGACTTCCCGCGCGCAGGCAGCGTCCCCGGACTCTCGCGGTGCTGCGAGTGAGGGTCGCCACCTGCGTCTCTCCGGGCGGCCCCGCCCCTCCCACCAATGACTAAATTGTCTCAGGTGTATTGCAGGAAGGGTGGGAAACGCAGAAAGACGTCGCCCAGGGATAACCACTGTTAACATTTGCTGTATGCCCTTGAACTTCAATTTTTTATTTTTCCTGTGTGTGTGTAGAGTTGTTATTTTGTTTATGTTTTTGTTTTGTTGTTTTCCTTTCAGCCCCACTTTCCGGCATTTCAACCTTCTGATGTCCTTCCTTCTAAGGTGACAAGATGGAGTTTCCTCGAGGAAAGAGGACAAAGGCGAAGTTGGGAGGCGACCAGAGGAGCGCTTGCTACCCTCACAGCCTTCAGTTTTACTTGCAGCCGCCTACTGAGAACGTGTCTTTGATAGAGTTTGAAAACTTGGCTATCGATAGAGTTAAATGTGAGTGATATTTGAATTAGAATTTATATATTTTTGAGAAACCTCACTTATACTTTGTGAGAATGAATATGGTAATTTATTTCCTTTATTAAGCAATTCATTCGACAAGTATTTATTGAGGGTTTGCTATTCATTTATTTACTGTACGGTTCACATTTATTTAGTCTGCTGTTTTCTAGCTGGTGGGGATTTTGAGATGAATAATGCAGTTCTTATCTTTGATGGAGTTGTATTCTAGTACACGGAGACAGACATCTAGAATAATCATCGTAATTTAGTAGTTTAAGGGCTCTAGTAGTGCTGGTGGCTGAAGCTAGTGGAGATGGGGATAGCCAGAAGAGGGGGAGATTATTAGTTTTCTTTGGTATACCATAATAAGGAGGTACCTAAGGGATATGGATTTATGTTCAGGATCCATTTGAGAAGTTTTTAATTCTTGGACTAAAAAAATGCCTCTTTTTGGCCCTGGCCGGTGTGGCTCAGTTGGTTGGGTGTCATCCTGTGCACTGAAAGGTTGCCGATTCAATTCCTGGTTAGGGCACATGCCCCAGTTGCTGGCTCAATTCCGGGCAGGGGGGTGCAGAAGGCAGCTGATGGGTGTTCTGCTCTCACATTGATGTTTCTCTTTCTCCCTCTCCCTTCCTCTCTCTAAAAAAAATCAAAAAAAAAAAATCAATACAAAGATTAAAAAAAATGCCTCTTTTCATATTGGTGGAAGAGTTTATCTGAAGAAGGATTGACAGGGTCTGTAGGAACTTTTAAACAGGACGTAGCATCTATTCACAATAGTTCATTTGGATGATTGGAGGGTCCTCCTTCTTCATTGTGACTTCTCCTCTCCGTTAGAAAGGAAGGACTATCTTTCTGATGTGTCTATGCTGAGCAGATGAAGCAGACTGCCTAACAGGCAGCTCCACGTGAGGGATGCAGACAAGGGGTGCTTAATCTTTTGTCCATAAAGACACCCTTTTCCATTCCTCAATCACAGTGGCTCAGAATGGCAGTGATTATCACCACTCCTCCCTTCCCCCTGGTTGAGAATCCGTGGTATTAAATTATGCTATGGGACACTGATATTTTCTGCACATGAATGGAGGTTATCCTCATAAGCATAAGTAATTTATATAATATACTTGTAGAAAATAACTGTTACAGCTTGTCATCTTTTATAAACAAGTAATTATGAAATTGCTATTCATAGATTTTAGGTCTTAAATTTAGTTTTTAAAAATTATCTTGCATTTCTGTTTTTCTTTTATTGAATTTTTTAATTTTAATTTTAATTTTTTAGTGCTAAAAGCAGTTGAAAATCTTGGTGTGAGCTATGTGAAAGGAACTGAGCAATACCAGAGTAAGCTTGAGGCTGAGATCCGAAAGCTCAAGTTTTCTTACAGAGTAAGTAAAAGAGGAAAAAAAATGTTCCTTTAGTTTATATATATTCATGTGCTGAGAATCAGTTGTGGGAAGGGTCTTGTATTCGGCACAGGGTTTTCAAAAAGAAGAATATAGCGTAGACTCTGCCTGAAGGTACTTACAGTCTCCTAGGGGTGAGTGACATGTAGTCAGGTGATTGTAATACAGCAGGGTTTCTCAATGTCAGGGTTGTTTACATTTTGGGAATGCTAAATCCTTGTTGCAGGGACTGTCCTGTGCATTGTAGGATGCTCAGTTGCATTCCTGGCTTCTACCCACTAGATGTTTCCAGACACTGTCATATATATTCTATGCAGGATGGTGAATGCTGTTATTGGATGTGTGCTCCAGGAACTCCAATAGCACAAATATAACTCCCCAGTTCAGATTGGGGTGGTTTGAGAAGGCTTCCCAGAAGAGGTAGTGCTGGAATTGCATCTTAATGGATGTGATTAGGTTTTTATTTCGGCAAGATGACTGCCAACAGCAGATTGATAGGCAAATGTCTGGTAGGAGAAAACCAGTTAGGAGCCTGGAAATGATGAGAGTGAATTGAATGGAGAGAAGAAGACTGATAGAAGAGATACTAAGAAGGTAGAGTCAAAAGATCTTAGTGACTATTTGCAGGGAGAAGAGAGAGAGAGAAGAGTTAAGAATGACACCTAGGTTTCTAGTTAGGACAACAAGGTGGGCGGTGGTGATATTTTGTGATGTGATACACAGGAGGAGAAGCAAGACTTAGAAGGAAGATGTTGAGTTTAATTCTAGACCTGATTTGAGGTGCCGATGGACACCTGGGTATACATACCGGTCTGGACTTAGGAGGCATCTGGAGTAGCAGTATAGATTTAAGAGGAAGGTTGGAGTCATCAAGACTAGGTGAGAGTACTGTAGGAAAATATTTGAGTGTGAAGAGAAGATGTTGGAGGACAGGATATGAGGAATATTTAAGGTGAAGTAGAATTGGAGGAGCTTTGGAAGGAGCTGCCTGGGAGGTCGGAGATCAGTCAGGATGACAGTTGTCACAGCAGGCAAGGAAGGCTGGAGCTTCAGTAATAATGATCATGATATTAACAGTGATACTATAGGAATGACAGCAGCAAACATTTTTATTATGCTTACTGTGCACTAGAGTTTGTCCCAAGTGTATCACATATATTCACCCATGTAATCTGGACAGCAGTCTTATGCGTTAGATACTGTTATTAACCCTGTTTTATAGGTGAGGATACTGAGTTATGGATAGGGTAAATAACTTGCCCAAGCTCGGGAGATAGCAAATGGTGCAGCCAAGATTCAAATCAAGATTCAAACAGTTTGCGAAGCTTTGACTGGATCACATAAGATGAGTTATACAGAATCCATTGATTTATCGACTGGTGGACTCTCTGTAGATGGAGGTAGAAGCCTGAACGATGATAGTGGTTGGAGGGGGGAGGCTGAGAGATGGAGGTGGAATGTGCATTCTTTTAAGATGTTGAGCTGAAAAGACGGGAGAAACTGAGCTGAGTATGGAGGAAGTTGTAGGGAAAAGTGAAGACACACTTCTGTATATATACACACACATATATGGCAGGAGATAAACATTTATAAGCTGAGCAGAGAGATCTAGAGGAGAAGGAAGAGGACGGGAGCCTGAAGATGCTCTGAGAGAGCATTTTGTACATCGTCATTAGGAGGCAGAGCAGATGGGGTGCAGGGTTTAGGTGTAGGGATTAGCTTTTTGAAGGGATGGAGAGATGCTTTGTCCACGGAGAGGGAAGGGAAGGCAACACAGTGTGTGGACACAGAGGCTTGGAGCTGAGGAAGGCAGCCTGGTGGCCTTTATTTTCTCTAAAATAGGTGAAATCAGCTGAGAGAGAAGGGGAAGGTGATGTGGTATGGAGTTTGGGCCAACTAGTGTAGACTGAGACAGCTTTTCTAAGAAACGAGAATGGGAATGGTTATGTGTCAGATCCTAGCTCTGCTGCTTAAAGGTTTTGTGAGCCTGGACAAGTTACATAACTTCCCTGTGCCTCTCTTTCCTCATCTTTGAAATAGAGATACATAGCAGATTCTACCTCATAGGGTTTTTTAAAGGACTAAATGGGTTAATAGATTTAAAATGCTTAAAATAGTGCCTGGTACCTTGTAAGTGTGCAAGACATGTTTACTTTCACTATTTTGGACTTGAATAACGTTTCCTTAGTGTGGGTAAAGGTCCAGCTGAGGTGAGAGGCTGTGAACTTTTAATATTCCAGGTTCCCAGAGTTTAATATTTATTCTTCAGAGGTTTCAGCATCTTGGCATAGGACTGCAGAGTATAGCTGCAGGTTAATTTAGAATCGAGGTTTCGCCAGAAGGTTGAAAAGCAAGAAGTTTAGGGTTGAAGTAAGAAGTTGTTGAAGTGGTGAGTAGCCTGGGAATGTACTGGACGAAAAAGGAAAGTTAAGGGAGAGGAGTCAATAGGAAGAAAGTAGTGGGCTTCGAACCCAGGAGGTTTTGCTGGGATGAATTCAGTTCTTCATTTCACCTGAGTGCTAACTTACATAAAATGAAAATTATCCTGGAAAGCATATTATGAAATTTGTGGTTTTGAAACTTTTGCTTTACATTGGCTTATGCTGACTCGGTATTTCTTTATACCTCTTACTATTCTAATGCATTGATTTTATTCATGTACCATTATTTTTAAGGAAAACTTAGAAGATGAATATGAACCACGAAGAAAAGATCACATTTCTCACTTTATTTTGCGCCTTGCTTATTGCCAATCGTGAGTACACATTTATACTTTCACTGTCAAATCTGATGTCTTGGGTTATAAACTGGGACATGGAAAGTTAGCATGTATTGTACTGAACATGGTAAAGCTCAGATCCGCATCAGAAACTGGTGGTTCATGAGTTAAACACTATTGCAGTGAATTGTTGGAAACAAGCTGTTTACTATAAAATATCCCCAAAAAATCCTATTGCAGAATTTTGCCTTTTGAAACCCTTTTTACTTTTATGGGAGAGACTCTTCATTTGGGATTTAAAATTGGAGGGGATTTCATTAGGAAGAGACTTTTGATACTCTTTTCCCCCCCAGAAAAAAAGTGGTAATATTTATAAGAAATAATGAATCAAATACACACTTGAATTCGATACATGTTTTTAGAAGTTGAAATATATGGGCTAGTCCCCATTAGATTAAATTTTCCTTTGGTAGTTGGTTTCTTATAAGTCAATAGTGCCACCCAGAGGGAAAGGAGTTAGTTGTCTTTTATTTTAAACTTTTTTTCTTGTATTAATTTTGGCAAAATAACATACATATAAGTTTCTTTTCCTTTTCTTTTTACTAATAGGCTTACCAAATGAGAATGTTGGGTTGTTTACTATCCCAAGATAATAACAGATATTATTGACCAGCTTTGGTCCTAGACATTTTCTTTTGTGAAAAAGCATATGTAGTTTATGAAACTTATGCAGTAAATGAATTGCTGACAATGTGAAAGCTACTTTGGTAAAAAACTAAATCATATTGTACATTCAGTAGCATCATTATTGTATAACAACAATTATGCTGACTATCGGTCTGGTAAGTTAATATACAGTATTTGTGTGTTGGCTTTTAAAAAATTGAGGTATACTGTGCATGTTAAGTTTTGTGTAATTATAAACAATAAAGCTATAAGCAGAGGTTACATTGTGAAATTCATCTGATCATAATCTATTCAGATGCAAAGTTACCTTTATACAAGTTGGGTTTATTTGTCATTGATGAAACCATCTTACACAGAAGTAATACAATATATTCTGATGTACTTGACTATTTTGCAGTTATATTAAATGCAATGAACTATTTTATATTATTCAATAATAATCCAGCTAGGCTTGAAGTATTCTGTGTTTAATTCTTATGTTCATTACACTTCTCCCTGCATTCAGCCCATGGAAGATTGTGGTGTGTGATATTCATGCTCTCTTTATCACAACAGAGCACTTTTAACTTCTCTCTATTGGCATCATGGTCATGTTTGAATATTGTTTCTTAGAAGCTTCTTGGATTTAATAATTGGTAGACTTTTAAAAATAATCACCAGATTTATCATTTATACTTGTAATTTTCCTGTCGCCATTTCAGTGAAGATCTTAGACGCTGGTTCATTCAACAAGAAATGGATCTCCTTCGATTTCGATTCAGTATTTTACCCAAGGACAAAGTCCAAGATTTCTTAAGGGACAGTCATTTGCATTTTGAGGCTGTAAGTATATTTTTGTAGTAATTTCCAATTGTTTTCACTCTTCATTCCTCCTTAAGTGCTAGGATTGATGTGTGGAGTTCTCTTTTCGTTTTCTCCCTAAGTACCTGCCTGAGAGAATAGCTATTGGCTTTGCATGACGATGAACCTTTTCCTTTCTGTGACTAAAAGGAAGTGTGCTCCTTAGGACTAAAGCCTCATATTTAGTTGCTTTATTAAATATGTGATTAATGAAAGCACAAAAAGGTTTAATTTATAAAAGTTCCTCTTTAACCAGAATCTTCTAGGCCAAACATTTAAAGCTAATAACGTATTAAAGAAAACAGAGAAGTGGTAGTACTTATTTCCAATAATGGAGTTTAGAGGGGTTACTACTTTATTTTAAAAGTCAGTTGTCAGTAAAATCTTTGAATAGTTTTAAATAATTTTGCAGACAAATCTGAATGATTTACATATAGTAATTATATAAAAAAGAAGTGTTTGGGACATATTTAACAGGGATAGTATTGTGGGTGGAAATAGAATACATGTCCTTTAGGTGGCTCTGTGCTGGACGGTGGGAAGGTAGAATCTGCTTTGGGAGACTTAGAGCAGTCAGATGGTAGTAGGACTGGTTGAGACTCTACTTGGGTGTTAGAATGGGTGACTTGAGGCCAAAATAAAATAAAAAAGTAGAAGTTAGAGTAGATGAAAGATAATGGTCTTGAGAAGTGGAGAATGTAAGAATCAGTGTTGGTTATTGAGTTGGAAAAAAGAGATTGCATCAAGGGAAGGAAACATTTGGTAGACATTTAGTGTCTGTTATGTGCTCGGGAGGCACTTTCTAGAGTTTCTCTCACTTCTCATAAGAGCCCCAGTAGATTTGTAAATGACATCTACCCAGGCATAGGAAAGTGTCAAGTCCAGGACCATCTCACCCAAATCCCATGCATTTTCCACTGTGCTTTTAACTTTGACCCTTAGGGAAGTTGGTTATTGCTAATATCAATTACAGTTAATTTATCCTTTCCTATTAAAAATAATTTATTTTTTTCTGTTATTGATATTATTGATTTTATTATGCCACAGAGAAAGGGTCCTTGAGATTCACTTTTTATTCTAGACCAGCGATTTTAACCTGTGTGCTGCAAGAATTTTAAAACATGCAAAAGAGGGGCACTGGTCTCTTTTTCTTTAGATTGTTAAATTAAAAAATGACAACAGCCAGCACAGAAGTAGCCATCTGATGTGAATGAATCAAAATCATACCTTTTTCTTTTTTTGTGTGTGTCAGATTAGCAAAAAATATATTTTTTTGGTGTGCTGCAGAATTTTAATAATTGGTTTATGTGTGCTATGAGTTGAATGAAAAAGGTTGAAAATCACCATTCTAGAGTGTCTTAACATATTGTCAAGTATAATTTTTTAAGCAAAAACTGTTTCTTTTAAAAAGAAAACTTTTAAAACTGATGTGACGTATACAGAAAAAAGTAGTACCCATTAGTAGTCACTCTCTAGTTTACCTGCCTTCATCCCTTGGCAGCCGCTAATCTACTTTCTGTCTTTGTAAATTTGCCTACATTTCATATAAATGGAATCATACATTTTGTGGTCTTTTGTGACTGGTTTCTCTCACTTAGCACAATATTTTCAAGTTTCATCTCCGTTGTAGCATGCATCCTTTTGTTCATTCCTTTCATTCCTTTTTATTGTCAAATTATTTATTTAGCAGTTGATGGACATTTGGGTTGTTTACACATTTTGACTGTTATGCATAATGCTGCAGTGAGTATTTGTGTACAAGTTTCTGTGTGGATATCTTTTCATTTCTTTTAGGTATATACCTGGGGATGGAATTGCTAGGTCATGGGGGTAATTCTGTGTTTAAACTTTTGAGGAACTACCAAACCGTTTTCCAAAGTGACTGCACCATTATATATCTTACCAGTGTATGAGGGTTTCAGTTTCTTCACATTCTCACCAACATTAGTTTTCTGTTTTTTGGATATAGCCATCTTAGTGGGTGTAAAGTGATGTGTCATTGTGGTTTTGATTTGCCTTTTCTTAATGATGTTGAGCATCTTTTCATGTGCTTATTGGCTACTTGTAAATCTTCTTTAGAGAAATGTCTATTCAAATCCTTTTTCCATTTTAAAATTGAGTTGTCTTGTGTGTGTGTGTTAATTCTTTACATGTGCTGGATACAACTTCATTGTAAGATACATGATTTACAAAAATTTTCTCCCATTCTGAGAGCTGTCATTTCATTTCTTTTGATGGTGTCATTTGCAACACAAAAGTTTTTAATTTGGATGAAGTCTAATTTATGTCCCTTTTTCTTTTGTCACTTGTACTTTTGGTGTTGGCATCGAAGAAGACGTTACCTAATGGAAGGTCATGAAGATTTACTCACGGTTTTCTCTTAAGTGTTATAGTTTTAGTTCTTACATTTAGGTCTGTGGTCCATTTTGAGTTAATTTCTGTATATGGTGTGAGGTAGTGTTCACCTTCACTCTTTTACAGACATTTGGATATCTAGGTGACCCAGCAGCATCTATTGAAGAGGCTATTCTTTCCTCATTGTATTGTCACTTTTGTAAAAAGACAGCCATAGATTGGTTATTTCTGGGCTCTTAACTTTTATTCCTTTGAGCTGCATGTCTATCCTTATGCCAGTTCTATGTGGTCTTGAATGTTGATTATTGTAGCTTTGTAGTAAGGTTTGACATGGAAAAGTGTGAGTCCTCTAACTGTTCTCCTTTTTTGAAGATTATTCTGGCTGTTCTGGGTACCTTGCTTTTCTTCTGAATTTTAGGATAAACTTCTCAGTTTCTACAAGTAAGCCAGCTAGGATTCAGACTGGGTTTGCTTAGACTATGTAGATCAATGTGGTGACTGTCTCCATCTTAATATTAAGTCTCCTGATCCATGAGCATGGGATATTTTTCTATTTCTTAAGGTTTTAAAGTTTTCTTTAACAAAATCATGTAATTCTTATGTTAAATTTATACCTAAGTATTTTATTCTTTAATGTCATTGTAAGTAGAATTATTTTTATTTCATTTTTGGAATATTTATTGCAAGTATATAGAAATCCATTTGATTTTTGTGTATTGATCTTGTGTCCTGCAACCTTATGGAAGTCATTTGTTATTTCTAATAATTTTTAGTGGATTTCTTAGGAGATTATGTCTCTTACAAATAAAGATAATCTTACTCCTTTCCAATTTGGATGCTTTTTATCTCTTCATTTTTGCCTCGTTTCCCTAGCTAGACTCTCCAGTACATTTTTTTGTTTTAAAATCTATTTTGGTAATAGGATATATACTTTACGTTTGTTTACTTTAAGTTTGTTTTAAGTTTATACTTTAAGTTTGTTTGCCTGATGTGTCTTTTTCCATCCTTTTACTTTCAACCTATTTGTGTCTGGATCTAAAGTGTGTCTCTAGTAGATAGCATATACTTGGATCATGTTTTTGTAAATCCAATCTGCTAGTCTCTCTGCCTTTTAATTAGAGTGTTTTGTTTATTTATATTTAATGTAATTACTGATGAGATAGGATTTACGTGTGTTCTGTAGCCATTTGTTTTCTATATACCTTAATGATTCTTTTGTTCTTCTGTTTCTCCATTATTGACTTCTTTTTTATTAAGTAGGTATTTTCTAGTGTACCATTTTAATTCCCTTATCATTTGTTTATTTTCTGAGTTATTTTCTTAGTGTTTTCCCTGGAAATTGTAATTCACATTTTTATCTTAAAACACTTTAGTTTGGATTAACAGTGTTAACTTTAAGAATGTACAAAAACTTGCTCTTATACTGATCTGTTCCCTTCTCCTGCCATTGTGCTATCATTGTCAAATTATATCTTTATACATTAACACTGGTAAATTTTTTGAGTTCTGGGTTGTGTGCAAATGTTTTTATATACTGTCACACTTGAGTGAAGTCTGCTTTGGTTTATAATTCAAATAGGCGACAATTTCTCATTGGTTTTGAAGGTATTGCTATATTACCTTTTAGCTTCCTGAGTTGCTCTTCGATTCATTTTGATTTGTGATTATTTGCATCTCACTTTGTATACTTTGGCCCTCCCATCTCCTCTCCTGCTATTGTCAGATTTTATTATGATATCTGAATCTTTTTTCATTTACTGGGATGGTAATTTAGTGGGCCCTTTTAATCTGAAGACTTGGGTTCTAATATTTAGGAAATTTCTTTTTGTTATTGTTTTGATAATTTCCTTCTTTCTGTTTTCTATGTTCTCTTTATAATTTCTTGTTAGTTAGAATTTGGACCTCCTGGAAAGTCTTCTTGTTTTCTTTTTTGTCCTGACATTCATTCTTTATCTTTTTATCTTATTTTATGGGAAACTTTTTTTTAACTGAAGTTTTTCAACTACAAATTTTCTATTTAATTTTTTTCCTGTTCTCCTGTTTTTAATGTCTAACAGCTCTTTCTGGTTCTCCTGTGTGTGGTTTTTTTTTTAAATAGCCTTCTGTTTTTATCTCATGAATATAATATCTTCTATTTTTCTTGAAGATTATTAATTGTATTTTTCTGCTCCTTTCATTGTCTACCTCTCATTTTTTTATTTAGTTCATCTGTTTTAGACAGTCTTTCATGTTGAATGTTTTCCTTGAGTGTATAATGATCCTTTACTATTTGTTTCTGTTTAAGATTGAGATACTGAAAAGTAGATTGGAAGACTGGACTTTATGTACACATGCAAGTGTATGAGACATTCATTTACTAGTAAATATCTGAATTGACATCATCACTACTCTTGGGCTTTGGGGCCATTATTAAGTAAAATAAGGGTTACTTGAACACAAGCACTGTGATACTGTGACAGTTGATCTGATAACCGTGATGGCTACTAATTGACTAATGGGTGGGTAGTGTATACCACTGTAGTATGCTGGCAAAGGCATGAGTCATGTCCTGGGTGGAATG
This sequence comes from Miniopterus natalensis, assembly GCF_054644295.1. NCBI lineage: Eukaryota > Metazoa > Chordata > Mammalia > Chiroptera > Miniopteridae > Miniopterus > Miniopterus natalensis. The sequence continues at coordinate 26,256,070 of NC_142085.1, forward strand.
GAGCAGGATGGTATGACATTTCATCATACTACTCAGAATGGCACATAATTTAAAACTTATGAAATATTTATTTCTAGAATTTTCCATTTAATATTTTTGGACCACAAGTGACCATGGGTCACTAAAACTGTGGAAAGCAAAAGTGTGGATAAGGGGAGAGTACTGTACTTTTAACTAGTGTGTTGTTCATCACAATTGGTTTTTCACGATACTGTACTTGGGTTGCTAGCCTGTTTGCTATAAATTTTTCTTCCTTTCTTTTTTTCTTTCTGTTGTGTTTCATTCTGCAGGTCATTTAAGGTGCATTAAAATAAACTTATGTTGAAATAAGATAGAAATATGGATAAAATTCAGAGATCGAAGAGAAAATTAATATCCACATTTGTATGTCAGCAGGGTGTGTGGGGGTGTCCTATACAGTTTCTAAAAAGAACAGTAATTTTGGCTTCTTGTTGACTGTTTTGGTTTTTTATTTTAGAGATTCTCGGAGGGATGGGGTGGTTGGGTGGGTAGGACACAAGTTATCCTCCTCAGGGAGAGTTATCAGAACTTTGGGTAGAGGTGTGGAGAGTGTGCAAAATATCATGCCTTTTGTTTTTTCAGTAAACACTGAGAATGTAAAACTTGATCAGGTGTTTGTAGCTGGTGGGGATTCATGGAAGTGAGAGTGAGAAAGCATTGCAGGAGGCCCGACATAAAAATAATTCCTGTGATAGATTTAATCACTTTCCTGGCAGAGACTTTTCCCCCTCTTTGTCTGGTCCTCTCCCATGGTGTCTGGTAATTAAGGAACTTGAATTCAGGTGCTGTTGAAAGAAAAGTATTTTTTTTATTTTGAGACTTATGTGTAAATAGCTTGGATTTCAAATCTGAAATTTCTAGGAAGGATTAGAAATGAATAAATATTGCTGTGTCCTGCCTGTGGGGACCATTCTGGAGCTCTCATTGCTGAGTTGATTGACTTACCCTCGTGTCACTTGAAAGGTGGATGGGTAAGGTTAAACAGATTCTATTAGCGTGTCTTCAGTGGACCAGTTAGGGAAAGGTCAGGCTTTGACAGCTGTCAGCCCCGCTGACAAAAGGGTCTCTGTGTTGTTGCAGTTCAGAGACTTGACAGCAGCTTATAATTTACCTCAATGTTTTCAAACCTTCTCAGGAGAGTCAAAAAATATTTTTTAATGGATTTGAAATACCGGTGGAAGTAACAGCAGGATGTTTTCATTAGAATAGTACAGAATGGCAGGGACTGTGAAGGTGAGCATCATAAAAGATGTGGAGAGGATTCTGTGTGTCACAAATGAAAACTCCACTGCATATTAACAGATATATTCAGGAACTAAGGGTTTTCTAGTGAAGGCAAGTGCAGCTGGTAATATCACCCTGCTCACCGAAAACAAGTACATGGGAAACTCCAAATTACTTATTTTGCTTATTTTAAAATGGTTTTCCTTATCCTGAACCTGACATTTAAAATTTGTTTCTTTTGCATTGTAGTTTGAAATCTTAATTTCTTCTGTCTTAGGAATTATTTCATGTCACTTTTGGCTGATAACTTCTTTTCAGTGAACATGAATTAGTTTGTCCTTTGTAATTGAAAATGTCAGTTATATGAATTTATTAGGAACCTTTGGATGCCTTTCTCCAGTTAACATTGGAACACTGATTTTACATTGACTTAATAGTTTTACATGTGTAGACTTTTAAAATAGTTTTTGGTGTTTACTGGTGTATCATTATTTCTTAGATATTTGCAAGTTGGCCTTAAGGTAGTCATGGTTTTCTAATCATTTTGGCCCTTATTATACAGGGCTGGGTAAAAGTAGGCTTATAGTTGTTCAGATGGAAAATAATACAATAATTAGTAAATATTAATACAAGAATAAACTGTTTCGCATACTCACAACTATAAGCCTATTTTTGTCCCACCTTGTTTTGTTTTCACTGTTAGTTGACCTAGTTTGGGTTGTAGCTCTTCTGGAATGTGCATTCATCATTGTGGTCAACTCCATTTTTATTTCTTAAAATGTGAAAATGCCATTCATCTGATAGACATGACTCTCTTTATACTTACCTAAAGGGAACTGAGGAGGAGAGAATTGATATCATCAGACAAAGGGTCAAGTTTATTTCCAAGGTGTAAGTCGTTTTATGTTCCAAGCATGTGAAGTAATCAAGTTTAGTTTGGATTGCTGAATGGTTCTAAGCATGGTGCTCTCTCAATGTTGAGTACGTGTTTGAATTAATTTCTAGAGAAAATAATAGTCATGTTGGCAGTGGCGAAAACAGCACCAGGTGTTAGACCGGTGGAGTCAGATCAGACCTTGGTTCACCAACCTCCATGCTTTGAGTTCTAGCTAAGAAAGAATTCAGAGCCAAACCTCAAACTATAAGAGGAAGTTTATCTAGAAAGTAACAGGGGTAGAAGAAGTGAGTGGTAGAAAAAATGGGCTCAGGAAACAAATTACAGAGGCAAAATGAGGGCCCTTGGAGCTTAGGAGAAAGAAGGGTAACAGGTAAGGCGCCTTGGGGGAAGAGGAGGGAGACTCTGGAGGGAGAGCTGCTGGGTCCCCTGTCCCTAAGAGCCTTTAAGGGTGGAGATTTTAGGGGAGGTCCAGGGGAGGATCTCAGTAGAATATTCATCAACTTTCTAGGTGTGTTTTTTTAGGGTTGTGGTCTCCACTGAGTGGTCAGCGCCAGGGCAGGGGGTCATTAGTCAATGCAGCTGGTCCTGCGGCCAACCACGGAGTCCCCCTAGTTCGTTCTCTCTCTAAGGGAGTCTAACCTACATGACTAGCAGCATGCCAGGGCAGGAAATGTCAGGGGAGGGTTGGAACCGCATGATCAGAGACATGCTAGAGGAGGGAAGGTTACCCTGGGGTGAGGTCCTTGTTTTGCTCATTGCTAGGCACCTGGGCTTTCGTCCCTGGTGACCTTCTGTACCTGTCCCATTATCCTTACTCTGCTCATGTCTGTCTAACTTCCTACCACAATCAATTCAAAAGATTTGCCTCTATTCTCTTTTATGGACACTAGGTAATCTTTAAAATAGTACAGTAACATGGAATACTTACTCTTTATCAGGGTTAAATATTAGGTGAAATATATATGTTATATATGAAATGAACTTTTTCTGTTGAATTAAATTTACAGGATTATGCTGGTTAACAAATTTCAATTTGTTTTGTATTTTCTATAGGGAAATTTATTATTTAGACAGAGTTCTTTATGTGTTTCTGTTACAATTACATACCTATAACTTCTTTCCAAATTAAATGAAGGCTTTAACATAGAGCTTCCTTTCTATAAGCGGACTCCACGAATACTATAATACTTTTACTCTCTCAGTGTTTTTTTCAAATGAAATAATTATGGATGCCAGCCTTGTATTATTTTATTTGTGCTTGTTGGGTAGCTATAGTAGTATATTTGGAGAATGAGGAAAAGTTTCACTGAATTTTCTAGTTAATTGAGGCCTAACCATATATGCACATAGCTGTAAAAATACACCATGGCAGATGGTCTTTAGTGGCAATATTTTAGAAGTTCACAGAATTTGGATTTTCCTTATCAAGCTACAAAATTAGATTCTGCTCATTATAAGATAGTTTAAACCTAGCTAAATGTGAAACTTCAAACTGAATTACCCTTGAAGGCTAAAATTAACATATGCAAAAATTTTCAAAATAACTTCTAAACTCATCTCTCTTTTTTAAAGTTTTCATACAGCTTTTGAATATAGAATTCCCTGTATTCTCATTGTTGATGACTCCATTCCTATGACTTTGCCCTTGAAAAAAAATGTATGACTGATTTAGCTGAAGTTTCCCACAGATATAGCTATGTCCTAATTGTCTTATAATGTTGTACATGTTATTGTTTAGATCCTAAAATAGTGAGATTAATTTTACTAAATATCATCGTTAGTTTTCTAATATTCTCTGTAAACATTTACATTGTAAACTGTTATGTTTTCTGAAGGTGTTCCAAAAAAAGATACTGAGTTTTTTAATGCATACATTATTTTTTCATTCTGTAATCTTCCTAACCTTTTCCTGTTCCCCCGCAAGCTCTCTGAAAATTTAATGCTTTTTAGCTGATGTCATGTCATGGAGGAGTTCAGAGCCTAGGTCAGACTGCCTTTTCCTAGGACTTTTGAATGAGAATGAGAACGAGGGATACAGGGATATGGAAGGCTAATGGAATTGCAAAGTAAATAATTTTGTGTTCCAGTCATTGAGTGGCTAACTCTGAGTTACAAAGGCAGGAGGAAGTAGTTGGAGTAGCAGCAGTTATCCAGCTAGCTGAGGCCCTGTCAGTATATCCATCCTGCTACTGCCCACCCCTCTCAAGGCCTACAGACAGAGCAGTTAAAATTCTTGTTCTGAACTTCTCTCCATTTCTCTCTACCTGCCACTGATTGATGATCTCTTTGACTCTGATTCCTGGTGCCATACCCGAGCTATTGATACCTGCCAACTGCCTGGCTTTTTATCCTAAAATCTCTGGTTAAAGTGTGCTCTCCCGATTCCAGTGTCTCATGATCCTTTTGGGCAAGAGAATCCTTCTGTCATCTGTATTGGAGCCTAATAGCCAAATATTTTCCAGCTCCTTTTAGTTGATCCAAGGAGTAAGGCCTCTCATTAATGTTAGAAAATCTAGAGGACTGTTTTGGAATGTGCATGGCGTTCTTGTTCACGAAGGAAGGAATGCTTGTTGAATACTCAGTGAGCAGTGGACCTATTAAGGTTTTGGCCTGCCCAGTGATGTAAGGAGACAGAGGAGAAAAGTTAGTTACTAGTAGCTAACATTTTTTTTATCTGTTTACTGAGTGCCATACATTTAGCTGAATACTTTCCATGGATTATGTAATTTAATCTTCACAACAGCTCCATGATGAAACTGAAGCTCAGAGTGGTTAAGTAACCTCCCCAGAGTTAAGTAATAGAAATGGAACCCTAAAATCAGACCTCTAGGTTTTTTGAAATGTGCAAATTGCAGAGCATGTTACAAAATAATATGAGCAGATTTCTTCCCAGCTATACCTGAACTAGTGCTGCAGTGAAATGGAGTAGATGCTGACATTTAAGGTGACAGGCCCCATCAAAAGGAATGTGCACACACAGGTGTGAAATTAGAGATTTACGTTAATGTAGGAAATTAAAGCATTAAGTGTAATTTTACTAAGATGCTTTATTTTAGCAGATAGTTCTTGGCAGAAATGGAAACCAAATATATCAAATATACTGCAAGTAGTTTTCATAGTATAATGTGTGTGCTGTCTCTTAGGGAAAACATTTTATTCACACAGCTCCATTGTTGAGGGGCTCATTATTTAGCCCATGGGCTTTTCTATACTCTTTGTTGCTTTTCATCTCTGGTACCTGTTTTTCTTTTTTCTTTTTTTTAACATTTCTTTGATTACACTATATGTTTTAGTTCATGTTCAACAATCACATGTAATATTCCAAGATCATGGTAAACCAAAATTCAAGAGTAGATTTATGCTTAAGATAGGGACAGTTTAACAGGTTGGGAAAAGAAAAGTTATGGAGGTGCACTGGTTGTTTCAGACTGGGCCTTCTAGGAAGACAGCTTCTTGGTTTAGGCTTGGGGTTCCAGGCTGCAGGGCCTATCTACTCCCCAACTAGATATTCTGGACATCTTTGTGGTAATTTTGATGGTAGTCACAATGATTTGTGGGGGCTACAGGCATTTAATAGACAGAAGATGGGGATCCTGGAGCGCCTACGATGCACTGGGCAGATAGTTCTGTACAACAATAGCTTAAATAAACACAAAATGTTTTTCCCCATGGTTTTATGTACCCTGGTTGTTCCTAGAATGCATCTACTCTGTTATTGATGAAAGATTGTGTTTTGTTTGGTTCTTAATGTTTCTGCGAGTAGTTGCCGTTTTGGGAAAGCACTTTACTGATGTGGTATTTGAGGCACCAACACTACATGCACACTGTTTGCCTGCATTGGTAGGTGTTGCAGTCACAGTATTTCTGGGAGTGGGTACAGCATCTAACTGCTTGATCATGTCACTGAATGCACTGTACCTGATCATTTATGTATTATTTTGCTTTAAATTACTTTGATTTTATTCTTTTATGTTTTATTTATGGAATTATCATAAATATGGCTTTAAAAGAAACCATATTGTTTATTTGCCTCACTAATACTAAAGTAGCTGTCGTCTTAGGCACAAGCTATGTCTAGATGTCGTCCTATTTTTTTTTTCTTGGTAAAAAAACAACCTTCTTACATTAAACCCTCAATGTCACCTACTTCCAGTACCCACAACAACTTGTGAGCATAGCAGATGAAGGAAACAGCCAAAAGTGGTATCATAATAATACTTCTCCGTAGTCCCTTTAATAAACAGAGTTTAAAGCTCTTCATGTATTATGAATGCAGAGCTTCCCAACATCCCAGTGGAATAGGGAAGGCAAACTTCTGAGATGCAGAGAATTAAGACTGGCTGTCTGCTCGCATCCTTTGGTGGGCCTGGGGTAGGACATTCAGCTCTTCCTGTTCCTCTTGGGGCTGTCTTCATAGAACACGGAGCACAGCGAAGGTGCCTTTCCCGGGGATTGTGCTGTCCTTACAGTGAGAAGGATAGAAGTAATCCCTAGAAAGTATATATTTATGATTATGACTTAAAATAGCCAGTCTTGGGGAATGTTAATCATAAAGAGAATTCTAATTTTTCCAGTTTATTTATTTACATTTTAATTTAGAATGATGATGTGTAAATAACGCTGCCAAGGAATTCCAAGCATTATAAACCATTGAGAGAGCTTTGCCTTTGGACTTAGGGATCCCTGAAATTTATTTAGCTTGTCAGTCTACAGGTCCTGAAGATAAAACCTGAGGGAGGGGGTTGGTGGTCAGGGTGATGTCTTTCTCTCGCTCCTCTGTGGAAGCCAAGTGGCTGCTGGAGCTCTCTCCAAGGATGCGTTGGTGACAGAAGGCCTTATTTTCCTTTATCCCCCCCGGCCCGCAGCCTGTGCTTCCTTAACACAGTGTGGCTCTTTCTTTGTTGGGGCTGCAACCCAGACGTTGCTCCATCTCGTTTTTCCTGACCATCACGTAACTCCAGCCCCCCTAGAGGCCTCCCAGATGTCGCAACTCTGTTCGCTTAACATGATTTTAATGATTTCTTTCCTCTTTTATTTCAAGGAAATCCACTCGTGGACTGTTAACACATTAATCTTGGTTTTAGTTGTACATTCTGATGACAAGAAAGTTTGTCACTGGCTTCTGGGGAAAAGAGGAAGATGAGGCTAGTGAGCCAGGGGAGGGCAGGAGGGCGCGGTAAGTGAGGAGGCACTCGCGTCCTCTAGCGACCTCTAGCGACCCTGCCTACTAACTGAACGCAAGGCAGTCCATTAGAGGCCTAATGAGATTGATTAGCAGGAAGACCCCCAGGGTAAACGCAGTTACTCTCAACTGTGGTGGTCTCACAGATCTGCAGACGGATGAAATGGCGCGCAACTGTGTACACATTGTACCAACGCTGTTGGTCCTGGTTTAGATACACACTGTAGTTGTGTAAGGTGTAACCGTTGGCACCGGGTGAAGGGTGCTGGGGACTTCTCTGTACTTTCTTGCAATTTCTCGTGAGTCCATAATTGCTTTATAGTTAAAAGTTAAAAAAAAAAAAGGAATTGCCAAGTAATAGAATGTGGAGACTTATGTCAGAGTTCTGTTAGGATATTGCCAGTTTCTGTGTTAATGACATTTATAAGGGGAATTTGTTGAGTGAATGATTGACCAAATGAAAGGACTGGGTGAGGGTCTGAGCTATAGCAGTGGCTGTGCAGGGGAAAGAAGTGGGCAGATATGGTACCTAGTACCGAAGTAGCCTGAAGATTTGATGACTAACGGAATGTGAGGGAGGATGACTCCAAGCTATCTGGTATACGGAGACAAGAATAGTGTAATGTTAGTGATGGTAGGGGATATAGAAATAGGAGTATGTTTTGGGGATAGGATGGTACATTTGGTTCTGAAAATATTGCTTGTGAGTTCCTGGTGGGCCAATGGAAATATGCAGTGGATAATTCAGAGTGTTAGTTTGTGTTCAAGAGGTCATGGTTGAAAGTATGTAATCAAAATACCACATAACAGTAGTACTTGAAATGGTGGAAAAAAAGATTGCAAATGGAGAGAGTATGAGTGAGAAGACCTGAGAAAATTAATTTTTTAGGGGATTTCTTATGACCCTCTCTGTAAGTTACCTAACTTCTCAGTGCCTCCTTTTCTGCTACCATAAAATTGAGAGCATCACAGTATATCCCCTCTTAGGATTGTTGTGAAACTGAATCAAATGATCTATGTAAATTGCATGAAGTTGTATTGAATGTTTAAAATTAAATGAGTGACCTGATTATCAGTGATATTTTTATTTCTGAAATTAGAACTTTTTGGTTTTTGAAGGTCTGGTCATTTATAATCCTGGAACTAATTTTTGTGATAGTTATTTAATTCACTTTAAGGTATTTTAGTAGAAAGCACTCACTTTCCTTGACTGTTAATTCCTCTACCATGCAAACTTGTGTTCAGTAGTTTCACCTTCACTTTTCTCTCTCTCTCTCTCTTTTTAAACATGTATCTTTATTGATTTCAGAGAGGAAGGGAGAGGGAGAGACAGAGATAGAAACATCAGTGATGAGAGAGTCATTGATCGGCTGCCTCCTGCACGCACCTGACTGGGGATCAAGCCCGCAACCCAGGCATGTGCCACGATCTCCTGGATCCTAGGTCGATGCTCAACTGCTAAGCCATGCCCGGCTGGGCTTATCTGTTTCTTAACTAAATAATTCCTTTACCTTTTGGGATTTAGAGCTAAGCTCTTGGTTGAATATATAATATTTTTCTTCAATTAGGTAGAGTGGGGTAAATGAGGGGTGATGATAGTAAAACTGAATCTAGTCCTTGACAGATTTTTTCTGATGAAGATGGGGTAAAGGAACCCAGGTGTATGTGGCCTCTGTTTTCTTTTCTCTGACAGGATTATTTTGCTCCGGAAGCGTCATGTGGGGGAGCCAAAGCACTGTACTTTAACTTCAGCACTTCATTCAGTGGAGAAGGGAAAAATAGTGAGATGAATGGAAATTCATGCCTTGCAGTTGTTTATGTTTTTTCCTTCTGCTTTAATAGTAAATGGCTAGCAGGGTTTATTAAATAGAAAATGAATAAGACTGAATGTTAGGTGCTTATAAACTGAGAGTTCAAACTTTTTCTATTTGCATCTCAATTGTCCTGTTGATGTTTTAAGGGTTAAGAGAAATTAGTATTTTCAGTTTGCTGTATGTCCTGTCACTTCAGAGCTGTGGCTGCTCCAAGTTAGGCTGTCGATTTCTTGTCTGATTGAGACCACTGTGGAATGCCTATAAAAGCAGCCTTTGGAATGTAGGCCTGATTTTTCCAGTCAGTGAACTGACTAATATTTTCTGAGTGCTGTAGATGGGAAGCACTGTAAATTATATTAAAAATATTGCCACTTGAGTAAGTCCTTGAAGAAACAATTTGGTGCTGTTTGTTGATTAGTGTGCATCAGAGCTATTGTTTGGTTCTCTGTTACAGGTTGTCCAGGGATGCAGTAGGAGCATACAGATAGCTTGGAATTTGCATTTGGCAAGGATAGCTTCTTCATTTTATTCTGCTTTGGTTTTCAATGAGTTTGTTGTATACCTTTAAAAATGGATTAGAATTCATTTTAGCATCCTTTTTTAAAACTTGGCATGATTTTTTTCTCATCTTTTTATTTATGACTTCCTCTGACACAGACATAAAAAAGAGCTACATTTGGGTAGAATTTATGGCAGGGTAAAGCTATGATTTATTTGAAGTTTTTAGTAGGTTGCTATCTGTAGTCATGAGAAAAGTGTACTTTTGAATTTCACTGTCTCTCTCTTTTTTTTAAATACATCTTTATTGATTTCAGAGAGAGAGAGGGAGAGAGAGAAAGAGAAATATCAACGATGAGAGAGTTGTCATTTGTCAGCTGCCTCCTGCAGGCCCCTGACTAGGGATCGAGCCCGCAACCTGGGCATGTGCCCTGACCGGGAATTGAACCTCGATCTCTTGGATCCTAGGTTGACGCCAACCACTGAGCCATGCCTGGCTCGGCCGCTGCCTCTTTTTTTACAGTATTAATTCTGGAACATAGGGGCTGTCTCCAAGACTGTGTCTTTATCAGAAGCTGGGGTTCAGGATATGTTAGGAAGGATAGACTGTGCCTCCTCCACCATCCCTTAAGCTGTTGCGATTTGTTACCTGACTTTGTTTATTAAATCTCAGAGTTGCTTACTTTTATTAGGTAATAGGGTGTTTTGGGTCAGTTAAGAGGAGAATTCCTCTTTTAAAAAAGTCAGCATCAGCGTGTGTTAGAGAATGTAGTTCCTGTAGGTGAAAGTAATGTGTCAGTTTGGTTTGCTATGGTGGCAGTTTTTTATAACGGTATCAACCGCTTTGCTACTTTATTGTGTTCTGATTTCTTTTTGTCTAACAAAGAAAATTGATAGGTTATTTACCTTTTTATGAGTGCTTTTCTTTAAAACTGTATGATTGAGTGCCTGAAATTAACCTTGGCTTCTTCAGTACTGAATGACAAGTGGAAGGTTTGCCTCCCTCCCTCCCTCCCTCTTTTCCTTCCTAAAAAATGCTATTTGAATCGAGTTTGGGTAAAGCTGACCTCTGAGAAACTTAACGGAGAAAGTTGAAATACAATATTCTCTTCTGAGTATTATGTTAATTTCCCCCAAATGACAAAATTAGCTTAAATGTCGTGAAGTACTAGGATTTAGCAAACTAGGCTGAACTTTATTTATATTTCTTTATTTTTCTGTATATGTGGTAAAATTAGATAATTAGTAAAGATTTAAAGGAATATCTAACTGATAAATTCACCCTGTTTCACCTTCTTAAACTTAAGAAGCATAATTTGCCTAAATTATGCAAAATGCTAATTAAAGGGTTTAATTTGCTAATCATTTCAGTTTGATTAGAGGCAGATAATGATTATCTGCACAAGTCTAAGTGGACCTTTCAGAGATGGCTTTCGTTATTTAAAATCAACTTGTCAAACTAATTAAGACATAAACTTAAGGAATAACAAATACCCGTAGTTATGTACAGACTTCGGTGTAGCGTGGGGGGGATAGTCGGCAAAGCTGTACACCAAAGACTTGCTGACATAACACAGTGTCATTATGAATTCCAGTATTCCCAAAGCCTAAGAGTTGAACTTTGTTCGGCTTTTTTATTGAGCTCATTAGATTCTCTAGCTGTACCTTTCTTGGACCTTTGGGTCTCTGACTTTTTTCCTGGCTCCCTTTTCCTTCTGCTGTGAATCAGACAGCACAAGGGACATGTGCATTCAAACCAGGCATGGAAACAGGCAGGTGTATCAGAGATGGGTGTGCCAGGTTCTCTTCACAGTCACCGAATCTTTCTCCTAACAAGCCTGAGATGTGGCAGGAAACAGTCAGCAGGTATGGGTCAGTATTGATGCCAGGAGGCAGGGGGAGCATCTTAGTTCAGTAACTGAGCAAGAATTTGGTTCCAAGAATTTGTATCTTTCTTGGCTTGTCTTTTTTTCAGGGAGAGCAAAGACAGAAAACTATTTAGTCAAGTGTCTGTAGCTGATTTAGGGTTAAGACTAGTGAAACCAAGGCAGACACTATCACCCATGATTTGAGTCAAATATAAATGGCCCAGGAACAGAAAATGTTTGGGGTTTTGGGTGGGAGACCTAAGGTTTTAGGATAGGGGATCTGAGGTAGAGACATTAGAGACATATGAATCCTGCTTTGACTGGCACCAAGATCAAAGGTCATGAAGGGTGAGGTAGCTGCTTTCTCAGTGGGCATAATCTATAGGTCATATGGCCTGGGGGTGAAGAGCACAGACTCTCTGGGTGCCATACCATCTGGGGTTGAATACTGGCCAGCCACGTACTGGGTTTTTTACTCTGGTTTCCTTATCTACAAAATGGAAAATATAATAGTACTACCGCATAAAGGTTGGGAGACTTTAATGAGTTAATCCATGTAAAGTACTTACAACTGTGCTTGGCAGATAGTAAGCACTCAATAAATGTCAACATTATTATTATTTATTATTATTTGTTGCCATTCTAGCTTTTGCATGAGATTTGCAGAAGGTAATATATATGGAGAACGTTGTATTCTTTCCCCAAAAGGCCTTTGAGTCATTTAAAAGTGATGGCTAGAAATCCATGTACAGTAAAAAATTATAAGAACTTCAGTTGTGTAAGATCAGCTAATAGAATATGAAATACTAGAGTTTTATTAAAATGAATAAGCACAGATTTTAGTCCAAATCTTACTTCTTTTTATGTAATGTGAGGGGGTTAGGGATGGTGTAGATAAGTGCTAGACTAACAACTAGACTGTCCCTGATTCTGAGCATGCTTTACATTTTAATTCAGAGGGTAAAAGGAGAAGTTACTGTAAAATTCAGTTATTTGTAGCTCCCAGAAGATTAAAAACAAGTTAGTATGAATAGGATAAAGGGACATAGAGGGCCGTGGGTTTTGCAGCTGCTTTGACCAATAGAATATGGTGGAGGTCATACTGGTCCAGTGTCTGGGTGCAGACCTTAGGAAACTGACAGCTCCCACTTCCCCTGTCTGAACACTTAACTCTGGGAGTCCTGAGATGCCATGTAAGAAGTCTGACTAGACCTGCTGGAGAGATGTCTTCTCACACCTGGCACAAACCAGCAGCTGCAGGCTAGAGAGGCCCGTCTTCAGCGTTCCCCACAATCCCAGCTGGGCCCAGCCTTTTGCCAGCCCCACCAGGGTGCCAGAGGCCTTGTGAGTGAAGTCATCTTAGAGTCTGTTCACCACCTCAGTACCCCTAGTGACCACATGGAGCAGAGAGACTGCCAGCTGCATCCTTTCTGAATTTCTGACCAACAGAACTGGGAGATAGCACAGTAAAATGGTGGTGGTTTTAAGCTGTTGCAGTTTGTTAATCAGTCATAGATCCTCGAATCGATAACTAAGCTAGAGCTTCTGGCTGCTTCAATTTGAGCTGAAAACAGTGTACCCCAGATGTCCTCAAGCCCTACCCTGATTTGAAGAGACTTTACAAAATGTAAAGAAAACAATATAACTCAAAACTATGGTTAATAGTATGGAAAATGAAATTCTGATAAATAGGTGAGTAGAGAAGCTAACTCCGAGGGGGCTCAGATTACTCAGAAGGGACAGGAATGGGGCAATGGTTGATAAATGCTTTCTACCACTCATAAATTTGATTGGTGCAGCTGCTTAAAAACAGTTGGTTGAAAAGTTTACGGCTTTTTGATTTTGAAGAAGAGAGGCTTTCCCCATGTCTGAGATCTGCCAGTAGTCTAAGGAGCCTTTGGGCCTTCTTTACTTCCAAAGATACCTTTTTCTGTTATAGGACCCTGGGAAGTGAGATAATAAGGTATAAAGTAGTTAGTGTTCTTATACAGTGCTCTTATCCCCTCAGAGTTTTCCAGAATTTAAAGTAGCCTGAATTAATGAGTTTATTTCATAGCATAGATTGTGGATAGTCCTATTGTTTGCTCAATTTAATTCAAGTAAAAGATGATGAATTAAGAGATATGTTGAGGGCATAGTGTAGTAGCTATGGGGGATTTAAAAGCACTTTCTTAAATAGAAAGGGGTATGAATAAATCAGTAAAAGCAATCATAAGTTACCCTAGACACCCTACCATACAGACTCCTGGGTTTTGTGTCCCCTTTGGAAATGGTTGCTGAGTTTTACTTTCTTTTTTATTTTCAGCATTTAATGCTTTGTATTGGCTCTCGATACATGAGTTTAGGTTTAGGTGAGGAGGAGATTTTAATTCACATGGAAAATCTATTGAAATTACTTCTTACTGAAAGACTGAAAATAGATGAAAAGCTGTTTCATAAGTCCAGGGAAACAGGACAGTTGAAGTCTAATAAAACCCTTTTGTGTTGCAGACAATGTATTTGCTGCTATTATAACACTTTGCTTAAGGAACAGAGAATCATGGGTGGATGCAAACACACAAACAGCTGTTTGAATTTGCTGCTCGGCTTCCTGGATTCCTTAAGCTGCATCACGTTTGGATCGTAATGATCTTACCCGAGGCAAGAAACAAAGTGAACAAGATGCAGCATAAAATTCTCTTCTGAGTTTCCCAAGGCTGCTTGTCATTATTTCTACAAAACAGAAATAATTTTGCCGCCTTTTTTTTTTTGTAACTTAGAACTAACAGTAGCAAGGCGAATATAGATAAGGACCCAAGTGACTGATATTTTGAGTAAGAGGTCAACATCAAGGTCATTACAGAAAACAATATGAAGGATCTAGAATATATGAATTCAGCGTCTTCTCACTTTTTTTCAGTTTTGAGGACAGAGAATTAAAATGGGCACACTGAGGTATGATAGGAGTTCAGGCTTTGGAAGGAGAAGCTGTTATACCACAGTGTGGATGAGATACATAATTGCAATATTACAAGAATGTGATGGCTTTCACGGGGAAGCTCATGTTCGTGTTATAGGTTCCTCAAGGCTGCAGTGAGCTCTGATCTCACATCTGTGATGCAGAGGAGTAGACGGAGGGCTGTGATTGGATGGGGTGTGGAAGAGGGCCTCTGGGCCGTGCAGGTGGTGCTGCTTCCTGCCCTGCTCTTGGTGGCAGTCCTTGGTGTTGCAGTCCCTGGGAACGGGATTTCCCCGAACAAAACCAACCCTTCTGAGTGGCATCGTGGCTTTTTCCTGGCTATGAGTTCATATCTTAAATGCTGATGAAGCGCTTGACCATTTTTAGGACAGTAATTAGGGACAGAACTGGAAGTTGAGTAGGGGTATTCCAAGGGGAGGAAGCTATTGATGGACTTGGAAGTAAGATGAATGGGTGAATATCATCCTCCTTCCTCCTCGATGTGGGGCGTATGTATGAGATGGTGGGGAGCACTTGTCTAAGTCCCTGTCAGCATCAGGAAGTGGCTTGGAGGGACTTGAATCTACCAGCCCCTTCCCTTTCCAAGGTACCCTAAGTGAACACACAGTTTATAAAAAGTGTGCTTGCTCTGCAAATGTGTGCTTAAGATAAGTCCTTAGGTACCAGAGTTCTGCTTCTAAGCCCATCGTAGATGGAAGTTCTGGAGTCAGTGTTGTCCTTGATATGACTTTATAGCAAATGTTATTTAAGACAGGTTTTATGTATATTAAGCATTGTGTTGTGTGTTATGGAGGGTTTACTGATATGCTCCTAGTTTGGGAGAGCAGGGAGAGACTGTTTTTATGAAGCAGAACAAGTAAAATAATCACATGCCAGAATGTTAGGTATAGGTAGTAAGAGTGAAGAAAAAAAGGATATTGCTGTGAGTTGGATTAATCTCAGAAGGCGTCATTGAGCTAACAGTATTATTTGAGCTGAATCTTAAAAGGCAGAAAGGAGGTAGCAGAGAGAGAGAGATTCTGAGAGATATCATGCCAGCTGCAACCTCAAATATCTGAATAATTTTTTGAGGAACTAAAAATGTTGAATTGGGTCAACAAATAGGACACCATTGTCAAAGCCAAAAAACCGATTTCTAATATTTTCAGTTATAAATATATGTATTTGAGCAGCTGATGGAATAAATACCTCCTTTCCCTTCCCTTCAGACACAGAAAATAGCTTGTATTCTATTACCTGCTTGAATTTGACGTATAGGTTGGAAATATAAACTTAACACCTGGCATTATAAAACTTAATATTCAAATATTTGCCTTTCCGTGGCCTAGATAAGAAAATGTAACAAATCACTTTCTTTTTCTGACCTTATTTTTCCCTGTTTTCTTACTTCACTCCCTTTGCTTGAATAAACATGGCTTTACCATTGGCCTGTATGGACTCTAAGCAAGCTTTATTCTTTCCTCCCCAGCTAAATTAAGCCTTACTACTTACACTACTGTTAGCTGCTTAACCTGGAAAGCTTCCATCTTCGTCAGCTATTTCATGAATCAGAGTTTGACTGTCTCTCCTTTGATGATCTGGAAAGTGACGAAAATGACACATAGTTTAAAAACTTAGAACTGAATAAAGTTGAACAGTTTTCTACTGGGCTGTGTCATAAAGTGGGAAGGGCAAATTACTTTCTTTTGTTTTTTTGGGGGGAAGACATTTGCCAGTTGGAGCTTCCAGAAAGATTGAGTTTGGGAGGCCTTTAATTGTGCACCAAAAGGTTATTGCAGAAGATAACATAAGGGAGATGTCATAAAGTAGAAAATTTGAGGCTCAGTAATGGAAAGCCTTGTGAAGAAATAGGCATTCTGCCAATTAACAGGGTGCTTGAAATAAATAGTTTGGAATTAAAGAAACAGTTGCAAATTTCAAAGGCTCCATTCATTTAGTTCATAGGGAAAGGGGAGAGGGGAACAAATTTCAGATTACTTTAGTTGTAAAGCATATTTATTATTCATTCAAGTTTTGCTTCAAAATATTTACTGATTGTAAAGTTTAATTATGTGAAATCAGAGATTATTAATCTAATTTTTATGTTAAACCATTGAAATAAAATTCCAAGTATATGTTGATGAAAATGAATTATGATCCTAGGAGTTCAGTCTTGAACTAGTGACTGTCTCAGCAGTCAGTAAATATTTCCCAAACTGGACCCAGTGTGACTGAGGGAGCAGGAGGGAGGTCCCGTGAAGCCTGTACCGTACACAGTGCTTTACCCTTTGGTCTTCTTAATCTATTGAAGAACTACAACACAGTTATATAAGTGACCAATGCATAATAAAAGGAACCGTGATTGTATGTATAAAGGAGATGTGCAGGAAAACAGTAAACGTTCATCTTCCCATAAATGTCCAGCTGTTCTCATGTTGTATTTGTTTGAAGTAATGTACAGGGTTTAGGTTTTATTACTATACTGCTTCTTTTGTTTGGGTAAAAGTGCTTTTACCCAAACAAAAACAAGAAAGTATATTGCATTCTTTACTGAAAGATAATTTTGCTCCTGGTCTGCGTGGCTCAGCAGTTGAGCACCAACCTAGGATCCAGGTGATCGTGGTTCGATTCCCAGTCAGGGCACATGCCTGGGTTTCAGGCTTGATCTCCAGTGGGCGCCGGGCAGGAGGCAGCCGATCAGTGACACTCTCTCATCATTGATGTTTCTATCTCTCTCTCCCTCTCCCTTACTCTCTCTGAAATCAATGAAAAAAAATATAAAAAAAGATATTTTTGCTCCATGTAGAATTCGAGGTTGGCAGGTGGACCTGAGTAAGTCAAGGAATCAGAAGCTCCTGCTGGCCCAGGACCGGAGCCTCAGAGCCTGAAGGGTAACAGCACTTAATTTGCTGAACTGTTCATGTGCTCTTCTGGAGGTACCATGTCAGGGAAAACTGTTTTTATTAAAGGTACTGCTATTCTTACACCCACCAGGCACGAGTGTGTTATCTGGAATTTCCTGGTGTTTCTTTTCCGTCTTTCTTAATTGCTTATCTTTTTCTTCCATTTGTATCACAGTGTCTTAATTCTAGGATTATTTTACTTCTGCTTGTTGGTCAAATCTTTTAATCACTTCATTACTGGTCTTTAATTACTACCAGAATTGAACGTCCCTCTACAGACATGACTTTTTATGACTTCTTGTGAATGATCGGTTTCTATCATTTGATGACATACTTTACTGCATGCTCTCATTGTAAATTTTTAGTCTTTTGGAGCTTCATTGTACAGAATATTTATTTTTTCTTCTCTTTTTCTGAATTTTTATTTCTTCAGTTTGAATATTGTCACTTTTCATAGTTTGTATATTCCAGTTTCTAAACATTTTGCCAGGTATGTGGTAAGAGCTGGGAATAGAAAAGGTCGTATAGCACAGTAATCTGTGCTTAGGTTCATATAGTGAGGGAGATATACATATAAATGCTTATAGTATGGAACATAAGTACTATGTAAATTCTGTATACTGTGTGTTCAAACAGAGGAGAGGGAATAACCATTATTGAGGGGATCTGGGGAAGCCTGGCAGAGATGATGTGTAAGCTCCATAGACACTTTCCAGGAGAAACGTGTGGAGGGCTTTTCAGATGTAGGAAGAATGTGCAAAGTCATGCAGGTAAAAGTCACGGTGAGCTATGGCCTGTGCACAGAGACTGGTATGTAATTAGGGGATAAAGTATTTTGGGGATGAAAATCGAAATTAGGAAGATTTAAAAGGCCTGGGTTGTAAAGGGACTTTGACCCAGAGAACCTTTATAGCAGAGATAAAGGAGTGGCTGAGCACAAACGGTGAGGAGGTGTGATTGACAGACTGTGTGTCTGGGGTGCGCCTGGTGGTTGTGAACTGTGCTGTGACAGTGGGATAGGCAGAGTGTGCCAGGGACCATGAGATGAGTCCCTGGATTGTCCATATGGACATGGCAATCACCCGACATTGGTGAGAAGGTGGATGCTATGATGTTGACAGGGTTTGGATTTGGACTGCGTCTGGCCCAGTTTTAGCATTGAAAGTCCTGAGAAAACCCTCTATCCTGGGGAAACTGGGATGGTTGGTCACTCTAGTGGGGTGCCAGAGGGACTGGATGGATTTGAGGCACTGAAAGGCGAGAGCAATCATGGTATGGGGTGGGGCTGGCCAGAGTGGAAGGAAAAAGGGAGGACCATGTTTATGGTAATATATGAGGCAGTGGTGCTCCCAGGAGAGCTGAGGAGCAGGGTGGGTCCTGGTTAGTAGAGCACCGAGTGGAGATGTTGGCAGTGAGTCCAGCACAGGGAATGTGCAGCTGGGTTAGGTGGTAGGTGGGGTCTGGGCTGAGTTAAAAGAATGGCTAAGGAGTGGAGCTAGGTCTCTGGGAGGCTCTATATTTTGGGCACTGAGAGCGAGGATGAGAGATATAGACAGAAATAATTGAACAAAACACTCATTGAGAATTTTTTTTTTTTTAATCTTTATTGATTTCAGAGAGAGGAAAGGAGAGGGAGAGAGAGATAGAAACATCAATGATGGGAGAGCCATTGATCGGCTGCCTCCTACACGCCCCCTCCTGGGGATCGAGCCCGAAACCCGGGCATGTGCCCTGACGGGGAATCGAACCCCAGTCTCCTGGATCCTAGGTTGATGCTCAACTGCTGAGCCACACCCGCCTGGGCTCATTGAGAATTTTGGTATAAAGTTACTTCAGTCCTCACTGAGGGGGAGGAAGAGGAGGGAGAAAAAGGAGAGGGAGACATCGGTTAGCTGGAAGTGACTTACTTTCATCTTCTGTGTCCCACGTGGCCTCCTAGGTGTCCAGTCTCTGGGGTGGCATCAGGCTGTTCTCAGTCAGTCTTCATGTTTAATGCTGTGAATGCTGCTGGGCATCCTGCGTATAGCTGTTCTCTAAGCCTCAGCAGAAGTCACTGCCATGGCTGGGCCATTGGGGACTTTCGGCTCAGATTACCACTCTTGTTTGAGCAGTCTCTCAGCTGGGCTCTGAAGTTAGGTTCCAGGGAGGTCACCTTGCCTCCTCTCCCACTATATGAGTGAGCTTCCCCTCCTCCTGCTCATCTGTGACTTGTAATCGAGGCTGAACACTAGGCCTGGTGGACATTAAGGCTCGCTCAGAGCTGTTGCTTTCCTTCAGTAGCATGCTGGAAACCAGGCCTTTCCCTTTTGTGAGTGGATTAACTTGTCTTCTTTTATAAGCTTTTGCTGTGGTTAAATAATACAGTTAATTTATAGATTAGCATCTTAGCTTTTGTTTGTATTACCTGCTGGTGCTTTGCCTGGTTAATAAAGAGTGCTGAAGAAATGTTTGTTGAATGGGGTGGGCTGTGATGGAATGTGTATCTGATGTGTCCTGTCAGATTGTAACGTTTCTAACATGTATCTGGTCCTGTCATGCCCAGCTTGGGAATTACTGCTGTTTTGATTTATTTTGGAGACTTTTAAGAACTGTTGTGTAAATTAACCATTTTTAAAAAAAAGAGATTTGTTTTCTTGCAGAAGAGAAGAAACGTGCTTGACTATAAGTAATTAATCTTTCCCTTTAGTGTAATTTTTAATATATTTCAAATGTGGCTGTGCTGTTTAAAAAAAACAGTAATAAAGTAATCAGATGATTGCTTTTACATTGATCAGCTTGGCGCAGTTACTGAGACATCAACACACTAATTAGAATATCAGGATATTAAATTACTGTTCGTTTTCTAACTTTTAATGTTGTGGATGATTATAAATGATAAAAGAAATTTGTGAGGTAACATTCTATCCTGTCAATTTTGGTTGATTAACAGTCACAAAGTGGTAATTATTTCCTGTTTTTCTATTTTTCCCAAAGATTTACCAATTATTAATAATTATTAACAATTCAATTGAAATATTTTCCTCCTATATATGGCTGTTTTGTACTTTTAAATGAAGAAGGTATGTTGAAAGCATTGGATTATAAATAGAAAATTGTTTTCAACTTACTTTTATTTTAGGTTGATTGTGTTCTGGTTATTAATTACCATGTAGCAACTACTCTCAAACTAAAAGAATAATTCTAAAACCTAACATCAAAAATTAAAGCCAAAACCTAACCTTAAAATTTCAAGCAATAACCATTTTATTATATCTCACAATTTTGAGGGTTGGGATTCAGACTGGGCTTAATTGGGCAATTCTGCATGTGGTGTCCCGTGAGGTTACTTGGTTGGCAGCCAGTCTGGCCTAGGATGTATAAGACAGCTCTATTCCCATGCCTGGTGCCAAGGGAGGACTTCTAGAAGGCTGGACTCTGCTGGGATCCTCTCCATGTGATCCATGAACTGGGGGGTTGAACAACTTCTTTGAACTGACCCAGGGCTCCAAGAGAACAAGGCAGAAGCTTTCCTTCCTCTCAAAGACTAGGCCTGGGACTGGCATGGCGTCACTTGTTCCATGTTGTTGGTGAAAGTAGTCATAGGCCAGCCCAGATCAAAGGGAGGGCAACTAGATCTCAGCTCTCACTGGGTGGAGTACCAAAGAATTTGCAGCCATCTTCAGTCTCCATAGACTAATGATTAGGTCAGTAATTGTGAAGCATGATATGCAGCAGGTCCTCAAATAACATCGTTTCATTCACCGTCATTTTTTTATAATGTTGATGAGATTCTGTAGGAACTTAATTCTAGTTTATATCAATTAGTCTTTGGTAAAATTGATTTCATTATACATTGTACTTTGATTGTAAGAATGTTGCAATGATAATCTATCTTGATTTATTATTTTGAACATCCCCCTAAAGATCAGTTTTATGTTAGTTTAATCAAATTAGTAGTTTTAACTAATAAAAGATTAGATGCACGAAACATTTTACTTTATTCCTAGGAAAAAGCCTGGAAAACAGAAGCTAATCAAAATGTACAGTGTTGGTAGTAATAATAAATATTTACTATTTATTAAGGGCATGCTATTTGTTATGCCTGTTCTATATTTTATTTAAAAGCTACATGAAGTAAGTGTTATTTTCTTCATTTTAGTGGAGAAAGATAGGTATGAAGAGGTTAATTAACTTGTTTAAGATTTGAACTTAAGTTTCTGCAATTACAAGAACTAGATACTTTCCACTCTATTGCTTTGCTTTTAGAATTGTTCCACAATAATTGCTTTTACTTTCGTACATGAGATCCTTTGTTAGTAGAAGCAGGAAACCATTTAAGTTTGTCTTGCTCTTTTAGAGGATGAGTATTTTCAAGATGTGCAGTAGGTAACCTCATTAAGGGAGTCTGAGAAAATGAAATATGCTTATATTTTTCCCAGTAGTTTTTAGCCAGGAAGCAGAAGAAAATACTCAAGATTATTTTACAAATTTGAAATAATTAAGCCAATAGCAGTTTACACCAATTAATAAAGTTTCAGACAATTATCGTACATTTTTCAGTGAGAATTCTCTTTCACAATTTAAATTTTGATTATAACTAAATAGATAAATGAAGATTTAGAATATGTGTGACAAATGGATGAATTTTTTTTATTTATTGATTTTTTTTTTTTTTTTTAAAGAGAGAGGAAGGGGGGTAGAGAAAGAGGGAGAAACACCGATTTGTGGTTCCACTTATTTGTGTATTCACTGTTTGCTTCTTGTATGTCCCCTGACCAGAGATGAAACCAGCAACCTTGGCATATCAGGACGACGCTCTAACCAACTGAGCTACCTGACCAGGGCCATGGATAAACTTTTTAATGCACCAAGGAAAGACAGAATATTACTGAAAGGCTAGAATGCAGTAAATGACAATTTTAGATAGCAGACTGTGATTTGGGATGTACCTGGTTACTTTGGATGAAGGTTTAGAAACACATTGGTTTCCATAGAATTTTATTCATTATTTCTAATCTAAGCAAGACTAGATAAGTCTTTATTTTTTTTTTGCGGGGGGAAGGTATGTTTCAATGAAAGAAAATCTTATTACATTCTTTAATAATCTACCCTAGTTTGTATTCAAGGTCTTGAGATTTTTTTGAGTCTTGACTGTATTTCTAAGGCAGAAGACTTTTGAACAAGTCACGTCTCTGGTAACAAATGTAATCTGTTGTATGACAGTTGAACTGATGTGTGCTTCCTCTGCTTCCCTTACATTTACTTTGTAAGCAGTTAATTGCTTATAAAAACCTGTAGTGTTAATACAAATATTTAAATTGATTTTAGGGAAAGGAGAGAGATTATATTACCCTAGAAGTATTAGCCTTACTTATATATGTTGCCTTGTGATTTGTTTAGTTAGAACCCCCAATATTATGACAAACATCTATATGTTCAAAGGTACCGATTTCTTTTTTAAAAAATATATCTTTATTGATTTTAGAGAGAGGAAGGGAGAGGGAGAGAGATAGAAACATAAGTGATGAGAGTGTCGTTGATTAGCTTCCTCCTGCACGTCCCCCACTGGGGATCAATCCCCCAACCCAGGTATGTGCCCTGACTGGGAATCGAACCTCGAGCTCCTGGGTCCTAGGTAGATGCTCAACCACCGAGCCACACCAGCAGGGCTAAAGGTACCTATTTCTTTATTGCTGTAATAAGTGATTATAAAAGGGCCAAGGTTGGTTAACACACTTGGTCTCTACTTAAGTCTTTCAGATTCAGTCAAAACTGGGCAAAAATGGTACATTCAGCCCGGCCTGCATAGCTCAGAGGTTGAGCATCTGCCTAGGATCCAGGAGATCCCAGTTCGATTCCCGGTCAGGGCTCATGCCCGGGTTGGGGGCTCGATCCCCAGTGGGGGGCATGCAGGAGGCATCTGATCAATGATGACTCTCTCATCATTGAAGTTTCTGTCTCTCTCCCTCTCCCTTCTTCTCTCTGAAATCCATAAAGATATATTTAAAAAAAAATATGGTACATGCAATCAATTATGATTATCCTTATTAATGGTAGGGAGAACAGGTGTCTACATTAAGACGTTATTTAATTTCAAATAAGTGTCCATTGAACACATTTGA
Organism: Miniopterus natalensis; assembly: GCF_054644295.1. NCBI lineage: Eukaryota > Metazoa > Chordata > Mammalia > Chiroptera > Miniopteridae > Miniopterus > Miniopterus natalensis. The sequence continues at coordinate 26,279,517 of NC_142085.1, forward strand.
AATGTATTTTTATATTTAAATTGGAAATTTACTTAAAAATAATGAAAAGACCATCATGAAGATGTGAAATTTCTTTTTCTCCTTTTACTGTATTTCCCTTATCTGTTTCTTGTTCATTGCTGTTTCAGAATCACAGTGTGGCTCAAAAAGTGGTCTAAGACAAGACTACCTTCTCTCAGATATTATCTGCAGTGTGTATTTTGTTGTATATTTGAGTTTTGAAGGATTTCTCTTATGGAATGGGAAATAAAAGGTAAATTGTCAAGTAGAGAAGTTACTCTCATCAACAGATTATATAAACAAAGCAAATACTAAAGCTTTAATAATCTGGTGTGAGCTCTTAGAGAAATATTTGCTATTGCTAAACCATAATTTAAACACTCTAGAGTGTTGATTATATGTAGTATGTGCTTGACATTCTTTCATATTTTTACCTATGAGACTTCTCATGACATCTAGTTATGTTACATTTTTAGTTTCTTATTTTTATTCTGTTCTTTACCAAAAAGGGACTGAAGTGACAATGTTCAATTGATGACTTTCTCTTGCATTGATTTTTATGTTACATGTTTGTTCAACTCTCTTGCAAAGTGTTATCACTTTGTTTATTGGAGATTACATGGCCTTGTGGGTTGGAAATTTGGTTTCTAAGTCCTACCAATTAACCATAAAACTAAGATAATATCTACCGTGTAGGGTTGTTGGTAGAATTAATTGAAATGGTATAAATAAAATGGTTAGCATATTAACTAGCAGATGCTATGCATGGACTTCAACTTTCATTGACTTTTGAACAATCTACAGATTGACACACCGAAACTACCTCCTCTGTGCTGTATTTCAGCTCTCATATAACCAGTGAGCAGATGTTTTGAGCCATCACACAGTAGTGAGGTAGCTATCAGCCAGCTAGTGACTCTGTTTCAGTTTGCTGCTATCGTCTTTGTGGTATTGTTTGTGCAATTACGTAAGTATCTTGTAGAGGTTTTCCTGAATGTGTCCTTTAGAAATGGGCCACAGAAGGGCAGGGATGGAGTGATAGTGAGTTGAATAGGCAGTGCTTTGGGCACAGCCTTACTTCAGCCAGAGTATTTTCTTTTTTTCTAATTTCTGCGATATAATATCCTTCCAGGCAAGATTTCCTTTGAAGAAAGATTTTTATTCCTAAAAATACTTTTGAAAATCAGTTTTCTATTGTATTTCTACATTTTATGGAAAAACAGAAAGAAATGCTTAACTAATACTGGTAGTAAGAAACTAAGTTTTTGACTCAGTAGATTTGGATAAATGTGGAATCACTAAGCATGAAAAAAGTGAAGATTCTACAATGTCACCCTAATACTTTTGGACTTAAGCTAGTCAACAGTATCTTTGATTTTGAAGTAAATGAACAAATGAAAAGGATATGCAAGAAAGCAGTGAACACTTAGAAATCGAAATAAGAAAATACCACTTATAACAACACCCAGAACATGAAATATCTAAGGGATACATTTAATAAAATATGTACAAGTATAAAGAAGATAATAGAAATTATTTGTAATCCCTTTACCCAGAGTTAGTTACATCTTTGCATAAACTTATAGAAAACACATGCTTGAAATCTCTTAAAAGATGAATTTTACTTTGCCTTTACCTAACTATTAATTTACTGTCACCTAGGAGTATTTCACAGGTATCTTTCTATGACAGTAATCATAAATTTCCATAATTTAAAAAGATTTTTACTGACTGCATGATATTTTATTATAAAACAATTCATTTACTTTAAAAAAACTTTTTAACCTTTTAAACACTAAGAAGTATAAACATATCCAGAAAAGTACATAAAACAGAAACATAGTTTAGTAGGTTATTATTAAGTGACCATTAGTCTGTCATTTCATGTGAGGAATAAAGCATTGCTGTTTGACCCTTGAAATGCCTCCCTCTGCACCTTTTCAACCAGTCTTTTCCTCTCTCCTAGAAGAAACCACTAGTCTGACTTTATGGTAACCACTTCCTTTTGTCCTTTGAGTTGACCATCTGAGCATTCATCCCTAAACCATGTAGTTTTCCGTATTGAAACCTTTATATAAATGGAATAATTGAGTATGTTTTATTCTGTTCCTGGATTGTTATGCTTAGTACATATTTTAGATTATGCATGTTGTGTGAAGTTGTATTATTTTTGTTGCTACGCCATACTCTACACTGAATATACCACACCTTTATTCACTCTGCCTTTGGTATATGTATGAGTTTCCAATTTTTGGCTATTATGAGTAATGTTGTTTTATGCTTATATGAATAATGCTTGTCCATGTTTACTTGTTTCTATAGTATTGGTCTGAGAACTGGAACATTTCCTCGCTTGGAAACTTGTTAGAAATGCCGATTTTTGGGATCCACCACAAACTTAGGAATCAGAAACTCTAGGGGTGGTGCCCACTAATTTGTGTTTTTAACAAGCCTTCTAGGAGATTCTTACAGATGGTAAAATTTGAAATCCATTGCTCTTGGGGAAAGGTTAGCAAATATGGCCCATGGGCCAAATCCTGGCTGATGCCTGTTTTTGTATGTACTGTGAACTAAGACTGGTTTTTACATTTTTATTTTATTTGTTATTTTACTTGTTATTCATTTTATTTTTTATCCCTTCCTTACATTTTTAAATAGTTGAAAAAATTAGAAGAATAGCATTTCTTGGCACAGGAAAAATTATTCGAAGTATAAATTCCCGAGTCCATAAATAAAGTTTTATTTTAACACAGCTGTGTCCATTTGTTTACATAGGCTGTTTTCTTGCTGCAACATAAAACTGTACTTTTTGACAGAGACCTTGGCTTGCAAACCCTAAATATTAACTATTTGCCCTTGTCTAGAAAAAGTTTGCTTGTCTGCTTTGGTGTATGTACTGAGAAGTAAAATTGCCAGTTTATGGGGTATATTTACCTTCAAATCTTGAGATAATACCAAATTTTCTAACAGTTACATTGTCAGTAGGTTATGAGAGTTCCCATTGCACTACATTCTTACCTGTATTTTTCAGCTTAATTTTAGTTGTCCCATCAGGACTATAGTAGTATCTTTATTGTGTTATTTTGCTTCCAAAATTGTGAAAAACTTCAAGAATACAGAAAACTGGCAAGAGTCTTATAGTGAATATCCATATTCCCCACCTAGATTTTACAGTTCATTTTACTATGCTTGTTTTTATCAACTGTTATCCATTCCTCTATCCACCCACCTGTCCATTTCAAAATAAGTTGCAGACGTCAGAACACTTTCCACCAAATACCACAGCCTGTGTATCATTAACTAGAGTTCAGTGTTCACCATTCTCTTTTTATTTAAGGTAACATTTACATGCATTGAAATGCACAGATCTTAAGCATACCTAATTCATGAGTTCTGACAAATGCATAAACTTGTGTAATTTAAACTTATCAAAAGACACAGCACATTACATTGTGAACATTTCTTCATGCTGCTGCATCTCAGTAAATCTTTTCTTGGCCCTCTAAGAGGCAACTGCTACTGAAATCTTTTTCTACCATATTAGTTTCACCTGTTCACTAAAGCTTCATATAAATGGGGTCACATAAGCCTTTTTGTGGCCATATGCTTTCATTTTTCTTGGGTATATACTTAGGAGTGGGATTGCTGAATCATAGGGGCAGATATTTTTAGTCTTATAAGCAACTGCCAGATCTTTGTCCCAAGTGGCTGTACCATTTGCATTGCCACCAACAAATACAGTTCTAGTTCTACACCCTCACCAACATTTCTCCCCCATTTTTAATATTAACCATTCTAATGGCTGTGTAGTGTTATATCATTGAGGTTTTCACTGATTTTAGTTTGCATTTACCTGGTGATTAAGGAGATTGAGCATCTTTTCATATATTTATTGGCCCTTTGAATTTTATTGTTTTGTAAAGTGCTTGTTCAGGTTTTTTGCATATTTTTCTTGGATTGACTGTCTTGGCTATTCTTGACCCTTTGCATATCTATGTACATTTTAGAGCCAACTTGTAAATGTTCTCACACACAGACACAGACATACATAAAAGCTACTGTGATTTTGTTTGAGAATGTGTTGGATCTATAGATCAATTTGAGGAGAATTGGTACATTTATAGTAAATCCTCTGGTGCATGTTTATGGGATATCTGTTACTTAGGTTTTCACCTGTTTCCCTCAGTAAGGTTACAGTTTCTTTGTGGAGGCCTCCTTCATCTTTTGCTAGATTTATTGCTAGGTACTTAATAGTATTAATTCGGTTGTAAATGGTACCTTTTAAAAAATTGTATTATTGAACTTGGCTGCTGGCATATGAAATACGAATGGTTTTTCTATATTTGACTTTATATCCAGAAACCTTGATTAATTACGTCAACAGGTATAAGAGTTTATCTGTGTTTTCTTCCGGCTTTTCTAAGGATATTAATCATTTAGTCTGCGAATATTGACACTTTTGTTTCTTTTTCAATCCTTATACTTATTTTTTGGTGTTCCCTATCTGGTTCTCATTCATGGAGTTTTGTTCCCTGTGTGCTTCATCTTTGTGTACTGGAGATGGTATTTGGAAAGTTATTTGGAAGGCTACATTGAGGCCTAGGAGGATTATATCTTTCTCCATATTCGAGTTATTTGTTTCTTTCATGGGTCTGGGGGCACTGATAGTCCAGGATAACTTTGATTAAATCCATAATCTGAGGTCCCTGGCCCACTAGATAATTGGGAACTGGACTGTAGATCCATGTGATAAACTTCTGGTTCACCTCCACCTAAGTCCTTCTGAGTCCTAGAGAGTAGGGGATAGTTTACTCACTTTGGCAGAGTCTCTTTAAAGCTGCTTTCCTAGAATCAGCAAATATAAAAGTGGACTTTAAAATGACAGGCCTTGATTGTTGGCCTGGCAATTCCTAGGTAACCTATGATGCAGATGGATTGGTCTAAATTATCTAGTCCTCATTAACTGAAACTTGGTGTTTCTTTACAATTCCATTGAGTTTTTAATTCCTGTTCCGGAGGTTTTTTTGTGTTTCTAGAAGTTCTTTGTTTTCTTTCATTTCCTTCCTTTCTTTCTCAAATAACTTTGTATAGTTTTCCCGCTCATACAGCTGTCATCACACTTGTCTTTTTTTTCTTTACACACCTGTATGCTCTGAGTATATTTTTTTGTTTTTGCTCATGAAGTGATATTTTATGGTGTGTCTTGTTATATAAAATGCAATGTGCTTGACATAGTATTTGAAAATATATTTGTAGGAATCCTTTGAGGCATGCTGTGGATGTACTTTCCTCCAGAGAGGATCTGAGTTTTCTTCTGCCAGGTAGCTAGCTGGGCATTTGAACCAGGGACCACCTTAAAACCAGTTCAAGGCTTGTGTTTCTTCTAATGACCCCAGGCGTTTGATCAGGAGGGTCTCCAATGAAGTGAAATTAGATACCCTACTTCATGTGGGCATGACTTTGTATATTAGTCTGTGCTGTAAAGAAGATGCTTTTAAAATTTTTATCAGTGTCTTTTCTTTGATTTCTGTGAGAGGTTGATCTGAAGAATATAGCCTGCTTTACTGACACTTCAATGCCTACCGCAGTTTATTTAACCAAATTACCTGTTGTTGGTCATTTAGATTATTTATTTATTTATTTATTTATTTATTTATTTATTTATTTATTATTTTTTAACTTTATTTTTGTTTAAAATATTACAGATGTCTCTTTTTCTCCTCAATGACCCGTTCCACCCCGTCCTACCCCCCTTCCCAGTCCCTCTCCCTACCATTGTCCGTGTTCTTGGGTTGTGCATATATGCATATAAATTCTTTGGTTACTCTCTCCCCCTCCACCCACCCGCCCTCCTCCATCCCTCTGACATTCATCAGTCTCATCTATGCTTCCATGTCATTGAATCTATTCTGTTCATCAGTTTATTAAGCTCTTTAGATTCCACTTATAAGTGAGATCATGTGATGTTTGTCTTTCGCTGCCTGGCTTATTTCACTTAGTATAATTTTCTTTAGGTCTGTCCATACTGTCCCAAAGGGTACGAGATTCCTCTTCCTTACAGCTGCGTAGTATCCCATGGTGTAAATGTCCCACAGCTTTTTTATCCACTCATCTACTGATGGGCACTTGGGCTGTTTCCAGATCTTAGCTATTGTAAACTGTGCTGCTATGAACATAGGGGTGCATAAGTTCTTTCTGATCAATGTTTCAGGATTCTTAGGATAGATTTTCTTCTTTTAATAAATAACATTCTGATGTAGAAAAATTGTTTCTCTTTGTGTATTTGTTCTGTTGTTTACTTAAGATTAATCCTAGAAGTAAAGCTGTTAGGGTCTGCATGTTTTAATGCTTTTAAAAAAATATATATCTTTATTGATGTCAGAGAGAGGAAGTGGGGGGAGAGAGATAGAAAACATCAATGATGAGTCATTGATCGGCTACCTCCTGCACGTCCCCTACTGGGGATCGAGGCCGCAACCTGGGCATGTGTCCTGACCAGGAATTGAACTGTGATCTTCTGGATCCTAGGTCGATTCTCAACTGCTGAGCCACGCCCGGCCGGGCTGTTTTTTGATATGTTTTGTCAAAGTGCCCTCTGGAAAGATGGTTCCAACACTGTATATCCTAAATTTTCCCAACTTTTGCCATTTTTAAAGGTAGAAAACAATATGACATTATTATTTTAATTTACCTGTATTATTTTCACTTACATGAATAGTGGCTGTATTTTATTTTATTTATTTTAAATTTTATTTATATATTTATTTATTTTAATGCTTCTTTATTGTTGAGACCATTACAGATGTCCCCCTTTTATCCCCACCAATCCCTTCCACCCCACATCCATCCCACCCCCAGGCCCTCCCCACACCAATGTCCACATCCACGGGCCATGCCCATAAACATACAATTTCTCTGATTAATCTTTCCCCACCCAAATCCCCTCCCCGCCTTCCCTCTGAGATCCCTCAGTTTGTTACAAGCTTCTATGTTACTGGATCCACTTTGTTCATCAGTTTATTTTGTATTATATTCCACATGTAAGCGAGATCATTTGGTACTTGTCCTTCTTCACCTGACTCATTTCACTTAACATAATACTCTCTAGTTCACTCCATGCTGTGCCAAAGGCCAAAAGGCCCTTCCTTTTCACAGCCGCATAGTACTCCATGGTATAAATGTGCCACAGCTTTTTTATCCACTCATCTACTGATGCACACTTGGGCCGTTTCCAAATTTTAGCTATTGTGAATTGTGCTGCTATGAACATAGGGGTGCATAAGTTCTTTGTGATTGGTGTTTGGGGTTCCTTAGGATATATTCCTAAAAGTGGGATCACTGGGTCAAGTGGCAGATCAATTTTTTTAATCTTTTGAGGAAACTCTATACTGCTTTCCATAGTGGTTGCACCAGTCTGCATTCCCACCAGCAGTGTACTAGGGCCCCCTTTTCTTCACACCCTTGCCAGCACTTGTAGTTCATTGACTTATTGATGGCAGCCATTCTGACAGGAGTGAAGTTGATACCTCATTGTGGTTTTAATTTGCATCTCTCTGATGACTAGTGACATTGAGCATTTTTTCATATGTCTCTTAGCCATCTGTATGTCCTCTTTGGAGAAGTGTCTATTTAGGTCCATTGCCCATTTTTTAATTGGATTGTTTGTCTTCCTTTTATTAAGTTGTATAAGTTCCTTATATATTTTGGATATTAACCCTTTATCTGATGTGTCATTGGCAAATATGTTCTCCCATACAGTGGGCTCCCTTTTTGTTTTGTTGATGGTTTCCTTTGCTGTGCAGAAGCTTTTTATTTTGATGCAGTCCCATTTATTTATTTTCTCCTTAGTTTCTCTTGCCCTAGGAGATGTATCAGCAAACCTATTGCTATGAGATATGTCTGAGATTTTACTGCCTATGTTTTCCTCTAGGATCTTTATGGTTTCATGACTTAATTTAAGTCTTTTATCCATTTTGAATTTACTTTTGTGTATGGTGTAAGTTGGTGGTCCAGTTTCATTTTTTTGCATGTATCTCTCCGATTTTTCCAACACCATTTATTGAAAAGACTGTCTTTACTCCATTGTATGTTCTTGCCTCCTTTGTCAAATATTAATTGACCATAATGGCATGGGTCAATTTCTGGGTTTTCTGTTCTGTTCCACTGATCAATATGTCTGTTCTTGTGCCAGTACCAGGCTGTTTTGATTACAGTGGCTTTGTAGTATAACTTGATATTTGGTATTGTGATCCCTTCAACTTTGTTTTCTCAAGATTGCTGTGGCTATTTGGGTTGTTTTTTGGTTCCAGATAAATTTTCGAAGTGTTTGTTCTAGATCTGTGAAATATGCTGTTGGTATTTTAATAGGGATTGCATTGAATTTATAGATTGCTTTGGGTAATATGGACATTTTAATGATGTTAATTCTTCCAATCCATGAACATGGTATATTTTTCCATTTGTTTATATCTTCCTCTATTTCTTTTTTCAGTGTCCTGTAGTTTTCTGAGTAAAGGTCTTTTACATCTTTGGTTAAGTTTATTCCTAGGTATCTTATTTTTTTAGTTGCAATGGTAAATGGAATTGTTGTTTAGCTTCTGTTTCTGAGAGTTCATTATTTGTGTATACATTTTTGTATTTTACTTTTGGGTTACTAGTACTTATGTACTACTTCCAAGGGGCTTATTGAGAGTAACTCAGATGTCAAATGATGTAAATATTTTCCTCAGTTTGTCATTTATATTTCATCTTAATTTACAGATCTTTTATTTTTCTATAAAGCAGTTTATAATTTTTATCTAGTTAGACCTATCAATCTTTTCTATTTAAAGCCATAATTAGTGTGAGATAATATATTTATAGTTGTTTGTAGCAAAACTAGTATTTTAAGTTTGGAGTTGTTTTATGTGTCTAGAAAATTGAGAAGTAGTTTAATCACTCTTAACTACTAATAAGTATTTTAATAAATTAATGTAACTCTTGAATTCAGATAATGCTTATTTTTAGTCTACATTAACCTGAGCTTTTATTATAATTTCTTTCCTTTTATAGTATAATACTTTCTGTTTTTCTGCTGTTGTTCTTTTGGTATATGTTGTCAGAAATCATCAGAGTAGAAATTTGAAAGTATATTGAATTGAAATTTTAAAAAAATATTTGGCTTTATTAACAACAGTAATGATTTAATAATCATTTTAGGATTGATTTGAAATATCAGTGTTTAAAAAATTTTATAAAAATACAGAATGTTCACCAGAACAGGAAAGTATTGTATTGAAACTGAGTGAAGACTTTTACTTTCTTAAGCGATATAAAATATATTTTCTTTTAGATAAGTAATGAAGAGAAGAATCTCAGAGAACAGGAGATTATTGCTTCATCTCCGCATTTAAATGAGAGTCTGTTGGAGTCAGTTTATAAGGTATGTAAACTTTAAAATACTTTCTGGGTTTTGTTAAATATATCACATTGAGCTTTATATACGTATTTATTTAATCCATTTCTATAACCTGTTGTCCCTCTCTTGCGATATTTCTTCTTCACCCCACTAAGAGTGTGCCAGCGTTCCGTGTTGGGCTGTCCTCGTATACAGACAACCCTCCTAGCCCTGCCTGGGCTCTGACCCCCTATTGCCAGCCATTCTCTAAAAGGTGTTCTCTGCTCACAATGTTTAGGCTTTTATACTGTGTGCTGGGCTGCCCCCTGCAAAGATACTCCCATTACTCCCTTGTCTGGGTCACTACTCTGCATGGAGGTCTTCCTTGCCATTGTTGGGCTCTGACACCACTCTTAGATTATCTCCTCATGTGAACATGGTCTCATTCCACTTGGGCTCTCACAGTTGCTGTCCTGTGGCAACACCTTCTTTAACCTATCCAGGTTCCAGCATTTTGCATGGGCTGCCTCTGCTGCTCTCTGTCCCTTCTCACATTTAGATTTTCTTATTGTAAATTACATTGCGATGCTTTGCTTGAATCTATTAAATGGTTTTTGGACTAAATAGTTTCAGAAGGGAAAGAGGGGAGAGCTGAAATTCATTTTAAAATTTTACAGCTGTGCCCAGTTGGAGTGGCTCAGCGGATGAGCATCTACCTATGATCTAGGAGATCGTGGTTCTATTCCTGGTCAGGGCACATGCTGGGGTAGTGGGCGGGGGTCGTGCAGGAGGCAGCCAATCAGTGACTCTCTAATCATTGATGTTTCTATCTGTCTCTCTCCCTCTCCCTTCCTCTCTTTCAAATCAATAAAGACTTATTTAAAAAAATAAAAAATAAAATTTGACAGCAACAAACTTCCAGTTTCCTTAGAAAAGAATATACTTACCATTATTGGTAAGTGCTGGTAGTTTAAAATCCTGTCTCCACATTAGCTCCCCTTACTGACTTCCCTGTTCCTACCAATTAGGCCATCATTCAATCAGCCTTCCAGACATAGAGTTTGTGAATCAATATTTATCCCTCCCACATCACACATTTCCCATTACTCTGCCTTCATGTTATCTTTTGCTTCGCTTAGGCATTTTTATTTCCATCATGACCACACTAATAAGCTAGAAACATGGACTGTTAGAGCTAAGGAACCCCTAAAGTTCATTTAGATGATCCCTTCCTGCCCTGTCCTGGTTTTATAGGACTGACCACTGAGGTTTAGAAGCATTCATTAAATGTACCAAAGTCAGAAATCTAGTGAGTATCAGAGCTTGGACTAAAGCTCAGGTTTCCAAAGTTCTGTCTCCTTTTCTTGCCTGAATTATTGAAATAAAGCCTCTTACCTCCTCCTCTGATGTGTCCTGTGTGAGTTACGTGTTTGGTGCAGTGCCACACACAACTACCCTGGAGAACTGTTTGACTTTTCATGTGTGTCTGTCTTCTTTTCTCAACTAAGTGATGATCTACTTCAGGACAAGGACTGTGTTGTACTCACAGAATCTGTAAATTAATGAAAACCCCTCTGTGTTAAAAATCACATGATCTGTTTATTGCGTGATGTCATTTGGATATATGGAAGATTGATGGGCATTATATTTAACCCTTTTCCTAAAACTTGGGCGAATAGGCAATTTGGGGATCCTTTTTTTTTTTTTAACCTCATTTTTAAAAAGGAGAAAAACTTGGAGAGTAAAGATGATTTTCACATTTCACTAATATATTCTGATGATACCTTAAAATTTTAGTATCTTTCATAGGACTTTAAAAATGTATGCAGAGTAGTATTTAAAAAAAAATTTTACTGGCAGATACTTATTTTTAATAGCAAAACTGAGTGCTTATTATTATTTTCATTTCTTATTGCTGAGATTAGCTTTTGCAGTACATTTCTCTAGAGCAAGATGGAAACACAGACGAAGAAATTTGTATTACTTCACGTGTTGGTAATTTTCAGCCCTGAACATATTGTGTACACATTAGGATTCTACTTGATGCAGAATAAAATGTGCAGTATATCATGAGAGGAATCCAGTATGCCTAGAGGGCTTGAGTTGGGAGTTTGAAATCCTGGGGACTATAATTTGTGAATTCATGAATTAAGTAAAAATAAAGCATTCCAGCTTGACTTTTTTTTTTCTTCCCAAAACATCTACTCTGAAACAAACACATTTTTGGACTGCCATTTCTTCCTTATGCTAATTGTTTAGTTTTAAGGAGTGTATACTGATCTTTTCCTTCCTCTGATCTACTGGGATTAATGAATTTCTCATAGCAAGAATTTTATTCAGACTTGGTACATGCGAAGACTTAGAAGGATTTCAAAATGACAGGTACTGCTTATTCTCTCTGTTTCACTTTGAATTCAGATCCCTTTTGCTGACGCTCTGGACTTATTCCGAGGAAGGAGAGTCTATTTGGAAGATGGCTTTGCATATGTACCACTTAAGGACATCGTGGCAATCATTCTGAATGAATTTAGAACCAAACTGTCCAAGGCTTTGGCAGTAAGTATTTCTCTTTATTATTATATTTCCATATTCACTTTATTTCCATAGATTCACATTTTCCGTTATGCAGTGGAACCTCAATTCTCGAACTTAATTTGTCCTGGAAGGCTGTTCGAGAGGGAATTTGTTCAAAAACAGAAGCATTTTTTTCCTATTAAAGTAATGTAAGTTGAATTAATCTGTTCCAGACTCCCAAATGATTCCCTTTTGAATGAAGGGTTTAAACCTTTCTTATATACAGTATATGTCTAATGTAATGTTTAATCTATAAATAAACACTTCTTTTCCTAAATTTATCGTACCACCCCCTACTAGCCTTAAAGGAATCACTTTCAGTACTCCTTTCAGGGTATCTTTCAGAAGGTCAGTATGCATCATCTTCACTTTTTCACAAATCATTGCTTCGGAAATGCTGTCACCCCCTAACTGCTTTTCGTTTATCCACATTAACAATTTTTCTACCTATTCAGTTGCCTATGATTGTTTGTTTTGTGAGCACTGTCACATTCTTAGCAACATGCTCTAGCACTCATAATAGCCTCTTTATGTTTTAAAATTGTGCTAATTGTCCATTTTGCCAGCAACAAAAGCAAAAAAAAAAATCATGAAAAGCATTCATAGCACAGCTTCCTGAGATGTTAACAACTGGAGGTTTAGCAGTAAACTCCTGCATTCTCTCCTTTGTTTGTGGCCTGAGAGACACTTTTTGTCATGTTGAGGTATCAGCATGAAAGGGCTGTCAGGTCAAGAACCAAAATTTTGTTCAACAACCCAGACATTTTTTCTGTGAACAACTTGGTTGAGAACCAAATTGCTCAAGATGGGAGATGTTTGAGAACTGGGGTTTGACTGTATACTCTTGATAGTTTTGTTCTTTACTACTTAAGCAATAAATTAATTTTCGTAATGATATTCAAACTGCATATGATATATTGGTAATTCTAGAACTGCTAGGTTTTTATTTGCTTTTACCCATGTTAGTTTTCTTATTTTCCTTTCTCTTAGTAACGGTAATGGAGAGGTGATCAATTTTGTGAGTGGCCTCTGTGGGTTTTTCAAGGTTGTGTCTCTCTTCTTGGAGATGGATCTTATATAAGGGCCTCCACATTCGAGTGGCATTTGGTGGATGTAACTCTTATTTTTTTATTTTTATTTTTTTTAATATATCTTTATTGATTTCAGAGAGAGGAAGGGAGAGGGAGAGAGAGAGATAGAAACATCAATGATGAGAGATTCATTGATAGGCTACAGCCTGCAACGTGGGCATGTGCCCTGACCGGGAATTGAACCCCGATCTCCTGGATCCTAGGTTGATGCTCAACCGCTGAGCCACACCTGGCTGGGCTAGATTTTTGTTCTGAATTCGTATTTTGTGTCAGTGGAGGGCAATGCGGAAGAAAGCCTTTATATTAAGTACTAAAACAGTGATATGATAGTGCTGCAGTAAACAGCCCACTGCTGGGTGAAATTGGTGCTAGCTATTTTGAATAAGTAACATAGAGATTTGTTGAAAGTGTATACTTAAGTGTAACACCTTAAAAACAGACACATTTTGCAGTGTTCCCTTTTAATCCCAGTCTACTTCTTTTTATACTTTTGGGTACTTAATGCAGAAGAGAACTGCAAAGTCATGTGATACTCTTTTAAAGCTATACTAATTATAGTACAAGCATAGGGCAACTTTTCCTTTTGAGTTAAAAATTGTAACTAGTGTAAATAATTTTTATTACTGGCTCTCCTGGGTTAACTAATATGTATAATTCAGCTATATTAGCATTTGGGAAGACTAAAATGGTAACTCTGGTTTTATTTAATAAGGCAGTCTATGAAAATATCTAGCATAATAGGTGTTTAATAACTTAGTATTCTTCCTCCTTCCTTAATTCTATGGTGTGTTTTTTTTTTTTTTTTTAAATTTTTAATCCTCAGCAGTGTTGATTTTTTCTGTAGTTTCTTTACTTAACTTTTGACTTACCCTGGACCATAATCTATCTATAGGTAAAGGTAGTATCTTTCAAGCTGTCAGTCTCTGTAGGAGACACACATTTGCCTACTGGTTGGTTAGTCTCCTTGTTTTATTCTTATTTGTTTTGTTCACCCATTTTGTCTGCTGACATTTGGACAGCACTTCTTTATGTAAAATAGCCATATACTTTTTAGGACACTGGGTATCCTTAGCTCGCATTCGCTAAATGCCGATGGTGGCCCCCAGTCCCTGTGACAACCAAATGTATCACCTTGTATTTCAGAAAGCTTCTGGAGTGTTGGGAATCATCCTTGGGCTGGTCACAGTGGTTTCTTCCTCCTTTCCAAATTGTTGGCCTATGCATGTGATATAATGTAATTCTGGATGAAAATGTGAGAAGTTGTTTGGGGGCTTCTGAAAAAAGCTTTCCTTGCTAATAAAAATGGGCACACGTATAATTGCTATTCAATTTATGTTCCTAACAATCTGATATACAAAGAAGGATATGTGGCAGATTTTTGCAAATTTTTTTTCTCTGTTTTTGGGCAGAAGATGGAGGATCTAAATATACTGAGATTAAAGACAAAATTCTATGAGCTCCTAAATTAGTAATAAATTTATTTTTTTTAGCAAATTACACTTAAGCTTTCTGCCTCCCTTCTGCTCATTCTTTCCCCCTTCCAACATATTATAAGAAATTTTAAAATAATTTTTAGAATTTTGAAGTAATCACAGACTTACAGAAAAGTTGCAAGTAAAAACGATAGTTTTTTTCTTAAATCATTTGAGAATAAGTTCCCAACCTTATGCCTCTTCACTCTCAATATTTTAGTGTATAATACTGGGAAGCAAAGATATCCTCCCCCATAACCACAATTCAACTGTCAAAATAAGGAAAGAAAAATCAGTACATAACTGCCATCTAATCTTCAGACTCCTCTCACGTTTCACCAGCTGTCTCAATCATGTCCTGTATTTTTGTCCTAAATCAAATGTGTTATTTAGTTATTGTCTTTTTAGTCTCTTTTAATCTGGAGTGGGTTCTTAGTTTTACCTTGACGTTCATGACTTTGTTACTTTTGAAGATTCTAGGCCAAGTTACTTTATAGAATAGCTCTCAGTGTGGGTTTGATATTTTTGAACTTTTATTTTTTTTAATTTTAATTTTTTAAAAAATATATCTTTATTGATTTCAGCGAGAAGAAGGGAGAGGGGGAGAGAGAAAGAGAAACATCAATGATGAGAGAGTCGTTGATCGGCTGCCTCCTGCACATCCCTTACTGGGGATCGAGCCCCCAACCCCGGCATGTGCCTTGACCAGGAATCGAACCTCGAGCTCCTGGATCCTAGGCCGATGCTCAACCGCTGAGCCATGCCTGGCCAGGTGTTTTTTCACTTTTAGATGTAAGTAATACATCTTGAGCAGGAATATCATAGAAGTGAGTGTATATTCTTATCATTGCATCCTACCAGGTGACACATGATTTTGATTCATCCCAATTCTGATTGACTTTATTTAACAGTTTACTTACCTATTCTGTTGTTGACGTGCATTTGGGTTTTGTTTTCTTTCTTTGGTTGTTCCTAACCCTGCTGCTCTGAACATTCAAGGACCTCTTTGGCAAGCACATTTCTATTGGTTCTATGCCCAGGATTGGAACTGTAGGGTGTGGGGTAGTCCACCTTCTGCTTTAGTGGATTCAGACTTACTGACTTGTCCTGATTGCCAGGGCTTGTGGAGAGTCTGGCTTCAGCATCTTTGGGTTTGATAGAAGAGGGACAGTGACTTGCTGCTCCAGGCAGTGCTTGGCGTTCTCCTGGACAGTCAGGGCCAAGTCTGGTTGAGAGGTTGTCCTGAGAACCCTTTGCCTTATCATTCAGGAGAGCAGATGGAGTGCGTTTTTTGTGATCCTGTCCTGACAGCTATGGGAGGGAGCCGGAAGAAAGGGTGGGAATTTCTTTTAGGGTTCAAAATCTAAACCTGTTGCTATAGTCTCTATATTACTGTCCTTTCCCCTGAGGGAGATTTTGACCTTGGAGTATGTAATTGAAAACTTTCAGCCTTAGGAATGGAAATATTGTAGGATGAGAAAAATTTCCCTAAAGATGAAAAAAAAAAGGTATTTTAATTAGTGCTAGAAGGTGAAATAAATGGGGCTGGGGGAAGTCTAAGTTGATAAAAGAGTTTTATCCCAGGCAACATCTGAAAGCTTGCTCTTAACCTGTGATCACGGGCTTTTTATGACAATGTAACCAGTCTGGCTTTTGAACATGCTCTGATGGATGTAAAAGATGGACGTTACCATCTCATTTGATAAGAACTCTTTTCTCACTGTATTGCTCTTTTGAGACTTAGCTGTGGCCCCACTTCTCCGGGAAGCCTTCTCTAAGCCTCAAGATTGTGTTAAGTATGTCTCCTTTGTGCTCCCACTACCAAACTATGATGAAATTATTCCAATTATGTGTTTCTTTCCTCAACAAAAATATAAGCGTTTTGAGAGTAAGGGCTCTGTCTTAATTAAAATTTTCTATCTAGGGGCAGTGCTCAGTAAAATTTTGTTGAACCAATAGGTACCGAATAATAACTTCTGCTTGTCCGTAGTTTACTGTTTATGCATTGGCTCCTCACCACGAGCCTCTGGGATGGAGATTACAGTCTGCATTATACAGATGAGGAAGATGCAGCTCCGAGAGGCTAAGTAATTTATCCAAGGTTATTGCTGGAGCAATAACTGAATATCAGGTGTTCTAATTGTCATTCTTAGGATCTTTTCATTGTAACTGTTCCTTTGTAAGAAGTTGTATTATCAGGGGATTTGCTCTGAGAAAATATTGGAAGGTCAATTACATTAGGGTCCAGTTACAGAGCAGGCTAAAAGGGTGAATTTGGAGCTGAGATGCAATAAATTGATAACCAGTTATGGAAAAGAATAAGGGAAAGATATATTTCTTTGCTTCATATAACAGTTTTAGAGGCTTTGGCCAGTTCTTTCAGTTATGGCTTATTTTGCCAATAACTTTTTATTTGTTCACCCATGTATTGTTTTGGGTACTAGGGACACAGTGTTTAACAAGAAAGATGAACTTTCTCATTTTTATAAAGTTTATATTCTAGTGGGAGATAGGAAATTACTAAAGAAATCAACAATAACAATATTGCATATGGTATGAGGGAGCCAGCTAAACATATACAGAGGAAAGTGCATTCCAGGCAGGGAAAGTCACCAATGCAAAGACCCCAAGGAGGGAATCTTGGTATTTTACAGAATTGAAAAGGCCAGTGCAGCTGAAGTGCAGTGAGGTAGCAGAGTGGTATGAGATGAGACTACAATGGCTAGATGCAGGACTTTGAATAAACTAGGGTAAAGGGTTTGATTTTTAGCCTAATGTAGTTGAAAATCATTAGATGGTTGTGAATAAGGGAGTGA
The DNA here is from genome assembly GCF_054644295.1 of Miniopterus natalensis. Classification (NCBI taxonomy): domain Eukaryota; kingdom Metazoa; phylum Chordata; class Mammalia; order Chiroptera; family Miniopteridae; genus Miniopterus; species Miniopterus natalensis. The sequence continues at coordinate 26,296,846 of NC_142085.1, forward strand.
TAAGATCTGATTTATATTTTAAATAGATTACTGTGGCTGCTGCTTGAAAACCACTGTAAGAGGGTATGGAAAGAATGGAAGGAAGACTAGTTTGGAAGTTTGTTACATTAATTTAGGCGGTGGCTTGAAATACGGTGGTTTTTAAGGTAACAAATGAGAGAAACCAATAGATTTCAAAGTTTTTGAAGTACTGTTGACATGACAGACTGGGTATGGAGCCTGCAACTGGGATATGTGCCCTTGACTGGAATCAAACCCAGGACCCTTTAGTCCATAGGCTGACACTCTAACCACTGAGCAATATTGGCTAGGGCTATTCTAAACGTTTTACACGAATTAACACATTTAATCTTCCTAGTAACCCTATCTGGTGGGTACCATTTTTACCCTCCAAGGCTTATAGTATCTCCACAGGTAGTGAGCAGCGGAAGCAGGATTTGGATCTGTGCAATCTATGCAATCATGAGTCTGTATTCAGAACCCTGTATTAACACTACCTAGATTTTGGCCTCAATAACTAATTAGGGATGATACCTTTCACCAGGATGCTGAAGACAGAGAGAAGTACATAAAATGAAGTCAGGAGTTCTATTTTGACCATATTAAGTGGGAGGTGCTTATTAATCATCAAATGGAGATAGCAAGTTCCGAGTTAGATTTAGAAATTTTAATTTCTAGGCAGGAGAACGTGAAGTCATGAGACTAAGATGTCACATGGGAAGAGTGTGGTATATCATTGGAAAAAAGAGAAGGGCCTGCAGCTGAGCTGGAACTTTCACAGCCCTCCACTGTGTCATGAAGCAGCGGAACAGCTTTCTTAAAATAAAAAAATGGACAGCTTCTTAAATTGTAGCTGAGTTTCTTTAAGGCAGATTCTCTTTTTTCTCATGTAGTGTGACTGATTTCACTGTCTGTTTCTGAGACTCATTCTTAAAAGGCTCTGGTAAAACTTTAAAAACCAGACTTTCAGAAAATATATTTATACATTTTAATTTAGACATAGAAAGAAGTCCTTTGAGAAGTTTCCAAGGAAATAATTTGCAGGCAAGTAAGCAGCTCTCAGAGTCTCAGAGAAAAGTAAGGATTTTCTTTTTTTAAAAAGATTTCCTTTGTCACATTTTTGGAATCCTAGTTGAGTCTATGGCTCACCAAATGTCTGTTGCTCTGGAAAAATGTTCTTTGTAGGCACTTGATCAAGTAATTTTTATTTATAAAGAGCTTGGAATCCTCTTAAAGCTCTTACCCTCTTTTTAAAAACATTGTTCAGTTTAATTCCTTAAGCTGCAGTTAAATATAATTATTTTTCTTTAATAGTTATTTTGGAATCATATAGGAATTTTATTTGTCTTATTTGTGTCAACCCCATGTTGATTTCCATGGGTTTTAGATAGATTAATATGCCTTTTCTAATGTTGCTTCCTGATTATTTAGTGCTATTTTGAAGTGGTTGCAATGAACCAAATATTGCTGCAGCTAATCCATCAATGTTTTCATTTATTTTTTTAATTTTTAAAATTTTCCACCTTCTTTCTTTTTTTTTTTTAAATATATCTTTATTGATTTCAGAGAGAGGAAAGGAGAGGGAGAGAGAGAGATAGAAACATCAATGATGAGAGAGTCGTTGATCGAGCCCACAACTCGGGCATGTGCCCTGACCGGGAATCAAACCTTGATCGCCTGGATCCTAGGTCGACACTCAACCGCTGAACCACGCCTAGCCGGGCCACCTTATTTCTTTTGCCATGGTACCAATCTGTAGGAAACAAACCATTGTAGCTGAAAGCGAGAAATAAATAAATAAATAAATAAATTTTGGGGGAAAAGATAAACATGCTGTTTCTACTTCAAGACATGTTTGTTGACTGAGGATGCTAAGCTGAACTTGATCATTTCAAGTTTGTGAGGTATTGGTTTGTTAAGCCCTTTATAATGTGCAGTTGATAATTTGTTGTCCATTCAACAAATGTGTTTTAAAGTATATGTCAGGTTTACTGCACAGTGCCTATAGGAAATGGGGAGTTTATGAAACAGGACTCCGACCTCAAGAACCCTCTCGTGTAGTAGGGAGAACTAAGATGTACATAAAGGACTCGGTGACTGGGTAGAAAGTGGGTGGGTCCTGAGAATTGTATCACCTGAGCTCAGGGAATTTAGAGAGAGAGTTGACATTGGTTTTAAATGACTTGGCTCTAGGGAGACAGTTTTCAGAGAGCAGTAGAGTTAAATGGTACAGCTAAATGGTTAGGTGCCAGAAAGCATGGACTATTGCAGAGGTGTTTCAGCAATAGGTATGTGAGACAGAGCTGTTTGGAAGAGAAAGTGATTTTGGTATTGGGCCTGTGGAGTTTATTGGATCAGTAGGACATCCTGGTAAATTTGGGTTGAAACTCAGAAGAATGCTTAGAGATTAAGAGATAGGTTTTGGAGTTACCCACATAGTTGTGAAATTTGAAGCTAAACTAGGAGGTGCAATTTCTAACTAAAGAATAAAAAGAGAAGACGACCAAATACCAAACTGAATATTTTAAGGTTGGATGTGGGATCAGGCGGACACAATGAGGTGTATGCCACAAAGGAACTGGTTATTATAAGTGAGGCTTGGCGTCTTTCTCCATATGTATTTTATTTTAGAAGATGAGGCTTTTGGCACCATTCACAGAATAGGATTGAATAAAAGTTATTTTCTTGTTTTAGTGAGATATTCTAGGTTTTTGATAGAACAAGTTTCATTCACTGAAAAAAATCAATAATGTATATGAAATTCTGTAGTGCTGTATATATTTTAGGTGTTGATTTGAAGGAGCTAGTTTATGTGGAGGATATTTTAAGAGGTTTTCAGTTTTCCTTTTATTTCTTCCGATAGTGCTTAGTGCAGTTCTGCATTTTGTGTTTATGGAAATTATTGGTGGCAAGAATTTTAATGATTCACTTATTTCAATTTCTTTGCTTTTTTAGTTGCCAGTGAATGTTAGCACATAGAGTATTTTTAGAGCATGAAAGGATTTTAGAGTTGTGTTAATCATTTGTGTATTATCTTGCCCTTTTTTTGGAAACTGGAATGCAAACTTTAGGTTTATAGATATCAGTGGACATGCTGGTTGTCTTATTATGTATAGTAGTGCTTATTAGCTTTCTCTTATAAGGGGTGCTCAATAAAACTTACCGGTTAGGCCTCTTCATTTGCCCTTGAAAGCGTAGCCCCAGATAGGTTGAACGGCTTACCAAAACTCAAGCTGCTAATTAGTGAAGGACCTGGGTCTTGCATAACTCCTTATGTTCAATGCTGTTCTGACTACAGTAGTTTGTTATCTCTCCCCAGGCCCAAATACCTCTGCCCCTCTACTGCTTTCTCTGATTCACCCTCCCTGTAGTGGTGTTTCATTGCATTTTTAAATGTAGGATTCTCCAGGGTGGAGATTGTACCATATTTAGCTTCATTATCTCTGACACCTTTGCCTAGTGCCTTGTGAGGAGTAGGTGCTCAGAATCTGATGAATTTCCTGTGAGAGCAGCATGGTTGTATTTTCCATATGAGAAAACTAAAGTTAAATGGGGTTGCACTTCAGTGTACTGTCATGAAGGAGTGAGGTACCTGATAATGTGTGCAAAGTGCTGTACCTGCAGAATATTCCTGAAATCTCAATTGCAAATGTTTATGATCTCAAAATACTTCTGAAAAATTACTATAGTTATCTGCAGTAGTTAAAATTATTATTCTTTTGACAGTTTATCTCTGGGGTATGTAAGATGTGAGTTTGATACTTTGTTTAAAAACTTGGGATGAAGCATAAAGCAGGTTTAAACTCTAGCTACTTTGGAAATAACAGCTTCATTCTTCATGGTTGAAATAACTCCCCACAGGAATTCTTAGGTTACTATTTTTATGATCACGTTTGTGTCCTCTGCATACACACCCCCACTCACAGAAAAGATAAGATTCATCCACACTCTGGTATAAATACACCCATTTCTCAGATCATTTATCATATTTAAGAATTATAATGACCTGTTTCAAAGCTTCAGCCTAGATTGGCTAGAAAATACTTAGTATTTTTACACATTATTTATAGTTTTTTTCCACTGAGCTGCACTGCTTTCATTGAGACCCAGATCTCAATACACTAAAACACAGATTTTTATTCCTATTACTTACTTGTGATGAGAAAATATCAGCAGATTCAGTTGCTAGGAAACACCTGAATACTGAAAACTGGTTTTTTTTGGTACTTGTAAATTTAATTCTTTGACAGTTCTACTCTCATAGAGCAAAAATTTATTCAGTTACTACAAAGAAAGATGCATCACCTGTTAGTTTTCCAATTTAAAAATTTTGCACAGTGGGATTTAGGAATACGGAAAATGTTACAAGATTGATTAAGTGTTGCAAGTGTAATTTTTATCAGTGACCAGACATTGAAAAGTAATGATTATGTATATGTCTTTGAGTTTGTTTTCTTAAAGTTTTCCGATTCATCATTAATGAGAAAAAGAATGAGAAAGACACACACACACACCCCACAGAGGAATTTAAATCAAAGTAAAATATTATATGAATTAAACCAACTTTGTCTCATAGCATTGGCCACATCAAATATTAAGTCACCTATGTCTGCTCTTTTAGCTTTGACACCTAATAATTACGTGCCAGAGAAAGAATGAATATTAAACAGAAGTGTTTGGTTATAATCATGTATAGCTTTGCTTTATAACTGATTCTCATTTGGAAAAAGATGTTTATTCAAGTTCAGTGCAGTAACTGTTTTTGTGTATGCACTTATGTGCCAGGCAAGTACACTGGGGGACAAGTATGTGATGAAGCTTTCAGGGTGCTCAGAATGTGGGAGGGGGCAGCAAGAGGGGAGAGATGGCCACACTCATCATACAGTTCGATCAGTGAATGAGAAGTGCATACTGGGTACAGAGGTAGCAGTGGAAAGAGAGTGATGGATTCAGTCTGGGGACCAGAGAGTTTCAAGGATGTCAGCTCTGAGCTGGGTTTTGCACGGCTCTATCTTAGATGTGAACAATCCCTTGACCTTGTCTTTTTTGGGGATGGGGTGAGGAATGGGGAATGGGACCACTGGGATTTTCTTTGATTTGTGAGTTCTCTCTGTGTTTCTTTCTTGTCCATAGCCTCAGCTGATAACAAGCCCTGACATTTCTCTTCCTGCCTGCTCCTTTTAGGCAGGTGAATACTGTCCATAGACCACTTCCTAATTCTGTACCTTCAAATCTCACTGCTTGTCTATTTAATTGTGCATATATATTTGAGGAACTTGTCAGGGAGTGCAAAATCCACCTTCTGACTTACATAAATTGTGAATCTTGTGTCTCAGAAATAAAAGTCTTATTAAGGCTTTAATGTCTTTATAAAGTGACACAGAGAGAACCCTGTGAACTCAAGTAGGCAGCATATGTACTAAAATTGGAGTGATGAAGAAAATGGCATCTGAAATGTTCTAGGAGAGGAATGTGTAAGTTCAAAACAAAAGTAAAAATAACAAATGAAAAATTTTCCCAGAGTTGATAGAAATAATAGTTGACACTGGAAGTAATCAAGGAATGATAGAATTGAGAAAAACTAAATGGACAGGTTTGATTTCCCCTAAAATTTTTAAAAGGCACTAAGGTTAGACGTAAATGTTTTATGAGGCTCTTGCTGTTTGTATGAAATTCTTTTTACTTGTTATAATTTTATTCTTTCAGGGTACATTTAAAAACATGACAGTAGGTGAGATTGTGTTTTCATGCCTGCATTTCTAATCAGAAACCTATCATGGTGTTATGAGACTTATATGGAAAGCACTTGAGCTCTGGTTTTAAAAATATTATGGTTGTCCTTTGTGAAACTATAATTTTGTCCATGTACAAATTATATTTGTTGAGTTGCAAAACAGTTAGGTGAGCAATGTCAATGAGCTTAGTAAATTGAGGTGTGCATGGGGTAATGATCTGGAAAATAGAGAACTGAAACGGGAAGATTTCTTTCTCATAAATTTGAAAACAGAATAACAAGAAGATTGGTAACCAGAACGTTATCTTCTATAGCTGTACCATCAAAAATTCCCCAGTTATCACATTGCCTATTAAAGCTAAAATAATGGAGAGAAGATGAGGAAAACCAAACTCATACAGCTTTGGATTTTGGCAGGTCAGCTATAATCCCAAGGAGAGAGACTAACAATTTGCATTTATAGTCTTTTCTTTCAAGTAGCTTAAATCGTTGTTAAGTACATTTTCATTAATTTTTTGGACTACTTTTGAGTTTTGTTTAAAATATTAAGAAGGAAACCATCTCTGGTTCTTGAGGATGGCTGAAAAAAAAAGATATACTGAAAGCCATAGAAATTACTTATTTACCTTAATGGCTGCAATCTTTTGTGTTTCTACCATCAGTTCTTAACACTTTGACTAAGGAATTTTTCCTTCAGCAAATATCTATCAATTGCATACTGTGAGGCTGGAGGCAGTCCCCCCCCTTCCCTCTCTCTCTCTCTCTCTCAGTTTGAAACTATATTTCCCCATCAGTTTCACATGGCACTGAGTCATTCTTCTTAGGTCCAGATGCTCTGAACTTGACCAATTATAGCTAAAGAATTGGCCTGCTGAGTGATGGTGGCCGTGGTAGTGGTGATGGGGGCAGGTTTCTAGTTTTTTATTAAGCACTTACTGTAAGCCAGCCACTATTAAAATTAATAAACATTGCCAGTTTAATCCTGTCTGCAACATTATGAGGTGGTTAGTAATATGATTTTTGCAGATCAGGAAACTGACATTTTGAAAAGTAGCTTATCTAAGATCACAATACTAGAATTCTGGGCCAGTGTATCAAATCTGTGGTCTCTCTGCCTGTAATCTTTACTGATGATGTCTGCCTCTTTATGGGAAGTGGTGCAAATATGATCCTTTTTTTTGGGATCAATGTTGATGAGCATAGCCATGGTAGAATTGGGGATTTTATCAGTTAGAAATATCTTCTTCTTTTTTTTTCTTTTTTAAAATATATCTTTATTGATTTCAGAGAGAGGAAAGGAGAGGGAGAGAGAGAGATAGAAACGTCAATGATGAGAGAGTCATTGATCGAGCCCGCAACCCGGGCATGTGCCCTGACCAGTAGTCGAACCCTGATCGCCTGGATCCTAGGTCAACTCTCAACCGCTGAGCCACGCCCGGCTGGGCTTAGTTAGAAATATCTTAAACAAGTAGTTTAAGATACTTAAATAAAGTAGGGGTTATTTTTCTGACCCAACCTGAGATAGGGATTTGCTCACCATACTGACATGGCTCAGCAATGTCAGGGCATGTCTCTTAAATCCTATTATGCCTTCCTTCCTGATTATGCCTCTGGGTTGCAGGATGACAGCTGCTTAGCTTCAGTTACCATGCTTTCTTTAGGAAGATCACCTACCTCTGTGCCTCTTCATCAGGGGAGCTTTCTCAGAATTATTATTCCTTATTACTGTTTCCTAGCAAAATGCTGTGTATTTCTCTTTGGCTGGAACCTGCGTCTCATTGGCTTCTTTGTTAAATAGAATATTGTAAGTATCTTTTAAAAATATGGTTATGGAACTTTTAAGGTCATATTATAGTGTCAGACTATTCAGCTATATTATTGGTTGATTATTATGTTTCTAGAACACTTCATCATATTTTAGACTTAATTCATAATTCAGTATGTTTAGACATAAATCCTTGGTTCACTGTGTAAACACACACACATTTTATACACTCTCCAATTTTATTTTTTAAACTTTTTCCTGCATGACTGCTAGTTTGTCACATTATTATGGTAAGAAAGATTAGCAACTTCTGGGAAGACTCATCTGAGAAATGATGGGTAGTTTAATTTTAAAGTAGCTTAGTCCTAATGGACAAACTTTATCTTCAGTTTAGTGTTGGTTTTTATGTAAATATGTAATACTTCACTAAAGAAGCACCCAAATGTTGATTATATTTTACTTTTGGTAGAGAACACTTTAAGAATTAGGAGAAATTATTATACCCTTGTTGCTTCTAGTGTAAGCTTTGTTGTTGTTTTTTTTAAATTTTAAGAGACTCTTTTTTAAAAAAATTGAGGTAGAATGGAAATATGTCATTATATTAGTTTCAGGTGTACAACATAAATCAATATTTGTATATACTGTGAAATGATCACCACAGTAAGTCTAGTCGCCATACAAAGTAACAAAATATTTTTTTCTTGTGATAACTTTTAAGATTTACTCTTTTAGCAACTTTCAAATATACAATACAGTATTATTAACTATAGTCACCATGTTGTACATTACATTCCCATGACTCATTTATTTTATAACTGGAAGTTTGTACCTCTTTACCCCCTTCACCCATCTCACCCTCCCTCAACACCCCCCTTTTCCGACAGCCACCAATCTATTCTTTGGATCTATGAGTTTTTTGTTTGTTTGTTTGTTTTGTTTTTTAGATTCCACATATGTGAAGTCATGGTATTTATCTTTCTAGGTCTGACTCATTTCACTGAGCATAATACCCTCAAGGTCTTGTGAGCTTTGTTAATAAAAAACTGTTTTGCGCTCTTTATGCATGGCAGGCTATTCTCTTTCTAGGTCATCTCTGAAATTGTTAAAACTCCTATTCCCAGGGATGTGCGCATGTGTGTTTGTTTCCCTAAAGGAACAATGTCAGTTATCTTCTTTGCTCTTGTTAATCTGTTTGCTTTAACCCTGCTTAGTATTTCTCTTTATGGCCACCCTTGTCATCTGAGGCATCGAAACTGACATTTTGTTGCGAAATTCTTCACAATAGGGCCTTTTATTCAGCAGCTGGGCCCAAATTCACTTCAGAATCCCTTAGTCTTGGTTTCATAGTCTTAAGGATCAGATACATTTTTCCCATGACTACCAAGCAGAAGCCATCAAGCAGAATAGAAACTGTTTGAAATAAGAGGATAGGTTTTTTTCACTTGTTAAAGATTTGCAGCATTTTCTTGGAAGATAAGTATAGCAGAGATTAGAATTACATATGGCCATATTATACTTTGATTAGTAATATATGCAGGTTATTTTTTTATAATGTTTATGAGATCTATTTTTTACTAATTATTTCTCATTTTTTATGATATGATTGGGACTATGCTTTTTATTAGCATTAGATTTGAATTTTTAAACTAGCTTTATTGAGGCACAAATTCATACATAAAATTCACAAATTTTAAGTGGATAGTTGGATGAGTTTTGACATATGTGTGTGGCTGTGTAACCATCACCACAATCAAGAGATGTAACACTTCCATCAACCCCCTAAATTCCCTTGTTCCTTTTAGCAGTTAATCCCCTCTTTCCACCCCTGGAACACTCATTTGCTTTCTGTTGTGATAAGTGTGTCATTTTAGAATTTTATATAAATTGATTCATACAGTATTTATTTTTCTCTGTTTGGCTTGTTAAAAATCTTCATGATGACATCTCATTGTGCTTTTAATTTCTATTTTCTGAAATATTGGTAGTTCTTCGTTATTTTTTTATTGTTGTGTAGTATTTCATTGTATGAATGCACCAAAATTTATCCATCCCCTACTTGATGACCATTTTGATAGTTTCTTGTTTTTGGCTACTGTGAATAAAACTGCTGTGAACATTTGGATAACTACCTATGGGATTGCTGGGTTGTATGGTAAGTATGTGTAAAGTATAGTAATTTTATGAGAAACTTCCAAACTATTTTGTAAGTGCCTAAACCCTTTTGCATGCCCACCAGTAGTGTATGAGTTACAGTTACTCTTCAACTTTGCCAGAGTTGGTATTGTCAGAGTTTTATTGATTTCTATTTTTTAAAAACTTTATTGATAAAGTTGACATATAACATTATCTTCAGATGTATAACATAATGGTTCAGTATTTGTATATATTATAAAATGATCACTAAAATGTCTCATTAACACCCTTCACCACACGTAGTTACAAATTTTTTTGTGTGATGACTTCTAAGATCTACTCTTTTAGAGTTTTAAATTTTAACCATTTTTGTGGGTGTATGATGACATCTCACTGTGCTTTTAATTTCCATTTCCTGAATGACTAATGATGTTGAACATTTTTTCAGTTCTTATTTGTGATTCATATATCTTCATTGATAAAATGTCTGTTCAAATCCTTTTCCGTTGAAAAAAACTGAGTTGTTTGTGTTCTTGTTATTGGGTTTTATGAGTTCTATATATATTCCTCAGATAAGTTGTTATATATTTGAGTATATGTGTGTGTTTATACATACACATACACATACCCATCTTTATATACACAGATATATATTGTAACAACTTATCTGAGGAATATAATACAACTCATAAAATATATATATGAATGTGTGTGTGTTTTTGTATGTGCATGTTTGTTGTAAATATTCTCTTCCCTTGTGGACTTGCCCTTTTATTGCTTTAATAATGTCTTTCGAAGACCAAAAGTTTTAAGCTTTGGTTAAGTCCATTGTATCAGTTCTTTTTTATGGTTCATTTTCTAAGAAATATTTGCCTAACCCAAGGGCATGAAGAATTTCTCCGATATTATGGTTTTAGCTCTTTCTTAGCTCTACAATTTGTTTTGAGTTAACTTTTAAGGTATGAGTTTTTCCTGGGTAGCTCATTTGGTTAGAACTTTGTCCCTATATGCCAAGATTAGGGGTTCCATCCCTGATCAGGGCACATACAAGAAACAACCAATGAGTGCATAAATGAATGGAACAACAAATTGATGTTTCTCACTCTCTTTCTCCCCTCCTCTCTCTCTCTGTCTAAAAATCAATAAATAAAAATAAATCAAAAATAAAAATTTAGATATGATGTAAAGGTCAACATTTATTTTTTTCCATGTTGATTTTCAGTTGTTTCAGCACCACCAATAGAAAAGATCCTTTCCCCATTAGATTGCCTTGTCACCTTGTTCAAAATAACTTTCTCATATAAGCATGGGTGTATTTTTGTACTTAATTTTGTTCTGTTGATGTATATGTCTGTCCTTATAACAGTATCACCTTCTTTTGATTACTGTAGCTTTATAATAAGTTTTGAAATCAGGTAGCATGTTTCAGTTGTGATCTTTTTTCAAAATTGTTTGGTTTATCTAGGGATTTGTGTTTCCATGTACATTTCAGAGTCAGCTTGTTGATTTCTACAAAGAAGTTTGCCAGAATTTTGATTTGGGATTGCATTGAATCTATAGATCAATTTGGAGATAGTTGCTGTCTTAACAATATTTAGTCATTTTATCCACAAACTGGTATATATCTTAATGTATTGAGGTTTTTAAAAATTTCAGCAATATTTTATAGCTTTCTTTGTAGAGTTTTTTCACATATGTTGTTTCATTTATTTCTAAGTATTTTATGTTTTTGATGCTTTAATAAATAGCATTAATTTTTTTCATTGTCAGAATATTTGATGCTAGAATATAGAGATAGAATTTTTAAATATTTACTTTGTATCTTGCAATTTTACTAAATTCACTTACTGTTTTAGTAGTCTCTTGGTAGATTCTTTAGTATTTTCTAAAGACTGTTTTACTTCTTTCCTTCCAATCTGTATGCCTTTTATTTTTCCTTTCTATTGCACTGGATAGGATTTCTAGTACAAGTTTGACAGAAATGGTTAGAATGGGCATCCTTGCCTTGTTTCTGATCTTGGGAACACACTTAGTTTTAAACTATTAAGTATGATATTAGCTGTAGATTCTTCATAGATGTTCTTTGATCATGTAAAGGAAGTTTTCTTTTGTTCTCAGTTTGTCTATTTTTTATTGGAGGGACTTGCTATGAATGGATATTGAATTTTATCTAATAATTTTAGCATTTATTCATCTATTGAAATGACCATTTGGTTTAGAAATATTTGTTTAGTCTCTTAATGTGGTTGATTATTTTTTTAAAAATATTAAATCATTATTGCATTCCTGGGATAAACCTACTATGTCAAGGTATATTATCTTTTTTATGAATGGCTGAATGTTTGCTTCATTGCTGATGAGGAATATTGGTTTAGAGTTTTTAAAAAAATAACATATCTGTCTGATTTTGATATCAAGTTAATACTGGTCTTACAAAATGAATTGGGAAATGTTTGCTCTTTTGTATGCAGCTTATATAGCAATGTAGTATAAAACCTACAATTTAATTACATATGGAATGATATAAATTATCCTCAAGTTTTTCTCTCCTTTTTTCCTTTAAAATAGATATTAACTAAGTTTGTATTACAAGCTGGTTTAATATTTTATATTTAAAAAGGGGTATTTTAAATATTAAGATCTTTTAAGAGCATAGGTCAAACACTGTGATTTAAAAAAACAGGTCTGCAAATTGTTGTAAGACAGTAGGGCTTTTTATAGGAAATTGGATGAAATTTAGAAAGTGGGAATGTGTGAAGACAAAAAAAATGATGTAGTTTATGTTATTGATAATATGTTTTTAACATTTAGAATCTGTTTTTTTTCTCTTAACATTTTATAAACATTTTCTCAAAATATAATTTATATTAACAGCGTTTTTAATGGCTGTGTACTCTCTAAGTTACAATAATTTATCTATCTCATTGATACTGAAATTTTACTGTTTCTAATTTTTTATATAATTTAACTTTTTATGTAAGCCTTTGTTTTTATTTCTGATATCTTTAGACAGAAATAATTCTTGGGTCAAAGAGACTAAATATTTTAAATTTCTTGCTACCTTGGTGCATTTATGGAACTGCTCTTCTATATATTACTTCAGTTTGTACTGCCTCAAGCAGTGTACAAAAATATTTGTTTCAAACTATTCAACAGTAGAGGATTTTATGATTAAACGTTTTGGCTTTTAATACGATAGGTAAAACGGAGTATCTTACGGCTTTTAGTTCCATTTCTTTAATTACTTAGGAGACATCTTAAAAACTCCCTTGAAGACTTTTAAACTAGTCATTCTGAAGATTTATGCAACAGAAGTATTAAAGGGGAAATAAATATGTGGAAAATAAGTTTCGGAAGTAAAAGGAATAGAAATAGAAAAACAAAGGCATAAGGCTATAGAATTTACATAACCTAAGGAAAGGGAAAAGGATTTTAGCTTATAGTAAATGGTCTTATTACTTTACTGGGAAGTGGATAGAATGATGTAAGAACAGTGAGTCACATATTCTGATTTCTTCAAAATATACTATTGCTTTATAAACTTAGTGAAAGAATCTCAATACTTACAAATTTGCTTTTTTGGCTTATGCCATTGATGAAAGTTTTTGCTGCCTGTTATCTAAAAATAGGTGTCTAGAGCACAGAGAAAGAGACCATGTTTAGCCTCACAACTATGATAATGAACCACTTAAAAGGAGTAATTTGGAAGAAGTGAAAGAAAATAGCAGTGAAACTCAAACTGTGTGAAGCTACAAGAAGAAAATTTTGTCTTTTTAGTAAGTTTGATAGATAGTACAACTTAAGAACATGGATGAATGACAAAAACTTAGAGGAGAAGGAAAAATGGAGGGGAATAAGTTTGAATTGAAGTATGTTTTGGTAGGTAAAAGAAAATGTGAACTTTTAAATAGAAACTTGGTGTATATCTTTTTCATAGTAGGTAAATTCATTTATAACCTGTTTGTTTCCACAAAACATTTGAGGAAGCTTACAATAAAACACATTGATTGAAATAGTAAAAAAAAAAAGAAAAAGAAAATTAGGACTAATGAACAAATTATAATTCTCTAGTGTCAACATGGATGCTGTGTTTGTGCTTCATATTAGGTTATATGCCTCCTGGGAATACAGGCAAATAGGAAACTAATTATTCACGTAGAAAGGAGGGGCTGTGTGTTTCTGTAATCTAAGACTTAAGGACTGTGCTGTGCCAGTTAAGTAAAAATTTTTACTCATGGAAGATATGTGAATTAATATAAAAACAATAAGTCATCAAAATGGTCAAATCTTCCACTATATTTCAGACTCTTATTAACTCTAGAGTAGACATGGTATGAACTGTTATTTATATATCTTGGTATTTTTGTATCTGTCCTCTCTAGTGTTCATTGAGAAGCTACTATACACTCAGCATGTTATTAGGGCTTTGAAAGGATAGAGATGCACTTAGTGTAGTCCCTATATTGAGAAAGCTTTAAGGTCTGGACATGAAGGCAAATGAACAACAGGAAACATTTAGAAAATAATTACACATAAGGTCAGAGCTACTTGTAAATACATTGATGTGTGAACTATGCAAATTGCTTGAGCAGGGCCTAGGAGCATCTGGTTAAGTGGGAAATAAGTTGTGGGCTCGGAAGACGTTCTATTGGATATATGCTGCATCAGAGGTGAGGTGCAGCTGGCGTTCATCTTTTGAATTCAGAGTCTAAATCACATCTGAGTGTCTAAATAACATCAGAGTAGAGAGTAAGAGACCACTTTTTATACCCTCTGCAAAGGATGATCACAAATGATAGATCACAAATGATACTCAGTTGAAGAATGTGAATATTTTTATGACAAGTGAGAAATATAGATTGAGAAGAACTGATGGTTCTTTTTCATCTTTGAATTCCCAATGCTTACCATGCTACTTTGCATAATCTGGTAATGAAATCACGGATTTTGATTAGCTAAATGCAATAAGGGGTGAAGCATTGCTTCTTAATTATCAGAGTTCTTTGATTACCTTATTTATTATCAATCAGCTTACTGGACTGTTAAATATTTGATTATTTTTGGCACCCAGCATAGTATCCAACACAATATTTGTGAGATGTGTGAATGAATGTTTCTTAAGTGCTTTTTACATAGGAGATGTGGAATAGGAGTGCTGTAAGAAAGGGTTCTTGATACAAATGGCTTATACACTCTTCTAGTTGATATGAACAAATAAACAGATGACAATTAGCATGGTATAATAGAAACATTACTCAACAGCTATGCTAGTTGAGTAAGGAGAAGGAAGAGATCTCTGGCTTGTTAAAGACTGTGAAAGCAATACTGATTAATTTTTAGAACAAAGATAGAAGTTCATGAATTTATCCAACCACTTTTTACTGGTTAAAGAAAGAAGAGTATGTGTGCAACAATTTAAATCCTTGCTAATCTGTTAGAGCACAAAGATTGTAAATCATTATTTTAACAGGAATTTAGCCTCATTGCAAATATGTGAATATTTATAGCTAGAAGGTTGCTACAAGGCATCTCTGAGGAAAACTGTAGTGTAAAATAAAGGCTAAAAAAACGCTTCACCAAACAAAGAATAGGAGGTATTTATAAATAAGCAGGCTTAAAAATGGCCATATATAAGTGCCATAATAATACGATCGAATGGAGAAAATAACTAGGCAGAAGACTACATTTACATTAGACTAATGTAGGGGAAATTTTAGGGAGGTAATTCAAGTAGGAAAAGCGTCTATTAGTCAAAAGGATTTTTTAGAAAAGAAGTCTAGGGCTAAATTAAAAAGTTAATGGATGAATTTAGAGTCTGGATACGGACTCAATTTAGAGATAGTAATGGAATAGCGTCATGTTTCCTATGATTTTATATTCTTATTCGTCCATTAAATAATTCATGAGTGCCTCCTCAGTCCACAGTCTGTGAAGAGGAACTTAGGAAGTATTTTTTCACATTTTAGTTCTGCCAAGTCAGTCAGAAAAGAGATTAGTTATTTGCTTGCCAAACCTGGTTGTCTTTCCTATGTCTACTTATATTCATGTAGAAAAGTGATGAGCGTGATGAAGAACCAGTTGTAGGTGTTCTTAATCCTAAGAATATAGTTTTGGAGCACATTTTCCACAGTGTTTTCGTATTTATACACAGGTTACTTTTCTGAGATTTTCAGCCTTCTAAAGAATTAAATATTTGACATGAATTCTTTCAGCTTGTCTAATCTAATAATGAAATCTATATGAGACAGCCCTGGCTGGTGTGGCTCAGTTGGCTGGGCACTGTCCAGTGCACCAAAAGGTTGCTGGTTTGATTCCCGGTCAGGGCACATGCCCCAGTTGTGGGCTCGATCCCTGATAGGGGGTGTGCAGGAGGCAGCCAATTGATATTTTCTCACATCCATGTTTCTCTTTCTCTAAAATAAATAAATAAATAAATAAATAAATAAATAAATAAATATTTAAAAAAATCTATATGAGATAGATTAACAGGAGAAAATAACCAAATTTAATTATGTACTTACATATGGGAACCCCATATACATGAGAGGTTCAAAGACAGAAAGTTATAGTGAGGCATTCTGAGCTAGGCATGAGGTAAGGTACCTTGAAGCTTCAGAAGCGGGGAACGGCCATTGGCAGGTTGATAAGAGCAGATGTTTAATAATTAGATGTTTGTCCTGCCCTATAGAAAAGTCATGAAAAGTTTTTTCTGGGGATAACTCTTATTATGGGCAGGGCCTCCAATTTAAATTTTTAAGGGAGAGGTAAAAGTTTCTTGTGAACCTGCAGGGTCTCAGTTGCCTTCAGCTTAAAATAACTCACCTGCCAAAGTGGCACCCCTTGGTGGGGCCTATTCTGAACCCCTGCCGCTAGAAGAGAAATGGAAAATTACTGTGGTGATAATTGGTCTATCTGGATGTTGGTAGTATGGAACTATGAGTTTTGGACGCGTTTAGTTTAAAATACCAATAGAAATAATCATTTTTGGAGGTATCTGGCATATAATTGAAATGCATTTCTAAAATTCAGAAAAGAGATTGGGGATAAAAGTGACTTATTCAACTGACAGTTATTTCAAGGCTTTGTTGAATCTGGATGAAGCGTGCTCAGGGTAGCAACATGGACTAAGGAGAGAGGAGGGTTCAGGTCAGACCCCTTGGGAATGTTCATAATTATAGGCAAGATGGGGGAAGGAGAGAGTGAAGAAGCTCGAAAACGAGGTTCTGGAAGGATGGAAGAGAACTCAGAGGCTATACTATTTAAGAAGCTCAAAGAAGGTTGAGTTGCAAGGAGCAGATAGTCTGGTAGTATCAAATCCTAGAAAGGAGAGTGAAGACTGAGAAGAGGACAGTTGTACCTTCAGTAGCTGAACGAAGGACCAAGGTAACACCTGGAACAAAGGAGGTTAAGTGGAGATTCTGGTCAAATTTTGTTAGATTTGGAATCCAAATCATAAAATAAATTCTGAAACCAGAGAATAACCGATTCCTTTTTCATTAACAGATGTTTATCAAGCTAGTTGTTAAGTTTGTCTAAGTAACTACATTGATGTATGAAATTCTTTTGTTTTAATGAGGCAACAGCTCTGTAGTATGAAAAACTTGGGAAAATATTTTGCATTACAATTTTAGTGCTCATTAAGCATTATTATGTAAGTTGTAAACAAAAATGTTAGAGAATGTAAATGTTTGTGACATCTGTGTTTTTATTGTGAACATGAAAAGTTTTCTTTTGTGAGTATTACAATGATTATTGTTAATGATTTGACCTTGCTTTACATTTTTGCCAGACTATTCAATGATAGCTATTTGCACTTTGTCTTTTCTTTCTTTTATTCTAGCAGTGACTTCATTATTATTGAATGAGAAGCTTGACTACTGTCATTGGTTAGAGACTCTGCCACTCAAGATTTTCACTTTTTTCTGTATGTTGAGTGCTGTCTTTTTACATTTTTATTTTCTCTATTTTAAAGAGCTATCTCTTTATGCTTAATATTCTGATATAATTTATTTGCTCAGCATGAAAGTCTGTGCTACTTGAATTGTAGCTTCAAAATAATCTAGAATAGATGTAAGATACTAGAGCAAGGTGAGAGATGCAAAGATGCTAGTCTTAATATACAAAGGTCTATTATCAACCAGACTGGATTGCAACTTGTCCCAGTCTTAAAGATGTATCTTGTGTAGTGATTTGAGCTACAAATGTTTGGTGTTTTACCAAACATACAGTTTAAATTTATAGAATCCTAACTTATTTGCCTTTATATATGTAGTCAAATAGGAGAAGACATTACATTCAAAAAGGGTTTCTTAAAATAAATATTTATTTAAGTGTTCTGTCATTTTTGTGTAGTGTTTTAAAATCAATTGCATTTCACTTTCAATTTGTGGAAGAAGATGATCTGAATATTATACATATTATAGCACTTTAAATTAAGGATACTTCAGTGGTCATCTAGTTCAGAATCTAAACCCCTCCATGAATTATTCCTTTATGTAAATGAAAGTTTCAAGCATCTTTTAGTTACTGGTTTTATCTGTGATGTAATTCCAGGCAGCATACATGGTAAGTGTAATCTCATTTGATCCTAGCGGTGGAGAGTCACTCCTGTCCCTACCCCCAGGTGAAGAAAGTGAGAATCAGTGAGCTTGGCTTGCAGCTGGTCGATGTCTGGTAGAGTGGATGTGTATTAGGGATTTTGAATCTCTAGCCTGATACTTACTTTGTTTTGATAAATTATAACAACAGAGTTGTTTATAAGATAATTCATGTAGTCTAAAAGTTAAAAATTTTCATTTTTTTGGCCAATAGCTATATTGACTGTACTGACTACTGAAATTTAGAATTTTACTTAGAGACCAAGTTGCTGTACAAAATAACCAAAAAAACCAAAAACGACATCAACAAAAAACAACAACCCTTTTAAAATAACTTTATTTGAACTAATATGTCAGAATTCAATGACAGTAATAGCATTTATATTTTTTTCTTGGTGGTTTTTCTCCCCATATGCTATATTGCTCTTATACAGATGATAATGTTTTATGCTAAACAGGTTTTTTTCCCTAGATACAGCAGAACTCTGTTTATACTGTGACCTTTCAGAATAAATTGGCAAGCATGTCAGATGCTAAGAGCTAAGAAGGTTTGGGAAAGTGTAGTTTTTTTGCAGGTGAATCTTTGGGATGCTGTGTTTACTTGAAATGTTAAAAAATGAGGTAAAAGAGCGTGCTGAAGCCTGAATGTTTCAAAATGATGATTAATGAGGAGCTTGTCACTTGGAATTTACTCCAGGTACTGTTTCTAGTGTTACTCCAAAGTAATTCCTTGTAGCACAAATGGATGATTTTTATAATATGCACATGGAAGGTTAATATACTAAGGTAACTTAGTAACACAACAAAAGGCTCATGTTCTTTGTGGGGATTTTTTGTTTGTTTTTTTCACTTTGAAGTTGATTTGTTAGCCTATTAGAAAGCTTACTTTCATTTCTTTATTAGTATTATACCATGGCATTTTTCTTACAATTTATGGCCCTTGTTTATTTCTGTTTGAGAAATTCTAGGTTTAGGAACATTTCAGTAGACTTTTGTGTGCTTTCACATAGTTCAGTTTTCCATCATTATTTAGATAAGCATGTATATAAATTTCATTTTAGGCCATGGGATCTGAGAAATGCTGCAGCTGACAATTTATAAAAATCGGTATCAATCAGTTGATGGTTAACACGAGAGAAATCTAGAAGGCCCCAGTGCAAAATATGAGACAACACACACTTTACATTGGATCCTGTTCCCCTGAATGGATGTGGGGGTGGGAACTTTGATGGTGGAAGTGATGTTGAGTGCAGTGGATGCGGCTGTGGCAAAGGCAGGAAGCAGAATTCCGGTCTGGTAAGATGTCAGTGGTTAGTAGGCAGTAGGATTTAAGTAAAAGATTCATGGTCTAAGATGTGACGGCCACAATTCCTCTTGAGATAATTATGATGAGGTAGCAAACTAAGCCTGGTTGTGCAAAACCAAGGGAAGCTATATGTTCCCTTAATAAACAGCTCTGACCAATTTAATGCTGAAGGATCCAGGGCTGTCTGGTGGGTACGGTGCAGGTGTTCTGGGGGTCTGCCACCCACTGTGGATTCTTGGCTCCGTGCAGAAAAATTTCAAACATGAGCCAGCATAGGATTTAAAGTGAAAGTTAGTTTTTTAGTGAAGCAGTGTGATAGAGGGTGGGCTCCTCACAGACAGAGCATCCTCCCTTTAGTGGAATTTGCTCCCTCTAATGGTTCATTTACTGGGGGAGGCGTGGAGGGTATTCAATAAAGGGGAGGAATATTCAGGATCTTCCTGGGAAAATTTCTTAGAGGAACTTCCTAGGCTTCCCTGTGTTCTTATATGGTCTTTTCGTTTCTGATCATGGCAGTTTAGCATGCTAATGTATTACAATGAGTGTATAATGATGCTAGGGGATACTGTTAGGTGAAATTAGTTGCTGCATTGGATTGAGCTGGTTTCTGCCAGTTTGAAGCCATAAATCCAGTGTGGGTGTGGTCTTCCTCCTTCTTGACAGCTCCTGTAGCTTTTATCATTTGCAGCTGTTCTACCACATACCCTATCTCAGGTATAGCCCCTAGGGTAATACGGACTTTATTAATGGCATATGTTCCATAACTGATCCGCGTGAGCCAATGAATCATCAGTTAGTGCAGGAGCTTTAAAGGCCCATGTCTGAAGCATTTTGTTTGGCTCTGTCGGAGCTCCTGGTGTGTGGGTATGCATGCCTGTAGATGCACATGGTGGGGGGGTGCGTGTGCGTGTGTCCATGCATGTTTATTCCACAAGATTTCAGCTTGATTGGAGCCCAGTCAGTATTAGTTCAAGCCATGTTCTGAACATTTTCTTTTTAACATCTTATTTCTTAGGAGTGGCATTCTTGCTTTTGTACTTTGGGCTGACCAGAAATCTTTGTTTATGAGGTCAGTGGTGGGTAGATAGAGGGGTAGAAATGAGTTTATTTTAGCCAGCATGGATTGTGAAAAAGTGCATTTATTTCAATAAATTACGAGAAAAAGAAAACAAAATATGGATTTAATTTAAACATCAGATACTCCTGGAAAGTAAATATTCTTTTACTCTTTAGTCACTCTAGCTCTCTGGGATTTAACTAAAAGACCAAGATGAATTAAATTATTGTTTGTTACATCCACGTCTTACAGTGCTTGAGTAATGTACTTTATTAACTTAAAGATAGCAAAATTCTAGCCAAAGTAGAGAATATAGGAAAAAGTTCTTTAAGTTACATCAAGGGAGAGATTAAACAAAATTGAAAGTCTGGGCAAAAAGAAAACCAAAAAAACCACAACAATTCCTAAACCACCAGATTTTAAATATTTAGTTAATTATGTGAGAACAGATGCAAAATATATGAGCAAGTGCCTGACTCTAGAAGATAACATGAGTAACTGCTAAAATAAAGGTGTTTAAACTTACTTGTCAATTGGTAAACAGCATATCAAGCTTCATTGCAGTGGTTTCATTAAAAGACTATCAAATTTGGGAAACTCTTATGTTAAGGAGATTAAATTAACATTAAGTCAAAGAAATGCTTAAGTAATAACACTGGTCTGTAATTTAAGAGGGAGTCTTATGTAGGATAATATCTTAAAAAGACATCAAGTTGGATAATTCAGACGGAAGAGATGAGAATGTGTAGTTCTGACTTCAGTGTCTGCACAGGATGCTAAACATACCTTTTTTGATCAACAGTCTTTATAAAAAGATTAATCTTGATGCAGTCAGCATAATCTGGTGCAACTAAAATATATTATTAAATGAACTAACCAGAAACATGTTAGATCTTTTATTCATGTGCAAATAAATGCTATTCAAATAAAATAAATAAATAAAACCTTGACAGTGTTCTCTCGAGTATGAGGTAGAGAAATAATGAATGAATGAGTGAATGAATGAACAAACATACACATAAAACATTTTTTTCTTTGTTAAGTAGGTAACTATAGAATTATACTTTGGAATAGCTTTGACTTTTCACACTCTTCTCATAAAATATGTACTGTGCCTATCTAGATTTCATTGTTATGTATTTAAATTATATTTTTTTCTTTTTGAGCAAATAATATTTGCTCATTTTCTTCATGGAATTATTTTAAATGATTCATAGTGTGGTCTAATTTATAATAACATTACATGTTTGAAATGTTTCTCAAGATTAGAAATCTCCTTTGAGCATGTGAAATATTTGGTCTATATATGTTTAACAGTGTCTTTAAAGACCAGATAAATAATTCTCAGAAGCTACAAGTCACGAATAGTCTGAGTCATGATGAGGGTCATTTAGGGATACAATTCCAAGGTACTGCCAGAAGGCCAAGGGTGAGGGACAGTGGCAAAGACAGGAGTAAATCATGCTTCTCAGAAGTAGTGTACCTCTTCATTCATTTTCTCCCAAGTGATCAGTTGAAACAGTGTAAAATAGATGGAAATCCAGAATGACAGGGCCTTTTAGTAAAATATAAACTTATGTGTGTCCAGAAATTGAGGTTGGATGTATAGGATATTTGGCACTAGGGGGAATGGGATACTTTAGGAACTGGTGAATTGTTAGCTCAGTCACAATGAAAACAGTCCTTTGAATTGAATTCTGCAATTGAGCTCTGTCCTTGGTGTTGAGCTTTGTGTTGTGTTAAGAAAAGTCAGTGCTTGAGTGAGAAATCCGTTTTGCTGGAGACTTAAAATGCCTGAATGTTACTCATGAAGGGTAACAGGTGAACTGATTTCTACCTCTTTACACATTTGCTCATAGCGTTATATGGGTTAGTGGTAAGTAGCTAGTAAAACCCGGGAGTCCTGAAGACACTGGACTAAAGGCCAAGTCCATAAATAAGTAATGGGAAACAGAAAGCAATTTCATACAAAATGTTAGCTTTTAATATGAGTTTCTCAAATCTTGAAAATCTACTGTTGAGAGAAGCAAATTAGACTATATGAGTAAGTAATACATATAATTAAATTCCTTAATGTAGGTTTTGAAGATTATTTGGATAATGAATGATTTTTAAATGTTATCCTCTGTTGACTTTAGGTGTTTTCTTCAAATAAGTTTATTCAAGTTTTGATGGAACTGATTGCAGAAACATTTTTCCATGTTTTGAAGATGTATTATTTTAATTCAGACCACTTTTTCACATAGTATTCCTAACCATAGTGGATCTCCCGGTCCCCCCCCCTCCCTCCCTCCCTCTCTCTCTCTCTCTCTCTCTCTCTCTCTCTCTCTCTCTCTCTCTCTCTCTCTCTCTCACACACACACACACACACACACACACACACACACACACACACACACACACACACACACAGAGTCTTCCTTCAGTTCCTTTTATTTTCCTTTTCTTCCCATTGGACATTTGTCCTCACCTGTTCTGTCTCTTCTTTTTTAATGTGTCTACATAGAAGCTAGTAAATCACTGGGCGTCCTCTAGCGGAGAGCACACTCAGAAGCATCCACTTTTCTCAGGCAGCCACATAACCACACCATGTCCCCCACTTTACCTAACAACTGTGCGTTTGCTCAGTCCTGTTGCATGTGCTTCTCCCAGATCAGGTACGACTTGCTTGCCTTAGCCCCTGGGACTGGGCCGTCTTGATGTACTTTGAAAGAAGATTTGAGCTGTCCAGTTTTGAGAGATAAGCCTAGATATTTAGCCATCATGGACTGAAGGATATTTTCATAGAAAAGCTGCTAAATGTAAGCTGCCATTGTGGCCCCGATCTAACTTTGATGGCTTCATTGTGCTCATCTTATCTCTCTTTCTCCACTTCTAAACATAGCACTGTCTCATTTTTATAAGGTAAGATTTTCTAAAATACGGGGTGTCCCAAAAAAATGTATACACACTTTGAATAATTATTAATTCCAATGTTTCTTTTCATATTTAAACCATTGGAATTAATAATTATTCAAAGTGTGTATACATTTTTTGGGACACCGTGTGTGTGTGTGTGTGTGTTTTATTTCTATATGTATTTTGAACCTAAAATAATAGAACTGCATGAGTAGTTGTGGGTGAAATTCAGCAAGACTGAAGCAGGCTTTTATATTTGGGTTTACTGTAGCATTTGGTTTCACCATAGGAATTGTAAGATATTAAAACATTTTCTATGTTAATGTGGACATAGTCTATTCCACTTAATATGTTATCACCAACTTAGCCTTTGTAAAAGTAAGGTGAATGAAATACTAGCATTGTGAGGTTTTGTGAAAAGGAGAAGAAATTAGATTATTAAATTTGCCAACTCTTGGAATAAATGAACTTGGAAGTATGAGAAATGAGAAAAGCTTACTTTTTTTTGGTAGGTTATACAATTCCTTTCATGGAAGAAATTTGCTTAGATTCTAGTGAAAATGGTAAAGCAGAAAATTTTTGAAACTTACACTTGGTATGTTAATACCAAGAATTGTATCCATATTTTTCATGAAGCGAGAAGAGCAAATGGTATCCAATGAAGAATCTTGGGAGGCCAGACTTTTGTTCTACTTATTGTCTGATGGGGACTGTTAAAGCTGAAGACAGTGGACACAATAGCTTCTTAGAGAACGGAAAAAAGAAAACCTGTTTGTCTTGATTATAGACAATTAGCAAGTAAAATATTTGTATTTTAAAAAACTCCAGAAATATAGTCATTAAAATCAAAGTTATTTTTTTCTATTTTATTTTTAAGACTATGATAGTTAACAATAATTTGGGAAAGAATTTCTATAATTCACACACATATAACAGTATTTTAAGTCTTTTTAAGAACCTTATATTATTATGTGCCTCACAGGATGTTAAGCTCTTTTAAAATTGCTGTAGAACTTTGAGGAACTGAATATTAGTCCTTTCTCATTGACATAATAGGCAGTTGAATATTTGTTTATCTGATTTGAAAAACTAAATTTTGCTGTGGCTCAGCAGTGTTAGCAGAATGCCCAAAAGATAGTCCACCTTACACCATAATTTAAACAAGGACATTTGATAGAAGTAGTTAGGAATTTTAACGAACAAAACAAGCAATACAGTCGTTTCTAAATTCTTCTACCATTAGTGCCTGGTAAATCAGGAGTTGGCACCCTGAGGCTCCACAGACCAAATATAGTCGGCTGCTTATTTTTGTAAATAAAAGTTTGTTGGAACACAGGCATGCCCGTTCATTATGTATTGTCTGTGGCTTTGGTGGCAGAGTTGAATAGTTGTGACAGAGACTCTGTCGCCTTTGAAGCCTAAAATATTTACTGTTAGACTGCTGACCCCAGTGCTAACTGATGGCATGAAAAATGTGTATAAACCTGTTTGTTTTTAAAATGGTTTTAAAAGATTAGGACTCATTCCTGGTTTAAAAAAAAAATCAAGCTATTGCTCTATACTGAAGGGAGCAGGGCACATATGTTGGCATCATTTGGGATCCTTTGATAGGAAATTTATTCTCTTAGTGGGGAGCAGAGATTATTAAATGGCAGCTAGCAGTTACATATAACCTTAAACAGCAGCCAGAAGTTTCAGTGGTTGAATAAAGGTGACAAACCAATATCTTTTAAGAAGTTAAATTATACAAGACACTCAAAGCAGGTGTTTAGAACTATTTATTTTCATATTTTATTTTGCCACCTCAGTCTATAGCAAGTTATCTCATTATTGTGGGGAATTGAGAATTGCTCAATGATTATCGCTGTCAAATATGCATCTATACTAATGTTAAAGGTGTTGCCAGGTTACCTGAATGCTGGTAGGGGCCCTTTCTATGTCTCCTGACTACAGAGAGGCCTGTGCTTTTAAACTACTGTATCATATTTTAAAAGTTTCTAAGAAAGACAATTTCACAACCTGTCATGGTAATCTGTTCCAGTATTTAATCAACATTATAATGTTGGTTTTAATACATTTCTCCTGTACCACTATCAAGCTGATTTTCACATGAAGTTTCTTTTAAATAGTCTTTTAATGCTGATTGATTAAACTTGTGGTCTGTTCTGACTTTGAGATCTTTCATTACTAGCACCTTTGTGTTACTAGACTTGCCCACATTGCTCTTTGGGCATTTATTCTTCTATCCGTCAGTGGGCTTTATTATTTTTCTTGAGTATAGTGATGGATCATTTTTAATTTAGAATTCTCTGGAGCTGCTGATTGATTCCTCTGTCACCAGGTTACATTCAGATTCTAGCAACATTACGGCACTCTTTCATTAATAAAATTAGTTCTAAGTTCAGCTTGTAAGTGTTGAGTACTTCTCCCATCTCTTCCTTCTGTTTTGTCCCATCTTCTCTCTTACTTGGGTTCACTTCCTCCTCTCTCATGTATTGGAACGGGGAGGCAGCTAATGCTTGACTTCACGGCTTTTGCTGAGTATGCCCACAGTGGTATTGACTGGGTTGTAATTTTTAAGAACCATGGGGACAGCTTTATTTCTGATGAAGAGGATTTGAAATGAATAAAGGTGTGAAAAAACCACATCATATCTGATAAATCCTTATAAGGTCCCTAAGTCTCTTCCAGAGCATAATGTAATTTGTCAGTTGTCACCTTTTGTGAGCTGCAGATGTCATCAATCATGAGAGAGAAAAATGCCTATTTAAATGTTTGATCATTTGTCTTCAGAAAACATGATTTTCAACTTTCTTAGAGTCACAGAACTTATAACAATAATGAGTTGGATTCCCATTGGCAGTACTGACTGCTGAGGAGGATTATACAGACTGACTTGACTTAGATTGGATTCTACTTACCCAGCCCTTAGGGCCTCTGAGTTGTGCATTAGGCTTGAATGTTGATGTGCAAAGGACCTGTAATGAAATACAGTTCTGCATGGTACCTTTTATGTAAAAGTTTAACCCTTTTTTCTTGTTGTGATAAATAGACTTATTTTACTGTTTGAATGAAAGAATAAAAATAGGACATGTTCCCTCTAGAGTCTTTTATTTAACTAAATTGCACAAGTCTTGTGAGTCCTGTGGATGTGTATATACCTAACAAAAATTATTTTGTGTACTGGTTTTGAAATTGAAAGAAAGTGCTACCACTTTAAGATTCTCTACTTCTTGTTATTACAGTTTTTATAGAACATAATTATAGAGACTAGGCATTTTACTGTTTTGCTTAGGGGTGAGGTTTTGGGATGCTGTCATTTTTTTCTACCTATTTGCACTCTTTCTTTGTCAGTTTCAATTACTCAGTTTCACCTGGTTGACTCTTGTTTCTGCTGAAGCTTTCTTTTATACCCTTTGCCTAGCAGAGGTGGAATGAGAGAGGTACAGGAAAGTTTTTGGAGGGGAGGGTTAACACCTAGATTTCATTCCTAGAATTTCATGAAATAAAGTGATTGAAAGAGAGAGGATCTATACTTTAGCAGCTAACAAAGATCCTTGGGAAGGATTTTAATATATATTCCTCACCCAACTCCACTTCCTATTTAAATGGTATTGGTCACTAAAATAAGTTAAATGTTTTCCTAACAGCATTTTAAAAATTGGCTTTAAAAAGTCTGTTTGCAGTTTTGAAACATTTTAAATGTAATCTTTTGTACAAGTTAATAAATTAAAAGTCCACTAGTTATTTTTTTCAAATATATGATTTCCTCTTTAAGATTTTCCCCCCAAACCCTAAGGATGCAAAAGTTCTCTTTTTGGTAGTGTATCAGAGACAGAAGTTCTTTCTGTTGAAATGTTCTGGTTTACAAGCTTTAATTTACTACCCTGAAATGAAAAGTCCTTTAGGGAAGGGTTTTTGTTTGGGGCTAGGTTCAAATACTCTTGAATCTTAGGGAATGTGTCAAGGGAAATAAAGAGCAGGAAAATTGTTGCTAAAAATAATATAGGAAGTGCTTTACTGGCTCTTACAACTGGAACAAAGAGGTGCTGGCCTCTAAAACTACCCACCAAGCATGGCCTGCAGCTGGAGCTCTCTTCGAGTTTGATGAATATGAGCCTATTTTAAAATTAAGATAATTCAGAGGTCACCATAATTCTGAGTATTGGTGCATAGAAGTTATATTACCTCAAGCATGAAGGAAATGGAATACATTTAAATGCTCCTTGAAAGATTTAGTTTAAAATGATTAGTTTGTGAAACTTGGAGAATTTTATGGAGCCTATTTAAAGGCAGTGTTTGTTTATGTCCAGGGAGGGTGATCCCTGGCACTCTACGTTTATTCCCCAAGTTAATGAACTCTGCATCTTGCTTTTGAGCGTTTTAAAGAGATTTTGCATGTTAGGATAGACATCACTTAGTCACCGTTGGTTTTTTTAAGGGAGTTCAGCAGCTATAACTTGGGTTTATTATATTGTTTAGATCAGACTATTGTTTGTTTGTTTTTAAATTTTAATTGTGGCCTCTTTGACTTTGGATTTATGTTGAAGGCTTATAGATATTTTGTCTTTTCAGTTGAGTTGGCAGTATTGCACAGAGAAAAGTTACACATTTATTTTAACTTGAAAAAAATTTTATGTTTTCAATTATTGTTGACATTCAATATTATTTTGTATTAGTTTCAGGTGTATAGCATAGTGGTTAGACAATCATATAACTTACAAAGTGAACCCCCAATATTTCAAGTACCCACCTATTACATTATTGACTGTATTCCCTATGCTGTAATTTACATCTCCATGACTGTTTTGTAACTGCCAATCTGTACTTCTTAATCCCTTCATCTTTTTCACCCAGTCCCCCCAACCTTTCTCTCCTCTGGCAACCATCAGTCTGTTCTCTGTATCTATGAGTCTGTTTCTGTTTTGTTTGTTCATTTATTTTGTTCTATAGATTCCATATATAAGTGAAATCATATGGTATTTGTCTTTCTCTCACTGACTGACTTCTTTTTTATTTAATTGAGTCTAAACTAGACAAACCTTTCCCTTTCTCAGAGTTCTCTATCCTAGTCAGTAGTTAGAATTATTTTATTGCCTTTGTCCTATGTTGAGAGGGTTAGACTGACATGAACTTTGAGAACAGATACTGTTTTTCTTCTAAAAACTTATGTGAATTCTGTAAATTCATATGCTTTATTGAAGATTATGTAAAATCTGTTTAAACAGATTCCAAAATTTTAGTTTCTAATCATCAAATATCATAGTTGACTTATAAAATTTTTTGAAGCAATTTTTATAAAGCTAATAAGATTATTCAAAATTCAGGCTTATTTCCTAAATTATTTTAAAGTGGAAGATTTTTAAAATTATGCCCTGACTGGGTGCCTCAGTTAGTTGGGCATCATCCCATGCACCAGAAGACTGCTGGTTTGATTCCCGGTCAGGGCACATGCCTAGGTTGCTGGCTCAATCCCCAGTCAGCGCATACGGGAGGCAGCTGACCAGTGTTTCTCTCTCACACCGATGTTTCTTTCTCTTTCTCACTTCCCCTCTTTCTAAAACCAATAAACATATCCCTGGGTGAGGATTAAAAAATTATCTAAAATTACACACACACACACACACGTACACACATATATACATATATACACACATATACACATACACACATATACATATATACACATATATATACATATGTTTACATATGTCTGTCTGCTTTGCCTGATGATTAGAGTAATATTATGTTCCTTTGGAAAAGTTTAGAGAATACAGAGAAGTGCCAGTAAGAAAATTAAAGTAGTTTAGAATCCCATCACATAGAAATAACCACAATTGACATTCTGGCAGAGAACTTTGTATGACTTTTTGTAGCTCAAATTGTATTTTATCTTTAGGAGACGCTTCTAAGCCAGCACTTCCAGTCGAGGATCCTGTAAACAGTCCTGATTATGTGTTGACAGCAAGAGAGAAATGTAAGAAAAGGAATTAGAGATTAGTACTTGTTTTGGAATCATAGTCCCCTTTTATTCTCTTTTTTGGAAAGAAATTGTAGTTTCTGGTTGTAGGCAGCTGGTTTACTTTGAAGCATATACACACAGTCCTCCATGTTCTTGACTCAAGGGTTTTCTCTGGGTTGAAGGATAGCCTGTACTCTGATTAATCGAGTCTTCGTGAACTCTCTTGTCATTTAGGGAATACCTTTGACTTTTGACTGGCAGCATTTTGAATGATTCCATCAACTAACAAGGTTTTACAGTAACTGTATTTGTTGACCAAATTAAATTGCTTCCCAGTAGCCTTATTTGTTCTTTCTCTGTGAAGCTCACTCTGTTTAAATGTCTTCCCTACAGAAATTCCTACAGAAAAATCTTAAAGTAAGACCTTTCTACTTGCCTTTTAACAGAAAAATTCAAATAATGCCCTTGTGCAAAATAAATACAGAACAGAAATGATGCTGGTTTGGCATAAACAGCATCAGCCTCTCATTGACCCTAACATCAAGAAATGTCTGCGTCTCTTGGCATCTCGGTGAAAGTGGTTGGAATTGCAGGTTGCTATTTATTGTTTGCTGAAGCCAAGTGCACAGTAAGAGTCCATGATACTGTGTTGAGTGTAGCTGCACAGGCCCCACTGCTCATTAACCATGTATTTGTATGGGTTTTTCACATCACTACGTGCTTGTTCATTCTCAAGCATAATTTAAGGACAAACTCACTCAAGAGAACCCCTGCCAGTTGCCAGAGCTGTAGCTCCCTTGTCTGTGAGTTGTTCATTCTGCCAGACTTAATGGTCAACACTTTTCTTTCTACCATAGAAATCTCACTTATGTGTGAAATCTAAAGAACAAAATAAACGAACAAATGAAATCCGAGCAGACTCATGGACACAGAGTGGACTGCTGGTTGCCAGAGGGGATGGGTGTGGGAAGCTGGGTGAAAGAGGTAAAGGGATTAAGAAATAAAAATTGGTAGTTACAAAATAGTCACGGAGATGTAAAGTATAGCATGGGGAATGGAGTCAATAATGTAAAAACTATGTAAGGTGCCAGGTGGGTTCTGGAAATCAGAGAGAACACATTGTAAAGTATATGATTGTCTAACCACTATGCTGTACACCTGAAAACCAATACAAAAGAATTGAAAGTAAATGTAATTGAAAAATAAAAATTAAAAATGCAAAAAAAATTCAATGGGTGAAAATGAACTAGTACATTAAAAAAATTTTTTTTACACTGAAAATGATGATTCCTATGAGGGAGACAATAACATATGGTATTGTGTAAATGATTTTGATTTCCATCAGTATTTTGTTTGATCTAAGCAATTGACAATAAACAGTGTTTGCACAAACAGACCCATCATAATTCTGTACAGACATGTTTTCTGTTTTTATTGTGTCAAAGGATAACTTTCAGAAAGTTAAAATATAAAATAAACTTGTAAATATGAAAAGAACTTGTCAAAGATTTTATTTAAATCATGAAATTAATGAGGAAATCAGTAAGATGTTATGCTGGTTCAAACAGCATTTGAGATATTAGGTGTATTGCAATTTAACAAAGAAATTTTTCTGAGTTAGATAGAAAATAAATGTATGTTTCCTAGGAGTCATTGAATAGAGCTAGAAATCTGGTTATCATGATGTCTGATGTTAAATTTGTTTCTGTTACCTGTAGGGGTGGCAAAGTTGTAAAAAAGAGCTCATAGATATGTATTTATTTTACAAGGGTGTTTTTTACTTGGGTTTTAGCAGAAAAGTAAACATTTTGATTGATGTATTTATCAAGGTTATAAGAAGCAAAAGCTAAAATTAATACTTCACAATTCTAATTGCTTTTCCTTGGCTCCTCTGCATATTATGCGTTCTGGTTTTTAATATTTAAAATTTCATCTCTCGTGTAAAGTTGAAGTGAAATAACTTAGAGTGGTAGCCTTTTGTCAGTGATAGTCCCCCCCCCCCCCCCCCCCCCACTTAAAGCGGAGTAGTGTTCATGCCGTGTCTTTCCAGCATCAACAGGAATTATTTGCTGAGGTGACAACTTCTCTAAGCGCTAACAACATCTAGAGAGTGAACATTTATAACATGTGACTTCATGTTGTGTGGTAGACATAATTGATAATTCTGCTTCCTCCTGTTGAATACCTAATATTTAACTGTTATGGCATGTATTCTTGAAATGTTATTTTTGGTAGGTTCAGGCAGGTTGCAGAAAGGTGGATCTCCCAACATTTTAATGCTGGAATGGATTCAGGATAACTTTGTTTTTCATTTTTGTAACTGAAAAAAATGAGACTTTATCTGGGGACAGGATATATATATATATATGGGTTGCACGAAGCGTATACACATATATAAACTTATACACATATCTGTAAATATTTCTGTATCTATCTGTGTGTATAATAGATCATCAGTTCTTAATGATCCCTTCAATTCTAACGCAGCATCTCAGAGTTATTGGTAAATACTTTCTCTGGCAGTTAGAGACACAGCACCTATTATCCTCAGCATATTTTTTTGCTCAATCAAAAATGACTGAGTGTATGTAGATCTCCCATGCACACTGCTGTCTTTGTTGCCTACCACCTCCAGGCCACTCCCTGCCACTGCCCTGACTGGCCAGGACCTCTGCACAGACCCCCTAACTCTCCCTGCTCTGTCCTTAGCCACCTCAGCCACCCTGCTGACTCCTCCGTGCTGGAAACAGGCAGGAAGGCAAGATGGAAAAGAAAGGACTGATTATAATTCCTTATTATTTCTCAGATGTTACCCTCAGCTCTTACACATTTTTTTGAGAATTTCTTTTATTTTTGAGATTCCTCTCTCTCTCATTGCCTGAAGGTTCCCAGGGGCTTACTCATTCCTATAGCTGGTCCTGGTAACTATTTCTGCAGAAGAGAAACATGAAGATCTCATTATTTTACCAAAGGGGTTGTGTTCCCTGCAGCCCAGTGCAACCTTTGTCCCCTGCTTCTCCCTGCAACCCACAGTAATAGACAAATGTGCCACCACTGCTGGTCGAGCACTTATTTCTCATGGTGGAGGAGGCTTGGCCAGTCTTCCAGCGCTTTAGTTCCAGCCTCTTCAGCATGCACAGACACGCAAGGCTGTTCCTTTTATTTACTCAGCCCAGGCTGGGGTCAGGAGGAGCTGCAGTCCCAGCCAGCACTGTGTTTGAAAATTCCTGTCGTGAAAATTCAACATCTTGACCCTTGAGGAGAGAGGAATCTTTTTGGTCCTTAAGCTTAGGGCTTTACTCTTTTCTTGTGCCTCAAAACAATGAGTGGCATTTCTTTTTAGTTGCAGGTTATAGAACACTTGCCACAGAACAGCTTAAACAGGAAAGGGAATGAATTTGTTCCTATAATAATAAAACCCAGAGTAGGGTGGGCTTTAGGTCCGACAGGCTCTGGCTCCATTTCTTTGTGACTCTCTCGGCTCTGTTTTCTCTGTATCAGCTTTGACCTTGGGCAGCTTCCCTTCCCTTGTGGTAGAAAATGGCTGCGGTGGTGCCAAGCTTCACACCCACATGCCACATGGTCTGGAGAGAAAGAGGATGACCATTTTGGTTTTATGCTGATTGGCCCAACTCAAGTCATGTGCTTATTCCTGAATCAAAGGTTGGAGCAAAGGGAATGAGATGATGCTGATTAGTTCGGGCCAGATCGGACCTACCCTTGGAGCCGAGGGTGGAGTCAGTTTCATGCTGAACAGCAGAGGCCTGCAGTATGAAGTAATCCTCATGGTGGTTGCCTCAGCTTTCATAGCATTTAGGGCAATATGCTCATTCATTAAAAATATCCTTAGGACATTTTTTGTTTTTTAAATACTGGGATAAAAAAAGTTGAATTATGTAGAGTAGTCCCCCCTTATCTGTGGTTTTGTTTTCTGCAGTTCCAGTTACCCATGCTCAACCAATCTGAAAATATTACATAGAAAATTCCAGATATAAATGATTTAAAAATTTTAAAACACGTGTCATTCTGAGTAGTATGATGAAATTTTGCACTGTCCTACTCCGTTCCTCCCAGGAGGTGAATCATCCCTTTGTCCATGTACCCACATTGTACACACTACCCGCCTATTAGTCACTTAGTAGCCATCTCCGTGATCAGATCCACTGTCAGGAATCACAGTGCTTGTGTTCATGTAACCCTTATTTTACTTAACAGTGGCCCCAAAGCCCAAGAGTAGTGATGCTGGCAATTCAGACATGCCAAAGAGTAGCTGTAAAGTGCTTTTTTTTAAAGCGAAAAGGTGAAATTCTTAATAAGGAAGGAAAAGAAATCACATACTGAGTTTGCAAAGCTCTATGGTAAGAGCAATCCTATCTGTGAAATTGTCAAGAAGGAAAAAAAAGTTGTGCAAGTTTTGCTGTTGCACATCAAACTGCAGAAGATATAGCCACAGTGCATAGGTGCAGAGTTAAGATGGAAAAGCCATTCAACTTTATTGTAGGTGTGTATGCATAGGAAAAACACAGAATGGAGTTTCAGGCATCCACTGGGGTCTTGGAACGTATCCCTTGTGGATAAGGGGAGACTACCATGTATCTTAAGCCCATTTCTTTGCCAGAACCCCTAATTTTCCAGTGACAGGGTAAATCTTACTTTTCTGGAGTAGTTGTAACTCAGATAAAATGGATAGTAACCGTTTAAGCTGGAGGACAGATGAAACAGTGGCTAAGATCAGATGAGATTTTACTCTTTGCTTTCCTTTGTAATACTTCCAGAAAAATGTTTTAAAGTTCACTGTTTGAAAGGTAAGTAATAGAGCATGTTAAATGGGTGGTGGGTTGTGTCAGTTCCCAGAGAGAGAAAAGATAGAACACGATTCCTTATTCAGTTTATAGAGGGGCTGCTTTGCCAGGCACAGGTGAGAATCGTCAGAAATATCCAGTCAGTTATTAAATGGGAACTGGGCCTAGGGCTGTTGGCTAAGCAGCCCTTAAACTTTATTTACTTTTTAACCAATTTAGACCTTCATTGCTCCTTATTGTTCCCAGCACTAGCTATTGCTAGAATTTAGTTTTGTCTTTCCTGATGAGTGTTAAATGGTATTTCATTTTGTTTTTTTTTTTTAAATCCTCACCTGAGCCCAGCCCGGCATGGCTCAGCGGTCGAGTGTTGACCAAGATCCAGGCGATCGGGGTTCGATTCCCGGTCAGGGCACATGCCTAGGTTGCAGGCTAGGCAGCTGGTCAATGACTCTCTCATCATTGATGTTTCTATCTCTCTCTCTCCCTCTCCTTTCCTCTCTCTGAAATCAATAAAAATATATTAAAAAAAAATAAAATCCTCACCTGAGGATATTTTTTCATTGCTTTTCAGAGAGAGTGGAAGAGAGAGAGAGAAACATGGATGTGAGAGAGACACATCGTTGGGTTGCCTCCCGCGCTCGCCCCCGACCGGGGCTGGGGATTGAGCCTGCACCTGAGGTACATGCCCCTGGTTCGGAATCCAGAGATGTGGAGGGATGACCGTATGCATCGTTCTATGCCATTTTATGTAAAGGACTTGAACATACTTGGATTTTGGGGATCCTGGAACCAATACCTGTAGATACTGAGGGATGACTGTACATTAGTTAACTTTTGGGGTAGTCAATGTTATATGTGGATCCTCGGCTGTGTGTGTGTGTGTGGGGGGGAGGTGGTGTCCCTAACCCCCATGTTGTTCAAGGGTCAACTGTGTTTCTTGACAAAATAGTTTTATATATTAATCACTGAAGAAAAATAGTTGGAATGAATAACCTTTTATTTTAGTATTATCCTGATAGACACAAAAATATTCCCAGGCTTCCAAGGTTAACTTTGGGGATAGTTGATCTTGAAGTGTTTGAGTATTTGTTTCATTAAGTTTTGGAAAATAACTAACCCAATCAGCATTCAGCTTTCCAAAGTGAATTTGAAAGAATTAAAAAATACTGTCTTCAAATGTATTGCAAACACTTTCTGAAGTGCACACCTCTGACTGTTTATTAAGATAATGCTATACAGCGCTGGATGGTGTGGCTCAGTTGGTTGGGCTTCATCCCATGCACCGAAGGGTTGCCGGTTCCATCCCCTGTGGGGGACGTGCAGGAAGCCGCAGATGGATGTCTCTCTCTCCCTCTCCCCCCTCCCTCTGCCCCTCCCTTAGCTCCTCTTCTCCCTTCCTCTCTCCCTAAAAAATCAATAAAAAAATCTTAAAAAACACACACAAAGAAAGGCAAACAGAAGTTTTAAAAAAATAATAGTATACAGAAATTTCTGTGGAAAAATTTCACTGATTAAGATGTGTTCCTGATAAGAAATTTTAATCAAAATAGAATAATTTTAAATCCAGTCACTTTTACAAAATATCTAAATTTTCAAATCAATGAGAATTTTACAATATCATGTAACAAAAATAGACTGTTCACTTAAAATTTATGGTTTCTTTGAGACATCAGAATAGTTCTTGAGAATAAATTCTGAAATAGGATGGAGATTAGATGGGAAAGGGAGTGAGTTCAAAAGTGTAAACAGTTAACACTTTTGAGAATGTTTTAAATCAAATCGAGGTTTATGCTTTTATTTTGATCAATGGGGATTAATTGGGAAAGATAAAAAATAATGGGCTGATCTATATGTAAATTTCTATCCAGGGGTTGACAGTTTGGCCTTGGGTGCTGAATTTGTATCAGAGAATTATGACCAAATAATTCCTCATTAAATTGGCAAACATTTGCTTTAAACTGTCCTCTTGAACAATTAAAATTACTTTCTTGTTCTTATGTTTAATTCTAAACTTGAGAAACTAATATTCTAATTGCAAGGAAAATAAAATGACAAAATGTCAGTTAAGAGTGTTTGATTATTTTACATAAATACAAATCCATTTATTTTGAGAACAGACACACCTATTAAAATGAGATCAATCAACACCTGTCTTAGAATTGCTCTCATTGAGCTAATGAATAGATAATCTTAAAATACTGCCTTTTCATTTTCCTTATTAATGGCCCTCCCTGCCCATGAGTAAATAAATTATCTGGCTGCTAGTAGTCTAAGGGCTTTTCAAAGAAAATTTAAGTGCTTGTAATCACTAAGCAAAGGAGTACTATAGATTAAATGTGTTGTAAGCCACACATGGAAGCAACGTGGCTTTTTTATTATCTGTAACTTTAATGGAAAGAAAATGTTAATTTAGGGTAATGAAATAGACCTCCAAGTATGATCGGTGAATAGACCATTAGGTTAATTAAAACGAGGAAATGTATCACTGCTGTGCTGGAACTATCACGTGGAAGAGACAGATCTATTTAGTGCTTGAATAGTAAAATTCAGAAGGTGTCACTCCCAACTTAGATTTACTACACACAGGAACAAGATTGATGACAGGGGTAATTCAGTTTTATTTCATTTACTTTTACCTGTCACTTGTCATTCTAGAGAGCCTGTCACTTAAAGGTGAAAATGGATCCAGCCTTTTAAAAACCAATTAAGTATAAATTTCATTACTCTCTTCTTTGCCCATCATCCTAGATGAATTGGACACAAAAACAAGATTTAAGGGACAGGTCAGCATATAGATTATAATGTAACTATCAACAAATTAGGAACTTTACATTTATTTATTATTATTTTTTAATATATCTTTATTGATTTCAGAGAGAGGAAAAGAGAGGGGGAGAGAGAGAGATAGAAACATCAATGATGAAAGAGTCATTGATCGGCTGCCTCCTGCACGCCCCCCACTGGGGATCGAGCCCACAACCTGGGTGTGTGCCCTGACCGGGAATCGAACCCCGATCGCCTGGATTCTAGGTCGAAGCTCAACCGCTGAGCCACGCCCGGCCGGGCAGGAACTTTACATTTATTGATTTGTAAAAATGTAATTAAAACAACTTTTTGGTTATTAGTTCGTTTCGGTGTCTACAACCCAAACCTATTGGGAACAAATTTGGTGTGTGTTACCTACTTGGCCAACGTACAGTTTGAATTTACTAAACAGTGCTGTGCTGTAGTGTGTAGAATATTTTTGAATGTTTTTTGCTGCTTCCCTATGAAGATTCTTAGCCTGGCACCAACCATAAAATAGCTTTTCTGTCAGTATTTCCTGTGTTGATTGAAACACGTGGCATGTGCATAAACAAAAACTAAGCTCAATGTTCTCTTGAGCTACTCAGTTTCCCCAATTGGAAGCCTGATTTATTACATTAATTTCTGTTTAGATCTTAGAATTACAGCATCTGGCCCAGTAGTCAGCCAACATAATCATCACTAATAGCTTTTTGTCTGGGATATGAAGTATGAGTGTCTGTACTAAGTGATTTATAAAGCAGGTACTTTTCCTAATGATTCATATGATCACTCAGTCAACCAGGTAGTTACTGAATTCTGGGTCTGAGCCCTATATTATCGTAGGTACTTTCATGTGCTTTAGGTTTTCCCTTGGGAGGTTGTCCATGATCAGCCTGTGTTTATAAAAGAATCAGCTTCTCTCCGGAGCTTCACAGATAACACTTTTTAGGAAGATGAGAGCCTCTTTCTCTTTTGTTTTAGTTGGCATTTTGATTCTGGGAGAGTTTTTCCTTATTTTTGCCTTACTTCTGCATTTTCCTGAAATTTACCTAGATGATATTTAGTAGAAGGTATTTAATGAGTTTATGTAAGTATATGTATTTAACATTTTAAATTTATGTGAATATTACCTTAACTAAGCTTGATATAAGAGAAAAATTAATGCTTATATTAAGAAGTGAATATTCTGTAATTGGACTCACCATACAATTTTTTCTCTGTTACCTTAGAGCATCTGACAGGTCTCATTTTGTCTCACTTTTTTTTCTATTGAAGACTCACTTGGGCTCTTTAAGAAAAATAGGGAATTGCAATGGTTTCATCCTGGACGTGGCCAGAAAGCTGTAGTGATAAAGGCAGCTCTAGGGTTTGGAAACTCTCATCAATACACTTATGAGCACATGGCCTCTCCTGGAGTGTCTATTTCTTTCTTTGTGTCTGCTCCATTTTTAGAATTCTAACTGCACATTACATTTGTTATCTTTCACTTTGTCTCTCTTTTTTATGTCTCAGCTTCTGCTCACTCATAATTTAGTTTTGGCTTGTCATAAAGCCTTTACATTTACATTTGTCATCTACATTTGTCATCTATTACTTTTTTCTCTTTCTTAGTTTACATTCCTGAGGGAAATAATCAAATTGAATTATGTATCAGTCAGAATAAGCTAATTTATGTTGAGGTAACAGAAGTGTCCATATAATTTCTTATTTGTGTTATATGTTTATCATGGATTGGTTGGAGGCTCTGTACCATAGTGTACTCACTCAGGACCCCAGCTGCAGTCATCATTTGAAACATTGTCAGAAAAGAAAGTGCCCAATCATGCACCATTTTATACAGCTTTCAGCCAGAAGTGACATATCCCTGTGGCTCATATTTCGTTCACCAAAGCTAGTTACCTGGCCACCCGTGGCATTAATGGGGTGAGGAAGTATAGTCCTTCCCCATGCCCTGGAAGAGAGCTGCAATTAATTGGTAGGAACACTAATGACTATTGCAGTTGGCTCCTCTAACTATCAGCCGTTCACTTTCTTTTTCTACTTACGTGAAATAAGGAGAGAATTTAAAAATCTTGTAGGAAATATGTATCCACATCCTTAGCCATTTGCTTTTAGTAACTTCTAGAGTAGGCAGAGTATATTCTGTCCCCCCACAGTAAGGCTTACCATGCAACTTGCTTTGGTCAGTCGATCGTTTGTGTGATGTATGCCAACTCTGAGCAGGAGCTTTAAGTGTGGTTTGTGTGAGGTGGCTTGAATTCTTTCCAGACAGGGACTGCTTTTTATGCTTGAGTCCCAGTATGAGAAGACATGCAGAGTAGACCTGCCGCATGGAGCAGAACTTGACTCAGCCTGTAACTTTTATTTCATATGAACAAAAATTAAATGATGTGGTAGGTCAGTGAGATTGTGGATTTGTTACTACCAGCAAAAGCCTACTTACTACAATGGAATTTGGAGTTAAAACAACCTGGGCTTCATGTTAACTCTGCTAGTGTTGTGATTTTGGGTAAGTTATTTAAGTTCCCTGAGGCTGGGTTTCTTCATCTGTAAAATGAAAATAATAATGTCTATCTTGCATTTCTATGTGAGGATTAAATTAGATGACTTATAAAATACTTTGTATAGCACTCAACATGAAAATAATTTAATAAATGTCATCTTCCTTCCCCTTACCTTCCACCTTGCTGCCTCCATTCATAGAGTTGTTTAAATATAGGATTATTTGAAAGGAATTAATTAATTAAAAATAACCAATTATGAGATTAGCGGTTGGATAAAATGCTTAAGCGGATCCCCCAATTTAATGATTTCCTTCTAAGGAGAGCCCAAGATTCTCTTCTAACTGATCTTTTTCACAAATGGTGGGTTTCTATACAGTGGTAAGTCAACTAGGGTTTTCACTGAGCTAAACAGGCCCCATGCAGCACGCCCACCAAACCTACAATGCTCCTAAGAGAAGTTCGTCTGCCTGTCGAATAGTCGGGTTGCAGAGAGTCCCAGCATCACCACCACCAACCCCCTGCATGAAGGCTGACCTACTGCACTGGATCCGAGAACAGTTAGCCTAATCGCCTTCCAGTGACCTACGATTTACCGCAGCTCGAGAAGATGAGACATCTGTGAAGAGGTCATGTACCTAATGAACTTGTAGGGTAAGAGCTAAAACAAAACAGAATCCTAATAGCATGTGTGTTGGCTGCTGTTAAAATGAGATGAAGTGTGCAGTTCACAAGTAGGATGGGAAGAGACAAATTCTCCATCCCAACAATAAGGATAAAACAAAGAGAAATAAAGACTAGTTAAGGATCAAATCAAGATTAGGATTTCATGCCCTATGGTGGTTTTAAAATATGTCTAAAAACCCTTTGATACTATTCCCGTTAAAGGTGGAGTGTGGCTGTTTAATGGGCAGAATGTGGTAGAAGTGATGGCAGGTGACTTCCAAGACTAGCTCATAATAGGCACTGTGGTGTCCTTGTTCTTGGATTGCTCATGTTGAGAGAAACTGTGCTATGTTGTGAGGACACTCAAGCAGCCCCATGGAGAGCGTCGGTGAGGTCTCCTGGGAATAGCCAGGAGGAACTGTGGCTGTAGCCGCTGTGAACAAACACTCTTGGAACAGATCTCCAGCCCCACCAATCCTAGTCAGGTCCTGAGATGATTACAGCCCTTGCCACCAGCTTGTATGCAACTTAGTGAGAGATCCTGAGTCAGAAACACCTCGCTAAGGCACACATGGATTCCTGACCCTCAAGCACCAGTGTGAGAGAGTAAATTGTAGAGTTATTTATTACATAGCAGTGGATAATTTAATGCTTATTGAAACCTCTGAATATATAAAGTATTTTTTTCAATGACACCCGATCCATCTTTCAGTATACAGTGTGCCCTTTCAATTGGACAAAATGACTCAGAGAGAGAAAGAGAGAGAGAGAAGTCACATCTATAGTTTATGTTTCATTTGTTTTTGGTTAAAAATGATATGTGTGTTTTTTTAATATAACTTTATTGATTTCAGAGAGAGGAAGGGGGAGAGAGAGAGAGACATCAATGATGAGAGAGTCATTGATCGGCTGCCTCCTGTACGCCGCCAACTGGGGATCGAGCCTGCAACCTCGGCATGTGCCCTGACTGGGAATTGATCCAGGATCTCCTGGATCGTAGGTCGATGTTCAACTGCTGAGCCATGCCTGGCCTGGCAAAAATGATGTGTTTTTAGTTAAACACTGAAATGGGTACATGGATGAAAAAGTTTAGCCTTTGTTGAAAAAAAATGTATACAGTGTTCTGCTTTATTCTTATCTGAAGACTTTTATTGGTGATGTTTCTTTTTGTTTGATTTTTTTACCCCAGTGATTTTCCAAATAGTCCCTGAGCCTGATATTTAAAGTGCTATAAAAGCCTACCAAAAAACAGTCACTGAATTAAGTATTCCAACAAATTGAACATGCTCCTAAGTTTTCTATTGGTAGCACGTGGCCAGCAGCAGAAAACATTTCCCAGTTGTATCATTCTGGGCTCTCCAGAGAAATACAACCAATAGGAGATAGTATGGAGACAAAAAAGGTGGTGGGGAGAGATGAGAGACAGAGAGAGAAGGAGAGCAGATGGGGGGGGGAGAGAGAGATGAAGGAATTGGCTTATGTGATTGGGGAAACTGTCAAGTCTGACATCTGTGGGATAGACCTGGAAACTCAGGCAAGAACTGAAGTTGCAGTTTGGAGCCTGTAATTTGTGGGGCAGGCCACCATGCTGGAAACTCAGGCAGGAGCTCTCTACTACAGTCTTGAGGCAGAATTCTTTCTTCTCCAGGAAACTGTTTTGGCTCCTCAGGCCTTCGACTTATTGAATTAGGCCCACCCACACTACTAAGGATAATTTCTTTTACTCAAAGTCTGCTGATTGAAAATGTTAATTACCTTTACAAACTGCCTTCACAGCAATACCTAGATTACTGTTTCACCAAACAGTTGGGAACTGTACCCTAGCCAAGTTGACATATAAAATTAATCATTGTATAGGCGCAAAGGGATTTCCTGAAGCAGAAGAGGGTGTGAGGGGTGCAGAGACCCAGACATACCCCTCTCCCAACCCATTCGTATTGAAGGTGGTTGCAGTCTCATTCTCCATTCTTTTCTAGTACCTTTGATGCCTTGTGGTGGGGGTAGTGACACGTGAACCAGTGTGAACACTTTTGTTGTGGTTGCCATACTGTTGGGGGTCTCTGCTTCCCAAACTTACATTTAAAGAAAAAGAACATTTCATTCACAATTAGCTCTAAAAATAGCTTGTTAGACATTAGAGGGAGGCTGGGAAAGTTTTTTCTGCTGCTGGCCAAGTGCTACCAGTAGAAGAGTTAGGAGTGTGTTCAATTTTCTGGAGTGCTTAATTCAGTGACTGTTTTTGGTAGGCTTTTGTGGAGCTTTCCCAGGTATTCAGGAATGTACTTGAGTCTCAGTAAGTGTCTCCTTTCACAATTGAACAGTCTGCAATTTCACAGACTTCTGAAAACCATCAGGAGGATATCCCGTAATGCTTGTTAAGTTTTGTCTTCTTTAGCAGGTTAACTATGACATCTACTGGATTTTAAACCTGTGTCATTTTAAAGAGTGTCTTTTAAGATTTTACTGACTTAAGCCTTTTGATAGGCCTGGCTTATGACTGTCAACCTGATTTTACTTTTTTTTTTTTAATGCCTTTAAATTGAACTTTAAGGTTGACTTCTAGGTGTAACTTCTGAAATCCCCCTATGGGTTTGATTTACTGCAAAAGTCATACGAGTTTTATAAAACTGCTTCTGAACTGTGTTTTCTTTGCTCTTGGATTTTCCTTATGAAAAAGGAAGAAGGACTCCTTAACCACATTTTATTGGGGTAAGATCAATTTTATGAGGCCTGACGACTCCTTATTCTGAATTTTACCAGAGCGATGTTACAACTCAGTTTAGTGGCCCATAATACAAGTGACTCTCGTCAGCACCTTTATTGATTGACACAGATAAGAAACATGTGCCTTGTTGCAGGGAGATTAGAATCTAGGAACCCAGAGTCTCTCATCTCATCTTAAGACAGTTGAAAGTCTGTATTTAAGGATGATCTGATCCGTGAAAGAGAAGGACAGTCAGGTGTAGTTAAGTGGTGTGGAATGGAGGGAAGGAGAACAGTAAGGCTCAGCAAGTGATGTGGTTTTGAAAATAGCTTGTGGGGAGAGAAGGGGGAGTCTTCTGGGCAGCCTACATAAAACCTGGTAAGCGGCTTTGCTGACGTGGTAGAAGGATGAGCGCTGTTTCCGTCTTGTTCGGCTGTCCGAGAAGGTTGCGCTGCCTCCTGCCCTCACGTGCTGCCTCACCTGCTCGTCTTCCTGAGATGGATAAACCTTGTAGTCCGGGACTGTCAAGGGCACTGCAATTAGTACTGCATCATTCTTGCTCTGACAGGTTCCAGCAACAGAAGCTTCTGGCAGGTGTGCAAGCGCATTTTCTGTGTTTCTGAATGTCTGAATGGTATAGCAGGGCTCCCAGCCTGCCGGGGAGCTTAATCTAATAGTGAATTCAGTGCAAATCAGCTTTTAGAAGAGGAGACATATTAGAAATCAAGATGGGCTGTTGTGATTATCTTGTGCCAATCACGATCAACTTTGGTTAATTTCAAGGGTCTATACCTTTAATAAAATAACAGGAAACTCATGCAGAAAGAATCTGTATAGAAAAATGTTGGTATACCTCAGGTGCAGTCAATGCCTGCTTTTGTCTCTTCATAGAATCCAATTAGCCAGTTCTGGAATAGCATGTATGTAAAAATGATAGTAATCAAAATCAATTTACATAGAATAGTACCTGGAAAATAGGGAAAGATACCTGAGGAATTAAAACATTAAGGATTTGAAAATGTCAGTCGGACATGAAGGGCAAACTGTAGTGTGATTGATTAAAGAAAGGCTTGGGCTCTGGAACCAATGTGTATGGGTTCAGATCCCTTCTCTTGCTATTTAAGCACTCTCGCCTACCATTTCTTTTTCTGCAGTGTGAGGATAGTAATAGGAAAAGAGTTTTAAATGAGATATTAGTACTAGGGTGCTTGACACATATGCCTGCTCAATGCATGCTAATTGTTTTGATAGTGGTAAAGGTGATGACTTCTGTTCTCCTTGCTGGAGTGGTTCGAAGTGGCATTCTCCTTGCTCAAGTCCAAACAAATGCTCAGGCTGCCATAAGAAAATACCATACATTGGGTGGTGTAAACAACAGAAATTTATTTTATCTCAGTCCTGGAGGTTAGGAAGTCTAAGCTCAAAATGTAGGACAATTTGGTTCCTGTCGAGGGCCTTCTTCTTGTCTTTGGGGTGGGGGGGGAGGGAAGATCTCTCTTCTAGAAAGAATTTGCTAACCCCTGTAAGTCCTATCGGATTTGGGCCCTATGGTTATGACCCTATTTAATCTTAATTACCTCTTAAAGACTTACTCTCTAGATATAGTTACATTGGGTGTTGAGGCTTCAAAATACAAATTTTGGGATGACACAATTCAGTCTATAGCACTAGATAAACATAGATTGTCACCATTTTGGCAAAAATGAGGAATGTAGCAAAAGATTAAAATAAAACCTTAAAAGGTATGAAAAGATGAATATTGTAGAAATCCTATCTCTGAAAATTGAGGCAATGAACAACTCATTTATTAGTATTTTCATTTCTATCCATTTGAAGATGATATTGGATTCACCAAATTATTTCCCTAAAAACTTTGAATTAATGTTATAATTTTGCAGTACTGTTTTACCCTATTTGAAAAAAGGCCAAAGATCTTTATTGATACTGGAAAAATGAGATTAGCCTCTCTGTTACCAGTTGTCAAAACTATGAATGAGCCTTTGGTATGTCTGGCGCAACCCTGATGTAGGTTTGTGTCGGGGGTGTGCAGGGGTTCACTCCCCTAGTGTT
Organism: Miniopterus natalensis; assembly: GCF_054644295.1. Classification (NCBI taxonomy): domain Eukaryota; kingdom Metazoa; phylum Chordata; class Mammalia; order Chiroptera; family Miniopteridae; genus Miniopterus; species Miniopterus natalensis. The sequence goes on from NC_142085.1 coordinate 26,341,828, forward strand.
TCCCTCTGTGACCTGCCTGGGACCCAGTCTGGCCTCTGTAGGCTGCACTAGAAGAGCTCAGTGTTGTAGGGAGTGTTTCTTTTGCCACTTTAAAGAACCCCATTCCCTGGAGCTGACATCTTGACCATGACTTTTTCTGTGATGGAGTTCATATAAGGGAGTCACCCAGCTTGCTGTAGTAGTTTTTATTCCCTCTAATTATTTTTAACAGAAACAATTCTCTGATGTCAGTTCTTTGCTTATAATCTGATTCCTCTTAAAAGTGGAGACTTTATCAAAGGTGGGAAGTTTCTAGTTAATCAAGATTGAGATGCTTTGGAGGAAAGCTGACAGCGGTTAAACAAATGCAGACTGACACCCCTGCTATGTGCTCCTCTTTAATTTATGCTTCATTAAGTTGCATGTTAGCATTGCTCATATCAAGGCAGGCTTGTGCTGGACAGTGGACTGAGCCAGCCTTCTCAGCGTGTTAGGCAGTTTTGGCTCATGGACAGATGAAAGAGATGGGATTTTCTGAGTGGCAGAGGCGTGGTGGGGAGAGCACTAGATTGGAAATCTAGGACTGAGCTTTAGTCCTGGTTTTGTCACTTAACTGCCAGTACGATTACTTCTAGAAAATGAGGGAGATTAGGCTAGGTAATGTCGTTCCTTTCTATCTTTAATTTATCCTACTTTGGTTCTATGATTGAAAACACTTTTTTTTGAGGGGAGGGAGTGGAAGGCAGAAGTGCCAACAAATGTCTTTTAAAGCATCCTCAGAGATTTTAATCTGTTTAGGTCCTCACAACAGTGCATGTTTAGTATTGGGTATTGACAATATCTTAAACCCATGTAAGCTGCTTCCTCACACAGAGGTTCCATCTTCATGTGGCGATGACACTTCCAATCCCAGGGTTAAAAGGCTGATTAAAGAAGAGAACTGTAATGCTGTGGTCCTACTCACTGGCCCTGGGATTGTAAGTGTCTCTGACGTGGTTTGTAAGTCTCTTATCATCTGGTCCCTGCCTCTTCCTCTCTAGTCACACTGGCTGCCTTTGAGTTCTTGGAATGCAGTGTTTTCTATGGACACATGGTCAGCTGTCCTCTCTGTCAGGACTGCTCTCTGCTGTCCTGCCTTCCTCGGGGGGGGGGGTGGGGGGGATGCTCTTTGCTCTTTCACCTCTCTCACTTAGCTTACTCCTACTCACTCCACTCTCTGGCCTCTTAAAAAGGGCCACTCCCTTGACCTGCCGTACCAGGTCAGTCTTCCTCCTACATAGTTACAGAGCCATATTTGTGTCACTTGCTGTCATTATAATGCCATTTATTCGTGTGGTTATTTGGCTACTCATTTTCTTCCTCTATACACTTACTGTAAGCTCCATGAGAATGCAGATCATGCTTGTTTTGCTGTCTTTATATTTATTTCTAGTGCCTGACTCAGTAATTGAAACCTAGTAGGTGCTCAGTATATGTTTGTTGTATGAATGCACAGCCAAACTACCAGTCTCTTGGAATAAATAATGATAATAATAACCACAGTAGCAGAGGCTATTTATTATGTGCTTCTGGAGTGCCAGGCATGGTTCTTCTGCTCTTGTTCCCATCCTCATCGTCATGATTTCATAATCATCATTACCACGATTTCTTGAGTATTTTAACCCAGACACGGATCCTAGAATCCACATCCTTGGTGACTATGCTCTACAATTGGGAATATCATAGGAAAAAATCAGAAGCTTTATGTAGCATTTGTTACCCACATCAAGTCCTGTCTTTTGCTCATAAATCTTTTTTTTCTGCTTTGCTGTATCTACCACTACCATCAGAGTGTGGTAGATAGCTTGTCATTTATTTCAGCTACCACACCTCTGATTTCCTGAGAAATTCCCAGTGTAGAAATCCTCTCTCCCTCCCAGGAGGACAGACCTCTCTCTTTTCACACAAGCAGAAAATGTCAGATACCTGCCTTCCCAGCTTTTCTTGTAGCCAGGGTACAGGAATATGATGCATTTGCCCTCGTTTCCAAGTCAGAAGCTCATGGCACAAAGAGGAGGGTACCAGGGAGAATGCGTTTTGCTGAGGATGAGGTGGGAACAGTAGCTATATCGGGTTTTCAGAAAGAGCACAATCAGTCATTATAGAGACCTTGTCCATGGTGTAGTCAGTGGAGTCGGTAGTGCAAACTGTAGAGTCTGCCCAGAAACAGAGCCATGGTTTCCCTGTGGGACCAGTGGTAAAGCATGATTTGGACTTTGTTCCCGACCTGCTTGCCTGTGAGAGGCAGCCTGGAGCACGGACTCGGGTCTAGAATGGCTGCAGTCCCAGCTCTGCCTCTTCCCAGCCCTGTAGCTCCGCTGGCAGAGGTTAGTCCATCTCCCTGTGCTTCAGTCGCCTCAACTGTAAAAGGGGAAATAACAGCATGGGCCTCATAGAGTTGTTGTGAGGACTAGATGAGTTAATTAAAGTAAAACTCTTAGAACAGTATCTGACATAATGATGGTAATGTGTGTTAGTGCTTTCTGTCATTAGTCCCTGACCCTCTGGATTTCTCTAAAAGTACATATCTTATTCTTTCTGCTTTCATTTATCAGTTGGAGTCGATTGTTTACAATTTAGTGCCCTGACTGATAAACACACACTTGTGGATGGTAACTGTGCGTGGGGTATAGTATAATTATGTTTCTTTTTTTTAAAATATATCTTTATTGATTTCAGAGAGAGGAAACGAGAGGAAGAGAGAGAGATAGAAACATCAATGATGAGAGAGTCATTGATCGAGCCCGCAACCCGGGCACATGCCCTGACCAGGAATCGAACCCCTATCGCCGGGATCCTAGGTCGATGCTCAACCGCTGAGCCACGCCTGGCTGGGCTACGTGTTTCTTTTTATTGGAGAACCATTTCCTTATGTGTGTGTAAGGCCAAGGCTTATATTATTTTGATTAAAATGCTTAACTCACTTGCTCTCCAGTCTCTTTGACTTGACTTACCTCATTGAAGACCTCAGGCTTCGGTGCCAGGTGTATTGCAGTCTTTGTCTGTAAACTCTGAGACAGGTTCTCCCTGATGGTGAAACAGTTATGAGGAAAGCATTGTGTGTTAGGGTATCTGGCCGATGTCAGGTAGTGATTTCATTGTCTTCACCATCCAGATGATGTCGGCATACGTTTATTGCTGCTCATCAGTATTCTCAATGAAGAGGCTGTTTAATGCACTTCTCACCTGAGTAAAGGGCCATCTGGGGCTGAGTTTCCCCCTGGCACCGTCTTTACCTGCTGAGGAGCACAACGCCTCCTGGCACATTAGCTTTCAGTTTGTGAAAGAAGATACTTTCAAATGGGAGTATGTCATGCAAGGTGAACTATTGGTATTTTCACAGCACGCAAATTCTTACCTCCCTCAGTATAAAAACACTACTGAATCACATTTATGGTTTTGTCACCATTACAATGAGAATAGAGAGTGACATTTAAACGTAGGAAAATTCAACTCTGGTACTGACTGTTAATGTGAAAAACTTGAAAAAGCAGGTAGGACACTGTGACCTTAGGGATGTGGATTCTCTAATCAGAGCATACAGAGCAGTCAGATATTTGACTTATTGATTTTTAGAGAACCAAGCTGTTCTGTATGCAAGGTATGAAAATACCGTGAGTTTTTGTCCTTGATTCAGAATAAGCAGTGAGAGCCAGCGCCCTATGCAGTAGCTTTGAATTGTGTACACACTATACTATTTTTATATTACTACATATATTAACAAAAGGGGTATTCAGTTTTCTCATGTATATATATCTATGTGTTTAAAACACAATAATTTGTATTTAAATATTTCTTTTTTGAAAATGGTATTTATTAATAAGTATATACTGTTATTAAGAACCTAGCATAGTGTCTTAGAAAGACCCCAGCCACAAAGGATTATAAACCTCCATTGCCCACATTCGAACATATTTCTTCTCTGCATTCTCATTTTGCTCTTTTGTAAAATTACCCACCTGGAGCTTTACATCAGAATTTGTAGCACATCAGAAGCTAAAAAGACAGTAGCTGAGTTGCCCTGACCTGTTAAAGACTTTCCATGTTAAGTTTACCTTAAGAAATACAGATTGTCGTTTGGACAAATGGTGTTCAATGAATTCTGCTTCCTAAAACAATGTGTGTAGATTTTTATTTGAGCATGTGGCATTTTATCAGAAGTATTTTCCATTTTCCCTTAATCTTTTCAATCACTTCTTACAAATATTTGAAAACACCTTGATTTCCTCGGTCAGGACAACCCTCTGGTCCTTCCTGCCTCCTTTTCTCTGTGGGGCTGTGTTTTGCAGCTGGCTCTTCATTTAAATTCCATCACAAATTAGTTGGCTTGGGTTTGTAGTGTGCTAGTTGCTTTAAGTAAAAGGAAGGGGCAATTTTTTTCCCTGATAGTTTTTTTTTTTTTTTTTTTTTTGGCAAAAGGTAGTCTGTAGTTAATTTCTAACTGAGCTTAAGACAGGAGCTATGCTGCTTTGGTAGAATAATGTGTGCAGAGTAAATATGAATTGTCACATTTCAGAATGACTTTTGGAAACCCAAAATTCCAGTATTCTTCTGTTAATCTTTAAATGCCATTCAGAATTTATACTAGACAAGGAGTTTACTAAATAATTGCCAGTAGTCTCACTATTAGCAGATATTAATTCTAGTTTGGTAGGATGAGTACACATTCTCTTTTTACATCTTACTAGATTTCAGGTACAGCTAGCTTTAGTTACAGCCTATTATCTTGTGCTTTCATTTCTCTGGTTCAAATAGTTCCTGGATTGTAGGTTTTCATGAAAACCTTACTTGCTTCTTAGTGCTTAGCATGCCAGTTGTTCTTGCCCCCTAACTCCCCTCTCATAGGCACTCCAAAGACTGAGTAAGGGGAAGCCAGAATGAGGCCCAGTAGTAGCTTCCAGGGTACAGTTAACGCAGGTGAACAAAACCACTTATTTAAGTCTATGAGATCAGTTTAATTCTCTCCATTCAGTTTTTGAAAGAATATTGGCAGGAAATTACAGTGATAGCACTAACTGAGTTGGCCCCATGTGACAAGGATTTATAGTGAGATATTACCTTTGTTTGTGTGTGGTTTTTGTGTTTGTTTAAATCTAGAGCCTACAGTTTCTAGTTCATTGGAATGCTAGATCTTGCCTTTCTTCAGGGAGCACCTGTTTTGGGAAAGGTACTTAGGCAGTGAAATGAGGTGTGAGCTCATGGAAAGGAGACCAGGACAGGGAGTGAAACAAACAGTGGTGCGAGGTGGCTAAGGCAGGAGTGAGAGCCAGAGAGCCAAGGGGAGGGAGGTAACAGGGCAAGAAAAAAAACGGCGATGGTGGTGGTGGTGTGGGGGTGTTGGAAGAGGGGCATGGAGAAGAGGAGGTTGGAGAGAGAGAGAGACTAGAGAAAAATAAGTGGTGGAAAGAATGGAGGTAGAATGGGTTCAAAGTAAGGCAGAAAAAGTAGTGATAAAAGAGCAGTTAAGGGAGAGTAGGAGGTACAGAGGAGGGAAGGTGAGATAAGGTTAGAAGGGTGGTAAGGAAGGAGAGATGGACCCTCTCGCCAGTGTTCTGCTGAAATAGGTAGGGGGCACTGCTGCTGGTCGCTGGATGTCTGAGTTGAAGGTAGAATCCCAGCAGCCCAGTGGTTGTCAGTCCTTTGCCGTTCCTGGAGGAGAATGGATTAACAGTCATGGGCGTCACGCTGAACTGGGGACATCATCAATCACTGTACCTTCTTTTCCTTTGAAAAAATGAAGCACACACTTCAATAAGAGAGTTTCTTTGAGTGATAATAATAGTTTATTACAGACATAAAAGCTGAATTTCCCATATTTCACTCAAGATATGAGAGAAAGGAAAGCTTACGCTGAATTTTTTTAAAAGATTTAAGTTATTATATAGCAGCTTTTGGTAGCATTTATTCTGGAGCACCTGTTTTAAGGTGTGTTGTTTTTCTGGAGAACTGTCGTTGCTGACCAGGTGATACTTAAACTAAACAAGGCTTACCTTCAGTGGGAGTTATTCCGGAGTCACTTACCAGTTAGGTGACTTTGATGTGGGGTTAGAGGAAGAGACTTTGTGAATATAACTGGAGCTGCAGGTGTGAGTTTTGCCAAGGAAAGCAGACAGGGTTCTCTCTAAAGAGGCCCCTTGTGCATTGAAGCAAAGTTCTACCTAGGGCTGTCCTTTCCTACGTGAAGGTTAGGTGTGGAGTAGGGATTGCCCGTCTGTTACCATTTAGTGGGTTCCTAGCAGGATAGTCTGGATGCTTATTACATTGTAAGAATGGTGTCTTTCAAATCCTTTTTGGTTTGTATTTTTATGTTGGGGCAATTTTACCTAATATATCCTTCTATTGGTGGGGGGCGGGGTACAGGAATTTAATCAGTATGAAATCTTGGAATGTTCAAGTCTCAGAATAACTAGTTAAATATATAATAGGCAAATGTGACAATTTGGCCTTACTATTCTATTAGATTGAATATAAAAAGGCATAGCTGAAGAAAGATTATTTTGCTTAAAATAAAAGTGTACTTTTTAAAGTTGGCTTTGGAGAGCAGGAAGCAATTGTATTATAAGTGTGTATAATTATCTGCATTCCTTTCCAACCTCTTTGGGATCAAATTGGTTTTCTCCAAGAAAGGCAATTATATGCGGGAGGCCACTTTTTGTTGAATTACTGTGCGGTGCACACAGTGCATCCCACAAACCTGAAATCATAGATGTGGCTGCTATGATTTATAATACCCATTAATTACAGCTTTGTATTAAAGGCTTTTAGTTTTCTGCTCCAGTAAACCTAAATTCTCCTTTTGAAGAATTGCTTACATTAGGTCTTATGCTAAGTAGTGAAAGTCCTGCCTTTTAGAATCTCATCAGAGGTACTTGATGCAGTGAGAACTTTGCAGTTGGCTTTAAGGATGCTTTGCTGAAGCTGTTTAACTTTGCAGGGTGATGAGATACCTAGAAGAGATACTGGTCCTGTGATGAGGAGGTGGCCTGCATCACGGCCCAAAAGGGAAAACTGCAAAGCATTAATCAGAAAGTATTTATCCACCAGATGTTTATCATCCTCACAGCATCATGCCAGGCTTTGTCCTGCACCTGGCATACACTCTTTGCAGCTAGCTCAGTGGTTCTCAACCCCAGCTGTTCTTTACATTCACTCCCCCTTCCCCCTATTAAATGCTGGGTGTGGATGTATTGAAAGGGCTCCTTGTTGACTCTAATGTGTAGCCAAGCATGAAAATGCAATCTATTCAGCCCTATCTGGTGGCTTTTCACTTGAAAAGTTAGGTTTCTTCTTTCCTTTGTTTTTGGTCTCATATTTTCATATTCCTTCTATAAGCAGAAAATACAATCAAGCAAAACAAATGAACAAAACTAGGTTGCATTATTTTCTCCTGGGCTTCTTCTGTAGTATATTTCTATTCAGACACAAACGTTTGCCTGGCAACTCCCTTAAGCTTTGTAACTTCACTCTTTTCACCCACTTGAAGAATGTCTAATCTAAGGTTTCTTTGCTAAACTTAACCATTTTATAGCCTTGCCAGGGACCTGCTTTTCAGTGAGGCTTTGCCATTTTTTTTTTTTTTTGATGCATATTTGAAATCACATTTTGACCTAGAAGAGTTTTAAAATAAGGACTTATAGTGTTTTTCATGACCTCTTTCTTGCAAATTACTCATTAGCTTCCATTTTGTTTAGATTTTGCACACCTGTGGAATTTATAAGTATTATCCACCCTTTTTTAAGGAGAGGAGACCAAGTGCAGGTTCACTTACACAGCATCAGGCTGTCCATTTGAAAATTGGGCTAGTGCCTGTTATCTGCTGATGCTACTATGCTATCTTTTATTTGAACATATTCGGAAGTTATAATGTAGTTGTGGCAGGTGGTCCTAAATGATGTTGTAAGAAGTTCTGAAGGAAGAATATTAATAATACTAATAATAGTAGCAGCAAGTTTTTGAAAGCTTACTTGGTGTTAAACAGTGCTAAGTGCTCTACGTACATCTGCCAACTGAAGCCTCTCACTGACCTTGAGGTGTACATACTGTTGTTATTTCCCCGACTTGATAGGTGAGAAGAAAGTGAGGGCCAGTGGGTGGGAGAGCCCAGATTTGCCTACACCAGAGCCTGTTTTGTTTCGTTTAGTTTAATCTTCACCCAAGGATATTTTTTTCCATTGATTTTTTTAGAGAGAGGGAGGGAGGAGTAGGGAGGGGGGAGAGAGAGAGAGAAACATCAATGTGAGAGAGACACAGCAGTTGGTTCCCTCCTGCACATGCTCTGACCAGGCTTGGGATGGAGCCTGCCACCAAGGTATGTGCCCTCGACTGGGAGTCGAACACGCAACCCTGTGGTTATGGGCCAGCACTCTAACCACTGAGCCAAACCAGCCAGGGCAGAGCCTGGTGTTTAACCTCTGCTGTTCTGCCTTTTCTCCTATCTGTGCATCTTGTTGCTGACGCGCTCTAGCATAGAGCTCCTGCTCAAGTCCCCTTTCCTTCCAGAGGAACTCACTGACTTGATTTGCATCAACCTCTTTTGTTTTCTTCCCTCCTGAGCATCAACCCAGCCTTGGGCCTCAGGCAGCCACCTGCCATTGGCATCCTTTTTTCACTTGGTGGAGTAGGCACTGGGGAGTGCAGGCCTGTTTTGGGTCGGGCACAATGAAGGGGGCGCGACAGAATGGCCTGTGGAGAGCAGTTACTGCATTTACAGGTGTAAATACAGTTTCATTGGCGACTGTATTCTTTTTATCTTGCTAACAGCTTTATTGAGATACAATTCACATACCATATATTTCAACCATTTAAAGTGTAAAACTCAGTGGTTTTTAGTATATTCATAAACTTGTGCAACTATCACCTCAGTCAACTTTAGAAACTTTTTATCACCCCCCAAAGAAACCCTATTATGTTTAGCTTTCACCCCTAATTCACCTATCTCCTTCCTCTATGGATTTGCCTATTCTGGATATTTTATATAAATGGAATCATGCAATATGTGGTCTTTTTGACTGGCTTCTCTCACTTAGCATAATACTTTCAGAGTTCATTCATGCTGTAGCATGTGTTAGTACTTCATTCCTCTTTATTGCCTAATAATATTACATTATATTGATAGAGCAGATGGGTGAGTTAGTGTATGGATGTAGCACTTTGGTGATTTTATTCTGGCTTCTACATCTTTCTCCTCTGACTCAACGTTGTTTTGGCTGCAACAGCCAAGACCAGGCCTGTTGGTAACACAGCAGAAGACAGATACAGCGGCCCAGCTGGGAAGGGGTAAAGTAGAACCACTCATTTTTGTGTGCATTTATCACATTTATATTGAGTGCTCAATTTATATTGAGCACTGTGCTAGATTTTGTAGTAAACTCATAAGAGAAATGGCATAATGTGTGACCTATGCTGTAAGTATGTTTGTTATAAGCAAAGTCAGGTTCAGAGGAAGGAAAGAATTGTTTCTGTTTGTGATTTGTGGCTGCCAGTTCTCCTGGCTCCTAGGTCAGTGTTTGTTTGTTTGTTGTTGTTTTTAATCATTACCTTACCTTTCACTGAAATGTCATTGGTCTCCTAGATATGAGCTGTATTCAGCAAGTTCATTCCCCTCCCCCCGTACATTTAAACATTAAAACACGAGTCTGAGTTATTGTGAAATTTCTCCAGTTTAAAACTAATAAATATTAAAATTTCATTAGAATCTTGAAGGTCATGGATCATAATGGATCTAAAAATGTGGAGTATCATATAGTACCAAGTTACACAGAAATGTTCAGAGATGGTAAAGTACATTCAGCCACCAAAATTGCACGGTGATAATATCCTATTTAATTCAGCTAGAATTCAAGTTAAAGGCAGGTTTAATGGATGGGAAACCTTGTAGCTTCTGCATACCCCGATAAGCATTGCATACATACCAGCTGTAGCCACTTGAGTGAACTTCAGATCCACAGGAGAAATTCTCTTTAGGATATTTTGAAATGTCATTCATCTGCTTCACGTAGATTCTATAGGTAGGGTCTCATCCTTTCCTGTATGTTAATGTTACATAATATTATACCATATAAGAATATTCACGATGTTACTGTCATTGTATTTATAATGCAGCATAATTAGCTGTTAAAGTCAAATGTTTCTCTCTGTACTTATCATGCTCTCTGCTAAAACTCTGTAGGCCATCTCGATTCATTGATTTTAAAATACCATATAGTGTAAGTAATACGATTATGTGATTTAAAATTTTGTAATAAACTGTAAGAACTGGGAAAAGATTTTATTTACTAATTTTGTAAATGAGTTGGATTTTAAGAATTTTGTAAAAGTTTTCTCCTAGCTTTTGAAGGTATATTAGATAGTACAAATAGTATTGAATAGTTATAGCTTGAAGCATATATATTTATTTCAAAGTAGTATAAAGATACCTGAGAATTAACAGCATCAAATATCAAAAGTGTTTCTTTAAAACTTGAAATCCAAAAAAAAAAAGTAGCCTTTTCTTCCACTCTTCCAAAGAAACTAAAATGTCTTCCATTTGTATAGCCTTTGTGAGTTTAAAAATTTTTAAATGCGTGTTTATTTTTATACTATATTCACATGGAATTTTTTCACATTTACATGTCTCTAAGCTGTATACTATTACTATTATCAGCAACAACAACAATAGATATTTTAGTTGAATAGTAAAAGACTGTAGATTTTTAAGGGTAGACTAATAGGCAGAAAGCTATAGCAGTGAGAGTGAGCGGTGATAGGAGATTGGAGACCTTCGTGGGCAAAGCCACATTTGTTTAAAACCAGAAAATAACTTACATGGAAGAAAATAACTTACTAAACCAAGTAGTATATATATATGGGATTAGAGGCAGTATTTTTTAAAGTAAGTTATTATAAACCCCATTTGTGTTGTAAGCTGTTTGTATCTTAGGTGCATAGTATTCCTTGTTCATAGCCATGATACTCAATGTGTCAGTGATAATTCGTAATGATGCTTTACAGTAAAATATAAGTGAAACTAAAATAACAATAGTAGTGGCTAGTGTTGGTTGTTTACTATAAGCTGGATGATGTGCATATGTTTAATACCTGAAGTTCTGTGAGGTATAGTGATTTCTCGCTGTATAGATGAAGAGACTGAGGCACAGAGAGGTTAAGTAACTTGTGAAAGATCACTTAATCTTTACTAACCCCATTATCCGTGTTTTTAACCACTGTGATGTGATATTGCTCTTTTTTGTTATTTTTTATTGGATTCTTTTTCTTATGATGAAATACTGTATATTATTATTTTTTTAATCCTCACCTGAGGACATGCTTAGAGAGAGGGAGGGAGCGAGAGAGAGAGAAACACCAATGTGAGAGAGAAACATTGATTGGCTGCTTTCTTTACTTGCCCCCACTGGGGATTGAACCTGCAACCCAGGCATGTGCCCTGACCAGGAATCGAACCTGCAACCTTTTAGGTGCACAGGATGATGCTCAATCAACTGATCCACTCTGGCCAGGCGAAATACTGTATATTAATTGTAACAAGTTGAGCAAATCAGAGTATATTGCCTCTTACTTATATGTTTCTCGATACATACAAAAACATACATGAGCTATTTGGATATTAACATACTCTACTAATATTATTTAATTTTTGTCTTTGTAAGAATATATCTTTTCTTAGCTGGAAATTTACAAGTGAACTTTAGTTGGTGGGAGTGCTAGAATTTGTATCTACTTTGGGTCAGACAGACGTGGGTTTGAAGCTTAGCAATGCCAGTCTACTAACTGATCCCTCAGGCAAGGTCCTTACCATCTTTGAGCCTGCCTTTCTTCATCTGTGAAGTCATTATCATTATTTCCATGGTTCTACAACTGACTGTCCTAGAGAGTGAAGAGAACTGATTAAACTCTATTCTAGTTTAAACATTTATTATAGTCTTTCTATATAATTTTTGTAGCTGGCCTAAATATGAAAAGAAACCCTATGAATTAAATCATCTGGACTGATTTATTTGAGTGTTGATTGATAACTGTGAGCATTATGTGATTATCTTTCTTAATCAGTAGTGCTTTTGGAATTGCTTGATTGATCATATATACTTGGTTAATGTATTGCGGATTGCTCAAAAAATGCATCAAAACTTAAATAATTCTTCCAAGAAAAACAGGATTAGGAAAAGTTATATGTTGACTGCTTTCATTCATACCCTTTTCATGATTCGCCTTGTTTCTTGGATCTTAACTTGAGTAGAGAAGAACTAATGATTTTTCCTGCCTGAGTAGGGGATACTTTGCAGCTGTTCCTGGGAGATTTCTGAGACACTTCTAAGCATAATCTAAGATGTTTTTATTACTGTTTTACAATGGAAAAAAGCGTTCTCTCTCCCTCTGTCTCCCTTGCCTCTGTGTATATTTTTCCATATACATGTGCCCTTTAAAGAACATTCAGGAGTGCACTCTCCTCATTATGATGCTTAGGTGGCTAAAGGAATAGTAGATAAAGACCTGGTGACATACTTGAGAGTGTGTGTATGTGAAAGAGAGAGAGAGAGAGAGAGAGAGGGAGGGAGGGAGGGAGGGTGGGAGTTAGTTTTGTCACATGGACAGATTTGTGTAACCATCACCACAAATCTTTCCTTAATAACTGCACCTACTCTCTCTTCTCTACTGTCACCCCATTGCTGGCAAACACTAATCTTTTCTTTATTTCTATAATTTTGTTATTTTTAAGAATGTTTTATAAATGGAATAATATGTAGTGTGTCACCTTTTTTTAAAAACACCACCACCACTTATTTTCAAATAGCCATAGACCCACAGGAAGCTTGAAATGCAGTGTAGAGGTCCCTCCCATGTGCTATCACTTACTGTCACCAGTGGCTCTATCTTGTACAACTGTATTATAATATCAAATCCAGGAAATTGACATGGGTACAGCATATGTGTATAGGCCTGTGTGATCTTATCCCATGTTTAGATTCATGTAACCACCAAAATCAAGATATGGAACTATCCAGTCACCACAGAGATCTCCTTCATTCTACCCTTTATGGTCACACCACACCCTTCCTGTCTCCACTCCACTCTTAACCCCTGGCAGCCACTAATTCATTTTCCATAGAGTTTTTTCACTTCAAGAATATTATATGTATGGACTCATAAAGTATGTGACCTTTTAAGATTGACCTTTGTTTTTTTGGTTAGCATAATACTCTTGAGACCCATCCAAGTTGTTGCACGTTTCCATAGTTTGTTCCTTTCTATCATCGCATGGCTTGTTCAGCCAGTCCTCTCTGGAAGACCATTTGGGACTGTTTCCCATTTCGAGCTTTTATGAATAAAGCTGCCATCAACATTTGTGTACTGGTTTTTGTATGAACATAGGTTTTATTTTTTTCTTTGTGACAAATGCCCAAGAGTTAAAGTACTGACTCATGGTAATGGCATGTTTAATTTTTAAGAAACTACCAAACTACTTCCCAGAGTGGCTGTACCATTTATATTTCTACTAGCAGTGGAAGGGAGGTCTAGGTTTTCTGCATTCTGTCTAGCAGTTGGTGTCATTGCTATTTTTTATTTTTCTTCATTCTGATAGGTGTGTAGGGTTATCTCATTGTGGTTTTAATTTGCTTTTCCGTCATGACTAATGATATTGAACATTTTCCCCCATCAAATACTTTTTGAGTTAGAAACTGACATGTTTCAAGAAGATTCCCCCCGGTTGGACAGGTGAGAAGAGAAATAAAGAGACAGAAAGATTAACTTGGAAGCTATTGAACTAGTTTAAGTGGGAAATTCAGAAGGCTTTTTGTGTCGCCAGGGTGAGCAGAGAAAGAATGGTAGGACTTCTGCATGGATGTGAATAGGTAAGCACAATGGAGAGAAAAAGCAAAATGAAAATTTGGGTGTTGGTATTTGATGATTGAAAGTTTGTGGAATATTGACAAAAATAGATAATTCAGAATTTTCTCTTTAATTTGGAAATTCATTTGGTTCTCATTTTGCTTGAATATGAGCAATAGTAAACAAAAGAAATCTATGAATCAGAGATCTGGAAAGAAACCCAGGAGGGGCCCACTTAACTGGCCTTGGTGGTCGGCAGAGTTGCGCCCTATAGACGACCGAGGGAGAAAAGGGTGAAGAGCGGTGCTGGAGGCACTTTTGGCCCACTGGGACATGTAGCTGCTAGGACTGATTGAGGTATAAATGTGAGCAACAAGTTTGGGATTTTTTTTTTTTTTAAACACAAGAGAAGTAAGCATGCTTATATAAAGAGAAAAGGCAGACGAAGAGAACCATGAAAGGTTTAAGATACATGTGAGAGCAGGTCGTCTCAAAGCTGTAGAGAAAAGGTTCTTGAGAATCAGGATGGGAGGGGCCTGTTAGGGACAACATTGGAGGGGCAGGAGGAAACATCATCTCTGTCAAAGAAAGTAAATACATCTTTCACGGCCCAAGAAGGGAGAAAGAAGCATGTGTCCAGCAGAGATTTTTGAGGAGGGAGACTGAGGACAAGCATCAGATGGCTTCCTTGATCTTAGGAAAGTAGATTGTTTTTTGTAAGACATTTTGGATGATTTCGGGTTATTTTTAAAACTATTGCTTTGATTAAAGCCTCAGGACATGACTACAGTACAATCTTTCATTAAATGTTTAAGCAGCAGCAGCGGCAGCAGCGAAAAGAAGAGCCAACAGCAAAATCGATATATCTTATAATCCTGTCAGGGGGTTTGTTTTAAAAGGGACACATATGTGTCTTCCTGTATATCTTGCCAGAAAGAGATCGTATTTAAAATTTAGTGGCAAACATGAAAATATACTAATCACATATGATAGTTAAAAACAAAACAAAAGAAAACACTCAAACCAAATTGATGACCCTCAGATCAACCAGAAGCTAGGATTTTTTTTTTTTTTTTTTTTAAGTAATGCAGGGTAGATGTAAGGATCACTGGGTAAGGCACTGTAATATTAATTGTTAATTCAGTGTAGATTATGATATTCTATAGGCCTAGGAGGCAAAAGAAGGAAAAGACTCATTTAGCAGGAAGGGAATGGGCATAGTGAAGGAAATGCTATTTGTTGTACTGCATGTGGGGTTTTTGATTGGGAGAGGTGGTGGTGGTGTTATACCATCATTAATCACTGAGACTTGGTATTTCATCTAACACATTTCATCTAAATATTTAATAGAATGTAAAGTGAAATATTTATTTTTTGGCAATGTAAGGGTATGTAACTTGCAGTGAAATGTGAGCCAGTTTTGGTCTAAACTAAAGGCTCAAGAAGACTATTTGTAATGTAGAAGTAGTAAAAAAGTAAGTTAAGTGGCCTGAGTTTGGTGCTAAAATGATTAAGATGTTAAGTAGTTCTGATATTACAGTAGTACGAGGCTTTGTATAATTTTATTCATTGATTTAATAATACCTTATGCCATGTCAAATACTTGATCCTATGATTGTTGGGTACTATTAATAGTTGAAATTTATTTACTTTGTTTCACTTGCTCACAAATATTATTTGACCTTGCTTGAGCTTCATAGATTTAAAAGCTTTAGCACATGGGAAATTAAAACCATGGTTTTCACTTGGGTGATTACATAAAATCTCTTTATAACTGATTCTAAAACCTGATGCATGATAATATTTACACAGGTGTTCAGAAAGTAAATAATAGTGGTAGGGATTGTAGTAGGGATTATGCTGTCGATAGTGGTTGTAGTTGATTTTTTTTCACCCTAGAATAAGAAGGCATAGGCGTAAGTGTCAACTGAAAACAGTATGTTTGGAATGTGAAAAACTCACATGGTTTCTTGTCAACTCAGAATAAAAAATCCCAACTCCTAACCTGCCTGTCTGTCCAATTGTATTTTGTAAAATCACTCTTTTCTCATTCTCCTCCTACCACATTTTTCTGTCTCATGGTTGCATGTTCTTCCTTCGCACGGACCACTCCTTTTCCAGATTTTTGTGATCCCTTGAACACACACACTTTGGGTCCTTAGCATTTGTTTTTCAACCTCACCCTGGCATGCTCTCCCTGCAGGTATTCATATGGTTGTGTCCTCACTCGATTCTGCTCTCTATCCTCAAATATCATCTTCCAAGAGAAAATGTTCCTGTCTAAATGTCCTTGCCTTCCCAAACCTTCCTTCTCATGCCCTCTCCCCTTAACATGTTGTTTTCATTATAGCACTTCATCTTACCTGATGTTAAATTTTGTATTTGTTTACTGTCTCCACTGCTAGAGGGCAGGGATTTTTTGCCTTGCTCACATTTCTATCCATAGCCTCTAGAACTGTGATTGGGAGGGGTGGTGGTGAGGGGAGGTACTCAAATAACTATTGATGACTGGATAAATACTTGCCTCATTAAGCTGTAATGTTCAGCTGAAACTAATAAAATAATAAATGTCAACTGTAATTGAAAAATAAAAAAAGTTTTTTTCAAAGTTGTAAAGACAAGTTACTATGGAGCTGGTATTTTGGAGATATTTGAATAGTGGGTTAGCTGTATGGGTTGGTTAGTAGAGGGATACAGAAATATCTACAGTGGAGGTCCAGATTCTGTCACCATGTGACACAGGCTGGGAGCTCATAGTTTCACATCCTTCCGGCCACAGTGGTTAGTCTAGGATATCTTGGCCCAGACTGAGCTGATGGGCAAAATAACTTGGCTCTATTCTGTGAGGCCTTGCCAGTCCCATTTACTGTAGCTCTTTCTTAGATTCAGTGAGCTACTTTAGCCTGGACTCCTTTTAGTAATTGCTGTTTCCCCCTTGGGTAAAGTTCTATGCCTGTTCTGTGCCCCCTAAGCGTCCTGCTCAATACAGGTGGGCAGAGATAGGTCATGTGAACTTGTTCGGATGTTTCTGTTATAAGATCTGAGCTGGTCTTGGTCTGTGGTGAGGGCTGATGAGTATAGCCCTGCGTTTTCTAGTTCTTTTTGTTTTAGGTCTCCACAAGGCAGAGTAGAAGATAGGGGAAACATTTACATCTATATTTCAAAAACTTTTAATTTATAGCAAATTTGAGTGCCTGTAGATGTCTGCACATTACCAACAGCTAGAGAATTATTCATTCATTTATTCAGTAGATATTTAATGAGTGCTTATTCTGTGTAGGATATTATCCTTACATGCAAAGGTTAATGAATTCATTTGTCAGTCATTTATTGAGTGAAAACTCTGCTGTGCTTTATGGGAGCAGAGATGGACAAGCACTGGCCTCTGCCCTAAAGGAACTTGCTGTCCAGCAGAGGGAGAGTGACAAGAAAATAGCTGGTGCAAAGCAGAAGTGTGCTGTAGGAGAGAGTCATCAACTGTAAGGTTCAATCATGAGAACAGATAGAGGTTTCCTGGAAGGATCTTAAGGAGTAGAAAAGATGAATAGGTGTTTGACAGAGAGACACATGGGGTGTGTAAAGGAGAACGGAATTTCAGAGCAGAGTGTTGAGTCTGAGAAGCAGAGGCCAATGGAAAGAGCTGCTTCTCAGAATGACTGGAGCATCTAGCCTAAGGGGAGGGAGGACTGGGTGAGGGATGGGACTGAATGAAGATGAGGCAGATGGAGGTGGAACAGGGTAAGGGTTGAGACTCTGTCTTGAAGGGCGTGAGGATTCACTGACAAGATTTATTTAAGGGAACAGCAGAGCAGATTTGTATTTAGCAGGGTCCTAGGCATGACAAAGTAGTGTATGGGTGGCAGGTATATAAGACGAGGCAGGAGGACATGGAGAACAGATATCTGAAGCCTCATGTTCTTAGACACAGATTCATCCTCAGGGAAAGAAGGGAATCAAGAGACCTTACCTGATCAAAGGCGCTAGATTCAGCCTTCAGAGGGCAGTGGGCACGGTGGACACATTCCTGTATGTCCAGCATACATGCCATGTTCAACTTCTCTAAATTGTGTTCATAACTCAATCAGCCGTATTTCATATTAAATGGCAAATCCAGGCATTAGAAATGAAATCCCAGAGAACAGTTTGATAACTAGCATTGACCAGTATTTATTGTGAAACAACTTGGTCTGATAAGATGATGGCTAGGAGAAATGGATCAAAATTGAGTAGACACAACAAATATTTCTGTGGTTGGTTATTTATGTAAAACTTACTGGAGCCATAATCTTGTATTCCCCCAAATAGAGTATACATTTGATTTCTTCTAGTATGAAGCATAAGGATTTTATTCACATTCCAAAAAAAGCAGTTCAGAAAAACGTGTGTGCTGAGTACAAATGCATTTAATGTTTATTTTTAGTGACTTTTATTTAGCCTTTGAATTTTTACGGACATTGTTGCATCAGATAAGCAATTTAAAAAATCACTAGTCAAGTTCTAACAATTCCCCTAGAAAATTACAACAAAGAAATGCCTTCTAATAAGCTTGTTTAATGTTAACTTTTAATTGGAACAAGCACTCACCTTGGTTTTGAATCAGTGTCTTCAAGTCTACCCTCTTCTACATGATATTCATGTAGTAAAGACAGACAAGAAGGTGGAAACTTGTGTAAAAGAGACATACATCTCAGTGGTGGGGAGGGGGATGGGACGGAGTGGAATGGGTCATTGGGGAGAAAAAGGGACACCTGTAGTATTTTAAACAAAACAAAAAAAAGAGACATACATCTAACATGTGTTTCAAGGTGTTTGTATGTGTATTTGTATATATGAACGTATGTGTGTATACACACACACACACACACACACACATATACAATTTTGTATAGCATGGTCTAATTTTGGGATAATGCATATTGTGGTATAATTTAGCAGTGTGTGTCATGTTTGGGGCTGAGTATATTTGATCAATGAAATCTGGAATCTTAAAGTCATTTTTTAATGTACTACAAGCAGCATATTTAGAACTATTGAGAAGTAAACACATTCACTTATTTGTGGAGGAAGCATTTTACTAAAAACCATATAGTAATAGTTTGATTTTTTTTTTTTTTTAGAAGCAGATTAGATCCATTGGGAATTGAAATAACTTGAGAATTCAGTAAATGTATTCTTAGGGTAATTGCCTCAAGGGTAAGCATGTGATTTCTGGGTGAAGCTCAGTCAAGTTATTTGAATTAATAGAACTAGTAATGGTGATGGTGGTAGTTTGAGTAGTCGTTAGCACTAGCAGCCATCAGTAGCTCTTAGCACAGAGCCCGTTTTTTTGCACAATACGTATTTGCTGAATAAATAATTGAAGGAATTATGTCTTTAAGTTACTTTCATTTATTATTTGTAGTCTTATAGTAGGCATGTAAAATAGAAACTAGTCCCCTCATTTTACAGATGAAGAGTTAAGGAATTAAATCCGTACCTCAAGGTCATACAGCTAGGAAGGGTTAGGATTTGAATTCAGGCATGTCTGACTTTAAGCTCAGGTTGACATCATTCATTACTGTGTTATTTCTGCCTGATTTCTTATTTCCTCTTCCAATCTTATATTAAATCCTAATATGTAACTCTGGCTATAGTCAGATAATGCACAGTATTGATTTTGTGTTGTAGCTGTTTGGAAAGGAGAAATCCACTGGAACAAATGACTACAAATGATTGGTGTTTGCTGGTGCGTTGGTTAGAATCCCGGTAGATCAGATTTCTCAGGATTCCTGCCTCAGCAGCATCTCTTGAGCAACCGCCCACCCCCACCCCCATCATCTGCAATCTAATGCGAACCAGGAACTTGGTCCTGGGAATACTATAGAGTTTATATAGTGCAGTTGTAGAGCTGTGCATGTTTAACAGTAGAAACTATGGGATTAGTTCGAAAGGAGAATGTAGGTTTAGCAGTCACTCAGAATTTCACTGAAAAGTCTGTGATTCTGAGAATGGTTTTGTATTTGTTGAGCAAGTGACACCTGTTATTCCTCCAGGGAAGGAGTCCCACTCTTGTGGAGCATAACAAAGGTCAGGACAGTGCCTGCCACCAGAAGCAACAGGCCCAGGGTCAAGCCCGGGTATAGATTGTAGGTGTAAAAGCCACCAAGAAAGATACAACTCACACAGACACTGGATGGAACAGCGCTTTCCTCACAAAGAAGAGGCAGAGCAAGATCAGCTTCAGTCATGAACCTAGGTTTCCTGTGGCCAGACAGTAACGCAGGGAGATGGTCTGCACACACCCTCCATGCTGCAGGTGAAGGACCTCATTCCCTCCCTGCGCAGAACAGAGATAGCATTGGCTTGGCCAGGTGCCACAGGACACAAAGGCTTAAGCAGAACAGGGAAGTGCAGGTCAAACCCAGGACAGGTAAAGATATTCCCAAATAAAGAGATGACCAGTACAGATTGTAAGGGCGCTTTGTCTCTTCGTAAGAAGATCTGGACCCAAAACCCATTCTTGTGTGGCAAGGAGTGACAAGCTGCACGTGACTGCCTTTCCCAGTACTTACTTTGTACTAGAAACATCTCATGGTTAGGAGTTGTATAAAGCAGTTTGGGTCTATTTTTTTTCTCTCTCTCTTTTTAATGTGTCTTTATTGATTTCACAGAGAGGAAGGGAGAAGAGGAGAGATAGAAACATCAATGATGAGAGAGAGTCATTGATCGGCTGCCTCCTGCATGCCCCCCGCTGGGGATCAAGCCCACAACCTGGGCATGTGCCCTGACCAGGAATTGAACCTGTCTTCTGGATCATAGTCGATGCTCAACTGCTGATCCATGCTGGCCAGGCTTGGCTCTATTTTAAGAAATATTTTTAATTGTTGGTATTAGTTTAACAATTGGAGTAGATATTTGTTTGTATTTTTAAGTGTATGTGTGATACTTTAAAAGTGTTGGGTTATTTACACTTAGTGTTGTGAATGAATCCTTACCAGATTTTTCATATTTTACCAGTTTCCTAAACTGTAGCACAGGGATCTTACTCCTTTTGCTGTTACCTGGGATTGTGTAAAGATAGTGGGGACTGTTGGCTCCTTTTCCCAAACTAACCATGGAGAGAGAGGGGAAAGCGTGAATCAGAGGAAATAACTAAAATAACTGTGAAGAACTCCAGGGGTGACTGAGGCTGTTGAGAGTTGGAGTGCGTGTGTGGGTGGTTTAGCCTGTGGCACGGGGTTGCCTGGGGAATCAGGAGGATATACGTTATTTTAAGTTTCTTTCAAGTTTTGTTTTGACCTGACTTTCTCCAGTTGCCTTGAAACGATAATTGCTGCCCCTCTACTACAGAAATTGATGTCAATAGGGTCCTGTTAGGCTAGCATGACAGCCCTGCTGGGGCCAGGAGCCGAGGGAAACAGGCACAGGTTAGCCAGCAAACCCAGGCGCTCATTCCTCCCGGGCTTCACAGAGATTGCCTCTCCCCCTGCTGCCGCTTTTAGGAGTTTAAAGGCCAATCCCTTCCAAAGGGGATGCTGGGTGGTAGGCAGCAAAAGAAGTGGGTGAGTGGTTATTTGGCTCATCCCCCCCATCTTGGTCGACATATATCAGGAGGGATAATAGTAGGACTTGGGTTTTGGCCATTTTTCACATGCGTTTCCAGATCCATTAGCTCATGTTTTTGGTGAATATGACCCCTAGGTCAAAATAATGGGACACATGAAGAGTACAACCACTATTGAAAACATAAAAGGGTAAACCTAATAGTGTGTGCCTCATGAAGCAGAACTATTAGAACAAAAGGACCAGTAATTTTAAATAAACATAATTAAATATACTCAGTGATAAAGGAGGACAGTAGTAGTATTAAGAAGGGACAAGAAGTCAGAAAGAACCAAGTGGAAATATTAGATATACCACATATAGTAGCTAAAGGAAAGGATGAGTAAATCAGATAAATAGGATGGATATAAGTGACAAATAAATTCATGAACTTGAAGATCATGTTGTAGAATTTGGAAGGTAGAGGAAAGCAGAGATAGAAAATATCAAGAAGGCTAAGACATAGGAAGGAGAGAGAGATTATTGCCAACATTAGAATAGTAGGATTCCCAGAAGGGAGAAAAGAAACTGGAGGAGAGAAAAATATTCAAAGAAATAATGATGGTAGAGAGTAACTCAGAATTAAGGAAGAACAAAGACTTCAGATCGAAAGAACTAATAGAATACTAAGGAGGAAGGATAAGAAAAACCTGCATCTTGCTAGGCTAGTGAAATTTAAGAATATCATAGCCAAATAATTCTTTGGAGCACAAGAATAGATTATCTACAAATGAACATGAATCAGACTAAGTTATCTTTTCAGCCCTGGGGTTCTCAGTTATTCTGCATATTTGAGGTTAGGGAAATCATCTGTATAATATATAATTCAGAACTTATAAAATAAATTTATTAAATCACATTGCATTTGCTAAAGTATTTCTCAGTGTAATAAGAGACATGTTTTGTTATAACCTTCCTGCTTAAAAAAATATCTAGGGTGGCTGATCACAATATATAATTTTAGGATTTTGTATAAATACTTGTGAAAAGTTGCTGTTGTTTTTATTAAGGCAATATATCTCTCCTTATTTTCTTATTTTTAATTTTTTTAGTTCTACTCGAGCTCATATTAGGGCATGTACTCTTTAGAAATGTGTTTTTGCAGCCATAGAGGTCAAATAGATAATTTTTTTTCTTTTTTTTTTTTCCCTTCACTTTTCCCCCCTGTAATTCAGGTGCATTTGTCATGTACTCAGCTTCTTGACTATGATCATGCCTCAGGAAGGGTCATCAAAAAGTTGTAATAATGCTCAATCCCGGGATTATTGCTGGAACTATTAGAAAAGAGGTTTTTTAATTTTGTTTTGTTGGTATTACATATGATACAAGAAGTTGCACTTCCTTATGATCCTAGATTTTAATTATTTAGCATGACATTACTGCTTGTGTGCCATAAAGAAGCCATATTCATCTTTCGTTCAGAAATTCTCTGTCCAGTAGAAATATAAATGTGATACATGTAATTAAAAAATGTCTGATATCCTGATATCCACATTAAAAAAACATTTTATAAGGGGGAAATTAATTTTACTGTATGTTATTTACCCAATATACACAAAATATTATTATTCTAACATGTAATCAGTATGCACAGTTTTTAATGAGATCTTTTACATTCTTTTTTCCCATACTAAGTCTCTGAAATTTGGTGTGTATTTTATAGCATATCTCCATTTGGACTAGCTGCATTCTAAGCACTCAATACTACAGGTGGCTAATAGGTAACACACTGTCAGTGCATCCCCAAAGCAAATGATGGTTCAGTATTCTGAGAATTGTTGGGTGGCTTAAGAGTTTCTTATAAGAAGGAATCTTCTTGAAGTAAGGGATCTTAGAAATGAGTGGTCCTGTGGCAAGTGATACCTCTATCCATTAGTTGCAGCTAATCATGGGAAGGAGCACTAAGAGTGTTAGACATTATTTGATGACTATACTTTTCAGGATAGGACTTATGTTAAACGCATAAATTCACAGAATGTTCTGAGATTGACTGACTGATTTTGCAGTTTTCTCTCTTCAGTTTATATAGTTCTTCCTGAATTCCTAACAGGCAGTTCAGACTTAACATGGACAAAGCAGAATTTCTGATCTTTCCTTCCAGACCTGCTTCTGCTCCTGTTAGTAAGTGGCATCTCTGTTCTTTCCCACCACAGGGCCAAAAATTCTTTGACTGCCAGCTAGAATGTTGGTGAAAAGTCACTGACTGCTGTTGCAAATGTCCAGTTCCCTTAAGTCTTTAGTTGCCCATACTTTCACTATGATGTGTATCTTTAATGAAAAAGTCTGCTGAGCACTTTTAAGTAATGTTAATGTCACTTTTTAAAAAACTCAGTTGAGATTTAGGACAAACCTATGTTTTTCAGTAGTTTAAAATTCTGTCAGCTGTCTGGTAGTTCACATGCCAGCACTGTTGAAGCATCTTGGTAGGACCGACTTTAGTTCCTGCTGGCATTCACTTGCATCTGATTAACATGAGCAGACTAGGGGCAAGTGTAAGCTAGGGACAGTAGCAGGACAGGAAGAGCCAGGCTTTGCATTGATGTCCTATGCTCTGTCCAGGGGATCTTGTGGCTATTTAAGCAAAACGTTTTATTAGAGAAAGCAAACTTTAAGAAATGTAAGGTGCAAATTTCTCCCTCTTCCCAATTTTATAACTGTTGGTGATTCTTTAGCTGCAACAAAATGCATTTTTATTTAAAGATTGGCTGCTTCAAAATAATACTCATTTGGGCCTTTCTGTGTGTAGTGAGATCTTTTGGAACTAACATTGCCTAACTAACAAAAAATGGTTTTTGTTCCCTTTCCCTTTTCCTAAGATATGTAATAAAACATGGAGATGTCAGATATAAAGGATGGCTTACTGCTCAGACTTGTCCTTTGCTTGTCTGGTTATCCATCAAACACTATCAACTTGATTGTGTCAGAAAGTAAGAAATAATGTCATTGGAAAGCAATCAGTCAGATGTGTATCAAGGTCTTTTAAAAGTTTCAACTAACTGTTCTGATATCAAAGGATGTTTTACAAATACGATAATATGGTACGTTAAAATGATTACTCTTAGGAAATGTATCTTTGACAGGCTTACTTTACCTCCTCTCTTGATTTCATACCTCAGTACTTTGAGCCAGATGGGGTCAGTGCACTTAATATAATGTCACAGTGATCCAGAATCCACACCCTCAATAGCTTGCAGGAAAATATTAGCTAGGGTCCATTCCCTCACTAAAATGGCAGCTCAAAATTTCGTGCAGTTAAAACAATAAGCAGTTGTTACTATAACAATTATAGCCACATTATTTTCTAAAAATCTTTCCAGCTAAGCAAGTAAAAGGATTCTTTCAATTTCCAGACCACCATCTCTTCTTTACCATAGAATTTAGTTATTATCTACAACTTCAAAAATAATAGAAAAGGTCGTAACCTGAAGAGATATAAGGAATAAGAAAAATACCTACTTTTCTTAGGAAAATAGAACTTCACATGCAATTTTAACTTATAAGGTCATCTAAATTAACAATGAACTGACTTATTCCTTTATATTAATAAATTCAGAAGCTTGGGCCTGTGTTCTTAAGGGGATTATATGTTATTTCAAATGTCCATGAGTTGACGATTGCCTAAGGGAGGACAGGTCGGGGAGGTGGAAGGTGGGATAAATGGTGATGGACAGAGACTTGACTTGGGGAGGTGAGCACACAATACACTGTGCAGATGATGTGTTGTAGAATTGTGCACCTGGAACCTGTTTAAGTTTGTTAGCCAGTGTCACCTCAATAAATTCAGTTAAAAAAAAGAGTTTAGAAATGAGAAGACAGCAGAGATCCAGGGTGCTACTTGTGCTGATTCCTAATTATGGAAGGAAAAACAAGCAAGAAAGAAAAGAGGCTTTTGGGGAATCCTGCTGTTTCGTTGAAACTTAAAAATCATCAATTTCATTTTCCTTTATATTTCTTTAGTAATGAGTTTTGTGTTTAAATTTATGATGAAGTAAAACCTTTTGGAAAATGCATCTCACCTGATGTTAGAATGTGTGATGAGAAGTCCAAAATGTTTCTATTACAGTAAAAACATTGTATTTCTCTATTTCTTTTCATAATGAGTGGTTGTTAGTAATGATTGATTTTTATGTCCTAGTAATAGAAATTACTTCTTTTTTTCTCTTCTGATTTGTTTTAAATACATTTAGGAGTTTTATAATCAATTATGAGGCTCTAGTTTGAGTAGGTAAAACATGTTTGTGTGTGCAATTGACAGCTGGTCAAATATTTTAAGATGCTTCTTTTAGAAGGGCTTAAATATAGAAATTCTTTAGTGGAGGAACAAAATTATATAATAGTCTTATTTGTTTTTAAAGGAAAACTGTAGGACTACTTTACGAACAGAGAAGATCGCTTAAATTTCAACTAAATTTAATGAAATGAAAAATAGTGTAATACTCTGATTATTTCATGTTAGAAAAATACACTGAGATCTAGAGGCACATTGAGTGCTTTTTTTTAATGTATCTTTATTGATTTCAGAGAGGAGAAGGGAGAGGGAGAGAGTTGAAACATCAACGACGAGAGTCAATGATTGGCTGCCCCCTACTGGGGATTGAGCCCGCAACCCGGGCATGTGTCCCGACTGGGAATTGAACCTCGATCTCCTGGATCATAGGTCAATGCTCAACTGCTGAGCCACACCCGGCTGGGCACATTGAGCTGTTTTACACTTAACTAAAAACATTTTCTACATCTGCAAAGGCAGGGTCTCTGTCAAAAAGAGATCAAGGTGCTCTGAGGCAGCAGGGACAATTAAGTCACAGAGGCAAGAAAAAGTACGAAACAAATGAATACTTTCTGCAGCATCTGTTAATGTAAACGCTAGAGGTACGTTGTTAGCCATCTGGGACTACCATACTTGAATTATACATCTGGATCAGTGGTTTAAAGTTCAGCTGTGGAGGGAAATGGAACTCTATGTCCTTGTTGATCAGTTGTTTCTGATCACTGAGGGTTCTCCGGTTGATTCTTCAAGGGCATCCTCTAGGACCGTTTGTTTGGTCACAGAACAGGTTACTGTCATAGGGGCTTTAGTGAAAATCCTATTGACCCCCTTCGCTTCACTCCCCATTGCTCTGCTTTCACTTCCAAGTGTTCATAAAAGTCCAAATCAAGGAGAAAGAGTTCCCGTAGAAAAATGAAAGTATATACTTACCCACACATACCTTTTGTGTCTCTTCACTTTGGTAATTAAATATAATTGTGAGTCCTTTGCCATGAATTTCAGCTTATTTAATAAAAAAATTTAAGTGTCTAAGTGCAGTGAGGAATAGATTATGTTGAATTAAAGTTTCCAGCACTGGTCATGGTACACCATTTAGTAATATTTAGAAAGAAGATAAGATTTCCAATGTAACGAGGGGTTTATGTCTGACATTTACAGTAGGAAATAGACTCAGTAGGAAGTGGAAGAATTTTGGATTATGTACTTAAAGAAGATAAATAACATGCACTATGAAAGCCACTGTTCTGTCCTGCTGTCTTTTAAACATTCACTGGAAGCCTGTAGATACAGCTGGCAACTCCAGTGCCACATAGTAGAATTTATGTGCATATTTAGGAAGCTTTATGAGAAACTTCCACATAATAAGATTTTGCTCAAGATTCATGCTTACGACAAACAGTAAAGGAACAGCTTGGTTCTGGAAAACCCAGATAAGAATATTTCTTACATTAAATAGGAAATTGACAAATGTAAATTTAGGTAAATATGATACAGGTGTTTTGGAAGACAAAAATGATAAGTGAAAATATGATGATAATGAATGAGGGACTTGAGAACTTTAGTTATTGCCTCACAAATTTATTAAGTATGTGAAAAATCTAGGAATTTAAATGATTTTTAAAGTCTTTGCATATTAAAATTATGGCTGAAACAAATGGCAGTTCTATTCTGTCTGTCACTGTGGTAGTTACATGAAATGGCATAGGACATGGCCAGTGGAATGTGGCAAGACCCAGGATCCTCTCAGTCCCAAATGTATATAGAGACTTCAGGGGAACTATAGGGAGTAAAGATGTGTTAACATGTTTTCTAAAGCTATAGGATGGCCAAAATATATGGGGCTGGGTATATCAGGGAATATTTAAAATACATATAGGACAATAATGGCAATGGTAAAATAATCACACATTTTTATAGTAAGACCCAGAAGAACATGTTCTAGAATGAAATGCAAACTTTGGATACGTTTTAAAGATGAATGCAGGAGGCGAAGAGGAGTTGGCACTCAGGGTATAAAGGTGAACTATTCCCTCTACTCGGATGTTCCAGAGACGTTTGGCTGAATAGTCTGTGAAGGTCGAGGGTGCCTCGGAGATAATATCACTTTTAGGGATATTGTAAGGGTTAGAGTGTATATAGAACTCCCAGTAGGATACTCTGCATGCAGTAGAAAGATGGGGAGTGCTGGCTGTGTTGCTGCTGCTCTTACTTCTGTTTGACAAGAGCAATCCTTTAAGAGGACAAACAAAGTGTTGACAATATAATCTCTTGGGTGCCAATGTGAAAAACAAAACATGTTGAATTTTACTTGCCAGAGCTTTGCTTTGCTTATGAGAAGTGTAATTGGAAAATTGCTTGCAGTAGTAGCTTAAGAATTTTGAACCAGAATTAGCAGTGTATTCTAGAGGTAAAATGATTTTATGGATGTTTTACTCTAAGGGAAAGAATTCAGCGATCCATGTGTATTTATCACTACACATCTCTTAGTACCTCTTTTTCTTGCTCAGGCAATTGTTTTACATTTCTAAGTGATACAGAACATCAGTAAGGTGCTTAGGTTAGCCTTTGAGTAACAAGCTTCTTTTCACACCGTAGGTTTCATGATCAGAAATCAGCTCTGGGATGTCTGCTTGCACTATTCCCAGGTTTACTCTCTCAGTTCTTCATATCATCCAGACCCCTGAACTGGAAATATCTTGTTAACTCTGCACTGTTTAATATTCTTTGGAAATTAAACTACTTGGGCATGTTTAGAGCTCAAATGGAATCTATGCGTTTTGCTTGACAAGGTCGTCAGTTGGTTTTTAGAGCCTACATATTGAAAATCGTGTTTGTGGCCAGCTGATAGAGAAATTTCCGTGTACCTGAGCATTGTACGGATAAAACCACCGCCGTTGTGAAGATCAAATGAGATAATGCGTGTTAGAGCCCGGGAGGTGCTGTGGGCATCTGAGCACTAGCCTGTTAGGATTAGGGACAAACAGCATCTCAGCCAGCCAAGGGAGCACATGAAACCAGGGAGCGACTTTGGTTCCAGGAGCTAGGTGGAATATAGTGTGGAGTCTCACAGGTTGGAATTTGTAATGGGGATCTGTTGCTCTTATAAGAAAATCTAGTTCAAAAAGACACAGGATTTTCTGTTGTTAAAATCAATGAAATTAAAAGAACAGCTGCTTGTAAAAGTTAATTTTACTTGACATCTGCCCTGGTCCCAGTAATAAAAGTGATAGTTCGGCAGAACAACTTGTTCTCTCCAGAGCTTTATCTTTTTTTACTGTGAGTTCTCTGTCTAAATAAATTGTTGCCTTTTGATTTCAAAAATTATTTTCTCCACCTATAAATTGTGTGTTTCTTAGAATATATGCATAAATATAATCTATGCATCTTCAATTTAGTAGAAAAGGGTTGGTATTCTAGATTTTGAGTTGGTATCTTGGGGATTTATAAGGTGCAGTAGGAGCCATCTCACATCCACCCCTCCCTTCATTTAGAAAAGTTTATTGAACGTTATTCCTGAATCACACTTATTGAAAGAAAAAACTTAATTTTCCCTGAAGGTATCCTGTTATTTCCTGGGATCTGCACCCTAATTTTTTTGTATTAAAAAATACAGGTTAAATATGAAATTAGAAAAAGGCAGCCTATGAAATGCGGAGAATGTAAAGACATTTTGAAAAACATTCCCCATTTGTTTTTCTTTTAAAAAAAAACATGTTGGAAACTTGTGTCCACATGAAAACCTTCACAGGGATGTTTATAGCAGCTTTATTTATAACTGTCAAAAACTTGCTAGCATCAGAGATATCCTTCCGTGGTGAATGGATAAATAAACTGATGATGGAATGCTAAAAAGAAATGAGCTATCAAACCATGAGAAGACATGGAGAAACCATAAATGAATTGTACCAAGTGAAAGAAGCCAATCTGAAAAGGCTGCATACTGTAGGATTCCAACTCGATGACCTTTCAGAAAGGGCAAAAGAACAGCGATGGCCAGGAATTAGGGGGAGAAGGGGATGGACGGGTGGAGGATTTTTAGGACAGTGAAACTGTTCTGTACAATACTACAGTGGTAGGTACATGTCATTATACATTTTTCCAAACCCATCGAATGTACAACACTAAGACCGAACGCTAACGTAAACTGTGGACTTTGGATGATAATTGATGTGTCAGTGTAGGTTCATCCATTGTAGTAAATGTGCCATTTTCACAGGGGCTGTTGATAATGGGGGAGGCTGTGCATGTGTGGGGCAGTGAGTGTATGGGAAACCTCTGTACCTTCCTCTCAATTATGCTGTGAACCTAACAACTGCTCTAAAAACTAAAATTTGTTAGAAATAAAAAACCAAACCCAAACAAACACCACCTAAATTTGGTCTCCTTGTCATTTGTAAATGTATATAAATGCCACTGTCCTGTTGTCACTGGAAGAGAGCGCTGTCTGCTTCTTGGAGTAAAGAAGATTGTGTGAAAGGAAGGGTCTAATTTGTGCTGATCACCCACCTTGGACTTCTAGGCACAGCTCTGGTGCTGGTGTGCGCTGCCGTTCCTCTTGAGTTTTGTGAGGAAGCTGAAGTGACTGCTAGAGGATAAAAACACCAGAGAACAGAGCTGAGCAATGTTTTCCAAGTGAGTGTTGTTTCCCTGTCATTTTTATGTGTTTTAATTTAGCCAGTGTTGGGTGAGTCGTTCAGAGAGAAGGAATTTGTTATTTTAAAATGAAGCCATCCTCTCCTTCATTTTCAACTGATTGAGTCACCTTCGTTTTCCAAATGTTGACTCTTGAAGAACCACTTACCGTATTTACTTATGTAGTTACCTCTCTGTGTATTCTTGTTTTCTCACTTCATGCCCATCATTTGAAGAAGGAAATCATGAACATTTTTTTCTTTCTATGGACCCTCTAAAAAAATTCTGCTTCAAAATAGCAACGGGCTGGCAGCACAATCTGCTTCAGGATTTTAGGAGCATCAGTCAGCTTCATAGCTGGAGGTGGAATGCTTTCCTCAGGGAACATTCCCCCCCCCCCCCCCCAAAGTGAAATTCATTTATTCCAGGTGTGCAACAAGAGTTAAATTAAAGGAGCTGTTGGTTGTATTTTCTCTCTCTCTAATAAATCTGTAGTTGCTTAAAATCAGTGTTATACAACTTTTAAGTCTATTGGCTAAATTCCTTATTTCTCTTTTTGATCTCATTCCCACTAGGGATTGCACATATCTGGCAGGTATCTCTAATCTCCCATTCTGTGTCTGGAGCAGATGTTGGTAATCAGTCCTGCTGTTGCCTGGATGTGTCTTGGAACAACTTTCAACACACTGCCCTAGTCAGCTACTACTAACGAATGACAATTGGACATCCCTGCTTTCTCTACAATCCCTGGGAATTTTTAGCCAGTCCTTGGCTTTACCTGCTACTTCTTTGCTGATAACACCTAAATAGAAATCTATAGCTCCATAACCTCTCCTGGACCCTAGATCCATATATATTCAGTCGCCTTTGGGATAGTTCAGCATGCTTAAAACTAATAATTTCCTTTTCTCTCCCAACCTCCTCTTCCTGTAGCTGCTGTATTGCAGTTAATACTACCAACCTTCTACCCACCTGGATGTCCTCTCTTCTTCTGTTTTAGACATGAAGCTATGTAGAGTATACCTCCTTCATATTGCTCACAGTCATGTCTTCCTTTCTGTTGGTACTGCCTCTGCCACAACTTGTTTCTTCATTTTGGATGCCTGGATCACTGTCCTTCAACCTATTCCTCACGTTGATAGAAAATCAGCCCTCCCTCCCTCCCTCCCTCCTTCCCTCCTTCCCTCCTTCCCTCCCTCCCTCTCGTGAACTATTTCAAACACAAAGGTATGCAGAATAATATAATAGACACCCATGTTGTTACCTACGGGATCATAATTCTGAAAATTACTTTTTCCGTGATGATCTAATTTAAGTGGAAAGCCTAAGAGTAAATTATCTTCTGTGTTTGCTTTACTCTTAAAAAGATCTGAGGACCAAGCCTGCTTTATGTCCAGGTTTTACCATCCTTGAATTAGAAGATTATTCGAATTGCTATTTGGATTTCAGTGTTCTTGAAGCTTTACGTCCTTTGGGGTGGGAGTGTTTTGAGACAAATGTTTTGTATTCCCTTTCAAAATAACTTACCTGCCAGAAACAACCACTCACTTATTTAGCAGTAGTACCTTGAAAAGTATTTAACACAGCACTTTAATTTTCTTATTGTTATGTAAATGACAAAGGATGTTTCTCTACATCTGTCTAAGTGAGTTTTATTTGAATAGTTACGTTTGCACTGTCTGTTCCTTATTACCTTTCTATAAATTTTTGAAGCAGTTTCAGCCTTGCCAGGTTAAGTTTTTTTTCTTTTTTTTTAATGGATGGTCACTGTAAAAGATTTTGAACTTTGTATGTTTCAAGATTTTAATAATATTGGAAAGTATATATTTAGCTGACATTTCAGCTTTATTTATAGCTATCATTTAATGACCAAAAAAGTGCACGAAAAGCAGAAAGACATAGATTAGAAGGAAGGAACTATGCCATGATTACTTTTTTGGTAGTGCTTGTTACAGTATATCCATAATTTGAGTTTTGGACTGTTTTGGGCTGCTCGTTTCCTCTGAACCAGGGAGCCATAGTTTAAGCTGCATTAAGTGGCAGAGCATTTGCCCTCCTTTTAAAGGGAGAACTTATGATACTCCATTAGCTAGAAATGGAAAGAGAAATGTGTGTGGCCCCTCTAGTTTTAGGTCGTGCTTACTTATGAAAACTTCAGAAATGCAGGACCAGAGGGTCAGTGTGTAGGGCAGATTTTTCTAAACTCATACTTCTGGAAGTTTGAGAGAGGTGAACCTTTTATTCACTCTACAATATTTATTGAGCGCCTGCCACGTGCCGCACCACATGCTGTTCTTAGCGTGTGGGGGGGAAGTGGTGGGCAAGACAGGAAGGCTTCCTGCCCTGCTGGGGCTTTATTCTTGTGGAGAGAGAAAGACAGAAGTGAGCAGTCTAATAAATAGTTTCAGAGAATGATAAATGTTGTGAGATACCTGCAACAGAATACCTACAGAGAGGGTGCTACTTTGCCAAAGGTGGCCAGGGAAGGCCTGGGAGGAGGTTACATTTGAGTCAAATCCCAAATGGCTTAAAGGAACTTTCAGTGCAAAAATGTGGGAATCTTTAAGACCAAGTCCATGGGTTTGTGAATCTTGAGCACTGTCCTGTTTTGAAAAGCAAAAGGAATGGGAGGAGAAAGAAGCCCGCTGCTTGAAGCAAGACCTGTGCCTGGTGCATATGTGAGTTGTGAGTGCTCTGAGTGGTGCTGTGGCAGAGGGAAGTGCCCTGGGCCGCGTGGGGCCTGGTCTGTGTCTGCAGTAGCTGGCTATGATCTGAAGAACCCATTTCCTCAAGAATAATTCAACAAGGTTTGCCCAGACCCTTCCAGACTTTCTTGGGGTTTTTTGTGTGTTTTTAAATCTGCTGTCAATAAAAGGAGAATCATTAGTTGACAAAATGCATCATTATTTTTTTTTGCCCAAATATATGGCAAAATGCAAGATTTACTAATGATACTAATCTTTAAAATGAGATCTGTTTAAGAATTAGTAATCTGTTATACTTGTCGAAAACAGCACAAACCTTGCATTACTTAATTCAGTGGCTAGATATATTCTTTATAACGAAAGGACATCCTAACAGCTCATCTCTGACCTCCCAACCATAAGAAATGAACTATAAAATATGCCAACTTTATTATGGTTCCCATGAAGCAGCCCTAACTCAACCCATTTAGGCTTCACAGACGTAAACCATGATGGATCTTTCCCTTTCATTCTTAGTGATTTATGTGTCAAGGACATTGTTGTTTTAGAAAAAACAAACAACTAAAACATGTGGAAACCAAAGTCTATTTCAACTAGACAGTTATTCATTTTGGTTTGTAGAAGAAAGTCCTTAGTGCTGAAAATCTTGTTATGATAGTGTATTGCTTTCTTGGAAGGCTGACAAGTGTGATTTAGTTGAGTTTTGATTTGGATTTAGTTTTGCTCAAAGCAGGAATTTGAAATGCTTTAACTATAAAATGTAGATGTACTTTTGTTTTCATCAGTGAATAGAATTACACAGTTGCAAGTTTTTGGATTTGCCGCACATTTAATAAATATTTATTGAACATCTGTTACATCTGAAGTGCTAGGGCTGCGGTGCCTCTGAGAGTCCAGTGGGCGCAGTGGCAGCTACTCGGGCTCAGAGAGGAAGTTCAGAAGAAACGAGGGGGCTAGCAGCCTCTACAGTGAAGTTTACGTGCTGTCAGCAAAAGGTCAGCCGGTGGCTTTGCCTCTTTTAAGAGCTGTGGAGTACAGGCTTTATGGCCTCATCTCCTTAACATGAAGAGATACGTGCTCTTTTTGAAAATATTGTTTTAAAAGTTGAAAGCAACACTTTTGCAAAACTCAAAATCTTCCTTGAAATAATTTTACCCAGAGCATTGGCCCACAGTTTAGGAATTCTTGTCAGTAATTCAAACTTGAAAATACATTGTGGGGTGGGGAAGGGGTAGAGAGGGGGATCAGTCGTTGAGCGTATGTGTTCCAGAAACTGGAGCTATGGCACCTTTCTACCCGATATGCTTGTGGTGTGTCTGGTGGAGTTGGCAGAAGCTGGACAGTCCGTCACACTCGTCCTGTGCCCAGTGTTTCCTCAGTGTGGCCCAAGGGAGTATTTTAGGAGAATGTCTGATGAAAAAGCAGACTTTAGCCTGAGAGTGGAAGGGTATTATTACATGGTTTTAATTAGGGGAGTGGTTAACTTGCATTTTGAAAATTTCAATCTGGCCGTGGTGTGGAGAATAAATTAAGGAAGAGGCAAGAACGGAGGCAGAAACAACAGTGGAATGGAGATGTATTAATAGTTTAGGAAAAAGGAATTGAAGGCTGAGATTAAGATAAGAGTGAGTTGGGAAAAATTCCCTATGGGGAATGAGCAGACATTTAAAGATAGTTTGCTGTTACTGAGGTGTTTTCATTCATAAAAGATGGTTTGATTAGAAAGCATGTTCTATAGAGGTAACTGAAAAACTCAGTCTGCTCCTTCTCTTTTCAGAAAATTGACTTTTGAAGTATCTAGATAAATTATTTTAATCTTTTCAGAGCATAGCTTTGGTTCTGAGACATGAAATCTCTTAAACAATGAAAATGACATTTTGTAAAGGGATTTGACATGAGCAAATATAGAATGTATTAAAGTGTTTTGTTTGTAAAACCTTGATAACATTTTATAAAATTTCTTAGAGATACTGGAAGTATTTTGGTTGTGCTAAAATCATGGCAGACTAATTGTCTCACTTTGTTGTATTTTAAATTAGTCTATAACTTTGCTGACTTGCACAAAATTGGGAATATTTCTCCATTATTATTATTAGATGTGATTTAATAAAAATGGCTTCATATGTGGCATTTTGGCCAACATTTTTCACAAATACAGCATTTATTAGATGTTTTAAAGGGGATGGTTTTATTTTATCTGCATAATATTGAAAATTAGGCTTGATGAGTTAAAATGTCTGTTTTCAGAAATTTTTTTGTTGTTAATTCTCACCCAAGGATATTTTTTCCATTGATTTTTATTGAGAATGGAAGGGAAGGAGGAAGGGTGGGAGAGAGAGGGATAGAGGGAGAGGGAGAGGGAGAGGGAGAGAGGGAGGGAGGGAGGGAGAGAGAGAGAGAGAGAGAGAGAGAGAGAAACATTGATGTGAGAGAGACACATTGATTTGTTGCCTCCCTCACATGCTTCAGCCATGGTGGGGATCAAACTTGCAACCCAGGTGTATGCCCTTGATCGGTAATTGAACCCATGACCCTTTGGGGTGCAGGCCTGGTGCTCTAACCACTGAGGAACACTGACCAGGGCTGTTTATAGAAAATTTTAATTAACGTATGAAATAGTTAATATATAAAACCAAAGGATATCTTTCAGTTTGTTGCTTGTCTTAAGGAAAGTTGTCTTTTGTGAATTGTCAAATGATTGGTTAGTAGAATATAAGAACTACTTTGACATAATTGAATCCATAAGAAATTTATCTTTTATTTATTTTTTTGTATTTTATTAAGGTTACTTCAAGGTATTTAATTACTTTAGATGAATGTTTTTAATTTCCTTGGGTCAAATTCTTATAGCACAATAGAACTTTTTTAAGAACAGAGAGACAAATAGATATACATGGGGATATAATTAATATTATTGTAGTAAAGTCTACCAGAGACTCACATTTCCATGATTCTACCTGATACACAGTATTTTGGAATAAGGCTTTGGCTCTTACATTTTGTTTCCTACATCAACTTGAGATCGTATTTCAATATTAAATACTTTGAGTTGCTTTGTGTCTGCGTAAAAGCTCTTCTTAGTTTCTTATAGTAATGTGCTTGTCAGAACGGAGGAATGCATGGCAGTGTGCATGTGCTTCTGCACGTAACCAATTTCACAGTGGCTTAGCTAGAAATGAGTGTCTCTCTCCCCAGTTTTTTCATCATCCCAGGGCTCAGTGCTACAAGATTGGTTGCTATAAATTTAGAACTTTTTCTATTTTTATTTACAAAGATAATGTTTTCATGACTAGAGGCCTTTTCATGAACTCAGATGATATTCTTTGTTTTTCTTTATGTAAACTCACTGACACACCCTACAAACTTAGGACGAGATAGTTAGTTTTAATTACGTAATGTGTCCACTTTCTATACAGTTCTTTGATTTAAAAAAGAAAAATGTCTTTGCATTTTAAGTACTCCCTCTCCCTCTGCCTTGCCATCCCCATTTTGCATCCAGTGTTCAGGCACATTTGTATTTGGCCTTTGCTGATTTTACTAACCCTGTTCTCTTTTTTCAGTTAACGGCCAGGTCCTTGCCTGCTGTGCAGTCCGATGAGAGACTTCAGCCTCTGCTTAACCGCCTCAGGTAATTTGAAGGTACAGCCCTGTTATGCTTATAGATGTGAGTGCATTATAGTCAGTAAAGTATATTAACATGGCTAAAACCTCTTCAATTAGTAAAAGTTTAGTTTTTTTCTTGCTTTAATTCAGTGATTTAAGTTGAAGTTCTTAATACAATACATTTGTTACCCTTGACTTTAGGGTACCATAGCAAGCTCTTTTAATTCATTAAAAGTGTGTAGAACTAGTTGATACGTATAAGTTAAAATGAGTAGAGATGGCTGGCTATCCCAAGGTAGCAAAGGAATGAGCTATGTACTTAAACACAAGGCCAAGGCATACTTTGAGACCCCCACATAGTTTATGGGGGATAGAGGAAATAGGTGGATTTGTTTTCCTAATACAGTAATAATGTATCTTAATTTTTAAAAACACACAACAAACTTAGATAATGTAGGAAAGTAAAAGGAAAAACCCATCATCACTAATCAGACTACTTCTAACTTTTATAATGTTTTAAAACCCAGTATTGAAATTATACTTTTATAGAATTTGCTATTTTTTTTTCCTTTTAAAAGTAAACATTGTAAGACATTTTTGTTATTAGAATCTCTCCAAAAACATAATTTTTAGTGACTGCATGATGTTTTCTTGTATGGATGTACTGTAATGTATTTATCTCCCTTTGGGGGGTATTTAGACTATTTCCAATTCTTTTCACTGGTATAAAAAATGGCATATGTATATTTATATAAGTATATAAGTATATAAATAAGTACATATATATATATAAGTATATAAGTATATAAGTATATAAATATTTATATAAGTATATGTTGTTGTTGTTGTTGTTTTCAAAAAGCCTTATTCCAGCCCTGGCCTGTGTGGCTCAGTTGGTTGGGCTTCCTCCGTGGACCCAAAGGTTGCTGGTTCAATTCCCAGCCAGTGCACATGTGGGGGTTTGTAGGCTCCGTCCCCGGTAGGGGGCATGTAGTAGGCAGGCAATCATTGTTACCCTCTCACATTGATATTTCTCTCTTCTCCCTTCTTCTCTCTCTAAAAGTCAATAAACAATTTTTAAAAAACAACAACAACCTTTTTCTGCTTATACTTTCATATTGTACAATATTGCCCATGTTACTATACCCTAAGCTAGCTGGGACAGCCAAAACAGTTGCTAATTTAATAGTTAACCATAGAAATACTATTGTGATCTTGTACATTTCATTTATTATTAAGAATGGTTTTAAAACATTTTATTACCCATTTTTATTTTGAGATGGGATTAACTATCTGTATCTTTGCCCATTTATTGATAGCATCTCCTGATTTTATTTGATCTTAAATACTTTAGATATAAAGAGTATTAATTCTTCATTATATTTGTTACAGACTTTTTTCCCTGAAAGATTTTGATTATGTTGCATTATCCATCATACCTACATTTTTAAGTTTTATGTAGCCAAGCACCATAGTGTTCTCCTTTATGGTTTCTTTTTATTCTTTTAAAACTGAGAATGTCACTTCTCATTCATAAACTCGGGTGGATACTAATTTCCAGTATCTTTTAAGTATTCTTTATTTTTTTCTTCTTTCCTCCCTCTCCTCCCCCTTTTTCCTTCCTCTCCTACCCTTCTCTCTAGTAACTTTTCCTTCCTAGACAGATGCTTTTAAACTCTATATAATTGTTTTGTTGGGGACGGGGTCAGGCTAACATTTCATCAGGACTGAGTATCATAAATATTATAACTAGTTGTTAAATTTCCTAGAGCATTGTGTTAGTGAATCATGTTTGAGTCACCTCCCCAACCCCTCTCCTGCTTGTTCTCACCTGTTGATGATTTTATCTCCCTAGTATCTGTCTTACAATAAGCCTCTTATCTGTTCTCCTGACACCAGTTTTGCCCTCTCTAAAATATTTCCCATCATTACCGGAGTGATTATATTATTCCTTGGCTTAAAACTATTCTCTACCCTCAGTTTCATTTTAGAGGAAGCCTGAGCTTCTTAGTCTGACATATGAAGTCCTTCTGGAAGGAACCTGGCTTGTTCTTGGACTCTTCTCTTAGTGGTGGTACCCTAGCTTCTGGTGCCGCCCAACGCCTTGAAGTTACTCTAATACATCCTGCTCTTGCTCACCTCTGTGCCCTTGTAAATATTTCCTTCTGCCTGGCATGCTCTTCTCCCCTTCCACCATGTTTATAACTTGACTAACTTTTGCTTGTCCTTTAAGACTTCGCTTGGGTCCCCATTTCATTCCTGTCCCCTTCCCCTCAGTCGGCACCTGATGTTTTTTATACGTGTTTCCATAATACCCTATGGCTACCTCTGTATTACAGAGCTTACGATGTTGTAATCGTCTGTTTACTTGTCTGATTACTCCGTTATAGTATGAGCTGCTTGAGAGCTTGGGAAGTGACTTTCATATCTGTTCTTTCCAGTGGCTGGGGCATGATAGGTATTCATTATGTGTTTTGTTGAGTGAATGAATGTGCTTTATTACATTAATATTTTTTTACTTATGCATAGTTTTTATAATTTATTAATCATATCATCACAGTGTTTCCTGTGAAACCATAGGTATAGAAGATACAAACCTAAAAGGGCTGAATCGTACCTCTAGTTAATGCTCGATTCTGTGAGATAATGATGGATTTTCCTTCTTCCACCTCAGTATGGTAATTGTCAGCTAGAATTTAGATTAACTACTGACATGTCTCTTCGAGTCCTTGAAACTTGCACAAACTGTACATTCATTTGGGGCTTTCATTCTCATGCAGTTCACTCAGGATTGGTTGCTAGGCAACCAGTGCTAGATGCTACATGTAATATGCACCAACTGGTGTTGCTTTTTTATTATTATTAAACCAAATGGTTTCTCATTTTATTACCATGTCAGAGATATCTGT
This sequence comes from Miniopterus natalensis, assembly GCF_054644295.1. Lineage (NCBI taxonomy): Eukaryota > Metazoa > Chordata > Mammalia > Chiroptera > Miniopteridae > Miniopterus > Miniopterus natalensis. The sequence goes on from NC_142085.1 coordinate 26,381,367, forward strand.
ATGGAGGATGGCAGTTGATGTGAGTAGTTTGACACTTCCTGTTGTACAAAGTAGCCTTGTGAGATGGCTTTCAATCATATTGAATTGTCTCTTTTGGCTGTCTGAATGTAGTGCTTTTCTTTTACCTTCCTTTTGCTTAGGTCAAAGTAGGAATGCATTCTGTTTGGTTTGAGAGATTCTAATGTAATCTTGTTAGGAAAAAAATAATCACCATTGATTTGCATGAACTGTATAGTTTAAATGTTACCTAGAGGGGATAGACAGGAGGTTGAGACTCAAGTCATTATTAGGTCTAATTTTGTTTAGTGCTCTAATGACCAAAGTGGGATGATGAATAGCATTTTAATTAAATTTGTCAATAAAACTAATTTGGGATGATGGTACAAATAACTTTAAAAATTAAAGTAGCAATACAGAGAAGTTCTCAAATCATTTTACAGGACTGAAATGCTCTAAGAGCATTGATATAATACTTTGCCAACCTCAAAATCTAAGATGTTGCTTAATAATATATGTTATTTTCAGAATGTAGAAGTGATAGTTCTGTGGTTAAAAGTTAAATTAAGCACAGAAAAACATTTTGCTTTAATATGTTACGGAAATACAAGCTTAATTTAATTTACCAGTAGCATCCATCCATTCATTAGTAAAAGTGAGCCTATTATTTGGTTTGAGTTTTAAAAAGACAGAGGTTCTGTTTTCAAGGAATTTACAGTTTTGATTCCATTTGAGAGATAGGCACTTAAACATGTTACAAAATTTGTAAACTTTTCTATTAAGAATTAAGCGCAAAGTACTTAATTTTATTAATTGAACTGTGTCCCTCATAGAATTATATCTTTAGGTGGTGGTGCTATGACTTCATGGTTTGGATTCTGTACCCTAGCACTGTGGTGGCTCACAGTGGGTACTCAGATTGGGCTGAACTTTCATCTCACTTGGGTGGTGATGCTGTATTAACTAAGAAGGAGAGTAAAGGAAGGCGGGGGATTAGGGAATGAATGTGATGCTGAGATTATAAATTTAGTAGTTTCAGACATTTTAAACTTGAGATGCCTGTGGAGCATGGGGCGGGGGGGATGTTTAGTAAGTAGCTGAATATAAACCACAGTTTAAGAGTGAGGTTTATACCAGAGAGAGGCATTTGCTAATCGTCACTGTATGGGTGGTGATTAAAATCAGGGAATGGTTGAGATCACTCAGGGAGAGAGTACAGAGTGACAAGAAAAGGGTAAATGTCCCTGAATAGAACCCATAGGACATCAGTGTTTTAAGTGACTCGTGATGGGCAGCAGTGGAGGTAGGAGATGAGTTAAAAGAGATTCCAGTAAAAATACCAGGGAGGAATCTTGAGTGAAACAGAAACGCAGCAAGGGATGGTGGTATCAAAGATACTGAGGGAAAGATTTGAAAAAGGAAAGGTAACCACTCAAATGCCCTAGGCAAGTCGGGTTAGAACTACGCGATGCCAGTTGGATTAGGCGCTCGGGAGCCACTGGTTGCTTAGCCACAGCATTGTAATGGCACAGAGACCAGCCCCATTCCCGCAAGGAGTGAAGGAGTCGCTGAGGGTGAGACTGTGAAGATATGCATGTGGGCTGCTCGTAGTAGAGCGAGGAGGGTAGGGGACGGCATCCTTTTTCAGTGAACTTCGTGACTGAAGAAGGGTTTTATGTTCTCCTTAAGATGGAAAGATGAGCATATTTATAGATTAAGGGGAAATGCTGTCTATGAGAGTAAGGAGAAATAATTGAAGAGGGAAGTTTTTTGAAAAGGTGGGAGGAAATGGGACCAAGAAATCAAACTGGCAAGAGTTTACAAAGTACTTTCCAACATGGCTTTTCACGCAGACTGAGAAAAACCCGGAGAGGGCAATAGATGGTCATTTATCATCATCCCTATTTTAAAGTTTGGTGATGGAGCCTCAGGAAGTTCATTTTAAAACCTGATTTTTCAAATGAAAATTACTATACTTCCCTCGAAAGAGATGAATGAATTATTTTATAAGACTTTACTACTTTTGAAAATTGATACCAAGAACTTCTCCACTGGAAGAAATAAACTTGCTTAGATTTACCTAAAAATGTTAAATTATGAAGTGCCAGAGAGAATTTGTGTAAATCATTGTTTCTGTTCTCCCCAAGTCACATATCATTAGATATGTCATCTAATGAGTCTACATCTCAATGTGACTTTATTGTCATTCTCATGTCTCACTGTGCTTTCTAGGATGATTGTATAGTGTACTGATTTTTTAATTTGGAGATATATAAAGGTCTTAAATTTATTGTACATAGTATTTTTGCTACATTACTGATGACACCCAGGGGATAATATTTATGTAATAGTATTAGACTGTCAAGAGTGTATGTTAAAGATTATTATTTTTATTTTTTATGTCACTTACAAATGCCAGGTATAAACAGGTGAGACTAGAGAGGAAACTTGCAGCCCACATTCCACAGGTGATAACTTCAGTTGTATGATTGAGACTTTTTTCCTTAAAAATAATGCCATTCCCCATAGTGATATCTTCACACCTCTGCCTTAAGATATGAAATGAATTGGGGGAGAGCATATAATGAATCACTTTAAAAATTTTTTCTAATAAATCACTTTAATAATTGCTTTCATTTAGTGTTTTCCCTTAATTAAGAATATTATTTGTTATACTACCTCTCCTATTCTATCACCCCCCTCCCCCCCAAGGCTGCACTGTATGCTGCAGCTTAATGAAGTAAAGAGAGAGAGGTGGGAAATCTTTTGTAAGAGATGGTACCTGTATGTGATTTTGTTACAAATTTAATGTCATTTAATTGTTTCTGATAAAGTTTATAGGCACAATATATAAAACCTGAAAAAAGAGAAGAAATGAATCCTACCACACTAATACAACTACTGCTAGGCTTTTGTTGCAATCTCTGTATATTTTTATGTAATTATAATTGAAGTGGGTAAACTTCTTAAAAATTCTTTTTTTCACTTAATATATCATACTTTGTAATGAATTTATTTTCATGACTTTAATTATAAGTGACATTATAATATACAGCTGAGGATAGATGGATTTACTTTTACTTAGTTGTTCCCATTTTATTGGGTATTTAGGCTTCTTTGGTTGAATAAACCTGTGATGAAAAATTGTAGCATAAATGTTTTCTAGCAGATGGAGATAAGAACAAAGAACAGCAGCAAACTAGGTGATGTATAGCTTTGAAGATATGAGAGAGCTCATTATTCTAACGGTGTCACGTTGCCCAGGTGAGAAGGTGGCAGAGTTTTTTACAAGTGAACCAGTGACTTGAAAAAGACAGAATTCAGGAAGCTGAAATTTAAACCTTATTAGTACATCTAGATTAAAACCTTGTGTTGGAGCTGAAACAAATTACCACAAATTTAGTGGAGTAAGACAACGCTAATTTATCTTCATACAGTTCTATAGGTTAGACACCTGACATGGGTCTCCTGGAGCTAAACTCAGGATGTCAGCAGGGCTGTGGTCCTTACTGGAGACTGGGGAAGAATCTGCTCCCAGGCTCATTCATGTTGTCAGCTGATTTTAGTTCCTTGCAGTTGTAGGACTGAAGTCCTGTTTCCTTGCTGGCTGTCAACCAGGAACCCGTCTTTGCCCCGAGAGGCTGCCCATATTCTTTCTGATGCTTTCCATGCACCCCTAGGGGCTTTGCATGTGGGTCCCCTCTCAGAGCCAGCAACCGGCACATTGGTCCTTCTCATGTTTGAGTCTAACCTCCCCCTATGCTGCATCGCTCTGCTTCCACCTGGGAAAGTTTTCTGCTTTAAGGCTCATGTGATTAGATTGGCTCACATGGGTATCCAAAAGAATTTCCCATCTCAAGGTTCTTACCTTAATCATATCTGCATAGTTCCTTTCACCAGACGACCTAACATATTCACGGGTTCCAGAAATTAGAGTGAAAATATCTTTAAAGGACCACTGATCTGCTTATTACAGTGAGGGTTTTCTTCTGGGATGTTTAAAACACCTTTTTGCATCACTTCAGTTTTATAAGTAAACCATCACTCTTAATTTATGTAGAATACGAAATTTCCCTGGGGTTTTGTGGTTAGCTTAATTCACTTTGCTAGCTTGACATGTTTTAAAGTTAAAGAAAGGGTTAACCAATGACTTTCATAGAAATATAAATAAGTTACTGATTTTCTTTTTAATGATATAGAAAGAAGATAGGAAAATCTTTTCTGTCTCCTTGACTGGCTAGCTAGCCAAGGCAAATACACTGTATACCTTTGCAAACAGTAGACTTTGTGAGAGGCTATACATAGTGGCTGTGAGTTAAGGAGGTAGTTGGTGTGAGAAGTACTTAGTAAATGGCCACAAACCTTTTAGCCTCCTCAGAGTTTGTTTTATTTACCATTCATTTAACACATATTAAGGGAATTCCTACTTGGTGCTAGTCATGGTGCATGTTCTAGGGATCCATATTTATTTCTGCTCTTATAGGACTTAATGTTGATCAGAAAAGGAGAATTTTAGTCATGTAATTACAGTAAATTATGATGATCATTAGCATCGTAGAGGTACATGACTCTGTGGAAGCACAGAACATTGAGTAGAGAACAAACTCTTGCATGTCACTGTACTCCTGCAGTTTGTCCCTGAGTAGACGTTTAAGATTTCTGTTAGCCCTCTGACTCCAAAGTTTCTGCAGGGATTTCTGGGCTGTGGATACTGGCAGTCTTCCCTGGAAAGCAAAATTTATGATTATGTTTTCAAGCAGTTCTTTTAATCTGCAGTTTCCTATTCTTCATTCATTGGATTTCTTTAAATTCCTCTAGTAAAATAATAAAGAAAATTAGTTATTTTATACTGTGTTAGGCCTAATGTGCCAACAAAATGTAAATTGATGCTACTGCTACAGGAAATTACTTTCTTAAAAAGCCTGAGAAAGCATTGGGGTAGTTACCGTGACATGTCAGCAGCTGAAAAGTAACTTGAGTGCTGTGCAGTAGAACTTCCTGCGATGATGGAAATGTTCTGTATCTGTGCTGCTCAGTCCAATAGCCAGTAACCACATAGGGTTATTGAATGCTTGAAATGTGGCTAGTGTGATTCTAAAATTTAATTTAATTTAATTCTTATTTATTTATTTATTTATTTTTAAAAAATATATATGTTTATTGATTTCAGAGAGAGGAAAGGAGAGGGAGACAGAAACGTCAATGATGAGAGTCATTGATCGGCTGCAGCCCACAACCCGGGCATGTGCCCTGACCAGGAACTGAACCCCGATCGCCTGGATCCTAGGTTGACGCTCAACCGCTGAGCCACGCCCGGCCGGGCTAAAATTTTATTTAATTTTAATTAATTAAAATTTTAACAGCCAGTGGTAGCTAATAGGTACTTGATTAGACAGCATAGTCCTATATCTTATTTGACATACATTTAGATAATCATGTATTTTTAAAAAAATCACAATGGTGTTTAGATTAATGGACTCCAGAGTTCCAGCTCTGAGGTGGCCCTGGAAGTGATACCTGTGTAGTTGTCATTAGAAATTGTGGCTGTTGAGGGTCATGAGGCTCCTACACCAGGGAAGCTCCTGCACTTGCTGTTGTGGATTTTGTCACCTTGTACAGGAGCTGCCCAACAGGACTATAGCAAGAAATCCCATAGACTAGGAGTGCTTGGAGCTGTGAGCAAGCTGTGATTCCTGTGCTGGGTCTTTCTGAGTCAACTGATGCCACACATGGCCTGTGGCAGTCTTTCGAGTCTAAATGTTTAATCTAAGATGACCTCCTGGCATTCCTGACACAGCGGACCTTTATTCACTCAGAGTAAGAACAAAACAAAATTTGATAAATTGGGCCAAGGAAAGACAAACTACCAAGATTCACTAAAGGTTTGATACCCTCTCAATTGTTTATAACTACTATTTAGAGAATAGTTCTATAAAAGATAATACAAAATCAATAAAAAAGCCCATTTTTAATTGAGCTACCTTGGTCCTTGACATACTACATGATACAATGTAAAGGGGGCCAGTAGGAACAGTCATCCATGAGTGTAAGAGTGTGTCTTCTCAGATCTTACAGAGGTCTGCCTGTAACCACCCAAAGTCAAGTCGCCCCCCAGGACTATATGATCTTACCTTACTCTGTTTCCTTCACAGGCAGCATCACTAGCCGAACTGATCATGTTTATTTGTACATTTGTCAATATTCATTCATTTGTTTGATTTCTCTCCCTCCCCAAGTCCCCACCAAAACCCCGAAAACATTGTGCCCTTGGTTCTCTACTGTTATTAGAGAACAGATGTGAGGAGGTAATCCTAGAGTACCATAAATCTGTGATAGCTGATCTCAGAAGCATTCCACACTCGGTAAATTATCTGTGGGGCAATGAGATGCCCATCAGTTTAAGGTATTAATTCTGTTGGATGTTAGAACTTTATTCTGTGCTCCCCACCCTCCTCAATTCTCCATCACCACTCCCTTAGGCAGCCTTTCCGTATTGTAATTATTTGACTCTCCTGGGTCAAAAGCAAATAAAAAACAGCCTCTCTTTAGGGGGTCATTATTCTGGTAGACTATATGCTAAGAATGTAAAGGAATATAAAAAATTTACTTATGAAAGTGGAGGTATTTGTTGGAAGCCTTAAATGTGTATGGTGAAAATACCTATGGAGGTCTGTAGTTCGAATATATCTTACAAATATGCATGTATGTATTTTACCTTTCAAATCAGTTTTATTGAGCTTAATTTACATACTATAAAGTGTACTTCTTTTAAAGGTACAGTTCAATGACTTTTGACAAATATAAGGTACAGGCATTTTTGATAGAAAAATGAGATGTACCTTTCAGCTCTTGCAGTTCATTGGATTGTTGCAGTTTAGAATTTGGAATGAATAGGAAAATATGGACCACATGGAGCAAGGTGAGGCCAACCTAAAGTAAGGAAAAGTAGCAAGTGTGCCGTTTTATAGTTCTTACCTGATATGGAAACCCATATGATCCTGATTTTTATTGGATATGTGAGCCTCTTGGTATCAAAGAATTTGTCCCAGTTGTAGAAAATTATAGATTATTACACTGCATATGGTAGTTTTTAGGGAGATTTTTTAAAATGCAACTTCAGACTTTATGCTTGTGGAAAATAATTTGCATTCAATTTATAACAGAGTTTTATTGATTGTGTTCTTACTTGGAATAACTGCAGGGAAAATCACCTGGGCCAACACAAGTCAGATACCATTTACTAGGGATTTAGTTGTAAAAAGAAACTAATTTCAATTTCAGTGCTGACAGCTGTTGAGTGAATTTTCTTGTGATATCCTTCACAGAAGGAAATGATATATTGTAACTTCAGCTCCCTTGATTTCCTACCCACCCAACAAATCCACGCTGCCGGGGTTGTGCTTCCTAAATGTCTGAATAGCCTAGCTTACGTGAACAGACTATTTTTTTAAACGTTCAAAGTGGGTAAAATTGTGATTGCAAAAGTGGATATATGAGTGATATCCAAAACTTTTGTTTCCTCCTCCTGAAATTGTTTTTCCATCTGTGCTACGATTACTCCTGGCTTTACGTGAAAAGGTTGTATTGGAACTCTGTATTCTCTCTAGAATGCTGTAGGAGATTGCAGTTCATTTGAAAGATGTATTAGCTTAGTTTTTAATGGTCCAGATAAATATGTTTCCTTGGTGTAGAGATCAGTTTTGATTACTTGTGATGCTTTCTTCGCTGCTTTTTAAATTTTATACCTGTTTTTAAGATACAATAAACTATAGCCTGCCAGATAGGAAGGGGTAAATAGTGTTAATCTCTTTAGGTTCAAGAGTGCTGAGAAACTCTTGACAAAGAAAGGAAATATGTTTTATATGCTACTGTTTTATGAACCTCAGAATCTATCTGTTGCTGGGGAGGGTAGGCGGAAAACACTCCCCAAGGATGGGAGAGGAATTCTTTCTGTTCTGGCTCAGGTTCACGGTGCCATCCACAGTCCTGTCCCACCTAGCGTGGCTTCTTACACATGATAGAGGAATGGACAGTTGCAATTAGGTGTTGAGGCTGGCCAAGCAGCCCCAAAAATTCCCAAATAGTGATGTGTCGCAGCTTTATTTGCCCCCAAAAGAAATTATTCAGTTTGCCTCCAAACTAATCAGAATTCAAGGTTGCTTTTCTAATGGTATCCATGGCAAACTGTGGCTCACGTTTAAAACTTGATTCCCAAGTAAAATGTTGTGAAAACAAGCATATGTGTAAGTAGACTTGAGGCACTTCCTTTAGTGGGCTCAATTTCAATTGCAGCTTATCTTCTGCTTGTAACTAGCAGAGACTGATCTTAATTTGGCAAATAAAAGTCAGGATGGGTCAGTTGGTTATTCCCCAGGTATATCTAGTCCTTAAGAATCACTTGATTGGCGATTGCCTTGTGTCATTGTGTCCTCACTTTACAGCAGTGCTGTTCAGTAGAAACATAATAAGAACCACAAATGTAAGCCACATACATAATTTTAAATTAAGTAAAATTAATTTTAACCTCATTAACTCCTATCCAAAATATCATCTCAACATGTAGTCGACATGAAAAATCATTAAGAAAATGTTTTACATTATTTTTCATCCTAAGTCTTAGAAATCCAGTGCATGCTTTACATGTATTAAACATCTTAATTCAGACTAAGCTACGTTTAAGTGCTCAGGAGTCACATTTGGCTAATGGCTACAGTATTGGACAGCACAGCTCTGCAAAATTGGATTCCATTGAAATGGAGATTGAAATATTTGATGTTGAATTCTTGTACTCTGGAAACTTCCTGAGAGTGTAAGTGTAGATAAAACCTTTCCAGGTCATCAGGTTATTCAGGGACACCTAAGTTCTTCATCTTCAAGATTAAATATTTTATGCGATAGTATAAAGAAGGTAGGTAGGAAAGACATACATTTCCCCCCCTAATATTCAAAAGAAAAAACTGGTAAATGTTAAGAATAAAGAAAACCACCCACCAAAACATTTAAATGCAGTAAATTTAGGCCCAGATGCTGATGATCATGATTACAATTTGAGTGAAAAATACTGTGATAAACTTTTACAGACATCTGCTTTGGTCCTTGGGACAACCCTTTGAGGGAGGTACATACTTTTGATCCCCTTTCTCATCCCAGTTTGGCAGTGAGGACACTGAAAGAGATTTGGAGGTTTTATGCAAAGTATCACATTTAGTGAGTGCAAACCCCTGACTTGTGGATTCTGAAGCCTGAGCTCTTCATCACTTTTCTGTCCCCTCTTTTTTCTCTTGCCTCCATGATTGCCTTGGGCAACTTGGACTTGGGAAAAAATTACGCATGTGAAGAGGAGTTGCCTGTAACTCCTAAACTGTTGCAACTATCCCAATGCTCCTTGTTTATTCCCTCAAGTTTTCCTCATTAGTCAGAAAAGGAGATGATTGGATAAGTGATAGCCCTTGAAAACCTAACCTGTGCCACCCTGCGGTGGCATTGGTCACTGCAGTGGATGGAGCTCGTGACCACCACCCTTGGAGCCAAGGTGTGATGATCCATCCTCTGCTGACGATTAGTGCCACAGCGTGAAAAGGTTATTATTTCTTCTTAACCAGCTAATCTTGCTGTGAGACCCACAAATCCCCTTTCATACAATTTCTTCTTTTTGTTTTGAAATCTCAGTTGCGATACTTAAAAGCAATTCCCTGCTGAGTACCTAAGTGCTCATACTGACACCGTGGGGCATTGAACAGGACTTAAATTTCTGTGGTTTCTACACAGGCCAGGAGTAGATCTGCCTTTCCCCTGTGATTCACAGATCAATGTGTGCAGATATACCTGTTTCAGACTTACCTGTTTATATATCCACTGTGTTTTTATTCTGTAAATTAGGTGTTTATGTTGTAGTGTTTTGGGAAAATTCTGGTTCCCTGGGGATGTGATGAATTATGCCTCCCTGTCTCAGTTATCCTCCCCCTCCCCACCTGCTTGGATTTATTTAATTGGATTTAAAATAGGATCATTTTAAATTGGTTACATAAATATATTATGGATAGTTTAAAAGTCTTCTTTTCTTTCAGCTTTTTAATATATTGAAGCTGTTAGCCTTACCATTTTCTGTTTACTGTGATTTTTTTGCTATATTAGAAACCTAGCTGTGCTTACCTCTTACTGTTTAAAAAGCAAGATAAAATGGGAGGAAGAATGTCCTCAGATGTGACTGAATTTTAATTAAGCTGCACGTAAGTTTATTGAGCAAATGCTGCAGTAAGAAGATACTTTTATATGTTTTGTGTATTATTAGTTATCTCATAGAAGATTAGATAACTTAGGACCAGCACCTCAAAACAAAAACATAATCAAGGACAAACACTGGAATTCCTTCTGTATCGGTTTGTTATCCACAATTGCGCGAGTCTGTTTTCTTAGAATCTACTATTAAGCACATGTTGAAGTTTTTAAAGGTTTTAAACTTGACAAAACCTCAAATTTTTATTAAAATGGCAACTTAGCACGACTTACTGCAAAATGAGATAGGATTTAGAGTTTGCTTTTTATTTGAATGGTTTTTGTTTACAGATCTGCCTTTCAGGACCTACCTACCCAATTTCAGAGTTTCCCATTGCCGCTGCTTGTTTTTTTATTTTTGCCACCTAACCCAGCCTCTTCATCTGTAAACTGTGGTTTAGAAATTTCCTTGGTTTTGCTTATCTCTTTCCGCCTGTCCATCTGATATGTGCTAACTCTCCGGATTCAGAGAAAAATAGACTCTTTTATTATTCCAAAATGCCACCTCCTTATCACACGCTTACCTTTAAACCCCTACAACAACCTTAATAAACTCAAATCACATACTTTTATGAACCTGGTCAACATTTAAGGTTGTTTTAATGCATATAAAATTGTTAAACTACAATGATAAAAATACTAAAACAACCAGGCCTTTGACTTTATGTGATCATCACATCCTACTTCCAAGCCTTCAAATTCCAATTATTTTCTGACTACAATCTCTTGCTTTTCCACTTTACTCCCAGTCCCTCATTCTCACTGATTGTCATCTTCTCATCTCAGCCTTTTGTGCTTGTCCCCCAAGTCACCTCTCCCTTCTGACTTAACAGGCTTCTCTATTCAGCCTCGGCTCTGTTGTCAGTCATTCATTCCAACAGCATTCTAATAGCATTCTAGAATCCTGTGGTCTGTGTTTCCAAAGCATGTAACTCTCTTTTCAGTACCGTTTCATTGCTTAAGAACCTTTAATGCTGAACATTGCTATGTCTTCCTCCTACCCTCTGTAAGAGGAGGCCTTATTCTCTGGGCTCGGGGAACATTTGAACATTGTGTCGCACTCATCACATGTACTTCTGTATCACCCCTGGATTCCTCACTACTTTGTGGCTCTTCCTTGATTACAAAGGTGTTTAATGAGTGTATGCTGAGCGATTCAGGGGTCATACAGGGACTCCTGAATGCCTTTTGGTTGGTTTTGTTGTTTTCTCAGTAATTAGAATCTGTTATATCCAGATAAGGACAACAACTGGGAAAAAGTCTTTTATAGAGAGTCTGACAATCTAATGGCTTTTATCCTGGGTTTTATGCATTTATAGGGTTGTTTGGGTAGTGAAGGTGTTAATTCTCTTGTACAGTGTAGTAATTGTTACATTTTAGTAAAGGTACGCTATATTCCTTACAGCTTCCTATCTTCAGGGAGTATGCTAATATAATTGACTACTCACTGAATGACATCTTTATTTTCACTACTTTTCTGGCCTTTTGGTAACTTGAGAAAACTTTATAGAACATTCGTCCTTCATGCCTTTCACCTGATACCCTAGCAAATAAAAGATATGTTATGCCTGGAGAATGCAAGGGTATCCCTACAGTCCCTTACCACTGTATTTATGGAGGAACAAACTGATTCATAGTTTGATTTACCTTTTTCCTTTTTTTCACTCATGGCTAATTAATGGCTAAACTGAGAATTAAAATCAAAGCTTGATTTTTTTTCAGGCTTCTCTGATTAGCTAATCAAATATTCCTCTTTATATTTGGAAAAACAGCGATTAGTGACATCATTTGAATTTTGTGGCCCATTAAAATATTTGTTGGTCTGCTGTAGTGAAAAAATGGAACTTGTGGTACATCTCAGTTTATTCTTTTATGAAAGGTTACAAACAAGAAAACTGTCTCCCAAATCCCTCCCAAATCCCTCTTTTTAAAAAACTGTACATAAGTGACAGTGAATATTTCTTAAAATAACAGTATTTAAAATGGACAGAAAACAGTATTTTCTGCAGGTCTTAATGTGTTTACATATCTATAATTGTGTCTATCTGTCTATCTCTTGAACCAGTTCGAAATGGTTTTGCTGTTAAAAATTACTATTTCCATGTTTCTCCAATATAAGAAATGCTCATTTGTAAAATTGATTCTTTTTAAATCATGAAACTAAGAATATATTTTGACAGTTCATTAGTGTAGCAGCTGCATTCACTTGGAAGCAGTGTGATATAAGGCTGACAGAGCTCTGAATGTGTAGAAAGGGGCCTCATGTCCCTGGGTACCTGTTAGGAATCTCATTTAGTAATATCCCTTGGCACCTCTGAGTAAAAGCCAAAGGTCCAGTTTCGTGAGCTAATGTGAATTGTTCTTAAGGATTTTTTTTCTTTTATGATAGCATTACTTGTTCCTTTTTTTTTCTACCTTAATTGCCTTCCTTTCTTCATCTGTTGGCAGTGCTTTATTTAGGCCCCCACCTTCTCTTTTCTGAAATATTGCAATATTCTACCAACTAATTTTCTATTGCCCAGTCTTTCCCCTTTCTAGTCATTCCTCCATTCCGCTTTCTTTGTCAAGTGTAAACTTGATTATGTGAATTCTTGCCTAAAATCTTCTCATGGTTCTTTTTTTTTTAAATTTTTTTGTTTTAAATATATCTTTATTGATTTCAGAGAGAGGAAGGGGGAGAGAGAGAGAAATATCAGTGATGAGAGAGTCATTGATCGGCTGCAGCCCGCAACCCGGGCATGTGCCCTGACCGGGAATCGAACCCTGATCGCCTGGATCCTAGGTCGATGCTCAACCGCTGAGCCATGCCTGGCCGGGCTCATGGTTCTTTTTTTAACATTTAAAAAAAATAAGTTTTTATTGGTTTCAGAGAGAGGAAGGGAGAGGGAGAGAGAGGTAGAAACATCAGTGAGAGAGAATCATTGATTCGCTGCCTCCCACGTGCCCCTTACTGGGGATCAAGCCAGCAACTGGAGTATGTGCCCTGACTAGGAATCGAACTGTGACCTCCTGGTTCATGGGTTGACGCTCAACCACGGAGCTACATCAGCTGGGCTCATGGTTCTTTATTGCCTACAGAGTGTTGGATACAATGCTTCCCATGACCTGTCTTTCTAGTGTTATATCCAAAAATTCCCCCCACCTCAGCCTCATCTATCCATAACCAGTTTAAATATGTGTTAAATAGCTGTGAGGTACCAACTCTTCTAACCAAGACATAAGTTGTCCTTTCTGATCATGAGTAGAGGAGAAATCTCATTCCTAATTCTGAAGCTTAACATCTTCATTTCTGTCAGTTTTCCTCCCAGGGGCTCCATGCTTGTCCTCATTGGGTTGGCTGGTGGCCATTTTCCTGTCTATTAACATTTTTAGAAATGTGATGTCTTTATAGTTTCCTTATATCCTCTCTCGGTAGATACTTATATCCATTAAAGTCTTTGCACTAATCATTGCTACCATTCTGTTTCTTTCTACTTTTTTCCCTTGAAATTTAGCCCTTTTGCATATTCTGTCAGTGTTGAGGAACAAGCATTTCACACTGCCATTCAGGCGAGCGTGCGGTCCTTTTGTGTATCTTCTCTTTGTACTTAGTGTACCACATAAATCTGAGAGATGAATGTAGTGTACTAAGCTGAGAGAAACTTCTGTGCTAACCACTGGCTCTATTTCCTCAGTAACTGTAGTCATGTTGGTACATCATCTTACCATTTTGAGAGGACTTTTGTATTTGTTAATCTGTTTGATCTGAACAGTCCTGTTACTTGATTACAGTCACTTTATAGACTAAGAAGCTGAAGCCCATAGGGGTCAGGAGTGTCCCAGTACCTCCCACCTGGGTGGCGGCTCCTCTACATGATCTCTCTTCCTCCCCTTTCCATCCTGTGTTTTCTGTACTTACTGGTCATGACTGCAGTTGCTCTGTGTACTGGATTATGAGTTACTAATTTTAATTAGTACTTTGAATATATTATTTCATTTAACTTTAATTCTCAAAACTCATGCAGATGTTATTTATTTTAATAAACAATGATTACCATATAGCAGGTCTTTTAATGATTGTTTTATTTTTCAATCACAGTTGACATATAATATTATGTTAATTTCGGGTGTACAACATAGTGATTAGACATTTGTGTACCTTATGAAGTGGTCACCCCATAGCTCTAGCACCCGTCTGACATCATACACAGTTACTACAGTGTTACTGATTATATTCCCTAGGCTGTACTTTATGGGAAGTTATTTCAATTCAGAACTCCTGTCAGCACTGCAAAGCAGGCATTGCTATCTCCATTTGACAGATAAGGAACCAGGAATAGAGTGTCTAAGTAACCGGCTGAGGGACTTACCACTGGTACGAGATTGTGCCTGATTTAAGCTCCAGTTTCCTCTTTGCTGTGCTGCCATGCACTTAATAAATGACAGCAGTCGAGGTTTGAACTTTAACAACAATTTGCATTGTGTGTCTAAGAATGGAAGTGGCCCTCTAGACTAGGAATGAGGGAGAGCACAACTGTCACTCTAGTTTTGTACTGTGTTTTAAAGGTTGCTTAGATGTATTCTATTAAATACCTTTAAAACACTTAGCTATGTTTCCGCCAAGGTTTATGTGTAAAATCTTTTCTCATTCTGACTTTGTATCAGCATAAAAAATTCCCTTTGATGTGACCTGAAGTGTTTTACAAATCTTATTTTAATAATTTCCCTTTTTCATTTTAGTCATTCCTACACTGGTCAAGATTACAGTGCACAGGGAAGTGCTGGGAAGATTTCTCTAGAGCAGATTGACTCGGTAAGCATCACGTCCTTTTAATGTAGACCTTTGTCAGTCGAGGAAGCACAGATTTTCTTCAACCAAAGATTATTTGTGGGAAGATTGGGAGACAGTATTATTTCTTTGTCTGCCAGTCATTTTTGAATATAGAAATCCTATTTGCTATAAAAAGAATTTTTTAAATCATAAAAATACCAAAATTAATCAGAAAATTGTATTCTGATGAAAGCAGGATTTAATTAATTCTTCCAAAGGGGAAGTTTTAACTGATGATAGCTAAATGGTGTTCATGTGTTTATATTGAAATACCATGTACATGTAGAAAAAAAGAAATGGAAAATATGTATCCATTTCCTGGGGCTTCTATAACAAAATAACACAGACTGGGGACTTTAAACAACAGAGATTTATTTTGTCCTAGTTCCAGAGGCTAGAATTCCAAGATCAGGGTGTCAGCAAGTTTGATTTCTCCTGGGCCCTCTTCTCGTCGTGTTCTCTCGTGGTCTTTCCACTGTGCATGCATCCTGGTGTCTCTTCCTCTTCATAGCAATTAGACCAGGGCCCTACCCCCATGACCGCATTTCACTTTACCTCTTTAAAGGCCCATCTCCAAATACAGTCACATTCTGAGGTACTGGGGGTTAGGACTTTAGCATTATGAATTTGGGGAGGGTAAAACTTACTCTATAGCACTAAATCCTTGGGTTGCTACTAGATTACTGACCAGTGCACTTCAACTTCACTTTGTGGTTCCATGGTAGAAGGAAAGAGTAGCAAACTTTACTGTAATCTGTAGGATTTGTCTTTAATGCATAATTGGATTTCTACTTTATCCAAAAAATGGAAAATAAACTAGCCATAAATAATCTTTGTTTGGACAATTGCCAAATTATCTACACTAGGTTGAAAATATACTGAGATTTTAATGCTTGGAAACAAGAATTTAATAGTAAAGTGATTAGGGAGAGACTGTGAGTTTTTAGAGACCAGAATGAACAGGTCGTACCTATTTCAAAAATTATTATCAACACTTGCAGTTAATATGTCTAGAGATAACAATAGGATTGCTCACCGTATACAGTTGATTTGAAATCTCTAACACTTCCTCCCTCCCATATGATTGTGTTTATATTCTGTGAATGGTCAGAAGTTAATTCTGTTTCTAATTCTATCACAGTCATTCACAAGCAAATGTGAACTTGGTTGGATATTGTTGGAAGATACAGAAATATAGTCATGAATTCATTTAGTGAGTATGTATTGAGCCCATCAATTGGGTACCAGCCACTGTGCTGTGGATACACAGGTGATTAAAACAGAAAATACCTCTCCCTTCATTGACCTTACTTGAGGGAGGTGGACATCATAGTAAATAATAGGTAAGCGATACAGTGATAACTTACATTAAGCCCTATGAGGGTCATATCTGTCTGTGGGTCTGTGATTGAGATCCTGTGCTGAGCGAAACAAATACCCTTATCTGATCTCTTCCTAACTCTGTATCTGTGTTGCCTGATCCTCAGCATGTCATTTGCACAGCCCTCGTTCTCAATTTCTTTTCTGAATGTTTTCTTTAGATTTCTAACTGAAATCTGGCTCCCTCAATGACACTGTTTGCCCTGTAACCTCTTTCAGGTAGGAAGCTGCTTTTTTTCTTCCACACCGTACGTATGCATGGGATGTCTTCTTTGATCCACATCACCACTTCCAAACCATTTCTCTGCCTCCCATCGTCAGAACTCCAACTCCTTTAAAGCTATTGTGATCCTGTTATACCACCTGATAATTCAGTACCCTGCCCTCATTCACTGATGGCTTTAGCACCTGGCCCTGGTCTTTTGTACGAGCAGCACTCCTGTTACTGTTCTTGGCCTCCGAAACATCCATGTCAATATTTCATCCCATACCCTGGCCTTGTAATCCCTTGTCTGCTCAATATCCACAGTCATTTTTCTATGCCATTTTGGCCAAACCTAGACCTCAGCTTTTCCATTTCCATTACTTGGATTATTGCCAGAATATCTTTTAAGTATTCTTCCTGCTTCTGTTCTTGCTCCTGTACAGTCTCTTCACTACATAACAGCCAGTGTTCTCTGTTTATCATATCATGTTGTTCTTCTGGTCACAGCCCTCTGTTGGATTTCCATCTCATTTAGACCAAAACCCAAGCTCATGATTAGGGCTTGTAAAGCCAAGTGTACTTATCATTTCAGTTTCATCTTCTCCATTCTGGCTCACTCACTGTGCTCTAGCCACATGGACCTCCTTGCTCCCTCTTAAGCAACCAAGATCATTCCTTCTCAGCATCTTTGCTTGTGTGTCCTTCACTGGAGCAGTATTCTTGGAACTTTGACTGGACTCCTACTTAAATGTATGTCATAGCTGCAATGCCATCTCCTCAGAGGGCCTTCTCTCGCCACTCAAGTTAAAGTTCTCCTCTCCCATTTATACTTGACCCCTTTGTTCCATTTAATTTCTGGTGCTTTTGAATCAGACGTTATCTTTTTTATTTATGTCTGTTTATTGTCTGTCTCCTCCCATTAGAACATAGCTTCTTTGACGATGGGGTGTTTGACTTCTTTGTTCATTGCTGGTTGCCCAGGACTGTACACACAGTAGTATTCAATAGATATTTAGTGATTGACTGAGTAAAAGTAATCAAGGAATTGTGCCAAAAGATCGTGAAGTTGTACTGGGTCTTGATGAGTGGCTTGGTTTTGGCTAGATGGCATGGGGAGTGGCAAGACTGTCCTAGACAGGGCTGGTGGAGTGAGAAAAGTGAGATGTTACAAAACACAACTTGTGGTCATGGAATAACCCAGCTGGAGCAAAGTGTTTGTGTTGGTATGGTAACACACTGGGCCTTTTTACTCCTCCCTGTCGTAGTGCTCCCATGGCACTTGCTTTATGCTCTCGTTGGAGCCCTCATCATGTAATTTATTATATGAGTTTAACTTATATAATAGTGAATGTAATAGTGGTTGTTTCTTCTTGTTCACTTAACTGAATTACAGGGGAAATTATGTTTTATTCACTTTCTTGTTGTCTAAAACATCCAATAAATATTTGTTCTGTGACATATAACTGAAAAGTAGTTCATTACAGACATTGAGGGACTCTTGCATGTTCATACTAAGGATGTTGAATATTCATTGATGTATTTGAGTTAGAATAATAGTTAAGAAAAATAATTTTGTAGTAGCCTGAAGGACCAAGAATATACACATAAAAGGCTTTCCAGTAGTGCTGCCAAGGGAGCACAGGGGCCTGGTGAACTAGGTTAGGGATGGAAAAATTCAGTTGTTACTGTGCAAGAACAAAGAAACTGGGTGGCCACTAGAGGGAGCAGCAATCTCAAGCAAAGTGAGACCTGTTTACAGGTCAAGTTGAACTTGACAAGGAATACGTGAGGGGGTGAGAATATAAGCCTTCGGAGGAGGGTATTTGAGGAAGTCAGAGAGAATGCAATTGAGACCATAAATAAAAAGTTGAATTGAAAGTGGGCAATGATATTTTATCTCTGATGCCAAAGGAAAGACCTGTGATTTCCTTCTTTAACTGTTGATTTCTTTAACACATTTATTTGAGTATTTCTTTTGAGAACCATTTCTCTTATTTTTGTGTTCTACTTTGTATTTGGGTTATTTTAAAAGTTCATCTGTGATTCAGCAGCTGTACTTTTTGAACATTTATCCCAGGGAAATTAAATCTTAATGTTCACACAAAAACCTGTATATTCATTTATTTGAAAGCTCCAAACTGGAAATAGCCCAAATGTCCTCAGCAGGTGAATGGTTAAGTAAAGTATAGCTCATCCATGCCATGGACTATTACTTAGCAATAAAAAAGGAATGAACTATTGATACCTGCAACAACTAAGATGAATTTTGTGGGAATTATGCTGAGTAAAAAACCTAATTCCAAAACATTACATATTATCTGATTCTATTTGTGTAACACACTTGAAATGACAAAATTATAGAGATAGAGAAAAGATTCGTAGTTGCCAAAGGTTAGGGGATGGGGAGGGTGTAGAAGGTAGGTCGGAGTGGTTATAAAAGAGAAACACAAGGGATCCTTGTGGTGACAGAACTGTTCTGCATCTTGATTGTGGTTGTGGATTCATGAACCTGCACGTGATAAAATTATGTGAAACTATATAAACTACAGAAATGCGCACATAAGTGCAACTGAGGAAATCTAAGACTAGTGGATTATAAAAATGTCAGTATCTTGGATGTAATAATATTCTATAGTTTGCAACATTATCTTTGGAGGAATCTGGGTATATCATATCTCTTTGTGCTATTTCTAAAAATTGCATGTGAATCTATAGTTTTTCAAAAAAAGTTTAATTAAAATATTTAAAAAGAAATAAATTTTAATAATGTATTTTATTTAACCCCTCCAAAACTAAAATGTTTATAATTTCAATGTGTAATCAGTATAAAAATATTAATAAGAACTCATCTGTAATCACAGTAAGACAGTAATCCTTATAACTTTTTTTACCCCCATTAGACTGAATTTGCAATTTGTAGATTAGATTGAATTTGCAACAAATATTGTCAGTGACTTTGTAAATCTTCCATATAATCAAAAACTCTTTTTTCTTGTAGCTTTCTACCAAATCCTTTCCACCTTGCATGCGTCAGTTACACAAAGCCTTGCGGGACAATCACCATCTCCGTCATGGGGGCCGGATGCAGTATGGCCTCTTCCTAAAGGGCATTGGTTTAACACTGGAGCAGGCATTGCAGTTCTGGAAGCAGGAATTTATCAGAGGAAAGATGGATTCAGACAAGGTAATTTTGAAAAATCGGAACAGTAACTGAAATTTTACTTTGGTCTGAAATTAAAAGGTCTGTTTTTTGAACATGCCCCTGAAATGTAGTTGATAATTCTAAAAGATAAACATGTCGACGGCTTTTTTTAGGTAAAAAGAAACTCTTTTTACTCTTTCAGGTAAAAAGATTTGGGTGTACTAATCTAATAAGATGCTAAACAAAATATTGGGAGAGTTATTTCCAAGGGGAAGATTGAAACAGCAGGGAAAGGTGTAAAGTAATGCTTAAAGGAAGAGTCTTCTCCTCGTAGGTATACTGCCAATAGTTGTTATAAGAGTGAAATGGCTTTCTGAGTTATATTTCTGTAGGAATTTATATTTATGTATAATATACAAATATACGCGCGTGTACGTGTGGTTGAGTCAGCTCTGATTCCTGGTGACCCTATGAATGAGTGATGTCCACAATGCCCTGTCCTCAGCAGCCCTGCTCAGCTTCTATGGACTGTTGCCTGTGGTTCTTTTATGGAATCAATCCATCTCATACTTGGTCTTCCTCTTTTCCTGCTGCCTTCTATTTTTCCCAGCATTATTATATTTTCCACAGAACCCTGTCTTCTCATGATGTGCCCGAAGTAGGACAGCGTCAGTTTTGTCATTTTTGCCTTCAGTGGTGTTTCAAGCTTAATTTGCTTTTGAGTCTACTTGTCTTTCCGGCCATCTGGGGTATCTGTAGAGCTCTCCTCCAACATCATATTTCAAATGGATCAATTTTTTTCCTATCTGCCTGCTTCACTGTCCAACTTTCACATCAGTACATAGTAATTGGGAATATTAGGGTGTGGATGATCTTAGCCTTGGTCTCTAATGGCACATCTTTGCTCTTGGTGATCTTTCCTAGTTCTTCCACTGCTGCTCTTCCAAGTCTCAGCCTTCTCTTGATTTCTTGGCTGCAGTCTCCATTTGAATTGATGACTGAACCAAAGTAGGCAAAATTTTTAACAATTTTGATTTCTCCATTGTCTGTGTTAAAGTTGTGTGTATATATATATATTTTTTGTAGTCATGATTTTTATCTTCTTGATGTCCAAATGCAGTCCTGCTTTGGCACTTTCTTCTTTCACTTTCATCAGAAGTTGTTTCAAACTATTGCTACTTTCTGCGGGTAATATGGTGTCATCTGCATATCTTAAGTTTTGGTATTTCTTCCACCAATTTTCACTCCTCCTTCCTTCAAGTCTAGTCCGGTTTCTCGTATGATATATTCTGGGTACAGCAAATAGGAGATAAAACGCAGCTTTGTCTGACACCTTGGCCTATAGGAAGCCATTCTGTCACTCTGTATTTTGCCCTGACAGTGGCATTCTGTCCACAGTACATTTTACTCATCAGGACAGTCAAGTGTTGAGGCATGCCCATTTCTCTCAGGACTGTGATCCGTACAAAGACTTTACTGTAGTCTCTAACACATAGACTAGCCCTCTTCTGAAATTGTTTGGAGCACTCCAGTATCCAGTGAATGTTTATTTACAATTAGATCTCAGTTGCCTCTTTCTCTTTTGAATCCAGCTTGAACATCTGGCAGTTCTTGCTCCATGGGAGGTAGAACCCTTTGTTATGTCACCTTGACTGTTGCTTTACTTGTGTGAGAAATTAGAGCAATGGTCCTGTACTTACTACTCCTTGGCATCTCCTCTCTTGAAGGTTGGGTTGTATATTGACCAGTTCCAGTCTGTAGGTCATTGTTTTGTTTTCCATATTTGTTGACATATTTTTGTTAGGATTATGACAGATTCAGCATCTGTGGCTTGAAATAATTATGTTAGTATCCCATCTACCCCTGGTGATTTATTTCTTCCCAATACTTTCAGGGCACCTTTCGCTTCTCTTTCTAGAATTACAAATTCTTTCTCATAGGAGTCTTCTCCAAAGGTGTCTGTCATCCTTCTGTCTCTTCTTGTATAGGTTTCAGTATGCTGTTTCCAACTTCCCTATATTTTCTCCTGGTCAGATAATGTGCTACCTTGTGCGCTTGAACTCCCCTTTTATTTCTTGACTCTTCTGGTAGCAAGCTCTGTATTTTCTTTGTTTTTGTTATCTTCTGTCTCCTTATATTGACATCATAATAATTCTCTGTTTCTACGTAATAGTTGTTGAAAAAATGAGTTCAGGATTCTAACCCTGCTTTTTTCACCTTTGGCTTTTGTCTCTCATCTCTCTCAGCATTTTTTAGTGTTTCTTCTGTCATCCATCTCAATTTGACTTTTGTTTTTACTTCTAGAATTATGTTTTCTTTTTTTCACATTCTTCCCTGATAATATTTCTAGTTTCAGTTCTTCTGGTTCTTGGATAATTAAGTTTAACAGTGCAAATCTGTATTTTATGTGAACTTTAAATCATCAGGATTTATATGTTATATTTTTTATGTTATTTTTACAGTATAATTCTTTTAGTGCTGTTCTTCAGCTTTACTCTAATGTTTGATATTAACGGTTCATGGTCAGTACCACAACCTGCTCCTGGCCTTGTTTTGGCAGAGAGAACACAGCTTTTCCATCTCCTACTTCCAATTACATAGTCTATTTGACTTCTATATTGGCCATCTGCTGATGTCCATGTGTACAGTTGCCTGGTCACTTGTTTGAAGCATGTGTTTGCGATCAACAAGTTGCTAGCTTTGCATAAATCCATGAACCAATCTCCTGCTCTGTTTCTGACCCCTACTCCAAATTTTTTGATGACATTTGATTCTGCTTTATTTGCTGCTTTTGTGTTCCAGTTTCTATATTTATCAGCATGTCTTGCTTTGGTGTGTGATCAGTTTATTTTTTGGATACTTGTATACAATTTTCAAATTTTTTCTTCTCCAGTCTTTGTGGTTGGAACATAGATTTGCAAGATGATGATGTTACTGGGTTTTACTAAAAGTCTGACTTACATCCATGACATTTAATGTCATTTTCAGAACTAGGAGATATTAAGAACAAAGTGAAAACAATGTAAAATGTTTTCTGTTGTGTTGTGCTGAATTACTTTAGGCAGCGTTTTTCGGTAATTAAAGAACTGTTTTTATATCTATAGTACTCAGATTCCCACTCGTACTCCTTATTTACTAGTACTAGCTAGTACCATTTTCCTTTGAAATATGGTTTTTTTATCCCCTCAAAACCATGGCACTGTGGTATGAACTAAATTTTTTACTGTTTATTTCTTGGTTTGCTTCTTCCTAGTACAGATAAATTATAAAAGCAAGAATATTTACCAAGTACATATTTAATAATATTTTATTATGCTTTATATTAGTCTCCTAGGGCTACCATAACAAAATAGCGTAGTTGGCTGCCCTAAACAACAGGAATTTATTTTCTCCAATTCTGAAGGCTCTAAGTCCAAGGTGAAGGTGTTTTCTTCTAAAGCCTCTCTCCCCAGCTCCCGTCAGCCACCCTCTCAGTGTGTCCTCACCTGGCTTTTTCTTTCTGCTTTCACTGCCCTGGTGTCTTTTCCTCTTAAAAGGACACCGGTTATAAGGGATTAGAGTCCACCCTTCCCACCAGTCACCTCTTTAGATGCTCTATCCCAAATATAGTTACATTTGAATTTTAGGAGGACATAGTTCAGTCCATAATATGTCCCTAGCTTTATATATTTTTAAAAGTTAAGATTCTTTTATGGCATCTAAAAAACTCTTACTGTTTTTACAGATTTGTTTTAAAAACTGTTTTCATTGATAAATCCTTAATTTATCATTTAATAGGGTTTTCTTTAAACACAATTTTGGGGAATGTTATTAGACTTCTGTTACATTTTTTTATTTTAAAGGTAACATTCTGATTATAGAAAATATGAAAAATAAAAAAAATTTACTTGCCATTTCTTCACTCAGAAATAATTATTGTGAACATTTTAGCCCTTCTCTGTAATCTAGATAGCTAGATACCATTGTGCCCCATCCCCCTATTTTAAAAATTGACATTATGATCATTTCCCCATGTCGCTGAGTGATTTTTGAAAATATTATTTGGATTAGCTACGTGAGAACACAGCCTTTGAAAGTGATATAATTTGGTTAATCATTCCCCTATTATTGGACAGATGGTTGTGTCTGTTTGACTCTGTCATAAGTGTTATTGCAGCCCATATCCCAAGCACATAAATCTTTGATTATAGTTCTGATTATGTCCTCTGTCTGTATTCATCAGGTAATAAAATTACCTGGTGAAAACTGTAGACAGCTTTAAAGTTTTGATGCATGCTATGAAATGACTGTTTGGAAAGGTTTTAAATTAGACTCTCATCAAGCCATGTATCTTGCTTTGTCATTGATATTGGATATTATTACTTTAAAATGTTTTTTGATACTTTATTAGGAATTCGATATGTTAAGTAGACAGGTGTATTAGAGTTCTCCAGAGAAACAGAACCAGTAGAATGTGTGTGTATTAGAAGAGATTTATGATTAAGGAATGGCTCATGTGATCACGGAGGCTGATGAGTCCCACAATCTGCAGTTGGCATGCTGGGGACTCAGGAGTGCCACTAATGTAGTTCCAGTTTAAGCTCAGTAGATGTGAGACCCAGAAAGAGCCAGTGTTTCAGCTTGAGTCCCAAGGCTGGGAGAAACCCACAGCCCAGCTTAAGGCAGTCACTGGACGGTCAGCCTTTTTATTCTACTCATATCTTCAAAGGACTGGCTTAGTCCCATCACCACCAGGGAGGGCAGTTTATCCTATGTCTCCCACTTCAGATGTTACTCTCATCCAGAAACACCCGCACAGACACACCAGAATGATGCCTGACCAAAGCCTGGGCACCCTGTGGCTCAGTCAAGCTGACACAAAATTGACCATCATAGTAGATAAATCTTTGTGAGCTGTGAAGAAGGTTAGGCCATGGTTTGAAAGTGAAAAGAGAGAAGCTGAGTTAGCATTTTAGCTTGGTTTGTGCTGTACACTGAGGGGGAAGGGGACAGTGAGAGGAAGGAAAACTTGCTCTGAGTACAAGCCTTTGACTTGCGCACCTGTTCCCTGACCCGCCTTTTTTATATGTATCCGAGATGGCCTGTGTATAAATGTTATCAGTATTTAGTAATTTTTAAATCTTAAAAATATTTTTCAAATGGGATTTTTATTTTGCAATGTAAAAGTTTTCTTCAAAAATTACTGCAAAAGGAAATCAATAAATAATTTGTACCTTTCTAGATAATATATAGCAGTCTATATATTCATTAGCTTATTATTGATTACAGAAAATATATTATTTTGACAGAAAGATTGTAAATTATACTTATGATTTATGGTGTCTGTCTAGTGTTCTATTGTTAGGGTCTGTATTTGTAAATACATACTCATGTTTTTCTCAGTTACATCTCTTACATATTTTTTAATGAAATGCAATATAGTATTTTTTAGTTTATTAAAATATCCTCTTCAGTGTAATAATTGTACCTTTTTGTTAATTATGCATACAATTAAAAATACGCTTTTTTTAAAAAAAAATATATCCTTATTGATTTCAGAGAGAGGAAAGGAGAAGGAGAGAGAGAGAGAGAAATATCAATGATGAGAGAGTCATTGATCGAGCCCACAACCCGGGCATGTGCCCTGACTGGGAATCGAACCCCGATCGCCTGGATCCCAGGTCGACGCTCAACTGCTGAGGCACACCCGGCCAGGCTAAAAATACTCTTAAGAGATGAAGAAACTTGATGGCTTAAATACTCTTGACAATGAGTGATTATAGAGAGTGCTTATTAGAGATTTTTTTGTATTGCTCTAAAGAAGAACTTTGGTGGTAAATCTAGAAATGATTTGTAACAATCACTTCTGTAGAATAGCTTATTTCCTGACAGTGCAAGAAAAATGTTGTGGTGATAAAGTCAGTTTCACCTGAAATTCTCCTTTACTATTATTTGCCAAATGACCATATAGCTGATTTCTTTCTCTTTATGCTTATGTCCTCATTTTAATTTACTTGAGACACCTTGTTGTATGCATCTGAATAAAAATTGTGGGTACTTAGCCATTATTTTGAGGCCACAGAGAAGGAATGAGTACCTCCAGCACTTTTTAGCTGTAACTGTTGTCCCTGCTACCTTCCCTAGTTACACATCTAGAACTAAATATCTCTTTTCCCTACCTCCTTCCTAAAAATTAAGCTCCCTTCTTCATGAATTGATTGCCAAATCAGTGTCTCTTTGTCCCATCTTCCCTTGCTTCGCTTTGTTGCAGGCATTTATCTAGTTTTTTTTTTTTTTTTTTTTTTAATACTTGGATTACTTTTCTACTTAAGGTACGTTATGCCTAAAGTTGGAGGGGGAATTTGTTATCCATATTGTAAAGTAATCTAAAACTGTATGTTTTAGCTTTTGTAACTGTCATCCAGAGTACAAATATTAAAGGAGCATGTCCCTAGGTACTTTTTATTAAGGTTAAGCAATTCTTTGTATTATAGTCTGCATAGTCTTGTTTTCTCTTACAAACACTTTTGAATAGTAATAATGTGATTTCAGAGTACAAATATTAAAGGAGCATGTCCCTAGGTACTTTTTATTAAGGTTAAGCAATTCTTTGTATTATAGTCTGCATAGTCTTGTTTTCTCTTACAAACACTTTTGAATAGTAATAATGTGATTTTGGAAGCAACTTAAGGTTCTGATGCTCATGTTAGTTATCTTTAATTAGGAATTTGATATACTATGTCCCTCTATGTATGTAAAAAGTAGCCATCTGTCTATAGAATGCTTACTCATTGTTGTTAATTTGGGTTATTTTTCTGTTCTTCTGAAACGATTTTTAGACCAGCATACACACTACAGTACATGGTATTAATAATAGAGGGAGGTGCCACTTTATGGAACTTCCAGTTGCTTGCTGGCAGATTATGCTCCTATAATTTGGGGCACCTATCACTACCTCCTATTTATTGTTTATTCATTCATTATCTATATCCTGTAGTGAGAATAAAACCTATATAAAAGCAGGTGTCTTGTCTTTCTTGTTCATTGCTGCGTGTTTAGGCATCTGGAGCAGTTCCTGAATCATAGTAGGCACTCAATGATTGTTTATTGATTAAACTGAAGAATAAGTCCCCATAGATAGAAATTCATGGACAAATCAGGAAATCTCGTCTATTTTCCCCAGATGCCTTTACTTGAATCAGTACTATATAACTGTTTGTTAATGTGCTGTTATACCATTTATAGTGAACTTGAAACTGAATTAAATCAAGAATTTCAGTAAGACTTGAAATTGCAATAGAAACTATTGATTTTATAAATTGGAAGGGATTTCTTATCATGGGCTTGCCAAAAGGGTCTGTGGTATAAAAAGGTCATAGTAGCAGAGGATAGGGCTTCTGTAACTGTTTCCTAATTGTAGTGTCTTTGTTGCATGTATGTCTTAGGACTGGATTTTGAACCACTTGAATGCAGAGGCTATGACTTTTCCACTTTGGGTCTCAAGGGCTTAGCACAAGACCTGGCAACTCCTAGATGCTTGCTGAATAGGTGGTAAATTCTGCCCAAGCTTTAAAAAGTGGCTTTCTGTATGAGAAAAGAAATCTTTGTTTCTTTGTAGGTAGCACTATATTTCTAACAGGTTATAAAATATTAATAATAATTTTAGTAGCTAGCCGTATTTGTTGTCTTCCATGTATTTCTAAATCAAAATGTAGGTTGGAAGACTATGCAACTATGTAAGAAATGGTAACCAGTTATCATCATTATTTAATGTCCAGAAATATAGTAATACTCAGTTACCGATATGTAAATAATACAGTTGTCAAATTATGATTCTTATTAAAAGTACAAAAATATGTGTATGAATGTATATGCACATGCATGTGTACATATTCCATCTACTTTGCATTGATCATTCAACAGATTTTTTAGTGTGCACCATGGACAGGACACAACCCTTCTTTATAAGGATTTTACAGTCTCCTTGGAAAACTAGATAAATAGAAATATACAAATTCAGTATGATAATTGCTGTGGTAGAGATGGTCATAGGAACAGAGGAAGGGGCTGATAGAAATTAGAACAGTTACTGAGTGTGTCACTGAGTGCGGATATTACATTTGCCAGTGAAATTAAGGAGTTAGCCAGAGAAAGAAGTGAAATACTATATTGAGGGAGCAGCATTTTCAAAGGACCTTAGATGAGAGAGTGTAGCCCACCCTTTTGGTGGTGGGAACCTGAAGTGTAAGTGTGAAGTGGCTAGAGATGAGTCTGTAGACATAGTATTGTTTTGTTGTTGTTCTAACATAATTACCAAAGATGGATGGATTAGTAGGCCAGGAGGAAGTAGGCTTGCTGGATAGGTAACTGCTCACTGGGCCAGATCAGCTATATAGGGTCAGTTGATAACTGTAATTTAGTTAAATATATATAATTTCATAACTTTGAATATTTACTAAAATTGTGTAGTGAATCTGCAGATGTTATGAAAGTGTATTGACAAAAAGAAAATAGTATGAACAAAGTTTCCTCTTAATATTTCCACTTGGTTCAGATTAATTTGGCTTCTCTAGGGATTTCTGATTATCTGGACCAACATTGACTAAAAAAACAACAACAATCCCTTTGGTATAAGATTTTAATCTTTAACCTGTTTGGTAATAGGGTGAGTTGAGATGTAGATGTAACTAGAAAATATGGAGAAAAGGAAAGTGTTGTTGAGGTTATGTGGAGTAAGGAAGTTGTCAGAGTAGGTCATGTTTCAGAAGATTGCTTGAAGGTCATTCTTGAATTAGGACTTGAAGGAAGTGAATGGGTGGGTCAGCAGAGAGATAGGTAAGGATAAGAATATACAGTGAGCAAGGAATGAGGGGAGAGTAGGCAGAGCATGGTTCGCTTTTTCACTATTTGTTTTTTCCCCCATTATTTTATAATTTTTCCATTATCAGTCATTCACTGAGTTCTTTGGGGTTTTTTTGTCAGCTGGTTTAGGGTTGTTGCGAGTTTTGAATGTTTTCATTCTTAAATCTGTGTTTTTAGACTTCTTGAATTCTACCTGGTCATGATGTTTGAATATCATTTTTATTTGGATGCATATTGTACTAGAGTATAAGGGATTTTAGTATTAAACTATCAACCATTTGCAAGAGAACATTTTGTTGTTATGAATGATCTTATAACAAACTAATTGCTTTAGGGTCTACTTTACTCCCAAAATATTAGTTTCATAATGTAGGGTTTTTATTGTTAGATTTAATTACATATATTGAATATGAATATTTATGGTATATTTAAATTTTTAAGTAAAGCCTTTTCAATTACCCTTGTCAGTGGGGGTTCGGGACATCTGAAAATTGCATTTGGGTTGTCAAATAGCATCCTTTGGATTTGTGAATGATTCTAAAGAGGTATTTGAAGCTTTGAATATCTTACTCTTTAAATAATTTCTTAGATTCCTGAAATAAATGCATCTATGCTTTCTGCAAATAAAATATATTTAATCACAGCACAGCTTTATGCAAGTGTTTCTTAGTTGTAATTATTTACATGCCAGTGTACCTGAGAAAAAGCCTCACCCTGTGTACATTAATCAAACCTCGGTTTAAAGCATGAAAAAATGTACTGCTAAAATATTCATTCACTTGGAACTTGGATATTAAATCACTTCAGCTACTAGCTTTGTTAAGAATAAATTGAGCTAGATAATTCTTCTAATAAATTCAAAGCAATGTGTCCTCTTAATCAGATTCTTACATTGTTGCTGTTGTGAATGGCTTTGACCTGGCTGTGCTGGATATTGAGTACAACATAGATCATGCACATTTTATGTAGCTG
The DNA here is from genome assembly GCF_054644295.1 of Miniopterus natalensis. Lineage (NCBI taxonomy): Eukaryota > Metazoa > Chordata > Mammalia > Chiroptera > Miniopteridae > Miniopterus > Miniopterus natalensis. Next base: position 26,410,989 of record NC_142085.1, read on the forward strand.
AATTCCTGTCCCCGATGATAGCGTACTTAAGGTGTACTACATGTTGTTATAATTGGGTCAAGGGACATTTAGCACTATTTAAAAAGCTTATCTCTTGTCCCAGAATCCAGCTTGCATCATGACTTAGAACAGACTTATGTTGTTAAATATTGACTACCAAAGGAGTAAATATTTGGTTGGGGGGGGGGGTGAGGACTGCTGAAAGTGTACGTATAGGGAGCATATTTATCACTAGGGTTTTTGTTTCTAAGGCCAGTGGTTTTCCCAGGACCCATACCAGCAGCATCAGCTTCAGCAGCATCTGGGAATTTGTTTGAAAAGTAAACTCTGAATCAAACTCCGAGTGGAGCCCACAGTTTATAGTTTCACAAATTTCCAGGTGAAGTTGGTGCACTTGGAGAAACTTTTATTTTTTATTGAATTTTTTAGGGGTGACATTGGTTAATAAAAATTATTTAGGTTTCAGGTGTATAATTCCATAATACACTATCTGCATATTGTACTGTGTTGCCCACCCCAAAGGTCTCCTTCCATCACCATTTATCCCCTCTTTACCCTTTTCTACCTCCTCCCACTCCCTTTCCCTCTGCTAATCACCAGACTGTTGTCTGTCCATGAGGTTTTGTGGTTGCTAGGTTTTTTGTTGTTTGTTTAATTCATTTACCTTTTTCACCCAGTCCCCCCAATCACCTCCCCTCTTATAGTTGTCAGTTTGTTCTTTGTATCTATGAGTCTGTTTCTGTTTCGTTTGTTAGTTTATTTTTTTCATTAGATTCCACATATAAGTGAAATCAAATGGTACTTGTCTTTCTCTGACTGGCTTATCTCACTTAGCATAATACTCTCCAGGACCATCCATGCTGTCATAAAAGGTAAGATTTCCTTCTTTTTTACAGTCAACTAGAATTCCATTGTGTAACTGTAGGTGGTGCCCTTATAGAAATCTAAATTGGTTATTGGCTTTTCAAATATAGGCATTGAAAAATTTCAGCTCTTATTTGTTCTCCTCTCCACTTCTTTTGGCAATTTGAGCATAATGTGTTGTCCTTTATCAAATAAACTGCACATATATATAGTATTTAAATCCCTACTGTATGCCAGGTACTAGTAAATACTAGTAAATACTAAATGAGTATATAAAGCAGGGTTTCTCAGTTGGTGTATTGCTAATGAATCACCAATATGCTCCAGTGTTGATCTCGTGAACACTTGAGAAGGCTAAGCTGGGCATGGGGTACTCAAAAGTAATTGCCCCCAGCGGTGAGCAGCTTCTTGCATTTGTCCTAGAATGCTTTACACGTATCATTTTACATGTGCTCAGTGATGTGAAAAAGGTTGGAAAGAACTAATACAGAGTTCACCCTTGGAGTCAGACTGAGTTCAGATTTGGTTCTATTTTAAAAAAACTGTGTGCCCTTGGGCAAGTTATGTGACATGTGCCATCACTATAGAATGCGAACAGTGATTATGTATAGTGTGTAGATATACAGATATATATCTACCTGTCTATCTGTTTACACTTCATTGATTGTGGTGAGGATTCAGTAAGGACTCAGTACAGATTCTGACATTCTCTAATTCTAGGACTTCATAGGATGGAGATGTTAGCTTGACATGGAGTCATCAGTCAAGTTTCCACAAGTAGAATAACATTTGTGCTGGCTTTGTAAGAGGTTTCATATAACTTAGAATGGAGGAGAAGGTTAAGGGGAAAGAAAGGAATTAGGGACTGATTTCCAGCAGAGAACCTGTTTTAGGAAATGTTCAGGAGAGACAGACTAATGGAATGGATTTCAGGCTGTGTTCTTGGGAGATCTTGGGTCCCACACCAAAGGGGGCAGAAATTCCCAAGGGAGACTCAGTGGTCAAGTTTCTGGCCCTGCTTTCACAAGTATATTTGTATCTTTTTATACTTTTATATTGTTATAATTCTGTGTAAGATTTCACTTAAAAGTTGGATTTTAGTACTTATAATGTTTAAAAATTACTACCGTAGTTTGTAGCATAGAACTTAAGAAAGTAGTAGAGGGATAAGGAGAGAGGAGAAAGAGAGATATTAGTGCCACAATATAGGTGCTTTAAATGAAATTTGTTTTTTAGTCAAGAGAAAGCCATTAGTGAATTTTAAACAGGGGGAGAATTATTTTTTCAGAAGGTTAATCTGGAAGTAGTATGCAGATTGAAGTGAGAAATACCAGGAATGGGACCTTTGACCAGATTAGGTTTTGTTGCGATAATGATCAGAACAAAATAGAAGGGGTGGATTCAAGAAATGGTGTTTTTAATCTTTATTGTTGAAAGTATTATAGATGTCCCCCTTTTCCCCCTCATTGAGCCCCTCCACCCTGCATCCACCCGCATCCACCGTGCATCCACCCCACCCCCAGGCCTTCCAAGAAATGTTTTGAGGGATAGGTTATAGGACAGCATGAGCAAAGAATTAAATTTAACTCAGGTGGTCAGCGTCCGTAAAATAGAAAGGCAAGAAGCTCTATTAGCATAGGTGATGGGGTGGTGAGCTGAATCGCCTGGGACTAGAGTGGAGGAGAAACGGGTGATGAGTTTGGTTTTAGGTATAAATTTGAATAGATGTCCAAGTCTAAATTCTTGCTGGTTGATTAGTTGGCTTGTTTGTTCCTTCTTCATTCTGTAATTATTTGTTGAGTACTCACTTTGTAAAAGGCAGTGTTTGGTCTATGTGAAGAAACACGGGGATGTTGATATGAGAGTCAAAATGAAAGTAAGAGGAAAATCTTTTGAAGAAAAGTAAGTTGGCAATTAGAGAGTATAGGGAGAAATTTAAAGAGCAGAGGACTCCACTTTGAGGAATACCCACTGCTGTGAAATGGAAATGGGAAACCTAAAGTGTAAGCAGAATTATGAGAAAAATTGGAGTAGAAGAGAGAAATAAGTCTGGACACCTAGGCGCTGAGAAAGAGGAGAGTTTCAAAAGTAAGTTGTACTTACTACTTTCAGAACTGAGAGGCATGCATATTGTTTTTAGGAAGTTGCTTCTAAGAAAGGCACAGAGGAGGGGAGAGATTTCCAAGTTTCCTTGACCACATGAAGAAATGGAGGCAATGGAAATAGGGGATTTGTTCTAGAAGTTTGAGAATTCAGGAAGGAGAGAAATAGAACATCTTAGCTCTAGAAGGTGACTGCCAGGCAAAGATTTTTCAAGCTGGGATGGTCAGACGCAGTGAAACTCATGGACATGGAGGATATGCTGGGAATAACTGAGGAAACAGGAAGAGAATTTATGAACATATTTTATAGTGTGATTACTATATAATGTGACTCTCCCCTCCCATACGATGCTCCTGAGAGCAGGGACCTTTTCTGGCCCTTTACCACCATATTTCCAGCGCTTGGCATGATGTCCGAGGGGTTGTGGGATGTTCAAGAAAATCTGTTGAATGAGTGAATGAATGAATGATGTTCAATGAGGGTGTCTACTTGTCTGAGACCTGAAAGTTATATGAGAGATTTTAAGTTGGTAAAGAATGTTTGAGGGAAGAAAAGAGCTGGGAAAGCCCATGCCCACAGCCCATCTTTTCAATAAAGTAAGCAGGAGGATCTGGTGCAATTGGAGTAACACCTTCTGGAAGTATGCTAAGGAGTTCTCCTGTGATAAATAAAAAGATTGCTAAGCTACAGAATGATTGCAATTTGACTTTTTTCTGAGTGCCCAGCATATGCCAGGCCCTATAATTAATACTTTACACGCACCATCTATGGAGATAGGTGTTATTTATGTCTAGTTTACTAATGAGAAAACTGTACCAGGCCATCATTTTGTAGTCAGCTAAGTCAGCACTGTTATATTGCTTTCCCTTGCAGTGTCTTGTGGCCTTAGAGCAGAGCAAGAGAGGGCATAAGGTAAAATCCATTCAGGTGTAGACAGTGGCAAAGCAGGCATGCTGTCATTAAACCCTTCCTATGTTTCTTATTTCGCTTAATCTCACAACACTGTGAGATAAATAGTATCCTCCTTTTATGGAGAGTGTAATGAGTTATCCCCAGGCACCAAAGGATGGGTGGTACACAATCAGAATTGAGTTAGAACCCAGGTCTATTTAATTCCAAACACTGTGCTTTTCCCAGAACTCCCAGGAAGAGTAAACATGTTATTTAGCTCGACGTTGGTGTAAACTTAAGAAGGCACAATAGAGTTTGTAATAGAGATTTTCAGTTCTGTGTTTAATCACTTAGAGCTTCAATCATATAATTTAAATGGGGACAACAGTAATGTAATGACTACTAAAATGTTGCAAAGAAATAAGGGTATGCATGAAATATTATATAATCTATACAGTACTAAACCAATATTAGTTAATAATTTTTAAGTGATGAATGGGTTTTCTATAATCATTTATGTTTTCTCTATATTTGTAAACCTACTAACTATACACTCAAACCTTAATTAGTTTACTAATTAGTTATGTTAATTATAATAATTAACATTATGTTTTTGGTTTTTCTTTCAAAGAAAACTTTATTTTGCTTGAATATTCACATTAGCAATATCTTAGGATGATGATTTGAATGCAATAAAAAGTTTCTTGCAAAAGTAGTCTAATCTTTGTCAATATTGTTATTAGGCAACAATTTTAAAGGTACCCTTAGCAGTTACCAAGTCATCTAGAATATAGTTTTAAAAGTTTTCTTGTAATAAAATTTCTATCGTAGTCTCTCCTAAATAAATATGTAATAAAGATATATGTATATTAAGGGTTTCACTCTTATCTTCATGTTTTCCATTGCCTTTGGAATACAGATTCTAGATAACACAGTATAAAGATTAATATTTAGACATTGACTTGAGCAGCTTGGACTTGCTTCCATGAATTGTCAAGAGTTTAGCTAGTCAAATTTTCAATTAAATTATGTATTGCATTAAGCCTATTATTAGAATAAAATATTATCCCTCCCTCCCAACACTATTCTGGTTAAAATTGGCTTTAGCAAATCTAATTGCTTTTGATGTTCTACTCCAAATGCTTTTCAATTGTTAAACTATGAAATGAGATAAAAATATAGAAAACTTCAACTTTAATCATTCATTTATATCTGTTGTTTTATCAGTGACACCGTATGGATTAAAATGGTTATATAATGACATTCTATCTAACATTTTAAAAGACAGGTTAAATTTTTTTCAAAAATATGTAGTGCTTTTAGGAGAAAATGACAATAAAGAGGAACTAGTTTAAGGTTTAACAGAATTTGTGTTAATTGCCGTATCCTGGTGGTAAATTATCTCCAGAAAAGTGGGGTATGTATAAGTTCCAAAATGGGTCAGACTTCTGATACTAAGTGATTTTTCTTTGGAAAATTGATCAGAGTTAGGAATCTCAAGGGCTTGGGGTGTGGAGAAGGTATTTCTAGGCTTTCTTTAACAACCAATTATGTCCTATCACTCAGAACATTCCAATAAATCTCATTGTTTTGTTTTGTTTTTGCTTTTTTTAAAAAAAATATTACTTGGCACCATCTTTCCAGTTAGTTTACTTCTTTGTAGAATAGGATTTTGTTTTGCTTAAAAACAACTATTTTGCGCATGTCACTGCATTGCTCTCTATAGTAAGACACGACGAGTTTCCATGGTTGTGGGGACTTGGATGGAGCATGGTTGTGCTTTAAGGGTACAATTTGTTATATGCAGCTCAGTCAGAAAAGTAGGAATCCTAAGCAGGTGGGGAATAGAGGAGTGTTTACTTAGGGAGAGATATAAGGCGGTTAATGCTTAAACTGGCAAGAACACCAGCTTTTAAGCGAAGTAAGGCTTTTAAGTGAGAATAGGTTCAGAAAAGAATGAGGCAGGTTAAAAAATTTAACTCAGCTTAAAAAATTTGAGCATAGTATTGATGAGGCCCCCTAAGAAGTAGATTGCTTTTTTACTTTAGAAGAAGGTTGTCATTTTCTTTTGCACTCTCTCAGATACGTTCAAGCTAACCCATCTTTTCCTAGAGAGCTGTTTAGATCGTATTTTATTCATTCATGCAACAAGTAATTTATCTAGTGTCTACTGTGTCCTAGACACTCTTCTAGGTACTAGAGGTACAGCAGTGAACAAAATTAGTCAAAAATATCAACCTTCTGGTGTTTATGTTCTGGTGGGAGAGATAATAGTAACCATATAAGTAAACTATTTACTAATGGTGATAAATGCTGTGGAGGAAATTTTGCAGGGAGAAAATAGGGAACATGGTTTTTAAAGGGTAGTTGTGGAGGGCCTTAAACAAAAGATGACATTTAACCACAACTTGAGTTTTGTACAAGTGCTTGGGGCTTGGCATCGTTGTTATTCATCATATCTTGAGATATGAATAAGTGAATGTCATTGGTCACCATTTTACAATGAAGAAAGCTTCAGGCAAGAAAAACTGTACAAATGTACCCAGAAACAGCAGACACTAAATCTTAGAACCCTTGGATATTGTGATTTGGAATTCTGGAAGTTGAGCTGCAATGCAGCAGCCAGATCCAGCCATAAAGTCAGGGATTCAGAGAAGGCCAGCCGGAGGCAGTAGAGCACCTTGTGGACCTCGGCTGACTCCCAGTCATGAGATTTGGGCAGACCTAGCAGAAGCCAGGTGAGAAGCAGGGCTGGGTGGATCAGTCATGAGCCGCCAAGGCTCACTAAGCTCACTGCATCTCAGGTTTCACTGAGGAAAGTGCTTTCAGACCTTTTGTTTTGAAGGGTTATGGTTTAAAAGGAGGGCCAGGCTTTGTCTGTGATCACTCTAGGACTGAATGGGGCTGTCTCTGCTCTCCAGGTTTTGATCCCTCTAGCCTGGTAGGATGAGTAAAGGAAAACTGTTAATCACACCTAGAACCAAGCATCCTGTGATTTAGGCAAGGTTCCAAAGCTTGAGAGAGGAAAAGGTGAGGGGCTTCCTACTAAAATTTCAAAAGAATTTCTGGCTTTTTAAAAATTTTTATCCCCAATTGGAAAGATACCCAAAAGGGAAGTAGTTGATGTGTGGTGTCTGTGTGTGGAGGATTAATTTAAATCCTTTTAGCTAGTATGTCCTTAAGTTTTTCTCCACATCTTTCTACCTAAAAACCTTTTATTTCAACCTTTTGTTTCTCTTTTTTCTTTGCATTGGTTAAGACCAACCGTCCCTTACATTCTTTAGCTCTTCAGATAGTTCTATATGCCATCCTCACTCTCTGAATTTTCACTTAGACTTCAGAACATTGATATCATTGCACACTGACGTCCTAGCCTTGCCTCTGGCAGATCAGCTTTGTCACCACCATGCAAAGAATTAAACTTTCTCTATACCCACCTGTCTTTTCTCCCCTGTCCTTGGCAGATTTTAATAAGCTCTTTGTATTGATAAGCCCTTATTTTCCATAGTCTTTCAAAATAAACTCCATGTTGAAAATTCATGTCAGATACTCTCCATTGTAATATTAAAAACTTTACAAGTTAATTGTATTTTATCCTGTTAGATTTATTGAGACAGTGCAGTGGGAAACAAAGGACTCCTTGGAATGAGGAAATGTTTGAGAGGAGGAGATACATCATTGTCATTAGCTGAGGGAGTGGCTAAGAAGTACTGTTCAGTTAATGCATATGGAAAGGTAAAGTTACAGTGGTAAACACTGACATTTCATTGGAAACGTGTGTAGTAAAGATATTTTTATTTGTATAGATGTGGTAATTTAGATACAATAACACTTTAAAACCCATTAAAGATGAGTAGTGCTTTCCACTTTGATGTTTTTAAATATATCATAGATGTGATGTTTCTCTACCTACAGAGGAAAAAATATATGTTAACAAATTTTTCTTAGGTATGAGTTTTATCACAATTATGCTTTTATTTCTACCTTCAGATTTAGACCATTTAAAAAATCTTGAAAATATATATTTAGAAAAATAAATCTAGGACACAGTCTTTTTTACCAGTATACAGGGTGGGGGAAAAGTAAGTTTACAGTTGGGAGTGTGCAAGAGAGTTTATTATTGTGTTATTTTCCATACAAACAACTATAAACCTACTTCTGTGCCACCCTGTATTTGAATATAATATTCACTAACAAAAATGATGTCACTCAAGGTATTTCAAGGCGAGGTCATCAAGCATTTTTTCTGCTTTTCCAGGGAGTGTCCCATTCTTTCTGTGTTTAAAGGCGGGTGTGGTTCCTCTTTTTTGTCTTAAGCTTTGATTGTCCTTTCTTCTTCTTGATATGCCCAGTAGGAACTCACCCCGAAAGCCCTTGACTCCTGTACTTTTTGAGGTCTGGGAGTCCTCATTCTTTACTAATATTGTGACCATGGAAACACTGTCGCTTGGTCCTTGGAGTTTCAAGGATGTCATCACACTTAAGGCTACTTCCGGAAGGTCCCCTGTTCTTGCTCCCTTATCCCTTGAAAAGCTTTGCCTTGGCCACACATGGATTCAGGCTGTACATTTCTGCAGTTTCCAAATTCTTATTGCAAAGAACTTGAGCCAAGATGGTTTCCAAAAATACCTTATATAAGGCATTCTCCATCCCTTACTGTTGTTTTCTGTTTATGGACCTTCTAGGAATAGTACGAAAAAAAGGCTGTTTTTAATAATGGGCTCTTTCTGATAAGGCAACACTTAAACATTATGTTCACAGAAATTTATGGTGATTATTACCTGCTACTCTTTTATGTATTCTAATTATTAACTTATTGATTGCACCTTGAGGCCTTCTACACAAAGGATGCAATTTGAATAATGCCGTGGTAATGCCATTTAATCTCAGTTTACAACTGTATTATGTTTCATTTTCAGCCCGTAATGATAGCCCCTTTCTATGGGCTCATGGCACGTATGGTTTACATGTAAATGTTGTTTTAAAAGCTTTATTTTGTTAAAATTTAGACATTCACATTCAAGGCCACTCAAAAACTTTGTGATTTTTTAAAAGATAATTTTAATTTTAATCTACTTAAAGTATAGATAAATCTATTGCCTAGAGAAAAGGGAGAGATTGTACTTTCTGATGAGGGGAGAGGATTTGGAATAATTAGGCACAGCGATGGAATTCATTTCAGTACTGTTGGGGACACATTGGATTTAGTTTAAACCACTGTTGGTAAGAGCCAAAGAATCCTTTATGTTTATCATCTAAGACCCAGTTCCTGGGTTAATCCTTTCCTGAATATCTGATCCAGCAGTGACCCCCTCACCCCACCCAACACCCCATTTAATCTCAAGTAGATTTTAAGTCTCTAAGTAGCAGAAACTCTATCTTAAATGTTTTTATACTCTCCCCACCTGCCTCACTGTATTGGGTGGAATGCAGTGGGCCTAGTGATTTCTTAATATGTATTCATTGGTTAAAAATGGTCCTAAGTATGTCAAGCTGTTACTTTTCCTCAGTAAAGTTTTCAGGATGTGCTACTTTTATTTTCCTCCCTTTCTATTTGAATTTTGCTGTAGTAATAAAGATATACTTTTCATTTATAGGAGTGTAATTGATCAGGACCATGATGTTATTCTTTCAGGGAACCCCTCCAGCAGATACTTTGCTTTTCTGACTGTGGCTTCTAAGGTGGCTTCTCCTTAGAGCAAGTGGACCCTGACAGTAGAGTGAATGATGTTTGTGGCATTTTCTCTTCATTAAAGATACACCAGGATCCTAAAAGAGAGTATTTGCTACATTGTTTATAAGGTTTATAATGAAGGAAAGGACAGCTATAAATAGGGGATATATAATATTTGAGGTTGTTGATAGACACACATGAAGTAAAAATGTCATTCTTTTTCTTGGAAATGTATGTAATATTTTTAATAGCGCTTAGAAAAGATGATTGATTTAGAGTAAATTTGCTATCGTTTGGTATGGTTAAGGCATTGGAGTAATTTGTCACAATAGAGATACTAGCATTTATCGAGTCCTGCAGAGTGTGTGACACTTTATGTAAGTATTGTATTTAATCTTCAAGGATTCATTCTATGAGAGCAGGTGTTATTATTAGCCAGATTTGCCAAGAGATACCCTGAAACTCAGTGAATTCCTTGGTGATTAGAATCCACAAAGTTCACACGACCTTTCTGTCTGCTGGGTAGGCCATACCACAGATACTAGATATGCTTTGATGGTAGTGTCTTCTTCATGGAAAGGTGGAAAATAAGAGCAGAATATGGAAAGAAACAGAAAAAGGCATTGCTGAACACCTGGAGCATTTAGTTATTACACTTGAGCCCTAAATTAAGCTAAGGGGGGGGGGGAAATCCCATTATCCTCATTTTTGGAAAGAAGTATAATTTGTTATACCAGAAAACTTTCACATTCATATTAATTAAACTCTGTCTCTACCAATGTTTTAAGGACAGTGAGTGAAAAAATGTGCCTAAGACGTAACCTTAAGGAAGTCTATACTAGACTGATATAACTTCTGTCTTATAATACAACTGTTGAATTACCTTCCAGTGAATTACAAGCTTTTTGAGCAGCAGAGACCATGGTTTTCTGAAGTTTAAATTCAAGTAACATGTGTTGGATACTTGGAAATCTTTCACATAACTTAATAAATAAAACACCAGCCTCCTGAACAGGGTGGTTCAACTTGTTTTGGAAGACAGACCAGAGCTCAGACCTCACCAGCTGCCTATTAGCTGTGTGACTGATTAGTCAGCCTCTCAACTTCAGTTTTCTCATCCCTCCAATAAGGAAGTAATGGAATTGGTATACTGCTTATTAGCGCGGTGTCTAATGTATAGTAGGTAATCAATAAAATGCCCTCACTTTAGTTGTCATTTATTCTGAGGTTGAAAGTGTTAAGTTCAGTATTAGGGCAAGTTCAAGAGAGATTACATCCACCCAGGGGACTCGGGGAGGACTTCATGGGGAAATTGATATTGGACTTGAACCTTGAAAGATGATAGGATTTGGACATAAAGAATTGAAACACATGAGTAGTTCATGATCCATGGAGTATTTGTGTAAAGGCTGTTGGTAACATAATGGAGGACCTTTTAAACCATGTTTGACTGAAGAACAGATCTATAACTTTTTTTTTTTTAGAACAGATCTATAACTTAAGTGGGTGAGTCTTATATTGAACCTTTGTAAAAGCCGAGAGCGTGTTATTAAATCTCAGTGAAAGTATTCCTGCTGGATGCTGAGAAAGTATAGGCAGATTTCATTGCTTAATGATCTTAATATAGGGAGAAAGATAGGAAAATCTAATGAATGGTTACTTGCTACATGTGTTTGGATTTTCCTTTACAATGTCAGATGTCCAAAGAAAATTGGTGGTGAGGGCTGAAATGAGATCTATTTGGAGTTCAGTTTTCTAATGAGGGCCAGCATTCTAACTTTTAGGTAGTTATTTAAAAGATAACTTTTAGGCTTTGAGGTGACACAAAGATGATTTAGATTAGTATCTCTCAAATTTTTGTGTCACACATTTTTGGGTACTTGATTTTTTGGTGGCAGGTGTAAATGATTTGTTGAAAGCATGAAAGCTCTTGCTGATATCACTTGGGACTCCCTTCAGCACTGTGTCATCATCTCCCTAGAGTTGTTGACTGCCTGACATCAGTGTGTCACATGTTTTAGTGAACTCACACAGTTTTTCCTTCCCTGTAGCTCTGCTTCTCACCCTCAGCAAGTTGTGCCTTTCAGCCTTTGTTAAAATTGTATCTGGGGACCTACTCAGTTCAGAGTCCCATCTGATTGATGTCACAATAATCATCTTTCTTCAGTTGCAGCAAAGATAAATTAACTCTTTGATCAAAATTTGAAGAACTGGTCCAAAAGAGTTCATGGAATACTTTACAGGCTAGCTCCTAGACAACATAGATGTCATAGATATTCAATATCCCTAGGGCGGTATTCCATTTTTTATTTTTATTTTTTGATATTTTAGTGCCTCAGGACACAACATGGTCCTTTAAAAAAAAATCTATAGTGACTCCCTAGGTGAACTCATTCTTTTTTAAGGTTCCTAATGTATATCTCCACCAGCCTAGCCTCCTCCCTGAGCTCTAGACCCCCAATATCCAAGTGCTTACTTATGATCTAGATTCTAGATCATACAAACACAGTGATGCTTGAAGCAAAGCACCTAAAACTGAGTTCCTGGTCCACCAGCCTACCCCAAACCAACTCCTCTTTTCCATCTCAGATAATGGCACTTCCATTCTTTCACTTGCTTAAATCAAAAACCTTCATGTACACAGTCTTTGACACATTTTTCCCCCCCCTTATCTACACTGTCAGCAAATCTCTTTGACTCAACCTTGAAAGTCCATCACTTCTCACTATCCCTACTGCCTAGTGCTGGTCCCCACCCTGCTCTCCTGTGGATTATTGCAGTCACTTCGTAATCACTTTTCCAGCTTCTCAGAAGATTTAATCAGTGTCAATAGCAGCTGGCAGGAGAGGGGCCACTGTTTAAGCCAATATTTTCCCTAAAAGGAATTAAAAATTCCTTGAAGCCCTTGGACAGAATTTCTCTTAATACCCTATAGAGTTTCATGCCCCAGATTTTGAGAAGAGTCACATTTTCCCCCTGTGTCTTGTCAACCTTAATGGAAGAGCTTCTCAGCATGGCCCCTGTGAGTATGTGATCTGATTTGAACAGCCTCTGGATGGACAGTTGCCCTGTGTACTTTAAGTATATTACTAATCTTAAAATAAGGAAAATATAAGGATGTGCATTCCTAGTATTCCAGTATACTGAAATTAATTGCATCTTCTTTTTAATGATTTGAATGAACTTCAGGATTTGGAGCTGCTGCAGGCCAGTCATCACAAACATCAGTTATTGCTGCAGAGTAAAGAAAGTGCAGGCTAGTAGAGATCTCCAGTTGAGTTACGGTAAAAAAAAAAAGCAGCTTTCTCTCTTCTAAAATAAAAAAAAATAGTTTATTAAACCTTTCTGGTTATTTTTCCTTCTGAAATTCGGGGCATAAGGTCATCCACAGATTTTATGGTTGTATATTTTGCTGTGGACTCACTAGCAATGATGGTTGACTGGTAGATTTTATATATTACTTAAAAAAGGAAAGTTCACTAATTGAGTTTTGTAGGAATTTTATATGACCTGCATATGTGTGTGTGTGTATAACTGTAACTTTTTATTTTATATTTTCCCCCAACCATGTAGACCTAAGGCCCTTTCTGACTTAGTGGCAAAGTAAGAGATACTAATGAGAATGTCTTTGAGACATAATTATGTAGATTTAAGGGAGTGATGTAGTTTTAATTATGCCCTTTAGCTAGTGTACTTGCATATTAAACTCATTCATGTCTCAGTGTATTTCCCTCTGAAACTTTGCTTTTCTCAGGCCTTAAATTGCTAATCAGCTCATGGGTATACCTGAAGGTTATGTAAGCTAAGTTGAAGACTGCCAAAGAATGTGTTTAAACTATTAATCCAAAATATACAGAATTTATAGTTAGGAAAAAAAATGGCATGTGGGTGTATAGTGTTCTTCCCTGGTTTCATAAGGATGGAATCCAGCTTTGTATGTGTATATACTTTCCCTACCTTCCTCCATCCCTAAATGAAGAACACCCTTTGGTCGTAATGGGTTGAAACATGTAATATATTGTTTCCCTTGGGCTATTCTTTTTAACCCAGGGAACCTGAAGTAAAAATAATTTCTTTTTTTAAGTTTTAATTTTTGTTACCTCTGCTTTTTTGGCTTATTAGTTTATTTTCATTTTAAGCTTCTAGATTTAGCAGACAAGTAACTACCTTGAAGCTGTGAGATGATTTATTCACTTACAGGGGAAAAGTATGAGGCTACCTAAACCCTGCTTTGTGGGTGATTTTGTTTTTATTTCTGAGAAGCTAGAATAGGGGAAATCCCTGGTAAATTTTAAGGGGAAAGGTTCTGAAAATCTTTTGAGGCTGACTTTCCTCTCAAAGAGGCAGTAAAAAAATAGAATTTAGAACAGAAGTAAGTGAATTTTCTTTAAAGGGAGAGATAGTAAATATTTTTGGTTTTTTGGACCATACAGTTTCCGTTGTGCTTACTCTGCTGTTGTAGCATGAAAGCAACCATAGACGATATATAACAACTGGACGAGACTGTTATTACTGACAAAAACAGACAGCTGTCTGGATGTGGCCTGTGGGCCAGACATGGTTTGCAGATGCCTAATTTAGAACATGTGCAAACTCAAATCCCCATATGCCCATTACCATATCAAACATTAATATTTTCCATGTTTCATTTATATATCCCTTTTTCTTTTTCTTTTAGCTGAAGTATTTAAAAGCAAACTTCAGACTGTGCCATTTGATACCTACATAGAAATTACGAACATTTTCTTACATTATTAAAATACCATTATCTTACTGCTTGGCAAAATTAACAATTTTTTTGTAACCTCTAATATCCAAGTCAAGTTTAAATATCCCCGATTGCATGCATATGTCTATCTATCTCTCTGTCTATCTTTGTTTGTTTGAATCATGATCTACATTCGGTCTTATGTTACAGCTGAGAATTGTGTCACAAATCTCTTTTAGTAATCCTTTACTTACCTCTTTCTTTCTTTTTGTTTTTTTTCAGTCTGTAACTTGTTGAAGAAATGAAGCAGTTGTTCTGTAGAATGTTTCACATTTTAGATTTGTTTGCTTCTTGTGGTGTCATTTAATTTGTTACCATATTTCCCATTTTTCATGTAAATGGAGTTAGGTGTGAAGACTTATGTAAATTCAGGGTCAACCTGTTTGGCAAGAATTCTTCGTAAGTGGCACCTCTTTTTTCATATTGTGCCACATCAGGGCGCCTATCAGTAGCCTGAATTTCACTGCAAAGTTCCCCTTCACCCATTCATCTAATGGTTTCATCCATTGAATCATCTTTCTCAAATTAATGATTTTATCTTCATTTCTACATTTACTAGCTGGAATTCTTCTGTGAAGAATGTTCTCTAGTCGTCGTGGGTACTTGATTACCCTGAAATACAGTTCACAGGGAAGGCAGTATTTTTGAATCTCATTTTATAGATTGAGATTGAGTCTCAAAAAGTCTAAGTGAATTGTCTAAAGTCATAAACCTAGTAACCTACATAGCTCAGAATCAAAGTGAAGTTTTTGATACCAGTTCTAGTTATCTCAGATGCAACACCAGTGGGAGCCAGCAAACTGACATCATAAATCCTTTGTGGTTCAGAAGTTGAAGGGTGAGAAATAGAGAGATTGAGGATAATTTCCCTTTCCTCTCTCTGCCCCCTCCCCTCCAAACACACTAAATTCAGGAAAGAGGAGGTAGTTTTATCTGATAAACTACAGAGATTGTTTTCCAGAGCAACTGACTGCTTAGAAATCAGATTGCTCTGATTCTACTCTACCATTTAGCAGCTATACCCCAACTTTTGGCAGGTTACTTAACCTTTCCATGCCCTAGTTTTCTTGTCTGTAAAATGAGGATCCTGATAGTACCTATCTTAAAGGGTTATTGTAAGGATTAAATGAAGTTGCTACAAGGAGAGTGCTTAGAACAGTGCCATGAAAAAATAACCATTCAATACCGTTTAGCTTTTCAGAAGTAAAACTGTCCCAGAGCTACACCTTTAATTCTACTTGCCATCCAAACAGTATTTGAAATAGCATAGTCGTCATTAGGAAAACAATATTATGTTGTGCTGTTGATGTGAAAAGCAATAGTATTCGGAAGGTCTTATTTCAAGGCCTAAGAAAGCACAAATCTAAAGAATGAAAACTGTGGAAGCTGCACTTGTATTAACAGTTGTAACTGCAGAGAAATTTTTTTAATTTTAGTTACATACATACATTTAGTTATTTAGTGAACTCTATGGATACTGATTGAAAAGATGTATGTAATCTGTATGGGTCTTACATTTTAGAATTTTTGTGTTTGAATTTCTTAACATGAAGAATACTTCTTTATGGAGTCTTTTTTTTCTTTTCTTTCCACAACCCCACCCTCCTGTTTGGAGTCTTAAAGCTTTTCCCAGAGCACAGTAGGAAAAGCTGTCAAATGTATGGTCATATTTATAACAGGATGTAAAATACTTTATTGTGTAGTATGACGGAAAAGCAAAATACCCTCTGCCTTTACCCCTCTTTCCATTATTCACTTGCTAGAGTTATTGGTGGTATTATTATATTTAAATTGTGTTTATAGTCATCTTAGTCATATTTGTGAGCTTTTTAAAGACACATTTTAAGAATTCCCTTTAGCACAGTATCTTTCATCATCTTATAAGGAAATGGAAGTCATAATTATATTTTTAAGATGTACTGTTGAAGTCTGTTAACAACTATCATTTTGCATTATTTTCTTATGGTTCATATTTTAAGACTGTGCCAAAGGTATGTGTATGCACTTGGTTTGAGCATAACTGTTTCTGTGTGTTCACAGCCATTTCTTCCCTGATTTGTTGTACAACATTATGAAAGTCTTTTCACTATATATTTCTTGAGTTGTCATTTATCTTTGAGCCATATCCAGAAGACAGTAGTGTTACAGATATGTGTTATCCTTCATTTAACATTTTCTGAGTATTTGAAAGTGCTTTGTATTTGGCCACACAAGTCAGAATGGGTATAGTTAGTCCAATTACCAGTTGTACAGGTAGGCAATTTTTTTAAAAAAGCAGTAATCATAGATTTTAAAAACAGGTCTGATTTTCAAATAAAGAAAAATGTACATAAAATTCTTCTATTTTTTAAAATCCTCATCCAAGGCTATGTTCACTGATTCTAGAGAGGTAGGAAGGAAGGAAGAGAGAAACACACACACCCACACCCACACCCACACATTGATGTGAGAGGGAAACATCAATCAGTTGCTTGCCCTGACCGAGGATCGAACCTGCAATCTTTTTGGTGTATGAGATGATGCTCCAACCAACTGAGCCACCCACCCAGGGCTAAAATTCTATTCTTACAAAGATATTAAGGGAATAATAAAAATGATAAGTGGGATTAAATATGAAGATGTCAAAGTCTTCAAGGGGGGTGTGCCTATCCAGGTACTTTGTTGCAGATGCAAGTATTTCCACTACTGACAAGGCCCGAGTGTTGGAAAGAGCACTGGATCTGAGGCTAAGGCACAGGCCAGGCCCTTGAATCTGCTTTGGGAGCTCTGAAAAGCTATTTACTATCTTTGGGCCACTGTTTTCTCCCCTGCAAAAGAGACGAAATAACACCTGCCCTTTTTGTAGGCTAAATAAGTTTCCTGGAGGTGAAAATTCTTTCTAAAGTGCATCAAAGTTAGGATATACTGTATTGGTTATGAGGGAGCACAGTGATAATTGTTCGGTTCTATTAAGATTTCATCATTGGATTCATCTTACGATCTCTGTCAAGATAACTACCGTCACCCAGGTCTTCCCTGGGCCCTCATCTTTGTGTGAGAGTATTAATTCATATTTTGCATTGGTTCTTGTGAGGAGCAGCAATTGTGTCTGTCAGGTGCCCAGCTCAATGCCATGTAGGTGCTCTGTGCATGGCAGCTGCCGTTGTCATTTGCTATAAAAAATTATTGATAGTTAATAAATACTCATTTTGTGCATCTTAATGTAAAGGAAAGTAAATGAGACCTTTTGGTAGAAGGAGGAAGTTGTAAGTACTACAACATGTGGCATCTATGGAAAGTATCAGCTTCTAATCATTTTTCTCCTTTAAGGTAACAGAATTAAATAAACAGTGTTGTGAAATGAAGTGAACAATATTGATTTTTTCTTAAAACCAAAACATTGATGAGTATGGTAAATAAGGAAGTTCTAAGCTTAGATTTTATTTATACTTACAATCTTTCCTTTCTCCCCGAATGCTATCGTTTACTGTGTTCATTACTCAGACTTTAAAAAAAAAACAGGACTTTAACATCAAGTTATAGAAGTAAAAGTATAATTAAATGAGAAAAATGTGCAAAGCTCACACTCTGCTATGAATTCTAACGTGAACTCATAAGCCTCCAGCTTCCATTTCAGTTCTCACTCTGCTTTGGTTGACTCTATTAGTTCCTCTTGCCTGTTATTTTCGGTGATGTGGAAATGGATTGTGTGTGCGTGAGAAACCATCTTCTTAGTTCATTTACTCATTATGGCTGCCACTGAGCCAGGGCGACTTCTTTAGGAAAGGTAATGGAAGCACTTGTCTGGAGAGTGTTAGGATCAGAGTTAACTGATGTGAAAGAGCTGTGTATAAGCCCTTTTATAGTTGCCTGTTTTATGTGGGTTTGTATTGTAGCACCAGCCAGATGCTTTTGTTTCAACTTTTTGATTGGGTGCCCTGTCAGTATTGTGGAGTAGAAAATGATTTATTATCATTTCTTTTGTGATTCCTAATGAACAAATGTCTTTAATTTCCTTTTAGAATTCATGAACTTGATAAGGTCTTGGACATCACAGTTCTTTATACATTGAGGGCTTTCTCTTGACATCTATAAACAGCATTGTTTTTTCTTATATCAAGATAATTTTTCTGATTATAAGCATTGTAAAATACTTGAGTACCTAACATTGAAGGGATTGATTCCTTTCTGGGGATTCTAATGAAAGGGTTTTGAGTGGCTTTTCAGGGTGTCCTAGAGGAACTGTAAAGGTTCTTGTCAGCTTTTTGCCTGTAAAACTGCAATTAAGTTAGGAGGAAAGTAAACCGTGCCATTCAACATATTTTCAACAACTGAATTAATTTCATGATTGGAATTAAAGCCTTGAGATTTTCATTAGAAAAAAAATATTGTCCCACATCATAATTAAGAGCTAGGTGTGGCCCTATGGCTGTATTTCATATTCTCTAATTCACAATAGCCACTTATGCTCTCAGAATGTCAAGTCATGACAATTTTTGGAAAATGTAAAAGTGTAGATATTTCCATTAGCAAAATTGATTTAATTATTTACTTACATAAAGTGAATCTAATCTTATAATTAAGGTAACTTTTGGTATAGCTGTTCATGCTGTATACACTTTATGAATAGTATAACCTACAAAAAATAAGTGACTATGATGTGTCCTTTTTAAACTTGGATAATAGGAGGGATAATTATATTTGAAAATATTGTTAGGTGCCGGTTAAAGTTTCTATTTCCAATTTGTAACACATTGATTTGGTTTGATTTGAAAAATTACATTTCAGAGCAGGTACTTTCTAGTTGCTCAGACCTGACTTCAGACCGCCGACTAGCAGCGCAGGCTTCATTAAGCTAGCTGTTTGCTTTCTCTGAACCTCAGTTCCCTCACCTATAAAGTGGTAGTGAAGCCTTGTTCATAGTATTGTTAGGATGGGAACAGAATAATATATGTAGCACAGTACCCAAAACAGCGTGAAAACTCAATAAAAGATAACTACTGCTGTGGTTAGAAAACACTTCTTCTTTGCCAGAAAGTCAACCACCAGCATAGGAATGTGAATTCACGATTATCGCTTAATTTGAGTGCTGGAGTCACTATCTCCTGAGGAAGGAGAAGATCTAGTTCACACTGCTCGTCAGTTTTTAGTGGAGATTTCGGGAAACTGTAAAGTTTGTTAATATTTAGGTTATAAAGCTGAGGAGCATTTTTAAAAATTGAAATCACCTTCAAACTGGCATCATTCTTATAATTTTTTTGCCCCCAAGATATTCACATTGGCTATTTACACATAGAATTTAACTGGAAAAGAAAACCTATTTGATTTGCATAATGATAAAATAACAAAGAAAGCCAGTGTTCCTCTAGTTCTCATGTATTGAGGTTTCAGAAACTCAAATAAAAAATACATGAAAAGCATTTTCTCATTCTTTTTTTTACATTTTGTTCATTCCCCTTTAGAACACCTGTCATTTCTGTCAGAAGATTTTGCATAAACAGAATTTTACTTCATTATTATTTTGTGTTTTGAGATGGCAAAATTAGAAATGGCATATCTTTTTTAAATTAGCATCAAAGCAGAAGTTCATACATATCAACAAGGTAATGAATAGGAATTATGTCGTCGTTGCCCCCCCCCCCCCCCCCATGATCTCCCTGCCCTATAGTTAGAGCACACAGAAGCGAACAGCATTGTCTGCTTAAGAAACACAGTGAAAGGCTCACAAAACCAAAAGGTGTTTTGGGGATTCCAGCAAATTTATACTCATTCTTAATTGGGTTCATAGTTTCTATAAATTTAAATTTATAACCCCATCCCTTAGGGGGAGGGGTTGTCATGGGCAATGCATGTAAACTCTGAGTCACCAGAATGGAGCTGTCTGGATTCATGTGTAATCTGTGGGAGGAACCCCCAGCCACCCCTGGTTCTGCTTTTATTTGTTGAAATACTTCTCTGTATCTGTCTTACCATTTATGAACATTTTGCATCTCTGATTTAGATTTTTTAAAACCATGCCTTTCATCTTCTGCCTTCTTCTTCAGTGTCCAGTACTCTACAGTCTGATTCTTTAAGGAAAAAAAGTTTAATTAATGAACAAGATGCTTTCAGTGTCGTATAGCAAAAAAGAGGAGAAAAAAGAGATTAAAGCTTTTCATTTTGCTCTGCTCAATCCCCAGTTGAATGGAATTGTGCTGAGTGGCAGCCAAAACCATGGACTTTGAGATTGTTTCAATATTGAATGAAGGCTCAGCTGAGAGAGATGGGTTTTAGTGCATTTTTCCCCCTTAGTGGAATTAGGGTGATTTTCCTTTGCACATTGTGTCACCTCAATTTAACCACTAAACAACTTGGGCTAGTTGGTCGAGTAGCTTAATTTTGCAGGTTTGTGGGATCTGATGTTTTCATAATAGAAGGGAAGAGTTGGTGATAATCCTCTGAACCGTTGAGGAATTGAATTTTAATAGCTCATTGTACATGTATATGCGATTTTATGTCTATAACTGTGGAATGTAACACATAATTTTTGAAGATATTCACTATAAAGGATAGTGGGTGTAAGACAGAGGGATTTAAGGAAATGGAGAGAAGTCTCTGCTATCACACTCACTGTCCAGTTGGATTTAATATAATTAAAGAAGAGAAACCTAAACCACATGATGGGTACAATTCATTGCCTAACATAAGTCAGAGCACCAGGATTTTTGAAATGTGAGTTATTTAGTGTTATAGGATAAAACATTTTTCGGCGTATATATAAATCATGCAATGGTAGCTGCTTGATGGAAAGCTTCTCATTAGCGCCTACTAAAGTTTCTAAAGTGATATTGTGCTTTTATTTCTTTAGAAACAAATTAAGTGTATCAACTTGATTTGAGAATTATTAGCATTCAATAAATTACTCTTTAAAGCTGCACATCAAAATATTACACCTGAAATTTAATGCGTGTGATGTTTCTCATTACGGTTCTGCTCATTTGTGTGCCATGTAGAACACCAGAGGTGGCTTTCAGATCTTAAAGAAAATTAATCTACATATTTAGCTGCTAGTAGACTTGTGATTCTAGAAATTGTCATATCAGGACGCCATTTATTTTTATTATCTTGTCATTTAAATCATTAAGTTCAAATTAATATGTACTAAGAGGTCTTATTTCAGGAACAGCTTTTCTTTGAGAAACAGAACGGAAAATGATAATTTATAGTAAGTGCTTAATTTATGACATGATAAACTGGAAAAGATTGATACTGCAGAAATGTTTTGAAGCTGTGTGTGTGTGTTAGGAGGAGAGGTGTTCACATGATTATCTGGGTAACTATCAGTAAAATTATAAGCAATTGGATTTTTAAAAAAAGTTTCTAAATGTGACATATTATAGAAAAAAGTTAAATTAAGGGGAAATTCCTAATGTAATTTGATACCATAGGAACATACTTATGAATGCACATATATAATATTTGTGTGTAGTTGGTGACAGACATGTTGTGATGAATTGAGCATAAAGGTGAACTTGGAGACTTTCAGTTGTTATCTCTTCTGCTGTGACTTTGGAGAAATAATCTAACTGTGACTCAGTTATTTTAGCTATAAAATGGTGATTGTGATACTGAGAAAGGTACTGCAGATGTATTCAAAGTCATCTGCTTATATAATTTACAAGAGGCTATCCTTAATTTTCTAATTACTTATAGGAAATGTCAGGGAAAGGTCATTACAGTCATCACCACCAACAGTAAATGTTTATTCAGTACCTATAATGCACTGTGCAGGAAAGGAGCATGAGACCCTAGCTCCTAGCTCTGAAAAGGAGCAAGGACCAATTTTGGGCTCCTCCACTCACTCTGCTCTACTCTTTTTCTAGAAAGAGCCATTTTTCTAGCTCAGGCCCAGAAGAGAGACTGTGAAATGAACAATTATAGTTTATTGTTCCTTTGATAAGTATTAGGTGAACCCGTAAGAAATTGCCATTTATGTAGATAAAAAATGTGTAATGTTATGGCAGTTGCATTTGGTCCCATTTAATATTTACAGAACCACTGGTATGTGGCAGGCATTGTTGTAGGAGCTAAAGGCACAGAAGTTAACAAAATAAATAATTCCCGTCTTCCTGGGGATTGCATTCTCATGGGTTGTCCAGGCCCTCCTCTCTTACTCTACACTCACATCTATCCAACTGCCTTCTCTACATGTCCCCTTGGGTCCCAAATAGGCATGCACACATGTTTAAACCAAGCTCCTGATGAATAAACAATACCTTAGATTTTATTTGTTTCATAGATAGAAATCACGGGTAGGATCTTGAATGTATGACCTCGCCCAAGAGCTCTCTCTCTTTTCTCTGTGTCAAGATGATAGAGCCAATAAACAAGGCAGTAAGTAATTTCTAAGGCACCAAATGGTGGTTTTTATCTATTGAATTTTAAAATGTACCCAGACATGAAAATGGAGCCTGGTGGACTGCTAAACACAGCTATGATGTATTTGCTCTTCCTAATACATCACGACAAGCTATTCTGTATCCTTCACTACACTTGGTACATAGCTAAGACCTGTCGTGATCCAGTGAATGAGCTCTGGAAAGGGAATCAACAGAGCTAGGCTGGACTTTCAGATTTCCTGTTGAGGAATCTGTTATTCAGGTGCCCATCAGGAAATACAGTAAGTTAAGTTCCTACATACTTTAATGATATGGTGAAAGTAAATGAGATACTTACCAAGGGGGCTACCAATTCACTCTTTAGAAGGGTGAGATTTGTATGTAAGGTATAGGTAATAACAGTTTTCATATTCAGAGTTAAATATAAACTATGCAGTTTTTTGTTTTTGTTTTTCTTGACTAAAGTACTACAGACTTCAACATTTTGTTTTGAGCAAAACCCAAAAAACTTTGTTTTGAAATGTCTCAAACTATCTGATTTAGTCTTTGCTCCATAAGCGGATTATTCTCCCCAGCTGTTCTTCAGACCATGTTCATTATAATATATTATTGATATATTGATTTTTAAATTAAATTCCTGTTCATGGATATATAAAAGATCTGTTACCCTAAAGTATCTTCTAACATTTAAAAATATGTGCTTTAAGAAATATATTTTCCTGGTTTATCTTGTCATCCTTTCCTCTTATGTCCCTTATATATAGTTAATTCAAAAGAACAGCATGGCGAAATGAATTTAGCTTCTTAATGACATAGCACATCAAAGGTGAGAAGCAAACAGATATCCTGAAGCTATACAATAAGTTTACATAGCCTTCCCTTGCTAGAGCCTTCTTCCTGCATTGCTGAGAACACAGTCCATCAATAATTCAATTTAATTACATTTGGTTACTAGAAAGCAGCCACTTTGTTTTGAGACTTTAATTCTGATGCCTGTGAGTAACGTATCAATAAAAGAGGAAAGGAGGAAGTATTTTTCTTCTGTCATGAATATTTTATTATTTCTCAGATATTTCCCTGGAGTTTGATATGCTTTTCCTTTGTATTAAATAATATTTATATATTGGTTATGTAGGTAACTGATATAATGTTGCAAGAAAAAACAGCACTAAAATAAATCTGAAAATTCACTTAAGTTTTCTGTGCTAGGTATCTTTGAATTATATAAGAGAACACCTATGCCTGTTGAACAACCTTTGCAACAAATCAGCCTTTCTTAGACTTTATGTTGGGAAGCTTAGCAGTGTGTTGTAATTTGTAGAGTTCTGCAAGACTTGCTGGATGTTACAGTAAATTAAAATGGCTTTACTTAAATATATAGTAATTTGCCCTCTATTATTATGCTAGAAAACCTTTTGTTTCCCTCCCTTATACCACATATTTTAAGCAAGTTGAAAATTATGACTAAGTTCTAATAACAGAAGATATTTTTAGAATCGTTGCCACTTTAAAATTTTAATCTAGTTTCAGAAGAGATGACCTGTATTTACTGGATGACAAATGCATTTATGTGTGTTCATCATAACATGGTAGAAGGAACGTGAACTTTGAGCAAGTCATAGAAAGATCTCTGTCCCGACACAACATTCTACCTCATTGTTCCAAGCCTCAATTTTCCAGGCTGTAAAATGGGGATAATGCCACCAATTTCTTAGGGTTGTTAGGAGAATAAAATGAGATAATCTGTGTTATGCCTAGCCCATTACAGAAAAGTTGCAAAAATAGCCCCAAGAGTACCATATACACTTTACCCAGTTTCCCCTAATATTAACAATCTTACATAGCTATTACAGTTATCAAAATCAACACATTAGCAAACAGTACAATGCTTTTAACTAGCGGCTTGATTCAGATTTCACCAGTTGTCTCACTAATGTCTTTTTGCTGCTCCAAGATTGATTCCAGGGTTGTATACTGATTGCATTTAGTTGTTCTGTCTCCTTAATCTCTTCCAGCCTGTGACAGTTTGTCTTTCATGACCTTGATACTTTTGAAGGGTTGTGGTCAGGCTTTTGTTTTGTTTTGTTTTGTTTTTATTTGTTTGTTTGTTTTTGGTAGACCGTCTCTCACTTTGGGTTTATTTATTGTTTTCTCTGGATCAGATTGAGGTTATGCATTTTTGGCAAGAATACCACAGAGTGATGTTCCCTTCAGATTGCCTCAATATCAGGGGCATATGATATCAACATAACTAATTACTTGATCACTTGGTTAAGATGGCATCTGCTGAGTTTCTCCACTGTAGAGTTTCTATTTTCTCTTCAAAATGTTTTGGGGGAGTTACTTTTAGACTGTATAAATACCCTGCTTACTAATTTGGCATCCCTTGGTGGACCTTGCCTGCGATTAGAATTAGCATGGTGATCAAACTGCTATTTTCTCTTCCCTGTCCTCCTATATTTATTAATTGGAATTCTTCTGAAAAGAAAAGCTGTCCCCTTTCCCCCACTTACTTATTCAGTTACTTATATCACTGTGTACCCATGGATAGTCTGTGAATTAAACATTCCTTTCTGTGCTCTAATTCAGTGCTATTGTTGTTTATTTTGTGGCTCAGATTGTTCCAGCTTTTGCATTTGGGAGCTCTTTCCGGTTGGTTCCTGCACCCTTCTGACACACCCCGTCCTGCCCCCCCCTTTTTTAAAATTTAAATTTAAATTTAAATTTTTAAATTTTTGTTTAAAATATTACAGATGTCCCTTTTTCTCCCCAATGACCCATTCCACCCCATCCCACCACCCTCCCCAGTCCCTCTCCCCACCATTGTCCGTTTCCTTGGGTTGTGCATATATGCATATAAATTCTTTGGTTATTCTCTCCCCCTCCACCCACCCGCCCTCCTCTATCCCTCTAACATTCATCAGCCTGATCCATGCTTCCATGTCATTGAATCTATTCTGTTCATCAGTTTATTAAGTTCTCCTGTTCCCTTTTGAGCACTTCCTCTCTCGGCAGCAGGAGATGCTCCTGGCTCACGTTGTGGTTTCCCTGCCCTGGTCCTAGAATCAACCTGTTCTCTAAAAAGCCTTGTAAATTTAATTTAAAAATAAATTAGCCATCTCCCACCTCACATACATTTTCTAATTCTTGATGTAATGTTTTGTGAGTTTCTCGTTTGGTCTCCTGTAGATGCAGCCTTAGGAAATTCAGTCTTAACAAGTGGAAACTATTGGTTTCTAACTTTTGGAGAGAAATAGAACACTTGCCTATGACAGAAAGCAGCAAACAGAGCTTCAGTTTGTCTCTGAAATTGTAGAGGAACAATTTGGCTTGTCACTGTAAATTAAAACTTTATCTCATGCCATTTGTCATTACAGGGCATGGTACATTTGTCTACCATTTATTGCTAGCTTTTAAAATCTAATGTAATTTTCTCTTTTGGTCATCTCTTATGTAGCCAACTTAGATGACTAGAAGATGACATGTAATCTATAGTAAGTGAAATATCTCACTATATTGTGGTGACTTTGGGGAAACTAATTATTTTAGCAGTTCATTTTTAGAGTTATTTTAGAACTAATTTTATAATTAGGATGGAAGTAAAAGTGTGCTAAAGATGTTTTTGTTTTAGTAGAGAGTTTATTTATTTTTGGCATTCATAAAAAGATGTGTATTTTAATATGCTATGAGTAACCACTAGAGGGTGGTCATGGGTAACCAATTACCCATTTGCAATTTATTCAAGATGCTCTGACACTCAAAGATTAGCAATACCAGCAAGCGGAATAAAAACAAAACTGGGCTGAAAATATTAATATCATACAAAATTCAGTACAAGGGGAAAGGTATTATGCAGGACAAATATATGTTTATAAAACATATACTTCACCAGGAATATATGACGATTCTGAACCTTTATGCATCCAGAAGCATATCATTGAAATATATCAATATACATGTGAATATTTAAGTGTGAATATTTATAATTTTATTTATAATAAAAATATTTAGCATTTCTCAACATTTGTAGGATTAGGGAATTACATTTTTGTAATCACCCTGATAGCTCTTCAAACCTTAGACTTACTACATATAACATTGTGTGTATGTATTTACGTGTATAATATATATATATTTATGGTTGTGAGTAGTATCTTGAAACATTTTTAATGATCAAGCTAGATCCTTAAAATTCCATCGTAACAGAAATTTAGTTATAGAAAATATTCACTGTGGATTAAAGTTGCCAGATACAGCAATCTATAAAAGCAAAATATAGGGAGAAAAACTGACAAAAAATCCTGGGAAAATAAGTAAATAGGATTAAATGAATCTAGCAGCAGTTGAATAAATTTACATTTAATTTTTAATTCAGAATGTTTATAAAAATCCATCCTTATATCTGTGCAGAAGAGGGAGCCTTTCCTTGGAGATGAGAAGCTCTTGTCAACGAACTTCTGTGTAGTCTTTAACTGAGATTTGGATGATGTTTTTGGTTTGCTTCCCTTATTTTCAGTGAGTAAAAAGACCAATGTATTCAAGCTGAGCCAGCTCACCTTGGACTACAGCATCCTACCTCAGGCAGCCAGTGCCTGTGATTTTTCTGGTGATGTTTGTTTTATGTTGGATCTTTTCCTACCAGCGAGGGAGTGACTAAATTGACCACATCTCAGGAGTTACTAAATTTTCTTTTAGGCTCTAAGTATGTGATTCAGTAAATACATTTTAGTGAATGAAAGGTTGTTTGTAGTTTCTGTCTTCAAATTTGGGCAAATTATATTTGGAATCTTGATATAATTTTCATTGTTACGTCAGTGGTTGTTATCAGTGAGTGAAGTATACTTTTCTAAAACAAGTGTTCTAGGTGAGATGCTAAAAGTTCTATCATTAATATGTCCTCTTAATATCAGGCACAGTAGCTGAACAGATAGCCAATTAAAATAACCTACCCAACTCCTCCAGCCCATTTCCTCCAGGTTGAATTGTTAACACCTCCATATAAATATTAAGTTGGAGTATTATTGATAGGAATTTGCTAAATCTCTTGTCAGTGAAAGTTAACAAAGTAATAAATAGATTAGCCTTCAGTCCTCTGGTAGGGACGAGTCAATGACCATACAGTACAAAAAAGATTCCTAACAGTTCGCCCTCGTGAACGTTTAGTGAGCAGCTGCAGTGTGCTAGGCTTTGTGTTCAGCATGGGGTCTGCAGATGTGGATGAGAGGTGCTGAAACAGGCAGTGCAGGGCTTCTTCCCTGACTCGCCTTGCCAGGTAGGGTCACACCCTCTCTTCCTTGCTGTCTGCGTAGTAGTAGCTGTGCTAGATAATTTCTAAAGCCTGTTCCAGCTCTTCACTCATGATTCTGATGAGCAAGCTATATTTGCTAAAGCCCCAGATCGCGTTTCCAGTTAAATAAGCGGTGGTGTGTTCTGCATTCTTTTCTCTCCATTTTTCATACCCCTTTTCTCTGACTGTTCTCCAGTTCCTGATCATGTTTCCAACTAGAATATTATAGGAGGAGGACTACCAAGTGTGCCTAGTAATTTGAAAGCATGCAGAAACACTGTTTAGTGGTTTTTTTGTTTTTTGTTTTTATTTCAAATGTGTAACTTCAGATTTGCCATTTTTTTGTTATTCTAAAATTATGGTAAATTAGAAACCAAATAAATGATTTGCTAGTGGCTCGTTAGACTTACCATTTCTTTTGAGAGGATACAGTTTTCTCTGGTTTTCACTAGAATCAGAATCATTTTGTTCTATTGTGGTTTGCTCTGACTTTCACATGTCCTTGAAGGAACTGATGACAGTGGTGAAGCAGCCTACAGTTGAATGCTTTCCACGGGTAACTGACAGTTGCCTGTATTCATTCATTCATTCATTCATTTTTCCACCTATAATATTGTAGCATTTTTTACAAAGCAGAGACCAAGATTTTAATTCCAGATTTTCCACTGGAATTAAAATACTTCTAAGTATTTGAAATAACTGTTTACTCCACCTCCTGAAACCTTGATTTCCTCATTTATAAAATAGGGATACCTAACTTCTGTACCTTCCAGGTAATAAAGAGTCTAAGAACCATCATTTTGTCACTGCTAAAGGTCTATAGAAATATAAGCCCTTAGTAGTGAAACATCACTATTACTTTATTTTTATTGTTAATAACAGTATTGCATTTGTTCTAGATTATCCATTAAGAATTTATAAATGATATTCTTTATTTAATGTCTAACTTAATAGATACAGTTAGAATGATGTGCAGATCACATGGCCCTAGGTCACAGATGACCCTCAGACCTTGTTTTCTGAGTCTACTGGATACAGTCTTATATAGTAGAACATGAAAAAGGGAAGCGTCACCCACTGGCCCACAGACAACCTACATCTTGAGCAGATAGCTTTCCACTTTGTCTGATGATTATGGCAGGTTTTCTGATGCACAGTTAATGTTTCTATGTATTGGCTTCACTGAAAGTGGTCTGCTTACTCAACTACCTTATCAAATCACACACCATCATTTTATTGAATACTTTTCCTGTGGGTTTTGACATTTAACTATTTTCTTACAAAGTGGCCAATCAAAATTTAAAAATTTTAGCTTGACCCTGCCTCAGGGGAAATTTGAGGGAAAGAAAATCTGCTTACTCTAGAATTGAAAATGTTCTTGGTGACTGCAGGGAAAGGGATTAGGATGTGAAGATGGAGAACATATGTCCTCCTTTTTTTGGACAAAACTGAAGGGGAGAAAAACACCCTTTTTTCTCTACTCAAGTTCTCCAGCTGGGGCCCGTAAATTAGACGGACAGAAGACAGATTTACAAGAGATAAACAAACAGATGTGCCTGCTTTCTCACTTTTCTTGAGTTCCATTGTTAACATTGTGCCCGTGAAAATAACTCACTGCTGACTTTGGCAGAAATACAGATGAGGTGTTGCCAGTGCCACAGCTGGGGTGGCAGGGCTAATTTGGGAGGTTGCACACTGCCACTCACCCGCTTTTGACCAGTGTGGCTTTGCTGGCATCTCCCATCACTGGATGGAGTAGGGTGGAGGAACCAAGGTGGAAAAGGGTGTTCTTCACCTAGTTCCCATATAAATACTTAGAGGTGTTCCCCTGAATTGTAGATATGGACACTTAGAAAGTGTGCTCTGAAAAACATCTCTGCAATGTTACAAGAGTTTGCTAGTCTGAAAACTAGAGAGGACTACTTTTGTGCTTAATATGCAGATAGTCTGAAAGCTTAGTAAGGTCTAAATTCTATGCATATATACACACAGGCAGTAGGTACATAAATTGGAAAGAAGAGGGAGGTGAAAAATACTAATAAGCTTTCCATCCTTTTGAGAGAGTAGCTTTCTGTTACATTATCAAAATAGCTGACCAAGAAGTTCTTTCAAAGTGTTTTCTGATGAACATCCAGAAATCTTGTATCTATTTAAATTCAGTTCATACCTAAAAGTTTGCACAAAGTGATTGACAATAATGTTTATGACTTACAAAACAAACAGAAGTTGTTTGTGAAAGATGTGTGCTGGAACTTCTAAATGTTCTTGTTTTCACCAGTGAAATTTAATGTTGGTTTGAAAGTTTGTCATTTTTGAAAGTTTTCTTTACGTTGAAATGCCTTTTGTTTTCCTGGTTGTAGATTTCTGTGGGCAGATAGGTATTTGTGAAGCCATAAGCTACTGGTGACTGAAAATTCCAGCAGTCTTTTTGGGTCAACTTAAAAAGGGGGGGTGGGGGGGGCATCTGTAATACTTTCAACAATAAAGATAAATTTTTTAAAATCTCACCCCAAAAATGACACAATATCGTCCCATCTCTTACTCTGATTATCTTTCCTACTTTAAAGTATTGGACAGCTTAGTCCCACTACACCTAGCCTTTCAATAAATGTTAGTTCCTTTTTTTCTTCCTATCCCACCCATTTCAAAGTCCTTTCTATTCCACTAGCTTGTTTTATATAAACATGGAGTCAGGAATTCCAGGTAGGAGGCTATGGCAGTAGTTCATTCATCATGCAGAGGAAGGGGTTATGTTAACAGGCACTTCAGAAGTCGAATGGATAGGGTGTAGGAATTCTGGGGGAACACAGATTAGATGGGTAGAGAAGCAGCTCAACTGATTTACTTCTAGTATAATATTTAGAATTAATCAAGAAATGGGCAAATTGATTATTCTCAGGAAAGGATTAGCCTCATCTTTACAAATGTAAATGTGAGCTAGCTGTTTCTACCTGAGAAATTTGTTTCTTGTAAGTTTTGCCCCTTAAAAAAATTATTTGTATCATAAAGGACCCAAATGCTGTCTGTGATCTGAATGTATATCTGCCTATGAATGCTGAATTTACTTGAGAAAATATCACTCTGTGCTCTTTGATTCTAGCTGGCCTTGCTGACACCACTAGTACAATACCGGTTTATTTTGTTTCTTCTTTCTTTTTCCTCCCATCAGTTTGATAAAGGCTACTCTTACAATATCCGTCATAGCTTCGGAAAGGAAGGCAAGAGGACAGACTATACACCTTTCAGTTGCCTGAAGATTATTCTAAACAATCCGCCAAGCCAAGGGGATTATCATGGTAAGTGCTTCCACTTGACATGTTTGTGAAGTACAGAAACCCAAGAGCTCTGTGGGGAACGCTGAAACAGGGTGATGGCATTTTGCATTACTGACAGGAACTAGTTTGCAGCTCATGTCAGTCATCAGTGTCAGGCTAGAGCTCCATTACTCTTCTGCCGATTTGTCTTGTTACTGAAGTAGGTCAGGCAAGAGGAATTCATTTGGCTGTGCTAAAGTTTATGCTGGACCCGGCTCTTTAGTCCTCAATTTCCCCACCGCCAGCTCGTCTCTTGTCTCTCTCTCGTGTTCTGCGAGTGTCTTGGAAGACTGACACAAGTTCTGCAAAGCTTTTTGAAATGGAATACCTAAAGTTTAGAATAGTAGATTCATTAATTTTCAGAAGACAACTGAGGAAAAGTGTTTTTTATTCTCATTACTATCATCTGATTAACAAACACCGATTGAGGAATTGAGCAACTCATGGTATCAAACATTATCAATTTGCCTGAGTTGTAGGTTAAAAAAAAAAGTGTTAAACTATTTCCTGTAGACTTCTGAGTTCGACAACTTTTTTCTAAAGTAGTTCCCTGAGCATACCTTGAAAAGCTCATTTATCTGGTATGTCAGAGAATGGTTTAATAGTGTATATTAGTATTAGTATATTTTCTAGATTACCTAAGCAGTAAGCAGTGTATATATCAAAAAATAGTTTGTTTTAGCACCTTAAATGAAACTCTTTTTAGAAAGATCACACACATTTACATTATTAAAGATTATATAATCACAAAGAGAATTTTAAGAAAGATGCCATATGTGTACATAGCATTAAAAAGATGCTTGTACATTCACATTTTATAGATGAAGAGGCGGTAGTGTTGGTGGTATACACAGTGAGTGATTCTTATCACTTGTCAGTTACTTAACGTACCTTTTAGAAATGAATATTCTCAAGCCCCACCCTTAGACATATAAACTCAGATATATTTATATTAAGTTCCCCGGATGATTTTTATGTTTTCTAAACTTTGAAAACCATTGGCCAGATACTTCTGTTGAGAAAGCCTCTAGCTTTCCTTAGCAGCCACAGCAGGTAGGTAACTTACATTGAGCTTAGCCAAGTAAAACTTCTCCCAGGGGTTCTTTTGTCAGTTTCTAAGTCCTAGCTTTTGTCACTTATTTTGTTGATTTTAGCTAAAATGCAGGATTTTATATTTCTTATTCCTGATAAATTGTATCTTATTTATTCCAGCCTATTCTGTTTGTTTTATTTTGTCTTTAATTTGAACTATCAGTTAAAAAATATTATACTTAGCAAACACTTAATGATTTTATATTATTTACAGGCACATTTATCTATCGTTTTGTTAAAGTTAATAAACTTCATTTTTTTAGAGCTATTTTAGGTTCACAGCAAAACTGAGCAGAATGCACAAAGAATTCCCAGATAGCTCCTACCCCCCACTTGCACAGCCTTCCTGCTATTGACATCCCGCACCATAGTGCTTTGTTATGTGTAATCGGCTGTTGCTGGGTGTAGCTGTTTTATAGATATTAACTATGTCCAGTTGACTAACTGATGGTTCTGTTGAGTGCAACTATACTGTTGCTTATTTTCTGCCTGCTGGATCTGCCCATTTCATTCATCTAAATCTCCTTGCAGTTCTTAGTCTTTGCCTCATATTGTTAGGTGCATAAGCATTAATTGAATAAAGCATATACTATGGATTTTGTGAATTTCATAATTTGTAGGAATCCATAGTGTCACTATCATGGATGTTTTTCTTTGGAGTTAAGATTTTTGGTAAACACATCTGTTTGACCTGTAGGCTCTATTCCATTATTTTTGCCAATTTCCTGGTGATTTCATTAAAAATGCACAGTTGTTTCTAATTAACTTATAGATCTATCATCTGTATGACTGAAAAAAATAATCTGGCATCCTGTATTAAATGTTAAATTAAGCATTTTGACTTGTCATTGCAGTTTCTTATTAAAATATCTAAAATTGTCCAAATTTTGGCCCAATACAGCTTTTACATTTCAATTCTTGTGTGTTCTTATTTATGCAGGTATTTTTAGTAGTGCATCCTTATTTTTCTCATGAAATAATATAGAGATGATATGTATTGACTATAATTTGTTTTTCTATGAAATGGTTTCTTATTTGTCTATCTCATTCCCACCCATGATTGATCTAAATTTGTATCATTTCTACACAATGGGAAATGGGTATAGAATTTACATCTGAAAATGATGTGAGATTTTTATATTTCTTAGTTTGCACATTTTTCTTCTTGTTTACACTATCTCCCTTCTCTAGTATGCCTTTCAGGTAATTTTTTAACTAGAAAAAAAAAAAGTGCCATTACTTAAAGTTTCTAGATAAACTATTTTATAGCTACTTGGTGATTATGTTTGCTTACTAGCAAGCGGCACAGTTAAAATTGTTTCCTCTTCCTGGTGAATGAGCAACTCAGCCTGAGATGCTCTAATGTTTTATGTAGCTCTTGAGCCTGTAGTACCCTGATAACCGCACAGCGAAGTTGTCATTTAGATAAAGAGAGGAACACAGTTGCACTCATGGGCAATTAACTTTTTTATTAATAAGCTGTTAGACAATTAAGGGGAGCTTAGACGGTCTCTCGAGTGTGGTTCTGTACCAAGTCCCCAGTAAATAACCTTGTTGGTGTGCTGTCCTGCTTTTTGTCATCAGGGTGCCCATTCCGTCACAGTGATCCTGAGCTGCTGAAGCAGAAGTTACAGTCGTACAAGATCTCTCCTGGAGGGATAAGCCAGGTAGGTCAGAGTCTGCTCTGCCTCCTCAGTAATGAGGCGTCGGACATTTCCTCTCAGTTTCATTTAACGTTCTTGCAGCGATGCTGTGTACTACTTGTCAGGCCTCACGCCAGGCATCCTACTTCTAGGTGAGGTAAGCTAAAACCTTGGCTTTTCTGGTGCAGACTGCTTGGAAATTTTGGTTCTTTCGTCTGCTAGACTGCATTTTTATGGTTCTTGGTAATAAGGATGCTGGAAACCTTTTTTCTCTCAATTTTTACTATCTCAATTGAGGA
Organism: Miniopterus natalensis; assembly: GCF_054644295.1. Taxonomy (NCBI): domain Eukaryota; kingdom Metazoa; phylum Chordata; class Mammalia; order Chiroptera; family Miniopteridae; genus Miniopterus; species Miniopterus natalensis. The sequence goes on from NC_142085.1 coordinate 26,445,281, forward strand.
CATTAAAATAATTTTTAGAGGAATGCATTGAAGCTTATTAATGAAGCTGAAAATTAATGACATCTTATTTCATTTTGGAAATTGTTTGCTGTGCTGCCTGTAGGTTAGAACATAAGATGATGTACTGTGTACTGGCTAAATGTTCTGATAAGCATCAGTTGTTGCTACGTTAAATCTCCAATTCTAATGATAGTCCATTAGGTCTAACAGTTTGTCAAAATACACCGTCTTGTAAACAATTTAGATTTCAAAAAATGCTCAAATGAAAAACCAAATATTTCAGAGTATAGCTTTTAGTAAATATGCTTTAAAAAAATATTGTGACTTTACAAAGATTACTGTCTATACCGTGCTTTGGAGTTGACTTGGATTTTATATATATATATACACACACACACACACACACACACACATACACACACATATTTATTGATTTCAGAGAGAGGAAGGGAGAGGGGGAGAGAGAGAAAAACATCGATGATGAGAATCATTGGTTGGCTGCCTCCTGCACGCCACCTACTGGGGATCAAGCCCGCAACCCAGGCATGTGCCCTGATGGGAAATCGAACTGCACTCGCCTAGATCATAGGTTGATGCTCAACCACTGAGCCATGCCAGCCAGGCTTGGATTTTGAAAGAGTTTAGGAGGAGCTTCTGCTTTCTTAGTTTAAGAAGAACAATATATATTTTAGAGCTGGAACGTCTAAATCATGTATCCTTAAACAATATTTTTACTTGAAGAATTACTCTAGAATACCACTGCTTCTACTGTGTCCAAAGTTTTTTTAGGTTGAGTTTAGTTAATTCAATTAAAATCTTAGAGGTTTTCAGTACTCTGGGCAAGACAGTGCTCAGGGTGCTATTGGGGTGCAAAGAAGAATCAGATATAATCCTGCTCCTACAGAACCAGAGTCTGGAGGGAAACATGCCAAGTGCTATGAGAGAGGTACAGTCGTCCCCCCCTTCTCCGCAGGCAATACATTCCAATACCCCCATGGATGCCTGAAATTGCAGGTAGTATCAACCCTTATGGTAAATACTATGTTTTTTCCTATACATACATACCTATGATAAAGTTTAATTTATAAATTAGGCACAGTGGGAGATTAACAATAATACCTAATAATAAAATAGAACAATTATAACAATATACTGAAATAAAAGTTATGTGAATGTGGTTTCTTTCTCTCTTTCAAAATATCTTACTGTACTATACTGACCCTCTTCTTGTGGTGACGTGAGATGATAAAATGTCTACGCGATAGGATAAAGTGAGGATGACATAGTCACAACTTTAGGCTGCTTTTGACCTGCTGACTGTGTGTTGGAAGGAGGATCATCGGCTTTGGCTGGTCCTGGATCATGGAGCCACGACAGTGATGGTGGCTAGGTGTAAGGAGCAGACAATGCTGATGGTTCGAGAAATTTACTATTTTCAGACCACCATTGACTGTTGTAACTGAAACCATGGCTAATGGAGACTACGGACCACATGGAATATCTTGGGTCTTCTGAAGAAGAGGGGTATTATAGCCAGCAGAAGAGGCCTAGGAACACTTTCTGGAAGAGATTCGCTTTGAGTTGGGCCTTGAAGGGGGCTCGGGAATTAGGAAGAGACAATGTGTGAATAAAAGGGGGTATAAGATTATTAGGATTTCACGTTTAAGATAATGGTGGCCCCAATACACAAACATTAGTGGGCACCTTAAGAGAAGAAATAGTTTTGTTAAGGAGATTAGTTTTAGAGGTGGGGTATTTAGCTGGCAGACAGAGTGTGGATATGTAATGCATTAGAGAAGTTAAAACTAAAAACCTGATGTCCTTTCCAGTTGGAATTGTAGAACTATGGGATTGGAAGGAATGTTAGAAAGCCATTCTCTTTTATGGAGTCATGGGCTCTGACGTGCAAGTGGGTGCACAGCTAGTCAGTCAGTGGTGGAATCAGAAACTGAAGCCAGGCCTTCCAACTTCATGATTCTTTTTTGCAATCCCAGGTTACTGTGTAGCTGATTATCATGAGTTTTCTGTGGGAGAGAGAGAGAGCAAAATAGTGGAGAGGACATAGGGAGTCAAAAGTCCTATCCCAAAATGGAATCTTGGCTAATGCTTCCCTCTGTCAGGCTGTAGAAGGAAGTGGAATCAGTGAAGACTGAGTGGGATTGGGAGGTAATACGTTAGGGATGTAAAGTATCACGAAAGTCAAGGAGAGAATTTGGAGAAGAGGGTACAGTCCACAGTAGCCCTTCATAGCTGAGAGACTTTGTAAGATGAGGACTGAGGAAAGAAAGGTGATATGTTGAGTGGATTACTCAACTTTGATTTGGTGAGACGTTCACTGTAATGTGGAAACCAAGATCACAGTTAAAAGATGAATGAATACAAGATAGTGGATTGGATTTGAGGACAGTGAGTAGAAGTGACGTTTTCAAAAACATGTGCTAGGGAATGGGGAATGGTTTCTTGTGTGTTTAAGGCTAGAGGAGACCTGAACCTATTTGTAGAAAAAGAAAACCCACCAGAGAGGGTGGGCTTGATAAAGATATTTTTAAAAAAATAATCCCTCTCTAACCATTGTGACCTTTCCTTCATACCACGATTATACTGTACATGCTTTCGCTCTCATTACACCAATTGTAATTATTACTTAAAACTGTTTATCTTTCCCACAAGTTTGTGAATTTCCTAAAAGGAGGACTGGGTTTTTATTTAACTTTCTGTTTCATAGTAATTCAGTGACTGGCACTTGGTAGGTGCTGAAAAAATGTTGGAAAGGTAAGTGGGCATATCATACACCTTGCGTATGAGGTAGACACTGGAGTGTACTTGGTGGGGTGCAGAGAGAGGCAAATTAACACTCAGTGACAGTGAAATGGGAGATGTGGTTGGACAGAGGATAGTGACAAAGGATATTCCCTCAGCCAATGTGGGAATATAGAGAAAAGCTTAAGGTAGAGCACAGGGAAGTTGATGGAGCTATCAAGTGGCCTTGCTCCTCTTTGTACAGTAAGAGCTCTGATCATTAGCTGAGAGTAAATGGACTACAGGAATTGTTGATAACAAATTTAATAGGGAATCTAGAAGAAAAGAATTAGAAGTTTTTCAGCACTTGTAAAGAATCACTTTTTTAAAAATACAGGCTAATTACCATGTTCAATGAGAAGATTGTTTTTATTTAATAGTAATAATTATGTTTGTACACTCTTTGCTTCAACTCCTGTGCATTCCTCCATTTACTCTTGATCTGTAAGTAGATCCCTTACTTAGTTGAAGCTGGTTAGTAATTTCCACATGGTCCTTTGGACCTGCATTGCAGCCTTTTATCTGAGATGAACACAGATGTATAGTGCATGTGGACAAGCTGTAAATGATATTTTGCTTTTGTTTGATGTATTTACTGAGTGGATCTCAGTAGAGTAACGCAGCTGGAGGACTGTGTTCTACAGGGCAGAAAGTTGAATGAAAAATCCATGTAAAACATTTTGATAAATGCTTAGTTGCAGGTTGGCAGAAGTGCAAATTAGATCTTAAAAAGTCCAAGTGCATGTTAAAAATATTGAATGAAAGTCAAGAAAAACATCATTAAAATGCACGTAAAGTAAAACCCAATGGAGCTACTTTTATTTCAGAAAAAAACTACTTGAAAGAAATACCTTCAACTTTCAGAAATACTTAGATGTTAATATCAGAATTTTGATGATCAGATGAGAGAGCACTGTGACTTAACTGACATCACATACTTTTTAAAAAAGGCATATTTACGGCATCACATTTCCTCCTCCTTCGTAAATGAGCCTGGTAGTCAGTCAGCTTAGGTAGACAGCAACTGAACAAAGAAATAAAACCAAAGAAAATGGGCTGTCCTGCATTGATTCCTCAGCCCTCCCCAAATAGAGAAAAACGGGGAGGTCACTTCACCCATGAGATATCAAAATTCTATATGTCTATACCCCACCAAGATAGTTTTAAAATAAATGAATCAAAAACGGAGAGAACTGAAAGGAGCACTAGACAAATCCATGATTATACTTGGAGACTTGAGCACTCCTCTTTCAGTAACGAAGAGAACAAGCAGACAGAACATCAGTAAGTATATTGTAGACTTGAGCAACACTGTCAACCATCCTGACCGACCTAGTTGACATTTATAGAATATAATGCCCAACAAGAATGCACATTATTTTCATGTGTACATAAACCATTAACCCGGGTAGATCATATTTGGGGTCTTAAAAAATCCATCACACATTTAAATGAACTGAAACTATACAAAAATATGTTCTCTGACTATAACCAGTATAATAAGGCAATAAAAATAAAAGGCAGATTAGAAAAGAAGAAAGCAAAAACCTTTCTCTGTTTTCAAAGTGGTGATTTATGGAAAAAAAAATCTAAATGAACCTACCAAAATGCTGTGATGGTGGAATCCTAAGTCACTATAAAAAGTCAATTATATTTCTTTCAATGAACAATTGGAAACTAAAAAAAATTTGAAGTGCCATACGCAATAGTACCAAAAAGACATAGTTTTCAAAATGTATTTATCAAAATATGTGCAAGATCTTTATACTGAAACACTGATGGTAACAATCAAAGAAGAAAACTGGAAGTACAACTCCCTGATTCCAATAAAGCTAATGGAATCTAGAACAATGTGGTGTTAGGGAAATGATCAACAGAGATCAACTGGACAGAAATAGACCCACATGTATATGGCCAACTGGTTTTTAAACAAAGATGTTCAGGCAATTCAATAGGGAAAGGATAATATTTTCAACAAGTAGTTCTAGAACAACTGGATGTCCATATGCTAAAAGGAGGGGAGAGGGAGAGGGAAGGAGAGCAGGGGAGGGCATAGACACATACCTTGCATCTTACATAAAAATTAATTTGAATGGATCATAGTTCAAAGTGTACAATGTAAACCTTCCAGAAGCAAATATGAAAATCTGAGTGACCTTAGGTTTATTTAGCATGTCCCATGAGAGAAAATATTGATGAATTAGACTTTATCAAAGTTAAAATTTTGTTCTTTAAACAGTGTTAAGAGAATGATAAAATAAGCCATAGACTGGAAGAAATAGTTGTAAATCATATTCCACAAAATACTTGTATCGAGAACATATAAAGATGCAAAGAACTCTTAAACTCAGTAGTAACAAAGCAGTTTTTAAATATGCAAGAGGTTGGAACAGACATTGCATCAAAGAAAATATGTGACTGATAAACACATGAAAAAACGTTTATTAGGGAAATGCAATTTAAAACTACAGCAAATACCAGCGAATTCTAATATGCCAATTAGAATTGGTCTATTTAAAAAAAAACCTGACAATATCAAATGCTAATGAAGATGTAGAATGACCCAAAGTCTCAGACATTGCTAGAAGAAATCCAAGTGGTAGAATCTCTTTGAAAAGCAGTTTGGCAGTTGCTTATAAAGTTAAACTTACACATACTGTATAATCTAGTTATACCACTACTAGGTTTTTATATAAAAACATAACTCCACACAAAAACCTGTTTATAGTGTCTGTTAATAATTGCTCAAACCTAGAAACAACCCAGATGTCCTTCAGTGTGTGATTGGATAAATAGATTGTGGTATAGCCACACAATGAAATACCACTCAGCAATAAAAGAGGCACAATGTATTGCTACACCCAACAGCGTGCACCATTCTTCATACTAAGTGAAAGAGGCCAGACTGTATGATTCCTTTTATGTAACAGTCTGGAAAAGACAAACCTATAAGTATATTATGCACTGAAAGGGGTATATTTTACTGTATGAAAATTATACCTTATTTTTTCAATGGAAAAAAAGGAACAGTAGGTAGGAGGTAGCATAAATCAGCCAAATACTTATGTAGCAGAATTCAGTAGACTAAGTTAATAAAGAACTTAATCAACATGTAATTTAGAATTATACAGGCAACATCCTTTATAGCCAAAATAGAAATGGTTAGAAGTAATTGCCTTTTGAGAGCAGACCAGGCAAGGAACACATGTGATGTGGGAGCTATTGACGTTAATAATTAGCCATAGTGTATCTAAAATTTTTTTCACTTCCACATGCATTACTCGAAGGTTAAAAGCACAATTTCATGTAATTATGAAGTTTAAGTGGTCATGTGTCTAATGGATAGATGGTAATAGCGGTAGAATAGATGACTGAGGTCTTTTATGTATGAGATTTTAACCTTCTATCCTTCAGTCCCTCAGAGCCTACCATAGTTTCTAGTCTATGTTAAGAACTGTGAAAGGTGTGTGATTTTATCCTACTTTCAAGCTAAGAATTTAGCTGTCATAATTTCATGGATTCTGGCAGAAGGTTTAAAGATTCCAGAAATAGCAGTATATCAGCATTTTCTTGTACTAGTTTCCTGAATCTCATTCCCACAGAGCATCATGAAGAAGGCCAGGCACTACCCACATGTGCAGTGGGTTACCCTGGAGGAGAGAAACCCTGAGTGTAAAGAATCTGAATCTTTTATAATGGACAGTAAACATTTTTTTAAATTTTTCAATTACAGATTACTTTCAATATTATTTTGTATTGATTTCAGTTTTACAACTTACTGGTTAGACAAGCATATACTTTACATAGCATTTCTACACTTTCAGTGGAAGGCACTGTGTCTTCTGAGGCTGTTCATTCACTTGAAAAAGTAGCCTGGAGCAAAAGCTGTTGTTTTCTCTAGTTGCAACATGTTCAGAAACTTGAGACCCCTGGAAAATTATCTCAATGGTACATAGCAGATAACCAGTAGATAAATAATGTATAAGTCTACAAGCTATATTGGCCTTTTTTTTTATTAGTACCTTCCCATTTACTCCTTAATATATTGGTGTGCATTTTAATCTCAATTTACTTTCATTCACATTTCTTTTAAACACTTCCAATGAGGGTAATAATCCTTTTAATATTTTGTTAGTTTCTTCAGCTAACCATATCTATTAATAGTTCCTTTCTAATTTAGATATCTTGGTTTTTGGTTTTAGTTATTTTGCTTTAAGCTTTTGCTTTTAAAAACCCTGCAATTTTATGAGAGAATATTAATATTTTGAGATACAGAAATTTTAAGAATATGCATTCAAAATATTAATAATGAAATTTCTGAATGATCTAAAATACTTTTCTCTGAAGAGATTTTTTTTTTTTTTTTACTGTGAAGAGATACACATGGAATTTTCATAATATAGTTTTTTGGGCTGGTGCCCAAAACTGATCTTTCTCATTAGGAAAGTTGTCTTTTAACTAGGCTGACTGACATATGGCACGTCTTTTATTTTCATAGAACCTAATCAATAAACAATAATTGCTGCCCACAGACTAACATAAAAGGTTCTTTGTAATATATGCCACAGTGGAGTTAACACCTTTTGTTGTAATAATCTATGGCTGTTTTTACTCCTTAGTAGTTTTTCTTTCATAAACTGTATCTAATTTGATTTTTGCCACAAGATTATCCCTGTGTTTCAGATGAGAAAACTGAAGTTTGTGTAAGATAAGAGACTACTCAAACCATAGAGCTAACATATGGGAAGGCCAGAATTCACACCTCACCTGGCCCTGAAGCTCAGCTTCTTGCCACTGCTTTGGTCAGCTTCTGTAGTATTTTTTTTTACTTTTCTTTTTGCTTTAAGTTCAGTTGAAATTCTTTCTGGTTTCTTTCAAAGAAAGCCATAACTGTGAGGTGAATAATGATTTTTATATACCTGCATTTAGGAATACATTTAATGCATTGTTTAAACACTGGCAAGTAATATGAAATAAAGATGAGACTAACTCACAAAGTATACATTATAGGTGATAACATTTCAAAAGACCTGGTTTCTTTTTCGTATTGAAATGAAAAATTCACATAAAATTAACTATTTTAAAGTGTACATTTCAGTGCACTGAGTACAATCACAACATTGTGCAACCACTACCTCTGTGAAGATCCAAACATTTTCATTCACACCAGAAGAAAATTCTATACCCATTAAGAAATCACTTCCCAGCCCCTGCCTGTTCTAGATATTTTACATAAATAGATCATATAATTTGTGACCTCTTGTGTCTGGTTTCTTTGACATAGCTGTTTTCCAGGTTCACCCCTGTCATAGCATGTACCAGAACTTCATTCCTTTAATGTCTGAATAATATTCCAGTGTATGTCTATACCACATTTTGCTTATCCATTTATTTATTCATGGACATTAAGTTGTTTCTACTTTTTGGCTATATCATTTTTTTTTTAAAACATATGTTTTTATTGATTTTAGAGAGAGGAAGGGAGAGGGAGAGAGGAAGGGAGAGGGAGAGAGAGGGATAGAAACACCAGTGATGAGAGTCATTGATCAGCTGCCTCCTGCACATCCCCTGCTGAGAATCGAGTCTGCGTGTGCTCTGACCTGGAATCGAACCACGATCTCCTAGATCACAAGTCCATGTTCAACAGCTGAGCCAAGCTGGCCTACTGGCTATATCATTTAATAGTGCTGCTATATATACAAGAATTTGTTTGAGTTCCTAGTTTCAATTTTGGGGGGCTATATAGCTGAAAGTAGAATTGCTGGATAATAAGGTAATTCTATGTTTAACTTAGGAATTGTCAAACTTTTCCATAGAGGCTGCACCATTCCCACAGGCAATATTTATGAGACTTCTGAGTTCTCTACTTCCTTGTCAACACTTATTCCCACACCCCCTTTTTTTAAATTACAGCCATCTATATTAGTTTTCTAAGACTGCTATAACAAAGGACCACACACTTGGTGGCTTAAGAAAATTGTCTCACTGTGCTGCAGGAGGCTAGAAATCTGAAATCATTTGGTTTCTTCTGAGGGCTACAAGGGAGAATCTCTTCCATGCCTCTTTCCTAGTTTCTGGTGGTTTGCTGGCAATCTTTGCTTGTAGATGCATCACTCCAAGTCTCTACTTTCATTTTCACGTGGTGTTCTCCCTGTGTCTTTACATCATCTTCTCTCTGTGCATCCTTTGTTTCTAGTTTCCTCTTTTTGTAAGTATTCCAGTCATATTGGATTAGGGTTGACCCTAATGATTTATTTTAACTTGATTACCTTTGTGAAGACCCTACTTCCAAATAAGGTCACATTCTGAGATAGTAGGGGTTAGGACTTTAGCATCTTTTTTGGGGGTACACAACTCAGTCCATGATACCATCTTCAATGGGTGTGAAGTGATATTTCATTGTGGTTTTGCTTTACATTTCTCTGATTATTAATAATGCTGATCATTTTTTGTGTGCTTGTGTGGCATTTATATACCCTTTTTGGAGAAATGGCTATTCAGGTCTTCTGCCCATTTAATTGGGTTGCCTTTTTGTTATTGAGCTTAGGAGTTCTTTATATATTTTGGATATTAGGCCCTTATCAGATATATGATTTCTTCCTTAGTCTGTTTGAGCTGATATAACAAATTACTACAGTATAAGCTGGATAGCATAAACAACAGAAATTTATTTCTCACAATTCTGGAGGCTGGAGATGTCCAAGATCAGGTACCAGGAGATTCAGTTTCTGGTGAGGCCTCACTTCCTGTTTAGCAGATGGTTGTCTTCTCATTGTGTCCTCATATGGCAGTAGGGAGAGAGAGCTCTCTGGAGTCCCTTTTATAAGGGTGTTAGTCACCTACCAAAGGCCCCACTTCTAAACACCAACATATTGGGGAGGGGGTTAGGATTTCAACATATGAATTTTGAAGGAACACATTCAGTCTATAATAATCTACAAATATTGTCTCCCAATCTGTAGGTTGTCTTATCAACACTTTTTTTCATAATGTCCTTTGATGGATAAGAGTTTTAATTTTGTTAAAATCCAATATATTTTTTGTTACTTGTAGTTCTGATGTCATATCTCAAAGTCCATTGCCAAATTCAAGGTTATGAAGATTGACACATATTTTCTTGTAGGAATCTTATAGTTTTAGCTCTTATATTTAGGTTATTGATCCACTTTGTATCTAAAGTCAGTCTCTTTTAGAGAACATATAGTTTGGTAGTACATTTTTATTTTTTCAGTGTTTGAGATTGGAGATTTTAATGTTTACAATTAAAATGATTACAAATAAGAAAGGATTCACTTGTCATTTTGCTCTTTGTTTTCTACCTGTCATATCTTTTTTTTTTAATCCTCACATGAGGATATTTTTTCCACTGTTTTTCAGAGAGAATGGAAGGGGGAGAGAGCGTGCATGCAAGAGATAGAAACACCGATCTGAAAGGTCTAGTCACATCGATTGTTTGCCTCCCGCATGCCTCCCGGACTGGGCGGGCCGGGGATCGGGCCGAAGGGGTCTTTGGTAGGTGAATAACACCCTTATAGGCATGAGCCTGAGGCACGTGCCCTTGACCGGAGTTGAACCTGACACCCTCCAGTCCACAGGCCAGCGCTGTAACCACTGAGCCACACTGGCTAGGGCTGACATATCTTTTTTTGTTCCTTAATTCTTATATAACTGCCATTTTTTGCATTTTTTTTTTTTTTGGTAGTGTGTTGTTTTGATTCTCTTTCTGTTTCCTTTCCTGTTTATATACAGGGGTGGGCAGAAGTAGGTTAAAGTACCAGCCATCATTATCTAAAAGATAAATCATTAGTAAGGATACAAGACAATAATAATAAAATGAAGACAACAAATAACACAAATAAATAATACAATAAATAAATAAATACAGGAATAAACTGTGTTTTGTGTACTCACAACTATAAACCTACTTTTGCCAATCCTGTATTTTTACTTATTTTCTTAGTGGTTACCCTGGGGATTGCAATTAACCTAGTAAACTAACAATACCATCTTAACCTTTGTAGTATACAGAAATTCTGCTTCTATATAGCTCGCTCTCCCTCCCTTTTTGTTGACACAAATTACATCTTTATATATTACATATGCTCATTAATGTCAATTTATAATTATTTTTGCATTTGTCTTTTAAATCATATTGGAAGAAATAGAGGAGAGTTACATACCAAAAGGACTGGCTTTTGCATATCTATATATTTAATTTTGTATGGCATTGAGTTATCATCTGGTGACCTTTTAATTCTGCCTGGATGAGTCCCTTTAGCATTTCTTATAGGGCATGTCTAGGAGCAACAAATTCTCTCAGGTTTTGTTGATAAGGGAATGTCTTAATTTCTCCTTCATTTTTGAAGGAAAAGTTTTGTCAGACATGGGAATCTTGTTGACAGTTTTACTTTTTTAGCAAAATAAATTATCTCACTGCCTTCTGGCCTCCATGGTTTCTGCTGAGAAAATCAGCTGTTAATTTATAGCAGGAGTGGGAAACCTTTTTTCTGCCAAGGGCCATTTGCATATTTATAATATCATTTGCGGGCCATACAAAATTATCCACTTAAAAATTAGCTATGAAAAGAGCTCCTAGATGTACTGAATTTCAAGTCCTGCCTGCAGTTATCTTGGCAGGCCAGACCAAATGATTTTGCCCGTGGGCCAGAGGTTCCCCACCCCTGAGCTGTAAAGGATCTCCTGTGTGTGATGAGTGGTTTGTCTTGGTCTTTGTCTTTTCCTGACTTGTTTATAATGTGTTTTGGTGTGGATCTCTTTGTGTTCATCTTTCTTGGAATTTGTTGAGCTACTTGGATGTGTCTTTTATCGAATTTGGGAGATTTCCAGCTATTATTTCAGCTATTCCTTTTATCCCTGTCTCTTCCTTCTGGGCATCCCATTATGCATCTGTTGGTACACTTAATAGTGGGTCAATGTCTCTTTGGCTGTGTTCATTTTTCTTCAGTATTCTTTCTACATTTTGGGTGGGATATTCTCAATTGACCTATCTTCAAGTTTGCTTTTTCTTTTTCCTTTTTTTTTTTTTTTTTTTTTTTTTACTGCCTGCTGAAAGTGGCTTTTTCCTTTTAGTTCTTATAATTTTCAGCTGCAGAATTTCTGTCTGGCTCCCTTTTATAGTTTCTTTCTCTTTATTGCTGTTTTCTATTTGTTAAGACCATTCTTCTGGTTTCCTTTAGCTTTTTATCTATTTTCTTTTGTCTGTTTTCTGAACATGTTTAAGACACTGGATTAAAAGTTTTTGTCTAGTAAGTCCGATGTCTGTGCTTCCTTGGGGGCAGTTTGTATTAATTTCTCCTGTGAATAGGCTCTACTTTGTTTCTTTCCATGTTTTATATTTTGTAAAAAACCGAGGGCAGTTTGATTGTTTATATGCCTGGTTTGTGGTGTTCAACGTAGCAGCCACTAGCTACATGTGATGATGCTTTAGTATGAGAAATGTGGCTGGTCCAAACTGAGATGGGCTGAAGGCAGTGATGTGTTGGTAAACCAGCTCTCTGGGGGGGAAAATAGCTTTGACATATGTCCTTTGCTGATTTCTGTGATGTAAATACTCCTACTGTGTGTGGCCAGTGTCCAACTATCAATGTGATGTTATAAACCCTGACTTCGGAAGAGATAAGCACAATCAACTCTCACGAGCCAGCTGGAGTCAGCTCGCGCATACCACTTGCTGTAAAATATATACCAGGTTTTAAAGAATGAGCACTGTAAAATATTTCAGTATTGATATTTTTATATTGATTATAAGTTGAAATGACAACAGTGATTTAATAAATTATTAAAGTTAATTTTATCTGTTTCTTCTTACCTTTTTAATTATGGGTATAGAGTATTTTAAGTTACAGATATCACTCATATTTCTGTTGGAGAGCCCTCCTGTAAAGTTACTCGAGATTGAGTATTAGAGTGATTAGGTTCTATTTCCACATATTTTAATGTTTGCTGCTAGCATACAATTGTGTTTGACTTACAACAACCAATACATATACATGTTGAGCTATAAATGAGTATAATAAGACTGCTCTTTTTTCAATTTTTTTGATTAAAATGATGCATTATTTATAGATGTATTTTTGCACTAATATTCTTGAAACTTTTTATTTTTAAAGGAAGAAAATGTGTTTACAATTTTAACTCAGTAGAACCATTAATGATTATTTTAAAGCAAATCTAGTTGGTGCTTCCAAGAAAACTTACTAATGATATTAAAACCATGAAATACGAAAAGAAGTATGTTCTTTATACTTTGTGAGAGGTTGGTTAACCTCTCATTTTCACAGTCCAAAAATTCTCAAGAAGTTAGTGAATGTATTAAGTCTAAAACTGGTGAAGTCCTGTTAATGAAGAAATCTTTCAAAATAATTGACAGTCTTTTGAGTCTTTTAAAGAAAATTTTATGGCAGAGATAAATCTCGATGATTCCTTATTCAATGTTCATATAAATCTGTACTACCTAAAATTCCTATTTTTTTCTTAGGTGAGGGCACTTATCTATAGATAATGGTATTCAGTCTGTCCATTACTTTATGAACAGTCACTGCTTTTAAGAGCAGCTTTTCTATTTCATCTCCAGGAGCATCTTTTCTGATTTATAAGAATAGTACTTTGCTGCACTTAGCTTGCTTTTCTTAGTGTCGTAGTTGAAAATGTGTACATTGTTCTTGGTAAATCTTAGAACCGCATTAAGGGAAAGATGGAAAGTGAGCATTAGAATTGGTGCCAGGAGGACGTGGTTGTATTTTTGGCACTACCACACTTTTCTGTGTACATCCTTCCTTTTTTATAGGATGACGATATATGGTCAGTTGAAGATTATTCAATATTTTTCAAGGTGGTTTAAATAAAAATCACTTTGAAAGTCAAGTAACATGCCATTTTTAGCTGTACCTAATAAAATTTACTTGCATTAAACTGAAAAACTAGTCTCCCTTATAAGAAAATTTAGTACTCTGTTTACAGTTATGTGTCTTTCTATAATTACTTCATTCCATGATAAATTACTGATATCTGTAAAGGGTATAGATATCAGTAACACGATAGTGCGAACTTATGATACCTGTAAGTTTCAGCCTGGCTACCTATCGACATAAAAGTGTTCTCCTAGCTTAACTCTATTTCATGATCAGTTTTATAGAGTATTTTTCCCCTCCCCTCATTTCTTTTGGAGAATTGAACTTAAAGTATCCAGAAAATTAAATAACTGACCTTATTTCATAAGGCAAGTGTTTTAGATTCTTAGCTTTAAGCTTAACTTAGCTTTAAGCCATTTCATACTTGTTGGTAGAGTTTACCATCAATTTACAATGTATTTCTTGTTAGACAAAGTTTCTATTTCTAAATTTATATGTATCGTGTTACATATTATGTATATGTACACATGTATATATATGTGTATACACATACTCCTCTAGTCCAGGGGAAAAACCTTTAAGCGACAGATTTTAAGTTTTGCTTCTGTTTGTAATAGCATATGTAATATGGTACATCTCTTTTTATAAGATCTTTGAAATTAACTACAAAATGAGTATAAATATTTTTCATTATTTCCATAAAGATTATGGGGCACAGTGATGTGCAACTTGTTTGCTTGCTTTTGTATTAGAACACCACAGTTGTAATTGGTAAGTGAACCATGGAATTGGGGTTTCGCAGCCCTTTTTCCCATATCGCCAAGCAGATTTGCCCACATAGTCTCATGTGTCCTCCCTCCTTTCTCCCTTCTCCCATTCCAAGTTCGCTTAGTTGTTGATGTTCCCTAATAACTTAAAGCCTGGGTATTTGAGGAATTGAAACCTGTTAGGTACCGTTTTGGTGTTGACAGTTTAGCAGGTTGGCAAGTGGAGGTCTGTCTTGTTTTCCAGCGATGACGCAGTGGCGCAAGTTGTTTCCTCTTAGCTGCACTACTGGGACTCCCAGGGTTTCAGTGGGGCAGTGTTGCCTGGCTGTGGAGGATGCCCCATACCCCCCAGGAGGCGGGTGTCCCCTCTGTGCCTGGGTCGCCTTTGTCTCAGGGCACCACCCCTGTGTGGGATGGCAGGCTCTGGGCCGGTGAGTTCCGGGCGTTGCTTCCCTGTAACCAGAGGCTGCCAGCTATGCTGTACTCACTCTGTGAGGTGTCCCAGCTGCCTCTACTGGTCCCGCTGCAATGCGTTGGGGGGGGAGGGTGTTTGAGGAGGTTGCACATCTGGGGTTTTGTTTTTACTGGAAGGTTTAGCCGCATGAGCACCAGCCACTCAGGCGGGAATGCTGCTTCTGCTCCTTGGGTCCTCTCTGAGCTGAGAGTGAGGGCTGTGACCCCACACCTCGCTGCTGCATGTCAGCTAGAGTTGGGCAGGTGACAGGAGGGGGGTAGGGGGTCATGCTTTTGCATTATCAAGCCCTTTTAAAAACCTTATGAAAGAACTAAATTAGGTTTGTGATTCCCCCCCCCCCGTGGCGCCACATCAAAAAATAAAAAGAAATTAAAAGGAACTGTCTAATTGCAAAGGTTCTAGTGAAAGTGTTTTAAGGCTGACTGAAACAGAAGTTGTGATGAGGAAAGACATTTACTTTATCACTCAATAAACATTTACTGAGCACTCACGTGCCACCAGGTTTTCAGTATGTTCCAGTCAAGAAGTAAAAAGATGATTAAGAAACTGTTTTAGAGCTGTTAGCCTAGTGGAGTAAAAAAGGGCATAATTAACTATTGTAAGGTATGATAATTGCTTTAAAAATATATACTCTAGTATATTGTGTATAGTGCTAGTGGTAGATTCAGAGATTTGCTGGGTGTGGGGGTGTGACATCAGCAAGTGTTTCCTGTAAGAAGTGATACTGGAATAGGGTTTGAAAGTTGAGTAGGGGTTTCCCCAGGAGAGGGAAGTGAGGCTTATCACACAAAGGGAACAGCCTTCACTCGGCATCAACAAATAGTAACCGGGTGGTGACTGTACTCCAGCTACTGTTCCAGCTACTGAGAATCCAGTGATGAACAAAACTAACAGGACCCCTGTCTTCATGGGGCTGAGGTTCCAGTGGGAGAGGCAGACAAGTAAATTAAATGTGGTGAGAGGAAACTAGACAAAATCAGGGGAAAGAACAAGACTGGGGGAGGTGAGGCTGTCAGGGCACGCTTTGAGGCACCCTATTCCTGGGAGATCTATAAAAACAGGTTCTGGGGACAAATTAGTTGATAAATACCACCTCAATAAGTCTTGCCATAAAGAAACTGAGATAATTCTGGATTAAACTACATCAAGCAATGTGTTAGACTAGAAAACCCACTGACTCATCACTAGGACTTGTGAGCTAAGGAGACTGTGGGAGAAGCTGGACTCGAGTGTAAGGACCCTGTGGCCAGGTGAGGATAGCCCGTTGAACCACAGTGAAGAGTTGTGCCCCACCCACGGCGCACAGCCAGCTCTGCCAGGAGTTGATTTCGATTTTAGAAAAGTTGCTGTGGTGGGAGTTTGGAAGCTGTCTTAAGTAGGGAAAGATAGGTTTTAGACATTTGGAGGTAGAATCAGTTCAGTCAGATAACAATGTTTATAGACAATGAATGAGACAGAAAAGTTCTTGGCATATAAGGTTTGCAGCGAATCAAAGTTTATCTTCAAGAGAAGGAAACTTGCCCCTAATCTGCCAGTAAATGAAGGTCACAGCAGAGCTGTAAGGCAGTACTGACCGGATAAACTGTGCTGAGTGTGTGAGAAACTGAAGCAAAGTGATGTGTTTGAAAGAGCTCCAGGCTCTGCCTCTCTCTCACATTTCCTCCCATCTTTGAAATAAGGAAGGTTAGAAATGAAGGGGGGGAAAAATCAGCAATGATCTACACTTGAGAGGTTGTGTTTTTTAGGAAGAAACAAGCTTATTATCACTTTTAAATAAGAATATGACCTTGAATTAGAGACAGAGTAACTGCATGTTTAATGGGTGAGTGTGGCACTCCTCGCCGTACAGCACTTGGCTCACCAAAGCCAAGGATGGCAGGTGGCTCCATTCTGCTGCCAGGTAATCGTTGGACCTCACCAGCAGGCACTGAAGCAAAAGGCAGAGAGGAATTTGCAGATGGCAGGGGATATTAGAGATATCAGAGAGAGAGAAGTGTGGCTCAAATTATAAATGCAATCTATAATCCTATTTTATGTGCGTGTGTAAATACACGTATAGCATCCCCACCAGTATGTTGCATCACATGTTAGTCAGCTGGCTGTGATCTGTCCCCAGTCAAGTGAGGAAAATATCACCTTACTTGCTCTTTGCTCATCCACTTTATTAGAATTCAAACCAAACTCTAATTTGCCTTGAGGATGAAATAGCAGATGAGAGCAATTAGTGCTTTAACCAAACTTAGCAAATACAAATATGTTGAATGTTTTCTTGTAAAAATGACAAACTGCAGTTTTGTTTTTGGTTCTTTTTTTTTTTTTTTAAAAAAAGCTCTATTCTCAGTGGACTTTAGTCAGCTGATAAAAATATAGAGAGAAATTTAAAGAACATGAATTACCAAAATATAGTAGCTTGATATCACTACTCTTAATTTTTCTTAGCCTTTTGATTAGTGATGAACTAGAACAATAAATGGGTTGTTATGCTTGGCATTTGTACTTTAGTCTGGAAATATTGGCATTAAAAACCAAAGGTGAAACTGCCTTTTGAGCAATATTCTTAGATCGTCTTAGAAATGTTTTCTTTAAGTAATAAGTTTGTGTTTCAAACACTGCTTTATTTGAGATGACTGTTCAAAATGTTTGATTATATATATTTTTAGGCCAAATTCCGAAACGTCTAGCCTAGGCATCAGAATTGGCATTTGACTTGGCTCCTTTCTTAGAGAACTGTTCTTTTGGTATTGATGCCACATGCAAGAGGAAGTCCTGGTGTGCTCTGGCGTTTCTAGAATGGAATATGAAAACACTGTGAGCTGTGGGTTACACTCTGATATCTACAGGCCATGTAAATAGTAGGTTGTGGACTCTGTTCCATTTACCTCTTTCTCTGGCTTTGCACAGTTTTTCTTTCACGTGTTTTTTTCATCTTCCTGTTTGTCTCCTTGCATTTCTCTCTCTCAGCGAGTTTCTTCCTAGGTGTAGTATTGATTCCCTCACCCATTTCACTTCTGACCCTCACTCTGGCCCGTCACTGCCAGCTGCACTCCAGCCTGGGGGACTGTCCCCTTAACAAGGGCGAAGGCAGCGGTCCGGCCCTTCACCAGCTGTGCGGACAAAACCGACACAGTCAGAAAATACTGTTGCCTGACTGCATCTTCCTTCTGGCTTCTCTACAGAATTTTTTTCTTTAAAAAATGTTAATGTCATTTAGTATATGATTCTAACACAAAATATATACATAGGCACATTATGAATTAACTGTATCCCCCTACCCTGCCAAAGCATATTTTTTAAAAGGGTTAGGTAGGTGAGTTCAAAATTAGCACATTGTAAAATAGTACCGCATCCAACATTTCCCTATTCTTGAGAAATCAAAGACAAATTTCAGTTTCAAACAAAAGCACACCATTTCTGGTTAAATGCTAATCTTTCTCAGGTTCACAGTAGTCTGGCTATAAGTCAAGTCTGTTTGTCCACGGCCCTGGGATGTGGGCTCTTTTGTGAAGACTTAGCACTTTTAAAAAAGGTTACTTGAATTATGACTAAACAAAATACCAAATCCTAAATGAGACCGACTATTCCTACGAGCCTGAATTTCAGGAAATGAGGATGGCTCAGTATCCTGATCACCGTGCATTTCCATCACTGCTGCAGAACCGTCCCTGTCCAACCCCGTGCTGCGTTAGCACAGTATTCCTCAGGGGCTCTGCAGGAACACACAAGTGGTTCACTTTGGGAAAAGCACTCTTTCCAGGGGTGCGTGAAACATATTGTAGAGGATTTACCTTTTGTCCCCAAATTCTGTTTCACAGGTTCTCCCTCAGGCACCTGTCCTTGGATTTTGATGTTTGTCATGTTTCTGTTTTTGCTCCTACTTCACAAACTGAATTTTAGTATCTTGCTCACACCTCAATTCTCCTTTCCCATCCTTTGATTTTTAGGTTTGCATTTCCTGCCATGGAGTCATCCAACTCATCGGCAGATGCACCAGCACCATCCTTAAAATAGATACACTTGTAGAATACCTTAGTCTGGTGTGTGCCAGTGATATTTATATTAGGGAAAGCTAAGAAGACAAGGTGCAAGAAAAGTCTTAAGTTGCACTCCATGCACGAAGGGTAGGGCATCAGAGTCCCCTGTGAAAATTTTGAAGCCAGCAGAAGGGTTGTGCATCTAAAATGCTGGTGATAATAAGCAGTGTCATTCTCATTGCTGCTTAAGAAGCATCTGTTAGTCATTTGCTTAGTGACTAGTAGGTGGTATTTTTGGTATTTTACATGACACTTTGTTACTTACATGTTGCTATTTTACAGGATTTTAAAACTACTTTTATTTAGGAAATCAGCCCGGAAGGGGAGGGGTTAAATAATAGGTGGTAATGCCGTATTCCAAAACATTGGTGATCAGGTTCCTTTTGAGCATGTTTGTGTAGAACAGCTAGTTTTCAGAAACAGTTTATAGTCATTAAGTAGGAAATGCTTCTATCTCCAAATCTTACCACTTCTCACCACCATGACCGTTACCATCCTCCCCCAAACCTCCATCACCTATTTCCTGGATTTTTGTAATCAGCTCCCTGTTTCCTCCACCCTTCTAGTCTGTGCCTAACATTGAAGGAAGAACATTCCTGTTAAAAATGGAAGTCAGTTAACCTCACTCCTGTGCCTAGAACATTGCAGTAGCACCTGTCCTACTCAGAGAAAAAGCCAAACCTCATTCATTGGTCCACAAGACCCTTCTCTTCTTTTCCTGTATCTCTGATGATGTAGATCATAATGTGAAATTGAAGTATATATACTTATTAGTTGTTATACATTTTCTATCTTAGTTTTAAAACATATTTTATATTCCTCTTAAGAAAAACAGGATTGTTAAGTTGCATATGATTTTTTAATTCTTTCAGTAGTAAATGGCCTTCACTGGACACAGAAACCTTATTTTATCTTCATCTCTAAAAGGAAGATAATACCCCAGTAATACCTGATCCCCTCAAAGCAGCCCTCTTGTATTTTCTTCTATTAGCTCATTAATGTTCCCATATCTTCATTACTTAGTATTCTTTCTCTTCTCTTTAGGCCAAAATTTATCTGTCTTACTTTGAATAGCTTTTCTAGCCCATGAAAACCCCTCTATTGTCTTTTTTTCATATTATGCTTTTGCACATGTACAAGAACTTTTATCCACTTTTATTAATGAAGAGCCTACCCGGGGAGTGGGGTGTGGTGGGGAATAGTTATGTGATTAAATTTAAATTTTTGATGGAACCTAAAATTTCAAGATACATAATAAATCTGCTTTTCTCACATTCTATGGCTTATGTCAGTTTTCCTCAATAACATTTTCACATATTGTGTATCACCCAACTAGATGTTTTTATGAATGTTTAAGTATTTCTTTATAGCATGTTTCCCAATGTATATTAGATAGTATGTGTATAAGTTATATATTTACTTTGTAAGGAAGATATTTAAGTATGTAATTTCTATTATATATATGTATATAAATATATAAGAAGTTGGATTCACTGTTTTGTTTTTATATAAAAGTAACTTATATACCATACAGTTGAGCTTTTTGCTTATTTCTGTGAAGTCCTTTTCAAGTAATTTGTGGTTATCATTTAAAATTAAATTTGTTATGTCTTTGATTCTCCACAGTTGTAATGCACAGATATTCATATACGTATTAGTATCATTGATGTTTGCCAACAGTCAGTTATAAGTTCAATTTGAATTATCTATGTGTAAAAACATTGGCAAATATGAGCTTAGAGTGTTAGAATTATTTGGAAAACTGACTTTTTTCATTTTAAAATTTATATTCATTTTGATTTATTTTTCGTTTTTGCTCTAATGAGTCACAAAAAGAGGATAGGCCGGCCGGCAGACAGAATCCTGGGTGCTGTGATTGGGTGACATTTCATATAGGATTTAATTACAAGATAACCTGAAATTCAGAAATGTAATCTAGAAGACAATCAGAAAAACAATTCTTTTACGCACACTCTTGTCAGTATTGTGTGATGCCCATTCTGCAACTGTAATTTGTTTGTGTATCTGTCAAAAGTTTTGAGCTATATTCAATTAATGACGACGGCAAGATTTGAGACTTCATGCACGTTCCTTTTTGTCATAGGAAGGTCAGCCTTTTGAAAAGGGATAGAAATTTACATTTCTCTAGAATGATATTTACCATCATTTGACTATCTCTTAATTCCAGCATTTTACTGTGTTTGATAAACTGGCCAAATATACTTATTATTTATTTGGGAGGTGATGAAACTTCACCAATTTCAACTGGCATTGCACTCTGCTGATAAGAATGGGAGTTTGCACCGCGCTGAGGAGATTACATGAAGTAGAATTGGAAAGCAAATTGTATTTACAAAAGATAGGATGATGCTCCTAATAGGTGTTCAGAATAGACTATTCACTCATATTCTGCTGAGCTTTACTAGAAATAACTTCATTTCAAAAAAGGACAAATCTGATTAAAGGTAAAGGCATTCCCTCTCCACAGATACTCATCCAAAGAGTTTGTATTAAATTTTCCTGATGGGTACACAGCTGTATTTTATGCTGTATCTGTATAAACTGGTAATGTGGAAAATAAAATCCAAATACTATACTTGATTGCTTCATGCACCAACCATTTAGGTTACCAGATTTTTATCTACAGTTTTAGAAGAGATGTTGCAATATGATGTTCTGACAATCACTGTCAAAGTCATAATACTAGGGTCTATATTCATCTTGTTGTCAAGGTAGTTACTGAAATTCACAGTTAGTAGGTCAGAAAGATCACTTACTATTTCTTGTCTGTGGTTTAATGCTGACCTAAACAGCTACTGTATTCTGTCACCATTATCACAGTGTCCAGGCTGCAGAAGTACAACATGCTACATGATTTAATGCATTTTCTGTCTGGAATGAAGATGGCCAACAACCATGAGCTGCAGTGGTTGAAGAAACTTAATTTCTAATTCTTTTTCTCTTTTTCCCATTCATTTTAGATTTTGGATTTAGTAAAAGGGACACATTACCAGGTAGCCTGTCAGAAGTACTTTGAGATAACACATAATGTAAGTATATTTTTAAACTTTATACCCTAATTCTTTGTCTTTTGTTTCATTCAGGGTTTTTAGTTGCAGCAATAGAAACCACTCCAGCTATTTTCAGCAGAAAGGAATTTATTACACAGTACTGGGTAGCTCATAAAATTTATAGAAGGGCCAGAGAATTAAGCTTAGATGCTCTAGAACCAGGAATGGTTACTAGGAGAAGCTACATCATGAGAAAAACCTTACTTGACTACAGCTGTCACCTACCACTCCACATCTAGGGGTGAGACCAAGGGTCAGGAAACTTTTTCTGCAAAGTGCCAGATTGTAACAATTTTAGGCTTTACAGTGCATATGGTCTCTGTCACAATTGCTCAGCTCTACTGTTGTAGTACAAAAGCAGCCACAGACAGTATGCAATGGCTAGCCTCAGTGTGCCCCCTCTTGCTAAGCTATGCCAAGTTCAGCACAAGTGGCAACTGGTCTTAACTTGCATTGTAACTCCCGTCAGGTAGCCCCAAGCTTAGCATAAAGGGCCAATCTTGGCTTAGAATGTAGCCTCAACTAAATGGCCACAAACCAGGCACAAGTGGCAGCTGACCTCAACTTACATTGTGGTGCCCACTGAAGGGTTCCAAGCCTGACATTGGGGCAGCAATCCTTGATTTGAGAATAGCCTCTCCAAGCTTAGCTCAAGCATCAACCAACCACAGATCACTTTGTAAGTTCTACCAGATAGCCCCTCCCAACAGGCTCTGGAACCAACATAGCTGGTGGTTGGCATCAGAGTACCACCTAACCATCTCCACAAATGACACACTTGAAAGGCAGGCTTGGCTGGCATTAGAGCCCCACTAAAGTGACTCTTGCTCCTTGGGGACCAGGCCCTGAATAACAGCTCATCCACTGTAGTCTTAGCCAGTCAGCCTGAGGGTCAGTCCCACCCGCTGATATGCCAACAGCAGTCAAGGGTCAACTACAACAAAGGGCGCACACAACCCACACAGAGGGCACTATGAAGCACCTGGCTCAGGGGACCAGAGAGACTGCACTGCTGGGCCCCACAGACACCTACTGTATAAGGCCATTCAGCCGAGGCTGGGAGATGCAGCAAATCTACCTGATACACAAAAACAAACACAGGGAGCTGGTCAAAATGAGGAGACAGGCATGTCCCCATGAAAGAAAAGTACTAAACTCCAGAAAAGGAACCAAATAAAATAGAGACAGGATCCGCTGTATCTGGAGTTCAAAACACTGGCTCCAGGAAGGAACAGATGAACTCAGCCAGAACCTCTGTAAAGAGACAGGAAACAGAAATGGAGACTGAAAACAAAAGAAACCAATCAGAAATGAATGCAGTAACTGAAGTGAAGACTACGTTTGATGGAATCAACAGCAGCTTAGATGGAGCAGAGGATCGAATCCGAATCAGGGACCTAGAAGACAATATAGCAGAAAACAACTAATCCGAATAGTAAGAAGAATCAAAATAAAGAGGATAGTTTAAGGTTTCTTCTGGACGCTGTTAAACATATCAACATTCACATCAGAGCAGTGCCAGAAAAAGAGAGAGCAGGAATTGAAAACTGTTTGAAGAAATGATGAGCAGAAACTTCCCTAACCTGGTGAAGGAAATAAACATAAAAGTCCAGGAAGCACAAAGTCTCAAGACAGACCGAAAGAGGCCCACACCAAGACCCATCATAACTAAAACGCCAAAGGTTAAAGACAGGTAATCTTAAAAGAAGACAAAAGCAGTTAACTGTGTACAAGGGTGCTCCCCCTAAGACTGTCTGCTGATTGCTCAGCAAAAACTTTGCACACCAGAGAAAATGGCATGAAATATTCAAAGTGATGAAAGTCAGAGACCTACAACCAAGAATGCACTTACCCAGCAAGGCTATCATTTAGAATCAAAGGAGAGAGAAAGAGTTTCCCAGGTAAGAAAGAGCTGAAGAATTGCATCACCACTAAACCAGTATTATAAAAAATGTTAAAGGGACTTCTTTAAGAAGAAAAGATCAAATATATAAATAAGAAAATACAGGAAAGAAAAAATCCTCACTGAGAAGGCAAAGAGTTAGTAAAAGCAGTGGATCAACCAACTCTAAAAGCTAGTACAAAAGTTAAAAGGCAAAAGTAGGAAAATCATGTGTAATTACAACAGTAAATTAAGGGATACACAAACACACACACAAAAGAAGAAGTAAATAATGACAAAAACAAATATGGAGGGGCTTTTAATTGATAATAAAAATTGGAATAAGTTTAGAATGTGTTCAAACTTAAGCGACCATCTACTTCAAATAGAGTGCAATAAAGAGTTTGGTTTATATGAAGCACATGGTAACCACAAACCAAAAGTCTATGAGATGTATAAAAAAGAAAGAGAAAGGAATCCAAATATAACACTATAGAAAGTCATTGACATACAATAGAGTAAGAAAATTAGAAATGAACTGGGAGCTACAAAACAATCCGAAAACAATTAATAAAATGGCAATAACTACATACCTATCAATAATTACTTTAAATGTGAATGAATTAAATGCTCCAAACAAAAGACATAGTGGATAAAAAAACAAGATCTGTATATATGATGCCTACATGAGACCCACTCAGATCAAAGGACACACACAGACTGAAAGTAAAGCGATGGAAAAAGATATTTCATGCAAATACAAATGAAAAAAAGCCTGAGGTAGCTGTACTTATACCAGACAAAATAGACTTTAAAACAAATGCTATAACAAGAGACTAAGAAGGGCATTTCATAATGATAAAGATCAATCCCACAAAGGGATATAAACCTTGTAAACATTCTAGCTTCCAATGTAGAAGCCCTAAATATATAAAGCAAATATTGACAGACATAAACGGAGATTGGCAGTAATACACTCATAGTAGGGGAATTTAACACCCATTGACATCAATGGATAGATCATCCAGACAGAAAATCAACAAGGAAACAGCCGCCTTAAATGACACATTGGACCAGATGGATTTAATTGATATTCCTAGGACATTTCACCGGAAAGGCAGCAGTATATGCATTCTTTTCAAGTGCACATGGAACATTTTCCAGGATAGACCACATATTAAGTCACAGACAATTTTCAATAAACTTAACAAGATTGAAATAATATCAAGTATCTGCTCAATCACAATGGTACGAAACTAGAAATCAATTAATAAAAAAAAACACACTAACACATGGATGCTAAATAACATGGTACTAAACAATGTATTGGTTAACAATGAGGAAGAAATCAAAAGTTACTTTGAGATAAATGAAAATGAAGACATACTGACCAAAAATCTATAGGACCCAGCCAAAGTAGTTCTTAGATGGAAATTTATAGTAATATATGCTTACCTCATGTAACAAGAAAAATTTCAAATAAACAAACTAACCTTACAACTAAATGAACTAGAACAAGAACAACAACCATAGCCCGAAGTGAGTAGAAGGAAGGAAATAATGAAGATCAGAGTGAAATAAATGAAATAGTCTTAAAAACAATAGAAAAGATCAGTGAACCCAAGAGCTGGTTCTTTGCAAAGATAAAGAAAACTGATAAACCTCTAACAATAATCAAGTGAAAAAGAGAGAGTTCTCAATAAAATCAAATGAAAGAGAAGACAACCAACCAACACCAAAGGAATACAAAAAATTTTAAGAAAATACTATGAAATAATTATATGCCACTGAATTGGACAACCTGTTAGAAATGGATCAATTCCTAGAAACATATCCTCTAAGACTGAATCAGGAAGAAACAGAAAATCTGAAAAGACTGATAATTACTAAGGAAATTTATCAGTAATTAAAAAAAACAAAACAAAAACTCCCAACAAACGTAAGTCCTGGATCTGATGGCTTCACAGATGAATTTTACTAAACATCTGAATTAGAATTAATACCTACCCATCTCAAAGTAGTCCAAAAAAACTGAAAAGGAGGGAAGGCTCCCAAACTGATTTTATGAGTCTAGCAGTACCCTGATAACAAAACTAGAGAAAGACACTACCAATAAAGAAAGCTATAGATCAATATCACTGATGAACAAAGATTCTCAATAAAATATTAGCAAACCAAATTCAGCAATACATTAAAAAGATCATATACCATGATCAAGTGAGATTTATTCCTGGGATAGAAGGTTGGTTCAATATTCGTAAATCAATGAATGTGGCACAACACAAAGAAAATAAAGCATATCAGTAGATGCAGAAAAAGCATTTGACAAAATCCTCTATCCATTTGTGATAAAAACTCTCCACAGAGTGGGTATAGAAGGAAATATCTTGACATAATAAAGGTTATATATGACAAACCCACAGCTAACATGACACTCAGCAGGGAAAAGCTGAAAGTTTTTTCTTTAAGATCAGGAATAAGATGAGGATGTCCACTTTCATCACTTTTATTCAACATAGTATTGGAAGTACTGACCCCAGTGATCAGACAAGATGAAGAAATAAAAGGCATCCAAATTGGAAAGGAAGTAGTAAAACTAATTATTTGAAGATGGCATGATATTGCATATAGAGAAGCCTAAAGATCCACCAAAAAACTATTAGAACTAATAAATGAATTCAGTAAATTAGCATGATACAAAATTAATATTCAGAAATTGGTTGTATTTTAATACACCAATAATGAATTCTATCAGAAAGAAATTGAGAAAATTCCATTTACAGTTGCATCAAAAAGAATACCTAGGAATATATTTAACCAAGGAGGTAAAAGACCTGTACTCAGAAAACTTTAAGACATTTAAGAAAGAAATTGAAGATGATGCAAATAAATGGAAGAATATACTGTGTTCATGGATAGGAAGAAGGAACATTGTTGAGATGCATATACTACCCAAAGTATTCTATAGATTCAAGGCAATTCCTGTCAAAATACCAACAGCATTTTCATAGAGCTGGAACAAATAATCCTAAAATTTATATGGAACTACAAAAGACCCCAAATAGCCACAGCAATCTTGAGAAAGAACCATTGTTGGAGGTATCATGGTACCTGATATCAAACTATAACACAAGGGGATAGTAATCAAAACAGCATGGTACTGGCATAAAAACAGACACATCGATCAATAGAACAGAATAGAGAGCCCAGAAATAAGCCCACACCTATATGATCAGTTAATCTATACAGTGGGGTAAAGATAGTCTCTTCAGTAACTGGTGTTAGGGAAACTGGACAGATAACATGCAAAAATATGAAACTAGACCACTCTCTTACACCATATACAAGAATAAATTCAAAATGGAGTAAAGACTTAAATGTAAAACACGAAACCATAAAACTCCTAGAAGAAAACATAGGCAGAAAACTCAACATTGTTCTTAGTGATATATATATATATATATATATATATATATATATATATTTTTTTTTTTTTTTTTTTTTTTGATATGTCTCCTTGGGCAAGGGAAACAAAAAAAAAACAACCACAAATGGGACTACATCGAACTGAAAAGATTTTACACAGCCAAGGAAACCAACAAAAAAAGACAACCTACTGAATGGGAGAAGATATGCACCAAGATACATCTGGTAAGGGGCTAATATCCAAAAATATATAAGGAACTAATTCAATTTAGCACGAAAACCCCACACACAACCAACAAACAATCCAATTAAAAAATGGGCAGAGGACCTGAATAGACACTTCTCCAAAGAGGACATACAGATGGCCAAGAGACATATGAAAAGATGCTCAACATCACTAATCATCAGGGAAATGCAAGTTAAAACCACAATGAGATACCACCTCACACCTGTCAGAATGGCTACCAATAAATCTACAAAGTGTTGGCGAGGATATGAAGAAAACCCTCATGCACTGTTGGTGGGATTGTAAATTGATACAGTCACTATGCAAATCTGTATGGAAGGGCCTCTAAAAATAGAACTACCATATGACTCAACAATTCTGAGTTTTCATCCAAAAGAGCTAAAGCACCAGTGTGAAAAGATATCAGCATTATTTACAATAGCCAGCATATGGAAGCAACGTAAGTATTCCGTGGTAGATGAATGGATAAAGAAAAAGTGATACATATATACCATGGAATATTAGCTATGAAAAAGAATGAAATATTGCCATTTGCAACAACACGGATGGACCTAATGAGTATTATGCTAAGTGAAATAAGTCCGACAGAGAAAGACAAATACCATATGATTTCACTTATATGTGGAACCTAAAAAAAACAAATTAACAAAATGGCAACAAATTTACAGATTCAGAGAACAAATTGATGGCGGCCAGATGGGAGGGGAGTTGAGGGGCGCAGGTGAAAAAGTGAAGGCATTAAGAAGTACAAATTGGGAGTTATGAAATAGCCAGAGAATTTAAAATATAACTTTGAGAATAAAGTCAGTGATATTATAATATGTATGGTGTCAAGCGTGTACTGGACTTATCTAGGTGACCACTTCATAAGTTAATATAATATTGAATGTCAACTGTAATTTAAAAATTAAATACAATTTTAAAATAAAAACAAAATTTGCTCAGCTTTAGAATTTTAATTTTGTATATGTTCTTAATTATTTGTGACCCTTTTAATTAAGAGGTCTCAGAACTTTCACCAATGAAAGTCTGTTATTCAAGCTCTTTCCTTTTTAATAAGATGAAGTTAGATTTAAACATTGAGTTTGTGACATACTCACTAACAGTACTTTTTTGTTTCTCAATTGCTTTTGTATTCTCTCTCCTATTGATTATTCCTACAAGAACATTACTACTACCGTCAGTTTTTAAAACCTGCCTTAGATTAATAAAGACATTGAAAAGACATGTGTCTAAATCCTTCCACATAAATAGTCCAACTTAAACCACATATAAATCAATGAAATAAAAAGGCTATTTGTGTTCACTGGATGTTTCATTATAGATTTTTAGTTGTGAATGTCTCCACTTATTGTTTTTTTTCTAATTTAATTTAAAAACAGACTTTTTATTATTAGGTTTCTGCCATTCTGTCTGCTCCTCACCCCCTCCCCCAAAAGATAAAAACAAAACACCCTGTGTTTATTTTCCCGAGGCCTCTATAATCAAACTCACTTTAATAAAAGTTCTGAAAATAAACCAGTTAATTGATACCATTTACAGCAGCACTGTGATCGTTCCATATGGCTTTTTTGGTAATACCAGCTGCCTCATTATAAGCTGTCATTGCAAAACCTCTTGATTAAAACCCAAAGATCCCATAGGTAAAACAATATTGCTTCCATCCCTTCAAAATCTACATTTGCTGTGGCAGAAACATGAGAGACATGTTCGTGTGAAGGTCATTGTGCAAAATGTGTTGATTCTCCAAGCAAATGTTTGAGAGATTCACTCAGTAGATGTCAGAAGCTAGCCTGCTTGAAAACTGTTTTCCTCAGCATTTTTAGGGAGCAATGTTTTATACTGTGTTTTTTTTCCTTGAGCATATTCCATGTGTAAATGACAACACTAGGCCTTTTGTAGATTAATCTCAATTTTAATAGAAAACAATCTCTTTAGAAAGAGACCTCTTCAGGCACCGGAGTCATTCTGGATACTTATTCTCCAAACAGCTGAGCATAACTTTTCCCCAGCCATATAAACCTCTACAGTTATCTTGTTAAAATCTATCACATATTTTCCTGCAATTTTAAACAGGTTATACCAAATACAGTTAAGCTTTTTAATAACTCAGGGCCATTGTTTTGAATATCAGGATACTGGGCTAGAAGCCACCATCATCTCTCACTTGGATCACTGCAGTGGCTTCCTAACCCATTTCCCAGCATCTACCACACATGCGTCATTCCAGTTCTTTCTGCTCCACACAGCTGCTAGAGTGATCTTTTAAATGGAGGAATCTGGTCATTTCAGTAACCTGCTTTTTAAAAACCTTAAAAGGCTTTCTGATGGCTCCTAAGATGAAATCCAAAATTTATAATGTAAGCCTATAGAGTCCTCTACCCCACCCACTTCTTCTAGACTCCAACTATACCGATCTTGTTTCAGATTCTTTATAATTCTTTGGGAATTCCAAGCTAATATGGCAGGTGAAAATGCATTATAGAATTCCCCTTTCCCAATACTTAAAAAAATGTACAAAACATAATAAAAAATCATCAACTACAAAGAGAAACATCACCAATAGCAACCAAACAAGAAAAAAGGCAAGGAAAGAAACACAAGATTCATAGCCGGCAAAATTGTGAAAATTCTCACTATTTCCAAATCCAGAATGAAAAACAGTGTGTTCTGTTTTTAAAATGAGTAAAAGAAACAACTACTGACTCATAAGCAGAAATAAGTGAACTTGGGGATAAGTTTCTCTACTTTTTCTAATTCGATTAGAAGTAAAATCTAATTTCATTCTGTTTGGTTTATGCTCCTCACCTTCCACCCCCAAAATCCTGTTTATTTTCCTGAGCAAGGAAATGGCAACCATACATAAGTTCTCAATAGGTTTTGTGACTTTAAGCAAAACAACGTGTAAGTTTAAGTGAAACCAATTTTACCGTAGGCTGATTCTATAAACAAGGGTTAGGTTCCTATGGCATCTCATCAATTTTATAACAAAACTCCTTATTCGAGGACAGCTGTACACTTCTTTCAGCCAAAAATAAAAGTAAAAGAACCCATCCTAGATGAAAATACAGTGCAGTAAACAGAAGGAAACTCTTCATAATTTCATTATGCTATCAAGCAACTTAATAGACCGTAAGTTCAGTAAAATGAACTTCACAAAATGAGTTAAGGGCAATTGCAGACCTGAGAAAATGGAACAACACATCACACAGAATCATAGTACAGCCCTCATTTCAAGACCCTTGGCATTGTTTTAATTAGTTAATAAAATTAAAATGGGGATTCATAAAAAATATGTACATTTCTTAAACATTTTAAAGTTAAAATATTTAAATGTCATTTACTTGCCAATCTTTTGACATAAAAGCAGGGATTTTGTTGAGTTTGGGGATTGGAATTCAATTTCATCTTTTTTTCATAAGTGATACCCATAATACACCATCACCAAGTTCCAGTTTGGGTTTCTTTAAAGTGGAAAAGGAACTTAAAGATATATGCAAAGCAACATAATGTCTTTCCCTACCTTTTGGGAATTCAACTTTTTTTAAAAGTGACCTGCATTGAGTCTTTCTAAACATGTAATTTAGAATGCATAGAGCCAAGAACTCTTATTTTTACATTCATTTTTCTTGAGTTCTCCCCATAACAGCCCTACAACATAGACACCGTTATTGTCTCCATTTCATTAACGAGGAAACTGAGGTTTACAAAGGTTACCATATTTCTTTTTATCCACACTGAAGTCTAATAATTCAGTTTAATCCAGAGTCATCTTCTCAGAATAGATGTATTGAAATTTTTATCAATTGAAGCAAGTGTACAAAATCCCTAATATGTAATTACAGCACATGGTGCTAGATTCTTTTGGTATGAGTCATACCACTATGCCTTTTATAATCTTTATAGCCAAGTTTAGATCTAGAAATCATTTATAATAAGATTGTACATTTATTTGACTTTGCATAAAACTTCTTAAAACAAATTTTAGAGCAACTAAGTGATGTAGTCAAAAGGCCTGAATTCTAATTCAGACAAAATCGATTACTAGTTCTGTGACTGCATAAACCATGTAATTTCTTTAGGCTTCAGTTTTCTAGTCTGTGCACAGAAGAAGTTCAACTTAAAGGAACCCCAGGGTCTTTCCAATCTATTGTTCTCTATTTATAAAGCATAACGCCTTCTGATTGAAATGTACTCAGCAATAGACTTAGTTTTCATGAAACACTTTGTAAAATGCAAACTTTTTCATGAATTGGATGAAAGTGAATTTAATAACAAAGTTCACAAATTACTTGTTAATAAAAATCACAGATATATCATATCATAAAACATTCAGAAAACATTTTGAAATTAAGCAGCAAAATAGAGATCAAAGTTTGTTCTTAGTGATCTGGGTAATAACTTTTAAACCAGTCTGTATACTATCAATCTGCTATACACTGTACTTACAGTAAAATTATTGGCCCAAGATGTATCACCAATTGACTAAAGAGAATCAGAGAATCCTGGGGTACTGAAGCATTACCAGAAAAGACCCTGTGTCTATTTATTGGTCCACCTGTTCAGAGGGCTCTTTCTGGATCACAACAGCAAGTCCTTTAACCCCCTGCTAATCCATTTTCATCTACCATAAGATTATATGTAGCTCTAATCACATCATGTCCCTTCTTAAGGATTTTACATGACTCCCTGTTGCCTACAGAATTAGGTCTGGACTATTTAGCCTGGTTTTCAAGGCTCTCCGAGGTCTCTCCCCAGCCTGCCTTACCAGCCTCATTTCCTATTACTCCCCTTTATATGCCATTCACACCAAGCATCTGAACTACTTTTCCTGGGACATTGCCTCTTTACCTTGCCTGTGTTGTCCTGCTGCTTGTATTGCCCTTGATATCCCCAGCCAGAATTTTTCTCATGTGGAATATTATAGGCCTTTATCTGCGACCCCTATCACTTCATGGTTGATAGAGGTTTTTAGGTATATGACTCCCTATGCTGGAAATTTCTTTCCAGTTAGTCTTAGTTAAATACATTCTTGTATGCTGAAAAACTACTACTAGCTCATAACCTGCCCTTATACATATTGAGTCTTCAATCAATATGTCAAATGTATGACTGGCATACACTGGTTAGTTCTGGGCCCAACTTACCAAATATTTGTTAGAGATCTACTCAGTACAAAGAGTGGGACATAAAAAGGAAATAAATATAAGCTCGATAACCAAAAGAAGTATAACGATTTCTGAGTTTCTAAAAATTATGAAGTGAAAATACCACCCTAACAACAAAAACCAGCGCACTAAATCAAGCAAAAATGTTATTCTTTTTGTTGTGAACTCCAACTGCATAAGGCAGGGAGGGCAGGGATTTGAATTAGGCTGTGTTACAGGTGATCAGCCCAGTCTGACCCATCAGTTAAACACGAAGAACGTAACTCGTGCAGGAGGTTCACACTCAGGAGAAACTTCCTTGTGTTATCTCGCTCTTATGCCACGTCCCATATAAAATACCAAGTTAGTAAGGGTTTACAAGTTTTAAGAAATGAATATAAAAGTATTGACCTTGGCACAAGAACAAGGCAGCTGAGCACACAGCATGAGACTCTGCTGGTTCATATCCCACCTCCAGCCCTATCAGTGTGTGATCTTGGACAAGTTACATAATCTCTCCCTTTCTCAGATGCCTCATCTGAAAAACTGGGAAAATATTGATAACCTACCTTCAGAGGGCTCCTATGGAAGTTAACTGGGTATATGCGTGTGTTTATGCTCTTAGAACAACGTCTGGCACATAATAGGCATTTTTAGCTACTGTTAAGGAATACATTTTTGTTTACCATTAGTAAATTTTAGAATCAAAATGTAGAAAAAGTAGTGCTTACTGAATCTTCAAATTAAAAATGTATTGATACCCTCAAAGGCTCTTTGAGTAGGCCTTTAGTAGACAGAATAATGGGTAATTTGAAATGATACTCAAAATTTAATTTAGAGTCAAGCGATAGTATTTGAGAAAAGAAATAGCATAAAACAATGAATCTGGTCATGTTTACATTAAGACACAATGAAAGTGATGAAAAGAAAAAGATTTTCTATACAAAGAGCAGAGAAAGGTCAAGATTGGAATGAAGAAATTAACATTAAATTAGGTTTCTTTTTCAGAGTTTGTTTTATACTCAGTGGGATTACCTATGCGAGACATAAATACGCTCTAACATACGAGTGCTGTCAGGGACCAGTCTCAAAACAGTGTCTCTACTCATTCCCTCTGATTCTGGAATGATTCGAGATCCTTCTTCCTTTTGTAACAGCAAATATTTACTGACTGACGACGTGTCAGGCATTTTGCTTGGAACTGCCTTTCAGCCACCTAAGATGCCGAGTAGGAGTTGGGTATGGAACTGGATGGGTAGGGGACTGGAGCCAAGTGCGGAGGTTTGGGCTGGAGGCATAAATGCAGGAGTCACAGAGGTAGTGGTTGAAGCTCCCTCCGAATGAAATGTAAGTAGAGGATTGAGTGTTATGAGTGGAGAACGGCTGGGATCCATGGTTCAGGTATTAAACAGATTTTGAATGACGCCTGGGACAGTGTTTGAAGCTCTTTTATTTATACTTTAGCTTCGTATTAATGTCATACATTCACTTCCCTGCACAGGTGGATGATTGTGGCTTTTCGTTGAGTCACCCTAACCAATTCTTTATGGAGAGCCAAAGGATTCTAAATGGTGGGAAAGAAATGAAGAAGGAATCTGTCCAACCAGAGACTCCTCAACCCAAACCAAGTGTCCAGAAAACCAAGGATGCCTCATCTGCTCTGGCCTCTCTCAGTTCCTCGCTGGAGATGGACATGGAGGGACTGGAAGATTACTTCAGTGAATGATTCTTGGGCACTTCAGGACCCTTCTTCCCCACTAGCTTTCATTTCCTGTTTTTCTGTTTTAACCTTTTTGTTTAAACTTCTCCCCACCCCCCACCCCAATCTATCTATGTCTCAAGCAGGTTTGCCCATAAAAACAAAGACCTCCACCGTATTTTGCTTTAACAACAGTGAGGAAAAAGAATTTCTCTTGAAATCTAACCCTTGAATGGTGTGATTTAAGTCCTGTTTTAAGAGAATAAAAACAGCTTTCTAGACTGGTTATAGTTTCCTAGAAACAATACAACTGAAAACAACTTTTATTTTAACCCTTATCATTGTAATTTTGATCCCTTTTTTTGATTTTTGTTAATAAATAAAACGTATGTGAATGTGTCTGTAATTGCAAGTCATGATATGTTATAACAGATTACACATTACCTTCATTTTTAAAGTAGTATTTTGGAATATCCAACACTACCAATGACCAATGAAAACTAAACTGTTTTCCTTTTTTCTCAAGTTGGCCATTTTTGGTTATTCCGCATCAGCACGGAGAACTTGAGCCCCTGAGTGGGAGTGAACGCTACTGACATGACTTGTGGCTTGGGAATCAAGAGAGCGGAATTGGTGGTCAGCTATGCAGCCACCAAACAGAAGTGTTCTGTTGTGTAAAATGATGGTAACGCCTTTACCCGCCATCATTTCCCATCCACCCTGGGCCGGCTCGTGAAGACCGGACAACTACTAAAGCAAGAGGTTCAGGCCAGTCTGAAGTGTTTCTCCATCCCACCCTCCCTTCCATACTCGCTGCTCCCGTAGTTGCTGGGAGGTGCCAAATAGGCTTAGTGAATTCATTAAGCTCAGTGACACTATGCATGTTCTGATACCTACAGTTACCCCTGTCCGGTGCCCGCAGTGGGATTTAGTAAACGGTGTGGACGGTCGCAGCCGTCCTGGAGCCAGGCCCTGCTCCCTGCCCACCGTGACTAGCAGGCCCTGTGCTTGGGCAGAGCAGTGCCCTTCGGGAGACCCTTGACCAATGCACTCGTCCCTGTGGTCCCCACCCGAGGATGTGGGGCTCTGAGGAGGGAGACCCACGACCACATGCAGCCCTTCCTCGTCTGTTACCTCGGATTATGTAAAAATACCGGTGTGTCCCCGCCCTCTTTTCCTGGTGGAGTGGGGTGCTTTCCCTTTATCTAAAGGAGAACATAGTAATTCAGAAAGCTGGACTTTCAAGAAGCACGTTTTAAATCCCTTGGAAAACTGCAGCAATATGAAAAGGACAGATCAGAGAGTCGGAACCTAAAAATGTCATCTGATCAGATTTTTATTTTAAGCTGCTGAGCAAGGATTTCTTGGAATATTCTGTAATATATAATTTAATGAGATGCCATCTGAACCTTTTACTTGTCTTTGTGAATTATTATTACCTAGTTCAGAAAACAGTATTATTCCATTACAAATCACCCCCTATAAATCTCTCCCTTCTGAAACCATCTGCTATTCTTTTCATCATTTATAGTTCTCAACAGGAAGCTGATGATTGCCTGCCACTTTATCCATGAACTGCAAAGCCACGAGTCTTTTTTTGTTTTTAACACTAAGAGCAAGTGCTGCATGGGGCTGTTTAAACCACAGAATTAAGTGAGCTTTAGAAAGCCACGCACAGAATCTATGTAGGTCTCTGTTGTATTAAAAAGGGGGGAAATATTAGAAGCAGCCTCACTGCTGTGGTTCAGTGGGAAATCTTATGACAGGATATATCATATCTGGCAACATTTTGCAAGGCTGTCTTTTTCTACTGCCTCATGTTCGCCTTCTTTATGAAGCCTGTGCTCCCACCAGCGAAAAGGACAGCCATTAACAGCACAGTACATGTGTCTTAGCCGACTTTTATTTTATACTGGCAGCCCCAAGAATTTATCACCCTACTTGAATGTTTTATATGTTCCCAGTCAAACTCCAAAATCACACTAGTTTAAATATTAGTTGTATTACAAGTTCAGTTTCTTTGTAATAAGGCTTGCTCTCCTGTCATGTATTATACAGAAGAATATATAAATACTGTGTGAAGTCTATAGATTAGAGGATGGGGGTCAGAGGTTTATAGAAGACGACAGAAATTAATGCCTTTCTGGTGCTTTCTGGAGTTGGAAAAAGCAATTTATTTTTCATGCCTCACAGGTCTTGACAATTTTGATTTGTTTTCTTTGAAAGCAGATCTGTTTGAATCGAATGATGTAGGAAGAGCCCAAAAGAAAAATCAAAAGCCAGCAGCATCTTTTCAAAACAGTAGCCAATGAAAAAGAACATGAGTCTTCCACATCTTTTAACTTCTAGTTTGTTATGCTCCAGGAGGAGAGGCTGTGTGATTATCAGAAACAAAAGAAAAACCAGCAGAGGAGAGAGACTAGGTTGGAAATGTGTAGTTGGCTGAAGCAATGACGTCAGCGAAGATCCTATATCTTTCATGATGTTTCTCCACAGTGTTTCTCACTCTGCCTATAGAGTACAAAACTTAATTGCAATGTGCATAAACGATCACTCGGAAGATTTTAAGTAAACTTTGTAGGACTGCTTATAATATTATAGCATCATAAAGTGAATAGTTATAGATTTTTGAATGGGAGGGAGCAAAATAAAGCAATGGGAAAGATCTTTAATTCATACAGAATTTTAATAAGCTGAGGGATTTCTTCTCTCTCTAAAAGCAGTCAGAGTGTTTTGCTCGTTACACTTGGCTGTCTTACTGATACTCAGGGTCTCTGCAAGCAAACTTCTGTAATTCCTTGCAAAGAGGAAAACTTCTGGAATTCGAGCTTGAAAGGCAAAATGCAACAACTCGCCAGTTCTGGTTTGGTTAGAGTCTACTGTTTGCAAATTTAATCAAGGCCTTCCACAGGCATCAGCTTGACATTAAATTTAAGTGCCCATTAAAGTGAAAGTTTGACAGCGGCTCTGAATGTGACACTCAGTCTGAGGACATCTTTACAGCTGGAAGGGGGGAAAAAAGCTGAGAAGCCTCAAACCACGGTGGTAATTAGATCCATTTGTTAACTTCTAACATTGGCAAAGGGAGGGGGAGAGAAGGTTGGTGGAGAGGCCGGAGGTAGGAACTGGAAAGGCAGTCCAGTGCTCCCTGTAGAACTGTGCAGGCAGAGTCCTATGTCACAAAGAAAAATGGCAAAGATCCCCTCTGACGAATAATATGTGAAAAAAATTTCTTTTTTAATCTTCACTCAAGGGTATATTTTCTACTGCTTTTCAGAGAGAGTGGAAGGGGGAGAGAGAAAGAAACATTGACGTGAGAGACACATCAATTGGCTGCCTCCCCCACACTCCTTGACTGGGACGGGCTGGGGCTGGGGCCTGCAACTGAGGTACATGCTCTTGGCCAGAACTGAACCTGGACCCTTCAGTCCATGGGCCGATGCTTTAACCACTGAGCAAAACTGGCTAGGGTGGGAAATTCTTTTAAGAGTTTTGGTGTTTCTTCGTTAGTGCACAGACAGAGCTGCTGTGTGTGAATCTTTCATTTGAACAGGTGTGCCTGCTTGGGAGTTAGGGACTGGGCCTTCCAAATCCATGGTTGGCCTGAAGAGCTAGTGATTCCCACAAGGGTATCTAACTTACATTCAGGTAATCACTTATTTACCTAAAGCATCTGGCCAGCTCTCCAATACCGAGTTCCTTTTTGACAGGTAGCTATTGCCCAAGTCTAAGACTTTTCGCCGTAATTGGCATCGTAAGCAATTAGCTTTGTGACTATGGAAATCTTGTCAACGGTTAAGAAATGATCTTCCCACTTCATCTGACCTTCCTGCCAAAAGTGATAGTATTTCCTGCTACTGGATTTGCTTTCTAGCCCATAAAGCTCTATCTGTTCATTGCTTCATGACATTTTATTTTCTCCAAGAATTATCACTGAGGAACCTAATCAAAAGCTAAAGAATATCTCTGTGTATAAGGCTTCTGCATTTCCCCTGAGCCTTCAATTGCAGTACTGTTTCTGAACATTGATGACAAGGTAGTGAAACAACACTGCTAATAAATGCATGATGGATTTTCCAATTCAGCCCCGCGTTTCGAGGTATTCATTCACCCTAATAGAACTGTGAGGCTCTGTAAGGGCTTTTGATTTTGTTCAATTTTGAGCTGAAAGCATAGAGGGAAAATAAATTCAGGAAATGATACATTTAATTTAAGACTGTGTAATAAGAAAACTAACCATCTCATGCAAGTTTTCCTCATTTCTCCCCACCATTTTGTGTTTTTTTAATTATAGCTTGCACTTGGGTCATGGAGGATACCAAGATTATTACTAAGAGGACATAGTGCTACATGCTTCTCTTCTACTTTGCCTTTCGTTGCTGAGAATTAGAATGGTGACTTAATATCCTCTACTGCCCTTAACTCTTGGTTCTCTCTGTAGTTCCTGCCTGGTCTTCTCACTCCTTTCGAGTCTCTGGGTGCTCTCATTCACTCCCATCACGTTACTTCCCAGCTATGTGCAAATCATTCCCAAATCTATCTCCAGCTCTCTCTGAGCACAACAGACGCATCTATTCAACTGCTTCTTAGGCCTCTCCATTCGGATGTCCCACCAGTATCTCTAATGTGTCCAAAGTCAAACCTGTTCTCTTTCTTCCCATGAGTTTGTCATTGTAGAAACTCTGAAGTTAACCTTGGCCATTCTCTCACTTTTTGCTCTCTTCACACATCCAACTCTAATTGATTCTGTTTTAATACCAGTACGTCTAGACCTGTGGATCTCAGCTGGGGGCAGTTTTGCCCACAGGTGACATCTGGTAATGTCTGGAGAGATTTTTGGTTATCACGACAGGAAGGGCGCCTGTTACTGGCATCTAATGAGTAGAGGCCACGGATGCTGCTAAATGGCCTACGATGCAGAGGACACCCCCTTGCAACAGAAATATGTAGCCTAAACTGCCAGTAGTGCTGAGGCTGAGGAGTCCTCAGTGGTTTCCTCTCCTCATTCCCCAGTCTGCTGCACTGGCTTCCTCTTCCTACCTCCAGGCTGTGCTACCGCAGGGACCTTTTAACTTGCTGCCCTGGTCTCCATTTGCCTTCCCAGTGACCAATTCCAGATCCTCCTCCAAAACGTAACCTGAGTCCTTTCCCCCTAAAGTGTTTATCTTCTTAAACACAGCTCTCCCTTACATCTATGAAGCCTAACTCCACGATTGCCTGTATGAGGCCCGCCATGGCCTGACCCCTGCCACCTCTCCAGTCCCAGCCGTTGCCATTCGCCCTCCGGCCTGTGGCCAGCCCTGCGAGTTGGCCGTCCCAAACGCGCTCGCCCTGCGCGCTCACCGTACTCGCAGGGCTCGTCCTTGTTATGTTTCCTGCCTGGAACAACCTTCCATTCCTTGTCCCACTAACTACTGTTTCTCCTCTAAGGCTCAGGTTAATTACACATTCTTTCAGCCTTCTCTGATAAGCCCCGTATAAGGTTCATTGTCCCTTTTAGGCCATCTAACTTTTTCTGTCACAGGACTTATATTTATAACCATCTATTTACTTACGTTCCCCTTCACTGGACTATAAAGTCAAGGGCAGGAACTATGTCACTTTCATATTTGAATCCTAAATAATTAGCATCGTCTCTAGTTTTTAACATGATGCACAAAATCTTGGGCACTCAGGAAATGTGTGTGGAGTGGATGGTTACTTATTTATCCCACAGGATTCTCAAATTCAGAGTTTCCAAAACCTACAAATAAGGGGTAGAATGAACTTGGGGCCCCAGAGGAGGGCTACCTCTTACTATGTAACCTTGGGCAAGTTTCTTAATTTCCCTGTGCTTAATTTGCTTCACCTATAAAGTGATAATATTTGCATCCATTTCTGGGGTTATTCTATTCTAATACACTATTCTATTAGAATTGTGCTGTTATATCTACAGAACACTTAGAACACTGCCCCTGACTCCTGGTAACAGTAAACACTAGGGGTTGCTATTTGATAATCAACCCTACAAACGAATGTTATATGTAATATATTCATCTATTTTGAAGAATTCTTACCTAGAGTGATCCTGTATGTACACTCTGGTAAGGTGGGGGGGGGAGGGCGCATCAATCAAACAAGGTTTTAGTAAAAGGAACCAATGTCAGTGGATTCACCCTTTGACTGCCTCACCTTGATGATTTTGTAGCCAGAGAGAATAGATGGAGAAATGCAAGCTGCAAAACGAGGCTTTCCTACACATGGTATACGCTATGGTATGAAAAGCTGCTGAAATGGTGTCACCAAGTACTGACTACTTGTCCTTTGGAAGGGAAGACCCGACGCAATCCGAGCTTCATGTAGAGAAAGCACCTAGAATGCCCTCTGTTGAGGATGTGAGGTTTCGGTGGGCTTACATAGGATTCCCAGGGCATGGTGCCTGTGTGCTAGCTACTCTCCAAGCACTTCAAAAGGACGTCATGCAGATCAAACGAGGTGCCCCTATGGCACCTCTGGAAATGGATAATCATAATCATCTGCATCTTCCCTAAAAATTAAAATGACACGTGGAGAGGTGAAATCCTCCAAGCTGGGTTACAAACTCCCTGATGATGCCAGGCACTGGGACGCGGGCCTGTGCACGTCTCCATTATTGGTTTCATCGCGAGTTACCTCAGGACCAGCTCCGTGGCTGAGCAGCCCAAACTGCAGTCCCCAGCCAGACCAGCTCTTCTCTATTGCCCTTGACAAGTTAATTAACCCTCTTGCTTCAATTTCTTTATCTGTAAGATCAG
Organism: Miniopterus natalensis; assembly: GCF_054644295.1. Classification (NCBI taxonomy): domain Eukaryota; kingdom Metazoa; phylum Chordata; class Mammalia; order Chiroptera; family Miniopteridae; genus Miniopterus; species Miniopterus natalensis. The sequence continues at coordinate 26,486,469 of NC_142085.1, forward strand.
ACAGTATTACCTACGCCTCACTATTGGTGTGAGAATAAATGAGATAGCTTGTCAAAAGCTTTGTTCGTGGTCTGACATGGAAAGCTTTAGGTAATTGTTAGCTATTATTGTGTGGAGGTTCTATTAAGTTTTGTATAAAGAAAAGCTTTGCCCAAAATAAAATTTGGAAACTACAATAGAATATTTCTTGTATTAAAGGAAGAGAATTATATTTTAATTTTCCCTACAGAATAAAAACTCCATAATCCATAGATCTTCCAATAAAAGCAGCCTACAGACTCTCAACATCATGAGTTTCTTCTACCAAGATATCTCCTAACTGGCTTCCTTGGTGTCATGGAATAATCTAGAAAAGGTAGAGCCAGAACTGCAAAACAAAATTATGGGAAATTTTATATGCCTTGTGTTGTCCATAAGTGTCTCAAGAATAGTTCACACGTTGTCCTCATGCCTTGGTCAGAGTACTACATTTTCATTTCCTTATCTATTCCATGGCATCTTCTCTGTCATCTCAAGCAATCCCCCTCCCTAGATCTCCACGACCTATCTCCCGTAAGATGTGATGTGGCTTGTTAGTCATAGAAATCAGAAAGAAGCTTTGGATTTTTCTGATTTGGTGTCCCATCCACTCCTCTGTGCTATCACGGTGGATGCCCCCTGCCAACAGTTTTGTTAAGAAGCTAGGAGCTTTGGGGCACATCAACTTCTTGATACTAAGCATACCACTTAAATCCCACATACAATATCCTCAGTAAGTGGATCTGTACATTGAAATAAGCACCAGAGTTACATACAGCTTCTAATCCACACTCAAATAGTAGGCTATAGAAAGCACTAAGGCAAAAGGGAATACAATTAGCCTCTGGGTGACTTTTCCCTTACAGTAGGAAAAATAGCCTATTTGTGAAGGTGTTATCCATTGTTTAGAAGGACAAAGTTAATGAGAAAGGCTACCTGCAGATTCCTGCCACTTAAACTGGGAGAATACAGCCCACCCCAAATCTATTTGTGTGTCCTTTTACACCTACCCAACAGCTGGCACTTCAGGTGTCCTAATTCAACCTCTAACCCAATATAGTAAATATTTTCAGCTGTAGGATCTATAGTCTGTCACAACTACTGAACTCTGTCACAACTACTCAACTCTGTCAGCATAGTGCACTTGCAACCATGAACAATACATGAACAAATGAGTGTGAAGCTTTGAGTAATAAAGACCTTTGTCGCTGACCCAGGATTTTCTCATGTTTTCTTTCCAGCATCTATAAATTTTGGCAGCCTAACTTAATAACTTAAAAATAGGATAAAATTTCAGAAACGTCACAGTTCATGATTCTCCTAGCCTGTATATTAGTTCACTATTGCTTTCTTTATTGTTGTCAAATCTGCTATTAAACCTATCTATTGAGATTTCAATTTCTGTTGTAATTTTTTAGCTCTAGACTATCCATTTGATTCTTTTTATAATTTCCATTTCTCTGTTAAGATTTTCCATTTAGTGTCAATTTAAAAATTAACTTTCATAGTTATTTTAAAGCCCCTGTTAAATTCCAGTATCTGTATTGCCTGTGGCTCTATTTCTATTGTTTGTTTTTTCTTGCTTTTTGATGGTCTCAGCTCCAATTTGCCTCATAATTTTTTATTGAATGTCAGAATACAAAAAAAATTGCTGAGATAATTTATCTTCCTTTATATATGATTTACATTTTCTTCTGTGAGGCAATTTGGCAAGGGTATATGACTCCAATCCAATCCAGGGACTGAGGCATGGTTTTGGTCTTTCTAAGGCCTAATCTATTTTTACTTTGGACATCCTCCTAAGGTATAGCCTTTCAGGAGTCCCAGCTGAAATCCTTGGATGTTTACCAATACTTTCACAAGACTCTGAACTCTAATTTTTGTCTTCCCCAGCCCACAAATCTACTGTAATCTGTGCTCAGCTTTTCAGCCTCTACGTCAGGAGCAGATGACCAAAATCCAAATAGGAAAGGATATTGTTCATGGCAAGGACATGGCTAGGACTCAGAACTGAAAATTCTTGTCCAAGATGGCAATACAGGAGGCCCCTGAAATCACCTTCTGCCATGGACACACCAAATTTATAGCTACATTATTTCAAAGGGAACTATTAACTTGAAATAATGCCAGAAACTAGATGAGTAACTCCTACACATTAGGTGAACAAGGGAGAGAACACACATTGAAATGGGTAGAAAACGCAGACACACACTCTTGTCACAAACACCTAGCTCCTCCCTGAGGAATAAAAGGCTTGGACCCAACACCAATTTTTTAAGACCTCCTGCCTGAAGCAGGGACAGGCCCCCAAAACACTAGTTCTAAAAGCCAATGGATCTAGGTCCATGAGACCCACAAGACCATAGCAAATAAAGAAGCAGTACCTAATCGGTTCACAAGGACTCAGCATGGCTTTCCCCCCAGCGCTCAGTGTAGCAGCAGCAAACAGACTTTCCCTGAAAGAGGCCTGTTTGCATATCTTCAGAGCTTTAGCCAGAGGGTCAGGATTCTAATTTAACATAGTTCTAGGAGTCTACTTCATGCTCTCCCTCTGCCCCACTCCAGGTGGCTGGTGTCTCTGTGAATGGAGGTTGTGCATATCTTTGGCACCCTGGCCTTTGAATCTGCTGCCCAGAAGATACATATCTTGATAGCCTGGCTCTAGTGGCCACCAGGGCTTATGTTCTTGATTTCAAGAAATTTGCAGCAAACAAAGAAACAGTTCCTAGCCAGATATCTTTCTAAGGCTCAACAAAGAGGTTGCAGACAGAAATACTCAACTAACATTCTTTCCCTGAAAGAGGCCTAGTTGCTTATCTTAAAAGTTACAGCCTGAGGGTCAGACTTCCCTTTAGCACACATTTGGGGGCTGACTGCTGTTCTATCCAGAGACCAAGGAGGTCTGCTGCAACCATCTCCACATTCTCCCTGTGGCCAGATCCAGGTCATCAGTATTTCCATGGAAGGAGTTTAAGCACATGATTGGGGCCCTGGTTTTTGTGGCTGTAGCTCAGGATCACAACCTTTGATCACCAGACTCTGGTGGCCAGCAGGGCTTGAATTCAAAGATCCCACAAGACTTCAGTAAACAAAGAAACAGTTCTTAATTGGCTATCTCCTCAGGGCTCAGTGTAGAGGGAGCAAGTAGAAATGAGCACCTCCCAGTCATTTCCTAAAAGGTCCATGTATTTGCATACTTTAGAATTGCTGCCAGAGGCTCTAGTTTCCAATGACTCTGGTATTTAGATGTTGACTAAAATCCTCCTCTTTGGTATACTGACAGGTATTGTCCCAGCATCAACTACCAGGAGTCACTAAAAATAAAATAGGCTGCTTGGACAATCACAAAGATTTGAGAGACAACCAAGAGCTGAGGATAGACTGAATGATAAAATTATTCTCCTACCTGTCAAGACAGAGAAGTATTTAATCTGATCCACAGAAAAAGAGAGTCAAGAAAAATGAGGTAGAGGAATATGGTCCAAAAATGAAATCAACATAATAAAATCAGACACAAGGGGTCGGGGCCACCTGTCACTACTTGAGCCAAATTAAGCAGAGACAGGGTTGAATCATATGTCAGCATTTATTCCATTATTGCTGGCAAATAATGGGAGAGCAGTTGGTCACCCTAGAAATTCTGCTCTGACTTCCCTCGCCAGTTGGCTGGTTACATACCAGGGAGAGAGAAGATAACTGCATGCAGCTGTGAGCTACAAGTGTAACAGAGAAAGGGGAGGGTAGGTCTGCAGTCCGGCCTTCAGGAGCACAAGGTCCAATAACCAGGTGGCTAATCTGTGATGTTACTAACAGCTCAGCCCATTCCTGGGACCAAAGAATGGTCAACATTCCTGAGAAAAACTCTGGGAGGGGGCCAGGGTCTGGGCACAGCAACCAAATCAAAGTGTATCCTATCCTTGATCTGTTCTCAAAAAATTTATTTCTTTTCTGAGTAATGGACCCACCGAGGCATCTTATCTTTTTCAGCCTTGTTTCACCCTCCAGTTTCCCAGGGTCTGTAAGAAAACCTCTTATCTATAGTTAGTAAGGTGAATGATTATCAAACATCTGTGGCTCTATTCTTATTACATGCCCTTCCCCATTATCAATAAAACTCCAGAAACAGACCTTAATGAAATGGAGATAAGTCATTTGCCTGATAAAGAGTTCAAAATAATGATAACCAAGGTCTGAAAAACAATGTGTGAACAAAGTGAGAATTTCAACAAGTAGATAGAAAATATTAAAAAGCATCTAACAGAAATCACTAAAACAACCTCATTTACAATTGCATCAAAAATAAATAAAATACCTAGGAATACATTTAACCAAGGATGTAAAAGACCTGTATTCAGGAAATTATCACACTGAAGAAAGAAAGAGAAGAAGATACAAATACGTGGAAGCATATACCATGTTCATGGATTGGAAGAATTAACATCATTAAAATGTCCATACTACCCAAAGCAATCTATAGATTCAATGTAACTACTATTAAGATACCAGTGACACATTGCACAGAAGTAGAAAAAATATTCCAAAAATTTATATGGAACTACAAAAGCCCTTGAATAGCATTAGCCGTTGAGAAAGAAGAACAAAGCTGGAGGAATCATGCTACCTGATATCAAACTATACTATAAGGCCATAGTAATAAAAACAACATGGTACTGGCATAAAAACAGACACATAGGTCAATGGAACAAAATGGAGAGCAGAGAAATAAACCCATGCCTTTATGGTCAATTAATATTTGACAAAGGAGGAAAGAACATATAATGGGGTAAAGATAGTCTATTCAATATATGATGTTGGAAAAATTGCAAAAAAATTAAACTAGGCCACCAACTTATACCACACACACACACACACACACACACACACACAAACTCAAAATGGATTAAAGACTTAAATGTTAGACTTAAAAACCATAAAAATCCTAGAAGAAAACATAGGCAATAAAATCTCAGACATTTCTTGTAGCAATATTTTTGCCAATATTATCTCCTTGGGCAAGGGAAACACAAGAAAATAAACAAATGGGACTACATCAAAATAAAATGTTTTTGCACAGCAAAGGAAACCATTAACAAAATGAAAGACAACCAACTGAATGGGAGAACATATTCGCCAATGATACATCTGATAATATTCCAAATTTACAAATAACATGTACAGCACAATACCAAAATAACCAAACAATCCAATTAAAAAATGAGCAAAAGACCTGAATAGACACTTCTCCAAAGAGCATATACAGATGGCCAATAGACCTATGAAAATGTGCTTAATGTCACTAATCATTAGGAAATGCAAATTAAAACCACAATGAGATATCCCCTCATACCTGTCAGAATGCCTATCATCAATAAATAAACAAGTGTTGGCAAGGATGTGGAGAAAAGGAATCCTAATGCACTACTGGTGGGAACGCAGACTGGTGCAGCCACTGTGGAAAGCAGTATGGAGTTATCTCAAAAATTAAAAATGAACTGCCTTATGACCCAACAATTTCACTTCTGGGAATATATCTGAAGAAACACGAAACACTAATTCAAAAGAATACATGCAATCCCTATGTTCATTGCAGCGTTATTTACAACAGCCAAGATTTGAAAGCAGCCCAAATGCCCATCAGTAGATGAGTGGGTAAAAAAGCTATGGGACATTCACACAACAAAATACTATTCGGTTGTAAAAAAAAAAAAAAGAAGAAAAAAAAAGAAGGAAAATCTTACCTTTTGTGACAGCATGGATGGACTTGGAGAGCATTATGCTAAGTGAAATAAGCCAGTCAGAGAAAGACAAATACTATATGATTTCACTTATATGTAGAATCTAATGAACAAAATAAACAAAATAGAAGCAGACTCATAGATATAGAGAACATACTGGTAGCTGTCAGAGGGAAAGGAATTCTGGGGCTGGGTGAAAAAGGTGAAGGGATTAAAGAAAAAAACAACTCATGGACTGACAACAGTGTGGTGATTATGAGAGGGAGAGGGAGAGGGTAAAGGGGGATAAATGGTGACGGAAGGAGACTTGACTTGGGGTGAACACACAGTACAATATCCAGAGGATGTGTTATAGAATCGTACACCTGAAACCTGTATAATTTTATTAACAAATTTCACACCAATAAATTCAATAAAAATGAAATATGCTGCTTGGAAACCCACACATATTTAAGAGAAAATCAAGAGCTAGGGTTGAATGGTAAGTTTCATCACTTACACGAGGCCACTTCACGACTGAGAGGCAGCTGTTTCATCTAAGGTACGGAAGCAACACAGTTAAGGGAAAAAAAGAAATAAAAGAGTGTATTGTAAACAACAACAACAACAACAGCGAGGTAAAAACCTCAGGGGGGAAAAAAAGATTTTAATAAACAGAAACAGAGATAGGTAATTTATCTGATAAGTAGTTCTAAATAATGGTCATAAAAAACGCTCATTGAGCCCAAGAGAAGAACAGATGAACAAAGAGAGCATTTCAACAAACTTTTGGTGTTTCAAAGGTAATCTCTCAGGGTTACAGCAGTCTCTCACCATCAGGTTTTTGACTTATTGTTAAGATTAAGAAATGGAATCTAGTAGGAATACACTGGGAATCTTGAGTTTAATTTCTTATATGCCCCACACCTGAGTTTTCTGTATACCTACGTGATTCGATGAAATTAATTCGCTCAGTTGTTCCCTGTAAAAACAAAGACAGAGCCTGGAAACAGCATCTGTCACATTTCTTTTTCTTTTTTAAAAAATATATCTTTATTGATTTGAGAGAGGAAGGGAGGAGAGAGAGAGTTGAAATATCAATGATGAGAGAGCCATGGATCGGCTGCCTCCTGCACGCCCCCTACTGGGGATCGAGCCCGCAACTCGGGCATGTGCCCTGACCGGGAACTGAACTGTGACCTTGCAGATCATAGGTCAATGCTCAGCCGCTGAGCCACGGGCCACCTGTCACATTTCTAACAAAGCATCAGCACCCAGGTGACCACGGTTCAGGCAAAGCCAGCAGTGGAGGAAGGGTATGATGGTGGAAACAACGTCCTTTCTGGAGCCCTCCCTATGCATGTGGGCTATAACAGGGCCAGTAGCCGACCATAAATTTCTCTAATAAACTGTATAAGATTTGTGTAATAAACTGAGCAGTAAGAAACACCATGGTCTTATTTCTGTAATAAGACTGTCACCGTTGGCCTAGAGATTTGGCTGACTCCCGTCCTGACTCCTGGAAAGTCTTGCTGCAGCTCTGTAGCTATCGCTGACCAGCCAGCATGGATGTGTAACTACAGTTCAGATTCCACCCTGCGGATGGCACGGGGGCAGAGCCGGATGAGCTGCTTATCTGCTCTGATGAGCGCCCTCTCTGGTTTCCCATCAACCGGGCTTTTCTCAGCCTCCACGCTGCTGCCAGAACATTCTCCTCCTAGAAACAAACCTGAGTCTATCTCCTACCTTAAAACCTCTCAGCTGTTGCCCACAGGAGTAATTCACAATTTGTCAGGCACGTGAGATCATTTACAATTTGACCTCAGCCTAATTCACTCATTTTGCTCCCGGCCACTGTAATCCTATGCCCTGCATTCCTGCTTCAGTTCACTTTTCAGCAGGTCTTTAAACAGCAATGCCCTTCGCCCTGCCTTTATCCAAACTGTTTCCTTTGCCTGAAAAGGCTCTTTGCCTGTTGCTTCTCTACCTGCTCAGAGGCTGTGCGGCCTTCCCGGGAACACTCCTCCCCACTCTCAGAGAGCTCGCCACTCCCTACAGCTCCTCGGCCTCTGTGCACATCTCCTCTCTATCACTCACAGGATAAGAGTTATCTCTGCTCTCCCGAGGGTAAGGGCCACACTTTTCATCTTCTTACCCCCAGCTCCAATCCTGGAGCCTGGCATTTGTACTTATTATAAATGATGAACTGCATTTCAGGCTTGCAGTTTACAGGCCTGCCGGTAAGCCTCGTGGGAGATGCAGCTTCCAAAACTGAGCTCGTGTGGACCTTGTTTTAGGTGATAGCTTTAGAGAGGGTAACTGGGTTCTAATGAGGTCCTTCTGCCTCACTCAGATGGGGGCCCACTGGACTCAAGTTTCACTGAATCCCATGTAAGGCAGACTATGATAAGGCCCAGCTCTGGTTGGGAGATGCTCAACTGCAATCACAGGGTGTCAAAGTTGGAAGGGATCTTATGGAGGTCTCCAGACTAATCTCAGTTAACCAGATGAGGAAACTGAGGCTAGAAAAGGTTGGACAATGCTCCAGGTGACAAAAAAGCAGGTATCAGAGCTGAAATTTGAAACAAATTTCCCCCCACTGCCCAAAATGTAACACACTACTCTTTATATCCAGCCCTAGTCTTCGAGGGCACTTTCTCTGCTGCTCAACAAGCACAGGGATGGCAGGCAAAGGGGGCGAACATATTCAAATGCCTTACTCCAAGTGAGAGCAACTGGACATGGAGGGGGAATTGACTGTGACATTTTTCCAAATTGAGGCTCTATCACAGCAGCCCCACTCCTCTACTTCTCCTCTTGATGAACTCTGAGTGTCTACTCAGACCAGGTGAGGGCCTGGGGAGAGCCTGTCCTTTGTTCCTAACATTTCCTTTGACTCTCCGATTCTCACACCTACCTCCTCTGGTTTTGCCTTTTCTCCATCCCACAGCACTCCCTGCCTCCTTAGCATTTAGGCACCTCAAAATCAAGCATTTAATGTGCTTTTAAAAATATTTACTCATGCCCAGTTGGGCATGGCTCAGCGGTTGAGCATCGACCTAGGATCCAGGAGATCGGAGTTTGATTCCCGGTCAGGGGACATGCCTGGGTTGAGGGCTGCAGCCGATCAATCACTCTCTCATCATTGATGTTTCTATCTCTCTCTCTCCCCCTCCTTTCCTCTCTCTGAAATCAATAAAGAAGTTTTTTAAAAATAAATAAATAAATAAATAAAAATAAAAATATTTACTCGTGAAAAAGTTTGCACAAGTTTTTTTTAAATTGTTTGTCCTCAAGGGTAATAGGAAATAAAAAACATAGCCAACCACATTTAAATTTTCTTCTCAGTGCATGGCCTTTGGGTGCCCATCAGTGTGTGCACGACAGTGCCAATCAGCCCTCTCTGGTATCTAGTATAAACACACTGTACGGTTATTTGTTAGCATGTTATAAAGGCCTTCGGTGAGAAGCGTGCCCTTTGGTCTCTGCCACAGAGAAGTCCCCACAGTGCTCCCCACACAGTGGAAACATGCTCAATATGTACTGTGATTCTAGTTTCTCTGCCTTGGGCTCATCAGGACCCAGCACTATGGGAAAATGAATACATTCCCAGAGTGTAGAGTTCAGTGTCCAAAAGTACAGCCATAATGGCATTTACCTTAAAGATGAGATCAAGTGGTACAGTACATGTAATAACTGATTATAATTCAATACAGCTAACATTTTCAGACAAACTAGTGTTCAGAGTGTTCAAAAGAAAAATAGAAAAAAATCACTTATAAGGCTATCAAAGTTTCATAATTTACACAGGGTTATAAATTTGATAAAAACTTATAGAAGTTAGAAATGTTTTTCTGAATATTGAAATGTCCTGTAAAGGTTTAATAACTGGTCTGTGAAAGAACATACATGGGGATGTTTAAAATTTTTCTTAAAATTCCAGAGATTGTGAGAGTTCCAGTTCAATATGGTGACACAGAAGGCTCATGATCTCACCTCCTCCAAGAGACACACTGAGTCTACAGCCACATATGGAACAACTCTCTCTAAAAGACACCCAGAAACCAGCCAAGTGACTCCTCCATGTTGGGCAAATGAGAAAAAAACCCATATTGAAATGGTAGGAGAGACGAGGTACAACCTTGCTATAAACCCCACCCATTGAGTCATGGCAGCACACAATTGGGAGAAAATCCAACTCCCAGCTTTTCCTTGAGGAGAAAAGGGTCTGGACCCCACATATTGTGCCCCAACTTTTAAGATGTCCATCTGAGAGATGGGCCCCCAAAACAGCTAGCTCTGTAGGCCAACAGAGCTTTTATGTCTATGAGACCCACAAGGCAAACCAAGATACATCTGCAAATCAATTGATGTGAAGGTTAAAAATTGTATGATTATCTCCACAATGCAAAAATAGAATCTGAAAAAGTTCAACATCCATTCATGATGAAAACTCCCAACAAACTTTGTGTAGAGGGAATGCACCTCACGGTAACAAAGCCCACATCTAACATCATGGTCAACAGAATTCAGGAAAACCGTTTACTATTTATCAGTTTATTATAAAGGATATGATAAAGGACACAGATGAGCATTCTGATGGATAAGTGCAGAGCAAGGTGGAAAGGGGCTTGAGCTTCTCTGCCCTTTTAGGAGGCCATTCTCCCAGAAAATCCATGTGTTCAACTACCCAGAAGCTCTCTGATCCCCATACGATTGGGATTTTTGGAGGCTTCCTCAAATGGGCATGACCAATTGTTAACTTCATATTTCCAGTCTGTCTCCTTTATCTAGAGAAGTGGAGGTGTGGCTGAAAGTTTCAAGCTTCTAATTATGGTTTGGTCTATATGGTGACTAGCACCCATCTAGGAACCCACCTAGAGTCATCTCGTTAGGGGGAAAAAAAGAGACATCGTATCACCCAGGAAGTTCCAAGGGATTTAGAGCTTAGTGTCAGGAGCGAAGGTCAAAGACCAAATACTGGGGCAAAAGGTGCTCCTAGTGCTCTTACCACTTTGAAAATTATGAGTTTTAGGAGCTCTGAACTAGGAATCAGGGGCAGATCCAATACAGGGTGTCCCCTCAAAAATGTATACATACTTTGAATGATTATAAAGTTAGTGTTTATTAACATACAGCTCATTTTCAAAATTTAAAGAACCTACAGAAATGAATAATTTTTTTTGTCAATGCCTGTTTTCAAACTGATGACCATTCTGGTCCAGGCACTGCTGATAATAGTAAGCAATGGAATTAAAAACATCAAGAATAATTTTGTTTGGTATTTGTGCACCCTCAATTTGTCAACTGTTGCCAGGTTTTGTAACATCAACTTTATCTTTTATGTATCCCCATAAAAAAGTCTAGTGGATAAATTTTCTTTGTTCAAAGCTTAGTCTGGCTTCACCCATTATTTCAAATCAGTTAAACCTGAAAAGGAGTGAAAATTGAGTTATCAGCTGTTAAAATGTGTATACATTTTTTGGGACGCCCTGTATATATATAATTTCACAATGGTATTAGCATAAAAACAGAAAAACATATCAATGGGACAGAATAGAAGTGCCAGAAATAAGCCTAAGCATATTAATTTACAGTGAAGGAGCCAAGAATATACAATGGGGAAAGGAAGTTCTCTTTAATAAATGGTGTTGGGAAAACTGGACAGCCACATGCAAAAGAATGAAACTGGACACCTATCTTATACCATACACAAAAATCAACTCAAAACGGGTTAAAGACTTCAACATAAAACCTGAAACCATAAAACTCCTAGAAGAAAACACATGGGGTAAGCTCCTTTACACCAGTCTTGGCAACGGTGTTTTGGGTTTGACACCAAAAGAAAATGCAACAAGAATAAACAAATGAAACTACATCAAACTAAAAAGCTTTGTTATCCTATAAGGGGTTCATATTTAAAGCATATAAAGAACTCATACAACTCAATAGAAAAAAACAATCTGATTGAAAATGGGCAGAGAATCTAAGCAGACATTTATCCATAGAAGACACATAAATGGCCAACAGGTACATGAAAAGTTGCTCAACATCTTTAATCACCAGGGAAATGTGAATTAAAACCACAGTAAGATGCTAAGTTAAATAAGTCAGACTGAGAAAGACCAACACTACATGATCTCACTTACATGTAGAATCTAACCCCCCACTCCCCCACCCCCAAAAGGACCCTGAACTCATAGATACAAGAAACAGATTGGTGGGTGCCGGAGGCGAGGGTTGGGGTGGGGGAGATGGGCGAAGGCGGTCAAAGGTACAAGCTTCCAATGTTGAGACTTAGTTCCCGGGGATGTAATGTACAGCATGAGGACTATACTTAACAATACTGTATTGCACATATGAAAGTTGCTAACAGAATAAATCTTAAAAACTTTCATCACAAGAAAAAAATGGTAACTGTGTGAGGTGATGAATATACACTAACTGACTGTGGTAATTATTTCACAATACGTGAATATATCACATCATTATGATTGGCAACAATAAAAACAGAGCATGTGAACACTCGTAAGGATATTCAAAAGCAGTCGGAATTTTTCAACAATCTGGTTAACTGATTTAGCATCAGGTGAACAGGTTTTACGAAGAGAGGCTTGAATTACTATTGCTGGAAAAATCTACTCAAGCATTCAGACTGAAGCTACCAATATATCCTAACAGCTCCATTTCAAAATCCTTTTGCTTGTCTTTGGCCAGCCCCCTTTCCCATTTCCCATACAAGGTTCTATCAACCTTTACCAGCCTCTCTGTGCTCTCCCTAGTGGACCCAGCCCTGCTCCAAGCAGGTGCCTGTGCCACCTCATTGGAAAATGCACCAGCTGTGAATTCCAGGTTCGCACTCCCAAGCTTCAAAATAATTTATTCTCCTACCTATCCATTCCCCTTTCCTACCAGTTCCAGAAAACAAGGTGCCTTCCTGTTCAGGATTAAGTAGGAGTTAATCAGGAAGGGGAGGGGGTGGGAACCATATGCAGGGGTAACATGGTCTAAAAATGAGAATGTAACATGGTCTAAAATGAGAAGCAGTGTGGCGAGTTGAAGGGAGTGAAATAAGTTTAGCCTGTTTAAAGGGAGAGATCAGCAAGGATCTCCATCCTAACTTAGGGCGGTGGGGAGCCATCGAATTGTTTTGTTCAGAGAAGTGACATGGTGAGACTTGTCTTCTCGAAAGGTCACTCTGGCCGCAGTGGGGGTCAAGTGTTGGTGGCTTAAACTAGGGAAGTGTGTGGTTGATTCAAGATATACTTAGCACACGGAACTGACAGGACATGGTGATGACTGATGAAGGTGGAGAGGATGACACCCAGGGTTTTGGCTCATTTTACTAGGGTTTGGTGTGACATTTACGGAGACAGAGAATACAAGAGTTAAATGAGGCTGAAGTGTAGCAGCAAATGATAAATCCAGTTTTTAGTATGTTAAAATTGAAGTACTTGCAGAACATCAGAGAAATTCAATCAATAGTAAAATTGTGGATCTGAAGCTAAGGAGACAGGTCTGACTGGAGATGTGGATTTGGGATCAATTTACCAAATCGAGCTATGGGCCCGCCTGGAGAGTGTGTGCAGAATTATGACAGGGTCCGTGACAGGACCCCGAAGGACAGCAAGATGCATGGGCTAGGCACGGGGATCGAGGCCACAGGAGACCGGGAACACCCAGCAGAGAGGCAGGAAGAAAGCCAGGAGTGTGGGGCCACAAGCACCAAGGGCGTCAGGAGCTTCAGGGTGGAGAAGCTGGTCATCGGGGAGGGCAACGGCTGAGGAGTTCAGTGCGGGAAGTTCCAACTGGAGAGGAATCTGTGTTTAAATAACTTGTCATTTATCATTCATGTACAACAAACAGCTACATGCATAAAATAGGTATATTCTCTACCCTTGAGGAAGAGATAAGTAGAAAGGAGTTGGTTAATACAAAGAGGAAAAGAAAGAAGAACTCATAGTATGTGGTATCAGAAAAAGAAGAAATGGATGAAAATGAGAGTAGGGCTGAGGTAGGCGGAACAACGGCTCCCCAAGGGTGTCCTGGCCCCGATCCCCGATGCTGTGAATATGTTATGTTAGCATGTGGGTCAGCAAGAGGGAATGAGAGTTGCTAATCAGCTAAGAGTTGCAGAGTCAGCTGATTAGCAACTAATCTAAAAAGTGATTATGGGGAGACCAGCCGGGATCACACAGGAGGACCCAATGTAATTCAGGGTCCCTGTAAGCGCCAGAAGGAAGCAGAAGAGAGAGCCCGAGAGATGCAGTGAGAGAGGGACCCGGTCCGCCACCGTCGGCTCTGATGATGGAGGATTAGGGTCATGAGTCAAGGAATCTGGTGGCTGTAGCAGCTAGAAAAGCCAGGGACCAGATTTTCTCCTAGATTCCCTCCTCCAGCCTTTTTACCACCTTGCTTTAAACACAGAGAGATCCATGTCAGACTTCTGACCTCCAGAACTAGAGGTGAATAAATGTGTATTGTTTTAAGTCACCAAGTTTGTGGTCATTTGTTACAGTAGCAAAAGGAAACTAATGATGACCTTCAAATATTTTTGCCCACATTAATCCACATTAAAATTTTAAAAACTGTATGTCCACTCACATATTTTTATGCAAACATCTAAAACTTTCATCCTAAGTTTAAAAAGTTAAAAAGGATATGATTTCTGCTGCACTTAAATATTTTATTTAAAAAACAGTGCTGTTACATTATCCTCTTAATGTAAACAAGGAAATTTAAACTGCATAATTATTTGATATTCACCATCATCTACAAATAGGAACTCTTTAGCAGACCAAAAACTCCCATCATTACCTTTTCTCCTTGAAATATTTTCATTTTAATTTCCCCACAGAATTGCATCCTAATGTAATATAATTTAGGCTTGAAAGTCTTATATATCATTCTATCAAACTTCTCTGCAACAGAAATATGTAAAATGGAAATTTTAATATTTTCTCAAAGATAAGGTGGTATGTCAGTATAACATATTTTTAATACATGTTTATCAAATCAATATATGTGTTATTTATAATGATAATTCTAGAAAGTAAAATTTTATAGGAGTTGCATTGTTTTGAGATGGATGGCTTTCTTCTAATTAGGTTATGTACCTATAGATAAATATGACATTGCTAGAATGAAACAGGGTTCAGCATCGACTGACTATATTCCTATTTTTATACATGCTAAATGAGAAATATTATTTACATAGTAAATGGAAGAAAATGAAGTAATTCTTGTAACATCACTCAACTCTTAGAAATTCTTCCAGGTTATATACTCAAATTCATAGTAATATATAAAAAATTATATTTAGCTACTGACCATTGTCATGCCTACATTTAATTCTATTGAAGGAAAAGCAAAGAAAAGTGCTGACTCACCAGTATTTTTTACCTAGCCTTAGAATTACTAACTTTCTCATTTTCTGGAAAAAACACCTAGAAGGCTTTATCAAGGTTGATTAAACACCTCTTAATTACACCTGCTATTCTTTCATTTAGGAACTCCTTGTATATGGAGCTAAAAATACATGATTGACTAAGCAAAAACTAACACCACAAAATTGGAAATAGTGTACTTTAGGACTTTTCCCATTGGCTGTGAATGGAGACCTATATATTCATCTAAATTTTAATTTTCTACATTATTGAAAACTGCCTTAAGAATATGTGGAGGTCAGAGGGTCACACATATGAGTATTATTATACATAGATGGGTGATTTCATTTTATAGGTGAAGATAATTGTTTACCTTTACACCTTGAGAGAATTAATCAGTATATCTGCTTCTAACAGGGAGAAATTAATATTAATTTTTCTAAATTTCAGGGCATTACATCCTAGATTGATTTTGGCAACATTTTATCCTATTTCCATACACAAGGAAACCTTCTGCTTTAAAAGTGAACTTTAACCTGCTTCACAAAAATTCATAGCAGAAAAAAAAAGGCATCGGACCACCAGTGTATGTGGGACTTGGGCGAATTAACAACATTCAACATTATTTACAGTAGAATTAATAACATTTCTATTAAGTTAATCTACACTTAACATACACACAGGAACAATGAATAAGTAGCAGCGAAGTGACTGGCGAGGAGCAGCAAACAGGAGACTTGCTTATAAGAAAAAAGTGAATATGGATTCCGCAGCTAAGTCCAAGCTTAATGAAGCCGTCTCCCCCGCACCTCTGAATAAATGTTCAAGATTCTATAAAACGCTAACTTACCGTCAGATGTGCTCCTTTTCCTCGAAGCTGTAGCGCTCACTGGCTGAGGAACTTTCTTCCTCCTCGAGATGATGAGAATGCGTCTGAGGTAGCTCAGGACACACCTGAATTGAGTTCTCGCCAAACGTTTTCAAAAACAAAACAAAATCAAAAAGCAGAGCAGGTGCCCCTCCACAGCCACCTGGTTTTCCTGGCGTGCCTTTCAAACCTCTCAAATATTCTAAGGCTCGCACAGATAGAAAGATAAGCTAGAGTCTTGCCTTGAGTTTGTCACTTGGGTAAACTAAGGCACTGTCCCCTTCGGCATTTTTCCTGTTTTCTCTTCTGTCTCTTAGCATCCTCCCTAGGGTGGCATGTCCTGGGGCCGTAGTCCAGGAAGGGGAGGAGGGAGGTTGTTAAATGAAATTGTTATCACTCCTTCTGCCTCACCTTACAAAATATCCGAGTTCAGAACAGCCCAATTCCCTTAGCCTGGGCTCCCCCAAAAGCAGAGCCTGAGACTGGTCTGCATAGAAGGAGCAGAGGGACAGAGGAGTGGAGGGGGAAGAGGGGGGCCAGTGAAGGAAGCTTGAGGCTGCTGGCCTCTGCTACGGAGCCTGACCGCGGGCTGCCACAGGGCCCCCTGAGAGCCAGCTCTGAGGAAGGGGGGGCCTTACCTGCCTGCGCCAGGGCTCGAGGGGCGCCCTGCAGAGGGTGGGCCGCACCGGGTGGGCTCCCCTGCACGCAGCAGCACAGCGCCTGAGGCCGGGGCCTCTAGGTTGTGCCTGCATGAAGCTGGTCAAAGCCTGTGCAGAACGGGACATGGGGATCAGAGGGGACATGGCGATGACTGGCAAAGGTCACAAAAGATGGATACAGGACCCAGGACTCTAGAGGCACTCGGAGCCCTTAACAGGAATATGTAAAGTAGGGGAAGAACACGAGGCCCGTAATGGGTTTCAGGTGCTTAATTGAGCCAAGAAGGCTTTGCGGAGACTAAAATCTTGAGCTGTTTCTTTGTCCCTTTACATGTTTTTACACCCTAGAGAAATGTATCCAAGTCTAATTAAGAACGGGTGAGCAGAGGGGCTCTCTTTTGTGAAGAGGAAAGAAAGGGGTTATTAAAGGGGAGGTGGGAAAGGGTTTTTGCTTGAACCCAAAGGGTATTCTCAGGGAGGTCAGTTTCAGGAAGGGTCATGTGGAGTTTGAGGCTCTGGAAACTGATCCCTTTGGACACTTTTCTTGACACCACATCCAGTGTTCTTCAAGGGCTCACACATCCACTTTTGAAGCCACCCAAAGCCCAGGTGGGGAAATCAGGCTTCAGGAGGAGGAGGCAGTTCTTAATCACTCAACACAGGGCAGGGCAGAGGGTCTGTGCAAACTGATTTAAACCCTCAGGCTTAGTGGCATGAAGTTCCCTTCCAGGCTCTCTGGCTTCCCCTCCACATCTCCACCCGCTCCCGCTCAGTTCTCTTTGTGGGATCCGCTTTGGCGTCTGCTTTTGGATGAGTTTCAGAGCTCCCTCCTTGATTCTCTCCTTAATCTCCAGTCTCCTTACCCTGCAGGCACATCTCATTCACTGCCCTGGCTTTAACTGCCAACCATCCATGGATGAACACCAGGTATTCATCTTTAGCTCCGACTTTTCCCCCAGAGTTGCAGATTTGTTAATCCAGCCGCTTCCTGGACATCCCCGGCAGCGTTGTCTCCCAGCCGGCTGCACTGATAAAGCATGACTTCTAAGTCCAACATGAATGAGCTCTTTGTCTCCCCCGTGGCTCCCAAATCTGCAGTCTCCCCGAATTCCCTGTCCTGGTGGCTGCAATCATTGTCCACTCATTCCAACAGGCTAGGAACTTGAAAGGCACCCTGGACTTCCTTCCTTCCGCACTGCGCACACCAGAGTTCTGTTGATTCGATTTCCCTAATACTTACACGCATTTCCTTCTCTCCATCCCCATGCCACTGACTTAGTCTAGGACTTCATTGTATTTTTCTTGCATTATATAAAAGCCTCCGATCTGGTCTTACCACCTCCATTCACTTCAGTCCTTCATTCTATTCCCCAAATTGCTCCCCAAGAGTGATCTCACAAAATGCAAATCAAATCATGTTGCTCCCTTGCTTAAAATTCAATGACCTCCCTTTGCCAACAGGATAAAATTCCAACTGCTTAGCATGTCTTATAAAGTCCTTCATGATTTAACTCTGACTACTAGTGTTATCCAAAATAGGCAATTATGCAAATACAGTTTTCTCCACCTGGAATGCCCTTGTAACTATAATCGAGCTTCATTGATATCACGCTGTGTTAAGGGGGTTGTTTATCTGGTTTCCCCACTTTGGAACAAAATCTCTTCCATTATGAAATATTTCAAGCCCATAGGAAAGCAGAGAGAAAAATACTGAAAAACACTGTGAAGCTTTGTCAACTCTTAAAAACCTTGACACATTTCCTTCAGACATATTTTCTTTGTTAAGAAATGTCATTGCAGATACAGTTAAGACCCTCACTCCCCCTCTTTTCATCCCTCCCTACCCAGAGGTAGCCACCCTGAATTTGGTATTAATCATTTTATTCTCTTAATATGATGCTGATATCTCCATAAATTCTGTATGATATTGTTTTGCACATTTTAAACTTTATGTAAGTGGTATTATGTGGTATGCATCCTACAACTTGCTTATTTGCTCAAAAGTTATTTTGAGATCTATCCAGGCTGACACATGAGACTCTACTTTTGAAGGACTGCTTAGTATTCCACTGTCTAAACATACCACCATTTATTTATTCATTCCTCTATTGATGGATATTTAGGTTGTTTCTAATATGCTGCTATTAGAAATAATGCTTCAATAAACATTTTGCATACATGTCTCCTTGCATACACATGAGATGGTTTTCCTAGGTTATATATGTTGGATGGAATTCCTAGTAGAAGGACATGTACCTCTTAAATTTTAGAACCTATTTTTCTCCAAAAACTCTTCAAAAAAATGTTAGTGTCAGTTTTTCTCTAAAGGCAATAGAATCCTGACTCTACTAGTCAGGTAAGTTCCAAGTATGAATCTAGTTCAAGTACAACATATGACAATACTTAAGACGAGGTTCTTTTAAAAACATTTTTATTGATTTTTAGAGAGAAAGGAAGGGAGGAGGGAGAGAAAAAGAGAAACACCGATGTGAGAGTGAAACATCAATCAGCTGCCTCCTGCATGCCCCCTACTGGGCACGTGCCCTGACTGGGAATCGAACTAGCAACCTGTTGGTGCATGGGAGGATGCCCAACCAACTGAGCCACACTGTCCAGGGCAAGATGAGGTTCTTAAACTAGCAACTTTATGAACTTTATAAGAGGACCTTATAAATGACTGTATCTGTATTCAGTTATGAGAATTTCAGTACTTACTTGGGTATGTGTTTTGTTTGTATAAGCAAGAAAGAAATTATGTAGTTCTGGTATCAGTCTTTAGCTCCTTCTCTCTGGAAGACTGGTCTTGATGGTATTCTAAAGAATTGGCTTTCTTCTGAGAACTCAGGTGCTAGGAGCCATTTCTGTTGATTCATGCAGTCAGTCAATACATTTTTATTGGGTGCTTGCTACATAGTGAACACCAATCTGAGAGCTGGAGGTACACCAGTAAAGCAAGAGACAAAGTTTTGGCCCTGACAGAACTTATACTCTGGTAGGGGTAGAGAGACAAATAAATACATATACACATAACCATATAATATGTCAGCTGGTAATAAGTGCAATTTAGAAAAAGCAGGGAAAGGGGAATAGGGAATGCTATAAAAAGTGGTTATGGAAGACCTTGCTGCAAAGGTTATATTTAAATAGTTATTAAAGAAAGTGAGAAAGTGAGTCATGCAATTCCATGAGGGAAAGCTTTAGAAGTAGAGGGAAGAGTAGTCCAAAGGCTCTGAAGTGGGAGACTGCTCTGCATATTCAAGGACTAGCAAGGAGGCCAGGGTGGCTGAGGCTAGGCATGCAGGGAGTGGGCAAAAGTGATAGAGGTGAGGTCAGGGGTAGTAAGGTTGGGAGGGAACTGTTGATTCTACTCTGACTTGGGTGGGAAACCATTGGAAGGATCTGAGCAGAGGAATGCCAAAATGTGGTTTAGATTTTTGAACAGTCACTCTGATTGCAAGAACAGAAGCAGGGAGGCCCTTTGTGGAACTATTGCACTGTTCTTAGTGAGAGATGATTGTGGCTTGCACCAAGATTTTGTCAGTAGATGTGTTGAGAAGGGGTCAGATTCTGGATGTATTTTTAAAGAGATTTGGTGTTGGACTGGATGTAGGGTGCAAAAGGGAGTCATCAAGATTTCTGGCATGAACAATGGGAAATGGAGATCCTATTAACTGAGATATGTAAGATTAGAGTAGAAACAGGTTGTGGGAAGAGTAAGATGTTTCTTTTGGGATGTGATAAGATTGAGATTCCTATGAGACTTCCAAGTATAAATGTTTAGTAGGCAGTGAGATATGTGAACTTGGAGTTCATGGTTGAGATCTAGGCCAGAGGTAGAAATGTGGGAGTCATCTGCAGATGAATGGTTTTTTATAAGTGTGAGGCTGGGTGAGACATCCTAGGAATTTAGTTTGAACAGAACAAATAAGAGGTATGAGGGCTGAGTCCTGGGGCTCTCCAGCATTTAGAGTGCAAAGCAATGAGGGGGAAACCAAAGGAGCCTGAAGGGGTGGTATTTGAGTTAGCAGGAGAACCCAGTGGCTGGTGGTGTTCCAAAAGCCAAAGGAAGAAAGTATTTCCAGAAAAAGGATATGGGACATTCTATTAAATGTTGTTGGTAGATAAAAATTTTAAGGGGTAAAACTTGACTTTGGATTCAGCAACACAAAGATTATTGGTGACCTTGGCAAAAGCAATTTTAGCAGAGTGGTGGAGTCAAATGCCTGTTTGGAGTAGGTTCAAGAGGAAACGTGAAAAGAGGAATTGGAGAAAAAAAAATAGGGAACTCTTCCAAGGGAAGATTTTATTGGAGTATCTCCGTTAATGCTTAGGGTCTAATTAAAAGGGCACCCACAGTTGGGCAGCAACTTGCTATATCGATGCCCTTCAGTGTTTCCTGGCAATAGCAGTTCTGGATATTCACTGTAATTACTTCATTCTCAGTGTCAGGTGGGTATACCCTGCTCTGCTGTATCTGCATGGTGAACTCATATTCATGCTTCAACACCTCACTTAGGCATCTCCACATGTGGGAATTCTTCAGGTGGAGCAAAATTATTCCTGACTTTATATATGTTTTTAGTATAACCACATTGTAGTATTATAATTTATCCCCCACCAGGCAGTAACTTTATGAAAACAAGTGCTGTGACTTTCAGGGTCCCCAATGTTATGTACACTGTCTGCCTAGTACTTAGTAATGTTCAGTTAAACAAAAGGAACATTCGTTAAACTAAACTGAATTATTTTAAAGAGATGTAGGGTTCAGGTCTTCCCTTCCATTTCCAAAGGGCTAGCAGTGTGCCTTACTCTTTCTATAGAGGAAGGAGTAGCACTATTTATCCTCAGGGGAGCCTGAAACAGATTCTTATGGAGAGTTTGGAAGAGCCCTATTTTTTTATTTGTTGTTTTTATCACAAGTACTTCCAGTGGAAGTCAGAAGGGGCCTCACTGACAGGCACTATCAAGGGGCCTGCCCTGTGTCCTTGGTTTGTCCCATTGAGTTGATTTGTGGTGGTGCTGGAGTGGGTGACCCTGGAAGGTGCCTTTTCCCATGCACCATTAGGCCAAGTAAGAGCTCTGTTAGCTTTTCACTCAAGCAACTGTATTGTTCTAATGTGCCTTCACCAAGCGCTGATGATATTTCATTCCCAGAATCATTTCAATTAGATTCCAAACAGTCTTTTACTGCACTTTGCAAGTCTTTTGAGATGACAAATTATTTCTGTATTCAATCTGCTGTTTTTCCTTTCCTCTGCCTCTTCATGGCTGAAAGTCCCCGAATGCTTTGTTTTGTGTGCTATTTGGCCAAGAGGGAGTTATCTGAAATATAGTTGACACGACTGCTAAAGAATATTATTCTTTTGCATTCACTCTCTCTGTTTATTCTTTGGTTTCTACTATTAATTAGCAAATTCATCTCCTGATAGCCACAATGAGGTTAGAATAAATGTACTGAGCTAGGTATGCAGCAAAGCCCAATGTATTCAGAGTGGTAACAAGAGACCAATTCTATTCTGATAAACACCATTAAAAGGAAAAGATAAATCAAATTTTATGGCCTTAGTCAGCAAGTTTTATTCTACAAAAGGAATCTAAGCTGAACCACAGCTGTAATTTGGAGGCTTAGCTCAAAGTGACTGCTTTGTATTTCTCTCAAGGGTCAAAAAATCAAATCTGTATTCTGCTGGTCAGGCATACCGTAAAGAGTGCCGCCTTCACCTGGGTTGTTTGGAAGGCCCATAAGTCTTGGTAACTTGCTGGATTTCGATGCACAGCCATGAGTTCCACAGGGCATTAATTCTCCATTGCTTGTCCATTTAAAATAAAAAGTGTTGGTGAATACATTATACTTGGGGACCTCTAAATCCCACTTTAGTATGTTGTCATTCTCGAGGTCACCGATTTCCTTTGCTATCATTATTTCAGTATCCAGAGCACATTTGAAGCTTGCAGCTACTGTGTCTTTTTTCTTTTATCTTTGACAACTGCATCAGCTCTTATTCTTGAGGAAATTAACATTGCCTTTTGTTCACAAAGCAAGATTATTTGGAAAGGTCAATGGATGTAGCACATCATTTCTACTGAGAAACATGCCTGCTAATATTTCAGTCATGCCCTGTGTTAAAGGTCTAGCTTACTTATAGTGAATAGCCAAGTAGACATAATCACTGTAAATTCATTTGTTTGCAAGAAACTAGTTTCATTTAGAAGGTGTTTTTTTTTTTAATCCTCACCTGAGGATATTTTTTTCCATTGCTTTTTAGGGAGAATGGAAGAGAGGGAGAAAGAGGGAGAGAGATGGAGAGAGAAACATCAGTATGAGACTGACACATTGATTGGCTGTCTTCGGACCCGGCGGGGGATTGAGGCTGCAACTGAGAGGTATGTGCCCTTGACCAGAATCGAACCTGAGACCTTTAAATCCTGGGGTTGATGCTCTAACCACTTAGCAAACTAGTTAGGGCTCATTTGGAAGATTTTATGAGTGGATCTATTAGATGAAATAGTACCAAAACATTGCTATAGAGTTGGCTCTATGGGGACTGTGGAAGTCATGCCTATTTTCATTTGGTTGCCCTCAGAAAGTCCTTCTTGAATGGAAAAGTCACTGTTACCTATTTTCAGCACACCTAGGGAGTTAGCTAAATATGCTTTTCACTTTTATTAGGTATTTCCATTTCAGTGATTTGGGTAAATCTATTGTATTTCCTCCTACTTTTCTAATAGTGACTATTCTCTTATGTTATTGATACTACCTAAGTTTAGGCCAGGATACAAATTGTGAAGACTGGAACTTTTAATCAGGAAAAATGCAAAACATGTCAGTAACTCTTAAGGATAGATAAAGATATATAGAAATGAAGTTGGAGGTTGTAGGAAATCATGTTTTCAGCAAGAAGCTTCAGCATTGTATCAGTAGGAGTCCACCTGATCAGACATTCATATGTGTAAGAAGTGCATGAATGTTTTATTGAGAACAGTGTGGGTCAAGAACAGTCCTGGCGTCGCAAATGAACAACGGATAGAGACCAAGCGTATAGGCGTTATTAATACTCTTATTTTCATTTTGCTAGCAAGCCTTCCTAATACTCCAGTTGTATGATACAATTTTAGAAGACTCAAATGCAAGAGCTCAAACCTGTAGCATTAAATGCATTTAGCCTTAATTCCATTTACTGGAACTGGAACAGTTTGGCATTTTAATGGTTTGTGGTACAATAGCACAGGGAGGATTGTTAGACCACGCGAATCTGCTAGTTCATAACGCTAGCTAATGTAGATAAAATCCCTCCGTGACAGTGATGAAAACTGGTCTTCATTTGACTTGCAAACAAGGTAAACATAATTTATCATCCAAAGTAGGAGAATTTTTAGAGTAAGCAGGGGTGCTATTAATAATTAAATTAGGACATAGGCAACCCCATATTGTCAGAGATTTTATTAGAAATGAAATGGCTTTAAAATATCCCTATTCTTGTGAAAATCTCTTTCTTCTTGAGTAGTTTGCAACAGAGAATTGAACTCACCTAACATAGGCTTGACAAGAAAAAAAAGACTTTTATTGTAGAAAAGATTAGAAAAGTTTTATCTAGGACAAGTAAATGTTGGGCTAGGGAAAGAAACATTTGCTTTGGTTTTATCTTAGGCTTAAGATGGGAAGAAACAGACTCGTTCTTTCTTACCAACATGACAGTGATTCAGGATGTATCATAGAGTGGAGTGAGAAAGAGAAGCCCTTGAAAGGTTGATGATGGAGATTTCAGGGATTTGTCAGTCCTGCAAAAGATCAGCCTGTAGGAGAAAAGCAGAAGTTGAACACAGGAAGGAGCAGTCAAGATGGCAACACTAAGATAAAAGGAACTGCTATTTCTCTCCTATGTTTTTTTTTCTTGAAGACATGGAACCATACACAAGATTGACTTGCTTGTAGGTGTGGAGGATCTGGAAATGTTGCCCTGAGGAGAGGCCAAGGGGTTTCTCTAGCCCAATGGGCAAAGTAAACATCTAAATTGGATTTTGATGGCAGATAGAGTGTGAAATTGTTCACTTGTTATTTCTTATGTGGCTTTCTCTGTTCATTATATTTCTTTTCATTTAACTGGTGGAAAACATGCCTGGCCTATATGCCAGCTATTTTCAGCAGGGCAGACTGGAGATTGGAAATAGGGTAGGGATTTAAGTAGACAGTTTGAGCCCTACCTGAATATTAGAATCACCTGAGGAGGCTATGCTTCACTCCCTGTGAGTCTTACTTAATTGCTCTGGTCTGGGACATGGATAACTCTAATTTTAAGAAAGAAGCTTCTCAGATAGTTCTACTGTGTATCTAGGCGTGACAACACCGAGTTAGAGTATCTGACTAGATAGCAATAGTCCATGAAATTAATCCACTGGGAAAACTGAGAGTGTTAAGCCTACATAGGCTTACTTGAAGGTTTGTAGTTCATTAGCTTGGTTGTTTCCGTGCAGGTGTGCTGGTGAGATTCTCTCAGCTTTTGTTGATCTTAACAAGACTTTGTTTTGCTTTCACTTTCAGAGGATAGTTTCACTGAGTATAGTAATCGAGTTTTTTTTTACATTACTTTTAGGTATCATTCCATTGTCTTCTGGACAGTATGGTTTCTGTCTAGAAGTCAGCTGTGATAATTGTCTTTGTTCTTTTATAAATTATGTGTTACTTTTTCTCTCTCTAGCTTTAACATTTTCTCTTTACTAGATGGCACTGGTGATTGCCAGAGGGGAGTGAAGTTGGGGGACTGGATGAAAGAGATGAAGGGATTAAGAAGTACAAATTGGTAGTTACAGAATA